>NC_068940.1:4540000-5790000 GCF_026419915.1 Harpia harpyja
CCGGCAGCCGGCGTTAGGGTCCGTGGGTGCCCTGCGCTGCTCCCCTCGTTGATGCAGCGCTGGCTTCTCCCGTGATTTTTTGGCATTGTAAGTTAAGCCCCTGCGTGATGTTTTTCCCCCAATAACTGCCGTGTTCGAGCTTCTCAGGACGCTGGGAGAGCTGTAGGGAGGCACCGAAGCAATGGAAGGAATGGACAGCACCGTTGTGATGTTTTCCACTAACACAGGACGTGGGATGAACTATTCTGCAATCAGCTTATCGCAGTCAAATAACTGTATTTTGCCAGCAGGGCAGAGAGGCTCTCAATTTCATGAAAAATATCACAGCAAGAATGGGAAATTGTGTGTGTTCTTTTCACTGCCACCATCAGACCTGGGGGAAAGAAGGGGGGGGAGAGGGGATTTCCCCAGTATCAACACTCAAGTGCCTAAAATGAAGACAGACTTACATGGGAGAAAAATTGCATCTGTGGCCAAGTTAAGAGCACCACGCAAGCAAAAGCCTGACTTAATTTTACACTGATGACATGCTCACAGTAGTTAATGACCATACCATTCAAATAAAATAGAAAGAGACTACTGCTGCTAGCTAGATGCCAAAGCTGTCCGGATGTAAAGTACATAAAGGTTAGTAGCATATTAATTCAGAAATTTTTGGCCAGGATTCTTGCAACAGAAACAGAAAACCCTAAGAAAGATTAGCTAAAAACTAGCTGTTATTTGCAGACTTATTTTCAAACAGAGGATGCAAAATGAGACTCTACTAACTATCTGCATGACTAAAGCTGGACCGAGAGACAGAAAGAATAGGTTCCATTCAGAGAGAGCTCTAAATGCTGTATATGTATACTGAGGGTAGAACAATAGCCTTGTTTATTTGAGTCTCTCTAATGTATTTACCAACTATAAGGATTTCTGTGCACTGATTAGGGGTCAAAAGGTTATCCTGGAGTATTATTTAGCAAGATTGCTCTTTATTATAATGAACATTGAAGATGCACATCAATAAAGTGGTTATTTTTTAATGCTTTTTAGTGCTGTTGAGACAAATACAGTTTTGAAAGCCTAAAATGTGTCCCGGTTCTTTGAAAAATCTGCTATTAGCTACTAACATATTATTTTCTGTCAGCTCTTTGAATTCACATTATTTGCATTAATGCAATAAATTAATTAGCATTACCACTTTATTTGTTTTCACAGCTGCTTTGCTACAATGAATATTATTCTCTTAAATCATTCTGTCATAAAGTGTTAATTATAAATGTCTTTTATAATAATAATGGTTTCTATACTAGTAATAAAACCCTTGCAAAGAGTCATTGCAGTAAATGTAAGATTATTAGACTATTTCCAAACAATGCCAAAATGGTTAGCAAAATAGTTGTTTCATTAGATTCTGTTGATGATTGATTCCTTGAGGATCTTTTAAGTATTTTAATGAATCTCCATCTGTACCCAGAAAGCTTTGTTAAAGATCAGGCATCTTTTTATATTTCAAATCTGTATTTGCTGTTTAGAAAACGTGCATGTACACCAGCTCTGCTGGTCTGGAGAACCACCTCGTTGGGGTCAGTCCTGCAAATCTAACCCAGCCAAGTCTCTCAGAGATGTTGGATGGGGTTGTGCTTCATTAAGGCTTGAACAACTCATCTTTTGTTACCTCTTTTTTCACTCCAGAAATTTCTCCTGGTTCGTCTTCCACTGTTTCACCAAAACAAGAAGGTGCTGGGTAACTTTAACTCCTTCTGTGAGGTCTTGAATCAAAGTGATTCTCAGATGATCAAGGCACATTTACAAAACTCGGTCACCTACACATGTTCAAGCATGCCAATGGATCTGCTCTGTATTCCTTCTACAAACTTTCTGATAATGATAGAAAAATTCAGAAGTAGGAAAAAAATCTGTTTAAAAATGTAGTTCCCTGCCAAACAAATACAGTAGCTTCCAGTACCAGGTGTCAGGCCTAACTTCTGAATGCCTCAAAGAAAGAAGTGCTACATTACAATTATGAAAGTTCCTGATCAAAATAGCTCACTGTTATTCTGCCAGTCATGAAAAGAGGATTGGGATTTCACAATTGAAAATTATTACCGTGAGCAAAGTGTGATGTCGGACCTTTTCTACTTAAAAAAAAAAATACGTTTGTAACAGTGTATTTCTTGCTCTTCCGTTCAAACGAGAAAATAGAGTAGATTGTCACAACAAAAAAAAGTTCTGATCTCTTTCCTACAGCTACTATTGGCATGACTCGTACCTAGATATTTCAAGTAAATTACATCCAAGCATTGGCTAATATAAATAATTTTTCTTTTTCAATTTTAATTAAAAACACATCCACATATCAGACTGGATGTACTTAAGTTTAAATGATTTAAAAGCCAAGGCACAAAGTACTGAATACACAAAAATTCAAATTCAGACCTTCTTTGTCAGGCTTTGAAGAAAACAACTAGTTCCTAAAAATCTAATTATGCAATTACAACCTCAGCTGCAAGCTTCTTCTCATCCTTCAGTCTAGTTCTCCCATTGCTTATTAGGAAACCTGGGATTCTACTAGACACAACATTGTCAAAGATGGAGGGAGTCAATATCAGAAAATTCAGCAGATAAATGGCTCAAGAGGAGATAGGAAAAAAATAAGAACTATACTGTGTAATGCTTTATTTTTTTTAAAGAATTCATTTAACCATGGAATAGCAAAAGGCAAAATGCAAAAGTTTCACTGCAAACAAAAATAAAAATAAAGGCATAAGGAAAGAAAGAAAAAAATGTCCTGGAACATTTGCTCAAACCCAGGTTGTAAGGTTCAAGACGGAAAACCAAGTAAGTAAGGGTGTTCTTCTGGCTAAATTCAGATATTGGATTAAGACTTGAATCGAGTTCAAAATCTGGCTCCACCACAAATTACATGTGGGAAATCACGGCCTGGTTTTCCAAAAATATCCCTGTGCTTAAAGAAGTACCTGCACACATTGGCTGCGTGAGTGCCGTCAGAATTTGTGAGATTATATGCTTACGCTGGCTAGGTACTTCTGCAAATTTTACCAGTGCTTATTTGTATATGTACTTATGCAGAGTGCATCTGTGTTTGAGCTTGGATGAGGAATGTGCTTTTGAACCAAATCTCCTGACTGCCCCCTCACCGAGCATCTGCCCGCGTCCTGGAGCACTCCCTGAACACATGAACGAGTCCTCTTTCAGATGAAACTAAGCTGCAAGACGTGCTCCAAGAGGGCACCTGATGCAGTCTAAATGCAAATAGGATTTCAGCCCCTGGGACTTTGTCCAAAGTAAAAATTCATCAAATGTGTATAGTACAGACATGAAGTCCTCAGCACAAACTCTTTCACTCCACAGATACTAGTCCACACTACTTGTTACTGTAACATCATGTCCATTTCCATAACAGGACTTAAAAGCTTAATGAAGGATCTCAGTTTAGTAAGCCATGGCACACACAATCTAAGGCCAGACAGGATCTGAGAAAGAGGTGTTCCTCTGTCCCGCTTTCCTGATAGGTTTGTTTGGTAGCTTCTCCCAGAGCAGGAATAACATACACCAAATTCGAACTGCCCAAAATACATTGGTACTTGTTTCTTTCTTCCAAAACAGCAGGAAAGGAGATGTCCTTCTTTCTGCTCTAAAGAAGTGGTTGGAACAGTAACCCAGGAGGTGAAATTTTTCTGCATGGTTCAGACCCTCGAAACTCACATCCATATTTTGTGTTCTAGATACCAACCTGTAGGCATAGGCAACAACGATCTTTTCTGTGGAATGTATTCTACTGTACAGAATATGGCTGAAGAATACTGGGAAGAAAGAGGAAGAAAGGAAAAAAACCCCATAAGTTCAAAGAGCAGCATGTGATTAGTGACAAAGGAGGACTTAGGTTCTTATTTGCTTTCTGGCCTGTTTTTGCATTTTATATGAGACATTCACTAGATAAGTAATGCATCAAAAACTATCAGGGAGGGTGACAAACTGCTCTCCCATTCAAAGGGGGGCTGTGTGAAACAATGGTATCAAACTACTTTTCGCTTTCCTTTACCGATGCAGTGAATCTGAAGAGATTTCGCAATAGCCTGCAAGCTAATAGCAGTATAACAATCCTGTAGGATTTAGGCAACTTTTCTGGGAGGTGGAGGCTATTTGTTTGAATGCCAGGGCAAGGAGTCAAAATCTGGTGCCCCCTACCATGGAGGATGCATCAAACCCTTGCATTGGGTCACCACCATTATCTTTCCTCAGGCTGTGGTGAGAAGAAAGCAAGTGCCATCATTGCTTTTAGAAGAACAGGGATAGACCTGTGTACCTTCAGGGGAGGATTCTGGTAAGCGAGAAGTTTATACCAACAGCTCAGGAAGAGGAGGCTCTGAGTTTTCTCAGTATTTCCCATTAGCGTACCTCTTCTCAGAGTACGCTGGGTTTCGTGGACTGCCTTTCCTTGGCATCTAAACCTCAGTGTGTGGTCAGAGGCACAGCCACTGAGTGGTACCTCAGTTAGTGTGCCGAGGTCCAGACCAGGGAGGAACCAGAAGAGTAGCAATCCTTAGTCCTGCCCCTAGCACCACCAAAATTTCCAGTCTAATGTGCCAGGACCCCCAAGCTGGGAGCACAGTTGTTCTGCTTCAGCTTTTGGTGGACAGAAGAGGGAGGACTACCTCTTGGTAGGGCAGGAAGAGTCCCACCTCCCCGCAGCTGGACGGGAGATGCCACCCAAGCTGTGCTACTGCCTTTCAGAAGGAAGAATGATGGATGAGCAGAGGCAGAAGCACAGCAGTTTGGACACAGCACCATGGACCGGAGCATGTCAGCAGCTTTGCCATAATAATACAGTTTTCTTGGTGCCAAGTAATTTGGGATTCCTGTGTCCACTTTAACTGCTGTCATCCTGGTATACCAGTTGCCTGTAGTGGGCACCTTAAGGGTAGGAAGATTAATCTTTTTAACTTTGCACCTCAGCACTGCCCCTCCTGAGGTCTGCATGTGATATTGCCAAAGCGTGCGATGTCCAAAGCACGCCAGAACCAGAGAATAACTCAGTTAAAGGGGTCTGTACCAAGCCTTTCCTGGCCTTCATGCCCTGTCCAAGCAGTGGAACCCCTTGTCTTCCCTGTTCCATTTCATTTACGAGACGGAAAGCCAGAGTTCTCTCCCTACCCTCTGAAACACATAGCGCCAGGAATTCAGGAGCCAGAACGGGATCTTTAAACAGGCTAACACAAGGAGTCGCCATGGGACAGCTTCACAAAACCCAAAGCACGATGGGCTGATGACCACCTCTGGCCTCATCTAAAAGAGCAGTCCTGAGAGGCTGAAGCATTTGGATTCCTGCTCTGCCTGGGCATGGGAGCCTGGCCAGAAAAGACATTTCCCCTCTTCTCTCACCTCTACATCTGAAATTGTCTTCAAAGACACCACAAGCAAATGGATGCTGCATACTTAGAGCCTCCTGAATACGAGCTTGGGATGCAGCTAAGGACAGGGAGACTCAGAAACTTAGACATAGTCAGGGTCCCAGTTTAAAAACAGCCTTTGTTTACAAAACCACAGACTACAAACCTGTATTTAAATTTCTGGCTGAAAGGTTGTTTGGTGGCAGCTCTCTCTGAAAGCATGTCACACTTACAAGAGCTGCGAGTCGCTCCTTCGTTAACTCAGCATACTTCCAATTTATTTTTCATCGACTGCTACATCCCTAAATATTTCCTTTTAATATACCGTCTCAGAATTTACACAGTGAGCTTCCCCATGCTGCATGGCTGAGAGGAAGTGCATACTGTGATGATTGCAGCTCGTCCATGATGAAAAATATCTATCATTATAGGCTGCCCCCCCAGTTCTTGTGTACAATTATAATAGCTACACTTTGGTGCAATCAAAATGCTTTTTATAAAGAACTTCCATATAATCAAGAAAAGGGGAAAAAAAAAAAAAAAGTATCTGTACAAAAACACTGTTGAGGACTTAATCCTGTTAGAAACCGCCAGGCTGTTGAGGAGTGGTCTCTGCATGTCTGAGCTTTTTGCCAATGGAGAGCCCTCAGCAGGCATCAGAAAGGACTCTGCACCGAGAAGAATGAGACCACAGACTGGTACATCGCTGAGACTTCCCAGCAGCTCAGTACGTTAAATCGCACATGCCTGTTTGGGACACGTGCTCTGGCAAAGGCCAGAGTTACAAGCGCAGAAGGTAAAAGCGCACACTCAAGCAATGAGAAAATGAACACAGTAAAGAATTAAAATTTGCAACATCTACAAGAGCCTTTAATTAATTATATTACGGACAAAACCATTACTGAAAGAAGACAGCAGAAAGAAGTAACTCTGAAACCCACCAAATTCAGTGGAAAAAGGGGACCCTCTGCATGCCTGAGCCAAATCCCAGTGAATCTACATGACTCTGAAATGGCCGTGGCTCAGTCAACTGGGAGATGCTGCTCTCCCACTGCACCCTTTTATAAAACTGTCTGTTGGACTACACACAGGCTCCACACAGAAGAAAATTGCAGGGGTCACACTGTTTTCTCCTGCCTCACAAAAGTGCTGTTTTAAATATATACACATTCTATTGAAAATATAAAGGCTATTCTTTGCCAATTTTTAAAAAATCCAAAATAGTTCAACATGAATTTGCAAAATATCCCAGGCAACACAAACCTGCTTTTTGTGGATAAAAAGCTTTGTCAAAAAAAAAAAAAAAAAAAAAAAAAGATTACATGCAGCTCTAGAATATATCTCTAAATTAAAAAGAAAAGTGGGGGGTTTCAAACAGGACTGGAATGAAATTTGATGAACACACTCTCTTTCTCTCTCTCTTTCCTCGCCCACAGCATTTAAAGGCAGCAGGGGCATTGTGACAACACAGACAGCTAATTGCAAGGAAATGGATGTCTGATGCCATTAACACTACCCACTTTCCTTGGAAATTTAAAATAAAAACAAAACACGCCACTAGGCACACAGTTCTCTCCCTGGGGTGGAGATGAGAGAGCGCCTGAACTACATGTGATAGATGTTAAGTCAGATTGCTTAATGCACTACTGGAGGGAGCTCAGATACACCTAAATGAGGATAGTATTTGAACCTACGTAAGACAGAACATAGTACTTGCCTCTTGCAGAGCATATGTTCAGTCTTAATTTTAGGAAACAACTATGAAACTCCACCATTTGAACCCACTGAAGTTGTCATTTAAGCATTCCAAGCAATTACAAATAATATTACCTCTAAAGAAAAATGACAAGTAACCTACAGTACTTAGGCCATACACAGGAAATTCTCCATATGAACTAGTACATGTACAGAGAAATAGAAGTAATTGTTTGTGGCAAAAAAAAAAAAATTGTCTGAAAAGTAAGCATTTGTTCTAGACATGAAAGTAGGAAAAGCAATGCCTGATTTAGCATTAGTAGCAGGGGAAATGATACAAAGGTGTTCCTTGTTTCATTGCATGTTCATACATAGGCATTATTCTAACGCAGAGTCAGATGAAGAATAAGAAGAGAAAAAAAAAGTTAAAATGACTGAAAAAATTGCTCAAAATCTCAGGAACGCTTGCTCCCACCTACTCATAAATGATGGATTTAAACTACTTTAAAAATTCAATGACTATATTTGTTTTGAAAATATACCTGCAAAATATCATCTTGCCCCAATTTTGAACAGCCATATACTAAACCTCCAAAAAAGTTTGGAAATACCGATAGATTATTAATTATAGTGGCACTGTTAAGCACCATTACAATTATTGAACTTACCTGACTAACATCTGCAGCTTTACTAGCTTTCAACTTGAAATAATACCTTCATTATAACTTACCTTCTTGTTTTAATATGGCATGCGTTGTTTTAAACACTTATTTTCACACAGTGAAACATGACCTTGACTAGATTAGACTGTATCATTTTGAATAACTCACTTCCCCTCTATTTTAGTTAAAACAGCTTGACAGTATTATTGCTAGAAGTCAGAGTTTGAAGTTATAATATATAAACATAGCAGATCATACTGTTATAGAATGAGATTTTTGTCGATAAGTTGCTCTACAATTCACTACATTGCCCTATTTAGAGGAAAATCAAGTAGCTACTATTTACAATTTGGGCTACAACCTGAATTCACTGAAATCAGTGGGAGATTTTCCTATTAATTTTGGTAGCAGCAGGATTTGACCATTAATGTAATAAAACAGGTAGTGTAGAAAAAAATCCTAGCTCCAATCACTACTGGATTAGCAGCCTGCAATTAATTTGTACCGTTCCAAGTTGCTGGATAAAATTAAACACTTACAAATCTAGTTATGAAACATATATAAAGTTAAAACAGATAATAATTAAAAGTCTGACCTAACAAGATACTAAATTACTATTTGATGTATAAACAAATCTTAATAAGTAGCCATTAATTTACCACAGTGATTGCCTGGAAAAAGTAGATAATATTTTTATAGCCAAAGTTTTTTTCCAGTTTAACTCTGTACTTATGTTGTGCCTTTTGTAGCATATCTCTGAAATGATCTCAGCAGTAAATTGCTTGTGCTTGTCTGTTGATTGCGATGTGAAGAGGCTGGTTGGGCCAGCAGCTGAAGGACTCTATTTATATACCTGGCTGGTTAGATTGAATGAACCTGCAGGAAGAACCAGCCCCATCAGAGCTTCTTCAATGGCTTCCATCTTGACCTTGAATCTGACCTTTGCTATGGTCCACTTCCATCTCCATAAAAATGAGCTAAAGGCTAGATTGTCATCTATTTGCTCTTTTGTGTTTTCCCAGGTTTGATGATATATTCCTAGAGCTGACTAAAACAGATTAATTATCACACTTTGGTGTGAAACATAGGAAAAGAGTTTGCAGTGCACAACTGAATAGTTGTATGCAATTCCTCACAATGCTGAACGGACATTGTTATTCAAATCAGAAAATGCTGATTACTAGGGTAACAGAGGGAAAGAGGTTCCCACCACAGAATGAAATGAAAGGTCAAACAGCTTAAGGGGATCAAACAAATAAAATATGCAAGATAAGCGATTTCAGTACTTGCATGGCTCTGATCTCGAACCGAGGCTCTTCCATCTGCATCCACTCTCATTGTGAAGGTAGAGTATACAATGAACGACCAATTCACTGGTTTAGATACAGCGTATTATCTTACTGGAAGTGATAATGAGAATTTCACTGCTTATGGATGCCAGTGTTTTCCAAATTTATCAAGGTGGAGACTTGATTTATCAATGAGTATTCCCTTTTCACTCTTTTGAAGTTAATTCAATAAAATGTGCACAGGTCCTAGTATCTATGTCTCAGGTAATTATATTTTGTCTGCAAGAGGAGAAAGGATGTTTTTATTTAATGAAACTTTTTATTGCTAGAGAGAGATAAAATAAACACGGTATACATTTCAAATAAATTCTGTAAAGGAAATGTAACATATCAGCCTTGTGTGTGAGTAGATTATTTCTCATTTACATTAAACATAATTTTTTAGAATTGCAATTTTTCTGGGTACAGCTGCTATAGACAGAATTGTACGCCCCATCCCTTTTCTGAGCTATGCACCTCCATTAAATAACTAGTTTGGGTGCCAGGCTGTGTTTGGGGGTTCAGTGAGAACCCATTATGTTAATATCCTGACTAGGATCGCTCCATCCCAGTACTCTTGGATTACAAGATAGCCTCATAGGAGGAAAGGAAGGTATGGTGCTGAATCCCTTCACAGAGAAGGTCAGGGGTGCTGAAGGTGAGGTGAGAGCTTCACCACTTTCAGCCCACCCTTCCTTCAACCAAATCCCCTGCAAATTCCCAGCAGGCAGGCAGCAGAGCGAGAAGCCCTGTGCTGCCCTGTAGCCAACACAGAAAACACCACTGCCTCCTTGCAGGGGCTCTATTTGCCCTTTGGGAGGACAAGACCAAAAAATGAAATTTGCTTCTTGCCTTTGTACCTTTTGTATTGGGCACATACCGCGTAGTTGCTGTAACTTTCCTATTTCCTCGATCTATTTCCCTTTTGCAGTTTGCTTCCCTCACTTATGCATTTGCATGTATAATTTACACAAAAGCCTTTTAGGACCTGGTCTTCTATGAGAGCTCTGAAGCACCTTTTCAGTCGCCAGCTATTAGCCTTAATACATACTGCACAATCACCTAGAGGCCTCAGCTAGGATCCAGTCCTTCACAGCCAGCCTCTTCAACTTCAGGTGCTCGTTTAGTCCTCCCTCACGCAGGCTGGAAAGGGAGTTTCAGCAAAGGTCTTCTCCCAAATCTCAGTTGGTAGAAACCCACCAGCAACCTGCTTTCTTAAGAGATCATTCCTGCTTTGAGGACAGACTCCTAATCTGTAGGTGCTGCCTCATTTCCTATTCTTGTTTGTGACAATTGCATGATGAAATCAAAGTCCTGTGTAGTAGCAGCAAGTGCCTGTAGTATACTGAAGGCTATCAAATTATTTGAATTTCTACGCAAAGCTGTGTGATCCTCATTTACCATACTGAAGGGGGGGACGTAACAGCAAGTTCAGGACAGCTCAGCTGGTGGAAATGGGCTGATTCCCCACCGGAGTATCACAGTAAAAACCCCCAATCCATCCTATTTACCATGCAGTAGCGTAGTTAGCAGAGCAGATCTGTTCAACTAGTAAGCTAGCTTCTTTTGCAGCTACTTAATGAACATAAGGTCTTCTCATGAGCTTTAAGTGGATTTTTTTAAGCCTGGAGTGACCAGCACTTGCAGTATTTCTGTTCTCACTAAGTGTTTATTATGGTCATCCCATGTCAATGAGATTCAGTAACCGTAAAAGTCAGCCTGGTAACTTTGATTAGACCTAGAAACACCATGATCAACTTTCTTACTGTCTGCAGATCTGAATACCATGAATATAAACCTAAAGCTTTTTGGTATCTTTTCTCAACATTTAAGAAATGTGAGACTGACTGACTAGCTTGAGTTTGCTTATTGTACTCATAACAAACCATAAAAAACCCAGGTCCCAAGAAAAAGCTGCTAGCAGCTTCAGATGTAGCGAGCGATGCTACTCTCAAAGACTTGGCCTAGAAACAACGTGTTGACAGGATGTGTCTGTACCAGCAATTGGCAAGAGTGGAGACAAGAGCAGCAGCAATTACAATGTGCTTAGGTCATTGGTGCTGGGGTATAACTTACACCAGTTCTAGCAACAGGTACCAAGTATTGCATAGACTTTTTTCTTTTTTCCAAAATTTGTATGGGTCGTCAGTATGTTTGTTTTAAATCTCACCACTAGTCAGTTTCAGGTGATGGTTATGGTAATGCTCTCACAAATAGAATATGGGGCTGGGGTCACAGTTTGACTGCAATAAATATTATAGGCATTATTTGCTTTGCAGATCTTTCTGCTGCTCAAAATCTCTGCCATAAATTTGATTCCTTGTGTCAAAAGACAAGTCTCCTTTAATTTATTCAGATATTTTTACCTACTCACTGATTTGAGCACATTTGAAAAGCAAGTTTCAGAGCCATCTGCATGAATCATTGTTGTAACAGATGAAAGTGTTGGTATAGAAAATAACTCTTACAACCGCCTAGTAACATACAAGGAAAAGGACTACCCACTACATCAGACCATTCACAGTCACTGCTCCAGCAAGAGATGGTGCCTTGATTTGTTCATCACTTCTATGTGCCAGTCAAACTTTTTGGCATTTCCATATAATTTCTGAGAAGGATTAATGAGTAAAGGAGAGGAAAGAAACAAAGGCCAAGGATGACAAGTAAAAAACCCAGCCTTTTTGGACCTAGGAGCACATTTTTAATCACCACAACTATTCAATTACTCATTAGGACTTCAAAAAAAGTATTTAATTAGAGGTTCCTGGGTCAAATTTGGGTTGACTCAGCAGAAAGTATATTATTCTGTGCTTTTGTTCTGCCTCCTATAAATTACCTGCAGAAGGAGTTAAACAATGGTCGCACTGTGGTACAATGGCCTGCTTGTCACTTGTTGTCAAGGAAAAGGTGCTCATTGCTGCCTTCTGTACTGTTTGCCATTAGATAAATAGACATACAAACTTCTGGCTATTCGGACCTTGCAATCTTTTATCCCCAAGAGAAAACCATTGATCTTTTTCATCAGAACATACGTCAAAAACTAGAAGCAAAATACCCATGATTCCCAGTATTCTATTCCCTTGGGCTCTCTGTGCAAAGAGAGAGATTGATTTTTACTTTTTAGGGTGGATTTGCTCTTAAATTAGCCTTTTTTTGCAGCATTTCGTTCTATAAAGTTGCAGTAATGGGGGGAAAGCAGAACCAGCAATGTTAACTAGGTGGAACAAATGGAGTTTCTCCCCCCCATTCAGGATTTTGAGAGGAATTCCAAGCAAGCGAAACTTTTCTGGGTCCAAAAGCTACAGGGCGTTGGCTTTAATATTATAACACTACCCAATGCCCTGTATCTGCGATGATACTTGCGCGACTTACTCCTGAAACGTTGAATGAATTCTTGCCTCGGAGGAGGGGAAGTCGATATCTCCGAAGGGAAAGGTGCACGGCCACGGGCTGTAGCCTCGGGGTTAGCTGGGGGCACACAGCACACATGCATGCACACACGCTGCCTTCCCATCAGCCGCTGGCCTGTCTCCAAGAAAAGCAAGGCTTGCTCGGCACAAGGCACAAGAGAACGACTATTCACACGTGTTTACAGAAACAGCTGTGAGAGGGAGGCATGAGTTTACAGCAGCGTCAAATACACGTGTTGGCTGTCATACCCTAAACGCTACTGTTCTGTCAGGAAAAGAGAAGGAAGGTGGAGAAGCAGTCTTCACGTGGTTGTTTTACATGTGTCTGGCTAAAAAAAAAAAACGCTCCTATTAAGCAATCTTGCAGAAACTTTTTGCTGATTATAAAAGGCCTCTCTTTTAGTATTCTAACTCGGCTAAATAAAAAAGATTGGTTTCAGTTAATATCTGAACAAGTTAGTAACTCTGCTACTACCATCACCTCATCCAAAGAGACTAAACAACCTTTTTGTGATTTTTTCCCTTCCCCTGTTACGAGGAAACCTGAGTTTCATCACTACAATCTGCTCCAGATTTAAACAACAACAACAACAACAAAAAGGCAAAATAAATAACCTGATATGGCTTCAACCTGATGATGTTTTCAACATTCTTTCAAATCTCAGTTCATACATACTAAAATAGCAACATTTGACACTGTAATCAAGTTTATTTAAATAAAGTTCTTAATAAAAAAAGAACATCCTTGACACACCGAGAAAATTTTAAGCTTGCATTTTGTAAATTTTTTACTCAATTCCAGCTACAAAATACATTCAGTATGGAAAGAAATGTGGTCTTTGACCTCTATCCCAGCTCTGCACTTCTGAACCAACTTTCAGCAGTGTAAAAGCAAGCAAGCAAACAAGCAAGCAAGAAATAAAATGATACCACAAATCAAACTGCTATGGGATCGGAAGACAGGGTATGTTCACAGATTACTCTCTTTCTGTTTGAATAAGTTCATTTCTGCATGTGTTCCCCAGATGTTTTATTGTAAATCTGCTATTGATGACTGTGCTAGCCAAGAATTATCATTGAACTGTGAAGAAATATTTTTTTGTGGATTGTGCAATAAATCTGGAAATTTTTCTTTCTGTTTTTAAGATAGTCTTTAATTTGGGGCAGGATTCCTTTGTATCTGTGATTTCACTGTGCTTTATTGCCTGGATACTTAGTAATGCCTGCTATTGCTAAAGCACGATGTCTTTTATCAGAAGAACTAAAGAATTTAAAGTTATTTAATACAGACTTTTAACACCTTGATAATACGCTAATTTAAAAGAGAAAATTAGATGTGACAGTCTGACCTCCAGTCCACAGGAACCAGTTGCTCAGCGAAAGGTCTGATCAGCTACAGTCAATTTTTGCATCAGGAGTGGATTCCCACAAATCTTGTTGCTGAAAGTCTCCAAAATTCCTAACTCCTTTATGGAACAGGGCAACTCCAGTGGACCAATGTTAGCTGGAAGCAAGAAAGAGAAGTGGGAACAGCTTAAAATTGTTGTTCGTAAAATACTAGTAGCTTTCCCTGCTTAAAAGTTCAATGCTTTTTGAGTGTGCCTGTTTGCAATGAGCAGGCCAGGGACAAATACCTGCTGGAAGCAATGTCCCTTCACGCTCAAGGTCTCTTGTGCTGTTTTTGCATGCAAACGGGTTGGAGAAGGTACTGCAGAGTCCTTGCAGCTCCTTCTGCACCTACGGGCTAGCACCAGGAGAAGGAGGTGACATAGCAATGTCTGTAAGACGGCAACCTGCTGCTGTGGGGGAAAAGACCAGAAAAGGGCGATGGACAGAGGCTCATTGCGCTGAGGAGTTGCTCAGAGGTATGGGGGAGAGTGTAATGGACTCGAGCAGGCACGTCTCAGGTTTAGGACGATAAAGCTTAAAAAGATCTGGAGAAATGGAAAAAATTTCCTTGCTTCACTCCAGAAGGTAATGAATTATTGGCACTAAAAGAGTGGGGGCTAAATGAAAAACATTTTAAAATTCCGGCCACACATCAGTGGGGATCACCTGGTCTTCTCAAGCATAAAAAATGGAAGAAAAGAGGATAAAGGCAAAAAATAAAAAGTGTATGTGTCACTGAATCCAATTTTTATATTCAGCACTTGCATATCTTGATCTACAAAGTCCTGAAAGTATTTGAAATGATCGTGAAAGGGCATGAACTGATAAACATTATACAGCTATGAATAAACACTGAGGAAAAGCAGCAGTATCATTGTTACAACCTGCACAAGACCCAAGATTTGCTTTTGAACCCTTACTCTGGTGCAGGGTCTGTAGTTCCCATACTAGCAGTGAAGACCTCTCGCTTTTAGCAGAAATGCTCACATTCTTACTGAAGCAAACGCCAGCGCTGAGGCTTTTGGCTGTTAAAGTTAATATCCTGTGCTCGTCTACACTAGAGAGCTGAAAGAACTCAGAAGCTCAATGTGAAATTTCCTTGAAAATAAATTCCATATTAAAACCATGAGAAAACCTGGCTTGTAGCTGACTTGGGGACACTCAGTGTCTATAATTTAATCTCCAGTTTAAACTATAATAAGAAATAGCATTTGGCATCCTATAAATACAGTTATTGTTAAGGCAGCTGGAAAATACTTAAATATTCAAATAATTCTGTCATCTAAAGTATTGTTTATAGTCACCAGGATCATTTATGAATCCTATGAAATTATGGGATTTGTTTTTAATCTCCAATAACTCTGTCATTTGATTTTGTTTTACAACCTCACATTGTATGCATATTAGCTTTTTAGCATCCAGTGGCAACAACTTCCTAATAAATTGGATTCTGTGGCACTGTTTCAGACATGCTTTAGACAGCACGTTAAAGAAACTTTGGAATTCAGTGGTCTTAGAGACACAGGCAAATGCTGCCTCTAATTCTGTGCTCTAATTGCTGTATTGAAATGCTACCCAGGCCTTAAGTTGCACCATATACACTGGTCAGCTTAGCTCTGAATGACTAAAACTAAAATCTCACAACTCGATATACTCATATGTATGTCATAACTATATTTCCTGATTTACAGCTTGACTGCCTGTATTAGTCCAGGCTTCACAAAAAACTCTCAAAATTGAGGGAATAATTAGTTCATAAGCAGTTAGCTTGGAGAATCGTCTTGCCGTGACAGATGAAAGTGCACGTCACATTTATGTACATTTATGCATACCAACATGTCATCTACATTTACACTATAAATACGAGAGAGTTGTCAGTGAAAATAGACAGGAACTTTGTAGTATGGCTTGAGATTCACCATGGCGTGTAATGCCATTAACTTTTTTAAACTCCGTCTGTGCCATATTAGATCCCATTATGGAAATTCAGGTCCTCAATTATAGGATTTGTACTTTTATACACTTAGCCGTAAAACCCAGTCTTCTAACGGCAGAAATTATTTCCCTCTTTCTCACTGCAGGACATGATATTCAGGAGTATCCCAAAACTGTGTGCTGGGAATTACAAGATTTTACTTCTTATAGGCTCAAGGTAAATAACTCCTTAGGGTTCACTGACTACTACACCGTCCTGGGGAGGTGAGCTAGTGCCGAAGACGTGCCTCTTCTTCTTGCCTTGTCTTTAAGGTGCTGCAGGAGTTTCCAGCACTTCCCCGGCGTGCTCCTCTCCTGCTGCTCAACATACCCTCTGGATTTCCTTCCGTGTTTTCCCCAGGCTCCAAAGCAAGAGGGTGGAAAGGAGGGCGAGGGGGGGTCTGTCAGGTCACTTATGTTCATCGCAGCCGGGGAACATCGGGCTGCACGGGCAGCAACCCAGGACCTTTCTATTCAGACATGGCCTCAGCGACCCGTACGCAGTTGAAAAACAACACCTCCCCAAATAAAGCCAATGCAGGGAAATTCTGCTCATTCATTGCAGACAATTCTGGTTTTCAAAATGCATAAATTGAAAATACAGCATTCTTACCTTAAAATAGGGCTAATACTGAAAATTTATAAAGCCACTCCTAATAAATTACACCCAGTTTTACAGAAAATCCCTGAAATTTCACAGTGTCAGCTTCACTTTGGCTGCCTCATGTAATGTGACTGACTTAAGTGTAAACAGCTTGACATTTTCAGGATTTTTCTACTCTAGTAAAATCTTCAGCCTAATCACAATTATTACTACCTTTTCATAATTGTTCGTACTGTTATCACACAAGCAGTCACAATGTCAACATTCATCAACTATAATAAGAAAGTGAGTACAGGGATGAGTCTTTCCCACTGGATAGAAAACCTGCCGGTTTTCAAAGCTGTGTAACTTTTTTAATGTTAACCTACTCTTACACTAGCACTGGGTACTAAACTCAAAGCTATATTAAAAAAAAAACAAAACCAAAACAAACAAAAAAACCAAACCAGCTCAGAAATATCTTTTCAAATGTCCAGCACTAATACCATGAAGTTATTGCAAAAATGCCAGCTATCATGCAGCATACCTAAATAACAACCACAGGTTTGCATCAGTGTATCAAAAATGTGGTCACAAAGCCAAAATCTGGCAAGGCTGATAAAATTGTATTCAAGTTTAGGTAAAGCAGGTAAGAAAGAAGCAGTAGCCCATATCCAAGCTCTAGGTTTAGGCGCTTCTGCACACATGTGCCTGTGTGCACACAAGTGGGAATATATGCTAGGAGAAGAGAATGAGGGAGCTGTCACCTGTGCAGGGCTGGTAAGTGCACACATGTGCAAACAGCCGGGAGTGAACCATAATCCGGTGGTCAGAAAGTACGTGGTGTAGAAGAACGGCCACACCAGGTCAGATGCTCTGTCCATTTGTTCCCTCCTAGTTCACCCTCCTGCTACAACAAGTTTAGCGAGACTGGTTTATAGCCTGTTCTATAATTAAGCTTGTGTTTTTAAACAGTTTCATGACATGCCTTAACACTTTTAGAAGAAATGGAATATGTCTACGCATTAAAAATGGCATTTCAATACTTTCGACTACTGATATTGCTGATTAATGTACTGGTATTTTAACAAGCAAACTAAAAGCTTATTATTATATTTGCAATTTTCTTGACTTCAGAAAAGCAAAATGAACAGCAAATATAGACAAAAATTGCTTAGGCAAATAGCTCTTTTTCTAACTGAATTTGAGGCACGTTGCTTTTAGTAGTCAACTGCCTAACTTAGATATGCTTGCATATATTATACTGCCTACTGGTTATACGCTTTACACTTAATATAATGGATATTATCATTTCATTGGTAAATTTTATACCTAAACCATTTTCTGTTATATCTAATGTTGTCAGTCATTACTTTTGTAGTTATCTGGGAAAACACAGGCATATATCAGCAAGGAAACCTGATGATAAAACATCCTTATTATCTAGTGTGTTAGTATTTTAAAACAAAACTCATACACATGTTACAGATGTTATTTCATTAATATGATCCTTAAGAGAAAACTAAGCTATTATGTTCAAAGATTCAAGTATTATTCTGTTACAGAAATAGCTTCATTTTATGTGGATTTTTTTTTTTTTAAATTTAAGACAGGATGGACATATTATTCATTGAATCGTTTAATCTCAGTTACATTTTGATCTCCAGAATATAATGAATGAATGCTGCAATCTAATTTGGTGGTTTTTTGAAATGTTTTTGTTCTTTGAAAATCATCTGTTTGACCATTCCTTTGAATGACCTATTTTTTGACAAATACTAAAAAAAAACCCTCCCACATTCTAGATCTTTAATATCTTCCTTCTCCCAGCAAGTCTTTTCCAAACCGAAGAGTTTTTTTTCTATTTAGTACTCTTTGCACACAAGCCTTTCCATATCTTTTATCATCCCTGTTGCCTTTCCAGATCTGTTCTCTAATTCTACTATACCCATTTTGATGGGTGGTATTAGTCAACACAGTGACATAATGACATTTCTGGTTTAGCTCCACTCTTTTCCCCAAAATTTCCTACAGTTCACTTTGCCTTTTCAACTGATAATGAGAATCAAACTATTTTTTCAAGGACTTATCCACACGGACTCCCATATCGCCTTTCTCGGTGTTGAGTTAGAGTCCAGCACTGCATGTATACATTGGGTTATGCTTCCAGGGGTACACTGTTCTGCAACATGTCTATGGGGTAAATTTTTCTGCTGGGCTGAGAAACAAGAAGTCAGGGAAGAAACTTATTACTGGAGCATATTTTCCATTGCACCTCAGCAGCTTTCACTTCTCAGGGTGACCCCTGAGTGATAAAACTAGAAAAGAAATAAACTCTGTTCCGTGCATTTCTCCTCTTCCACCTAACCACTGCACTTCAGTACAGAGTTTCCACAATTAGACTATAAGTGATCTTGTGCTCCTGCTTTTGAAGAAAATCCTACCTTATTGGTATTTTATTTTGAGGGATGCCCACCAGCAGAGGAAAGGGGTCAGGTCTGTGGAAGGCAACCTGAGAAGCAGATTTTGGATAGGTTCTTCTCTGCAAGGAATGGATTACTACTTGCTATTGCGAGGCTGTGGCCTTCCTGGTGTTTAGAGAGTGGAGGAAACTTTATGCTCATCTTCTCTTCTTTTACAGAAAAGTAGCTGGTAAAGTAACAGGGCTCATTTACGCCATATGAGTGACGCACCGGCCACAAACCACCTGCTGCACCGATTTGCAGTCTGGGATAGATGGGTAAAACTCATACATCTCTAGACGATCCCCCAGACCTAGGTGGCTTAGTTGGGCACTAGACATGCTCCAGTATATTCAGTATAAGCTGTAGTTACTAAATATTCTGGGGAAAACATGGGTGTTGAATGAAGTGCAAAGTGTTAAGATGTTGTTGCGAGGAAGGGGAGTTTGTCAAGACTGTGAGATCAGGCTGGCAAAGAAAATAACTCTCTATGATAGGCTTTTGTTAATAAACTTTGCATGCTTTTTTATTTCTTTTTTTTTTTCCTCCCTCCTGAGCATGAGGCAGGGGAAAAAAAGGGACCATTTGTATTACAGTTATTTGCAATCTAATTTGCCAGGCCAAAGGATAGTCTGAATGATCTAATTCTCAATATACTACAGGACCGAGGTGAAGTACAAATCATCTTAGAGGATCCAATAATTCTGTTTCAATTGATCAGCTTTTTAGGCAGTATCCTTCGGTTGCAACTTTTCAGATAAGTAAATTAGGTTGAAAACAAAATGCTCGTTTCTGAAATGTGGATTTCACAATGTATTTTTGATCTGATAGGAGCTCAGTAGCATTTCTTCTATCCGCTTGAGGCCTACTGAGCTGCGCATACTGTACTCTATCAAAGCCCAGTTCTTTGCAGCTCAGTGAATAAAATACTGCAGTTTCTCCCATTGACTGACTGAAATAAAATAATCTATGATGCATGAACAAGTCTAAATGAAATAATAATATCCTTAGCAGTGAAAAACGGATTGGTAATACAGTAATTGAGCAGATTTATTGCCATCTCCTTGAGCTAGCCTGCTGAAACAGCCTGCTATTTTATTTAATCTCATATCAGAGGAATTACTGGCTGGTAATCCATTGTTAAACATCATTTAGAATGATGGATGAAAATGTCAGCTTTTCCAACATAATCAATTCATATCTCATTAGCACATATTATTTATGATTCTCATAATGGGACCTGCAGGGGTCTCCAGGGGGAAATGGAGACCTCAGCTGTTGTTGAAATGAGATGAGATATACTGTAGCTTATGAGTTAATAACTGCATATAAAAAATACTTCCCCACAGTATTGATTGTCCTTACCATTTTACAAATGAATTGAGTGCCTTGGCTTCCCCTCTTGCTGTGTATGGCAGCTCTTCCTTCTATTCATTTTGTTGCTCATAATTCAGTAAGAAAAATATTTAAAAGCATATAAGAAAGACTGTTTTCCAAATAACTTTTAAGACCCAGGGAGGGAGGTGGGGGCAGGGGGGTAGGAGCCTTTGAATGTAAAGTAATAAGAAACACTTTACTGCTCTGTTGCTGTTTGCTAAGGACTTTGGGCACTTTTTTCCCCCTCAGCCCCTATGAAGACAAATCGACATATTTCTCCAGCTACAGCACAGTTGCATTTTAAGGATACTTTCTACCGTATGCTGCCTCAAAGACCAATGAAAAGCAAACCTTGATTCATGGATTTAATGCAGCTGATGGTGCAGCAGTAATCATGGTCACAGTGTCAACTGCTGCCTCAATTAAACTACATTTGAGAATCATTTTATGCTTCAGCTCATAAACATCAATAAAGGAAAATGAGTAATAAATGACTGTCTAGAGTACAAAGGACCAGCTCATATTTCAGATGAAAATGAAGACAAAATGTAGCTTTTATTTGCCTGTGGAATTCCCATTAACTGCATCACTGACAGGAGGGAGTTGGATCAATAGTTGGCTGGCCGCAGAAAACAGTTTCTGGCTGTTCAGCAGCCAATGCAAAAGGAAAACTGTCATATTGTGATCTTTATCAGGTAATCTTCATTACACCAGACCAATGATATATGTATATGCTGGTCAGCTAGGGGCACTTCTAATTCCTGCTTCTATTTGTGGTCTGAGCGCAGTGTGCTCACAAATTATTTGTTTACAGCCGTGAAAAACCTTCAATGTTCATCTCTTTTATTCTTTTTATAGGTAATCCATAGCCAGGAACTTTCTCTCAAGACTACTTTATTCGCTCAGAATTTTTAAGAAAGCAAGTGCTGTATCAAAACTTATCTTTCTTCCTGTTTAAGAGGAATCTGTTAGTACCTTTTGTGGCTGTTGTTGTTGAGGCTAGACTGAAAGATTTACTGAGTATCCTTCAGTAAGTTCTTGGAGGGTATTTGTGCCTTATTACGAGTGTTTCTGGGCTTATTTGAACAAAGGCAACTGCTAGCTGTGAAGGAAAAACAAACACTCTCTACGAGCTGTTAGCTTTCCAGGTGGCAGATTGTACGTATGGCAAACTATACGTGAAATACGATCATCTCCTATTTTTCCCCACCCCAGACCTGCACAGCAGAGATATTTTAGTCCTTCGCAGTGCTCTGTAATTCATATAGCTTCATCTCAGTGTATGCATGGTGAGGATCTGTACATACAAGCCAGCAGCTCTGGCTCGGTTGGTATGGGGCTCTTGGAAGAGCAGGTTTTCAGAGCACAGCACAGATTTTTAAAACATCACTGCTTACAAATCTAAAATAGGAGGGAAAAAAAATCACTTCCTCTTCATGCAATGATAACAGAAATCAAATTATCAAAAGTTCTACCCTGATCGTAAAGTAACCACATTATTTTTACACTTATTCACGACTCCATTCTTGTGAACTACCATTATGTACTGTTTCTCTGTCTAGTTTCCTGTTTTACTTTGACCCTGTGAAATTAATATTTCCACTATGGATTTTAATGCCAGGCATTAAAAAAAAAAAAAAAAAAAATGTTCACAGCTAATAATGGGATTGCCTTTAAAAACATTTAAATTCTTACAGTCAACATATACTTTAACTATAATACACCATGATGTTTGACCTGCAAAGTATGCACCTGCATTTCAGGATGATAATTAAAGCTGATGTTTGTACACATAAAGTGGACCTCACTGCTGCTCCTAAAAGTTACCCCCTTCCCTTTCTCTCTCAGCCCTTCGATTCTGTCCTTCATCCTCATTCTCTTCACCCCATTGCCTTCCCCTCAGTTTCTATTTTTTGACATTTTCCCTCTTCTTCCCCAGTTCCTTCCCAGTCTCTAGTTGTAATCCCACCTTCCACCTTTCCTGCTACACATTTCCCCTCCCTTTCACTTAATAAAGTAATGCAGAGCGATAAGATGATAATAAAAAATATATATACAGTATGTAACTATAGTAAGTACGTACTAGCACGTTTTCCTTCAACGTCATCCCATTTTTTCGGTCTCCTCAGTTACCTTTATCTCCTCCTCATCCTGTCTTCTGGCTTCTGCTTACCCCAGCAAATCTCTAGTCTTATATACCACATATTTACTCTCCCCAACATGCTTATTTGCACTTTTAGTCTCTTTCTACAAAATCTTAATCTCTCCTGTCTCTTCAGATCCTTTTCCAGTCCACCTTTCCAGTCCTCTCTCCCTTCATGTCTCTCTTCACTGCTTTAACTTTCTTCTGCTTTCTATGTCTCCATGCACATCACAAATGCTTCCTCCAAAACTTGTCACAATCTGCTGATTTCTCCATTCTCCCTCGCTTTTTATGCTGCCTCCTGCTTTCTATTCTCCTTCTTAAAACTCGTTTCCCTCCAGTTCATTCAGTTTGTCCTGGATGAGGTGGCTGAAAATAATGCAAGGCCCTGCCATCTTTTCAAGAGTTAGGTTATTTCCAGGGGCAGAGCTAGCAGGGGATGGCAGCCATCTCATCAGACAGCAGCCTGGAGGTGGGAGCTTTTGCAAATAAATGGAAGTTTGAGAGTTTTGGAGCCAGAATTGAGCACGATGTTACACTGACCTCAGAAGACACAGTAAAATTCATGATGTTCGCAGCACTCTCATGAACTTGCACAGTCAAACCGGTTTGCAGAATGCATCTCTTTAGAATGGCGGTGATCATGTGTAGGTTTCCGTATTAAAAACCTGTATATTTTAGGGCAGCAGAAGGTGTCATACATAGGAATATGGAAAAGTTGTCTAGCTATAAACTTTAAAATTTTTAAATTGCAGAAAATAATTTTTATATTACTAAATTATTATCAACGTTTTAATATAATTATAGCCTAAACAGTTTTCAGTTATATGGATCTTTTTATATACTATTATTACAGTACATTTTAACCTACTGAAGTCTCAGTTTTCCATAACAGAATGTGGAGATTTTGTTGAAAAACATCTACCCAGCTTAAGTTACCTGTGATAACACTACCACAGAGGATTATGGAGTCTAACATATACCAAAAGGACTACTTTTCAAACACACTCACACTGATAAAGAGATAATATTTTGAGCAAACTTCCAGACTGGAAAAAAAAAAATCATAGATATATTAATACATTTGTCTCATAGCTAAAGACAGTCCTATGAAATGAACTTTTTTAAATATAGGGTTTCCACCTTCAGCCCAAATCTCAGCCGTGAACTCCAGAACAGAAATGGGGATATATACCATCAAAAAAACATAGAAGTCAGGAAACAATGTTGGTTTTTCCAACTACCCCATCTCTAAAATGCTTTTTCACCAAAAGCATGAAAATAACTTTTGGATCATTTGATTCTCATTCATCTTTCTCAAAGGAGGGAAAATAGAATAAAAGGACATAGTTTATATTATGTTCTCTCCCACACAACTGCATTTTGGGGGATTTGTCAGTCTGTTCCCTGAAAAAAATGCTTCAAGATCCCAACAATTTGTTCAGTTACAGCAACAATGAGGCAGATACTGCTTTTGGCAGTCCACGTCAGACACTTGTAAAAATGTTATTGGATGCTGCCATCGTGCTCACCCAATCCTTTTCAGCAAGGCTACCACCACTGGAGCCCATCTAGTGTTCCTATCTGTAAGAAATACATCAGCAAGAAGAGAGACACAGTCTGGCTTTTCCAGCAATCAGAATAGTTTTCCTCAAATACTCAGATTTTTTTTAAAAAAGGAATGTTTTTCATTTTTCTGAATTTGATTTTGCCAATACGCTAAAGACTTCCAAACAACCTGATGGTTCAATCAAGTTGTTCCTGGCTCTTTAGCACAATTGTGCTTTGCCAGCAAATGAATGATTTCCAAGGAATATGAAATTCAACTTCAAAAAATATGGAATAATTTTAGGCCAATCCTTTCAGCCAAATTTCCTTTTTTTAGCTTAAGCACAGGGAAAAATCAAAAAGCACCAACAGGGCACGGTTTTCTGAAAGGAAAACCCGGTCAGTACCTATCACAGCAAGACAATCATTAAAACCAAACGTCAAACTACCACAAAGGGGGACAAGGTTTTAAATTAGTACAAATTGAAAATATATGACAATAAAAAAATGCAAAATGAGAAAAATTGGTTAGAATCAGCAGATATCAGTGCCCTGTTTTAATATGTTGGGTTTATTTTGCTTTTAGTGTATGAAAGTTATCAGTGCAGGTAACCGAAATGCATTCTTGAGAAAAGATGGCACTAAGAAAGGGAAGTTACCTCATTCACTGCTATGAAAGTAGATGTAAGCTCCAAAGGGAGCCACCAGATAGTATTTTTCTACGGTTCTAAAAGAACAAATAGTCAGAAATTGAAAAAAGGCTGCTGGAAAAAAAAAAAAGAAGAAAAGGAAATAGGACAGGTTGCAACATGTATGGGATGAGGGGTGGGGGTCTGCCAGATGAAATGGCTTAATATATTATTCCTTTGTGGGATGTTGTGTTATGCTTTGATAAAGACTTCAGGGCATTGCTATTTTTCATAATTTGCTATATGGCTTATAATTAATGCTAGGTTACCGCTTTATCATTAGGCTACAGAAATAAAGGCATGTGCTTTTTCTTTTATAGTAACAGCTGATGCTTTAATTAATTTTGAAAAAGTGGATGGTGAAAGAAGAACCTGATAGTGAGCTTTGAGAATACTAAACCATTGCCCTGGACAGGTTCGGTCCACAGCTAAGATGCAGATGAATAACATTTTAAGGCACGGTTAATGAGATAAAGGTTTTATAAATATTTTCCAGGTGGTTGGAGAATTTAGTAGTATTCCACTAAATATTTGTGCCAAAATATTATTTTCTGTACTAAGATAAACAAACAATACAACAACCACCTTGATAATTATATTCATTAAATGCATTATCTGTATGAGCCCATGATACTTGAGATATAATATAGGACAAGTGTCTTATCTTGCTGACTTTATAAATAAACATTCTAAGTAAAAACATTGAAATATAAATATTTACTACCCTTTACTCTCTATATAAATTAGTTTCTGCCTTCTCCACCCCTTTTTGCACTTAGTGGATATGTAGTTTGTTATATTGAATGAAAGCACAGGTATGCACTGCTTTATGCTAGGAACTATCAATAGCGTGTACCTAATACATCATATTGAATGAAAGACTTCATAAATCAGTTATACAAGGGATCATACAATGCTTTTAGGAATTTCCAAAGAGTCATAAAAACTATAAATCAATGTGGTTTTGATTAATCAACTCACAATGTCAGCTTTTGGCCATAGTTATCTGTTGTGTCCTTCTTACTGGATGCACACTAGGGAGAGGGCTATCATCTGTCAGAGGGAGGTTTAAGCAAGAAAATAGGGGAAAAAACCCACTACACTATTGTACATATCCACATGACTCCCAATATCTGCTGCAGTGGGGCAGATCTTAAGACATGCAACAATCTGACCTACAGTCTAGAATTTACAATGGAAATAATGGAAATTTTGAATGGTGAAGTAAAAGAGCAAGGAAATCCTAATTCTGCAAAGGTTTACAGGGTGCTAAACAAGCACTGAATCAAACACATATTCAAATCTTTCTACCATCTCATCATGTTCTTTAGATAAACTGAGCACTGAAGTCAAGAAGATAGCTCCCTTCTCTGGATCTAACACTCTATGGATATAAGGGAGCAGAATCTCAGATCTGCCTGTGTCTTGAAGTCTACGTGCCTGCATTTCGCAAGGAACCACCGCAGATTCATTTTTCCGAAGAAAATGCTGCTGAAGAGTGAAATCCCATGCACATCGTAAAAGGCATTTGACATCAATATTTAATTTTATTAGTTATACTACAGGTACTCTAGGGAACCTGATGGAAAGCCTTCCTAGTATTGATTAGAATTCAGCAATCCCACTGCACACTGTTCAAAAAATTATTCAATTACAATTAATTTTTCAATTCAGAATAATTTAAAATTTATCATGAAAAGTTAATAAAAGTATATAAATTTGAAACACACTGGGATTTATAATTCTGAGATGGAAATACTAACTAGAAATTACTATGATTTTTAATTTGCATAATCAATGTTTTTAATTCATTCTATTCGCCTGTACAAGATTACAGTAATGGTGTGTTTTTAACGTTTTGTGAAAACTTCAGAATTGCCTCTTTCATGTGTATAATGGTGAAAGATGACTATTAGTGATGCTGTGCTTTCTCATTTTCAAACAACAGAGATTTAAAAGCAACAGTAATGAACAAGTTGCGAATCAAAATGCAATGAATACATAAGAGTCAATATATCTAACTTTGAGAAAAAAAAATCATTCTATCAGCTTTGTCATGTCAGAAGCATCTAGACATCTGTCTTCTCTGTGGCATGCAGTGGATTCCTTTGAGCTATCCTCGATTTATACATGTTATTTACTTATTTTCAGTACAGTATGGTTCCAATAAGGAATTACCTAGAACAAAAGCATCTATGGAGGGCTTAGGATTCAAAACAGATAACAATGTTTATTTTAAAAGTCTCATGAAATCAAAAGTAGAACAGACTACAAATTCTTTTAAGAGCAATGATGTGAAAGCTCACAGTTACCCGGATTTAACCTAGTTATGTGAAAATATTTGATGCTTTCTTATGACATGCAATGCTGGAGTGGCAGATTTAGAGCACTGTGTGTAATAACAGTCACTGGCATTCAGGTATTCAGTGCTGGAAACAGTTGTTTCCTTTTTCTTATAGAAAACTCAGAGAAACAGATTTCTATATTGCTGGCAGTGGAAAACTGTATCAAGACTTACTCTTCCCACCTATTTCAGGTAGCTCAGACAACAGATCAAGTGAGAGATCACGCTGAGTAAAAAATTGAAAAGCAGAAGAGTTTTGCAGACTTCCAAAAAGGAAAGCTAGCAGGAGTTAAGAGACTCCTACTGGATACCTGTAATTTTAACTTTGTCCTTATTAATCCTGCAGTCCTACACAAAAGATTTGCCCCCCCATAACAACATCAGCATTTGTTTGAAGATTAGGGCAATTGTCTGAGATTTCTCTCTCCAGATCTTGCCCTGTCTCACACTGCCCAGCCCTCCTGGAAGGGAGAGGAGCTGTTCTTGTAAACCACAAAAGAACTAAACTAAAATTTTGTGCAGCCAAAGTAGCTGGTCCAAGACAAATGACGTAACAGAAAATGAGGACCATGTAAAGCCTACAGAACTTCATCCAGGCCATGAAGGCAGGCTGCATGCTCATTTGCAATATTTGACCAAGATACTTGGAAAATTTGGATTCCCATAGTTGGTAACTCACCTTATTTAGTCAGCTCTGTTATTTCTTTTCACTTTATTTTCAAAAGTGCTGAGTTGTAGCCTGCAAGAAGTGAAAGGTGAGAGTGAAAGATCAGCAATTTTCAAGGAGGTAGTCAGTTACAGACAGCACATTTAAGAGGAGCACATAAATGAAGAATTTTATTTTAGTAAAATTTGCAGCAGGTAGTGAAGAACTGTTGGCTCATCTGCATATTTTATTACAGCAGTTTGAGGTTTTAGGCTTACACTTCATGTTTTTTTCATAACTATGCATCATTTTCAGATAATATAACTTTTATTTCAAAACACAAAATTTTGTTGACAATGTACCAGGGATCAAAAAACAAGTAAAACCTGCATTTTCCAAATACTTTAAACTAATTTGGCTAAAATCTAGTCTAAATTAAATATTATTTTTATCAGATAGGGTGGCAAATTGTTAGGAGGGGGCTCTTTGGGGGGGGGGAGATGATGATGTTTGAGGTCGTCTTTTTTTTTTTTTTTTTTTAATTTACCTAAAGTAAACATGTGTGGAAAGTTTTTCAAAGCAATGTTTTAGGTGAAGAATTTGTGTAAACCTGGTAAGCAAGTAAAACCCTGGCAGGTAGGTAAAAATCTGACAGAATGTTTAAAAAGGCAGCCTTGCATATCTGGATATAATATAGCGTAGACAAAAGCGCATATCAAATAGCACAGTGAGGCAAGGATTTCATAGTGCTATTCTTGCTGTGCACTGGGCAGGGACTTTTCATTTCACACATCATCATTCACAGTTTGCTGCAGTGACTCGACACAGTCAGAACATGTCAACAAAACACAAAGTGAAATATTTCAGTGTGGTTTTCCTTTGGAAAATGAGGGACATGGGATTTTGATTTCAATTACCTTATGTTACAGTGGGAAGAAGTAGGAAGAGAGAATCATGTTTTCTGGTTTGGCAATGACCAACCATATCAGAAGCATGTTCTAAAACCTACTGTCAGCCAGGACAGAAATAGGTATTTAAGGGTAGAAGCTTACTTAATTAGACAGAGGGATGAAGGTTGCTGGCCAGCCTTACCTCTTTTCTGATATCCACTACCACATTGGGTTAAAAAAAAAAAAAAAAAAATTACTGTCCCATAATAAAAAGCAATTTCTGAGCTGACGGCAACAAGCAAGTTACATCTTGCCATTTTCACCCAGGACAATTTGTGTATTCTGAGTCTGAGTTCTCTCCCTTCTCACCTCCAATCCACCTCAGTCGATACCTGGTATTTTTAAGAGGGAGAGTCGTTGCTGTAACACATGGAAGAAGAGCACCAAATTTTTGGCAGTATGAATAGCCAGCCCAAGGCAAAGGGCATTACACTGTGGCCATGAAAAACAGGTGAAAGCACAGGCTTTGCATGAGAAAACTGCTGGCAGAACCCATATCTGGACTGGTGTTTCAATCTTAATACGGTTATTAGTGAACCATTCCTATTAGTTGTAGCTGCAGCTGACTGCAGTACCTTTGTGGCTCTTTATGCCATCTTTATTCAGATTATGGAAGATAGATATGAAACAGTGGTATCAAAAGCAACTTAACATGCACCATGTTCATAACAACACACATTTGAACCATTGCCAGATGGAAGATAATAGCAGCCTAAAAACCCCAAGACCCAAATCCAGAGCAAATTCTGGATTTTTTAAAAATTTACATTACATAAATTCTAGAAGTGTTAAAAACGATAAAAGAAACCACAATGTGCCAACCTTTATCTTGATTTAAAACTGAAGTCTCTGGAACCGTATTGTAAGAGTAAGGGCAGATTCAGACACCAGAGCACAGTGAATGACAATTTCTACAGAGTAAATTATGCTGTGCATACTTTTCAGATAATTATCAATGACAATTGAAGGAGACACCTAATATCTACCACCCAAACTTTTCAATCACATAATCAACAGTAGTTAATACTGTAATGGCTATTAAAAGGGGCTTTTAGCATTTTGATGCATGATTAGTTTCTAAACTGTTTTAAAATTAAAATTATTTTGTGGAAATGTATGGTCAATGTTCAGTTCTGAATATTAGTCATACACCGGCTTTTTTTCATATGGCAAGGAGGTCTTTAAAAGCATTTCAAATATTACTAATAAATCTTCACCCCTGTGGGTAAACAGTAAAAAAGGTTATACACAGTGAGCTTGTTCCAATCTAGACACGCAGTCATAGCAAATTTAAACTCAGGCACTTCTTGCTTTCATTACTATGTTCTAGCCAATATCCTCGTTTCCCATCTCTTTAGCATGAGGGATACCAATGAAACTGGTAACTCATCTAGGACTGGAATGATTTTTAAATGCATATTTACTGGACATCTCATAGGATTAGTCTAAAACAGAAATCTAAAAAGTAATCTCTCTTTTACCTTGTTAAAAACCCGAGTCTCTATCCCCCTTCCTGCTTATCCACGAATCTGGTATTTATTTATTTACCAACATTCTTCAGCTCAGACTGGCCATTTGAAAATGAAAAGCAATTCTGTGATAGGATCATCAAGAAGGAACCTCCGGCCAATTTACACTCCGGTGGAGGACTTATACCAGAGAGGTCTACGCTGATATGACTCAAGAATGAAATGCTACAGTATTATTGTCTTCTGTCTTGAGTTATTCTTTTCATCTAGATAAAATACAGCATAGAGCGCAATGGGACAGAACACAATTCACTGGCATGTGGAATAATACTTTCTAATCCCATACAAGTACTTTAGTGCTACCAGATTGTTCAGGTAAAAACTTACTACTAACTTGGCAGGACTGTTAAGGCTAACACTTAGTTTATGGCATTGATGATAAAAGCTTAAATGCAGTACGACCTACTGGTTTTAAGGAAAACTCTCCAAAACTATACACGAATCTCGTTTTCTTTGACCCTTACTGAAAAAAAGTTATTTTTTCCACGTAAATCAACTACCCATGAGCTTCCCAGAATATAAAAACATTTGACAGTAAAGGTGATATTCCCCTACATGTCTCCAAGCCAAAATTTACTTTAATCTGAAAAACAAACACTTGCAATGCAAGGACTGTAGGATGTGCCTCTTGCTCCTTCCCAGAGAATTCCATACAATTTCACAGAAAGTATAGTCCTCTGTAATTCCGATAGATTTTAATTTGCATATACCTCCACAGAATAATAGCAAATACATAGAGACTTCACTTTATGTGGTGGATAATTTGAGATGATTCCCTGTAGAGCCCTGTTCAGTTCAGCCCTACGAGACTTTCCACGCGTTTAAGACCATAAGCAAGCGAGGGCACGTGCCGTGGAGCTGACACCGAGGAATCCTCCTCCTGCTCACCACCGTCGGCTCTCAGCCCCAGACTCCCAGTCACCGAGCAGGAGGGGCGTCATGCACGTGCGTGTTGCTAAAGTCGAGGGATGGAGAGACAAATTCGTTGTTTCAATCCTTCCTTTTTCTTTAGCAAGCTCAGGGCTGATTTACACCGCCCTCCCTCCAAAGGAAAGCAGCACAGGTAAAAGCATTGCTGGCTTGATTTGATAGCACTTTCACACTCTCTTCAGAGAACTGAGACTTAATCCAGTTTGAGAGAGAGAGGAATTTTTACATCATTTACCATCTTAGTAATTTTAAGCATAATGTAAGTGTATAAACTGGAACTATCACTATAATCTTTTATTCTATTTTACTACTTATAAGAAAACAGCATTGAAACTTGAATTTTTTTTAAGGAACTACTGCTTGCCACACTACCAGGTGCTAAAGGTTAACAGTACTGTCTGCTCCTTAAAACACCTTGGAGATGTCAGAAAAGCTGAAGCCCTTAGAGATTTCAGATGCTTCCACTTGAAAGTCTATCCAAAGAGTGATTAATTACTGGTTATTTCAACAGCGAAAAAAACCTACCTGTAACTTAATAAATGCCTGTTAGTGAAAGACATGTTTTAGCAGTGATATTCTGAGCTCATAATTCACATACACTACATGCACTTTATTATTACAGTCACTAGGGAAAATATTTTTCATTAAATTAAAATATCAACTTTGTCTCAGTAGTATGCCCACACTGTATTCATAGCATATCAAATATTTTCATTTCTTTCTATTATTTTCCATTGGGTGTTAAATCTGTTTGTGCTGTGTTTCCAGACTGTAGGAGCTCATTCTCCACCGTTGCGGTTTTTTTATTTATTTAGAGAAAAACGGAGAGAATTCCCTTCTCAGAGTCACAAAACGCTTAGAGCACAGCCCTGCTCTTCTAGGTTGATACAATGCTGCCATCCCATGGTCCACATCTGGCACAGCGCTTGGGAAGGAGAAGGTTTCCAACCCAACACAGCTGCACTCCAACCAAACTCCATTGTACAGACAGGTACTTAACAGCTAGGTACCAGTGATGCCAATCATAAATCTAATAAGACCTAGTGTTTTCTTGCGTCATTCTCTGGATGCATGGGAACCCAGCTTTCAGAATTTACAAATGTAGAATGATTTCTGTCTCTTACAACTGCCAAGGGAAAGTTGGTAATATTACAAAACACACATCCCAGCTGCCGAAACCAGAACATGGAGGAAGGGGGTGGGGGGGAGGCTTTTTCTGTTTGGTTTTTTTTTTTAAAAAAAACCCTTATACTCAGTGACTTCATGCTGACAGTGAGGCAGGGTTAACAAAGTCAGAGGGTTATAGACATGATAACAGGCACACCCCTCAATACCAAGCACTTGTAGAATTACACCTAGCATGAATCTTTTCAAAAATATCTTACCTAGTTTAAAAGACCACATCATTTAATTTGTCTCAGCACGACCACCCATGCCTTACTTTAGGTAGCCTGTCAGATTTTCTTTATTCATCATACAAATAAGGGAGAGATTGAATCAAACTAATCAAACCTTTGTAAAACAACACTAAGCACTGTAAAAGTTATTAATCCTGAATTCACAGGAAGACTCCAGCCATAAGAAACTAAGGCTGTGTCTATTTGAAACGATGATCCCAAATCCCTCTAAAACTGTTTGCAAGACTGCAGGCAGCTACATGAGGATGAGAGAAATAATGCAACAGAACATTTATTCAGAAGGAAAAATGAAGACGAAAGAAAATCTAGACAATCTAGACAATCAGCTCAGGTACTAGAAATGAGTATTTGATCAAATGGATCCCATCCCCCATCTTTACAAAAACTAATTACGAAGCACATAAAGAGATGGTGAAATGTTCCTACTTGGCGCTCCATGTCTGATACTTTCCTTGCTAAAGATACAGTTACCAGAAAAGACTTTGTGCCCTTGGAACGCAAGTGAGGAGATACTGATGCAAGTAAGAAAAGCTGATGTTCATTAATGGATAGGTAAGTTTGCTACATGCATTGCTAAGTGTACTTTACAGAGAGCAGTTCTTTCTCAGTTACTCAGAGAAAATTGTCTGATGTAAGCCAGCACAGAATTGAAAGGGTTAATAAAGTATTTCTATTTTAAAATACAATATCGTAGCTTTTATAAGCAAAATTCTTGAAGCACTCTCATTTCTTGTTTCTGCAGCTGCCACAAAAACATACAACAGTAGTATTACCACCATACTATGGCAATTCTTCAAATATTCCAGCAAGTTATATGACCTTGTGTTCCAGAATTCACCAACAATTTTTTCTTTCCAGGACATACAGCTCCTATTTGAAATTAGACAACAGTTAAAGACTTGATTGAAAGACACATTTTTCCCCTGTGACCATTGTTGCGGCAAAGCATAGAAATGCCAAGATGTTTCAAACAGCTGTTTGTTATTTTGAAGTTGAAAGGAATATAATCCATTGGCTACTTGGTTATTTTCGAGGCAGCAATTAAGCTGCATTAGGAATATCTGGGGGAAATAAAGGAAAATCTGTACTAAAATCAAATGGTTTTTACTTTAACAATGTGCCATCATTTGCTCACGGTATCAATAACGTTAACTTTCACACACATCACTCTGTCTACAAGTTAATGGAAAATGAGAATTGCTTAGCACACCTATTGGAAACCGCAGCCACAAGTGCCATAATTGAAGGTCAAGTCACGATGCTAACAAAAATTTCACTCACTTTTTCTAATCTGTCATAAGAATTTTATCAGCTTCAGAAACATGTAGATGGTCCTACTCCACACCCAGCACTGAACAGATCCAGAAGATATTTTCAGATACTATGAGCTGCTTTGTACATTAGGTGAAAGTGCACCTGGGCAGTTTCCAAGTTTTTCACAGGTGATTATGAAAATGGAGGAGAAATGCCAGTGATTGACTACTGCTGCTACTTTCTTCATAATTCCTACTTTCTCCTTAAAACGCTCTAAGCCTTCACAGTGTTAAATTTTTATAATCTGTACTTATAAGCATCATAAGTTATGTAACGCTTAAGTTAGTATACACTACTAATATTTTTTTTTTCTATTGTAAATGTAAGCTATAAAAAGATATTACAATAAAGCAGAACAAATCATCATGGATTTCATTCATGTTATCCACATAACTGAGTAGCAAGTAGATACTCGGCTGAGACTGTGTGAGAGCTTGCTTCAGGGCTCGCGAATAAGGAAGTGACCTGTTATTCCCAGTTCATTCCCTCAATTTTTTTAAAGTTGGATAACTTATTATGTCTATTCCTACCTCAAACAAAGCAGTGAAAATAACATTTTCTTATGTAAATAGACTGGACAGATTACAAGAATCTTGCTAAATATTGATTTTGTGAAGGCAGAAGTTCAAGACATAGTTGTTTGAATTGTATTAAGTAGTGACTTACATACTGATTTCAAAAAGTGAAGGTGTAATGGTATGTGTTAAAATAATATGCTTCATATTAAATAATTATTATGAGCATAACTGGACTGTATTTCTGAGGGCAGGTGAAACATATCTTTGAGAGGAAAAATGGATGATATACTTCCCTAAAACACTGCTTAAATGACTCTTGTCCTTGTATTTCCTTCTTCTAAAACAAACGTTACCTATACCAAACACACCATCAAATCCAAAGAGCATCGCTCAGAGCATCTTCTAGGTAAAGCCCTATACCCTCACTTATTCCCATGATCCCATTAGGCGGCCCCCAGAATCCAGACACATTCACATTGTCCCATTGCTCGGTGCTACACCTTCGGGTCGTGTGGACCTATATACCAAACATCCTATACTAGGGCCCTGGTCCGGCATGGGGAGAAAGAGAATAAATAATCTGCTTCAGTCTTTCAGTGACTGTTCTTTTTCTATCAGATAAGCCCAGCCAGCAAGGTGCATTGATAAGTGGCCTGGGCCAGGCTCCATTCCTGCCTTCCTACTGTGAGGAGAGATAATAGATCCATTTTATTGTACTTACCCTGCACAGCCTAGCCTTTAATTGCCCCAGAGAAGTATAGAGGATCTTGTTCTTCCTCTCCTTCCTTCTCTCTCTCTCGCACACGCTTTGATCTGATCCCATCTTGCCTTGAAAAAGTCATGTAAGTTGGCAGCTTCTTATAATAACAGCTATTGTCACAAATACAATGGTTTAATCCACAAGATTTTTGTTCTTGATAACCAGGATTTTAGTACATTTTGAGCAACGCAATTTTGCCATGTGGGATAGTAAATCCATTTTTATCTGCCTGCAAAAGAATACTGGGAAACTGTACTTACGTGAATGCTCTCTTTTTGGAAAAAGAATTGTGAAAAACATCATTAGTTTTTCTTCATTGTTATGATAAAAAGAAAACTATACAGATAAAAGATTCATGACAATTTGCAAAACCATTTTAACTACCTGTCTTTATGTACAAGTGTTGCAGCTCATGCAGTTTTCATGGAAGCTGTTCTCCCTGGGTACCACAGCATTACTTATGAGAGTTGCTTTCTTACATGTATTCTCATCTTTATTCTGTCTGTTATTGTTTTTTTGTAGGTTTAGCTCAAGCCATAATGTTAAGAACTGTTAAGCAATGTTTGGATGGGGGGATTTGCGTATTTAATACATGCTCCCATCAGGTAAATGCACTTTCCATGATAAAATTCAATGGTTTATAATGACTTTCTATCTTTACATATACAATCCAGATTATTTTCTAATAGAAACCTTCATCAGTCTTTAATTGCCTGGGTTGAATGCCTTTACCACTTCTATTTTTCCTCAAAGAACCATTTCAGAGGGGTCAGGATGCTTGTAGCAGTGGAAGATGAAGGAGACAACAGTATTCAAATTCTCCAGCTCCACTTCGCACTGTAAGCAAAGGTAGCGCCATTTTCACTTTGGTACCCCACAACATCCAGCCTCAAAGGATTGCTTTGAATAAATCTCCAAGAAAAGTCTATCAGTTCTGACTTTCACTAAACCGGATTATAAGTCTTTATGCACTGTCTCTGCTTTAACGCAATATACTACAACGAGCACAGACACCACTGTCCCTTTGATAATTTTTAAGAAGCCTTTGAAATAATAAGTGGTGGAAACCAACAAAGTCACAAGCTCTGCATTTGAATAGGAAGCTATACATACTGCTGAAGGGCTCTGTATAAAAGCACCGTTGCCTGTACAGAACTAAAGCATGTTGCTTCTGTCCCTGAAAATATTCTGAATGTTAGGCATGCAATGAATGAAAAACTGGTAAAACATAACTTAACAGAAGCCTCACCATTGGCATAATTGAGAGGAACTTGATCCAGGAGACCTTCCATATGACCAAGCGTTTGCAGGAAGAGAATACTGGGTAAAGGCCGTGTTACTTTCACTCACAACAATGTTGAACAAATACTTTTGTTCTAGGTCATAATCTTTAATGTAAGAGAGTTTTGTGGGAATGGCACGTGCTTCCAGTCATTCCAGGCATTCAAAGTTTTAGGTATTGTTTTTCTGTTCTTGCCTTTTGGGCCTTGCCCTACGGTAACCAGATGTTAGGACAGTAACCAGATGTTAGGACACTGGTAACATGCTTTAGCTGAGTTTATAAGATATTTAGAAAACCAGTTGTAATTGTAGCAGTTTAAAAACCTTGACTGTTACTATAAGTACCACTCCAATTAAATCTGGTAAGGCTTTTTCAAAATAAATATTTTGAGAAGGCCCTGCAGTGGAGTGCATCATTCTGATTAATTTATGCAACAATAAGGCAGCCTTTTTAATTGATAGTGATTAGCGAACTTTCTAAATCTGTAAAACTTCAGCAGGCTTAAGCTTCCAGTAAATACCAGTGTCTATTTTTACACCACAGCTTCCATTTAAAAGAGAAGCAAATACATCAGCCTGCAGCTGCCAATGCTACAAACACCAAAAAAAGGGCTTTTATTCCACCTACAGTGCAGTAGGACTGTCACCCTACATCATTGCTTAAGGACTAAGTTGCAGGCTTTTTTATCTGGCCTGCTCCAACCAGAAAGAGAAAACTAAGATTTTTTTTTTTTTTTTATCAGAGCATTATCTAGAGATCAACTATTTATCTCTGGCTAAAATCTTGACACAAATTTATCTAAAGATCAATGATCTAACCAGACAAGAAGTGAGGGAGAGTGAGAAGATGTAAGTTTTACTTATCCTTACATTGTATTGTCTGATTATGATCACTGCCTGTTTTGTTGCTAAATTTGATTAAACACTTCTTGTGTCAGGTACAGCAACTTTACCTGTTTCCCAGCACAAGATCTGGAAATTTGAAAATTAAATACAAACAAATTATGTGATGCCGTTATGCTGCCAGCTGGAGCTCCAAGCACTGGCAGTCTGAATGGAGAAGTCAAGGGGGAACTAGTAAGACATCAACGTAAAAGGCAGGAGGGTTAGAGCTTTTTGGTTAAAGTACTTCCATATCCTGACCATGTCCTTGTCTTTTCATACCTGCTCCACATCTCCTCTTTTTCTGAGCAAATTTAGGTCACCACCAGCCAGAGGAGCAGGGCTGTCTCCAGAGCTGCATCAGGCTGCTCAGAGCCTCCTCCAGCTGTTTTAGATGGGACTGAACTCCCAGTCTCCTTGGGCAAATTGTCTTGGTGCATAACCACTCTTTAACACGAAGAAATCTGAGGTTAAATCCAGGTGGAACTTCTCTAGCTGCATCTTGTGTCTGCTTCTTGTCCCATCACTGTGCATCTCAGAGAAAAGTCTGGCTCCACCTTCTCTACAACCACCCAAAAGGTCCTGTAGACAACACTAACGTCTTCCATTTGGCACCTTTTCTCCAGCCTGAAGAAATTCAGTTCTCCCAGCCTCTGCATGTATGTTGTGGGCTCCAGCGCTCTAACCACCCCCATGGCCCCCTCCTGCAGTTTGTCAAAATCCCTCCTGCACTGGGGGGGTCCAGAAGTGGCTATACTCCAAACGCAGCTTCACGAGTGCTAAATTCATGGGAGGCATCACTTTTCTCAACCTGCCAGCCACGCAGGTCCACATGGTTCCCCAAATTCTTTTCTAAAAAGTTGATTTCCAGCCAGACGGCTGCAGCTTTGCTGTTGCAAGGGACTATTTCTCCCCAGATGCAAACTTTTGCCTTCATGAGGTTGTCGATAGCTCATTCTTCCAGCTAATAACAGATAATTTTATTCTAAAATTGTATTTGCTTCCACCCTTTGCTCCAAATTAAAAAAGAAAAAAAAACAACACAACAGAACAACCTTTTCATTCTGTCATTAATCATCCAGACTCTTCTGCGAATTTGAATTGTTTGACAATACCAGCCATAGCGAATATGAAGATCAGAAAAGACTTCATTCATACCAGCAACATGTACAGATTTGTATGAACACAGCTTTGGAGCATGAAACCAAAACAATAACTTCCTTAATACAGGCTGAATTCTATGATAATTTCAAAATTCAATCAGAAACTTCTTTACCTTAGATAAAATTTTGCTAGAACATGGATTTTGTCCATGCCAGTGGCAGAGCTGCACAATATTCTACAATATTTTCTATTTTTTCCCTAAGTATTTTTTGGCTTGATAATCAGAAGAGGGTTTCTATACCCAGATAATAATGTGTCCAGCCACACTGACAGATACTTATGTATTTCACGTTATAAAACTCCATATTAAATTCAGATAACTCTTCTGTCCCACTTGTGATCCCCAAATGTTCCTACAGAAATCATACTAACTAGTAAACAATAAGAGCACCTCACCAGAACACCACTGTGCACAGTGAGCACTGAGTGGATGCAGCGAGCATTCTTTCTTGCCCAACAGACTCCAGGTTTCACATCTTGAAGACTTCATCTTTTGCAGTCACAGCAAATAGGAACAGCAGACACCTCAAGAAAATTGCAAGACTTAAAACAAAAAAAAAAGTATACAAAAGTGTTTAAAATCTAACTCAAATTTCTGAGGCAATTCTTTCTTACAAAGCAGGAACTGAGAAAGCAGCCTTAAAATCAGCAAAAGTATATCCTGGAAACACATTTTCACATGAGAAGTGGAAGCCTGTAAAGCTATATTCAGGGCAGCACCTGTGACAAGCTGAAGGAATGAACTGTGTATATTGAGAGCTGTGTTACAGGAGGTTGTCTACAAAGGCAGAAAAAGGGGTGAAAAGAATCAAGTAATGGCAAGAATAAACTGCTACCAGAGAAAGTGCTGCAGAAGCTTATGGAAGAAATTGGTCGGTGTCCCAGCTTAAGTCCACTAAGACTGGAAAAGCATACTTTTCCAAGAATAAAGCTGGAATCAGAAAGTACAACAAAACCTAGCTTAAGTTTGAGTTAAGTCATCAGGAGCTGCTGGTGAAAGTTGACCGACAAGCAGGCAGTGAATGATGCAAAGAAAATGCTGCAGGATGTTCGGCTTCTCCAAAGCCTAGCAAACGCTTGCAAAGGAAAGGTTAAGTGTTAGGAAAGAGAAAATGTGTGTGTAAACCTTTATTGCTTTTGCCTTTCCCTCTGCATGCTATGTACCTTTGGGTGAATGAATAAATAATGCTTTGTTTTGAAGAAGCTCTTTTTGACTCATTTGAACCAGCCACTGTCACAAGTCCCCAGACTAAAAGGGCTGACAGGTGACCAAGGCAGCTGAGCCTGTCCCCTTAACGCTGCTTGGAAGCGGGAGGGCTGCGGGACCCACATTGAGCCCCGGAGGGACGTGGAGACGGGGAGAGCAGCTCACAGGGATGGGTCCTCAAACTGGGACGAAAGGAGCCCAAAGCACTGCTCACCCCTCAGCTCTCCTGACGTGCCCTTGGACCCCGCTGAGCCATAGTTTTGCTTTTAGAAATAGAGATATATGCCTGTGTGAAGACGTCTCCGCTCGTTATCCTCAGACAGGGCATTATCTACAGAGGTTAATGAGCAAGAGAGAACTGCGATAACCAGCCAATAATCCTGCCTCTCCAGGAACGCTGAACTAGTCAGTGGCATCGGCATATCGTTGTTATAGAAAATATAAAATTCAAGTGGAAAAGTAATCCGAGTTCCCACTGTTGGGTGCATCACTTAGTTTCCATAAAGCCCTGTACGTAAAACCGGTTGTTTAGCTAGTACTACAGAAACAACAGCCATAGGAAGGTGTTTTTGGCAAGGGATCCAGCTGTTGGGTTAAAAATAATCCCAATAACAGATAAAGAAAAAGTAGCGAGTTGCAAGGGAAGAAATCTGATAAAATTAAAGTGTAATAGACACTTCAAACTGTGTGATCTGACCTAATAAGTTATTAATAGGGAACCATTACTCCTCATACATTTTTTATGAGGAAGGCATTGCCTTTTTGTCAAGATTAGTGGATTATAAAATATTTGTGCTACACAATATAAATGACCCTACCTATTAATAAGTCTCTGGAAAGATATGCTTAAATTGAATTACATTAAGAAGAAAAGTGCCAACAGAAAATTAGGCATAATTAATGGGAACACATAAATAAACCAGAGATAGAGGGAAAAGGACATTCTCTCCATTGATCATTTTGAGGATTAATTGCTGATATGCTCTAATGACATACCAACTATTACTGTTTTTATAAGGACCATTTCACAGAAGATGAAAGCCACGTAACTATGAATATGTATTGCAATTTATTGCCAGAAGATAATTACACTGATCACATACCTCTAATTAGTCAGTATAGTTTTGAAGGCTAAAAGATACAGCTTAAAATGTAATATATGATAAGGGCTCATTAAACTCTTCCAGTAAAATAGATTTATTTAGATTTTTTTTGCTGATATTCAAATACTCAGCCTTCCCTGTGTGTTTACAGGACAAGCCACACTGAAAGTGAGCACATGGACAACACTGCTATTATTTTCCAGATCCTTTCAGAACAGCGATACCTTGGAGATGCAGGAAATTATTTTTCACATCTCATTCACATAATGGACAAAGTGAATAGAGTTACACAGTGAACGAGCACTCCGGTCTTCTCTGTTCACCAGCATATATAAGGTTTCCTTGGATATCACAGCACTGCCTCCAGTGTGTGCAGCCACATTCTGGTTTTCACAGACTCACAGAAACTTTTGAAGGCTTTCATTATTAACCAGGAATGTAAATATGAAACTTTATTGCTCAATCTTTTAAACTGTATCTTAAAGACTGTAAATAGAAAAATGATTTTGCTCACAAAGTCCTCTAAATAAAATAACTTAAAAAAATGTTAAATAAGGCCCCTTTTTCTAGGCAGAAGAAAAGAAAGAGGACCCATTCATTAGAAATAATCCACCTGAAACAAAACACCTTACACTAATCCCCTAAAAACCTTATCTACTCTTTGACACTGTTGTAACAAACACTTCCAAAGTACTGTGCCAACATTGCTCATGTGTTCAGTGGATTTTAATTAGAGCTCTGAAAGCTTGGGAAAACTGGCCGAGCGAGTAAGCTTGCTCTTTTCAAATGGCAGCACAACTGTCCTTTTACCCACCTCCCAATCATAGCATATGTTTAATTAAAGCCAGTGCAAATAATGGAGACAGAAGAGAAGAATCTCCTTCCCACAAATTAGTGAGGAAAACTTGATTAAGAAGGTGCACAGCAAGCTGAAGAAAGCAACCCATGTTGTTCTTTAGTTGTAGTCTGAACTTGGTATCTATGGATAGGTCTTGGGGAACCATTCTTTGTGAGTGGTATGAATGGCTTCATGTACGAGCCTCTTTAAATGCTTTAGAGACAGCAGAGATATTTAAGGATGATTAGCAAAAGGAAAACTACAGCGGATAAAGGCACAGAGAGAGACAGAGTTCTGACTTGTTCTGCTGTTGGAATAGTAATCGCCTCAAATATTTGTCAGATAATACTTATTTTTCTAATTCACCATGAGAGAATGCCTATCCATCTGCCACCTTTACTAAAGCAAACCAATTCCACAGTCCACCTCACCAAGTGGGTTAGTGGACGGCTCCTGCTCCTACTATGGTATCAGTCTCCCAGCCTAGCAAACAGTCCCACTTTGCTCTGCTCTTGGATCCACCTGAGGTGTGAGAACAAACCCCACAACAATTAGGGGAGGAGAGAAAGGGTCCAGCCATAAGAAAACGCTGCAAGAGCCAAGGGAGCAAAACCTTGGGCCAGTTGTGTTGTGATCACTCCAGCCAGAAAATTCAAGCTCACCAGGGAGAGACGTACGATGAAGGAAGATTAACTGGAGCACAGTACAGAAAACACACCAGTGAGTAGAAAGAATATGAGAGAAGAATGAAGATTAAAACCAAAGGAATAAAGGGGGGGGGGGGCTAAGAAGGAAAAATGAAACACAAAAGTAAGAAGAGCAGGATGACAGTCACAAAAGTAACCATAAATCAGTCACATCTTATAGGTTACTTTGATGCCTAGTTATTGAAGCAAGTTTGAAGATAAAGATATCAGTAAAAAAAATAGGACTTCTTCACGCAGTACTTCATCAAGACTTGAACCTGTACAAGAAAGTTAATAGTGCTGAGCCTAAAATTGTTGTTAAAAGTTAACAATGCTGAGCCTAAAACTGTTGTTTTGCTTTTGAAAGTAAAAATATGGAAAAGCTGATGTTTCAGGGATATCAACCACATTCATTTTTGATACAATGATTCACATAATTACAAAAATAAGCATTATAGAGAAAAGAATAAATATCAAAATAAATGTGAAGAGACCTAGGAAGTATGTGAAATAGTTCTAGAGGATCTTTAGTTAGTATTACCAGATGGTTCCTCCTACTAAAGCAGACTACAAACAATATATACCTTAGAGCTGGGGTCAGGAGGGGTACCACCGAGCGTTTCTGAATTCTCACAAAGTTCAACAAATGCTGAACACCAACGCTAAACATTAAATAACTTTGTGATGAACTACTGTGCAAATTAAGAGAAAATTCAAGAGCAATCATAATTTCTTTTCATACCTTCCGAAAGTGAGGATGAGGTCTCTTGTTGAGGCACAGAATGAAATAATAAGTATAGAGGCTCAGGAGTTCTTGCAATATTATTTTTAAACTGATTGCAAGGTACATCTGGACTTCTCTGTTTGAGTAGTTGTGGTTCTTTGATCTTTCAGCTATATTTAGCAGATTGAAAAGAGAACAAAATAGAATTTGAGAGATGATGTTGATGCACAACAGCAATTATTAAAAAGCACAGTTCTTCTGGGGGGGGAAAAAAAAAAAAATAGCCTGGAGTCCTCTCCTGACCTTAGGGAGTAGAATATTGTAATGCAGGTTTTCTGCAGAATCTCAAGATTTCTCTCTTCTACAGGCTCCACTGTAATTATTTAAAAAAAAAAAAAACCAAACCAAACAAAGGGGAGTCATTTAAATCTTGAGAGGAAAGCTGCCACCTGCAGTTTGCATGCCTACAAGAGAATAAGTAACAACCTGCATAGGAAGCAAATGTTTCTTCATCAAGTCATTGGTTATATTAGCAGACGAAAAATTCTTCTGAAGTGCCTGGAGAGTTCAAAGCCATGTTTTCAAGAGCTGTATTTGGTGAGCTGCAGAAGCTTTACATTTTATCACCAGATAAGCAGAAATAAAAAACTATTTGCTAACCAATTACTGAAAATTAGTTGCAATTTTTGCAATTGTTTTGGGGGTTTCTCATGGAAGCAGGACAGCTGCAGGGAGGTGGTAGGTATCACACACACCTATGGAGGCAGCTATCAAAGAAGATTCAGAAAACCTGTTCACATCCCTAAGAGAGATTACTCTTAAGTTAGTGGCAACTACACTTTCACCCACAGTGTTGAACTCCTAATCATCTATAAATGTAGTTCAGTGTATCCAAAACGTATTACTTATTTCTTTTCTCAGCTTGTGAGAAGATAGCAAACTTGTGCCCCATATAAGACATTTGAAGTCCGTCTAAAAAAAAAAAAACCCAACCCTTATAGGTACTACTTTGCTCTCTGCCTTACTCTTTCAGCTTTCAATACTTATAAAACCACATAAAAAGATTTTTTTCCGTAATACCTTGTCCAAGTTATTTCTAAATCTTTCGCCCTCTAGTGGCTAGGACAAGAAAAAAACCACGAAGCTGTGAGATGGTTCAAGAACTGGTTGATTCTACCTAAGGCATTGTGCTGCCCCTAGAAAACCCACTTTAAGAAACTGTGTTGCTGAATTGTGATTTGCACATGAATGTGGCTATGATTGGTAGGGGAAGCTACTAACTGGGGAAAAAAGTGCAGAAGTGGTAATCAGTAAGGACACTGCCTCCATTTAACTTCGCTTAGTACAAAAGTTGTGATATTCAAAATACGCAAAATTCAGATTCTGTTTTCGTACACTGCACAATCGAGAGTAGTTTGCCTCTCACAGGTTAACCCCTTTAGTCAGGTCCGTACGGATCAGGACCCTGGATTTGGGTGTGATAGAAGAGTTTCCAAAAGTTTGAGTAGTTTCAAGTTTGAATCTTGAGTTGTCCCTGGCTTTATGATGGAATGACTGCTGACTATTTTTTCAGATACTTATTGGTTTAAAACTGTATGTTTCAAACACGAATAAGAAGTTGTGTTTTAAAAATTCCTGTGAGAACTTGCAATGGCAGAGGAAAGACATTTTATAAGAAGCATAAGATACCCAGTCTGACAATGCTCAATACTCTTTTGGTTCTCTGATTTGGGAAAGGCACTGTTCCTTACAGCTCTCACTCTGAATGGCTAAGTTTTGGGATGCAGTTAAATAATGTTCTCTTCTATCCCTACTCATTCAGAAATAATTACCAATGTAATAATTACCAGTGTTAAGAGATTGGGTTGTTTATCATAGAGACTTTTTAAACCCACCTCATTATCCTCTGGTGTTGCTCTACAGCTCCCAACTCCTGAATTGCATTAGTACTCAATGATCATAAATCCTAGTGTCTGTCACAAGCAGCTCTGTTGAAGAAGAGGAGATGCAAAAAGATTAAGAAAAGCAAAAGGGAACTAGAGTTCAAAAGCTTAATGTTGTTGAAAATGATCAGCAAATTATTACCTGATTTATATCTGGTGGCACCAACCACAAGCCTAGCAGGAAAGTGGAATATCATTAAACCAGTCATTTCCAATACCACTAATGAGCAATGTTAATGACAATTTCAAACACACAAAGTGCCCACTGGATATTAATCCTAGCTAATTCCCAAACCACAAGTCCTTTGCATGGGTTAAACCTGAGCTACAGAGGCTGTATATATCTTGGTTTTGCTATGCTGACTCCTTATTTTTCACAAGTGTGAATTAGGCTACTTACAAAAGTACATCACTTATGTAATGTGGTTTGGGATATTTTTTTAAACTTTAAAAGTACCTGCTAATCATTCTACAATTTTTTTTACATCTTGCTCCCACCAAGGGCTTTTGTCCTCATAAGGCCACCAGCTTCCAGCCTCCATAACCTCAGACTCAGCACCCAGAGCAAACAAAGCCCCAGAGCTGCAAGTGCTGTCATCCAGAAGAAATGGCATAAGGAAGGGGGATCGCTCTAGAATATGTTGTCCTCCTAAACCACATGATGCATTCAGAGAATTAAATTTTCAACAAGTCATTTACTGATAGCCACTCTGCGAGTGCTACTCCACCAGCTTAAGTTTCTCGTGGTTCCACAGGCATTTATAGGACAGGGCTTTGTTATGGAAAGATGCTGTGTGGAAGCATTTCTGTTTGTCTTTCCCTGCCAACGTTTGTTCTCACCAAACAATGTCAGAGTTAACAAAACACAAAAAAATAATCAGTTTAATAACTGTCCCCTTTAGTTTTCATAACAATTATGAAATAGCAACCACCCTCATCAAGGGGGGGTAGGTGATTAGCTGAAGTGCATTCACTATTGATGGGCAGCAAGTGTAAATGAAACTGCGGCAGCTCAGTGCTGCAGGATTTTAGAGCACGTTTGTTGCTGACCAGGTTTTTTGAGATCGTTATCATTTCTCTGAAGTGAATACTCTTTGGTGGAACATTTCTTGCAATGGAATATATTTACCATGCAAGTATAACAAGGTGGTATAAGTTCCACCAGGAGGTAACACCATTATCATTTTCCTTTCCGGAGATATCAAGTTTTCTTTTTCACTTCTTTTTTTTTTTTCTCTTTTCTTGTGGAGGGCAAGAGGAGTTGTAAATAGTCACTATAAGAACAGAGATCCCAGCTAATTGCAAGCTTTAGATCACTGCAATTTTAGCTCAAACTATGTACTCACTCAGATATAGCTAAAATACTTCTCATATTTTCTCAGCTTTATTCTAGCACAAACCAGGTATTTTCATCTGGGCCCTTCTTTCAGCTGTAACTGTTTATTTAATATCTATAATATAATAAATACATATGTATGTATTCACACTTTTTTTTTGAAATCTCCCCTATCCTTCAGGCTTTCTGTCTCAAAGTGGGTTAACTAGTACTTTGTGAAACTTGGTACTAAGTCTCAGTAATATGAACCAAGGCAATGACCTTTTGTGTTGAGAACTAAATTCTCTTTCCATTTCTGAGACCCCAGGCAAAAGCAATGCAGAGCCAGCAGTACAGGCTCTATGACTGGAAGCCATTTACCTAGGTCTCAGGGAGGGGTTTTTGCCTTATTAAACATGTTGAAGATCAGCTTCTCACTCTGAATTCTATTATTTTCTTTTACTCCTTTCATGTGTCTTTCCAACTTTGTTCGGCAGCTGTAGCTTAACACAGGAGCTGGGGTCTGGTATAGAAAATCTTTGATGTTATATTCAAGATATTCGGGCAGTATAAGTAGCTTCTTTTGCAGAAGCTTGCTCCAGACATCAGTGTCAACGGGGTTTTTTTTGGGTTTTTTTTCCATCCCTTTTATTGGTTTGGTAACCTCCATAACCTGAGGAGTCAGACAAGTCAGCAGGAGTTAAGAGAAATTTATGGAAACTTCCAAGCAGAGTGGGATTGACATGTTGTAAAAGGAGACATTAGGGGAGGGACAAAAAAGAAAACATAAGACAACTTCATTTGGAATACAGGATGTAATTAAAGGCAAGCAGATTAAATCACCTCACACCACCAGCTGAGTGTAAGATTTTGCTAAGTATCAGTAATTGAAGTTACATAGCACTGAGAGCTATGGAATAATCTTGTGAGGTTCATGCAATGAAACACATCAGGTATGGTTTGGCAGAGTGCTACAAAGAGTAATTCTCTTGAATCATCCTGAAGTGGGACAGAAATTTGCACTGCTGATTTCCATGATCCCCCAGTGCAATGGAGGTAGAATTCTGCTCTGTGGAGAGGGGTAATTGAAAACATGGTCTTTATTTTTTTCATATTAAAGGTGCTTCATGTAGCACAAACTGGCACAGCACCATTCCAGTCACTGAGATTTGAATCAACCAAAGGTTTCATTGACTTCACTGTTCTCACCCTGTCTCATCCTGCGACTGAACTGATGACCCATTTGTGACAAATATTAGTCACGTTACTTAAGATGTCATTACAATGTGCTCAGATGACAATATAAGGAACAGAAGAGTGGAGAATAATAGAATGACTCTGCCCTGGAAAGAGACTGTGGGGTAGTCTACAAGTTACAGGACACTACTACCTGGAAGAAGTACACTAGGAAAACATGCACAGATTTGGTGTCACCGAGTTCCTTGATCCCTTTCCTATTATCTCCAATGGTCCTTCTTTATGGCTGAAAACTATGTCAAGTGACAATTACATCCTGAATTGCTGCCTTCTGAAGTGAAAACTGAACAGGCTTTATGCCATCTATAAAACAACCTATGCAGTCCACTTTGTGAAATGTCCCTTGCTTACACAAGGTCAGGTGCAAAAGGTGCTATTTGATCACACTGGTCCTGCTGTGCAAGATATTCACCAATGAATGGAGAGGAGACAGGATTGCAATTTTACCAATTATTAGGCATTAATAGAGAGTCCACTTGATTAGAAGTGAGACTCCTTCATTATACATAACCATTACAGTTTATAGAGGGTTTTTTTAGTTCCATCCTTCAACTTGATTTCTCTGACGATATAATAAAAATGAGTACTCTGACTGCTCCATGACAGTTACCTTCTTTCCCAATCATCTCCCTGGCCTGACCTTGACCTATAGATAGACTTTAGCATTTAGTGATAATGTGGTTTGTGGTAGCAGTAACCGCAAAACAGGATCTTCCCAGTGGCTTCAAGCCAGAGTGTTACTCAGTAGCTAATGGTTGGAATGGAATGATAACAGATATGGGTGAAAAATCTGAGATTTTGCATTTCTGTTAGTTTGAAATAAGAAAAAAAAATCTACACTAGAAGTATCTTTGATCTTGCACGGTTTCTTTGATTCTGTAAAGCATTCCTCTGAGAAATTACAGTAAAGCGCATTCAAATGTTTTGTCCGTGGATCTAACATCCATTAATGTCTCAGTTGTGTAAATATGGAAAACATTCTGCCTAGAAAAAACTCAATCATAAGTTCTTATTTTTCTTTTTCCCAATGCCATTTTATGACAAGAAACCCTTTAGGTAAAGTGACGAGTCATATTTTGCCTTAGGACCAATAATCTACTGCGGTAAATTGAGCCATAAAAGCAAAAATCAAGGACAAACTTTGACCTGTCCGTACAACAGCCTATCTTCTAGCATGCCAATAAACAAAATATGTACTCAGTTGTCATCAAAATATACCCTTCACTCCACATAATACCTTGCATAATTTCCCAGATAGGAAATATCATAAGGTTCTGCTACACGTGATCATTTTAACCATTGGTTGTTGATATGGTGGTGCAACCTGACACTTTTGGTAAGCTTTAGTGCAGGAATGTACTATTCTTATTTCCACAGTGAAATTTATGATCTGTTCATCACTCTCTAATAAATATATTCTCATGACTACGTAGCTAGCACACAGATGATTCCAGTCCTAGGCCTCAGTCAACCAAATGAAGTCCATCACTGTTTTGATACCCTGCAATCACTGGTGACAAAATATTAAGCTAATGCTTATCATGATTGTCTCCATTCTCGTGGCCCTGTAAATTCTACTGTTCTTAAACTGCTGTTGCCCTTTTTAAGAAAAAACAAAATGCTCAATCCAGCATGTGATGGCGTCTTCCTTCCACAGAAGATCTGCCCAGTCTGAAGCTTCCCACTTTATGACTGGTATACTAGCTCAAAACAAGATTAATTCCCCTTAGTGATATATAACTACACTAATTTTTAAGTGTAAAATATTTTGAATTTATTTTCTAAGTATTGACATAATGATAAAAAGTTAAATTACCTCCCGGACACGAAAAAAGACTTTGATTAAATATTTTTGAAGGATTTTCATATGCTATAAAAGTTGTTCTTAGGCATTTTCTTTACCCATTATGCAAATATGTCAACTCATTAATAATTCAAAATAGGCAATACATTAATAATTAGGATCCCACATTACAAATCTGACCTTTAATTGAATTCTATAGAAAGAGACTGTGAAAAATGAGCCTCTTGATTTATGCTAAGAATAAAGGTTAAAAAGCGTTTTCCTAGTAGATCTAATTTTTATCATTATTGCCTAAGCAGAAACATTGAGATAAGAAACTTTTTCCCCATTCAAACTGGATTTTTGGAAAGGCTACTTCTAGGAAAAAATATTAAAAGATGTTCATTTATGCATAGTTTAGTACAATGTCTCACTGAACAAGCGATATAGCAATCATAGGTACTTCAGAGGTTTGAAAAAAGTCAACCCATTTCCTTCATTTCTCTTTGCCAAATGACCCATGGGCTTCATGATCATATAATTCTTCACACTTAACTAATTCTTCTTCATAATTCTTCTTGTTAACTTCGTCATAATGTTTAAAGGTAAAAACATTTAACTGACTATATAAAAGAATTATTACTTCCAGTTGTGGAAAAACTGCCAATTACACTGCTACAGACTGTTGCAATGCTGCAAGGACACCGCTGCTGCTGTGATTATTTGGCCTTCTGTTCTTAGTCCTTCCTAGAAAAGTTGTGTCTGCAATGCAATTACAACTTTGCAGACAAATATATTTCTTGTAAATCTTGACCAAAAACATAATAGAGATCAATTAGAATACCTTTAAGCAAACGGAAGAAGAATGAAGAAAATGCTTAGGAACACAACAGAGAACGAGTAAAGGGGGGTTCCCCAAATGGACTAGAGGAACGTTTTATCTATTTAAAAGAGTAGTAATAAGCTTGAAAAAAATCTGTTATACATTCTTGTTGCAGATACAGTACATCAAGCCTAAATGCATATAGAGGCCTGTTGCCTGGAAGCCATCATACCACAACAAAAGTTTAGACTTTTTATTTCATTTCATAAAGCTCTGAAGTCTAAGAAACACTTGAATGTCCCAGCAGAAAAGGTTAGACATTGGCTGGTAAATCAAGAGTACTATTTGGTGCTGTAGTGCACAGCAGAATCAATTATTGCTATACAACATACCACGTTGGTACAATGCCCTTTAAAAAGTGCTAACTTTGAGAAATTATAAATGTATCAAATAAATAGACACCATCCATTTGAACAATTAAAAGAGCTTTGTCACAGACATATGCTTTGAATATAATTAAAAGATCACAGACCCTCTATTTCTAAAAGGGATAAGAATAACCAAATGCCCCGTTAACTCCCATGGAGGGTACACACATCCAGAACTGGAAACCTCACAATCAGCTTTTGGCTAACTGTACACCCTTGTCAATACTCATTCTTGTAATATTAATTTTTTCAAGTCATCAGTCTGGATACACAACAAACTACCCCAGCCATGACCACGCTGAACAGCAGTTTCACAGACCTCTTGTCAGTCCCCCATATAAAGCGTGAAGGAGTTGCACACGTCTGCATTTTCATAGTACAAATTCAAAACCAACCTGAGTAACACAGTCATCAGTTTAAACCAAAAGTACTTACATGCCACAATAACATTAATACCACTATAATTTATCAGCTCCCAGGAAACACATAAAAAGTAAGCAGCTTTGTGTCCAAAAGGGCTGGCACTTCTGAGCTCACCTGCAGCAAAACACAGCTGCGAGGGCTAATGCCCTGCTTGCCTGAAGGGGTGCCAAGTTCATTCTTGCAGTAAAATATACATTATGCAGACTTAAACCGTCCATCGCCTGAAAAGCACTATAGCCAGGAGAGTTTCAATTATGGTGAAACTGAACTACAACTAATGTTATGAAAGGGACCAGCAGCTCCCTCATTAATGGGCACAGCATGAAACTTCCTAGAGAGGATTTAACAACATCACGCTCCCAACTGTACCAGGAGAGCTGGAGAGCGAGTTGGATGTGCAACGGCCAAGCTGCTCAGAGGTCTTAGCACACACCGCACGTTAGCCTGGTTTGGGTACATCGGTCTTTGTATGGTCGTGGAACGAGGAGGACTCTTTGCTTCTTAAAGACAAGCGCACTAGTGCCACCTTCTTAACCAACACATTTGTTGTGCGTTTTTAATTTCCATAAGTGGAACAAATGGCAGTGCAGAAGAATTACAGTGTTTTCCCCTTTCACCTTCTTCATTTTATTGGCTAACTACCTGCTTGGCTGTAGGATAAAGTTGATAGGTGGGGCTTGTCCATAACTCAGCCCAGAGCACTCCCTCTTTCCAGTGAAACACCAGCTGAGACGTCTGAGGGCCAGCACTCACATCACGCTCTTCCCTCCTGCCACCAAGTTCTCCCACAACCAACTCATGTAACTAGCAAAGAGCACTTCAGTACAAATTAAAAAGTTTTCTTAGTACTATCTGTTATTCTTCACCGACATTTAAAAAATTGTTTTTTATATATACGTTCAAATAAATTGCCAAAAGACTCTGTTCCACCTAGAAACTGAACTGTGCGTGTCCTCAAGTACATTGCCACTTACTAGCAAACTGCTAAAGTTTTATTTCTACTTCCATGGGCATGTACAGCCACATGCAAGTAATATTTCAGAGGGTGAACTGAAATTGTAGCATGACTTGGAACATACCTCCATGTTCCAAGACATCACACCAAGATTTTTTCTACAGTAACAAAACTTATTCTTACTTTTTCACATCTCTGCCACCATTTAAGTTACAGCAAAACTACAATGAAGACTGCTCCCCACAAGTGCAACAAGTTTTTCATGGTGTCAGGGGAAAGACAGCATTAGAGTAATAGATTTCTTTCACGGATTGGAAGAGTGTTTTCAATATATTTTGATTTTGCTCCAGCGATTCCCCCTTTCTATTTGATTGTACCTGTAGTAGATATAAGTGGCAGACACCACCATTTAAAAGGAAAAGGCAGGGGAGGGAGGGCTGTAATTGTCATTATTCTGCTCTGTTACCATCTGTTCCACCTATGGAAGAAAAAAACCTTTCATTTCATTATCAAAAAGGTTGCAGAAGTGCAATTGATTTTGTTAAGAAGCAAAGACTCATTATCGTTCCAAAGACTGGAATAGTGCTCATTCCCTTGGACTCCCTAGATAACAAAGAAATAAAATTTAACCCAGCAATTCCTCCACCAGCAAAATTACTTGTAACTAAAGGAGATGATCCTTTAGAAAGACTTCAAACTGAGTTAAAGTCCTTACCCAATGAAGAATTTTCTATGGCTCCTGGAAACTTTCCCCATTACTTAATTACTGCCACTGTTTAAAATAACCATTTTATTACCAGATTGAGAAATATCTGCACATGCATTTCTTCATAGAGCTAGATATAATTACCTTATTAAGTATTTGTTGATATTATTAAAATGAGAAATGGGAAATTAAGTATATCATCAAAATTACATAAGCAACATGGAAAAATGAAGTGATAAAACCCCCCTCAAACTAAGCACATCAGTTCTTTATACTGGAAAACAAAACATGATTTTAGTAGGATTAGCTATCCAGCTATTCACACATTACTGCCTCTGTTACAGAAAAGTGATTTTTCTTTTTTTTTCAAATGCTTGCACTTAAAAGGGCAAGAAATATTTAAATTTATTGTATTAAATTGTAAAATTGTTCCCCCAAATATTTGGGCAAGTAAGACAGTAAGTCTTTGTCCCACAGAACACAAGACACTTAAAATTGTTTGTGCCTGTGAGTAGAGTACTTCACTGTTGTTCTTAAGTGATGCCAATGGTATTAGTCTTTTGAGCAGAACAATTTGTGCTACACACCTTAACATTCCCAGCCTTTCTCCACTATTTAAAAACTATGTAGTGGAAATTTTAGGACCACGAGCAAGCACAGGACTGTGTCTGTGATGTGCGGAGAAGGGAAGGATGGAAGCAGGGAGGGAAGGAGAGGTGGATGGACAGAAGGCAGATAAAAAATTCTCTAGTTATTAGTATACTCTCGTGGCAAGGAGCTGAATGGGGTGGAGGAGACCCTGCGCTTGGATGGCAAGCACATGTGAGCAGGCACCTCCTGAGCCAAGACGGTGAGGCGTTCCCAGCCGGTGCTGCAGCCTCGGGCGCGCGGCGCTTGAGCATTTTTCCCGTCATAACGCTCCGAGTCTCACCAGCCGGCGTGGGAATCGTAACCATGGCCAGCTTGGGAGCTTCTAGGTCCGTTTGTTAGATGGGTGATGTTACAGCATACGCGCTGAAAGAGGGGATGGGTGACCAAATCAAGGGGCGTAAAGGGTCAATGGTGATGAAGTCAAATGAGAAACATGATCAGGAAATAAAGGCGGTATTTGAAATCTTAAAAAAGTTACACTCAGTGCAGTGTTTCATTTAACGGCTTTTACAGTCAGAATACTCTGCTGCTTTACCAAGAATATTTATCTTAACTTTGTAAATATGCTGTCATATCCCAACAAGATAAAACTAGTGAAATAAGTCATACAACAACCCTAGCAATTTTTGTGATGTGTTTTTCAGTGCCACTATGTTGCTTATTTTCAGTAAATTGGCTGTTCAGAGCTATTGCATTGCAGACCTGACATTTTGTAAAACTGCTTCATGAATTTGTTGAATAGGAACAAGTAGAAGCCCAGAAAACTAACTGGCCAATTTAGAATTGGTGGCTGAGATGACAAAAACAGAGCAAAAATTATAAATGAAAACTAACTAAAGCAATTTTCAGTACTTCACCAACACAGAGAGACAGAGGAAACTTCTGTTACTGTGACTGAAATAATAGCTTTACTTTAAGCCAGCAAGTGTGACTGTCCACAAAAACAGATATTAATGGAATTTATTCTAGACATAGAGCAGTCTGCTTTGAGAACCAAACCCAGAAAACTAGCATTGATAGAGCAAAAAGGGTCTTTCAGAAAACAGTTTAAAATGCTCCTGTCTTTATGCATCCATGACCCTGCAGTTCCAGGCAGGGGAAAACGCAGCTGTGACAATCCCTAGCTGCAGCCATGACATGACCAGGGTCAGATCCAGAGCCACTATCCCTTGTGCCAAAAGATCCCAGCAGATGCCTCCAACTTCTCTAATACCTCTAGAAAAAGAGCCAGTTGTCACTGAAGGGGCAATGTGACTCATTGTCAATGATTTTTTCCTACGCCTTCTGAGATACGTCATCAATACTAAAATAACAGAGTAAGAGAAGGCAAGAGACGTATTTCATCTCCAACATAACGTTATGGGCAGAAAACTGAATTTTTATGTTTTTTCAACTATTTCAAATATTCTTCCACAAAAACAGTTTGAGCCTACAGTTAGTGAAAAGCAAAACCAAACCCCTTGATTCTTCACAAAAATCCCAAAATAGGATAGTCTTTTCTCATCACTTTGTGTAAGGTTTTTTTCCCCATGGGGTTTTACATTCATTTTGGAACATCTGAAATGTAGTTGAAAGCCTTTGTTACCAGAATTTTTTTCTGGTAACAAACTTTGTTCTAAAATGTAAAGAGCAGGCAGAAGGAAACCTTCACTGGTTAGGGAGCATTAAAAGCATTACAAAAACATATAAAAACCTTGTAGGTATGGGAAAAAGCAGAGATACTAGGGACCACACTAGGACCATGGCTGTTGTGTGATTAATTACTCATAAAGGCTGAAAAGACAGGAACGGATGAAGACTACAACTGAGACAGAGAAAGCTAAAATACTCAAACCTGGTAGGGAACCTGATAACCTGATAACACAATTCTGCATGAAGTTACACTCATGCCTCACTGCGCTCAGTGCTCAATTCCAGCACTGCTGGGGTTTTTTATTGTTGTAGATTTTATTCCCCACTCTAATTATAATGAATAAGGTAATGATTAATGCTCCAAAGCAAAGACTGATGTTCAGTGCTGACACAACATCAGCATGTGGATCCCTAAATCTGTCAGTGAGGGACATGGTAAGATATAAGTGATTGAATAGACTGAAATAATAAGAATATACTAAAACTAAAAAATGGGATTCAAAACCAAAACCTGTGATACCACACAGATTTATCACGCTGTGCTTTTAAACAGCTAACTTGTAAAACCTTCTCACAGCTCATCTCTAGTCCATAGGACGTTCATTAACATGGTTGGGGAGCATTCCGTATATGCTGCAGGATCTGTATTACATTGCATGGATTTCCCAGGATATTGGTATGTAACAGTTCAGGAACTAGTACTATATTTGGGGTAAGACACATTTTGATAGAGTTTACTTAAGGCCAGACTTTGTATACCATGTCTTAATAGCCCCCAAAGATGAGTGTCCCATTACCAAAATAACTAATTTCTTTTAGTAAAGCCTTTGTAATTCTTCAAATTAATTTTATCTCTTATCCCCAAATTTACATAGACTTCTTCCCATTCTTTCTCCTTCCTTCCAGGGACATTTTCCTGGATGCTAACAAACATCTCTGTTCCCTTCTATTCTTGGGTCATTAGAGTGATCCTTGAATAAAAGCTACTTTCATGTTGTGCAATTCTGTAACAGTTTTATAATTTCTCAACACTGGTGGCTACTTTTTCCTGAAATTCCTGAATCACAATTGATGTTTTTATCTTGTTTCATTCATTTATAGGCTCTAAGCTGTTCAATCTCTTCAGAATGTGTGTCAATCTAAAGTAAAGCTCAGTATTTTCTAAGTACTTGTTGCAGACAGCTATGAACTATGAAGATGTATGTTAGGAAAATTAATGAAACTATACATAATGGTCTGAAAATCACATCCCAGCAAACCCCTGTAAAAATCTTGCATTTTTATTGGAATCCCAACAAAATTCAGCAGCTCACTGAAATCTTACAAAGAGCCACTACAGCTAGATAATTATATGGCTCTTTACTAACATAAAAAACCGTCTGTACCATGCCTATTGAAAACGATTGAAATCCTTCAACTCTAAGTGACACTACATCAGGCACAAGCTAGAAAAAATCATAGAGCTCACAACGTTGCACATCTTTTCATTCCTCCCCATGAGAGGGACTCAACAGAGGGCTCTCATTACAACACTATTTAAAGCAGAAGCTACCAACCTTCCCTTTCTCCAGCTACTGTTAATCTAAGTTGACCCACAAAAGCCTTTTCACAGATGACCATCCCTCCAGGCTCATAACATCCCAGTGAATCCTCAGAAAGCAGCAACAACTACAATATAAGCTCAGCTATGAACTCATGCCCCAGTATTTCAGACTGGGCTTTGCATACATGTCATTTGCTGAAAGAGCTCTCCTTGAGATGCATTGGAGAGAAAAAAGAAGTGACTCTTGAGGATCAGTAAGCACTTTGGAAATGTTTCTTCAGTTCAGAAACTTTGCTCACTTTGTCACCTATCCCATTTATTTTAATGCCTTTAAGCATGCTGTGAAGTGCAGTCTCTCACATGTCACATTAGCTCTCAGAGAAAAATATAACAACCTTGTTTGTCCAGTGCCCCAGAACAACATCCCAGCCCTCAGCACCAGCATTCCAGAAACAGCAAAAACCCTTTAAAATATTGCTCTCCCTTCAGGTCCATGGTACTCTTCAATTTCTCAACCTATACCTTTCCATAACCAGCACATCCTGCAGTTATTACTTTGGTGCTCTTTAATGTTCTTTAATTAATTCTTTTCTTAATTCTATTACAGTATTCTTTAATGCCAACAGCATTTAAAAGCATTTTTGAGTAACGCAGCAATTTGCAAGATGCGTGTGTCATTTCAATGGCATGTGATGAGGGAGTCAGGAACTGCTGTAGGTCCTGGGAAAAAAAACATGGATATTCATCCATCCTCCCTTCCCCTCCACTGCCTACCACCACGCATCCCACCCTTCCCCATCCCACACGCTACCCCTTCCAGAGGTGCCTTGAGCCACCACCATGGGCACCAAGCAGACTGGCTTGGATCACACCAGAGAAACTGTCCCGGCCACTGTGCCGACAGCGGGCCCTGCAGATCGCTCTCATTTGCCGACTATGGATACTGATCCGCTTCTCATGGCAGGGATGACTGTGTACTTATAGCACACCCTGGGAAATTGTCATAAACCAAAAGCCACGTTTACATAGCACCAAACACCAGCTAAGGCTGCCTGTATTTCCTCAGCAACAAAAAACAGATGGGACAGTGGCCACGCAACACACAAGCAAGGAAATACCTTGAGAATTTATGCAGCTGTGCGCTATTCAACCAGTGCATAGAGGTAACCAAAATACTACTTACGAAACCATCAGACTTAGATATTGAGGCAATCTGGGGTTTTATAAGTCACCAGCAAGGGGCTAGCCCTGCTTCTACAACACTGGTGGTGACAGAAAATTCCTCTTCAGTCCTTAAAGGCCCAACATGTGTGCAATAAAACATATTTCTCAACTGCAGAGCTCTGACCTACCTTGAGGCTGTTTTTCTGGAGCACATCGTTTGTGACTATGTGAGTTTGCACTGGCGATTTGTTAGAGCTGTACATGATTCCAGGTCTTTTTTAAGACAATATTATCAGTTTGTTAACTGAGAAGAAATTTTGTGGGAGGAGGACATCTAGTGATGTGATATATATTTACATGCTTAGCTGTTTCCATGCACAGCTGAGCTAGGGAGTTACAGAGGATTTGAAGAGTTTTAAAAGTGCGCAGGTGTGCAGCTGACTTTGCTAGAAAATAGTAGACCTGGCGATTTGACAGGATAGCATCCAAAACAACAGCAGCAATTTAACACCATAATTCCGAAATCAATCTTTCCAAAATTAAATGTTGCGAAGATTTAGTGATTATTGCCACACTTCTCATCTACGACAATGCCATCTCCAAATTTGGGCTTAGACTGGCACTAACCACCACCTACACAATTCATGCAGAATGACCATTAAAATAATGATACATTTAGTGGCAAAAGCTTCCCATTGAGCTACACAGATGCTCAGCATAGCAGCATCTCTGAAATATAGTGATAGACCTCTTCTTAAATTCTTTTTAAATAGGTTTTTTTTAATTCTCCTGAAAGCAAGAATTATTTCATCTCAAACTGATAAAAAACAGAGTAGTTATTCTGCGTCGTAACTCAACTGAACTAAGGTTTTATCAGTGAAAAACTGGAAATTCAAAACTATAGACAGACAAATACACTAACAATCATAATAGTCATTGTTAGTACAAGCTCTTGAACTGAATATTACTTGGAGAAAAAAATTCCATATATCACCAATGTAAAACAAATATCAGTATCAAAGTCATGTGCAACCATTAACATCTGCATTTATACCATTTCCAGAGCAATATCAAAATATCCCTCTCATATTTTTCAGAATAAAACAAAGCTATTATGGTAATATAATAAAATAGTTAAGGAAACATGTCAGTTAACCATTTACAAGAAAAAAGAATACATTATCGAAGATGTTGGTTAAATCAGGACCGATATATTTTTATAGCCATAGAGAAGGTCTACAAAGATATACATTTTCTTATATATATTTCTTTGTTGTTTTGTAATTTAGGGGCTAAAACTAGCTGCACCAGTAAATCTATAGGTGCATCTTGAACATGCTGGTTTTTCTATTGTACTAGCAGTATGAATAGCATGACCCATAAAATCCACTTCCATGCCTGATACCGAAGGATTATCTTTGAGCAACATTGCCAAAAATGCACTTGCACTGTGGAGGAGACAAGAGTTGTTCATCGAGATTGCTCCCTTCAATGAGATGTATAACAAAGAAAACACCCACAGCCGAGATAGCTTCTGATTTTAGCTTTTTTACGTGTACGCGTGGGAGAATACCTCCATAATTCATATTACTAGCATTACAGAAAGAAATTATGATGAAAAAAATGATCAGAAGAACACCATATTTAGGAAACAGCTCCTGGAAAAGTCACACCACAGCAGAAACACCACAACATCTGGGCAGGTGTGCTGCACTGCATGGTGCTACTAGCAAACATCTCGCTAGCCTGAGCATTGCCACCTCACACTCTGTTTTGCAGGGCAGACACATTCTCAAGGTCTTGCCCAAATTCAGTCAGGAAGCTCGTGACTGAGCAGGAAATAATGAGATAACAACTGAGTCTGGCGAGCCCCTTTATGGTAAGCCTGAAGCCTGCACAGCTTCAGTTTGGGGGGAAAAAAACCCTGCTAATAGCATGCAGTTCTTTGTGAATGTGTTTGCACTAAGCTGGTAACTGTGCGGGTTGCAGTTATGTATGGGTACTACAGGCAAATACCAGTGCAAGCAAAACTCAAAGTCACAGGGTATATCCGGAAGGATTAAAACATTTGTTCAAATCATATTAAGTAATCATATCCCTGACTCTGGACTGAAACCCAACCATTTGTACTAGAAAAAAACCCAAACTCAAAATGGACTTTCTTTAAGAATAGCTTACATTGGCAAGTCCTATACAGTATAAACATTATAAACCTAGATATGCATGGATAATATCAGAAGTAATAAAAAGTCATATCAAGGCAAGAAATTACCTGCTATTTACTTTGATAGTTAGCTGATTATTGCTATAGCTATGGACTTACACGGAAGACAGTTCTCAGTATTCCAATGCCAACTTAACACTTCTGATAAGCAGGACATGTGGGTGCACTGCTTCAGTCTTCTTCATAAGAATCATAAGCTGGTGGAATATTCCTCAGGTGTTGTCCAAAACCTCTTAGAAAATCTATGTAGTAACCACAGTAAGAAACTACTGTGCTTTTTGTGCAAATAATTCTGTATTGCCTGATGCAGCTGTGAAAAGCTTTGTTATCCATTGAACAAGAAAAAAAACCCCAAACATTATTCATTTCAATTCTTCGCCTTGCTTCCTCTATTTCAATTATTCACACATTCTATACACCTTTCTTTGAGGGTCTGAAGGTGCTGACCCAGAACTGGGAACAGATTTGTGGAAAGGCAAGTCCTAATGGGGCTGAGCTGGTTAGATTGCACAGGGTAGGACACAGCAGAGCAAAATACTGATGCTGTATGACAGTATATGTATACATATGACAGTATGGTAGTATTAATGAGTGAATTTGTGAATCAGTTTGTACTGCATACATTTACCATGATGAAAAAAACAACTTAGGTTTTCAATGAGAAGATATGGAAATGTGAAAACTTTGGAGGTTTGGGGCAATACGATGAATAAATACAAAGCAGTTTGCTTTTCAGCATGTTATTTGTCAAATTTTTTACTGCTTTTAATTACTGTCTTCATATTCAGAATATCTTCTATTTCTGCTAATAGCAAAATTTTAACTGGAACAGAAATATTTGTTGTACTTTATTCCAAGTCATACACTGAAAGAATTAGGAAATATATCTTCAGTAGAAGTAAAGTCAAATAAAAAGGAAACCCTTCTTTCATCCCATTGCAGAGCCCAAAGCAAGTGTTTTTCTCAATTTATGCTACTAGAATTTATTAGCCTGGAGACTGTCTGAAGACGTCCTTACAGAAATCAATTGGATTCTGTACTATTGCCTATTGTTGCATTTCCTCAATAATTATCACTGGTATACAAAGCATATGACCATTTTATATAGAGAGAAAATTACTCTAAATGTAGTCTAAAAGACTAAAATTCTTTCATTCTAGCTGATACAGTCCACTGAAGTTGGCAGCAGCAAGAATACTGAGCAACTTTTTAAGGAAAAGTAATGCTGGGTGCTTTTCAGTCTTATTACCATAAATTATTCTTAAACTCCTTTGATTATTGAAATAAAAATTCCATTTCCCTTACACATTGACAATTTCTTTCAGGGAGAGAGGAAGTTTCTTTGTCATGCAGAAAATTTTCATTCCAAAGTTTTCTAAACAAAATTGGCATTGACATTGCTGTGATTATTACAGTCGAGCTTCTGATTTTTAATATTTTCAACCTGACAGATTTATTTCTTCTCAAATAAAAAAAAATCCTTCTTAGAATAAAAATATATAGCTTCCTTATATTTCCTGATTCTGAAAATTACCAGGTGCCAAGCTGTGAACATAAGGAAATTGAAGACCCTTGAGGGTGACCTTAAGAACCACAAAGGTGGGGAATTGTGATATAGTGGTTTAGGCAATTTCATTGCAGCTGCTTGGCGCTAGAAAAATGAGAAATGGGTTTTCTATTACTAAATATAATGAATTCCCTTTCTGTCCTGTCACAAATTGTCAAACTTCATTAATGAGAAGAAAGATGTGGTGCATACATATATAAAGGGTAATATGAATATACATATTTAAAATAGAGAAATGCTGCATATTGCTACAGGAGGATTCTTTCTCTGTATCAGATATTGCATAATTCTTTCTAAATAAGATATTTCAAAATTAGCCAACATAGCAACGTAACGCAACTTCTATATCTTCAAAGCAATTTGCTATTATTTGCAAAAAAAAAACTACATGCTTTTCAGGTGCATAGAAGCAGCTCAGTGGCTGTTTTTCAGAATATTATTTAAACTACATTTAACTTTAAAGCTGTGGATATCCAATGGAACAAGGCAACTGCTTTTAGTTAGAATTAGGTTTAAATATCTTGCTGAATCAGGGTATAAAATGCATCTTCATTTAATAATAAAATGACTTGCACTTTTAATTGTCTTTGCAATTACATTAAATTCAGCATCGCTCGGTTTGATTTTGAGGAGAGCAATGGCTGTCTTTTTTTTTTTTTTGCAATATATGAATAAATGTACTGTCAATAAGAAATGCTCAGATTTCACTTGATAACCACTGTAAAATACTCATAAATATCATTTAATTTAGAGTTACGACAATAACAAAACTGAAGGAATCCACCTCATGCAAATTTCAATTTATCCCCAGCCTTAAGCCTAGACTTTTGCTAGTTAGACTATTCTGGGGATGAAGGAGATGACTGGAATCATCCAGGACCCTACATCTGCGTATTCCATAGAGCTCTATTAACCCGGCAAATACCCTGAGGGACAATATGAGCTTACATGTATCTTATAGGCAGGATGAGTTCCCCTGCAACCCACAACCCTTTCTGGCACAAGACCCAAATTACATTTCTCAACACTATCAAGAAGAAATTATATCTAAACTTTCCAGAATGTAGAAGTAGTATTTAGACATTTAGTAATAGCAAGACTTGTGCAACTACAGAAATGAAGCATGTCATACACTTCTATGGTCCTTGTTGGCAAGTAAAACACAACGGATTTCTTCTGTACAGAACTGTACAAAAAAAAGGGATGCTGGCAGTCATTAAGCAACTTGAACACATCTAATGTCATAGTAGAAAAAGTGATTTGTAGTAATTCAAAATATCCTACTGATAGGAAATCTGAAACTGCAAGCTCTGAACCAGAGGCAGCAGAGAAGTCTGACCGTCTGGAAGAGTTTTTCTTTATTCTTCACTGGGGTAGACCAACATAGCTCATTTGCAGTATGTGCTCAGAAATGCTGCAGCCCCAGGTCTTGTATCACTGTATTCTGGTCACGTCCTCTCCTCCAATAGACCCCGCTCACGAAGTACCAGCTCTTGAGGTTCGCTGAAAATATCTGCAAGTGAGGACTTTTCTCTTTCTGAGCTGTTCTGCAATCACAAACTCCACAGGAGGTTGTGTCCCTGTATCTAACCTCTTTACTCACTACCCAAATCCTCCACAACATTAATTAGATTGATGCTGTATTAGAAAGGATTTTTTTTCTTGTCTTCTCTGCAGTTGCCTCAGAAGTGTCAAAGCTATATCAAACCTGATCACTGGATGTGCTCCATGGCCTCCCTCAGGGCTCCTGAGGTCCATCTGTCCTCAGCCTACACATCCAACCTTCCTTCCAGTGGAAACCAACGCAGAACAGACACGGCAGGGGGTTGTTCAAATGCACCCAGCTGTTAGTTGTGTGCAAAGTCAGCACAGCAGCCTTCCGATTTAAACATAGCCAAAGGGGTTTTGCAAATTACTTATCCCTCAGAAATTTTGCTCTAGTACTTTTCCCTCTGTTACATGCGTAGAGAATTGCTCTGTCCCATATATGCAGGACATACTCATTTCTGCTGCTTACTTAGCAATCCTGAATCTGAGAGACAGTCTAGAAAATCTGGTAGTTTTAAGTTCTGGAAATTAAAACAGAAATAGAGTATTTGCGTGTAGTAATAAATAGGAAATCTAAATTTCACTTCTGCAGAGAAAGATTATTCCATCTTCCTGAAGTATGCAGGAATCCGTTGCTGTTTGTGTTCACACTCTACCTTATAACGCTCTTTTAAGCAAAGTAGGCTTAATTATCTAAATAAATGTAAATTAAGTTAGAGTGTGTATGCCAGGTACTTGTTCACACGTGGCTAGCCATATTGGAGACATCACACAAACAACTGTAGTTACACAGGTCTGAGAATGGGAAGACCTCTCCCAGCAAATCCAGTTCAAGTCACCAGTAACTCTGCTAAAATTAATAGAATTAAAAAGTAGTGAAATCAGGATCTATTAAGGGTAAAGGATTTGTTCTTAGAGTGAATGTCCTTAGGAAACTAGAGATGTGTCTATTAATTTTTAAGAGTGACTGTTGTTTGGTACTTCTGGTTTTCATATACTCATGAAACTGGAATTAGTCCTTTTAACTGAAGATACCAGCTGAGATCCTCACCTGGTGCAATACCACAAAAAGCAATCAGTCATATTTAAACATTGCTACCTATCAATATTAGGGGAATTGGATCTACTTAAATTACAATTATAAAGCAGTAGTACAGTAACTGTCTTGAATGCAGATGTGTGCATAGAAACAGAAACAGCAGCAGCCATTGTCAGTGGCAAAGTTATTTTCAGACGTTTCTCAGTGTTATCCATAGGGACCTCTGGTGGGGAAAGAGCAGCAAGGCTTCAAGGTCTTCCGAGATCACAAAATTGGATATATTTAATTTTTTTAACTGACCTGCTAATCCATCAATGCTCTAAACAGATCACTGCTTTTTAGCATGATGAGTTCAAAAGACCAGTGAAGGAGAAGCACCAGGTGATGAGCCGAAGTTGGTGGTTTGTACTGAGCAGGACAGAGGTCTGCTGGTGGTACACTCATGCATGCAAGGTGGGTCTCCCCAAAAGCTGGGCTCAGATGCTCAGTCTGCCCAGTAGCTGGTCCCCAGATCCCAGTCTCCCCCATTGCTAGCACCTGGACATAGAAGACCTCAAGGCCACAGCCCCGCTCCAGTTGCTGGTACAGACCATTTCGCCAGCACGCACGCTGGCCAGGACTGTCCTGGTCCTGCAGTAGGCATGCACATGCATGAGGGTCTCACCTCTAGGGACCCACAGACCCTATGGTCTCTCCAGCAGCTGGCTGGGACTCTCCCAGTCCCCAATAGCCCGCTCCACTGTAGCCTCACCTTTAGAGGACACCCGCAGCTCCCAAGCCATTTTACCCACTCCCTGGCTGGTCACACTTGATCTGTGCTAGTGCTCACACACTCATTTGCACACCCATGCTCAGTCCAGATGCTGGCACGAGGGCAACACACAGCCCTGTGGCCTGCGGTCCTGTTCCAGGAGCTGGCTCTTGGTTTCAATCACTCTGGTCTCTCCAGTGGCTGGCACCCAGGCACAGGGGCAACACTGACCCATGGTCTGACTCCAGTCACTGCCACCCAGACTCCCCCCTGCCCCACACCTACATACCAAGTGGATAGTCCCTCATCCAGGAAAAGTGTTAGAAAGGGATTTAGCAAGAAGACAGGACAGACTGCACTAATCAGGACCATGGCATGGCCAGACAAGCGTACATGCAACTAGCCCTCTTATTCCGTTATCCCTCTGTCTTTCCCACGCTTGTTCCTCCCCAAATCATCTAAATCCCTCCCTTTCCTCACCTTTGGTTTCTCCCCTAAGCATCCCATAATAAGCCCTGTGCAATCCCAAAATGCTTTTGCCTTGCATCCCATAATGTGTTCCATTCCCCTAGGGAGAAACCTCCCTCAGTTCAAAAGGTGCTCCAGGGTTGACTCCTGGTGATGGGTGTCACACCTGGGACACTGGGGCTGAGGCTCTCCTGGGACAGCCCTGGGAGGGACCAGACAGGGTGTCCCCTCCTCTCAATCCCCAGGCTGGGTTCCTGTCTGCCTTTGTGTACCCCGGTGCTCCTCTGGGCTTGGGGAGATGGGCCTTTGATGGGCTGAAGGCTCCTGGGATGGGCCTGGGGGTAAGCTGGCAGGGTATTATTTGGGCTCCCCCCACCCACCATTGTCCCCCTCTGCTCCTTTGTGGGTGTGTACAGGGAGCTTTTATCACATAAACTAAAGGACAATACCTTTAAACTTTGATTATATTTAGAATGACTTATAAATATAATGTCTCATTAAAGTCTTTTTTAGAAATATCAAAATAGATGTTGTCAGAATTTCCTTCACTTTTTTCAAAGGTGTCTACCTTAAAATAAAATAAAAGCTTATGCTGAATTTGTTAAAAGCAAAAAAGAACTTTAGTTAAAGTACACCACATTTCCTAAATGGAGTATTTTGCTTATTTCAAAATACCTTGTTCAAAACAAATACCTTGTTTGGAACTCATCAGATATGCAAATCTGAAAAAAAAACATTATATCCATTATTTTTCCCCCCTTTTTCCTTGATTCTTTTTCCATTCAAGCAAGTAAACCAAGAGGAGACCTTGCAACATACCCTGAACGTGACCCATCTTGGCTCTAGCAACAACGAGACTCCCTATCGGGAAGCCAGGACGGAGATCCCGCCTCCTGTAAGAGCAGCTCAGGCTCCATCAGCCAGACCATCCCTATCAAGTACAACTACTTCTGTGGGGCAGCAGACAAGTAAGAGGTGGCACTTTTGAGGATTTGCTGCTTCCGAGTTACTACAATCTATTCAGTGAAATTTAATGAATTGGCTTTCCAGTTTGAGTATACTTTTCCAGTTATACAAAACTGAATAAAGGAAAGAAAGACCATAAACTTTTCTCTACTACAACACTAAATGTGTATCTCAGTATTCTTAGAAAGTAGAGCGCTTTCTAGGAATAGGCATATATTTATGCATACTTGTGTTATGCACTATACTCCTATGAACAGCTCAAAGGTCATCTCTAAATGATCTTATAGATGCTACATCTTCCACTTGGAAACAGAAGCACAGTGAGAAATAATGTTGCTTTACTATAAAGAGAAGAGACAGGCTGTTGGGACAGCCTGAAGCAATAAACTCACCTCCTGCCTGTAAATAACAATGGTGCCAACATAGTAATAACTCTTAAAAACATTAACATGAGAATGTACAGATCAGTTTTGCATAATATTCAAAGGTAACAAGTCAGTAAATAATTTACACTGCTACACTTATTTAAATTGTATTTCATGTTTCCTAGGAACACAACATAACTTGGGTAACGCTTACTGACAGATTGTCTCCATAGAGTTATGGAAACAATGTTCTGCACAATACTGTTCACTACAGCAAAATTAGTACTTAAGCTAAAAACTGCTGGGCACTTTTTCTTTTTGTCAAGGTTCTCATGTTAAAACATCCCAGTCCAACATAGCTAAAAACAGAGCAAGTAGTGTAAATGCAGAATTATAAATATTAAAGAAATTTTGTATCAAATAGTGTGCCAAAAGGACAAGCACAGAAGACTGATTTTGTTTTCTGTGGATTTTCATAGTAATAAAAATTTAAGTTATTTTCATCAAAGTATAACATAACCCTGGGATATCACGAATAACTGTTCTATACTGTAGAAATTGCATCACATAACTAATAAACTACCTCACTCAGAACTGTCAGGTTGTAGCTCATTTTAGCTGTTATGGTAAGGAAATGCACAGGGACTTTTAACAGGATGGGATCTGTCACGTCCCAATTTCTCAGGACGATGACTCAGGTTTGCCGATTCCCAGGTCAGGATTAAGATTAAACGACACCAGGGATCCTTTAACTTCACAAAACTCAATTTTTATTTGCTCACAAGAACTGGCATGCTCACCACCAAAATTGGTATGCTCACAACAAAAATTGGCATGAAACTATGTCAGTAAACTGTGTAACGTGCTAACCATGCATCACCAAACATATACCACAGGCCTTGCTTATTTGGGAATCAGTTCAGGGAAGACAGTAAGACGAGCCCTCCCGTTGGGTCAGGAGGTTCAGAGCAGACCCCCTTGCTTTCTAGATTCCCTCTCAGAGAGGAACCCAGGGGCGGCTGGGTCCACTCCTAGTCCCGGACTTGGTCAATGGTTTATGTCTAAAGGGATGACGTGTAGGGATTATGGGAAAGGAAAAGGGCAAGAGAGAGAGAGAAGAGAAAGGTCTCACCGGTCCTGGGACCAGCGTTGGTCGAGTCAGTGGAGGGATCCGGTTCCGGTGGGCTTGTGCACCTGGGGCTTCAGTTTGTGTCCTTTTATCATCCCTGCCCCTCCTTCGGGCGGGTATTAGGCTAATTAGGTGTCATGAGCAGTTTGTAAGCCTTTGGGTTTGGGGGTCGTTTGGGGAGTAACTTCCCTTTCCCTGCATGGTGAGTTGCCCTGCTCAGCACCTCAGAACAGGGAGCTGTGCACCCTCCTGCTGCTGATGGGCTGCTTTCACCTGGGGTTCCTTGCTAGGCAGAGTTCCTTGTTATGCAGAGTTACTCCTTAAGCAGAACTTGCCCCACCACAATGTTTGAGACATTAACTCTTTCAGTCTCTCACAGGATCTTACTCATAGTTAAATGTTGCACAGATCTTGTCTCCAATTTTTTTTTTTAATTGTCATTACAGACTGGTGTATTTTTCACTGACCAGTTATCACAAACTCACCCCCAGATTACTTTCAGACTCTGCAACAGCTTTTCTCCGCTGTCTCACCTGAGCATGGGGGACTTCTTCAAGACCTGGGCTTATTTCAGCTGACCCAATTGGTAGATGTTCTTAGCTTCCCCAAGAGTATAAAATAATCTTTTAGGACTGAGAGGCAGTGAGTGGGCAGAAGTAAAGTAGTTTCTTACAGGAACAGTCAGCCTCAGGAGCAACAAGATTGATGGGAAGTATTAACAGTAAAGATAAACCCAAGGCAGGGTGCCAAGCACTATACAACTTGCATGACATGCATTTGGTAGCCCTGTCCTAAAGGCCACCCCAGATCTCATACATCTTGCTGTGCTGTAGCTAGACAGCTGCAGTTCTTCTCTTACCACACATACCCAGCGGGTAGAGTTTTTGACCAGATAGTATTTTGTATTTGCTTGCTTGCATTGTCCCATAAGAGAAGCCAAGGAGGCAATCAGAATTTCTGGCTGGGAGACATCCAGCCTGAAGTAGAGAGAGAATTGGGAGAAATTGGCAAAACTAATGAAAACATCCCAGGTTTACTTATGCCACAGGCTAGTACTTAAGAGAGCAGACAGAAGCGTTGTATTCCTTCAATACCAGGTACATGCATTAAACAGCCTGTTCTAATAGGTGACTGTGCAAGACCTTAAGGTTGGGCAGGGGGTGTAGTTTGTTTTTACAAATGAGTGTTATACCACTCAGGGAGAATTAAGAGTCTTAACTGTATTTATTTTCTGTGGCCCTAAAATATAACCTGTCCCTGAGAAGCCTGGTGCTAGGCAACTTCTTTATACTTGCCTCCTGATAATGAATTATGCTCACCTGAGGAGAGAGCAAACAATTCTTTGTTGTCAGTCATGACAAAGCCAGTCGTAGCTTACATGGTGAGTATCGAATTCATATTACATACTTTTCACAATTGATTTACAGGATAAACAAGCACATGGAACACAGAGTAAGTTTAAAAAAAAGATGAATAAATGAATCAACCTGTCTCACTGCTTGGAGCCCTTCACAAAGCAGAAAAAGCCTGAAATATGCAATAAAGTTACTACAAAATGCATCGCGCACACATACATCTACTGAATTATATGTTTATATTATCACAGTACTTCGGTAAGCCCTAATCATGAACCATGACAAGCCACTTCAATCAGCATGCTATAAATAAAAAAAAGTACACTATTCCAGTGCAATTACTCTGAGAAACGTATCAGAAGTAGAATGCAATGAGTGCTTACAAGCATCTTCCCCACAGCTTAAATTATAGGCGTATAATTTTGCTGCACTTATAAAATGATGTTAACCTAGTTTTTAGAAGTCAAATATGAAAATGGTGAGGAACTGGATTATTGTACGTACAAGAAACCATGGGCAACTGAGTCAGCCCTCAGAATTTCTGATTATTCTATATCTAAAAAGCTAAACCTCTTCTGCTCTTGCAAGTAGAAGTATTTCATTGTGTAGTGTTGACACATCTTTGTTTCACATCCCAGAAGATGGCAGCAGTCCCACAGTATTTCATGGATTTAGAGACTGACTGCTCTCAAGCTTGGTTGTGCTTTTTTACAGCTAACTTTCTCTATTTAACCACTAAAGAAGTAAATATTCCTTATCATCACCTTGCTACTGACATACAGTTTTTACCTGACAATTTACCACCTATTCACGGGGGGGCGGGAGGGGTGTGTGTAATTTATTTTGAATGAAACTAAAACCACTTGTATTAAAACACTTTATTAATGGCCTTCTGAAAGGACATGCAATATTATTTATTTACTGTTTACTGACACTGAGGAGATACTAAAAAATACTAAAAGCTCTGTGCTCATCTTAAGCATTACATTCTGTTTCTCCAGCTCTTCCACAGAGGTTTAACGGATGCCTGAGAGAACTATGAATACCTAATAAAAAAAAACATTTAGTCAGATTTGCAGTGAAAGAGCATGTACTTTGTTTAAACAAAGCCGGTTGGTTATTTTTGTTTACGGAGGAATAGTTTCGATTAACACAATATCTATATTAAAGCAATTACACTTTTCATATCATGAAAGAAGGAATAAAATGTTCATACCATGCTAATTATGACAATCTTAGCACTGCTTATATTTCACCAGTGCTAAATGACACACACTGAATGCTATAGAAGAAAAGTGCAATCTCATGAGATTCCGGTGTCCTGAAATGCCTTGCTAACAGGCCAGACGAGCAACAGAAACTGATGAAGGCCAGGACTGTAGATGGATTTAGTGTTAGAGACTAGAACTGCAACTGCTAACTTTATATTCTTTCATCAATTTTAAGACCACATTTAGGATCTCTTCTGAAAATCTCTTTCCTGGTTTCATAAGGAGCTTTCAGCACATCTTGGAATGCTCTGAGCACGAACTCAAGACTGAGAAAGACTCCTAGCACACTCTGAATATTATCTGTAAGAAGTGAATAAAACTAAAAAAGTGAAGAAAAAGGTGGAAAGAGGCAACTTAAATACCTGAAAACTCAGTCCTTACTAACTACCAACTATGAAGAATTCAGAGAGCAACAGTTGCCATTTTTAGTGTGTAGAAATGGATTCTCACAATGTTTTCTTCATAGACCAAATATTTTAAAGCTTAGAATTTCAGATTTCAAGGATCTCTTGATTATTTAAGGAAAGTTCTGGCCTAAATAAATGCAGAGAAAAATTTGAAAAATATGTGCCAAGCAAAGGTTTAAAAAAAGTATAAGGTGACGTCTGCTATGCTCTGGCATCGCAGAATTTTTAGGCAACTTGTTACATTGGAGGTCTAACTGGCAATTTTGAAAGCTTCAACTTGGCAATGAATGAAGCCACCTGAATTCACATTTGGGACTGAAACCAGAACTTTGGGTTTTACAGTATTTATCTCATTTTTCTTTGAATCATCTCCATTTAGAGAACTTGAAGTGAATACAAAACAACTGATCGAAATCTAACAGACTTGAATGTTTGCTTTGAGTTTCTCCCTTCATTTCATAACTTCCCATAATACTCCCTAGTACATCTTTGAGAGCCCTGATTCCTAAAATCTCTACTAGATGTGAGGTACACTAAAAATCAATGTTGCTTCCTTCCTAGTACTATATTCTTTCCCTTAAATGAACTGGCATCAATGAAAAGTGACAAAACATACTCGCCTTGAAACACATATACAACAATGCTACAGAAAGTTAGGAAATCTCTTTTTTCCTTTCGCTCTTAAGAATGTAACAAACTTAGATGTGAAAAAGACCAATTTAAAAAAATGTGGTTTCCCATCTAGCCCTGGATGCTTTCTTTGACCTTGCAGAGTAGCCTTCATAAAGCAGCGAATTAACACAGAGCTAGCAAGAGTTGAATTTACACCTATTTTCTGGTTATGAGCATGTGTGGGTTTTTTACATTTCATACATACTAGAGTTAACAATTACAATATTTTGTTCTTCATAAACAAGAAGCTGCCAAGGGAATGCTTCTTTCTCATACTTCCCCTCACATTCCCGTATGAAATATATATTTATAGCAATGAAACAAAAATTATGTGGGAAGCCATGTTAGGCGTAGAAATTTGCTCTCCAACCTTTTTATTTTTATACTTGTCATGTAGGAGGTTTTTTTCTGTGTATGTCAGACTCCTAAGAGAGCAATGCAAACCATTGCTGAACACTTAACATCTTATTCTGTCTGCATTTCAAACAAAACTTAAGCAGGGACTTTTGTGCTTAGTTCAAGTAAGCCAGAAAACAAACACCCTCCTGTGTGGCAAGCTGGATCTGCTCCCCCACCCATGAGAGAAGTTTTAGGGAGGGATGGGACTTCATGTCTGGGAGAAATAGAGAAACAGAGAAATGAAGAAATGGAAAGGCGAGGTGAGGCAAGGGTAGAATTACCCCTTCCAAAAGGAGCAAACTGGAAGCTTGGACCAACCTATCTCATGCCTGAGATGCGGTTGCACAGTGCCTATGAACCCTCCACTTAGCCTTTTCTACTTTTAAAAGGATGGTCCCACAACGTTTAGGATCAGTTCTGAGTAAAGGAGGATTTCCATTTTGGCAATGTGTTTGGCACAGCTGAAATACAAAATGAAAGTAGAATAAACAAAATATCAAAAAGCTCAATATCATCAGAATCTTATTCCAGAAATACATAACGATTCTTCAGCTCAGGCTTCCACCTGCACTCTGGTCATTCAATAGAGGTATGAATACACAAATATACATGGTTTTATTTGTGTTTATATTTTAGTTATAAAAATGTGGGGCTTGGGGTGTTGGCTATCCAGGTGGTTTTAAGTACCTTTAAGAGTCTGTAAGCTTCATCTTTCTAATATTATTTTAAAATCTAGATTATGGAATATCCATATTGTTGTTTCTTTCTGAATCCAAATAAATGTGTATGTAAGGAAGCAAAGAAAGCTTATGTTCTGTAGTACTTAAAATTCTCTAAGTCTTTACCCTGCTATGAAACTTTTTACTTTTTTAACATATTTAATATTAATTTTAACAATTCTCCCTTCTCCCCCAGTCACTGCTGAGTTACTAAGTCAAGTCCAACATGCCAGTTATCTTCAGACTTTCTCATTCACAAAGTACAAGTATTTTTGTATTCTATAATCAGACAGGAAAATTTCTGTACCTCTGTGACATCACCTAGCACTAGATAAATTTTAATGGTATTTTCAACACAGAGAAATATTTGGCAGTTAGAATGTAGCAATCTTACTTATCACTTAGGAATGTTGACATCCTGATACATTAAAGTTTTACTTCACTAATTGGTGTGATTAAAGTATCATAGTCAGGGGTCTTAATATGAAATGTCACTGAGCTACATTAATCATGTATTCTCAAACTGAAAGTCACACAGAAGGATTTATTCTGTCCTGATTAGTCTGAAATTAATTCTATATTGAAGGCACCTTGCAAGTGATTTATTTACAACAGAGTAATGCTTCTACTTGGAATGAGACTGATATGATAGGGATGCAGATCAATTTTAACAGCTAAAATGTTAATTTTAACACGTGAAAGTCATTACACAATTACCAAGCAGAGATGTCATGAAAGTAATGGGCAAAACATCTTTAAAATTGTGAAAGCACATAGAGACTGTTGTTTTATCATGTTTCCTTTGGCAGCAAAGTCAGCTTAGGAAGTTCCTGTTCCTCAGTCCTCTCAGCCCCGTCCCTCCTGGCTCCTGCAGAAGCCCTTTCCCTACCAGATGTGCTGGTACAGCTTTTATGGAGCGCTTTGTCATTGAAATGATCTCCATTAAAATAATCAGCCCTCAAAAGCAAAAGTTGTTTTAAGCTGGTCTTTTCACCAGTGTTTTGTACAAAAAAAAGTAACACTGGTGCAAATGAGGGACAGCGAGAGATAGTATAAAAGCAGGTACCACAGGAAAATTAGGTGTCTGTAAAAATGGCTTGACTGCAAAACAAAGTATGCCATGTAGTTCTATCTAATAGGTCATATTACCTTATCAGTGAGAAACAGAAACAGCTTTCACAGTCTGTTTTCTCAGGGAATAGCTCCACTGAAGCCAACATAGTTGTACTGCTGTGAAAATGGAGAGATTTAAAAATCATGTAAGATTAGCTTCTAAATGAGATCATAATCAAGGTGCTGAAGCTTAATTTTCTCAGACCGTATGCTCAGCTGTAGCCTTGAACAAGGGCAAAATCATGTCCCCTGCGAGATGTTGTATAAGCATGTTCTGTCCCTGTGCGCCTGTGGTTCAGCGGGACGGGTCCCTGCCCTCTGCCAATGCCAGACAGGAGAGCTACACGGCTGCAAATGGGGGAACAACTGCGGTGATTCTGCAAGCAGAGATTTATAGGCACTGAAGACATGTCTTGAAACCTTGCTAGACTGGGTTAGAAAACACTGTCATAGTGCCTTATTCCACTCACACTCCAGATTGAACACATGATCTCAACTTTGCTTTCAAGTAAAAGCCAGGTTAGTACTGCATGCATCTATTCTATGCCTTTATTCCCACAAGTAAATAAAATAGAGTTACGAAGTTATATGTTTCATATTGTGGATATGGTTTTGAGGAACCTTCTGGGAAGAGACTGTTTCACAGGAGCTGCTGTGGGTTTTGGTCACCATGGTCCTGCCCTCCCTAGAACCCCCTTTCTCTGCCATGATTTCACACTGCCTCCTTCTTGCTGGCTCCATCACTCATCAGCCTTCAGTAAGCCATTCCAGATCATTAACCCAACAGAGAACAATTCATTATTCTCTTTAGCTAGATTTACAGTGCTTAGAGATGGAAAAAGAATTGAAATAAGCTTCAAAGCTTCAAGCACAATACCCACAGTTCCATCTTATCATACCAGAAATTTAAACCATCCTTTATAGATCTGCAGAGAACCCACTGCCCTACCCGATTTTAGCTGTTGATAGGCTGCATTGCATAGCACATGCAGAAATAGAGAACTGTTCTGAATACACATTCTCTTCCTAACCAAAACCCCTCAAATTAAACAGTTAATTCTTCAGCTTAACTGCAAACTTCATCACTTACATTAGACATTCTTTCTGAACACTGATAAAATCATTAAGCAGCAGAGGCTGAAGAACTGATCTCTGCAGGGTGTCATGAGAAACACAATCACTCAGTAATGATTTCTTATTTATAATTACTATTGGGACTTGTCACTTAATCAGTCCTAAATTCATTAGTGCCATGTTGATTTTGTATCACTCTGGATAATTGATCAAAATGCCATGCAACACTAAGTCAAATGCCTTACAGGAACAAGTCTGCTGCATTAAAAATATTACCTTTATCAACCAAACTTGCAATCTCATCAAGAACTGATGCCACAAGCAGCCATTCTATCATTTTGTCCAGGATCAATGTCACAGCTGATGGACTAATCACTTTTTATATTATCTTATTCAATCTTGTTGACTATTGGTGCAATGCTAGCTTTCTGTCAGCTCAGGGAGCTTCTTGGCCAGCTGTTGGATGAAGACTTTCTGGAACTGCTGGTTTAAAAATCTCTGTCTTTATTCATCACCCTATTCTGAGTGGCAGTTTAGTTAGAACATATTTATTTATTCATCATTCTTCAACACAAATATATCATCTGTTTGTTTGTTTTTTTCCCAAATGAAGAACATAAGCTTAATGGAAAAATCAAAGCTTCTGAATTGTTCTTGAGAACTCCACAATATCTACCTAACAATGAGCCAATAGTACTGGTACATTCCTTAGAAGTTTCTTTGCATTGTCCTTAACACTCCTGATATGTATTTTTTTTTTTGCTTACCAATTTTCTATCCTTCTTTGCATATAACTTACAGCTTTTTGTGTGAGTGTACAAATTTTTCCATTTGAATATTGTTGTTGGTCTTGCAGATAAGCTTATGATAGCTGCTATTTAACACCAGCCTTACCTGAAGCTGGAAATAGGCCAGCCAAAGCACTTTTAATTAGCACAGTGGCGGCAGAGGCTTAAGCATTAGATTGTGGTTTTAGAATGCGTCATTTTTCTTGGAGAATTTTCTGCTTTTTTAACATGGGGTCTTCTGAAAAGGAGTTTTATATGATCACAACATTTATTTATGTGTGTGTGTGCATCTAGCTTTCCTTCCTCAGTATCCCCATTAGTATTTGAACCTGCAGTTCAGTTTCTACTCAGTTTGCCAGGGGTAAGATGTCCCTAAATCACCAACAAATTAATGAAAAATCAACATGCAAGATGATACAGAAAATTAACTGTAGGGGTGATTGCCATCATCGTCTCATGCCTCAGAGGATCTATGTGGGACAGTAGCATTATATTTGCCACAGCTGTGAACAGAGCTACTGCTAGTTTACATGCATTGTCAGACAGATCTGGGGGAAAGTAGGCTTCCTTATTTCTTGTAGTCATGCATGAAAACTACATAGTTTGTTCAAAAAAATATTTCACCTACTTGATTTGATCATAATTGCTATCAACGTTGTGAACTGGCCATGAAAAGCACTGAGAATTTGTATTACTCCCCATCACGTTTACTAGGAAGTTGCTTATTTAAACCCTAGCAGCTTGGTTATTTTAGCTAAACTAAGATATGCATGTAATAAACACTTTGGTAAAATAAGCTAGTTGAATCACCCTCAAGAAGTGCCTTTCTCTTGCCTGAATAATAAGGAAGCTTAGACAGCTAGCTCAGATCAGACACCTAACTTCTAGCTAGCTGAAATCAGTGAGACGAATCTGGCAAAAGGCCTGGAATGGATCACTGGAACGTCCATTGTACGTGTCTGCTTACTTTACCCTAATGACAAAACCATCAGAACCTTAAAACAGGCCAAATTGTTACCCACAGTCCCCCCGCCCCTCTACTAACATTAGGTTTAATAGATAAATAATTGTTAGGCCTGAATCTAACAGCAGGTCTCCTCCAGGATTTACAAAGTCTTACAGATCAATCAGTCCCATACCCTTCACACCTATCAGTATGCAGAGAAGCTCCATACAAAAATAGAGAAAATGATCCTAGCATGCACAGTAGTGCTCCACCATAAACTCTAAAACATGATACACCTTTCTTTGACTATGGGATTCAGGCAAGAGTTAACACATGGACTGGAAATAAAGGGCAGGGCTTTATAGACACCAGAGAACAAAAAAAAAAAAAAAAGGAAACTGGTATAACCTTTCTTTCTACAGTATGTTTTATGGTGAAAAATAATATTCTATTACATGTGTCAAGGACATACCTTGATCCAATCAGTTCTCTACCAGAAAAAACATATGGGTCAGAAAACACAGGATGTGAGATTTTACCTATCCCTGACCATAAACAAGGGCTGCTATATATCCAGCAAATAGCAGTATAGTAGTATTGTATAGTAGCAGTACCCTTGTATATATGTATGTGACATTCAAAATTGGGCATGCAGTAATAATGTCACCTGGATTAGGTCCAAAAAAAGTAGTTCTTTCTGTAAAGCCAGGAGGCCAAATTATATAAAACTGGGAGATTGTGGGACTTTTGCCTTCGAGAGGCAATTCTGGCTTTCCTGTTGAAAAAATATAATGGCTTATAGCACTAAGAAGATTTACGGAAACATTTTAGTTGATTAGCTTTTATAGTACCAAGAATTCATTGGATACCTAAGCATATATTATTTGTACTGTTACACATCGAGAAGTGAAATTGGGCCTCACAATTTCAAAAGGATGTGAAGGTCCTTGAATGCATCCAGAGAAGGGCACCAAAGCTGGTGAAAGGGCTGGAAGGCATGTCCTGTGAGGAGCAGCTGAGGACTTTGGGTTTGTCTAGTTTGGAGAGAAGGAGGCTGAGGGGTGACCTCATTGCTCCCTACAGCTTTCTGAGGACTGAGGAAGGGGAGAGGGAGGTGCTGAGCTCTTCTCCCTGGTACCCAGTGCCAGGATGCATGGGAACGGCTCAAAGCTGTGTCCGTCAGGCGAGGTTCGGACTTGACACGAAGAAGCATTTCTTTACCGAGAGGGTGCTCAAACTCCAGAACAGGCTTCCTAGAGAAGTGGTCGATGCCCCATGCTGGTCAGTGTTGAAGAGACATTCAGACAACAAGCTTAATAACATGCTTTACCTCTTGGTCAGCCCTGAAGTGGTCAGGCAGTTGGACTCAATCGTTGTTGTAGGCCCCTTCCAACTCAATTCTTCAATTTGATTCGACTTGATTCTGTGCTATGCTATCATATTCTATGCTATTCTACTCTATTCCCAGCATCACAATGAGTTGAATAATGATGAGACTATTATTTGCCTGAAATGCCAGTCATTTTTCAGCTCCAAATACACTTTCAAAGACACATATCAGAAAGGTTACAAGTGGTAACAGGATTTTATTTTGCTGAATCTGTTTCTGAACAGATGCTCACAAGCATTAACACAATGCACATGTGTAGGCAGAAGCAGGCTGATGCAATCCTCATTTTAGCTTGAAAAAACTCCATTTGCAGTCTGGCAAAGTAAAGGGAGAGCTACAAAAAGCTGCAAATCCCCGATGTCTTGTGGAGAGCTCGATGCTATTGATAGTTCATGGGCAACAGCAATCTCTGGCGTTCTCACATGTCTCTTGTGACAAGGAGTTAATGGCGCAGTTAGCATCCAGCAGAGATTTTAGGAACTCCATCTCTGGTGGGTGAACATTCACAGGTTGTCCTTGAAGCGCAAACACTTTGAAGTTCCTAGGCCATTCTTGAAGTGCAAACTTGATAGTCTGGTGAAAGGGAGAAACTCCTACTAACTGGGATTGCTGCAGAGCATCCCATCCTGCACATAATGGGACAACAGTTGTTCTCAATCCCAAAGGCGTTCTTCTTGCCAAAGAGCTGACAGAACAAAACAACGGTCGCTGACAACTAACTTCCAGTGGTTCCTGGGAGTGGCTGGTGGGAACAACTGTCCTCCAGGACCCTACATTTGAGCTTCAGTTAGCTTCAGAGCAAGTAACAGAATAATGGTCTGAAATCTCCTGGGGCACCAAGGAAGACCACAGGATATACCTGGATTCAATCTAGACTGTCATTAAGGAAGACCCAGCCAACTTTTTTCAATAACTATTTGCCTGACGGCTATAAAATGTCCCTCAAAAAAAGGTTATAATGTCTTAGAAAGTGTTAAACAACGGTAATTCTAGAGGAAGATACGTGTCAGAATAAAAGATCTTAATTAGCTTCTGGAAAGATTCATTCATAAGATCAGATAATGATAGAGTAAAACTATTAATTATAATTCATAATTCATTGTCAAAGCATAACATTACATGCCTGCATTCGGTGGCTTAAAATTAGACTTCATTGAAAATAATGCCCATTTTGTCTAGAGTCAAATAGATAATCAAATACTTTTGTATCATGTATAAAGTGGTGTGGGTTTGGGGGTTTTGTGTTTGTTTTTTTAAAGAATGCTTTAATTGAAGGCATTACCCATTTAAAAAGGTATGATTACTATCCAAATGTTTTTGTCATTACATTAAGCACTTTTTTCCTACCTGCTCAATGCCTTAACATCTTGGGGACATCAAAATTTTGTTGGGTTTTTTTTTTTCAGGATCTTATTTAGAAGTCTTACACTCATTGGTCAAGCAATCCAAAAGCTGCCTGCATGTTTGTGAACAGAATTGAAGTAAAATAATGAGGCTATTGTCTTGTGATGAGCTTAGCCAACACTGAGGTCTGCTCCAACTCCTTTTCTTGTTTGATTTCCCTATGAAGACCTTTACACAAGTACTTGGTCAGACCAGTTTGCCTGATAACTGGTTCACCAAAGATGCAACTGGTTGGGGGGGGGGGGGGGGGGGAGAGCAGTTGTCTTGGTTAGTTTCCATTTAAGAACTTCGCAAGGATTGAAAGTGGTGGGGAAAAAAATTATCAGAGTATGTGATAGAGGAAGAGTTGTTATTGACCCTTTCAGTAATAGCTGATCATGAAATTGCGTCCTCTTTCAAGGAATTTTTACTCTGCATTTCTCCTTATGGGGACCAGAACTTTCTATATAAAGTCTATCTTTGAAACACATTGATTGTTTTGAATCCTTTGAGAACTCAGAACAAAAGAAGGTTTGTAATTTAACAATAACACTAGCAAATTGAAGAAGAAACCTAATAGAGCAAAAATACTTTGGACGTGTTAACTAAGAGTGAATTTAGAAAGTAGAGGGAAAAAATAAAGGTGGCAAAAATAATATCCAGCCAGATGAAACATATCATACAATACAAAGATCACTTTTTATGTATAACCTTAAAAAAATTATTTCACTTTCAACAACTGTAAACCATTTTCTATGTAATAAGGATAAATGCAGTAAATACTCTGCATCGCAGGGTATCAGAGGGCTGGGTTATTCTCGCACATCCACACATCATTTATTTTCAAATGATTCCCCAAAATTGAATTTGCCCCCACTTACAGTGTATGGTTTACTTTTTTCAGTGTTCTAGCACACTCATGCTTCATCAGTCATAGGGACTAAGACATGATAAGAAGCAGGTCTAAAAGATTAAGATGGGGTAATTAAATTAATGCAGTGCAGTTACAACACTGACCTTAAAAATCTAGCACATTATTCATACTTGATTTTCCTGTTGAAGACAACGTCCTAGTATCAAAGTCCATCACATGTGGACTTTGATTATAAGCATAATAAGATTAATGACAGTCATGTTGTTCAAGACCGAGTTGACTGGAAATTGCCTGCACCAGCTGAGCATGAATTATCTTTGAAGATACAACCATTTTAGCCATGCTTTTCTTCTAATGATATTTTACATCATGTTATTATGATTGCCGCAAGCAGAGACTGGAATCTTCTTTATGTTAGAACAAGAAAGAACAAAAGAAAAGGAGAACCTAAATTCAGAGCTGTGCCAATGACTACAACTAGTGAGGTGCCCAATCTCTACCAACACCCTCCATTAGATGATTAAGCCTATGCATTTCTTTGATCTCTACAGCACTCCTGCAATACAAGGAGTTTTAGGTAGCTTGTCCAAGAGACTGGATATTTATGATGGAGTAGAATAGCCTTTAGCAACGGCATTTCTTTGCATAATCTGTAATTAAACAGAATTTTTGCTATAGAAATATGAAGACTTTACAGACAGCCAAAATTAAACTGAGAACTGACAGTAATAGATTCTAGTTTTGAAAATAAAGAAAAACACAACACCTATTTAGAATTTACTTTTTAATCTAATTGGAACCGTGGCTATTACAAAGACTCAGTTCATTAAAGGAATTGGCATATTTTTGTCTGCATTTTCAATTTTGTTGATTTTTAATCCAGATTGACTCAATTAACTCTGAACCTGTCTGGTGGTTTGTATCTTTCTTTATGAGCAGCCTAAACTGATCCTAGGATATGTTGCTGATTCAAATGGAGCTATGACAGAGATTAATTTAGTCCAGTACCTCTCACATGAAATTACTATTTTAGAGCTGACATATTTTCAATACACGTTTGAACATCAGAGTTCCTCTCCTTAAAAAAAAAATCCTCAACTTGCCTTCTGAAGCTATGCATCCTGGTTTTTTCCTTAGACAGTGACAGCAAACGTAACGGTTTGATGGATATCATCAACTACATTGAAGAGTGGTCCTGCTACCCCTCTCCTAGCTTCTAACTACATTCCTTCAGGCACTAGACGATGAGGGAATAGTGCCTTTTTCCTATAGTGTGCTAATTTGGTTTTGTGACCCTGAACATATCAAATCTTTCTTTCTCATGGTTCCACAGAAATATACAGTCAAAAAGGTGGCTAGTGTTAATCTAGCAGCACAAAGGAAATTAGTTCTTGTTTCTGTTTGAATATTGACTTCAGTGCTTATTAGAATATAGGTATCCTGTAACATATGTCGCTGCACCCCAAACAAATGTCACTCACAATGAAAGCATCATGGACAGTGAGTGCCTAGCAAAAAAGTTCCAGTGAATTGATTGAATTCACACTTTTCGTTGGAAAACCTCTAATTAAGAAATACTCCTAAAAAAGGTTATTGATCTTGCATTTTATGCATATTATTATTATCCTTTTTTTTCCAAGACATAAAATCTATTTTACAGTATAAAGAATATATTTGACATTTAAAGGTTCTAACTGTTGGCTTTGGCAGACATAGAAAATAAGGATTAGTTGCAGAATGAGAAAACCACCTTGGAAGATAATGATTTAAAAAAAAAAAAATCAACAAAAGTTTATACAGTTTACTGCTGTACAAACCTTACCTGCTCATTTTCAATTTATCGTGGCTTGTACAAGATGGCCATAACGACTTGACAGTTGTGCAATTTTATGTCATGGCACTGCATGTATTTTGCTTTTGACTATATGAAATGAATTAATACAGCCAACTTGATAACTGCCCTCATGGGGGAGTGACAAGCAGCAATGCTCTGAGGATATTTCAGCACCTGTTGAAAAGCCCTCTTAGTACACTGGGCTACCAAGCAGTTAGGCTAAATTTAGGGAATGTCAATACTTCATCCTTCAATGAGTAAACTAGCTGGCAGCCTGCAAAAGTTCCGTTGCATTCAGAAGAAAACATACCTCATTTTTGCTTTCCTTCCACAGAGGCTGAACTACCACAGTTGATTGACACCTCAGCTATATCTGAGTTCATGTGACATCTGTTTTTAATCATTCTTCGCTGTGGAAACATACTAGTGATGTTTACACTTGTGGACTTTCTGTAAACAAAAAAGAAGAATAAATTCAATTGGGGAAAAGGTATTAGGCAGAAGTAACATGAGTTATAGTTATGAGGTGAATGAATGGCAAGCTTACTCTCACTGATAAAGAAAAAAATATAATAATGGTGAGGGGTTTTTTTTCCATTGAAGAGTTTTCTGAGAAAATGTTATAAATTTTCTATGAAACAAAGTTAAAATGCAGGGATCAATCCAGTAGTGAGTGTACAGTACGCTATGTGGTGCCCTATTGATCTCAAGCAGGTTTTCTCTTGCCAGAATACATGATTTGCATGAAAATATTTATTCACTTTCCCACTTATATGTCATTTTGGCCAAAAAGTAATTTGAGCATTGAAACTCTGAGATGCATGTGTCCAGAATACTGCAATACATCACTTAAAAAATGGGAATAAAGAGGGTTTTTAGCAGGAGTTTGATAACGATCAACTTTGTGAGTGAGCAATCAACAATGTAAAAGGCACCTGGGTTTTTTGCTAATATTGGCTTTAAAGGCATCAGTTTATTCTTGCTGGGGAGAAATCCCACTGTATGAGAATTTTCCCAGGAAAAATCATTTCAAATGAGCATGAAGGGATACAGACTTTCTCTGAGTAAATGCTTTCTTTTTTTTTAAATTCTTAGGAAAGGATACATACCTCTTTGTATTTGGACAAGTAAATTTCTTTTAACTTTGAGTATGTAGTGATTCTGTTGATTCCAAGTAGCAGCATCCAACAAAAATATTTTCTTCTTCCACTTTCTAAATAAACCAATTCAACTAAAGCAAAAAGGCTTTAATTCAACATATGGTGACACCTGGAACCATAGACACAAACAAAGTGAAGGTGATACATCTTTCTGGTTATTAACTGACATGCACAAGATATTCCAATTTTCCTATGTACAAACTAATCCCATACACAGGCTAGTTCCAACTTTGTGAATAAAAGCCTGAGGAAAAAATTGTATTGGCCACAAATCTAGAAGCAAGACCCCATTTCAGGCTGTAGACAGCAATAACAAATGGCTTTACCTGCTTTACCATCAATGCAGTATCATCCTTCACTGTTTATCTTCACAACTAACCCACAGAAAGGATAACCTTAAGGCAAAAACATTTACCTTCTTCAGAAATGGATTTTATCACGTCTTCTTTTGGCTTCCTCTCAGCAAGCCCCAAACACTTTGCCTACTGGGTTCCCATGTGGCACAGCAGTGAGGTCCCACAGGACGTTGTCTTCACCACACCATGCCACCAGGTACTTCGTCTTCCCTGGGCGCTGCTGGCTGACCTCCATAATCAGGGACCTTCCAGTTGCATTTGCATTGGAGTCTGGGCTGCTAGCTGAATCCAGTTTGCATATGATTACTGCAGAAGGTATGATTACTGCAGGTACATGCATATTACCTGTCCCCTCACCAGCTCAGAAAAGAAAAAAATGCAAATTAACTAAAGGAATGTGAACTGTACCCACAATAATAATATTAGAAATTACATCCACAATGGTGTGGATGGCTTTTTGGATTTAATTTTTTTTTTTTGGCTTTTTTTGATGAACTTTATTTATTCATTTGTGGTGGGTTGACCCTGGCTGGATGCCAGATGCCCACCAAAGCCGTTCTATCACTCCCTCTCCTCAGCTGGACAGGGGAGAGAAAATATAATAAAGAGCTTGTGGGTCGAGATAAGGACAGGAGAGATCACTCACCAATTACCATCATGGGCAAAACAGACTCATCTTGGGGAAAATTAACTCAATTTATTACAAATCAACCAGAGTAGGGTAATGAGAAATAAAACCAAATCTCAGAACACCTTCCCTCCACCCCTCCCTTCTTCCCAGGCACAACTTCACTCCTGGATTCTCTACCAACCCCCCCCAGCGGCACAAGGGGACGGGGATGGGGTTTACGGTCAGTTCATCACACGTTATTTTCTGCCGCTTCATCCTCCTCAGGGGGACGACTCATCACACTCTTCCCCTGCTCCAGCGTGGGGTCCCACCCACGGGAGACAGTCCTCCACGAACTTCTCCAACGTGGGTCCTTCCCACGGGCTGCAGTTCTTCACGAACTGCTCCAGCGTGGGTCCTTTCCATGGTGTGCAGTCCTTCAGGCACAGACTGCTCCAGTGTGGGCCCCCCACGGGGTCACAAGTCCTGCCAGAAAACCTGCTCCGTGGGCTCCTCTCTCCACAGATCCACAGGTCCTGCCAGGAGCCTGCTCCAGCGCGGGGTTCCCACGGGGTCACAGCCTCCTTCGGGAACCCACCTGCTCCGGCGTGGGGTCCTCCCCGGGCTGCAGGTGGATATCTGCTCCACCGTGGACCTCCCTGGGCTGCAGGGGGACAGCCTGCCTCACCATGGTCTTCCCCACGGGCTGCAGGGGAATCTCTGCTCCGGCGCCTGGAGCATCTCCTCCCCCTCCTTCTGCACTGACCTGGGGGTCTGCAGGGCTGTTTCTCTTACATGTTCTCACTCCTCTTTCCGGCTGCCGTTTTCCATCTGTCCCAACTTTTTTTTTCCGCCTTAAAAATGTTATCACAGAGGCACTACCACTATCACTGATGGGCTCGGCCTTGGCCGGCAGCGGGTCCGTCTCAGAGCCGGCTGGTATTGGCTCTGTCGGACACAGGGGAAGCTTCCAGCAGCTTCTTACAGAAACCACCCCTGTAACCCCCCCTGCTACCAAAACCTTGCCACACAAAGCCAATACATCATTTGAACAGAAACTCTTTATGTTCTTAGCATTTAGTATCAATTCTGTTCTTAGAGTAGGCTGGAGTGGGATGCACTGAAAGAGGACACTAGATTACCATGTGTCTTCTGAACATAAAAATATTTTTACACTACTGAAATTATAGAAAATCCAAGCAAATACAAAAGTTTCCTTTAGAGTTATCAACATGACACCACATCATGGACAGATCATATCATAATAAACAAAAAAATTGTGGTTTTGAGTGTGCTGGCTCTGTACAGTTACACCAACACAGCCAAAAGCCTCACTGAGAGGAAAAGTGTCTGATCAAGGTAAGGAACATGTTCCACATAAGATTTCTCAGCTGCCTCCCAATAAAAACCCAACCAAGATGCCTGGAAAACTCTTAACCTTGCATAGATATAAATTTTCTTGAGGCTACAAAAGCTGCCGCCTTTACACAGTGATAAAAATTTCAGCGAATGTCAGAGCCATTTCTATGCTAAGATATGACTGAACTGGTTGGCTGTAGTGTTGCTACTGGTCAGTTCCCACGAAGCCAAACTTTTCAACTGAAGAATATCCTTCTTAGCATGTCAGAGCTGTGCACAAAAAACCCAGAACACAATTTGTCTGAATAAAGTGAGCTTTTCTCTAGTTAAATATTTTGTTGAGTTCTCATTTCCCAAAGTCTCTCGCACAGGTTATGTTGACAGTTAAAGGTAAGTTACCATCTGGTTATGTACTTTGTTCTAAAGAACTGTGACGGGTACTTGATACATATGTTTCTTATTTTTTAACCAAAAAATCCCCAGACAAACAAATTAAAAAAAAACAACTTTGAAGCCTTTTTCAAGTTAGTAGAGCTAAAAACAATTGGTTGTTGATGCTGTAAGGAGTTACCATATGCGCTTCACTGATCGCATAGCGACCTGGTAGAGGATAAAGCAAAGGCTGCCAGGGAGAAAACTCTGTGGGTCTGCGTGCTGCAAAATGTTGCTGATCATACCCAGAAGGCTCTCAGGGACAGAGCAGACTGCAGAATACTCTCAGCATATACTAGATTGAAGAGCATTGTGAAAAACATAATATACTTCATGCAGCAATAATTTCATGCACATCCTTCCAAGGCTTTCAGAGGACTAGGGTACGGTGCTGTGTGGATGTTATCGGGAGGTGATTGCCAGAGCACAGACATTGAAAGGGACCGATCCAGCCATTTAAGACCAAAGAGTTCATGGAACCCAAAATACCAGAGGATTTGGGTATCTAAGCTAGACAGGATTCACCAGTAGCTGCCTACCTAGAGATTTTCAAAGGTAGGGAGTATCTGCAGAAGGAATTATAGTTTATTCAGCATGCTTATCATTTAACAGCCTAAATATGCAAACTCCAAGTAGCAAGACTGGACAATTCCACATTTAAAAAACATCTAAATGTACATCTATTATTATGTACATTTAAAAAACATCTAATTATCCTGGAGCTGCAGTGCAGCATACACATCTATAGTCAGCTTTGCTGCAAGCAGCAACTCAAGCCTGCTGATGGGAGAGACCACTCTGGGAGATCTGGGTGGCATGTTGTTGGGGGAAGTTTATGATCATTTAAATCGAACAAATATGTCTGATTAAAAGATATAAAGAAGCAGTTGTTTATGCGGAAAAAATGGACTATCTTGCAGAGTCATAGACACATCTGCACTCTTTCTCTCTCATTGTCTCTGGATTACACTTATTTATACCTGAAGATTTTTCCCTTGTTACTGGTTTCCTCCAACTAATACAAAAAATGTAGTTGAAGGGACTATTCATAAACAGATGTCTGAGCCCTTTTCACAAACAGGATGCAATGACTGGCAGCAGTGAAGTGGCAGGTGGTGGCAGATTACACTGGGATAGTTACAAAATTCATACCAATTTCCACTAAAAAAAATGCAGCGTTGGTGTGAAATTTTAGTTTGCTCCGATCGCATTAGGATGCGGAGAGATAATAATGCATTAGCTAAGTGGTAAGACAAAAACAGATGGCTAAAAAAATGGAAGGTAAGTAAACACAGGACAAAGGGCAGAGACTGACACAAGAAACAGAAGAGACTGAACATGAAAAAAGTGTTAAGACCATTCATAAATCTCACAGAAAAGATGTATACCTCTTCATATTTGTAGAAGCTTAATATTTTGGAATTTGTTTTGAAGTATTTTGCCTGTGAAAACAGTAAATATTGTAACATTTGCCAGCACAGAGTCATTATTGAAAATTAGTCAAAATAAAATTTATTTTCATTATCTTTATTCATGTGAACTTCTAAACTTGTTTTACACTAATTTCCCACCTTACTGACTTAATAGTCTTGTGCAGCGTCCAAACTGCAGTGCTAATTACTTGGAAACGCATCTATAACATCTGAATTTAACTGATGTTCTGGAAGGTAACAATATGTAGTAATTTCTGGTTCAGCAAAGTTTCAGAACTTGATTTACTTTCTTGCTTACTATGTATGTTTAACAGACATTTTGTACAGACTTTCAGAATAAGTAAAAATTGGATGAAATATATATGACACTGTATATAAGCACAGTAAAACTCAGGCCTTTCTGAATGGTTTTGCTCTAACACTGTAAATTTTGGTCAACAATCAAATATAACCATCATGGTCCAGCACACAGTACATGACTATAGATTTACTTCTACTGACATTAAGTATGTTCCTTCATGATACCCTCACCATTGTGATTAGTAACAATCCCTAATGTTCACAATCTCTATTTGATCCTTCTGCTCTAGTAATAAAAATAGGATATAAAGCACATTTTTTACCTTGGTGAAGTGATGGACTGAAAAAAGTCTAATATCCAGTAGCAATGTTATACCTGGTTCATAAAAAACCTGTCCCACAAGAGAAACCTGAGAGCAGACAGCATAACAGTTTGACTTGAGAAACATTCCTGTGCATGAAATAAGAAGTAGGTTTGTTGGGACTTGAAAGTAACTGAAAATCAACATGAATTTCTGGAAGAAAACAGAGACAACATTTTTTTGTTATGTTATTGAAAATCTGTATGTGGGGAAAGGCTCTGTGGCATAATTTCAGAATCCTCACCGTAGATATTCTTGGTGACAGGCTGACGCAAAGAATTTTTTTTATAATTTGTAGCTGATTTGTGCAAATAAGCTATGATAGATGTAGATTATAATATGTGATTATATATATCATTATATTAATTATCATTAATGCAACTTCAAGGTTGCCTAACTAGATTGTACTCTGCACTCCCTTCACACAAACATGAGAAATTGTATCAGATGAGAAAGACAGACCACTGTCTGTAGTGAACCTGAGGGGAAGGGGAACAAATAAATACAGATGCATTCAGCAAGTATGTTTTGTTTCCCTGGTTTAACTATTGCTGATTCAGCTGGCAGCGCTTAAGTGAAAGATAATGAGCTTTGGCTCCAGCATTCAAAGTAGGGGAAAATGTCACAGAATCGACCCCCCAAAAATCAGGAAAGAACTTTAAGTTTCACTAACAAAAGCAGGAGCTGGGAGTTAGAAGTCAGAAAGAAGATTTAGTCTCGTAAAATATGTTACTTCACCCTCTCCCTTAGGTATGCATCTGGCTGATTCTGTTCAGACTGTGAGGGCTTCCCAGCATTTTCAGTGTGAAGTTAAACTTCAGATCATAGTTTGGACTTGAGCAAAAAGAAAATCCCATATGAGCTGCTATGTCTTTTTTTTCTTTTTTTTTTTTTTTTTTTTTTAAGTGTACTGACAATCCAGGTAAGGGGAAAAGCTATATGACTACCTGTCAAAACCCTGCCTTACTTGTACTGGTATCAATAAAAAACATTGATTTTTTTAGGTCAGCAGTCTGGGAGGAATGTGCAAGGTGACACAGTTAAGCCACTTCCACAAGTGTTTTATCATTGGCTGCATTTTGTGTGAAGGAGTAAAACAGCACTCACACTGTTAGTTACTGTCAGAGAAGTAACTGCCTTTCTTCTGTTAGGAACTGCTTTTAATTTACAACGGTTCTACTTATAATATACTTGATATGTCTAAGACCTGTTCACACAGCAGGTGTAAGTGCAAATTTGGCATCAGAGCAGACCATGAACATTGTCAAGATGAAGAACAAAACTACTTCTATAGAAATACCTTTATTTTTTCCCATATCTAATTTATAAATCTTGTCTGCACTGTCAGCGCTTTGGCTTTTCATTGCCTCAGCTCAGCGCTGCTTTCAGAGGTGACTGCACCACTCATCTTCCTGCCCCCTTCTCTCCCTTTTATCCACAGCTGCCTTTAGGTCTGGGCGCATCCTTCTTTGAAGCAAGCAACCTCCTCTCCGTTTCCCTCTCTCCTCAAACTTCACTTCTGGTTAGCTTTCAACTGTCCACCTTTGACACAATTTTCTCCTCCTCTTTTCCTGTCTCATCACGAGCAGCTGTGATAAAAGCAAAATACAGCCACACTGACAAGATACTTTCAGAACTGAAAAGCTACTCTTGTGGTTGCTATGTGCTGTATTACACTAATTTAGCTTGGAAAAGTGTATTTTTAAAGGCACATAGGTGGCAGTTGGACAGTCCTCAGTGACCTCCTTTGCTCATGAGGCGTTTTTGAAAATTGTCATACACATATTGCTATGGCAATGAATTCCTCTTTCAGAAGTGGTATATTATTAATAGCAGATGATAATACATACAAGTAGCTGCTTCTCTGCCTCCTCAAAGTGCTCTCCAAAATGTCACTGATGCCTTGCCTAAAACGTTACTGTTATTGCAATACTTAAGGGCATGGTGATATTTTTTGGCACCTGTACAACGAGTCAAATGGAATTGTTCACAAGTAATTTGAGTAAATCATAGACCTTTCTCTTATGTTTTAATTCTGTTGGTTATATCTATTGCATGAAAAATCAGTATTACATGTTACCAAAAGCAATCATTGTGCAAAAGTCTTTGCAGATGTATTGCATCCCCTATTCCTGTTTATACATTATCCCAGAAAGCATGAGCACTAGACCCATGGCAGTATAACTGTTTTATGTGGAAACAGTACCAAAATTGTGGTATGCTCATGCTACCAAGGTCTGCCGTAAGGGCAACACAAGTCCTGTGCCTGATTACAAATATTTCTGCACACTGCTGCATTGCACCAACCCTGCTTCTGCCTCCGCACTTCTCTTTTCCTAAAGCAGGGCCAGCAACACTACCTGTATAGCTGCTGCTATTCTCCACAGCGATGAGATGGGTTGAAAGTGAGCCACAACCCCTCATTTTCTGAAAGCAGGACCCCTTCTCTTCAGGTGCTGGGAGGAAAAGAGGGGTACAACCAGCTACAAGTGGGGATGCATGTGGTTATTCCCACACCTCCCATAGGCAGGGAGAAGGAATTCCCATACTCCAGAGGAGCAAGAATGGAAAAGGGAAACACCTCATACAGCAGTTTCTGCCACACTGAGGTCCTTCAGGTGAAATTTTAGCCTAATCTGGCCTTCCAGCTGATCTGTCTGGACAGAAGGATGAAGGACAACCATGCTCAATTAATGCCTAATAATTACTGCCATCAGTTCAGGGAGATAAGATGCAGATACCTCAATGTCTCAGTATCCCTTTATCTTCAAGGTTTCTCATTGGGATGTTTTGCAAAAATTACACCTACAGGTATTTTAAACACCTAACAAGGCAAATGAAAAGGAATAGCAATAATAAGAAGTTACAACAAACCCACTGAATTTAGCATTCGAGGATTGTAAATCTTGTTCTCCAGGATTATAATTCCAATCAGCAGTGAATATCCATGACATTTTATTCTGTTTCATTGAGTTCTGCCATCAAACTACCCATACAGACCTAGGAAAGAATTGCATCAGTATTAGCAGACAGTCTTACTGTAAGACTGTTTTACTGGAAAGCAGTCAAATTGCACCATGTTCACAATGTATTAATGAAAAAATGCTATGTTGTTATTAATGCTCTATTGCTTCAATTGATTCATATCTACAACTGAACTGAGCAGGAAGATGTGAAAGATATTATAGAGCCAAAACGGAAGAGCCCAAGGAAGTGCCCAAGATAAAATGGCATATTCTTATTTTACATTAAAATGCTTAGAAAGTTGTATTAAAGGATATAATTTGACTTTTCCCAGAGTACTAGTATATGAAGATCAGAAACTATAGACTGATGGAAAAAGTAGAAGAGAAAATAAAAAGATGACAACGAACAATTAAGCTAAAAAAATCTTCAGCCTGTTGTCTGCATTTATACACAACACCACTAGTTATATAAAAAATCCCAGAACTATTCTGGCACTTACAGAATGTCACATAGTATATATGGACAAATGCAAAAGGACACTTTCCAAATATGCTGGAAGAGAAATGTGAGAGAGATTAAGCATTTTCTAGCTTGCAACAATAAAACATACAACCTCATTAAAATAATTTTGTGACCTGGAAGTTCATCATTCAGTTTTACTACCCAATGTTGCTGAAAACAATCAATTTATATATACAGATTTAAAAAAGACTGACTTCACTCTGTTTAAAAATTCATGATTAAAAATTCTGAAATTTTCCATTTATGCAGACTATAAGACTTCCCCATGCTATACATCTGGAAAAGACAAGAAATGCAATGGACTAAGTGGTGAAAGCTAAGAGCAAATTTTACAATGAAATAAAGGAGGAAAGAAATGGGGAAAAAGAAAGGACAAAAGGGAAAAGGGGAGGAAAAAAATATACTTACAAATACCAGATTTCTTTTACCTAGATTAGCATACCAGATTTTAGAATACCCTTTACAAAATACTTTAGACTCCGAGGCATCTGTAAGGTAAGGCTGGTACTCACTATGTGAGAGATGACTTGGCTAGATCCTGCAGAAAATCTGACCTGCTCCCTTTGCATGGATATGACACCACTACCAATACCAGCCAGTTCCAAAGGGAAAGCAAAAAAACCTCCCTCTTAATACTGTTTTCATCACTTAGTAAGCTCCTAATGATTTGACATTTTTTACGTAAAACATGATCTGTCTCTATTTAACCCCCATTAATGAATTATCATGTTGTTGCTACTATAATGATAAAAAAATTAGTCACACTCTACTGAAGCTGATTTAAATGACTGTCACTTAGATAATTCTGCAAGAAACAATTTCCTGTTGTACTTCACTGTGTCCTGGTTTCAGCTGGGATAGAGTTAACTGTCTTCCTAGTAGCTGGTACAGTGCTATGTTTTGAGTTCAGAGCGAAGAATGTTGATAACACTGATGTTTTCAGTTGTTGCTCAGTAGTGTTTAGACTAATGTCAAGGATTTTTCAGCTTCTCATGCCCAGCCAGTGAGAAAGCTGGAGGGGCACAAGAAGTTGGCACAGGACACAGCCAGGGCACCTGACCCAAACTGGCCAACGGTGTATTCCATACCATGTGACGTCCCATCCAGTACAGAAACGGGGAAGTGGGGGGCAGGGATTCGCCGCTCGGGGGACTGGCTGGGTGTCGGTCGGCGGGTGGTGAGCAATTGCACTGCGTATCATTTGTACATTCCAATCCTTTCATTATTGCTGTTGTCATTTTATTAGTGTTATCATTATCATTATTAGTTTCTTCTTTTCTGTTCTATTAAACCGTTCTTATCTCAACCCACGGGTTTTGCTTCTTCTCCCGATTTTCTCCCCCATCCCACTGGGTGGGGGGGAGTGAGTGAGCGGCTGCGTGGTGTTTAGTTGCTGGCTGGGGTTAAACCACGACAGTCCTTTTTGGCGCCCAACGTGGGGCACGAAGGGTTGAGATAACGACAAACCTGACCAGAGCTTGTTAAAACAAATTTGTTATAAGCATTCATTATATCGGTCTAATAGTTGCTGGTCATTATGTTGATTTATGTGTTCTTAGAGTTGTTGCTCTGGTTTTTAAAGTTCTGTTATGTATCACCTCGCTTGCTGTATGTAGTCCCTCTTCTGCTGCTTATCATCCGTGGGAGGTGGATTAAGGTTTTCGCTTTGATGTATTGTATAACACTGGTTTATGGTATGATAAAGTCGTCGGCTGTGGGATTAATCCGGTACTTGCACCCAGCATTGTCACCTTTATACTGTGGAAGCCATCTGTGGGAAACTATTAATAATTATACCATTTACCTTTCCTCCTTGGAAAACCAGTCTATGGGTGGGATACCTTTCTTCCCCTCTCCTTTCTCCTTCAGTCCAGTTACAATGGTGTTTGAGAATTTTGAAAAATTTGAATACTCTTGGGATGTTGGGACCAGCACGGTCCTAGCCCTACTGCTAGGAATTAGCATGCTTCTGAATGTGGTTCAGCTCTCATTTAAGGTTAAACAACTATTTAAGAAAATCACCCAGAGATCTGCCCCAAGGCTGGATAATTATGAGTGGCAGGGTGTGTGGGGTAGTATGGGCAAGTACCTAGAAAAGTGGGCACCTCCAGTGTTTTGGAAATTCACCCCTGAACAAGTGCAGAATCCAGAAGAACTAGTAAAATATTTGGAAAAGGTATGCTGTCACCCCGGCAGCTCCAGAGAGATACAAATTACTGCAACGTGCTGGGGCCTGGCCCATGCCTATCGAGCCCTGTTCGACACCACTCAGTACCCTCAAGGGGAAGAGAAGGTCTCTGGACCTAACAACAAAACGATGAGCACTGTGGCTATCCAAACCTCAGCGACAGGCACTGCAGCCCCTCCAGCCTCGGCAATGAGCACGGCAGCTACCCAAACCTCGGCAACGGGCACTGAGGTCCCTCCAGCCCCAGCAACGAGCACAGCAGCTACCCAAACCTTGGCAACAGACACTGCGGTTATCCAAGACCCGGCGAGCGGTACTGCAACTGAACCAGTGGACCAACCTGCACCAGTATCAGTTGCCCCCGTACAGAAAAAGAAATATACAAAAAAATCAGTTCGCTTAGCGAAGGATGAAGGCGAACCAGGGTCATCACGGGAACAGGAGGAAGAGGCAGAACCAGAGGTAATAACCCGGTCCCTATCCTTGAGTGAGCTGCGGGATATGCGAAAAGATTTTGGCCGCCGTATAGGTGAGCATATTATCACCTGGCTCCTCCGATGCTGGGACAATGGGGCTAATAGCTTGGAATTAGAAGGTAGGGAAGCCAAGCAGCTGGGATCGCTTGCCAGGGAAGGTGGCATTGACAAGGCAATTGGAAAAGGGACACAAGCCATCAGCCTCTGGAGGCGACTCCTGTCAAGTGTGAAGGAAAGGTACCCCTTTAAGGAAGATGTTATATGTCAATCAAGCAAGTGGACAACCATGGAAAAAGGTATCCAATATCTGAGGGAATTAGCTGTGCTAGAGACAATTCATCATGATCCGGACAACCCACAATTACCCAAAGATCCAGACGAAGTCCAATGCACACGACCCATGTGGCGGAAGTTTGTACGGAGCGCACCATCGTCCTATGCCAACTCACTGGCAATAATGACCTGGAAAGACGAAGAGGCACCGACAGTGGATGAAGTGGCTCGCCAACTCCGTCAATACGAAGAGAATCTCTCCTCCTCCCTACAAGCCTGCATTTCGGCTGTGGAGAAGCTGTCCGAGGATTTCCAGCAATTCAAAGAGGAGATGTCCTGTTGCCCACCTGTAAGGACCAATGTCTCAGCTATTAGGAGTGAGCGCTCCTCTGCCCAAGAGAAAGAATATAGAAGGTACACACCGCGAGGTGCCCTGTGGTTTTACTTATGTGATCATGGAGAGGACATGAGGAAATGGGATGGAAAACCTACCTCGGTCCTAAATGCACGGGTACGTGAGCTGCGAGGAAAAAACACCACAAAAGGGGATTCTACCAGGAAAAATGCCGCTCCGGTTTCCAAACAGAGTAGAAGGGCTGATCTTATTTCTGATCCTCTTGAAGGGACTTCTGAGCCAATTTTACGAGAAGTGAATACTGGATACTCTGACCAGAATTAGAGGGGCCCTGCCTCCAGCCAGGTGGAGGAAAGGGATAACCGGGTCTATTGGACTGTGTGGATTCGATGGCCTGGCACGTTAGACCCACAGGAGTATAAGGCTCTAGTAGACACCGGCGCACAGTGTACTTTAATGCCATCAAGTTATGAAGGGGCAGAACCCATTTCTATTTCTGGTGTGACAGGGGGATCCCAAGAGTTAACTGTATTGGAAGCTGAAGTAAGCCTAACTGGGAATGAATGGCAGAAACACCCCATTGTGACTGGTCCAGAGGCTCCGTGCATCCTTGGCATAGACTATCTCAGGAGAGGGTATTTTAAGGACCCAAAGGGGTATCGATGGGCTTTTGGTATAGCTGCCTTGGAGACGGAGGGCACGGAACAGCTGTCTACCCTGCCTGGTCTCTCTCAAGACCCTTCGATTGTGGGGTTGCTGAGGGTTGAAGAACAACAAGTACCAATTGCTACCACGACGGTGCACCGGCGGCAATATCGCACCAACCGAGACTCTCTGATTCCCATCCACAAGTTGATTCGCCAACTGGAGAGCCAAGGAGTGATCAGCAAAACTCGCTCACCTTTTAATAGTCCCATATGGCCCGTGCGAAAGTCTAATGGGGAGTGGAGACTAACAGTTGACTATCGCGGCCTGAATGAAGTTACGCCACCGCTGAGTGCTGCCGTTCCAGATATGCTAGAACTTCAATACGAACTAGAGTCAAAGGCAGCCAAGTGGTATGCTACAATTGACATTGCTAATGCGTTTTTCTCAATCCCTCTGGCAGCAGAGTGTCGTCCACAATTTGCCTTTACTTGGAGGGGTGTCCAGTACACTTGGAATCGACTGCCCCAGGGGTGGAAACACAGCCCCACCATTTGCCATGGACTAATCCAGACTGCACTGGAAAAAGGTGAAGCTCCGGAACACCTGCAATACATTGATGACATCATCGTATGGGGCAACACGGCAGAAGAAGTCTTTGAGAAAGGGAAGAAAATAATCCAAATCCTTCTGAAAGCCGGTTTTGCCATAAAAGAAGGTAAGGTCAAGGGACCTGCACGGGAGATCCAGTTTTTAGGAATAAAATGGCAAGATGGGCGTCGTCAGATCCCAATGGATGTGATTAACAAAATAGCAGCTATGTCTCCACCAACTAATAAAAAGGAAACACAGGCCTTCTTAGGTGTCGTGGGGTTTTGGAGAATGCATATTCCAAATTACAGTCTGATTGTAAGCCCTCTCTATCAAGTGACCCGAAAGAAGAATGATTTTCAATGGGGCCCTGAGCAACAACAAGCCTTTGAACAAATTAAACGGGAGATTGTTCACGCAGTAGCCCTTGGACCAGTCCGGACAGGACAAGATGTTAAAAATGTGCTCTATACTGCAGCTGGGGAGAATGGCCCTACCTGGAGCCTCTGGCAGAAAGCACCTGGGGAGACCCGAGGCCGACCCCTGGGGTTTTGGAGTCGGGGATACAGAGGATCCGAGGCTCGCTATACTCCAACTGAAAAGGAGATATTGGCAGCATATGAAGGAGTTCAAGCTGCCTCAGAAGTTGTTGGTACTGAAACACAGCTCCTCTTAGCACCCCGACTGCCAGTGCTGGGCTGGATGTTCAAAGGGAGGGTCTCCTCTACACATCACGCGACTGATGCCACGTGGAGTAAGTGGATTGCACTGATCACACAACGGGCTCGCATAGGAAACCCCAGTCGCCCAGGAATTTTGGAAGTGATCACGGACTGGCCAGAAGGCAAAGATTTTGGAATGTCGCCAGAGGAGGAGGTGGCACGTGCTGAAGAGGCCCCGCTGTATAATAAACTGCCAGAAAATGAGAGGCAATATGCCCTGTTCACTGACGGATCCTGTCGCATCGTGGGAAAGCATCGGAGGTGGAAAGCTGCCGTATGGAGTCCTACACGACAAGTTGCAGAAACTGCTGAAGGAGAAGGTGAATCGAGTCAGTTTGCAGAGGTGAAAGCCATCCAGCTAGCATTAGATATTGCTGAAAGAGAAAAGTGGCCAGTGCTCTATCTCTATACTGACTCATGGATGGTGGCAAATGCCCTGTGGGGCTGGCTACAGCAATGGAAGCAGAGCAACTGGCAGCGCAGAGGTAAACCCATCTGGGCTGCCGCACTGTGGCAAGATATTGCATCCCGGCTAGAGAATCTGGTTGTAAAAGTACGTCACGTAGATGCTCACATACCCAAGAGTCGGGCCACTGAAGAACATCAAAACAACCAACAGGTGGATCAGGCTGCCAAGATTGAAGTGGCTCAGGTGGACCTGGACTGGCAACATAAGGGTGAGCTATTTATGGCTCGGTGGGCCCATGATGCTTCAGGCCATCAGGGAAGAGATGCAACATATAGATGGGCTCGTGACCGAGGGGTGGACTTGACCATGGACACTATTGCACAGGTTATCCATGAATGTGAAACATGTGCTGCAATTAAGCAAGCCAAGCGGTTAAAGCCCCTGTGGTATGGAGGGCGATGGCTGAAATATAAATATGGAGAAGCCTGGCAGATTGACTATATCACACTCCCACAAACTCGCCAAGGCAAGCGCTATGTGCTCACGATGGTGGAAGCAACCACTGGATGGCTGGAAACATATTCTGTGCCCCATGCCACCGCCCGGAACACTATCCTGGGCCTAGAAAAGCAAGTCTTGTGGCGACATGGCACCCCAGAACGAATTGAGTCAGACAACGGGACTCATTTCCGAAACAACCTCATAGACACCTGGGCCAAAGAGCATGGCATTGAGTGGGTGTATCATATCCCCTATCATGCACCAGCCTCTGGGAAAATTGAGCGATACAATGGACTGTTAAAGACTACATTGAGAGCAATGGGGGGTGGAACTTTCAAACATTGGGATACACATTTAGCAAAAGCCACCTGGTTAGTCAACACCAGAGGATCTGCCAATCGGGGTGGCCCTGCCCAGTCGGAATTTTTACATACTGTAGAAGGGGATAAAGTCCCTGTAGTGCACATAAAAAATATGTTAGGGAAGACAGTCTGGGTTACTCCTGCCTCAGGCAAAGGTAAACCCATTCGTGGGATTGCTTTTGCTCAAGGGCCTGGGTGCACTTGGTGGGTGATGCGAAAAGATGGGGAAGTCCGATGTGTGCCTCAAGGGGATTTAATTTTAGGTGAGAACAGCCAGAATTAAACTGTATATTAGTTGCTATATAACCCTGCTACTGTATATTATCCTTACTATAATTATGTGCTATATCCATAGTACTATAGTAAGAATCACTTAGATCAAGCAAGAAAAGAACTGTGATAAAACTGAGCAAAGCGCAGTAGTGATGGAACCAGAACTGACTCCAGCATGCAACAATCCAACGGTGCACACCATCCTCCTGCTGCGCCAAATGTCACCTGCTTGTCACACTGCACTGAAGCCCAATTCTGCTCTACCGACTGAGAGGACTTTGCACCATCCCTCCTGCCCAGAAAGACTGGTATGACAGATGGAGCCCAGAGTCGGAAACTAAATGAACTCAATGAACATTTTATGAACATGACCCATGAACTAAAGGAATGATATCTCTGTGTGTGTATACATATATATATATATCATTGCTCATATGTCTTAAAGGGATGGAAAAGTGATGATTGATCAGGATGTAACTAAAGGTATGGGAACTGTGCATGACGTCAATGGTATAGAATAAGGGGTGGATACTGTCCTGGTTTCAGCTGGGATAGAGTTAACTGTCTTCCTAGTAGCTGGTACAGTGCTATGTTTTGAGTTCAGAGTGAAGAATGTTGATAACACTGATGTTTTCAGTTGTTGCTCAGTAGTGTTTAGACTAATGTCAAGGATTTTTCAGCTTCTCATGCCCAGCCAGTGAGAAAGCTGGAGGGGCACAAGAAGTTGGCACAGGACACAGCCAGGGCACCTGACCCAAACTGGCCAACGGTGTATTCCATACCATGTGACGTCCCATCCAGTACAGAAACGGGGAAGTGGGGGGGCAGGGATTCGCCGCTCGGGGGACTGGCTGGGTGTCGGTCGGCGGGTGGTGAGCAATTGCACTGCGTATCATTTGTACATTCCAATCCTTTCATTATTGCTGTTGTCATTTTATTAGTGTTATCATTATCATTATTAGTTTCTTCTTTTCTGTTCTATTAAACCGTTCTTATCTCAACCCACGGGTTTTGCTTCTTCTCCCGATTTTCTCCCCCATCCCACTGGGTGGGGGGGAGTGAGTGAGCGGCTGCGTGGTGTTTAGTTGCTGGCTGGGGTTAAACCACGACACACTGAAAGAGTTCAACAATTTTCTATTGCTGAATGAATGTTACTCATAATTCCAGACCAAAGAGCATGTCCAAAGTGGGCTCAATCATATTGTTAGGAAGGAAAAAATTAGATGCAAAATTAGCATATGCACACAGTTTGGCTCAGAACCTGCTATAACAAAATCCTCTACAATGTAAGCCAATGAATTAGCTTGGCTTACGCTCCTTGCAAGGCACAGCCGACAATATGAGATGCTTGCTAAACAGTAACATACATCCTTTGGAAAGAACCACCCCGCTCCGGTATCAAAAGTTTGAAATAGGTTGAACTTCAAGCAAAAAATTCTTTACACTAATTCCTCAATGTTTAAATAAGGATCCTTAAAATAAAGTGCATGAGTTTCTATGACTGGACCCAAAGACACTGCTTGTGTTGAAAGAGATGGCTGAGACAGACTATAATTTACATAGATTCACCTTGTGTTACTAGTACATGCAACACCAGGAACCCTTCTGACTTATCAAATCAAAAGAAATGTCATAATAAACAAATTTGAGACTTTCTGCAGGTAATAGAAAATAGAAGAGCTAGAGAATTCTTGGGGTACATGAATTTTACAGCTGCACTGCTGGAACTGCAAAACTACCCGAGACCAAAAATAGCGTAAGACCCTTTAATTTTGCAAGCATCTTTCAAAACAAATAGTTTACAGACTTAATTAAACTATCAGCAAAAAACCCACCTGGTTCATTATGTCTTAGGTGAAACTTTCATCCTATTTAATACGCTGCCTGACTTTTATCTCATATAGAGTACCACACATGGAAACGAGCTCTTTGGAGGGGATCTTCAGAGCTCTGAGGCGTGCAATCCAGCAGGTCGGTAGTTAAGCTGGGAAATCAACAATGCTAGGAAAAAAAAAAATTAGTGCTGACCTAAAAAAATAAACTCCATAAATGAAAATCAGGAAAATAGACAAAAGAGATGTAAAGGGCTCCCTGCTGGGGACCTGCAGGGCAGCCTCTGCGAGGAGAGGCCAGGGTTGCCCCACGTGGGACAGGGTCGGTTCCAGTGGGTGTTCCAGCTGGTTCCAAGGGACCCGCCACAGGGCACAGCTGAGGGGAGCCAGCAGCACCTCTGCAGGCATTTTCCCCAAGTGTTTAGATATCTGCCTTCTTTGTTTCTCAATACCCAAATTGGTAATTATGTATTTATGCTAACTGGCAATAAGTTAAGTTAAATTCCCCAATTCGAGTCTGTTTTGCCCACGGCAACAGATATAGCTTTATTTAGATTAAAGATCAGTTGAATTATGTGGGATTTGGTTGAAATTTTATTTTTCACTCTAATGAGAATTTGTCCTTAAATTGGAGCTGCCTGGAATTGTCAAGATTGCTGTTAATATCTTGCATTTGTATGAGCTTTTCACACTGAAATATCCCAAAATATTTTATAAATTACAGCTACTGGTCACGCACCTTCCTGTCAAAGGGTAAGATAATTTTGGCAGTGGAAATGACAGGGACATTTAATTAAACATATTTTTCAACTGCCTTTGGAAAAAATCCAAAACAGCTGACTGCCTTCCAGGAACAAGAATTCATCACTAGAAATTTACCCCTGATGCCTTCTCAAAAAGAACATTTTGTGGAGCCAGTGCATCTAGAAATGGTAGCAGGAGCTTTCTTCAGTCACAAAACATCAGTCAGACGTATTTTTTTTTTTTTTCACTTCAGTCCAACAGGAGAAAAAGAACAAAATTTCCACAGATTTGCCACTGCTGGGGGAAACATAGTTCAGGCTAACATATTTTGGGATTAGGTCTATCTGAAACATCTATGATAAAAATATCAATATTTCCATCTTTGGGCTATATTCAGAAGTGTCCAATACACTTCTTAATCATATACTGTCATGCAAGGTAGAGTTTGTCATAGTACCTGGTGAAAATAAATACATATGTAAACCTTGCTTCCATCACTGCAACTGCATACTACAGAAAGTGGCAGCTGTTTTGAACACAGCGCTCTTTCCTTCAACATTTTGGGGGTGCTCATTACTCTCACATATTTGCTAGAAGAGAAAAGTATATTTTTTTAACAAATTTTTAATATGTCAGAATGAAGTTTTAACAGCTTGTGACTAGGGAGTTAAACATTGTGATGGAGAAATTAAATTTTCAAAAAATCTAGTTTATGCACAGCATATGTCACATAAAACAATACATTCTGTTTCTTCTTCAAGTTATGGACAACTGAGGACCTACAGAGGATTTTAAGCAGAACATCTTGTTTTTCCTTTTGGCACTATTTGTCTATTTTAAAGTAGCAAAAATTGCAAAGCCATTGCATGAATAATTAATACTGAAGTCATCCTGAGCAAGATTTTCAGCAGCAGGTTTTTTTGTTATCTTCATGCTTTGAATGCAAATCTAAATGCCCTTATGTGGAACGTGTCTATGTACACTGGTTATACGTTCAGTGGTTTCATAGAAGCAGAAGCTTTTCAGAGTATTCCCTGACTTTGCTACTTAAAGCTGCACAACCTAACGATTAAAACCACAAACAGTATTATGCAGTTCCATACCTAAGATTATTATTTTCTGGTCTTTTCACTCTGTGTTCATTATATATGAAATATTTGCTATTTTTGCATCAGCATTTCTCTTGCCCTGCTAAAGTTTCATGTCCCCTACAGATCTGTTAAAATGTGACTGACAAAGGACGCTCAGGCTGACGAAGAATCTGTGACTTGAAGAGGAGGTTGCTGGGGAAAGAGGAAAAAAAATGTGCCAATTGCCTGCTTTAAATGCTTAAATGCAGTGAAATGTCCAGATCAGAATCAGGTTTATGCCTTGACTGGCTTTGAAATATAACTGTTTCTCCTCTAGCATAGTCTTCAGGACATTTCTGAAAAGTTTATTACTGGGGATATTACTATAAGCTGTGAAGTTGCAGGAAAGGAATGCTTCCCACTCCTGTTTTCTTTCCCCAAAGCTGATGACTGATGAATACAGGTTACTGATTTAAGCTATGTCATTTTCCTCACATACTATGTAGGAATCTGTGTATTTATCTTTGGGTCCTTAAGTAATGTTTGAGTATATCACACAAAAATTAGAGAAGTCATTTAGAATGAGGTAACTGATTTTCAATGTTCATTTAGTTAATAACTAGTGTTTTGATGCTGATTTTCAAATAAATTACTAGTTTGCACATAGTCCTCTAATCATTTGGACAAGTTAATGCACTCTGTGCACTGTGCAAATTATTTTTTTCAATTATCTGTTGATAGCCAATTAAGAGAGGAAGGGAGGATCTTTGTCAAATACAACACAGTATTTTCTTTAATGATGGAACAGAAAGGCAGAATAATGAATAACTTTAAATGAAGGACTAGTGAACAACATTATTGCAGTCCCATTAGCATCAATGTTAAATCCCTTGGGTTTAGTATTGCAGATATTTTCACCAGCGCTTCAGAGTATTCTGCTTGACAGTCACAACCGTGACCACACAAACACAGCAAACCACAGGTATTTTACTCATATACACCTTTTTAACCAATTGGCTGGCTTTACCTGCTCACTGTGCTGAAGGTGGATTGCTCAGTAGGAGCTGGAGGTACTTCAGCTACTTTTAGGGGTTTTTTTGTTGTTGTTACACAATGCTAGCATTTGTACAATCTCATTACATACACAAACAGATTCAGACTGAGCATGAAGCCCTTTACACAGGTATCTCTTGTAGGCAGAGGAATGGCCAATACTTACGTGCAGTATTCATTTACCCCAGGTTTCCTAGTTGTTCACAGCCTCTTGTTTCTGTCTTGAATTGGTCAGTGTTCTTGATCCAGAATGAGTCCACTCGACACAAATAAATCAAACTCGTTGTTTTCAAATAAGGTATTTGATATGGACCAGTCTCCTGCAGTTCAGAGATGCCACTGGATAGACAGTGAAAAAGTCCATGAAAGTACAGAGAATGAACTCACCAGGAAAAGTGGCTGCTAAACACTACGTCACTGAAATTTTTTCCAAAGATTTACAGCTAGCATCATTTGGGGGCAGGGTTAATTGCAGCAGCTAAAGGCAGAGGGTAGTTAGGTTTATCTTCAAGATTTCATTCAAAAGAAGGGAAGACCAGAAAGTCTTAGGAATGCGTGACCCATTTTTAAATATTCTTAAAGAGTAATTTAGCTCTGAAAGAGCTCAGGAAAGAACAGCTCCCATGTTCAAAGTCTGCCAAAATCAAAGTCTTACAGTGGAGAGTGATTGTCAGCTTTAAAAGTAAGTGTTTCCACCTCCCTGTAATGATACAAAAGCTACAGAAGAGCAAAAAAGTCAGTAAATCCATACCTGCTTCTTCAATATATTCAAAAAATCCTTTTAGATTTTTTTGAAACTAAAAGTAAAATCTAGTAGTTGTTTTAGATTTTTGCTTTTCTGGAGGATAATATTTAGATTTTCTAGTATTTTTGTATACTTTAAGTTCTCTTCAGTGCCATGTACTACTAAATTAGAAAATCTCTCAAACCACCTCTAAAGAAATAGCAGTGTTGGGTGTTTCATTAAATAACCATTGGTGCAATTTATTATCAGATAGCTAAATTAAAGAAGGCTCCAAGAAAGGACAGGTGAAGTAGCTTGTATTTTCCACAAGTTAAAGGTCATATACAAACCATTACTGCAGAGCAGCCATTTACACTCATGCTTTTCTAAGAGTAGTTTAGTTATGTACTATACTCTTACTCACATCAGCCTCAGTAAATACCTCCTAATTGTCTTAGCAGCTCAGGTTTCAATCTTTTATGATGTGGTAATTCTATTAGATATCCATCCTAGCATTATTTCCTCTGTTCTTTTAGCTACTGACATATTTTGTTTCTCTAGCCAGTCAATCCCATTTTCAGGAGCCAAACTTTTGTATGGCTGAGCTTTTGGAGTTTTCAAATGTAGTAGGTGAGGTGAGCTCCTAGTAAGAAACAGTAGCCCAAAAAACCTCACCTTGATCCTAACAATAATTAAACTGTTATTTGGCTGCTGTGTTAGACAAACTAGCCCTATTTCTCTCTTATCTTTCACTTTTCAGCCATTTCTTTCAACTTGCTAGTGACCTTCACCGCTGCTTTCCAATATGTCTCCCATTTCATTAAACCTCTTTTTTAGCAGTTAATTTGACTTTAGATATCTCAGTATTTGACTTCTTGCTGTAGAAATCCCTGTCTGTAATTACCTTTTTATTCTTTGACTTAAAGCAGCTTTGCCTGTACCCTAAATCAGTGCTGGTGACTTTTCCTGCAATAAGCCTGATGACATCACATATAATTGTCATTTATTCCACAACCTTCTCCTTTCCTTGCAATTACTTTCCAGGGTTCTCTCAGTGAGTATCTGCCATCTGCATTCTTTCCTGATTTAAAAAGAAAAATAAATTTTCAGATACCCTCTCTGGGCTGCTTCCCAAAATCCCAGGGTGAGCCTGGGGCAGTAAGCTAGCATGAATATACCTCCTATTGCCCTTACACTTCCCATTTGGATGCAGTAGCTGGCCACCATGAGGCAAAGGCAATTTTAGGTATATTAACCTTCAGCTGCAAGTTTAATTATCTCCCTGCAGTAACCTTAGTCCCCTCTGCTTTGTCCCTACCATGTTCTCCCAGACCCATACAAAAGATGCAGCATGAGAATTTAAGGTGAAGAAAGAAAGGATCAAGCCTCCCGCACCGAGTCTTAGATTCCTCTCCTCCATGCCAGTTTCTTCTCAAAAGATGCTGTGCTGTTCCTAGATAAAAGTACCCTGCAGAAATGGAATTAAATATCTTTTTTTTTTTTTAACGGGACTTCACTGACTTGCTTCCCATAGCAGTTCCCCCAGTACAGCTGAAGCCAGTTGCAGTTTTCTACTGCAACTGTAGAGAGCAGTCGAGACCAGGCAGATCAGAGAATTTTCAGATTTCTTCTTTCAGGCCGTCTTCCCACATTTCTCAGGCAAAAGTCTTGATCTGAGCACCTTACTCAAAACAGCAACAGATACCATTTTTCATTATGAAAGTACTTTACATGATTTGACACCTCTTAGTCCTTCAGCAACTTGTTTCTTGAGTGACATGGGAGAATAAATAGTTTATTTCAAAGCCAAATCAAGGGCAGATCAGAATTCAGTAATTCCCTGAATGCCATCTAAACCAGACACTGACTAAAGAATAACCTCACAGTGCAAGCATATTTTATTCCTTCAGAGATATACTCCTGGGGAACATTTGCTACAGTACTTGTATGATGCTAATCTATGTAGAGAGGTACAGGAATATACACAAATTTGGTGCAGTGAACTGGCGATACAAGCTATTGCGCAGGAATGCACAAATGCTCTGCTATTAGTGGATACACATACAGAACAACAGAACTCGGTTACTTGATCTGAGTGTCACCAGAAAGGAAAGGGCTACAGAGAAGAGACATCTCATTTTTCTTTATCATATGTTTTGTATGTAGCTTTTTGCTTCATGTTTTATAATGATAAGACATAACTCATTCCAAATGCTTCATTTCAAGCTAGTGTCTCCAGGTATTAAATATCAAGTATTTCCTATGTCATGTAGGTAGGTTAGATTATCCAATTACCCATAAACATTGTTTTGGTCTCCATGGTTACTCAGGTGATTCTGACATTTTTCTTCCACACCATTGGTTGCCAAGGATACAAGTTGTTATAAAATACAGCAGCTACAAGTCAAGATTGCAGGGGTATAGTCCTTCTGCATGTGGCAGTTCTATGTGATAAATCTTCCTTGACACAGCATTGGAATCCTGAAGGCATTCTCAGTGGAGTTCTTTGAGTTAACCAGGTTAGTAAGTTTGTTATAAAAGGAGAGGATGCTCACCAAAGCTATCAAACATAAATGTATATGGCATAACTACATTGCCTGAAATAAAACGCTTGAGTACCTTCTGGCAAAGGTAGGAATATCCTGATCCTAACTACATTATTCTGAAATAGAATTCCAAACCAAACCAACGGAAACTGAATCAGAGCAGAATGCTCTCTACATTTAAGGCCAGTACTACCTTACCAACGGGGATAATCCCCTGCACTGTACAATAGCTACTTGTTAAAAAGAATCACAAATATTTGCAAATGTCTGCTGCACTATGTAGACTGACAAAATGAGACAAAACTGCCTATAAACACAAAAAAGGACAGAATAGGAAGTGCGCTTAGCTGGGTTTACATTTTTCTGCCACAAAAATTGCAAAGACAACTGTATGTGGACACTCATATGTCTAAGTATCTGAACTGTGAGGAGAATACAAAGCTGAAACAATTGAACTGTATTCAGAAGCTGAACCCTTAATGATCCATCAGATTGCATGTAAGAAATAGATGCTCTTTGTAATTTTGCAGTTCACTTATATTAAAAAACAAAACCCTGTATTTTCATTGGAACACAGTTCTCTAATATCTAAACTTTTCAGCTCTTTCAACTTGAAAAAATAAAAGAATACCTATACTTCAGACATGTGACCCCATAAAAAACAAACAACTTGCTGAAAATTAATCACTTCTTATTCTGTAAAAACTCAAAAATTGCTACAGTGTGCAGTAGCAAATTATTTCCTCCTAGTAGCTATAATATTTACTCTTAAAAAGACAAAGCAAAATATAATCAAAAACCCCCTTCTGAATATTGTTGCTGTCCAAAATGACAGATCACATTTCTCAGTCATAACGTGACTCTGAATAAAAAATACCTTTCCTCCCATGAAAGTTTTCTTTTTTTTTTTTTTACAGATGTTCTAGAAATCCTGAGTATCAAGCATCTAAAATAAAATCTTGAATTGTTTTTGTTCTGTCTTGTGATTTTTTTGGAACTGTTCTTGTCAACAGGCATCTCTTTATTTCCTTTTATATGGTCCTATATTTAAATCTGATCACACAGAGACTTTTTTTTTTTTAATCCATACAGGAAGTTTTTAGTCATTTCTCCATATTATTAACAACATATTATTGACAGTAAATTTTAATGCACAAAATGTATGCAGTAATTAAAAAAAAATAGAAATGGCTTTCATTTCTGAATCATACACTATCCTTCTAAAGATGGATGAAGTTAACAGACAGTCTCACCATCTGCTTAGGAACATAATATAGAGCAATTACAAGAGACCCAGAGTTTGCCTTTTAAAATATTATATTGCAATTTTAAATGGTTGACCACTAAGACATTACAGAATCTGTGAGGGGAGTCCAATTAGCTGCAGAACAAGAAAGGTTATTTGGATTTTTTTAATATAATTAGGTATTTTTTTTTCTTCTGTCAAATTGCCTACTTTCCTTTTTTAACAGATTTTACTGACTTACCTCAAAGTTTGCATTTTCAGTTTGTTAGCTGATTAAGAATGCTAGTAGCCAGCTGATAAAACAACTCCATGAAGGGATTTGCAAATTTATAATCATCAGACTCTTTTTAAGACCAAATTCAATTCTATCAACCGTAGTTGGGGAATAACTTCTTAAGCTACCAGTGTTATAAACCTAATGCATTAAAATTACATCTGGAATTCATTAGGAAGTTGCAAGCTTTATGTGAAAGCTAGTATCCAGAACACCCTGAACCAAGCAGAAAACATTCTAGAAACACTATCAAAAGTGTTGATACAAGGTATAGAGCTAAATCTTTTTGTTTGTTCTGAACATAAAAATAAAATTTGGATGTTTAGCTCCAACATTAGCGAGCTTTTGAGTACAGGATTTTAATGTGACCCATTATTCAAGAGCTGGCTGAAACCACCTTTCTAGAAGAGTTGCACTCTAGTCCATGAAATATGCTTCTGTGGATCAGAAAATAGCTGCATAAACAATACTGTAAGACTAGTAACAGAGAAAATATACTGCAGAATTTCAGCAACACTGAAGAAAATTGTATAAAGCAAGAATATACTGCACAGTGCATGGTGTGGGTGTTTAGGAAATCATACTTTTCTGATGCGCCTTCTGAGCCACTTTGAAAATTTAACCTCCCTATGCTTTCTATCAGCTACCAAGTTGTGGGAGTTTGAAGCTTTAGAGCTTTGTATCTTCTTGCCAACGGATGGTATGGAAACTAAGAGCTAACACAGGTTCAGAAGGAACTTGGGTACTCACGTACTAGAAGGACAGACACAGAAATACCATAATCAGCTCACAAACACTAAGCCAAATAACTGCTAGATGCTGGGCAGATGTTAAAGCTATCATGTCTATTTTTCCTTAGCCATCTACTTCTGGCAATGATATGGGACAGGGTACTGCACTAGATGAACCTCTGGTTTGACTGCACTTATGTAAGAAATATTTGACATGCAATTTTAACAAGCAGCTCTCCAACATAAGAGAGAGTAAGAATGAGTGTTACATGAAAGATTCTGCTCAAGATAAAAATTACACTGTGAGGTATAAAACCACTTGAAGCTCAGCCCGGCTAATTGCAAACAGCCTGGATTTTCTGTTCCGGGCCCTGTAACTATAAACAGTACAGTGATATGGTTATAAAAATGGACCATCATGACACCATTTCTTTTTTCAAAACCCTCAATCTGCTTTAATATCCCTATTCCAGTTGGCTATTTCTTTTTGGAAGGGTGACCTTGCAGGGCCATTTCTGGCTACCTTTGCCAGCGTGGACCAGAGGTCACGGGGCCAGCTGAGAAAGCAGAAAGGCAGCAGGGCCAGTCATTTTACAGTAATTAAATGTGTGTAAACTATGTCAGTGTGTTTCTGTTTCCACAGCTGACTTGTTTTTAGGGACTGATTAATACTATGGGAATCAACTACTGCAGGCAACAGCAACAAACTTTTAAAGCATGAGGGAAAGCCTGCTGCAGGGATCAGAAGGGAAAGAGCCCCCATCCCAGCTCCTGTTGGCACCACACACCCCTCCCACTGCCTCAGGGCCTGAACACCCACCCCGGGGGGTGCTAACCTGGCCTTGCTGAGCAATGCGTTGTGCCCTCTGGGGCACAGTCAGTTGGGGCAGGGGGCTCACCGTGCTCACCCAATAGGTTGCCCATGCCCTACGGCCATGGGGCTGCATGCCTCTCTGCTGCAGTAGGTCATGGCATGGAAGTACACATCTGAGATCACCAAGAACATTTGAATTAAGGAGAGTGTTAGTCAGTGTGAAGTAACCCTTCCTCTTAGATCAGAAGCCCTGCTTACTTCCTGGCCTCAACAAGCTGCCCAAGCGTAAAGAAAAGCCACATCTAAACACAGCTCTTCATTATTTTTGGCTTCTTGAAGGGCAACCATGATATGACAATTGCAATAATATCACCATAATTTTTTAAAGGAACTATTCTCAACATGCCCAAAAAGCTTCTCAGCAGTAACACCCAGCTTAGAAACATCGCTGTGAAGCCACGTGAAAGCTAAGCCAGAAAACTCAGGACTTGATTTATTCAGTTATGTTCCCAAATAACTAAAAGCTTATTAAATCCTAAGATACATATTGCTTTTTACAAAACAGCTCGCAACCATACCAGCAGAAGAGAGTACTTGGGCTAAGTTTTTTAATTTTGAAAAGGTTTTTGTTTCCTTAGACTCTCAAGGAAATGATGATGACAGCAAAAAGAGGGGTTTAACCTCACTCATGGTCTCCCAGGCTGCCATACTGAGTCTTTTACATGTGCCTTTTAGAGTCCTTTGGCCTATGTGTGTTTTTACAAGGAATGAATCTGATGTTAAATTAAATGACTCCAAGTTTAAGTGACTGGGGACATTTCAGTGCTAAGTGAATTGGACTGAACCCAGTGGAGAGAACCCTTGTACCAATATTCAAGTCTAATCCTAACCCTTGTGGGTTAGGGGATTAGATAGGGGAACTGGGACCGTGCTTTAAATTATACCAGTGGTATGAAATTCTGGAGTCTAATATCAAATCATTAGTGCCATATGATGCAAAAAAAGACAGCCTAGTTAAGACTCACAATGTCAGTTCATATTTACTGGCATTTTTAAGGAGTCATTTCTGTACCAGTTGACTTTAGACCACAAGACAGGTTCTTTCTCTGTATCAGTAACTTTGCTGCTGCAAGTCTTCCCTGTCCTCCTGCACCTGGCTGTGAGTGACAATACCAGCACAAGAAAATAGTGCTCACACCTTTTGATTTGCTGCGTGCTCTCTTTTTCCTCACTAAGAGGAAAGAAATGTCATGAGGTTTACTTTCACTATTTCCATTTCCTTCCCCTCCCTGGTAGTTGCAGCCAAAGGATTCATGGGGAAGGTGAAGACAGGGGTGGCAATTTAACATTCCCAAGAATGCTGGAGAAAGGGATTCATGGTTTAAGCCCATGAAGCTGCTCGCTCACTCCTCCCCCCTAGCCCCAGTGGGCTGGGGAAGAGAAAATATAAAGAAACGTTCATGGGTCAAGACAAGGACAGGGAGGGATCACTCACCACTTACGGTCACAGGCAAAAGACAGGCTCAACTTGGGGAAAAAACAAAATCAATTTAATTTGTTACCAGTCAAATTGAAACAGGATAATGGAAAGTAAAACAAAACCTTAGAACACCTTCCCCCCACCCCTCCCTCCTTCCCACCTCAACTCCACTCCCAGTTCTCTCTCCCTCCTCCCTCCGGCAGCGCAGGGGGACAGGGAATGGCGGTTGGGGCCAGTTCCTCACACCTTGTCTCTGCCGCTGCTTCCTCCTCAGGGGGAGGACTCCTCACTCGTCCCCTGCTGCACCATGGGGTCTCTCTGACAGGATACAGCCCTCCACAAACTTCCCCGGCGGGGGTCTTTTCCATGGAGCTGATCTTCAGTCACAGCCTGCTCCAGTGCAGGCCTTCCCCTGGAGTCCCGGCCATCTTGGGGGGCATCCACCCCTGCTCCGGCGTGGGCTCCTCTCTCCCCGGGCTGCAGGTGGGCATCTGCTCCCCCGCTCCCCTCCGTGGGCTGGGGGGGGACAGCCTGCCATCTCACCATGGGCTGCGGGGACATCAACCTCCTCCGGTGTACCTCCTCCATCAGTAACCTTGATGTCTACACAAGGGTTCCTCTCACAGCCCAAGCCCCTCCCTCTACTGCAGGTTGCCCCTCTTATGTTCTCCCACAGGCACCACCACCGTCGCTGATTGGCTCAGCCTTGGAAGGGGCGGGACCAACTTGGACCCAGGGAAACTTCTAGCAGCTTCTCTCAGGAGCCGGCTGTGGCCCCGGCCCAGCTACCGAAACCTGGCCACGCAAACCCAAACCGAAGGGAAGGCACAATAAACTCGTGTTTTGTCAAAGGAACACCAGTTTACGTGGTCCTCTGCATTGTGGCTGCTTTTGTTTATGTGGGCACCTTCCAGACTCTTTTGGAAGATGTGAAAAAGGCTAATGGCTGATCTTGTAGGATAGATTTTTAATTTGGGGAAGAAAGAAAAGAAAAAAGAGCGTTTAGACCTCTGTGTGACTTAGCACAATGCCTAAACTTCGGATCCATCTTTAGCATCGACTAACTGATCCCTCCTTTGAAGGGCAGTGTTTCTTAACCTTTGAAATAGTGAGTAGGGACATAATATTTTTATTAGGAACAAGCAAAGTCGTAACACTTTGTAAGGGCCAATTCATTTTTCTAACTATAAAGACAGGCAAGAGGAAGACTATCTTCAGCATAATTAGTGGTTAGTCATTCTTCCAGAATGAGGAAATTATGCGTAGAGCTTTTAAAACTCTTCTTGAACTGCAGTAAAAGCAATATTTAAAAAAAATTAAGAGGGCATAAATGCTAAATTTTTTTACTGACTATTGAATGCTAAGCAAGCACTACATCTTTAATTAAATACACTTTAAACCACTTAATAAGTACCCAAATTGGTGACAATCAAGAGTCAGAGCCCTTATATCAATTTGCCTTTTACATTGATGTAAAAGGTAAAATAGCTGCTGAATATGGCAACTAAAACTTGTAAGAAAACATTATAAATATTTAAGGGGATAGAAACAGCAAAGTAAAACCAAGCAAAACATTTCTTGGGCTATAACTTGATAATTTGATTTCTTTCCCTGATTCAGTGATACATATGGCATCTATACATCCCAAAGGACTTATACAAACATGGGAATGTAAGAAAATGCAGTAATTCTCTCCTATAGATAATCAATGACAACAATGGACCTTGAGGAAATCCTGTACTATCAGAAGCATTATTTTATTAATAATTTGATTCAGGTATCAAGAGAAGCAACTTGTTTTGAGGATCCAGGCAAAGTTTTAAACACCTCTACGTGAAAATAGCTTGAAATTACTAAAAGAGAAGAGATATACATAGAACAACGTAAGGAAATGTTAAACATCTGTGGAGGCAAATAATAAATAGATTTTAATAAAAAAAAAAGGAGGCAAAACCACAGTAACAGCAGAAAATCATATTATCATGATTAAAAGTATACACCTAAAGAACATTTATGCTCTTAACTACAGGGAGTAATCTGAAACAGTAACTAATAAAAAATTGTTTTACAAAGAGGAGGTACATGGAAGATTAAAGCTATAAATATCACACATCATATAAAGGTTTGGAAGTCAATTTGATACAAGGACAAAGAAGACATATCCAAAATTACTAGATCAAAATACAAACCTGATTAGCTGTATCATGGCAACACCTGCAAAATCATAACTACTGTTACGGTTGGTGTACAAAGTAAAAGTCCTTGCCCTATAGATCTTAACTGAGAAGTTAAAACAACGCAAAGAGTGGAAATAGTCAACAAGGAGAGAATAAAGATAGGAATAATTACACAGAAACAGATGGGTATGTTTTGATGAGTAATTGGCATGATTTTCAGCTGTATCAGCTCAATGTGATTTGAAAATCTCCACAAAGGTCATGTTATCACTTCTTGGTATTTTAGTGTGTTTTTACCCAGAGGCAGGCAATCCAATACAAAATCGTACTGAAGACACTGTGCATGCAGGTGCTGCCTTGAAGCACCTAGTGCAGGTAAACCCCAAGCAGGAGTGACTCCACTTAACTTCATTAGGGTAAAGCTTTCCAGGTTTTGTGTTCACTAAGAGTACAAAAAAGATTCATTAGTAAAGATTCATAAATAGCAGCTTTTATTTCTTGGAGATCAGGCATGTTGTGGAACATCAGCTCAGAGAAAACAGAAGCCCAGCGACAGAGAAGTCGTCAGTGCAACACTGCCGTTTCAGTAACAACTGAGAAAACAGGAGATGCAGTAGGCAGGAATGTTGCTAAATTGCAATTGAAATGAAAGTAATACTGTATCTGCAACAACCCATGGTAAAATTACTAGTGTATCATTATTTATGCATTCATGCATACATGATAAGAAATGGACCTACAAACATAAAGAAATGTTGTAAAACTACAGTTTTGATTAAGGACAAGAGTAAACGTATACATCTGCCTCAATGAAAGATAACATACTTCAACAAAAGAAAGAAGGAAAGGATTATACCATGTCACTCTACTGTCACTGGTGGGACAGAGAAGCTAATAAAAACCTACTCAGATATCATTTGTCGAGGCAGAAGCTTTACCTGGACTGGCAGTAGAAATAACATGTGAGTACAACTGACAATGCTGGACAAACACGGCCAGGGGAACTCACCTCATTGTGGCTTTCAAAAATTCTCACAATCATTGAGGAATCAGGAAAAAACCTGTCTCAGATGCCCTGAAGGTGAGTACTACCCTCTTTTTCAGTGTTGGCAGGCACTTCCTCGAGCTGAGAGAGATGAAGTTTTTTTACCTATTTAAGATGGGAGGTGCGGAAAGGGTATTTTCGGAAAAGCACAATACAATCTAACAAAGGTTAAGTATTGGTAACCAAAGTAGCGTAGCTCCCAGACCTCTTTCTTTTGGAATAGATATCACACGGAAAACTTCAAAGCTGCTGATTTAGCAAACCAGGGGAGAGGAGGAAGGAGAGCAGGGTGCAGGGAGGGCTGCGCCAGCCCCCTGGGATGGAAGGAACCTCCCGGCATGCTGCAGTAATACTATGAATCAGGCCAGGGCTTCCCTGTCACAGCACCAAGCTGCTCAGAAGAGCCATTTGGCAGTGATGGGGGGTGGGTGTCAGAGGCAGACTCCAAAATGCCCCTGAATGTCTGGCAGTGATTTAGTTGTCCTGGGTGATGACAGCTTCACAAGGCTTTTGTCTGATCAAATGAATGCACTTACTGTGGGAAGGCAGCTGGAGGTAACCAGATCAACGTTTACCTAGAAGGCTACATTTTGAAGTTTTAATGATTTTCAGATAGCATTACAGCACTCCGAGCCTATTATTTCATGAGGGTTAAGCCTATTAGTTCATCAATGATATGAGAGGCAAGAATTGGCTTAGCAAGAAAATATCATCTTAAGCCTCAGCCTTCTGCAGTGAACCTGCTTTCTCGATCTGTTCCGACATTTCATAGCATTTCTGGAGTTTGCAGACTGTGAATAGGCACCAGGCGCTGCTGCTGGGTTTCTCGAATGGGAGCTGTTTGCTCTGATGCCTTTGCGTTTGCGTAGGACTAGCTGTGTCTTGTTCATTCAACAGAGAAGGCAACGTGCATGCAAGAAAGTCAAGGGCACTGGATCAGCTACTCCCGTGCAGAGAAAGCGAACAGAGGGACAGTTACTGCTCTCATCCTTTTCCCCCTGCTTTCATTAAGAAATGAGGAGGTACCTCCTGACAGGAGACACAGAGGACTTGTCTCCCTAAGCCTGTGCTGTGCTAAGGAGCCTTTTGCATACCTGCACATTCAAAGAGCACTAGCATTGAGTGCACAGATGAATAATCTTTCCTGCAGAAGAAATAAAAAAAAAAAAAAAAGTGCCACCCTACCTGGTGATTTTACAGTCAGTAAAATTAGGATTGCACAACCATGCGAAGCATTGGAGGAGAATCCTCTTTCCCCACTGGGTCAGTAAATCAACCCTCAGTGCTGGCAGGAAGGCTGCAAGACATGAGGAATGGGGCTGCCTCACAAAGGAAAGATAGCCAGGCTTCCTCTCTCCACACACACTTCCTCTTCAAAGTCAAGTAGCCTCGGTCAACATCGGAAGAAATGTAACAGTCTTCTCAATAATCCTTTTGTGTTGTTATTAGAATAATTCTTAGGAATTCACGTGATCCTTTTTACTTAAAATAAGCAGACTTCAGTCTCCATAAGATGGCCGAAACAGCCAACACATGGAAATCACAGAAAAACTGAGGAATCAAAACTGGCATAACAACATAGCGAAAAAAATATTTTAAAAAATGTCAACAGGCAATTCCTTTAGGCTCCTTCATACATATTCACAAGAAATCCACTATTACAGTTCAGAGATTTAATTCCTTGCTTTACAGAGCAAGCACGTGAGCTATGGGCTCCCCGTATCAAGGAAGATTTAACTAGCTTCAGGAAATGTCATCCAGACTATTGTTAAAAAAAGTTGGTAAGGTGGGAATCAGAAGAGAAGGTTGTATGCTCAAGAGATGACATTTTTTACATCTTCAGAGCTCTTTTTTTTTCATCATCCTGTAGCACCTGCAAAATACCATTTACTCTGAGTCACGAGTTGGCAATTTGTTAAAGACTAAGCAGAACTTGGCGATACACTAGCATCACTAGCAGGTGGAACAGGGAATTTGGGACCTTGACAGGCTTGTGCAAATCAGCATGAAACCTTTGCAATTAAAGTTTGAAATTCACAGCGCTCTGCATTGTATTTCACTTGAAAATGAAATTGCTTGCTTAAAACATTGCTGAGACGGACAAACTTAAACCACTTCTCTATGGCACATGGAATTCGGTGTCGAGTAGAAAAATGCCTCTTTCCAAATGGAAATAGGCCAATTATTTTGGTGTGCAATTGTAAAAATCAAAGAAACAAACAAACCATTTCTGCATGCTCTGACTGCAAACATGCCAGAGTCCCTCAGCAGAAAATGTGAATGAGGCAAGAACTAGGGAGAGCACAAAATCAAAGACGCAGAAATGCTGAATATTTTATTGAAAAGCTACGCTGAATAAACTATGAGTACTCTTACAGAGGCTTCAGAGAGAGACTTGTTATTAGGATGCAGGGCTTTGCCAGCTGAGCAGCGTTGGGGCCCTGGCCCAACGTTTTTCAGTAAGTTGGAAAGGTAAGAATCAGAAGGAAGGTAGAAAGAGGACGTGTGGACTGGCGGGCTCGCCCCAGCGCAGCTCACGCCAGACAAGGTCCTAGCCTCCTGCTGCAGTCCCCACGCAGCCAGTCACTGTGGAAAATCCCTGCCAGGAGCGACAGCGTCCCCAGAACATTGCACGCGGACACAGAGCAGGCAAAAGCCACGCGGGTGGCGAAGGTCCGGAGACCTTCGTGCAGCACGACGATACAAAGGTGGGGGGATCCCACCTTCGAGGCCCCTCGGCAGACCAACAAGGGACGCTGCGGTTGCCTTTCGAGCACCGGTACGCAACGTCGCGTGGCACGGAGGGCTCGGCTACCTTCTCACGACAGCTTGTTGGTTCAACATCTGAAGACCTTTGCTTAAGCTCTTAAGACCTCGGAGCCTCTTGCTGCTTTATCTCCAGCAGCAGCACCGAGGTCGAGTCTCCGGAAAGGTAAAGCCCCTCTCGGGGTAATCCCACGGAAGGTAACACGGCTCCACTGCAGGCAACGGGAGCGGGACAGACAGCAACGGGAGCGGGACCGGCGCCGCCCGCCCCCCGCCGCGGCGTTAACACCGGCCGCGGGGACGCCATTCCCGGCTCGCAGCCCTGCCGGGGGGCGGCGCCATTTCCTGCCCCCTGCGCCCGGCCTCTCTCCCGCGCCCCCTCCTCAAAATGGAGGCGCGGCGCCTCCTCGCCCTGCTCGTAGGAAGCCCCCGCTCTCCCTCCGGGGCTGAAGTCGGACCAACCCCGCGTCCCCGCCCGGTGGGCCGCTTCCCGCCCCTCTTCTCCCTGCCGCTGCCCGCAGGTGTGGCTCCCTTCCGCTGCGGCGGGCTCGGCGGCCTCAGCGCCGGGGCGGTGCGTGCTGGGGCGGGGTGTGTGTGTGTGTGTGAGGGGGGGGTCTCTGGGCAGTGATCCTGCGCGGAACGCGGCGGCCGCCCCCGGGAGGTGTACAGAAGGACGGCGCCTGCTCCTGAGTCAGCAGCGGCGAGGAGGCGGGCGGCACCTCGCCGCCCGGCCCCGCCGAGCACCACCACCCCCCCCCGGCCTCCCACAGCACCCGCGCCGGCTCCCAGCCCCGCCGGTGCCGAGCACCCGCCGGAGGAAGGGGGCCGTGGGGGCCCCGCCGGCTCCTGCCGTCCGCCGGCAGGTAGGCTCGTCCGCCGCGGCCTGGGCGCGGCCGCAGGTGCCGGCGCGGGTGGGGAAGGGGTGGATAAACGGAGCCGGCGCTGCCCAGCTCCCCGCTCGGGCGCCGGGTGAGGGGGTCCCTGGGGTCCGCGGGGAAGCGCAGCCCGGGTGCGAAGGGCTCCGGGGAAAGGAGTGTTCTGGCACGGCTCTGAGCGCCGTGCTGTGAAATACTGACGGGACAGCGGTGGCGACGATCCCGGTCTTTGGGGAGTTCTGCCTCCTTCCCCCGTCTGCGTGTGGCAAAACGCGTGGCGTGTGCGTGTGCAACCTGTTAGGCCGGGAGCGTGGGGAGAAGCGACGGTGGGTTGCGCTGGGGGAACGTGTATATGTTTTATATATACTATTATATATATTTATTTGTATACATCTATAAATATATATACGTATTTATGTATGAAGGGTCGAACAGTTTTGATGGGATGTCTTCGAAGTGTGTATGTGCATTTAGCAATATCTGACCCGAGCTCAGAAATCACAGCTTTATGTTGTCCTCCGTGTGTGTGTGTGTATATATATATCTCTCGATATTTATATATCCAAAGAATGTAAGAATATTACTTTTGCTGAGCTGCTCTCCAGTCTTTTGTCAAAGTGTGTGTTTGTTAGAGCCTAAACCTGCATTTATGCGTGACTGGTGAGCATGGTGCTGATGTGTAATATGTGAAATGCTTTGTCAGATTGCATTCTGAACAGTAGAGCAGAGCTTAAACAGAAGGAAATGCTATGTGTGATTTTTATATCACTGCAGTTTTGGGTGCTAGCTACGTTGGGATTGCTATAGAAAATCAGAAGACAGTTCCATCATTCCCCTGCCCCCCCTTCAGGAGCATATCACAGATAACCTATGGATAGTCAGATAGTTGAGGGAACAAAATGAAGCACAAACTGGTTTGCCCTCTGTTCCTCCCTATCTGTTTGTGCTCTAGGAGCACTCTCATGTTCCTCATACTGCCTGCATGACAAGATAGTGGAGTTGATATATGATATACTGGCTTTTAAACTCTTTGGGGTAGGTTCTGTATCTGCCTTTGCCTTTACAATACCTTGTAGTAGGAGACTGATCCTTAGCCACGCAACTCTAATAGGTGTTTGTTTTGTTTAATTGCCCACTCCTCCCCATGTGCACAGACATGGTATCTGTTTCAGGCAGAGCTCTTCAGGTCCTTCACAGCTCTACCTTCTGTGATGGTGAATAAAGTAGACTTGCTGTGGGCTTCTTCACATATTGGTTGTATGGACTTTGCTTTTATATCTTTCCTTTAAGAAAGCATGTGGTGATGCTTGATGTTTGCTAGTTTTGATAGTGGTACTAAATGTATATCCTTAGTAGGAAATTGGTGATGAAAGGTGGAGTTGTGATCAAGTGCTGTATATCCAGCAATCTCCAATTTCAGTGCTGTAGAGGAAGCGCAGAACCACTGTAATGGATATTGTACCCATGGGGAGAAATCCTTCCTACTGTCAGGCAGTTGGCTTTCAATTTCTGTCACAAAGTGTCTTTCTGTACAAATTTGTAATCTAATTTAACTGCAGATGTAGTTGCTTTTCCATTTAAGTACCTAATCTCTATCTGAATGGTGCCAGGGTATGACTGTGGAGTATTTTTCAGGATGATGTGACTTTGTGCTGAGCAGATAGGAATTCAGTCAGTCTGGTTGGAGGTAATATGAATGTGGTTAGCCTCATGCCAGTTTTCAGCTAGTTAACCTTGATTAGGGGGGCGGTTTAATAGTTGTTTCCCGTCCTAATGAGTTTTCCTTGATAAATCTGTCCTCTGTACAGTTTAGTAACTCTTCTGCATGTTACAAGGAGTTCCACTGGTTAAATATAGATGTTTTCTATAAAGAAACAAAATGTGCTCAGTCATCTGAGGTGGGGCTCTTAGGGGAGTGTGTGTGCACATGTGGGCTTTATTTGTTTATAACAAGCAACTAATTTTCTGAACAGCAGAGTTAGTGAAGATTTCTGTGAATCTGTGTCTTGAGGTCAAACAGGGATTTTTTCCATTGTCTTTGCATGTGCCTCTACATTTTTTTCCATGTAGTCCCCTCTTTCCACAGACTGCACTGAAAGTGTGACACACGGGCTACCATTTTCAATTATGGAAATTGGATGACATGTTTTTTCTGGGTGGGCAGTTTTGCCTTCTCTGGCTTGGCTGTTTTTACAGAAGTGATAGGAATTTAATTACCTGCTGGTAGTCTGTTCTCTGGTTGAAATCAGTTGATGGCTTAAAGGGTACTGTAAGGAGAAAAAAAAAAAGGGATCTATTTACACAGTGGTCAAGTAAGCTTTTTCTCAGCAGGAGACCAGACTAACAATGGACATAAAACTTGGCATGGTCATGTGGGTGAAAAGACTTCCTGCCCTGCCTTTCTTAGCCAAGAAGATTTACTAATTTCTCTGCTCTTGTATCAACACACAAGATTTTAAGTCTAGAAATGGATGTACAGCATCCAACCGCATTAAGAGTCTTTTCTTGAAGGTGGTAAAATACCAAGACACAAATGGAGAGAGTGTTTATGTACTTCACTTGCAAGATTTTGGCCTTTCCTGCTATCTACTGTTGTACCCATGCCACCTTATGCAAGCTTTTTTCCTGCAGTGTGTGTGATTGTATCTCAGGCAGTGGCTGGGTGTTCAATACTCTAATCTCAAAAATGGTCAATTAGCTTTGTTGACATTAGTACTTCCATTGCTTGAGCCAGTCTCTGCCAATCAATCTGTGAACAGCTCTTGAAGGCTATCATAAATTAGATGCACTTGTGTAACTTCTAAGTCTGGTTTTATAACACCATAGTCTTTTAATACAAAAATATTACCAAAAATCCTAGCACATGCATTTGACTTCAAGTGTCAGACTGTTGTTTCTTATACTGTATGGTATATTGTTAATTAATGAAGGTAATACCAGTCACTTGAAGGCCATAAAACAGAAAGTTTGGTTTTCATTTTAAGTGGGTTCCAGAGAACTTTCGCAGTAAAACTTAAATTTGAATGTAGTAGTTTTGCGTTGTCTTCCTCCACAATGTTTGCGTCGTGACTGCTATTACTGCTATAACATTGAAGCAAAATCTAGTAGTTGATTTAATTGCAACACTTCAAATTGCACTGGACAATAAATAACATAAAAGTTTTTGCTGCCCTTTCTGTAGCTGGTATTGCTTTGGCTGAAGTTGTAAACTTTTGTTGTTTCAAGACAACCTCGTGTGTGTGTGTATATATATGTATATAGACAGTTACATTAAGCGTAGGACTGCCAAATTGGTAATATGTTCATTTACTCAGCCATCCTGCTTTTTATAAGAGATACTGTTAGTTCAAAAATAGGGGTTTTGCTTTAGCTGTGGCTTGAGTTTCAGATGCTGTTTCAGTATTTCTTTTGGCATGTTGCCTAGCTGTGCTAATGACCAGAAGGGCAAGGAGGTGAGAAGCCCCTGCTTGCCTTTCCCACTGATGCTAGTGTGGCTGGGCCCAGCATTCAGGGCCCTTGCTCTCCTGGAGGTTTCTGCTGCCTGGCATTGTTCTCTGGCTGCTTTCGTGACACCACTTGTTCCTGTCTCTGATTTTATTAGCGTGAAGAGGTTCTGCTACACCTTTTGTAGGGCACCAGTGTACTGCCTTATGCTGTATTTGCTGTTCTGCAGCTCTAGGATTTGAATGTGTTCCCAGATACAGGTAATTCAGTCCATACGTGTTCTTACTGTTATAGCCCTGGCCTAATTATGTGCAGGAGGTGACAATATAGTTCTGCTTGGCTGACCCCTTTCTGTCTCTAAGGCAGAAAATTACTTGAGTCTGCATTAAAGTCCAGGTGAACCAAAACGCAGAGTGAGATTTGGGGTGGAGGAAAGGGGGACAATACAGGCAATTCCTTTTCCTTGGAAAGCTGTTGTACTTCATGTGGTGTTTACCAAAAGATGTTGTGGTCCTGATCAGCAACTGCATATGTGTAAAAGATTGTAAAGTCAAAATGCTTGTCTTGAGGGATCAGTTCAGAATTCCCTTCTTCTGTTGGCCAGAGTGCTGCCAGAAGCTGCCAGCTGGAACAGCAAAACATGGCTTTCAGAGTAAGGCAATATATGTATAATACATATATATTTTTACCATACCTGCCTATATACTTCTCAAGGCTGCCATCCCTCATCTAGCTAAGAGTGCAAGTCACTCTTATTATTAAGAGCCAAGAAATTCCAGTCATTACCAGTAGTGCTGTCTGCTCGTATTGTTACAAAAATAACAGTCTTTGTGATATCAGTGAAGGTTGGAGATTCAGCTAGAAAATTAATCTTGTGGCCTTAGTTATTTTTAACTGTTGGAATCTCATGGCTAGCCGCCACCTTAAATTTTAATGTCTCTTGTGTGTTGTGGTGAAACTTGTACTTGTGGGGAACAGTACAGTATCATGGGGAAGATAAGAGGAGCATTGCATGCATAAACTGCCGCAGTGTTTACTGTCTTAACTGTGTAAGAAAGCATGCAGTTTCTTGTAGTTAGATTCTCATCTGTGGATCAGAAGCTATGTGCTGAATTGTGACCGCATGTGCTTTGTGTCTGAGCTTGATCCTAATATCAGGAAATGCAAGCTAGTTTTGCAGTGAACGCAAGCTCTTTTATTATGTGGAAATTAAATATCAATAGATGTGTAGCCACAAAGAAGCCCGGGAGGACACAGTGCTGCTTTTGTACATTCATTGTACCCTCACATGGTGTGTCCCATAAGGATTCAATGAAGATTGTGCATGTGGTCTAATTTCTGGCATTTTGTAGCTTTGGTAACTCACGTTTTCTTAATATAAATTAAAAAAAAACCCCAAACCCACAACTGTTTGCCAGAAGTACTTGTGTTTCTGAATTCAGGACAAGTAGTGCTGCAAACATCTGGATCATTTGCACAGTGTTTCAGTGTTTTTCTTGGTGTTGCTGGAAGTAATCATGTAGATTCCTCAGTCAACTCTTCTGTAGGGTATAGAAGCTGCTACTTGTCTCCTTTTAGTGGCAGTGAGATAGTAAAGTTGGCCTCGCAGAGGAAAAGGCCTATAAAATAAACAATTCTTTTTCTGCCTTCTGATTGGGGTTAATTCTGACCTCGTGATGTTCTGATACAGAGCCTGATGCATTTTTCCTTAGGCTAAAGGGCTGAAAGTCTCTCTTAGGCACCTGGTCTGTTTGGCTGCTGCTGGGAATGAGTGAAGGTTACAGCAACTGCACAGTATCTTAGAAACCTTGAGTTTCAGTAATAAGCTCGTCTGCAAATCACAATTTTTGGTGGCTAACAACTTTTCCAAATCTAGACAGATTTCCATAGAAACAGGAAGAAGGCTGTGTGTGAAATTATGGTCTTACCATAATAGTATCTTCCCTCTGCCTCAGCCTGCTGAGGTATTTGGGATATATGTGTTAATAAGTTGGACATACTTATTAGGTTCTCCATCCATCCTATCTATGTTCCTGTGTTCTCATTCTCAAAAGCAACAGAAACATTCAAAAAAACTGTTGGAAAGTGAAGTTTATAAAAATTATATGCTCTGTATGGCCCTCTGATTTAGTTTGAATGTTCTGAAATAAAACACTACATAAAAATAATCACTTTGAGTAATGTGTTAGAATAAATGTGCAGATGATCAGCACTGGCAGGTGCGTGCTAGTGGGTTCAGCTGGAAAGGCTTAAGAAATCAGCTGTTTTCAACTGGGGATCACTGCCTGCATAGCTGAGAGTCAGGATAGATTCACCAAGGGGAAGTCATGCTTGACCAACCTCTTAGTCATTTCATTATGGAAGTCTGGCTTGGTAGATTGGGGCAGAACAGTGGATATTGCCTACCTTGACTTCAGGAAGGCTTTTGACACTGTCTCACATAACATCCGTGTAGAGAAGCTGTTGAAATAATGGCTGGATAAGCAGATAGCGAGGTGGACTGAAAAATAGCTGAATGGCTGTGTCCAGAGTGTGATGGTCAGTGGCACAAACTCTGGTTGGAGGCCAGTAACTAGAGGTGTACCCCAGGGATCAGTACTGGGCCCTGTCCTGTTTAACATCTTCATTAATGATCTGGATGATGGGGCCCAGTGTACCATCAGCAAGTTTGCTGATGACACAAAACTGGGAGAAGTGGTGGATAGGCCAGAGAGTCGTGCTTCCATCCAGAGGGACCTTGACAGGTTCGAGCAATGGGCTGACAGGGACCTCAAGAAGTTCAGCAAGTGGAATTGCCCATGGGGAGGAACAACTCGATGGGGACCACCCAGCTGTAAAGCAGATTGGCAGAAAAGGACCTAGGGGTCCTGGTGGACACCAAGTTGACTGTGAGCCAGCACTGTGTCCTTGCCACAAAGAAGGCTAATGGTATCCTGGGCTGCATTAGGAGGAACATTGCTAGCAGGTCAAGGGAGGTGATCCTTCCCCTCTGCTCAGCACTAGTGAGGCTACACCTTGGGTGCTGTGTCCAGTTCTGGGCTCCCCAGTACAGATATGGAGCTATGGGAGGGAGTCCATTGAAGATGATCAAGGGACTGGAGCATCTTTCCTATGAGGAAAGGCTGAGAAAGCTGGGGCTATTCAGCCTGGAGAAGGCTTGGAGGGAAGTCTTCAGTGTTTACAAATACCTGGAGGGAGGGTGTAAGGAAGATTGGGCCAGGTGGTTCCCAGTGACAGACCAGCTGGCAACAAGCACAAACTCAAACACTGGAGGTTCCCCTCTGAACATCAGGAAACACTTTCTTACTGTGAGGGTGACCAAGTACTGGTACAGGTTGCCCAAGGAGGCTGCGGAGTCTCCATCGTTGGAGATACTCACATCAGTCTGGATATGGTCCTTGGCAGCCTGCTCCAGGTTGTCCTGCTTGAGCGGGGGGGGTAGACAAGGTGACCTCTAGATGTCCCTTCCCACCTCAACCATTCTGTGGATTGATTGTGTGAGTCTGCGTAGTTAATTTCAGCGCAAAATGAAACAATTTCATTTGTATCGCCTTTACAGTGAAATAAAAATATGACGCTCCATGTTGTGGGACCTTCAGGACTTACTTAAACATTCTTCCTCTCCTATGCTGAAGTGCTCATTTCTGTTCAGTTGCTGATCGTACTGTACCCTGATGATGCCCAGGTCTCAACCATTTCAGTGGCTGCATTCTAAGCGGGACATTTGGAATGACTTGGCTTAAAAAAATAAGAACTTTTGGGCTTTTTGTCTGTTACAAAACCAGATAACTTTATAGGTGATGGAAGGACAGGAGAGTAATTGGGGAATGCAAGACAGTAAAAAATGGCCTTGTTGCTGAAGAGTTTGTATCATAGAAGTAGTGCCTGGAAGCATTTAGACAACCTGTTGTTCTAAGGTGAAGCCTTACTAAATTAGTCCTGCTCAGTACAGAGGAGCACAGCTACATCTATTCTGTCAGGAATCGCTTCCTGAGAGAACATCTAACTGCAGATATCAAAATAGTGTCATACTAGAAACAGCATAGTGTTGTTGTGTGGTGTGTTTTGGTGGTTTTTGGTGACAGTTATTTTTTGTGATCAGAGATAACTTTTCTAATTGTGCAGCATATGAATAAATTGGGAGACCAGCTTATTCTTCAGTGTTCTGGCCACTTTGCACCTGCCTTAGGAGGGGGACTTTTTTTGAAGTTGGATAGAACAAAGGTCACAAAAGTCAGGTTATATTTTAAATGAAGTATCAGGCCTTTGGAAAGTTAATAATATTCTCTCCTGGGTTTGCAGGGAGCTTGCCCAAAGCCTTATCTTTTTGTACTTGGGACTCGTTTTTAAATCTAATTTATTATTTTCTTTTTTTATCTTGCTTTAGTGATGCTCTGTGGTCATTTTGCTTATGTCCTGAGCAGAGTTAGTGTTTGTACCACAGACTTGAGGAGAAGTTGTCAGAGTCCAGTACACTCTGGCCAGGTACTTTTAGATATTCCAAGGGTGGAGGGTATAATGTTTAATATCAGATTTACTTATTGGAGATACTTGATGTGACACGGGATTTCTGATTTAGTGGAGCAATACAAAATATACTGAAATCACAGTGCAAATGTACATTACACTTGGCAAAGTATAGTAATGGCAGTATACAGTTCAATCGCAATACCAATGTGATTCCCATTACTGGTCTCTACAATAAGCTCACCGTTGCAACACTGGGCATCCTCCGTCACTGGAAAGGAACGCGTGGGCTGAAGTCTGCTCGAGCCCATTGCTGTCTTCAAAATTGTTTCATTAGTTTTTCAGTTTTTATACTCTGTATTGGGCTGAGCTATGTGTTTGTTTCCCCCATGCTGGTCTGGCTAGCTCAGGGAGACATTCATACTAATGAACTAAATGGGAGAAACGTTTACATCATCAGTTGATCCACTCAACTGTGGATAGATGTTTAACAACACCTATCACCTAAAACAAAGGCCAACCTCTGGTCCCCTTTGTGTTGAGATAAATACAGGGCTGGCTTTGCAAAAGCTGTGGTCAGTCACACCCTACCTGATTTCCTGAGCTCCCTGGGCACATTGCCCTTGCCCATCTCCTCTGAGCCTTCCTCCATGGTAGGGTTTTATTGGTCAGTCACAAAAGTATAAGTTGCAGACCACAGTCCAGTTGCTCCTGTGCTTTACAGACATGCCATCTACAAAAGATCCTTTCTCTGAGAGCAAATGTCCAGCTGCTGAGCCGTTAGGATTTCTACTCTAGTCCAGTCAGCCTTAGCAAGAGGAGCATGTCTGAGTAACTTCCTTCTTCCCTTGGCAAGGGAAAAAAGCAAGATGGTCTTTCATCATATAAAATTATGTGTGGTAAAGAACCTGCCAAGAGCAGCCAGTTAGCGGTATTTCTATCATACGTAGATACAGGCAGCTGAAATACGAAAGTCATTACCTTTACCAAGTCACATAATGAACGTCAAAGGGAATTGCCTGGGATACTCTGCCTTGAGAAGTACTGTTCTCTGAAAAAAGCACTGCCTGTGTTTTCATTTACAGAAGTGTTTTTTGGTCAAGCATCTACTTAGGATCCTTTGGTGGCAGGGGCGGGAGGAGGGAGAGTTGTGAGTTTGGCTAAACTAACTTTTTTCCTTGCATGAATAATGTTGCTTTCAACTATTCCTTCCTTAGTAGGCCTATTTTTTGCTTAGGCTGCCATATTTGGAGAATTTAGTGTCTTGGCAAGGAATGTCTCCCTAGAAATTCTGGAGAAGCTCTGCTTGCATTACCTTGATAGCTGGGAGAGAATAGCTTGAGGGCTGCCTCAAGAATTTTAGCATGGATGATACTGTCCGTGACTTCTCAGTTAAGCGTACCTGCTAGTTTCTGTTTAAAGTCAGAGCAACACCAGGGTCTGGCTAACTGCAGACAAAATATTTGTGGGGTTTGAGGTACAGGAGCGCAAGTGTGCAAACCTTTCTGGGACATTTCTGCATCTCCGGAGAATGAGATTTCCAGGTAGGTAATTTGTTCTGTGTCTTCAGCTTGCCTGATCTACTATGTCATCCATCAAGAAGTCAGGAAGTAATAATAAAGCCTACATTTAACCTGTCTTGGCTTTTACTGTGACATTCTAATTAATGCTCACATCTGACCTATTTTCTCCTGTGCTGTCTGTTGCAGTGCTTCATGGCCGCAGCAGGGAAGTAAACAATATTAGAGGAAACCGACGCTAAGGTATACAATTTCCACGCAGCTGGTTGGAAAAGCAGTTGTCACTGCCTTCCTGGTGCAGCATGGCATTTGGACTTGGTGTTCTCTACCTGTTACTATGGGCAATTACAGGTAGGAGTTTACTTCTTGTGTGAGTCACAAAGAATGAGTGAAGCAAATGTTCCTGGAGTGTGTATGCAAGTGTGAATGAAGTATGAATAAGGCAAGAGCTGGGAAATCTTGTGATTCCTCAGTGCAAAAAGTTCTTGCAAGGTACAGCTTTGTAACTGGCCATTGATGGCAACGGAGGAAGACAGTTGTGAGTAGCTGTTTGGAGCCAATTCCAATAGGGCTGTTTCAGGGGAGATGCATGGGGCAAGAGTGGGTAGTGGGAGAGTTCAAAGAGTTTTCCTTCTCTTTCTCTTGCAGGATAGCAATTTAAGAATATGTTGCTTGTGTTCTAAGCTACCTTTTTTCTTCTTACATCTCTCACCTCATCTGCTCAACAGACATGTATTTTCTTTCAAAGACCACAGCAAAGTCCTGTAAGTTTCTGCTTCAGCCACAGAGATAGGTAAATTACTTCCATAATCAGACAGATGAAGAATGATAGTAATTTTTAATACTGCCTCTCTGTCATAGGGAGACTTAATCTGGTGCAGGCAGTTTTGACATGGCAACTACAGAACAATATATGCAAACATGGGGTTTATTTCTTTAAAGGACAGTGTTTGAACTCTGACTGTGGAGATAGTGGCAGTATGTATATTAACAGGAATTGAGAAAATGAAAGCTAGATAACTGAGTATTATCTCGTGTAGTATAAACAGGATTGGCTGTTTCATGAGGGAGAGCCTTGCTAATGTGCTATGGCTTAAATTGACTACTGAATTTGGAAACTTGGATGAGGGGTGATAGGTATTAATTACAGCTGAGGGGGGATAGGCATTAACTACGGCTGTGCTCATACCTGGTTTGAAGTAGTCCTCAAGATCACCATGAGAATCTCATAGTGCCAAGCTTTTTGAGGACAACATGGAGCTGAGGTTTCTGTTGCTGTAGTAAACAGTAAGTATGCCTTCTGTAAATAAATAAAATGTTCTCCTATGAGATACTGAGTACCTGCTGTAGGGTCCATGCCAGTATCTTTAGGAAAAAAACCCACAGCAACTTCAATAAAGGCAGTAATGTGCAGTAAATACTGAATTTTGGCTGTAGAGGATGTCACAGTTTTATGCTTTTGATAATGCTGTTAATTGTTAGCAGGCTAGAATATCCTCCATGTGCATATAGAAAGTCTTGTTTTTATTCCATAGTTGCAATTTTGCTATGCTCTCTTGATTTATATGAGAACAAGACCATTACGCTCAGACTGCTGGCTGTATTCCAAGCCTCTCCCTGTATCTCTGGTACCAGCACAGAGTGTTTAGTGGCTAATACATCCTAGTATCACATTATTTTAGTATAAATTTTAGTATTGATTTATTTCTATTGTGATAATTTGCAGTGTTTTCCATGTACTTAATATTAACTCTAAACTGGAAGGTACTTGCTGATTTCCAGGTTATGTTTGTTGATACATCAGTGGATGCTCACATTTAAGTCAAAAGGACTTCTTTTTTTGTGCAAGCTTGAAGGTGAATTGACTCAGGCTCAGAAGTTGCTAGATGTTCATTCTGCAGTTTTTCTCTGCACATGAGCTTGTGCTTCTAAAGGGTAGTTTTCCTTTAAAAAAAAAAGTTTTCTTACATTTGTTTTAACTTAAGATATTGAGAAGGCTGACTTAATATGAGAAAAGCTTGACATTACATTGTTGAGAGAACAGAGAAATGGGTTAATTAGTGAGTATCTTCAGAATGATATTGAAGAGTATGCTCTGGTTTGTCAAAAGAAATTGTGGGCTACTCTCTCCTGTTTAGATGAAATTTATTTGTTTGTTTTTATTTTGTGTGTAGTGGCTTTTGGCTAATAGTGTTTGACTGTTTCATGAATGTGGTAGGTTGACCTTGGCTGGCTGCCAGGTGCCCAGTAAGTCACTCAATCACTTCCCCTTCTCAACAAGATGGGAGAGAAAAATATGATTAAAAGCTCATGGGTCGAGATCAGGACAGGGAGATCACGTGCCAATTATAGTCAAGAGCAAACCAGACTTGACATAGGGAACTTAATTTAATTTATTGCCAATTAATCAGAGTAGGATAATGAGAAGTAAGAACAAATCTAAAAACACCTTCCCCCCCACCTCTCCCTTCTTCCCAGGCTCAGCTTCACTCCTGTCTCATCTAACTCCTTCCCCTGAGTGGCTCAGGGGGATGGGGAATGAGGGTTGCAATCAGTTCATAGTACTTCGTCTCTGCTGCTCCTTCCTCCTCACACTTTCTCCTGCTCCAGCGTGGGGTCACTCCCACAGGAGACAGTCCTTCACAAACTTCTCCAATGTGGACCCTTCCCATGGGCTGCAGTTCTGCAAGAACTGCTCCAGCATGGGCCCTTTCCATGGGGTGCAGTCCTTCAAGCACAGGCTGCTCCAGTGTGGATCCCCCACAGGGTCACAGGTCCTGCCAGAAAACATACTTCTGCATGGGCTCCTCTCTCCACGGGTCTGCAGTTCCTGCCAGGAGCCTGCTCCAGCACAGGCTCTCCGCGGGGTCACAGCTTCCTTTAGGGCTCATCCACTTGTTCCAGTGTGGGGTCCTCCACAGGCTGCAGGATGGATATCTGCTCCACCATGGACCTCTGTGGACTGCAGGAGGACAACTTGCCTCACCATGGTCTTTCCCACGGGCTGCAGGGGAATCTCTGCTCTGGTGCCTGGCGCACCTCCTCCCCCTCCTTCTTCACTGACCTGGGGGTCTGCAGGGTTGTCTCTCTCACATGTTCTCACTCCTCTCTCCTGGCTGCTGCTGTTGCACAGTGTTTTTTTTTCCCCTTCTTAAATATGTTATCACAGAGGTGCTACCACTGTCGCTGATGGGCTTGGCCTTGGCCAGCGGTGGGTTCCTCTTGGAACTGGCTCTGTCTGACATGGGGGCAGCTTCTGGTGTCTTCTCACAGAAGCCACCCCTGCAGTTCATTTCCCCCTACCCCCAACTACCAAAACCTTGCCACATAAACCCACTACAATGAAAAACAAAGGTAGAACAGTAGGCAGATCACCTAATGGATACGGGTATCTACCACTGACTAACGTCTGTGCCTCTCAGAAGGCTTGAGCTGGATGTGGCAATAGGTAGTGTGTACCATGTACCATGCCTCTGCCACTCAGCGTGTCATGCAATTCGGATGATTGACTTCCCAAACGTGTGGATGCAGCTCCTAATTTTTCCACGTAGGCATTCCTTATAATGCCAGTCTCATTTCACTGTCTTATATCCATACATTGATGAAATCAGCTTATATTGAAATAGATTTAAATTATTCTGGTCATTAATAAAAATCAATAGGTTTTGCGCTAAGGCATCCAAAAAGGATTTTTTTTTTTTCTTTCCCCTCATGCTTTCCACCACAGAAACAACAGTTACTTTGCAACTGGGAATCCAACACCTTGGAATCAATTCAGCCTAGCTCTCGTCTTGAGCAGGCATATTATAATCTGGCATTTGAGGCAGAACTTGCAAGTACTGCTATTGAAATGCATTTCTGCAAATATAATAGTGTTCTCATGGCTGACTCTCAGTTTTCTCATACTGTGTGTTCATATTGTGGTGCTTTGTTCTGAGATTAGCCACTCCAACAAAAATGCAAAGATGGATTGGCAGGTAATTGCAGTCACAGGTGTTGTGCAGCTTAGTCTCCTGTTTTTAACTCCGTGCAGCCCAGCCATAGATTACGTGACATTCCAGAGTCTTTGCTAGACATCACCAGTATCCTTTTCTTTACTGTAGGGGAGGGTGTTTCTAAATACAAGACAAATTTTCAACACAGTTCACTATTGCTGGTGTTGGACTTTGAAGAATAAGATGAACACCATTTTCTTCCCATGTATCTAATGCATGAAACACAGGCCAGGAGTGTCAAAGGACAATTTAAGATGTAGGTATGCCTTTGAAATGACAGTGGAACCATTAGCCTGGGGTCGCAGTGTATCCTTTGTTACTTATACTGCCATGGCTAGATGTTCTAGTAATGTGTTCTGGTTCACACAGGTCTTACCAGAGAGACAAGATGGTATAGTGCCTGATTATGATCTCTGAGATTATAGTGAGTTATGCAGTATGCCAGGTTAGTTCACATTGTCCGTGTCTCTGTTGTAAGTGGTCTGGTGTTTCCTTGTGGAGGGATGTAACGGCTGCGCCCGTGCATCTACCGTTCTAGTCTCCAACTGCAAATATCCACTGTCATTGATGGGACAGATGAGCTGTCTGAGTGATTCAGTGTGCTTAAATGCCCATGTGTACATCAAGGGGAGAACAGGCTGTCAGTTGGATGCATCGTTTTGGCAGGCCAGATCTCTGCAGTTTGGGCACATTTGGATTGTAAGCATATTCATAGCCTGCTTAAAAAAAGAAAAAAAGGAGGGAGGGTTTTTTAGGTGTGTGGGGTTTTTTGCTTTTTTTTTTTTCCCTCTTTAAATAGCACTTAGTTGATTTATCAGTAACAAACAGGGATGGTAATGAATGGAATGAAAACAATACTTGGAGAGGACCATCAGGCCCACTGAACTAATGAGGGAGCTTTAACAGATCCTGGACACAAGAAGTGAATGATAAATATCACAAAGGGTGCTGTAATGGCCACAAAACCTTTGCAGCTCATTGTTTGTAGATGTAACTAGAATACTATTGGCTTTATTTAGCTTTGTGTTGAGGATTTGCTTTTATGTAATTGAGCATTTTTTTGTCTATTTGTTCTCCTTCTCCTCCCCTTGCAGTGCTTAATCTGCAGTCAGCATCCTTACTGAGGCCCAGAAGAGCACTTTGGTATCCCAGATGTATCCCTGTTTAAAGTCCTGTGAGATTTCAGAGAAAGGGAGGGGAAACATCAAATAACCTAAAATAGCCTGTAGAAAAAGAATGAAGATGCATTCATGGTGTACAGAGATGTTATTGTTGCTAGAGAAACTGATGCAGTGGCATTTCAGATGTTGATGAAGTTCTCAGTAATACGGCTTTTCTGGTTTCCAGGACAGTACTTTCTATAGGCCCTTACTAAAGCTGCTGGAGTATAAGCCTTTTTCAGCATTTATGATATAAACTGTGCTTTTTAGGGGTTTATAACTACTGTGGAAATTGGCTCTGGCTTGAAAATTGGAGTTCAAGTTCTTCTCTTAGGTGATTGCAATTTTAAAAGAAAAGTTATTTTTATTTTGCTTCCAGAACCTTATCAAAATTGTTTCAATGTGTTATTATGGTGGTAGGTAAAACAAAACTGATTTCTTACTGATACAACATCTTTTCTCTCAAAATTTATCAAAATGAGGTAAAAGTTACTTGGATAGATTTAAAAAAAAAATCGTTAACCCTAAAAATGGAATGGAAGTACTTTGTTGCTTAAAGAGAGTGGAGGGAGCAGACGTCAAGAAAGCAGAGACAGTCCTACTCTTCCTGTAGGAAACTGCTGTAGGACCTTCCATTCTCACGCAGCTCAGAGGCTTCCAGGCTGTGAGAACAGTGTGCCATGTGAGCTCTCAGTGCTGTGCTGCCAGCAGTAATGCAGTGGGAGGTGATTCTGGTCAAATGTGACTTTTTCTTGGTGCAGGGTCTGAATCTGAGCTCTTCTCTATTGCACATTCCCTCTTGCCCCTTCTTTCTGCTTGTTGTACTGCTTGCCGCTAGGGAAAACAAATAGACCAGTGGACAGTTCTGTCCTTGCAGGATTTCAGGCCAGCGTAATTAGCCATGAAGAACCCAGTGTTGGTACGCTGTCACAATTTGCTACTTCCTGACTGAAGAATATTTGCCTCCAAGTCATTCAAGTGCTCGTGGTTGTGTGACCCTGCCAGAGAGGGGGAAGAGCATCTATTAGGTGTTGCAGTTAGTCTCTGTGTCTGGTTGAGGAAAGTTCTCCAGCCAGCTGTGATGGAAGAACAGCTGTGTTCTGCTGGGCTCTTGACATCAGCGGACTCATGCACCAAGATGTGAAAGAGCGGCAGCGTGCAGCTCAAAGAAGGGTGTGGATGTTTCCTCACTAAAGGAAGGAATCTCTTTAAAATGAAGCTGTGTTCCACAGTGTGAGTGTTTATTAGGGAATTGGTGGGGGGCATGGTTTTTTTTTTTTTAGGGTAACCAACTTGCCTGACTATGTCTCTAGATATGTCAGTGTTGTCCTACTGTAGATGTAACAAGGTACAGCTAAAAGGAAGGGGAACACTTGGCTTGCAGAACTTTTAGGCTATTGGTGGCCCAGGCGCCAGAGGTTTTTCAGGGCTCGTAATAAAGGGAGGCAGTCTTTTTGTTGGTAACATGAATGAGTACTTCTGAAACAGTAAGCAGAATTGCATGATGCTATTTTTTTTGCCATTACTGGTCAGAGTAGAACAGTGCTTTAATTTCTGAGTTCAGTTAACTAAAGGAAAACAGCTGTGCTATGATCTCAGGCAGTAGGTAATGGTTTAGCAGACAAAAATGTTACTATGTGACCTTTCATGTGGCACACTTTCAGTAAATTTTCTGTAAATAAGAGACTTCCCTAACTCTTACTTGAGCCCATTGCAGGCTGGAGATTGGACAGGGTGAAGGGGAATATGAAATTAGAGATTAGATTAAGTTCACTCTAAGTAGATGTTGCGTATTTTCCATCTGAAAACAATTAATGGACACATGGGAAATAGCCTGCTTAATTCATCCATTCTTGCTCACCTACTGCTAGAATTTAACTCGGGTGTAACTAGCTGAAGCAATAGATGAAATTTTGATTACTTTGATATTTGGATTACACTGTTAGATTTAATTTAGAGTTGGTGGGGAAATAATTTTCCCATTGTACAGAAATTCTGAAGCTTAATGTTTTTTCTTTTCCTTATTGGGATGAAACCAAGGCCTTCTGACATTTGAAAAAGGGGGTAGCTAAGGTCTGTGGCTAGAATGCTTGCTTGGGAGATTTAAGTTCAAAGTCGTGCATTATTTTAGGAATATTCTGGACTTTTTTCTCTATGGCTAATGAGACACCATTAATTTCTTGGGAGGCTGACTCTCCAGTGTGATAGCTGATGTATCAAACTGAAAGTGGCAGAGTGAGATTTGAAGCTTGCTTTGACATCAGGCTGAGTGAGGACTGGCTTCAGATGAGAGTTTTGGATTATTCCATTGTGTCAGTCTGTCTCTAAGACAAGAATTGTTGGTTGTTTTTTCTTAACAAATAAATAATGAAACTTTCAAATTTCTTTTGACAGGTTGGTCACTTTCTCCTTCAGGGATGAGGTAAAGAAGGGAAGGGATGAAAACAGCCTGCAAAGGAGTTTTTTGACCCACCTTAATAGAGCTGTTCCTAAAGTATTAATTGTAATGAGTTGTTACTGACCTAATGTAGCGCATTCACACAGAGTCATGTTTCTGTTTTACCCTATTAAAGACCTGTTTCTCATCTCCCTGCTGACTTACGGGGTTAACTAAATTGGTACCTGTTGAAAAAGGACAGAATGGTTAAATGGGCTGCCTGACTCTTATACTTCATTTTAACCCAGACCTCTGCCGGCTTCCCTGTCCGAAGTTGTGCAGACAACCTAAAGGAAAGACTTGTGATGACAATTCAGTCTCTGTCAGGGTCTTATGTTTTTGGAGGTGAAAGGGAATGTAGAGGAAATATTTATATGCAGTGTGGAAAAAAATAAAAAACACAAATCCTGAGCACCTCCCGGGTACAGATAAAGATACTTTATGTCTGGGCTATGTTAGAACAGGATAAGTTGTTTTAAATTCATGTTCCCCTGGGTAGATTTTTCACTGAAAGTGCAAAGTGGAAGAGTAAACAGCATCCCGGATCTGTGAAGGAGTAGCTGGAGTCAGAAAAATGGCACTTGAAGCTTTTTATCAAGCTTGAATGGCACTTGAAGCTGTTTATCCTTTTTTGTCAACTTCCTATTCAGCTATACCTATTTGCAAATCATTGGTCTTTTTAAAATTTTTTGTTTCATGTTTTTCCTCCCCCCAGATAGCCAGCTCTGCAAAACCGTCATAAAGTCTTATCCTCTCTATCCCTCAGTGTGAACTTAACCTACTTTGCAAGCTGTATGTTCATTCCAGGCAGTATGATGCCCCACAGGTATTTCAGTATCTGTGTTCAGATCATGTATTGGGAAGTTCAGCCAAGAAGATGTGGTGGGAACTGTAGCGTGGTGGTTGGATACACTGCATGCGTAGGAGAATCTGCATCTCCAAGGCTCTAGGTCATGGTCAGACCTAACCCCTATTGTCAACCTATTCCTACTCTTTGATTTTGTTTTTCCTGCCCATCAGCTCAATGGATTTGAGCTGGAATCCATTAGTCAAGCTTCTTTGTTTCTTTTTCTCCTGCCATATACTATTGTGAATAAAGAGGTTTCTGCTGCCAGAACTCAGCTGTTAATGATGTGCAAAGCAGGCAGAGTCAACTTTGTCTTCCATTACTGTGTTAGCTCCACAGTGGTGACATCTTGTTTTCATTGGTTGAATTAGCAAGTCTAGTTGAAAACAATGTTAAGAAGAATATCCTGGTTTTACTCAACTATTTCTTGAAGCATGGTCAGATTTTTCAAGCTGCATTTTGGAGAGAGGAATTCAGTTATAATTCTGAATTATAAAGAAGAGGAGCAGTTATAACCAGGGAAAAAATCACCTAGAAAAGATGTTAAAAATTGACTGAGTTATACAGTATGTTGATTCGTGCTTGATTTGAACATTTCACACTCAGTCTGTGATGTGCTATGAAAACAATTCTGATGTCATACTGAAAGATTACAACTTCACTGCAAAGGAAGGAAAGATGCTCCCTACTGGAGCAAGCTTTTGGGATTTCACATTAAGTAGTGGGTAAAGAAGCAAAAGTTTGAGAATTTGATCCAGCTTTTATATTAACCCCAGCAATTATGTTGGGGTGATGCACTCTTCATGAAGTTCAGGTGAGATGGCAAATGTTTCTCCTATGGAGATTTTTGCTGCCTTCTCCCTCAAATGAAACAGTGACATGTTACAGTGTCTTTCTTTAGTTTTAAAATGGTTTTTGCTCACTATAATATGGGGGTAATGGAGGTACCCCATGATTTTTGTGTTCCCTGCTCTGTTCATGCTTTTAATTATTGGCAGCTCACTTTCATCTCTATGTATTTGTATTTGTAGCAAGGGAGTAAGAAGTACTTTGCAAAACATGTCAAGATCCTACACTGAAAAATCCTCCAAAGTGCAAATACTACTGCAAAGGGACATGCTGAAAAAAAAGTGGTGGTGATGTTAGTGAAAGGAAATGACCTTATTTAAGCAGGGTGCTACCTGTCTTTATCTTGTCTCCTGTGATAAGCCATTTTTGGTCACAGTAAACTATATTACAGCTTGGTTGTACTGTTGTGCCTTATGTTGGTGGTGTTGTTTCAGGTTCCAGTTGTGAGCAGTGCAGAGAAGGAGCCACGTACTCAGGTGCAGTAATATCTCCCAACTTAGAAACCACTAAAATTATGAGAGTTCCTCATGCTATGTCAGTGTCTGACTGCATCGCAGCATGTTGTGACCTATCTGGTTGTGACTTGTCCTGGATGTTTGAACGACGCTGTTACATCGTGAACTGCCAACACAAGGAGAATTGTGAACCTAAAAAAATTGAAACTGTAAAGTCCTATCTTACGTTTGTGCTGAGGCCTTCTCAGAGGCCAGCCTCGCTGCTAGGATTTGGACAAGTGATCCCAAGCATGGTCCACTCTGTGGGACTCCAGAATGAGCCATCTGAGGAAGTGAGTAGCCTCAAGGAGCTGTCTCTGCTTGGCAAAGATCCCAGCCTTGAGGAGATACCTGAATACATTGATGATTATAAAGAGTTGGAGCAGGACCCCTTTCAGGTGAGCATCAAACATGAGCAGAAGGAGAGCACGGATTATGCTGACTGGGGCCTGATGGTGCCAGGTGGAAACAGCTTCAACTCTTCTGTGGGTGATGATGGAGATAACCAGGAATACTTTGCTGAAAAGAAAGGGGATGCTGGGAAGGTGGAAAGCCTTCTGAATAAAACCAGCTCTGAACTGAACTCTGTCACTGAACACTCCACAGAGAGGTTGTCAGTTCTCCCAGAGATTACACCATCCCCCGGGAAGACATTTGAAAGTGAAGCAGCTGTTCAACTTCTTGCACAGCCTGATGATGCTTTGCAAAAAGAGGTATGTTTGCCCCTCAGGAAGCAGGCGGAGTATGGTGAGGCCACTTTGCAATTGTTTTGGTTTTCAAACCATATTAGGTTATTGCTTTATAATGTAACCCTAACACTCAAATGACTTACAGTCCTGTTACAGTGTAGAAAAGGCTGAAAGGGACAGGATTGTCTTAATAGGCAAATGAATTGCTAAAGGACTCTCTTCTGTCAGGTGATAAGGAGCAAAGCTCCTTTTGGGACACTGTGGGGTTTCCTTGGAAGTGTACAGATGAGGGGGCTTGGACCTGGTATAATAGTGTTATGGTATTCTTCCCTTCTGACCCTTGGTGACTCATTAGAAGAAGTTAGCTGAGCGATACTAGTGGACCGTCTAGTATCCAAAGGCCAAGACCAGTAAATGTAAGTTCCTCCATCAATAAAATTAAGCCTGTTTTATGGGTTTCATGTTACTACTGCACAGTGGTGTTACAGATATAATGGTGCTGAGTAAATACCTTTTATAATGCTTTTAAAATGTATAAGAGAGGCAAGGTACGTAAGGAGGGACAGTGGTGGTTTTGGACCATGATGTACAGCAGGATAAAGTGGATGAGGTTTTTGTTCTCAAAATACTTTTCTTGAGTCTGGCAATAAGAAAAATAAGTTAAATGCTTAAAACCTAGTTTAGATACTTAAGATGTTCTCTATTTATGCCAACCAGTTTGATCAGTTGAGACCAAAGGAGCTCTGGTTCGTTAAGAACAGGGTGGGATCAGCTGGAAAGTTGAAACAGGCTGTCAAGTCAACATTTACTGTGTTTGACACACGTACCTCCTAGAGGGAAGAGGAAATGAAGCAATGTTAGCTGGATTGCTCCAAATTCCACGGGATTCTGTAACCAGCAACTACCTATCTCTTGCTGTAAAAGTGATAATTTATTGCCATTACTGTAGGGAAGAAAAATATATGTAAATAAGAAGGTTGCATGAAATCTGTGACAACTGAGGTTCTTGGAGGGGGTGACTGAAATGGGAAAAGTATGTGTGGAGAGCAGCAAGTCTTAAGATACAATCTAACTTGGCTACCATTGCAGCCTAGAGATGTGGCAGTTTCTGGGCTCTGCTTGGAGATCTAGATATTCTGAGAACTTCTGGGATTCTTGGGTGGCCTCTGGGAGTGGGGTGAGGAACATGAATGGCTGCTGCAGCTGGGAGAGGACAGCTAGCAGAGGCTGGGACTTCTACCAGCTCCTCACAAGTTCTGTCAGCTGTTCTTGATCAAAGGGTGCTTTGGGCTATTGCCCTAGCTGGCTCACCATCACAGAGGGTGATGCACTCTTTCAGCAGGTGCTGGGGGGAGGCCTAGGAGCTCTGCCTAGAGATGGCAGTGAGCTAGTCAAGAGTTTATATGCGTCAGGGCTGGCAAGCCAACTGTTGTGGGCAACATTAGGGTGCATGTCTACTCCAGACTGCCTGGTCAGGAACAAGTAGATGAAGCCTTCAGGCAACTGGGAGGAGCCTTATATTCACAGCCCCTGGCCCTCATGGGGGATTTAAGCAACTCCAATACCTACTGGGAGGGCAAGGGAGCAGGGCACAAGCAATGCAGGAGGTTTCTGGAGTGTGTTGATGGTGTCTTCAAGAAGTTATCAGAGGTGATTGTAGAGCTGACAAGGAGAGAGGCTCTGCTAGACCTCACCCTTGCAGGCAAGGAGGGATTGGTCAGTAATGTGGCCATGAGGTGGTGGAGTTCAGGCTCTTGAGAGTGGTGGGAATAAGTCAAAAAGCAGGGTCACAGCCATGGGCTTCAGGAGAGCAGCCTTTGGCCTGTTGTGGGATCTGCTTGGAAAAATCCCCAGGGAGACTGTCCTGGAGATCAGTGGAGACCGTGAGAGCAGGTTTTTTTTCAAGGATCACCTCCTCCAGGCTCAAGATAGACTGTGACCTTTATGATTGACCAAGTTGGTCTAGAGTGTATTGGCATGAGTGAGAAGAGATTAGAACTTGTCTCCATGTGTATGGAAGAACATTTGATAACAGATAAAGTGCTGTTGCAAGTTGAAAAGTGGGTACTGCTTCTGCAAGCAGAGTTGACAACAGAAGACTTCTTTTAAAAAGTATCTATCATGCAGACCTTGAAATGAGCATAAATTAACATGGGAGTTTAGGCGAGAGGGGTAGATACTATTTGTTTTTTCTATTAGTATGCAAAAAGTACATATAAATGTACATGTGAAAAGTATGAGTCCTAAGTATATGGTCCCCGCTGATAAAACTTAGAGTGACATTCTGTCATGCGCTAGAGTTGCAGTTAGTTCTCAAAGGGCAATAACTGAGCTGTTCTTACAAAGTTAAAATTAAGGAAACCCAACTACTGCTGTACTAAGCTCATCTCCCATTTTTCCTTCCATCTGCTAAGGGAAACTAAGAAGCATCTTTTAGTTACTGCCTGTGCTGTGTGCTGGAAATTAAGCCATGGAAAGAACCTGCAGTAGCTCCATGCACCGCCATGTTTCTGCACTTTGGGTATGCAGTAAGACTTGAAGCTTGCCTCCGTTGTATTTTGCTGGCAAATGGAAGCCTCATTAGCACTGTGCTAAGCCTTAGCCAATTGTCAGGATCTCTGCTGACTGAGCTGCTTATGCCTTGTGCCTTAGAGAAGCCATACAACTTTTGAGTTCACCTAAAGTGTGTGGCTAACAGAGCTGAGCAAATTTGTTCCCCATCTCTAAGAGATCATGTGAATACAGCTTTATGAAAGTTGAGATTTCACTCTTGCAGTGGTAATGATATATATGGCCAAGCCTACTTTGTAAATCTTTGCTTTGATTTTGCCACCCCAGTCAGAATAGAAAGATTTTGCTTTCTCTCTGTGCACTGCCTGTGTAGATGGGAGTTTCTTGCAAAGTGAAATGGAGAGAAACCTGTTTCTCACTGGGACATGGAGGAAGCATTCCTGTGTAGTCTTTATATTATGCTAACAGTATGCTAGCACAGCCATTGAAATTCCTCTGGAAAGGCTGAGGAATGAGCTTGCTTCTTTCAGTGCAGAAGGGATGAAGCTCCAAAACTGTGGGTCAGTCTTTAGCCCCAGCTGGTAGTGATGTTGAAGAGCTGATAAGACAACTGTAGTTAGAAGGTGGTCAGGCAGTGCTCTGTTAGCAGACCTGTAGAAGGTTGATGGGGTAGCATTGAAAGCTGTTCATGAAATGTATTGTGAAATGACTCTAAAGGCTCTCTATTAATGTAGAGAAATGTTAAGAATCTGGAGAAGCAGAAGGTTTTGAGAAACTGCCAAAGCCTGCGAAGCCTTTGTTTCCCAAGCAGGAATCCTTTTAATTTAGACATTCATAGAGAAATGGAGATGACAAGCAGTTTTGGCAAATGCCTTTCCCTGGCCTTCCCCAGATTCAACTTCAGTCCAGACGCATCTCCTCTCACCTTCCTCATCTCCACTCCCCTTCTTTTCACTGGACATTATGCTCAGTCCCTTAGATGAGGTGACAGGTGTCACAGGAGATTGGGAACAGTGCATGGCAGTTTCCTTTTTCCCACTTATTGCTTCTTTCTCTTTTCTGCCACTGTTTCTTCCTTCTTGTTTTTTCTGCTCTGGTGTGGGCTTTTTGGTGGGCCTCAGTCCCCTAGGAGGTGGCATGAAGGGCCTTGTTCCAGGAAGGTTCTCCAGCCCTGTGCCCAATAATGTCCCCTTCCACGTGTTCCCTCTCATGTCTCCTGTTATGCATCCCCTCCACCTCCTCCTGTGTCCCCTGCCCCCAGTGGCTATTGCTCTTTCTTAACTATGTCTGGGTGGTTGCAGTGTTGGTGTGTGGTGGCTTGTTTTTATTCATTGCCAAACTGGGACCACAGGGGTGACCCCTGCAGCCAGTCCTCTGCCACCCAAACCCTGCCACTTATGCCTAACACAAACTTCCCACTTGGCTTCAAGTTTTTCTGGTTTGGGAACTGTACTCTAGTGAAAAAGATGCTGCCTGTGATAGGATTTCCTTCTTGTGTCTCCTTCTCCAGCAAGCAGACATTTTAATCAAATCTTATATGGATGGTTCAGGCACATATTTATGTTTCTTTCTGAAAAAATATTTCTTTGGAAACCAAATTTTGTTATTAAGGAAATCTTAAGTTTTTATACTGCATTAAAAATGCTGACATGTCTCCAAATAGTTTTCTTACTGGTATATGATCCAAACTACCTCTCAAACTCTGGTCTTTTTATATAGGTCATGAAAATGTGAAGATCTTAAAACCATTTTTGCTAATAACTTTAAGGAAATACCCTCTGTTTATTGCATGTTATACAATATTTTCCTGTCTTCCACTTAATTCTGCCACAGCAATTCTATAGCTTTGTTCCTAGATCCATGCTGATGCACTCCCTTCTGCAGCTTCCAGACAAAGCTGTTTTGACAAGCAAGACAGACCAGGGTGGCAAAAATGCAGTTCCCTCCCTTCACAGTAGTCAGCAGGATGCAGTGTCCTCAGGTGCTGTGTTCTTTGAGCAAGGACCTGGATAGAGATTTTTAAACTGTGAGACCAACCAAACACAGGCCTCTGGAGTCCGTGCTGCAGGAGCGTCCTTGCCATAAATGCAGTCAGGTGTAGGGGGTTTCTGTATGTGACTTGGGATAGAGCATATGGGGTTTGTCAGTTAACTGAGTAACCTGGCTTTTGGGTTTACATCAGAGTTCAGAGTGATCTTATGGACTGTCATGCTCTAGCAGCTGAATAACGTGAATACATTTAGAAATCTGTACAAAGTAAATGCTGTCACGCTGCCCAAACCAGGAATCTGCAGTGCTGCTCATCCTTGAAGTGAGATACCTGTGAAGTATTGTCTCCTTAAAATTTCCACTTAACTGCTGATCTGTTAAGCAAGGTGAGTTTTTCAGGTTTTGGTCAGATTCCAGCCACTGCTATGTTTATGATGCAACGTTTCAAACATTCAATAGGTTAGGCCTGACTTGATTCTTGAGTTTATTGCATTTGCAGGAATAACGGTGCAGTCAAAATGCATAAAGCTCTACCTAAGAAACCTGAAGACGGCTGAGAGAATATATGTGATGAAGAGCCTTTTAACATCTGATTGATATGCCTTCAGAATTGATACTTAAGAGTTAGAATGCAGTAGAATATCAGAGATGTTCATATCTTATTTTGGCTTGCTTTCAGTTTTGAGGCCTGTGAATGCTGAACAGTCCTGTTTGGTTAAAAATGTATTGACTTGATCCTTAGGGGATGTATAAGACCCCTGAAAGATGTTTTGATATTTAGATTTACATGTCAGAAATGTTTGTTTCTTTCTTGAAGTCTGCACTTTGTGTCATACAGTATGATGGTTTGCTCTTTTGCAACTCCCCAACTGTACAATTAGTAGACGTCATACTTGCTTGAAATCATTAGACAGATAACTGAATGCAGAGAAGCAGGGAGCAGCAGACCAATGAAAGAGCAGAGTTTCACTGCTGACAGAGCTGCTCTCCATAAGGTTTTCCAGATAAATGAGAGCAAATGGTACTACAGTTATGCAGTAGTCATATGTGCAGAGGGACATGGAGGAAACACTGCTGGGGAAGCAGTTGTATCAAACACAATACTAGCAGCCCTTGACTCACCAGAGTCCTGATCAGTTGTCTTTGGGGGTACTTGAGGAAGATGCCTCCTTGAGGATGAAAGGTGGGTTGCCTGGAGCGTCAGGATGGAGCAAGGCAACATGGTTGGACTTGTCCTTCCCATTCACGGGGAGAAAAGAAAGCACCCAGTCTGTGGTGTCAGCCAGGGACCAGAAGGGAAGAAGGCTCCCCCTTGACATGATGCTGCTGCCTGCACTGAAACTTGGAGCTTCCCCATGGAACTGCATGACTATATTTTTCCTTTGGGATTATGGGGGTGTGTTTGTTTTCCGTTGGAATTCTCAAGAGATTTGCACTCAAGTGAAACCCTGAGAACTGAAGGTGTGTTTATTTTGTAATAAGCAGTAGTGGCTGTACAGGTGGGTAAAAGCAAACCAAAAAAACCCCACAAAGCCTATACCAACAGAACTGCCTACCTTACTCACTTTGAGAAAGAGTCCTTTTCTTTTCAGTTCCCAAGCTAGAATTCAGGTTAATCTTTCCCTCCACATCTGCTCCAGCGTATTGCTCAGTGATAGTTTCTGCCTGAGAGCTCAACTTCTGATACTGCCCCTGTCCCAGTTATCTGCTGTTTGCTAACATTCTTAGTTTAAGCTATCTTTTTGACTGTGACACTGCATCAGATGTGACAGTGCCACAGGGCAGCTTTTTTGACTGCAGAGTCTTGCCTAGGCTTGCTGACTGAAGACATGTTTGGTGCTGTTGCAGAAGAGAGTGTCCCAGGAAAGGTACATTTGAGGTGACTTTGTCCCCATCTGTCCTACAAAGCCAGGATGGCTGCTTCTCAGCTGAGAGATTGGCAAAGGGCCAGGAGAGGAGGAAAGCCAGAGGAAGCTCAGAAGTGGATTTCCCTCAAATTTGGAAGGCAAAGAAACACTTTTGTTTGCCAAAGTGTGGTAAAGATGATCTTTTTGGAAGATGTGGGATGGAGTATGTAAAGGAAAACTGTCTGGAAGAAAGGCCTTTTGTCAAGGTATGAGGCAGGACGGGCCTGAGGCTTTCCTTGTGCATGATAATGTTGTCAAGGATGAGATTCCTGCCAAGGGTCTAGGCTTGGCATGCTGAAGGCACTACCTTAGGGGAGCTGCAGTCCCTGATCCTGCTGTCAGTGTCCCAGCTGCTCAGACAGATCTTCTTACTGTCCGTGTACTGAGCGGAGCTGGAGGTGTGGGCACAAAGGTGCTTGTGTTATCTGTGTTATGGACCCATCTGGAGGTGCAGATCCTGGTGTGGCCCTTGGCATCCTCACAGGGTAGGCAGCCACAGTCCCCAACACTGCTGTTGCTGTCCCAGCTGCACAGGGATCTTTTCTCCCTGTCCTTGTTGAAGGCAGAGACGGAATTGCAGATGACTTCCATGCTCTCTGTTCCCTTGCAGGCTGGGAAGCAACAGTCCCTGACATCACTTTCATGTTCCCAGCTGCAGAGGGAGCTTTTCCTCCTGTCCACATCCAAGGCAGAGCTGCTCTGATTTCCTAGGGAGGCAACAGACTGCAGAGTGAAAGTGGAGCACCCGAAATATGAAGAGAAACTGAGAGCTGGGACTGTTCAGCCTTGAGCAGAGAGGGTTCAGGGGGATCTTACCAATGTGTATCAATAACTACGGCAGGAGTGAAGGAGATGGAGCCAGGCTCTTTTCAGTGCTGTCCAGTGACGGGACAAGAGGCAATGGACACAAATTGAAATACAAGGGATTCTATTTAAATACTAAAACCCACCTTTTTCTTTTTTCCTGTGAGAATGGTCAAACACTGGAACAGGTTTTCCAGAGAGGCTGTGGATTCTCTGTCCTTGGAGATATCCAAAACCTGACTGGACACGGTCCTGAGCAGCTTGCTGTAGCTTATCCTGCTTTGAGGAGGGGTGTTGGGCTAGGCGATCTCCAGAGGTCCCTTCCTACCTCAGCCATTCCAACCTTCATAATCCTATTCTTCAGTTAATAGATTATGTACAAATAATAGCAGTATGTTATGTCTTCATGTGCCATGCGCAGTAGCCATCATTGGCAAAATGCTTTTCTCTAGATGTTAGGTCAGAAATGAGTCTTGAGAACATAAGGAAAAACTATTGGCCTGTAGAAACTAATGTGTCATGGAAAGTTGATGGGGCCTGAGAGAGGGGCAAGGTGATGGGCAAGGCTAACACAGGGCTGAGTTATTCCTGCAAAACTTGCCGTGTCCTTTGCTGCAGTTCTGATTTACTAACAAGATGGGTTAGTGAGAAGAACATGACTGCTTGGTGACTAAAGTAGAGAGATTTAGGGCATTTTATTAGTGGTGAGGAAGTAAGAAGGTATGAGCAAGTTCTGGTCTGAGCAGATCTAATAAGAAGGAAGGATTCTGTTACGTTTGTGTGTGTACAGCATGAAGACAGTAATACTCACCACATTAGACTTTCTGTCATTGGCTTTTAAAGGTTTATGACTATATTTAGACCTGTCCTACTGTTCTGTATTATTTTGAGAACTGATAGCTGTCCTGGTTTCAGCTGGGATAGAGTTAACTGTCTTCCTAGTAGCTGGTACAGTGTTATGTTTTGAGTTCAGTATGCGAAGAATGTTGAGAACACTGATGTTTTCAGTTGTTGCTCAGTAGTGTTTAGACTAAAGTCAAGGATTTTTCAGCTTCTCATGCCCAGCCAGTGAGAAAGCTGGAGGGGCACAAGAAGTTGGCACAGGACACAGCCAGGGCACCTGACCCAAACTGGCCAACGGTGTATTCCATACCGTGGGACGTCCCATCCAGTATAGGAACTGGGAAGGGGGGTGGCGGGGGAATCGCTGCTCGGGGACTAGCTGGGTGTCAGTCGGCGGGTGGTGAGCAATTGCACTGCGCATCATTTGTACATTCCAATCCTTTAATTATTACTGTTGTCATTTTATTAGTATTATCATTATTAGTTTCTTTTCTGTTCTATTAAACCGTTCTTATCTCAACCCATGGGTTTTGCTGTTTTTCCCGATTTTTCTCCCCCATCCCACTGGGTGGGGGGGGGAGTGCGTGAGCGGCTGTGTGGTGTTTAGTTGCTGGCTGGGGTTAAACCACGACAATAGCCTTAGTTGTGTTCCAGGTTACCTCATTTTGATGACCATAGCCTACACTGTTCTCCATCTGAAACTTGGAAAATGATTAGCATTTCTTACAAGCCTGATGGAAAAAACTCACTCCTCCTTTTGATAGTTATTCTGTATAGGAGTAAAACCTAGTAACATAAATCGGTAGGCTCACCCTACATGCCATTTAAAACCTAGCATACCTCTAAACCTAGAAATGTGAAAAATGGCTCACTTATAACAACACTTTCCCTATAATTCATTTTTCAGGCTGCTACGCCTTCCCCTTCTTCGGGCAAACTGGATTTCTCCCCAGGTGTGTCAGAGAAAACCCAGACTCCCACAATGACCCCAGAGAATGTCACTGAAGGTGGGATCATGCTACTTCCCACTAATACTGTGCCATCTCAGCCCATGCAGCAATTCACACCACCTGCTACTGCTGCTAAAGCAGGTAATGTTTCAGCATAGCTGGAGATCTGAGGGGTACCTGCAGGTTGGACAGTGGGTGGGGATGGCTTTACTACTGTCAGGCCTCCAACCTGTTGTTAGTGATGAGCTTGCTCTTTATCCAAATGTAACATCATCCCACTTTAAGCCTGTAGACCTACAGTAACACAGCAAACTCCAGACCCCTTAGCCAGTTACTTCTGAGGAAAAACTCTGACCGAGCCCATCATTAATGGGAAATTATAACTCAAGCAAGTACAGCCAAGTAAAAAGCAGAGATAAAAAGCCTTTTTTAAACGGCTTAATTTTTATACTTGGTGAGAAATACCTGAGGCTTTCTGGAGTTTCAGAATAGTCTCTTCTAGCCATACTGTTGTTTTTGTGTGACTCTTCAGAACATTGCTCCCTCTCAGAAACTCTTCAGTAGGGTTCCCACTATATCATGTCAGAGATCACGCAGCAACATAGGTGGGACCTGAGGAAGCTCAGTCCTTAATAGGGAAGAAGCCCAGCCCTTAGTAGGGGAGAATATGGCCTCCTTATTCTGGGAAAGAAATGTTTTGCTCTGATTTCAAAGCTGTGAGGAAGCCTATCAGACTTCCAGCTGTAGAGCAAAAGTTTTTATTTTGAAAAGGACACGTTTTAACTATGTCCTCTGTAGTTGTGTTAAATTCTGTGTGTATGTTAGAGTATCTCCTTTCTCCTGCTGAGTTTCCTGCCTCCCTGTGCACCCTGACAAAAGGTTAGAAGGGCCACAAGAAGCAGAGCAGCACAGGTGTGTGTTCTTCTGCACTCCTGATGTGCTGAGGGATATGGAGAGCTAAGCCCCTTGCTTCCTGGTAGAGCAAGTCTGATTTGGGACATTCTTGGCACCCTCTGCCAAACTGCAACCTGTCAGCCAGGATAGCAGTAGGAGGTAACAGGAAGAGATGAGCTACAAGAGATCCCTCTCCAAGGCAATGGATCATCATCACCTTTGAGTGTTGACTAGGCAGCTCCTCCTCCTCCTTCACAGGAGGAGGTTGAAGAGGACTCAAAAAGGAGCTTGGAAGAAGAAGCTGAAGGGAAGGTTGTGATGAATCTCACAGTAAGTACTGCTTTGTGCAAGGATTGCCTCAAGTTTGTATGTTCTCAGCCCTACTGTCTTGGAAGTCTCGAAGACAGTCCCTCCTTTTCTCCATTGGTCATCAACCTCATCTAGCCATTTTATTCTCATCTCATATGGAGGTCAAAGTACAAACCTCCATTCCACTGGTGTCTAGGGCAACTCCCACGAGCGATTATGGAGCCTTGGGTGCATTTAAGTAGCAGTGATAGAAAGTGTGCTGTCAATGTGGCCTCTTCACTTCATCCATTTTTTTAGACCTCTCAGCTGCTACCGCTGAGTAGCTTCTTGCTCATGTATTCAGAGTTTGTAAGTTGAACATTTAGACACTAGTGAATGTTGCCTTTGGAGAACCTTTGTTCTGTGGGTTCCCAATAGTCAAAGGAAGATGTTTAAAACCTTTGAAATACAGGTCTATGGGAACCTTTCCTGAAGGTGTGCTTTGGTATGTTTCTGTTGGGGAATGGATTTGTGGACTTCAGCATTTTTGGAAGGGGAGTTTTCACAGATGAGAACTGGGACTGTGTTCCTGGATGGCAAATAGACTGAATGTGCAGTTCGGCTACAAAATAACACCTTTGCCCTGCTATGCAAATGGAATTTTTAAAAGGGACACTGAGCTGGACATTAAGGCATGCCTCACAAGTCCCACACAAACATAGAAGTAGTGCTTCTTGGTGAAAGAAGGCGTGATATTAGAGTTCTAGTATGGACTATGTTACTTTAATTAGGTTTGTCCTGGTGCAGATGGCTTTTTTGTCTTCTGTAATTGCATATTTTTTAATTCCTGCACTTCCATCCAATTACTAAGAAAAATGCAGAATTCTTTATGCAGAGCAATGTTACCTTTGATATACAGGAATAATCTAAAGCAGAGGTAGGGGAAATGACACTTCATATTTGGGGAAGATGAAAAATTTTGGTTTGGTAGAAGGTGAAGGAGCCATAGTCGTGATTATAATAGATTATTATTTGATTATGTATTGAGGAATACTTTTTTTTTTCCTTATCCTTGCCTATTCACTGTAGAGTGTTTGTCAAATTTTACTTACTCCATTACAAATAATACTTGAAGATACTAAATTTATATCCATCCCTTCTGTTAAAACATAATTTATTTATTCTGTCTTAGATACAGTAAAAGAACTTACTGTGTCTGCTGGAGATAACATACAAGTGATGCTACCCAGAAATGAGGTTGAACTGAATGCCTTTGTTGTCCCGTCACCACCTACAGGTGAGTTGAATGGCCTTGGCATACAAGGAGGTGCACACACTACCAACCTGTAACTGCAGACAAGTCCTGAGTTATGTGAACATCCACACCTTGGGATAAAACCAGCTTTCTCATCTCCTTCTACTACCTTTTTTTGTGGCTTCAGCTGCAGAGAGGATTTCCTCCTTTGGATTTTAGAGATTTATTTTTTTAAAGTGGCGTTTATTTTCAAAAGCTGAACTCATTAGCCAGATGGTTCAATAGAAAGCCTATAGTTTCTACCAAAAGATGATCTGGCCCAGGTTATAGCATCTTGCTGTAAAGCAGAGCGGGGGGTGGGGAGTAGGTTCTGAATGCAACAGTTACTTTAAAACTACCAGCATCTGAACTGCAGCAGCAAAGAATATGTATTTCATAGGTAGCTATGTAAAAAGCATTCACTTCACATGAAGCTGTTTTTTGTGAAGCAATTACTTGTGAAGTCTATTACATCCTTGCTGCTTTACCAATTTACAGCACACTGTAGAAGTTTAACATGTATTCATACTGCTTCGTTTTGCAGACTTAAACAGTCGCAGTCATGATTGCCTACTGTAGCATTTTATCTGACGGATGGTGAACTTGATTTCTTTGTTTCCTGGGCTTATTGTGAAGGCAAAGCTGATTACTCTTATGATGTGTTGTTGTTCTTAGAAACAGCCTACACCTATGAGTGGAGCTTAATCAGTCACCCTGCTGACTATGGTGGTGAAATGGAGCGCAGGCACAGCCAGACCTTGAAGCTCTCTCATGTAAGTGAGCTGTAAGCTCAGGCTCACTGTGTTTGTGTGGTCCTTTCACAGGAATCTAACCTGTGGGAAGGGCACCTTGATTCAAGGAGTTCAAATGACTGCCAGAATCTCTTCACTTAACCTGTGTCGCCAAATCTTTACCAGTTTAGAAGTGTCTTTTTTAGAGTGCTTTAATAATTTTCTAAGATAGAGTAAAAATTCTTAAGTGTTTGCTTTGTATTCCTTGGTTCTGGGCAGTGACTAGTGGCCTTTTGTGTATTTGTTTATAAAAGGAGCTCGAGGTTTCATTTCCAGATTTTTCTCTGTTTACAATATGATTGGCAGATTTATGCATACTGCTTTTGTATAATTTGATGTGTAACCTGATTTGTTCTGTGTTTGTCTCAGTTATCGGTGGGATTTTATGCCTTCAAAGTGACGGTTTCTGGTGAAAATGCCTTTGGTGAAGGTTTTGTAAATGTCACAGTCAAACCAGGTAAATCAGTTGGCTAAAGTAATGAAATTAATTTCTTAACAGCAGTAGTTGTACAACATGCTTATCTAATAGTCTGTTAGTTACTGTCTGTCAAAGACATCTGGTATGGCAGTCATGCAGAGATGTTTCATATCTTGGTGTCTATAAAGCATTTTAAGGAAGTAGAGTTAAGGATCTTGCTCACTGTGTTTAAGTGCTCTCTGGTCTTGTACCCTCCTCACGCAAGGCCTGAGATAGCATCATGCCACCTTTTATGGTCCCCTTCTCCAGTACAGCTAGGAACAGCAATCAGGTGTTGAACCAGCTCTAGCTGCAAGTTACAGTGCTCAGGTCTGATCTACATTATACCAGTTATAAGTGGCTGCAGCAGAAGACTGCTGCGTCAGCACGCTGGTTTTCAGTAACCTTTTCTCTCCCTTGTCCAAAAAGGACAGGAGATGCTGCAAAGCTGTCAATCCTAGATTTAAATCACTGGGGACTATTGAGCTGTAGAGTTAACACATTAGTTTTGCCTGGTCTTTCACTACCTTTTATTTTTTTTTTTTTTTTCCCCAACCCCCATCTTTCTTACAGCAGTCAGAGTTAACCAGCCGCCTGTTGCTGTTGCTTCACCCAAAGTACAAGAAGTTTCTTTGCCTACAACTTCTACCTTCATTGATGGCAGTCGTATGTACTGGACCATCCTGTGCTTATATCCTGTGTTTTTAATACACAGTTACAACATTATTGTTTGTCAGTTACAAGTGAAATTCCTTCTTCTCACTCTACTCAGAAGTTCCCCGAATCATGATTTATCTGGGGGATTTGAGTCCAGTTATAAATTATTTTACTAAATAAAAAAAGTAATAAAATGCAGCCTTCCACTTGAGGATTGAGATGGCAGTATGTTGGAGGCTGCTGCATCTAAACAGCAGCTACTCTTACAGCTTCTTCCTGTCCTGCCCAGAAGGCCTCTGTGCCAGTACAGCTGGGGCCATGGTAGAGAGTTGTCAACATAGCTGTGATGAGATGTCATAATTACATTCATAATTACTGAGAGCAGACAAGTTGGAATGTGCAGAGTCTGAGACTGATTTTTATTCACGTGCGTGTGAAGAATTTTTTCGTTTTTTTGTTTAGATAAACCATACCAAATGTAACTTGGAATCTGTGGTTTAACAGCTATTGTACATGAACTCTGTTTGAAAATGCTTGAAAAGAGAATTGTAGAAAACCAGTTAGGGATCAGTGCATGAAAGACTTCAGTATTCATTCCAGCAATTGCTACAAGAAACTGACATGTTTTTCTTTAATGATTATAGAAAGTATAGATGATATGAAGATAGTGAGTTACCACTGGGAGGAAATTAAAGGTCCTTTGCGAGAGCAGAAGGCATCTGCTGACACACCTGTCTTGCACTTGTCTAACCTTGTTCCTGGAAACTACACTTTCAGGTACCTACACAGATGCTTTCCTTTGGGGTTTTAACTATTTCTGTGATGTCAGCTAAATCTTTGTTTCTTTTTGTGCTCACATGTACCTCCTCAAACAAAAAACTTTTTTCTTCTGCATGCTCTTACCCTTCATTTTGCACGGTGGAGAGACATAGGGAGCAGTTTTATTAAAAAGTGCTTGCAGTGATTATGTGATACTGGTGTAGTGATACTTTACAGCACAAAGTTATGCAAAACAAGGTAACAGAAATGACATTGAAATACCTCCCACTCCCAGCAAAGACTGTGACAGAACATTCCCCCCCCCCCCCCCCCCCCCAGCTTAGAAGTTGGCACGTGTCCTGAGATGAAACTCTGCAGTCAGGCTGTGAAAGACATCCCCTGAAGGGTAGTGGCAGACAGAACAATATTGGGAGACTGATTCTCACAAGGCATTGTTGTGTGCTGATTTTAATAAGAGACATTCTGTTCTTCATAAAAGCTTTTGCCTTGCTACTGTTTTCCTCTACTTATGCATTGCTGAAGCTTGATTTTGTCTAGACAATAGAAGCAATATTTGTCATTCTGAGTGCTTCAATTAAAATCAGAGTTTATTTTCTGAACTTCTTAACTTAAAGCCTAGTCTGCACAGAGTCAGACTTCCCACTGACCCAGCCTGGGTTATTTGGCTGCTAGTGGGTAACAGCCTACCAGTCAATATGTTATGTGTCAGTGTAGCATCAGCAGAATGTTGAAGCTAACGTACATATGCATTAAACGTGGTGCTTTGCATAAGCTTCACCAAAAATTGCATACCTTCAACTTTCATTCTTTGTTCTTTACTGGAATTGTTCCATATTGTACAGTGGCAGAAATGAGCATAGGATTTTTTTCTGTATTAAAAGGGCAGAACTTGCTTACAAGCAGTGCTTTAAGTGTTTTCCAAACCCTAGGGAATTAAGAAATCTCTTGCTATATCTGTGCACCTTTAGGGGAGGCTGAGGTACTTGAACAATAGAGCAGTGTGTTCAAGCTTACAGGAAATTAGGTGGTCAACAAGATACAGTGCTCCTGATACGCATGGCTGTGCATCCACTGCAAAAGTATGTGTTTCCTAATGACAGAGTTAATGAACACTAGTTTTATTCCCACTCAGGGAAGGCCTCGAGTGGTTCCTTTCCATGTGGTCAGCCTGTATTCAGTTTTCACAACAAAGTGAATTAGAGATGTATTTGGTTACCACGCTGTGGAGGGCAGTCTTTCATCACTTTCAGGTGTCTGCAGCAGTCTCACTTTAAGATGATTTGTCGTTGTGTTTCTGAGAGGCAATAGTGGTTTTTTTAAACCCTGTACTCTTTTTAGGTTTGTGACTTGACATCTTCAAAAATCTGAGCTGATACTAAGCTCCATTAAAATTGGTAATAGTGTGCCACAAAGAAATAAGAAGTTAGGAACTGCTACTGTGCTATAACCAGAGCTTCTGAACATCCAGAGTAGCGTTGGATGTGGGTGTTAACAGGGACTGTTCCACTATGGCTGATGAATGAATTCCCTGTTTTTTACTAAGTAAATTTTTTAAAGAATTTGCAGTGAAATCTGTTTGAAATTGGTGAAGTTGCCATTGACTGCAGGGAAGGGGTTTCATCTGGTATCCAGAATAGCTAGGCTTTTTTTTTTTTTCTTAAAGGTTGAAAGCTGTGTTTGAAAACAGTCTTCCGAATTTCTTTTCTACCTTAGCTGAGGGATATGTGTTTCTGAAGCAGAAGTTCATATAATCTAATCAGTGGCTCTGTTTTAGGGGGTGTTTGAAAAAGTGCCAGAAAAAGTTAACCTTTGAACTTAGGAGTTGGCAGAAGTTCATCTTAACAGTTTTCCAATATTTTTTTCCTCTTATAGACTCACAGTGATTGATTCAGATGGAGCAGCCAACTCCACCATTGCATCTCTGACTGTCAACAAACCAGTGGATTACCCACCTATTGCCAATGCAGGACCTAATCAGGCAGTCACCTTGCCCCAGAACTTCATCACGCTGAATGGAAACCAGAGCAGTGATGACCATGAAATTGTCAGCTATGAATGGTCACTCAGTCCCAAAAGCAAAGGCAAGGTTGTAGCAATGCAGGTATGTCTATTTCTCCTTGCATAGGACTGGAGAGCTCTTCTATCTTTGCCTCTAACACGAGCAAACACATACCTAACTAACTACTTCAAAGGACTGAAATATCTAGAATGCCGTTACTTTTTTTTGGGGGGGGGGGGGGGGGGGTGGTTTGGTTTTGCTGCTTTTTTTTTTTTTTGTTCCTCTCCGATATATTCAGTTCTTATTTTAGATACTACTTTTAATTCCTTCTCATCATTTTTTTCATTCCTTGTGGCCATTTCTGATTCCTGCTGTTGTTTGTTTCCTGGTGGTTTGGAAAGACTTTGAGTTCACAATGTCTGTCCTTGGGCCCTAGAGTCTGCTCCACAGGTTTCCATCTTCTGAGACGCTGGATATGCTGAAAACAGTCTTTGGGAGAATGTGGGTGTAGTCAGGGTTTTCTTGTAACACTTTCTCCTGGAGAAAGTAGGACTCAAACAGAACTTTAATTTTCTGAGTGACAGATGATAAGACTTCTGGCAGTGTTATGCAGCCATACTCTGTGGTGGGTTTTTTATGCTCACTAAAACATGGGTTTCCTATGAAGGCTAACTGAATTTATTCTCTTATTTTCATGGCTGTATTTTTTTTTTTTATCTGAGAAAAGTTAATAAAAATTTTCAGTGGACTTGAACTCAGTAAGTTGTACCTCTGTAGGCAGTTGAGGTAATTAATGTAATGAAGCCAGCTGAAACTGAGAAGTCATTTTTTATAAGACATGATTTCTGCTATGTTGTAAATGCTTTAGACCTTCAGAACTAGAAAGAGATCACTTTGTAGATCTGTTTAGGAAAAGAGTAATATTGATGCAAGCAAACACTGTAGAGGCAATTACAAAACTATGGAAAGGCTTTATAGCGTAATGGCTTATTTCTGGTCATTTACTAGGACAAACACTTTCCAAAAGCATATATGAAACCTGAACTTGTAGTTTTTAAGAACTGTTCAATCTTAAAGCAACCTTCCTGAAAGAAGGGAATGACTGCTTGAGATACCTAATGGATTCATTGGATATTTAATGTGGAAATGCAAGAGCATTTTACAGTTTCTTTTCAAGAGCCTAGTAATCTTTTTCATGGCCCTCAAGCTGAGGATGCTGGTCTCAGGTGTGTTACATGGTATCCATGGTTAAAGTGCAATGTAGCAAGTACCTCTGCTGGTTAGTTAATCACTTACCAAGTCCCTTAGTTCTCATTATCATCTTTATCAAAAAAAACCCCAAACCTACTTGCTTTGTGATTTGTTTTTCCTCATATGAGAGATGCCACAAATGTTCATTTTATTAGCGAAAGGATCTATAGCTGGGCCCAGTCATTTTATGAGCTTATACATGTATCAACTAATACTGCTGGAAGAGTATACTCAGGACAGAGTAGTCTGGTTTAATATGTTTTTTTTCCATAAGCCTGTCTGGCTGGGATCAAGTCAAGCTTGGTTTTGCATTTAACAATTTTTATGAATATTATATTAAAGAATGTCGTGATGTTTGGTTTTAAAATATCTCTAAGGAAATGGAATAAGCTGTAATAATTTCCATCAGTGTTTAATTTTGTAATTGAGAAAATGAATGTCCTGTGTGTTTCACAGTTACCATTGTTCAGAAATAATGCAGCAAATATACCATCATAAGAAATGAAGGTTTATTGCCTATAGATATTTCTCTGGGTTGCTAGGGACAGTTGCAGTAGTGAATACATTACATCTGTCTGTGCATCAAAATTTAAGTCTCCTCTTTGTCTACAGGGTGCTTAAACTGCTTACTCGAACGCTGTATTTAGGAATTAAAACCAATTTTATTTTTTCGTCACATTTCCTCTGTAAGACCTTTCATAATCCGTGAGCGTTTCCATTTTATCTCGCGCTTTCTGTCTTTATAAATGCCGTGTAGGGAGTGCGGACACCGTACCTCCAGTTATCTGCAATGCAGGAAGGAGATTACACATTTCAGCTGACTGTCACAGACTCTGCAAGGCAGCGGTCCACAGCTGAGGTCACACTGATCGTACAGCCGGGTAAGTCAGCTGCAGGCAGGTCTGGGTCCCTCGGGGGGGGCCAGCTTGGTGCCTTAGCACTGTCCTCGAATGCCTCATCTCCCCGCATTGCACCACTGAGATGGCAGTCTGAATGCCTGGTATCCCCGCATCAAGGACTCTTCCACCTCCATTTTCTGTGACAGCAAACATTTAAAACAAGTGTAGAATCGTAGAAAGTCTGTGTGGTGATCCTGAGGGCTCTCACTGGCCTGATTATGTAAGGCAACCTGCACAGAGATGTGTTTGAGTGTACTTCTAGAAGCAAAAATGGAGCCCTTGAGTTTAATGTCCTACAAAGTCTGTTTTGCAAAACTGTTTAGGGTATCAATCAATGCTTTGCTCAGTTTTCTTATTGTTTTGCAGTTCTCCTTCAAGAATCCTTCTGTGGTTTGAATTCTCACTAGAATTGCATTGCACTTTCTAGGGAAAAGTGTCAAGCAAGGAATTTTCAAAAGGGGCATCTTTCGCGTGTTTGTTTAGATATGGGAGCTGCTCGATGAATGGGCCCAAATGGTCCAGGCCTCATGAGATTTTTCCTATGCTTTTTTTTTTTTGTAATATGTTTGCCTGTTACATTCAAAGTGGCCTTTTCTGCCAATCTGAAGGTCTCGCATTCCACCATGGGGTAATGTTTTGTCTTCCTGTTGTTGCATATTACACATCTTTTTGTAGATGACCCCTTCTGGGAAAACTTTACAGCAGGCATTTACTGCAGAAATCAAGAACATGAATTTGGAAGTACAGCATGTGGTGGTGCTTTTTAGACCCATTATAGTGTAGAACTAGAAAGATGTTATTGCTGAAGTCAGGTCTAAGGGTAAATAAATATCCAGGAAAATGGTAGCATTGCCAGCTTTACCATGCCAAAAAGGCAGAGGTTGAAAACAGAATAATAGGTTATATGTTTCTGCACTAAATTCTCAAAGGCTCTAAATCAGCATTAGTTTAGTGGTGTCGTGCTGACCTTGAGCAGCAGAAAACCTGGGCCATTATCTTCTTCAAGGGCAAAGAACCATATTCGTGTGGGTGGTTTTGAAAGGGATGCAGTGGTGGAACCAGGAGAATACCCTGCCACTCTTGTTATAAAACATTTCATACAATGCATTGAGCATGCTGCAAAATTTTTGGAGTGTGACTGTGCCTTCAGATATGACTGAAAAAAGGAAGTACTTGCTGTGGGATTTGGCTGATTGCAGAGCTGGTCTCTCCCACCTAGTATTTTCTGCTGGCTTGTGCACGTTATACCTGTGACTTGTACCTTTGAGCCAATGTATCAAATTTGTAATATAATATTCTGTGTAAAATCTTCCCTTTGATTGGCAGTCCTTGCCAGTAACTATCTTGCAAATGTCATATACAAAATACTATTTTTACAGAAAATAACAGTCCTCCAGTAGCAGTGGCTGGCCCTGACAAGGAATTGACCTTCCCGGTAGAAAGTACTACACTGGATGGAAGCGAAAGCCAAGATGACCAAGGCATTGTCTTCTATCATTGGGAAAATATCAGGTATCTAGAGACTTTACTAATCTCCAGTAAAATAGAGAACAAAGTGAAAGGGATTGGATGCCAGAGCCTCTTAGGCAATTGTGTTGTGTGATGCACTGTTTGAGAACTGCTTTGAGGATCTTCTTGCTCAGGTGGTAAAAGGGTAAGAGACAGGATTTTAAGTTCAACTTGCAAAGCTTAGGTGGTTTCTGCCTGTGTTTTGCAATGTGTCATTTTGAGTCCTAATGTTACAAAGTTAAGAGAAAAATGACAGGAACTTCCATGTCTCCTGTTAAAAAGCAAGTAACAGGCTTGGGTACCCTCCCGTAATGTACAAAGTCTTTCCATCAGTGCTTAGAACTAGGGTTTCTTAGTCACTTGTTTGTTGAATAATAAAGTAAATTGACAATCTGTTTAGCCTGAGCTTTCAATAGGAAGTGACTAAAGCACTCTTGAATTATGACTGAAAATATTTTATAAAAGTTTGTAATTGTATGTTTATGTGCAAAACTAATTGATCCTTAATGAAATGACAAGGTATTGGCTTATGCAACTGTCATATCTATGGTGCAGGAAAAGGTGTGCTGGCACCCTGTACATGTTGTGAGTGTCTCTTAGAGCAGCAGTGTTTGCATGCCGCTGTGAAATAGAACAGTGAGGAGGTTGAACTTCTCAAGTGCATTTTCTACTCTTCTAATAACTGGGTATGAGATGCTTGGGTGCTTTGAATGTCTTGAAAAAATGGATTTATGAATTCTCTGAACTAAACTCATGTCTTATAGTTCTTTAACCATCAGTGCTTATAGCGGTAGTAGAACTACAATATACATAAAAGCAAATTGCATGAGTGATGCTGCTGAAAGAACAATTTGGCTGGCTGTGCAGGATTATTTTTCTGACCTGTTTTGTTTCAGTGGACCAAACTCTGTACAGATGGAAAATGGTGACAAAGCAATAGCAACTGTGACTGGTCTTCAGGTTGGTACCTATCGCTTCAGGCTGACCGTGAAAGACCAACAGGGCTTAAGCAGTGCATCCGTGCTATCTATTACTGTGAAGGAAGGTAAGCCTAGCTGCTGCTGCTTAGGATATGGTAGGCAACTCGCCAGTTAATTCCCTTACTAACAGTAAATAAATAAAGGAAATTGGAACAGAAAGGGATAATGTATTTGTTGTTATATTTCAAGGGTATTCAAGAAGAGTTACTGCTGTTTTGTAATAAAGTAGTATTGTGAGTGACCAGTAGAGTTAACTTTGCTTACTGCAGGCTTTTTAAAAGTTAAATATATGCAGAATTAGTTGTAATAAAAATGCTCCAAAATACTGTTTTTGACCATGGTGTGTCTACTTCATTAAGAGGATATGTTTTTATTTTCTTCTCAAAGTTAAGCTTTGAGCAGAAAAGCAATTTTACTGTGGGTTTTAAGCAACATCCAAGAAGTGAGGTCTCAGAGTATACCAATTTCTACTTAAAAACTTAATGTTAAAAGACCTGTATTTATTTTGGTTTTTTGATACAGAGAAACAGTTGCTGTGGTGGTTTTTTTAATTTTTTTTTTTTTCCCCCCAACATGCATGCTGTGGAAGACGCTTTAGGATAATACTACCTATTGTACGAGATCATAGAATCATTTAGGTTGGAAAAGACCTTTAATATTATCAAGTCCAACCGGAAACCTAACACTGCCAAGTTCACCACTAAACCATGTCCCTAAGCACCACATTTACATGTCTCTTAAATACCTCCAGGGATGGTGACTCAACCACTTCCCTGGGCAGCCTGTTCCAATGCCTGACAACCCTTTCGGTGAAGAAATTTTTCCTAATATCCACTCTAAACCTCCCCTGGCGCAACTTAAGGCTGTTTCCTCTCATCCTATCACTTTTTGGTTGGGAAAAGAGACCAACCCCCACCTCACTACAGCCTCCTTTCAGGTAGTTGTAGAGAGCGATAAGGTCTCCCCTCAGCCTCCTTTTCTCCAGACTAAACAACCCCAGTTCCCTCAGCTGCTTCTCATAAGACTTGTGCTCTAGACCCTTCACCAGCTTCGTTGCTTTTCTGACAGAGGTACTGTCAGGTACTTCTGACAGATTTCGTAGCTTTGACTTACGTTGCACCCTCAAGTTTGCAGGTGGTGATAATCCAACCATCTTTTGCCTCATGTTGTTCCTTAAGGAGGGATTTTAGCAATCACCATAGGCCTATGCCTCCTTTCAAAGAAGGTGGTGTAATAACATTCTAAATCTTGTTTGATCCAGAGTTTGGCTTTCTGTTGAATACCTTGTTTTTTGAGAGGAGCAGTGCACTCTGGCTCTGCAAGTGTGGTACCTATACCACTTATGAAATGATAGTAGAGTTGCATTAGAATTTTAGTTGCTGACTTTCTTCAAAACAGTGCAGCCTTGTTTCTTTTTCACTTGGTATCACTGTAGAACAAATGAATCTTGGAGAAGAACCTGGACTCAGTTTTAGCCATGTGCATCATTGGCTGAACTGTTTCAGAGTTTCATTTAGGAGTTTAGTCAGAAACACATGGCAACAGCTCTGCCCAAATGTGTCCCATGGTCTCATTCATGCTGTGAAGTGTAGCCACAGTATGTACTGACTACAGTCACAGGTTCAATATTAAAAATATTGAGTGCTTCAATACCCAAGTTTAATCAACTGGTTTATTTGGAAGCGACAAGGAGATCATTTGTATCACAGAGGACTCTATGCTGTTCTAAAGAATAGAGTTACAGCCAATGCCCTGGAGATCTGCCCAAAATTGAATTATTTATGTCCAACCTAATATTCAGAACAGCAAGGTATTTCACTTAGCATCACAGCTTCCTGGAGCTCTGTCTTACCACTTGTGTTCTAAACAAAAGTCAGTGATGTCTCGTTTCTGGAAGGAGAATGCGTTCATGTTTCTTTGGTGTTTTTTGGCCATACTCCCAATGCATGCCTTAATTTCACTGCTAGCAGCGAAGCAGAAAGCATTCGGGAACTGGGTTTACTCTAAATTTCCTGATTACACTTTGCCTAAATACAGGCATTGTGAAGATACAAAACCTTACACAAGCTTCTGTTGGGTAGTTAGTGATTCTCAAGATGAGAAGAGCCTAGCATGGTGTTCTCATGCTGGGCTGTGTTTCTAAGTAGGCAGGAAAATCTTTTTGTTTGACCGGGAAGATCTGACACTTAAGTTATTGTGAAACTAAGTACCCCACAATGCTTTTTGAAAAAGATCTTTTTGGATGGTACCTCTTATTGGTATTTTCCTCATAGTGCAGCTCTGTTTTTGTCAGGTTGTAATAATCCAGGAGCCAAATTCTCTATACCCACTCATCCTTTCCCTGTACCTTTGAGATGAGATTCTGTTGTTACTGCCTGTAATCATCAGGTAAAGAATTGCAATGTGGGTGTCTCGGCAACGGCATGTCACATTTTGCATGTTTTGAAAGCAAATCCTTCTCCTCCACTATTTTTATGGCTAGAAAACAACAGTCCACCCCGGGCGCATGCTGGTGGGAAGCATGTTCTAGTGCTTCCAAATAACTCTGTTACCTTGGATGGCTCAAGGTCTGCTGATGACCAGGGGATTGTGTCGTATTTGTGGATTCGGGATGGTCAAAGCCCAGCAGCTGGGGTAAGTTTATTGAAGGTTATAATGAGTCAAATTCGGCTCTTGTTATGCATGTAGCATCCCTGTAGCAGGGCAAGCAGGTATGACTCATAAGATGCTATGAGGCATGGTGTCTGTTTCTGGTTCGTTTCCCCTGCTGTCTCTAATGCTTTGGTTCACAGGGCTTGTGATATTTTCAGTACAGCTATAGAATGTGGTAGCTAAGTAAGAGGGCTGCAGCAGCGTGGACTTAGTTGGGAAAGACTTGAGACAGAAGAATAAAGTTTTGTCTCTTAAAGAGTAATTGGTGATAGTACCAAGCTAATGTGTTTGAGAGAAGAATCATCTGAAATCCAAATATTCCAAAGGAGGAAGGGTCTGAGAGAGCAAGAAGTACCGATAAAGACTAAGGAATCATGTCTGGTGCCAGATGAGGCGAAACTTGCGCTTTAAGTTAGAAATGGTGTTTGGCGCTAGGTGTATAGATACTTTGCCTGGCAGACCACAGTGAGTAGCCTGCATCATTAGGGCAGTGGAATCTGCTCTCCCAGTGGGGCCAGACAGCAGAAGTACCTCATGATAAACTGAAGTTCATATGTCAGCTACTAAAGCTGTGATTAACTTCTTTTGCCTGTCTGCAGAAAGTGTTGTGGACTGCTCTTTGCAGTTAGGAAGATAGTGGCAAATCAGCAAGAACTGGGAGAGGAGAAACAGCAAAATGATAACAAAGCTTCTAGAAGTAATTCACATTAGAGTATGAGGTTGAGCTTAAATATAGGTGGCAGATGGTAGTTGGAAATACATGAACTCCAAGGAAAGGAAACAATTTGGGAGTTAAGAAAGCAGAACTAACGATACTGGAGTAAAATTGAGAAATAATAATGTAACTGTCTCAGATTTTCAAGCAGATGAGTACTTAAGAATGTCAGCTGTTTTGTCTGGGGTTCTTTTTTAATGAAAACATCCATACTGTGCAGCATCCTCATTAACTGCCACTTCCACATTTGCATTACTCTGCTATAAACTGTGGGTAGGTTTGTCTAAAAGCCAAAGCAAGAACTCACACTGTCATACCAGATACCTGACTTGATAGTGACACCTGCAACTTTCTCTGAGGGTATAATCATCCCGGTACCTTTTTTTGCAGGATGTGATCCATGGCTCAGACCATGAGGCAGTACTGCAGCTAACTAATCTGGTGGAAGGAACCTATACTTTTCACTTGAAAGTGACTGATGCTAAAGGAGACTCAGATATTGATTCAGCAACTGTTGAAGTGCGGCCTGGTATGACAATTAAAAGGTCATCGATACGTTGTGAATACCTCATCTTTGTTCTCCTTTTCACTTATTTATTTCAGTAGTGACAAGATTCTCTCAAGTTAAAACACAAAGCAAACAGGTCACTCTCTTCCTACCTTCTTATTGTTCTCACAATAGGCCTGAGTGTGTGTCCTGGTTTAGAAGACATGTCAGAATTCTTAATTACCAATTACATCATTGCCTTACTGGAAGCATAAATAAATAAAAATTGTACTTCCTAGTTAATATTTTCATTAGGTTTTTGTTGCTTTTCATTCATTGTAGGTTTTTGTTTCTTTTTTCTGGTTGTTAATCAGTTTGGCCAATGGAAAGAGATGGGAGCTGAGCATTAAGTTTAGGTACAAATGCTGCTTGTTTTCCTTCTTTCATCCTGAATGACAAAAACAAACCTCAGAATTTCAGGTTTTTTTAAATTGTCTTTTCATGGTTTGATATTACTCATATGTATTACCTGTTTTCAAATGCAGGATAAATGGCGATGTGATAGAAGCATAAGTTGAGATTTCAGGAAATGAGTCTGAAATCCTGGGTCTGTCAGAGATTTCTTGTCTGTCTGGTTCCTGGGCAATGATTTTATTTGTTCCTCGCTTTATTGTTGAATGTAGTCACAATAATTGGCTCAGGATTCTCACTGGATATCTGTGAAGCTTGTTTTGTTTGCAAGGCACTCTAGAAGTTCGAGTATTATTTAACAGAACCCTTAGTTTGTGAAGGTAAACATATTTGATATTTCTCAAATTGACCGTCCTCATTTAGACTTCCTCGCGCAGTCTTGCATGCTACCATATGAGTCCCTCTTTGCCTCCCTTTTTCTGGGTGGTAGCCAGTAAGAGATAACTAGCAGAGAACTTAAGAATTAGACTCACCTAGTCCTTACCTCTGACCTTAAGATGGGACTTAGGGGGAACGGAAGGGGGATTTAGAGGAATGGAAGCTGTTATTCTGCACAGAAATGTGTTAGTGCTGAACTGAAGTACACACTGAAGTACTTTCAACTGATAAGCTGGGTTGCTATCTTAGGACCCACCAGGTTTGTTTCAGAGGGAATGTGAAAATGGGTCTTATGCAGGAAAATATAGTATTAATAAATACTTTTGAGTACTGCATGTTGTCTTCAGTTGCTACCGAAAGATTTGCCAGGCTCTGAAAGAATAGCATGTTCTTCTTCTGTCAGATCCCAAAAGGAGTGGTCTGGTGGAGCTGATTCTGCAGGTTGGAGTGGGACAGCTGAGTGAACAGCAGAAGGACACCCTGGTGAGACAGCTGGCTGTATTGCTGAATGTTTTGGATTCAGATATCAAAGTTCAGAAGATACAAGCCTACTCAGATATAAGGTACAAAGATATCCTGCTGTGTCAGGAAGATTTGTGACTTTCATTGACTCTGTCACAGCTCATAATTAGTTGCAATAATCTTTTCTAAGACAACAACAACAAAAAATGCTATAGGTCTCAACAGTGTATACTTTAAAAGGTGACTTTCTTTTGCTGTGGTAGAAAAATTGATGAAGTAAGCTCTCTGGAGGCTCAGAACTGAAGTGTTTTGGTTAAAAAAAAAAAAAAAAAAATTAAAAATTCTCCATGTTGGTTTTTTTTATTTATTCCTTTAAAGAAAGCGTGTGCATATATTTTGGTGTCTTTGTTCCATACAGTACTATTGTTTTTCCCAAATGCTGGATGGAGTGAGACAGACAGACTTTCTCACAGTGAAGCAAGTATTGTATTTCAAAATAAGGTTCCAGCTATATCTGATCAAACCTGGTTTATTCCCCTTTTCTTCTACTTCCTCTCTAAGGTTTTGATATTCCAATTATTTTATAAACATTTTCCCAGGTAACTGGTGATGAAAATCCATTTTTTGCAGAGAAAACTACACAATGAATACTTCTACCTGTGGTATCTTACTGTGAAGTAGAAATACCCCCTCTACTTGTAGAGGGCTAGAGGTGGCTATGTGCACCCAGGGAAGCTTACCAGCATGATTGGTAGAACCTGTTGACCCAAGTGATCTTTAAATTACTTCTTGTTAACTATTTGGTAATTTAAAATCCATTTTGGTGTCTGTTTAGCTGTTGGGGAACCTCTTAAAATTTAAAAACAAACTGTTTGGAAAATCTAGCTTTCATAGCTATGATATTTTTAATCACAGCTTCCACTTACTGCTTTTCAGATAAAGATGTTCCCTTATGTGTCTGATACAGGATGAGATCAACACCATCCAACTTAAAAGGCGGGGCGGGGGGGGAGTGGCTCCCACGTGAAGTTCTCTGGCTCCCTTGCTTCTGAGCTTTTCCTCCTCTTAAATTCAGTTTCCTGAAGTTACTCAAACTGCTTCAGAGTGCTTTGTGACAGGTTCTAGATGAGAGTGGGGAAAGCAAACGTATACATACTACTCTTAAAGCGAGAGTCAGGAAGACCAAGGAGGGAATTACATTTGCTGTTGTCCTCACCTTTATTCTGTGAAACTGAAAAGCCAGAGAACTGCTGGTGCTCCCAGCTCAGAATGAAGTCCATGGCACCTGGATGGAGTTGACTGATCCATGGACAGAGTTCCCTAATCTTTTATCAGTAGTGGCATTTGCTTTCCAGAAACAAAACCAGAGGCTGTAAACTGAATGCCTGACAAAAGTGATCTTTGACAGCAGTCATGACCTTAGCTGTTCTTTCTGCAGCACCGCGGTTGTGTTCTACGTGCAGAGTGGGCATCCTTCCAAGGTGATCAAGGCATCAGATGTCTCGCGAACTCTGCATTTGCAGCTTTTAAAAGAGAAGGCTGACTTTCTGCTTTTTAAAGTCCTGCGGGTTGACACGGCTGGTATGTTTTGGATTGTGCTTGCTCATCTCGGAACTTTGCAGGCATTTGGCTAATGTGACACCTGGAAACAGTGCGTGAAGGCCTTCTGTCTGCCATCAGGTGTCTGGGCTTTGATGTAGCTTTCCGAAAGATGACATTGAAGACAATACTTAAAATGCTTGTTTATTTGTGGTAGACTTGTGTTCTTTTAAAAGGTATCTGTAACAGCAGGCAAAAGAACATCTTAATCTCGGCTGCATCAGGAAGGCCTTGGGAATGAGGATAAAGATACCCCGCTTATACCATCTTTTGTTGGAAGATGGGCAAAACTTAACATAGCCATAATATAGAATGTTTCATGTCTCTGGTTCCTTCATGGCTTTTAGCGTTCAGTAATAGGCCTGTAATGTAACTTGGTTTTGTCCGTCTGTATCGGGCAAAATGGTCAGGTGATCACTGTGTTGTAACCTAGTCTTCTAATATTTGCAACGTAGACAGGCCGCTGGGGTTTCTTATAATGAACTTTTTCTTTTTCCCCAAAAGATACTTGGACTTCTAAGCCTATTTTAAACTTCAGTAGTAATGTGAACCCTTTATGAGACTCAGATATTACAGATATGGCTTTTCCATAATTTAAAATCAGGACATAATGATGCAAATGCAAATAAAATGAGCAAGCTCTGGCAATAAGAGTCATTGATTCTGTAGTAAATTCTGTCTGTCTTTATCTGGTGAAAAGGACTGTTGTTCTATTGTAAATGTACTTGGATTACGAAAACGTGTAGGTGTCACTTGAAAATATGCATTAACATTTTTCTTGACATAGCAAATCTGCTACTCTAAGTTTTAAGGAGAATAACTTTTTATTTTAGTCTGATATGATGCATTGATCTGGCAATAGCTACTACTGTAAGCATATAAGGTATGTAAACGTTCTGAGCTCAAATACTGTAATTCAATTTTGAAATACTGAAATACACTAGCTTATTGGTATGGTGCTTGTCTTCTAGTACCTGAGACTGCTGATATTCCCTAGTTCTCAGGGTTCTTCTTCTCAGAACTTCTCAGAAGTTCTTAACATATGTCATAAAGGAGCAGGTCTGAATTCCACAACTTCAACTCATGTTTATTTCTGATTAGAATAAACTGTTCTTGACTTGCATACAATTTCAATATTGTATGCATAAGATGTATTCTTATATTTCTCTTCACAGCCAGCAGTCTGCTGAACTGTAAATCTGTTTAACACATAACACCAAAGGAAAGGGAGATTTTTAAAAATATCAGAATGTTAAGAACTAGATGCCTTACTACCAATCTGGTCTTGCAGTAAGAGGGTGCGTGACAAGTTGTCCATCTACACAACTGACCCTATGTTTGGTTTTGTTCTTAGCCTGTCTTTTAAAATGCTCTGGACATGGACACTGTGACCCCATAACAAAGCGCTGCATTTGCTACCAGCTGTGGATGGAAAACTTGATTCATCGTTATCTAAATGATGGAGAGAGTAATTGTGGTGAGTTTGGGTATTGTGGGATGTATTTCAAGAATAACTCATCATCTCGTTAGGCTGTTGATTATTTGCTGTCAGAATGGGGACAGTACTTAGGAGGTAGATGCTGAGGGAAGACTAAAAGAGTCTCTTTGTTTTCCAGCCCAGCAATATCTTTCTGTAGAAAGTTTCTTGAATAACGTCTTGAAATTATAATATCTTGGCAGTAGTAGCCTATATTTAAAATATTTTAAAAGTTTAAATTTTAAAAAGTATCGCTATTTGAGGAAAAAAGCGTGAAAACTTTGTTATGGGAGAGAGAGCTTGCAACAGTTGGGGCCAGTTGGAAGGGTTGTTGACAGTGTGAGCATTGCAAAGCTTTTGAGTAGTATTCATCTGATTATTGGAAAGCTGAAAAAGAGGCAACGACTTAGATTCTCTGAGTCAGTGATTGATGCTTCTATGCCAGAAGTATGATCTGACCTAAGGACAGAAAACACCAGTGTTCTGGACTAACCAATATAGTCACCTTTAATCATGCCAAAAAGCTGAGGTTTTAATCTCACTCTTTGTTTCAGTTTTCCTGTTGTGTCTGGGAAATGCAATTTAGTTTCACCAGCTTAATCATGTCTGTATTCTGTGGCACACCTAACATACTAGCTAAGCCTCTCTATTTCAAGTATTTAACAGTTTTAATTTAACTAGATTGGTCTTCTGCATAAGTTGAAATAAAGCTCAACTCTTAGTACGGTGCAGGCTTGGAGACATTTGCTGAGTGATGTGCTAGTCTTCAAGTAAATCTATAGAAATTTATAAGGAGTTTGCTACAAGCCATTAAGTAACCATGGGCCATGTGTCTGTTAGTGAGCGAAGACTAATTGACCAACCAAAAGGGACAGTAGGTTTTAAGCCTGAGGCTGGGACCTCCTGCAGCCCTGCCCTTGCTGTGTTGTTCCATAGTGTAATAACAACACTGAAACAGTGAGTATACACACGTTGGAGTTCACATTATTGCACATCTCTGTATTTTTCTCATGTTTTCCTGAATTTACAAATGTAAGCTTGCAGGTAGAAGGATCTGTCTCTAATCAGCTGCTCTTTTAAAGCACTACTAAAATGCCAGTCCCAGAGTACACCTATGTTTATTTCAGGTAGAGAATAACAACTGAGGTGGTAACCATGCCCTCTTGAGTTTCAGTTCCCACATAAACTTCTGATGTCTTGGGATGGTAGAAGGTATTGGAGTGGAAGGACATTTTCAAACGTGCACTTTCAATCTGGAAGATTAAGAATTTTTAGGGATTCTTCTGAGAAGATGAAGGTGCTAAGTTTTCCTAAGTTCCTGTTGCCACTCCCTGTTCCTCAGGATTGGTTATTTTAATAGAGTTGTATTAGAAATTATCCTATTCTTATTACTTTACAAAGCACTGTTGTGTTTCTTTTTTCAGAGTGGAGTATACTCTATGTGACTGTATCTGTTTTTATTTTGATTGTGGTCATGGTAGGGCTTGCCTGGTTCTGCATCTGCTGCTGCAAAAGGTACATGATTTGTGTTTCTTTTTGATGGGGTATATGCAAAAACTGCAGACAACTGCCCACATTTTAGTCCAGGCCTTAGCACTAAACCACTGAACTGTTTTCAGACACGTGAGGAGCTGCCTGTAGTTATTTCTGTATAGACACACTTTTGTTGAAAAAAGGAGTGTCCATTTGTGGCTCTGTGCTCTTCTGCATTTTAAAAACCAAAAAGCTCATATTGGAATATCTTTCATATTAAGAGATAATTTATGTTAAAACTCTTGAGAGTATACTGCACATCTTCATGGTCTCCCACTGAGTCCTCCAGGTACTCCATGCTAAGGAAAATAGAGGCACACCCTGAAGGTCGCTGGTGTAGGAGTGTTCTGGGTGATGGGAAGGGAGCTGCTCCCAACCTGCTCTCTCCCTTGGACAGGAAGGGTGGACATGGGGGCTGTGTCTGGCTGCCAGGCAAGGAGTACTCCAGTGATCTCAGTCACACAAACTTCTTGCTTCCTCTTTACTTAAACAGTTTTGCCTACTACTGTATGTCGTTTCCCTCTCTGCCCAGTCTTTCCTAGTGAGCTGGTAAGAAATTCTCTTTCAAGTGACAAGCCCCTGCAAGTTCTGTCACTAGAGCAAGTGTTTTTGCTGCTGCTCAGCAAATAGATGGCTTGTTCAGGTGTTAGCAAAAATGAAACGCTGTCAAAATCTTTCTGGATTTTCAACTCCTTCTAGGTTGTCTTTGCAGTATGTAAAGGATGCTGTTTGAAATGCGTGGGAGTTGATATTGATTTCCTTTTTATGGTTAAAGGAACTGTGCTGTTAGTAGAAAGGTTTAAATAGAAGTGCGTTCCACTCCACCCCCACAGTGTGGGGTGGAGTCGCACAGGCTTGTGTGGATTTGATGATAAAGGGACTGTTTATGGAGTTCAGCTGCTTCTGGCCTTTGTCCTCATGTGGCTTGTGCCAGAGAGTGAGGACTGGTTGATACAGATACATGTGAAAAAGAGGAGAGAAATGCTGCACAGGACAGAATGGCAAGAGATGCCCTTTGCCTTGTGGAAACTACAGGAAAAAGATATGCTGTAGTCCAAGTTTTGGCTGGAGTTTTGGAGGTTTTAAAGGCTTTGTTGAATTGCTGAATGAACTCCCTATTTTAGAAGACTGTAGAGGGGATGCTGAGTGGCTGGCTATTGCTGTAATGTTGGCTGAGCAGTAGTAGGTGGCTTCTCCACTGTGAACCGTGCAGTCTGGGTGGGAGTGCTTCTCCAGACATTGCCAGAGTCAACGCTTGCCTTGATAAAGGGCATGTGTCGTTGTCTATGCCCACCCCGCCCAATCCTTTGTTCCCTCTCAATGCAATACAAACAGTTCTGTGTCTGTTCCTCCAGCTCCACGACTTTTCCTTCTGTATTAATGAGCAGATGAGTTAACTCCTGCAGATAGCTGAAACTTAACATAGAGATGATAATGTTTGCAGCATTGTGGAAGCAGATGCTGGGGAAGGATTTAAATGAAGAAAGAACAGGTGGGGCTTCGTCTACAGACTAGTAGGGCTTTGTCCCTACATACATATGAGGGAGCCAATCTCCATTTTTGTCTGGTCTTCTCTGTAAGCATAACTAGACAAGCACCAGTTTTGGGGTTTTGTTTTTTGGTTTTGGGGGTTTTTTAACTGAGAGGATTGAATTGGGGACTAACCGATTCTTAGAGAAATTTTATTCGGAAACAAATGAATATGTGTCTACCTTGTGTCGAGTTAGTGTGTTGAAATTGAACAAACTGAACTCCTGTGGCCTAGGAAAGCAAGTCAATCTTTCTTGCTTTCTTCATCTTTGTATATCAGAGAGAAAATAAACTATACTCTCTGATCCAGATTGTACAGCTGCTTTATACAGGTATAAACTGGAACAACTCTTTTTAAGTGGAGGTGAGAAAGTACTACGAGGTTCTGTATATTGGGGTATGTAGCTATGTGTATGAAAAGGGAGAGGGAACAGATTTATATGTGTATGTGAGAACTAAATGTCTTTTGTGGTAACTTTTTAGCAGAAAGAGGACAAAGATAAGAAAGAAAACAAAATATACCATCCTAGATAACATAGATGAGCAGGAGAGAATGGAGCTACGACCCAAATATGGTAAGCACTATCTGTTTCAGCTGGAAACTCATCCACCAAGCTTACAGTTCATGTATTTGAATTGCCATCTGCAGTCAGGAGGAGCCCAGAAGCTGGCCTACAAGTTTGGGAATGGCAGAGGCAAGCATAGACAATGAAATGGTTGGGGGAGAATCACCTCATTTCTTTCATGAGGCCTTGGGCTCAGCCGCTTCTCTAAGCTTCTTCATTAATCTTAATTTAGAACATCTAATTGTCCCACAGACTTCCTCCATGTAACCCCTCCTCCCCTGCACGCACTTTAATTCAGAGCTGTTTTTATGGCTGCACAGCAGTTCCCTTCTGGTCCATTAGTGCCCTGTTAAACATCAGTAGACTTCAGCTGCTACCCTCTGTTCACATATATTTTGATTTACCTGAGTTTCAGTTTTTATCAGGGGAAATACTGGAATCCAGGGAAATAAAATCATCCTGAGAAACTGCTGTCCTAGAAAGACAGGCATAACGTTTCTGTAGAAACTGTGACCTTTCCTTGCCACTCGTGTTAATCAGATAGTCGAGTGGGCAGACTAATTTCCAGATTCAAGCTATTAAAAGTACATTAGCTATGTACTAAGGTCATCTAATTGTTTTGGATTTAAACGCATATATTCACATTTCAGAGCCATAAACTGATGGGCCTGCAGTGAAGTCAGAAGAGAATCTGCCCGACAGTATATGGTACCTCCTAAGCCAGTTTTTGTATCAGTGGTGGCAGTGGTGCACGCTCTTACGCTGGATTGCAGAGAATGTTTTCACTTATCTTTCATATCACAACAGAGGAGAGGATAGTTAGTTGTTACTAAGAAATGAAACCTTTCTAATGAGCTTGGTTTTGCTTTTTTTATTGTCAGGTATAAAACACAGAAGTACAGAACACAACTCTAGTCTGATGGTCTCGGAGTCAGAGTTTGACAGCGATCAGGACACTATCTTCAGCAGAGAAAAGATTGAAAGAGAGAATCCTAAAACCCTCACGAATGGATCCATCAGAAATGGAATTTCTTTCAACTACAGCTCCAAAGACAGATAACTGAATGAGGGTAAAAGCACAGAACATGCTGGTCCAACACATCTGAAACATGTTGGCCCATCTCTGTTTTTCCAGAACCAAAAGCTTCCTAAAATATCAACTAATTGCAGGTGAAGGGGTAAACTTCTAGCACAGTTATGGGAAAGAAGGAGGAAGGATTAGATGGTCAGCTAACTCCTCTTGTCACCATTATAGGAACAAGGAAAACCACATCTTATTTCTTGCATGTTCCGTGCTGAATGTTTGTCTGAACCTCAGAAGGCCTTTTTTTCTAGTTTTACAAAAAGAGCCAGGGCTGTTACGCTACTAACAAAGGTAACTGAGATGCATACAGGTTCATGTCCTGTGCTCCTGTCTCTCTCTGAGAAGCAGTGTGATTGTGATGCTGACCTAAAACAGCAAAAGCCAATATAGATAAATTCCCTTACAACTATAGAGAGCAATATGTGACCACAGGCTCCATCTTCATTTTCAGTTTAGTTTGGGGACACAAAGAGAGCATTTTAGTGCATTGTATTTATCTCTGACTGTGCTTTGTGACTTCCTTTTCTAGGGTAGTGCTCATCAGATGGAAATGTCTTTATTTCCAAAGGAAGTTTACAATTAGCAGTTGCACTTAATCAGCTGTAAAGTAATGAGATACATCTGGGTCCTGTATTATGCAATGTTCCTTGTATTTACATAGAAAATATGGTGCCTGCAGGGAAGTCCAGCCTTAGGTTGCTTCTGTAATGATGAAGGTGCTTTTGGCTCTCTGGAGTCTGCCACGTTCAGCCAGGAAACAGTGGCAGAAAGGCAGGAAGGGACTTAGTTTGAGAAGCATTTTGAGCATCCCAAACAAACTTTTGCTTAGAGAACGCTTTTCAGGAGCTCTGGACCTTTTAAGACTGAACCCTCAGCTGAGATGAGTTTTCATGTGTCAGCCTCAGCGCTCAATTAAAATGCGCCAGGTATTTGTGTAGTGAAATGCTTGTGGCGAAATACCGTATATGGAGCGGGAGGTTCAACACCTGCCTTCATTGTCATGGGAACTGGTACTGAGGAAGGTTTTAGCTTGAACATTAGATTGTTTTACATTTTCCTCTGTGGCTATTCAGTGACTAGATGTGTTGGCCTAAAGAGATCCCTTTAGGTGTTTGGGAAGGGTAGCTCTGTTGGAGTTCTGATGTTCTTGTTCACAATCTGGATAGTTTCTTTACAGCACGCTTGTTGGGCTTTAAAGCCACGCCCCCAATACTGTTCTTGAAATCCCAAACTGAAGACTTGGCTTTTATACATAAGCCTCACTTGTGGGGGCATCTGTGTCGGTGGTACTGTCTGGCCATGACATCAGCCTTTCCTGGGGGTCCTTTACTGACATGCTGGAATCTTGGGCTGAGCTGGAGGAATGATGTGTTCTCATGGAGAAAATACTCCTCTGGGAATATTTTGGACAGTGTTTTGGGGTTTTTTTTGTTTTTTTTTTAATTTGGTGGTGGAGAATCCATTGACAGAGAAGGGTGGAACAGTATAGAGATCAAGGGGTGTGGATGAGAAGGGTCAGGGAGAGGACATAGCCCACCTCCGTCATGAGGAATAATTTGGTGGAGAATTTGGGGGCTTTCTCCATCCTTTCATAGAAGACCGACACAAGAGAGTAGTTGGGTTGAACACTGTGGCTTTTGTGCTTCTCTTGGTAACTGAGTTGGGCAAAAGTCAGAAGAACTGTCTAGGTTGGAAGGAATCAGTAGTCAAAAGTTGCAGCAACATGGCATGCTCATAACTGATTTCATACCTTTGATTCTCAAATGCAGCCAGCAACAGTCTCTAAGGCTACTAATGCTGCACTGAGGAGCATTTATCCTGTGCCCAGCCCTGCATTTCTCTGGAGTGCTGAGTGTGGCTGCAGGAGTCATAGTGGTGGGAGAGGCTGTGAAGAGGTAAAGAGGGCTAGTGCAAGTGTTTTCCATGTTTTTCCTATACCCACCAGCAAGATGCAGTATAAAAATGGTATGATTTGCTTTCTTCAGAAGCCAAGTTTTAACTATATGTGTATGGGGGTTTTAGGCTATTTATTGAAACAAATCTACTTTATGTCACCCTCCCCCTTCTTGAGTGTGTGTGTGTGTGTGTATACTTTTAAATAACTTGGTCAATAAAAGCAAAGCCAGCCTTTGATGTCTTTCAATGTCTGCTCCAGATATGTTAACATAATAATGCAGTGTTCACTTTAAAGGATTCCTGAAAAAAGTTAAGGTCCACTCAAAATACTATTTTTTTTTTTTTCCTTTTAAAATAAAAATGTTGGGCTTAATCTACTCTGCACAAATTCTCAAAATGTTCTAGCAGGAGTTATGCTCTTGGAAACATCCATTTTTTTTTTTTTTAAGGAAAAAAAACAAAGTTGCATAAGGAACTACAACTTTGTATTGGCCATGCTGCCATTAATGCTTCTGCTAAATACTGTATCCAGTGTGCCTTTATAAACTTATCTTTTAGGACATGTCAGTGCAGTCAGCAGTGTCCTTGTTTTGTGAAGTCAGTCACTTGTGTGTTCTGCGTTTATTTTACATTTTTAAAGCTGGTGCTGAAGCCTAGGAGGTTGTTCTTTCAAGGAATTAAAATTCAGACATCTTTTTTAAAAAAAAAACCAAAACCAAAAAACCTAAAAAACAATTCTCTAGTAAAACAGCTACAGGAACCATAAACCTGCTTTTCTCAATGCTGCAGAATTCCCAGGGCTATTCACAGACAGACACAGACGGCTCGGTCATAAGTTCATGTGCCATGAGAACGTGTGCTTGATTTGGTTAAGTATTTCTCACTCTAACCAACAAGAAACATTAGACCAATTTCTTACTGCATAAGGCCCTAGGAAGTGGAAGTTGCTTACTAAATTCTACTCTCTAGATGCTTTGATATCTACATTGCTAACAGTATTTTAGTTATGTTTTGAAAGTTGAATATAGTTTAAATTTTGAGCTGCTTCTAATTCTACTAGTTTGATTTTTTTGACCTCCTCGGAAAGAGAATTAATTCATCTTACATAAGATCAGGTGTGCTCTTAATATGAAACTCACACAGAATTGGAAAATAATAGGTTTTGGCTCTGTGAATTTGTGATGTCACTTGGCCAAGCATGATTTTGTCAGGAATTTAGGAGAGACTATAGCAAGTCTTGTATCTTGATTCAGTATAATTTTTATTTCTAGAGCTGTTGCTTTCTTACAGAATGTCAGGTCATACCTGGAATGAAAGGGTTGAAAAACTAGCTGTTAAGGTGCAAACACAACAGTAGAATTCTGATGCTAGCCTTCTGGTTTGGGTTATGGTGGGTTTGAAGCAGGTTGTCAGTCCTCACGTTTACTTCCACACACCGTTTTCTTTCATATACTGAAAAGGTGCTGGCAGCTTCTTTGTGAAATAGGGACGGGGATATTCCCAACAGTCTCATCTGCACTGAAAAGCAGAGAAGACCAGATATAGCTTGTCATGTATGGTTCAGAGTCCACTGAAAACAAAGAGTAAATTCAGTTTGGCACTGATAAGATACTGTCTCTCTTTGAAGGCAGACAGTGTGCTGGTACTTACAGTGCCTTGTAGCCTTGATGCAAGCACTGGATTTTAATTTGCATCTTGGTTTTACATTTATACATGCTGATGCATGCACGAGCAGAGATTGTCCAGCTATGTAAAAGGACTGCCTTTGTTTGCATTTTAAGGAAGGAGTATATTTTGGAAAAAAATTACCATTACTGCCTGAGGCATTAAACAGGTTGAGTACTCAACACAGTGTAGATGCAGCACGAAACCAGTACACTGCAAACAGGTCGTTTGGTTTGTGTTTTTAATTTTCTTAACCAAAATGCTGATGCAGTACAAAACAAAATTTATTTTGGCAAATCTGCTGGGATGCATATCGAAATTCTCTGTCCTATGGTTCCAACCTTTCATATTGACTGAGCAGATTGCTGAGAAATTAAAGGAAAATGTGAATGGTCTAATTGCAGAGGATTGTTTATTTGGGGAGGGGGGGAAAAAACGGTTATTCTTGTTTCATGTGTAAATACATTTTCAACTGCATCCTTTTAGGTAAACAGTCTTAGCAGTCTCCCTCTGTCAGATGCATCAGATACAGGTACTGTTCAAATATCTGTTTTGTGCTGTCCGCTGTGTTTACTTATGCTAATTTTCCTTTTCTTTCTTGGTCTCTTGTGGGCAAACATGCAAAGGAGCTTCACAGTGTGTGAACTTAACAGAGAGAGAGTGGGTGTATGCGTGTGTTCTCTATGCTGAATTTAAACTTTCCTTAGACAGTTCTGATGTTCTCAATAACTGAGTTCTTAGGCAAATTTCCTATTCCTGTTTTAAGCCTCAAGTGAAACTAGTTCTGCCCCTCAATGTACTCATAATGGTCAGCTGGAGCTTTGGGATGGTGGTAAAAAAGTGACAGCTACTTCAGTCTTCTGAGCCATTTACATGAGGTTTGAGAGAGATAAACATTCCTCTAGAAGAAAAGTGGGATAGAGGTGAATTAGTTTCTTAACATCAGCTATTGCTTATCATCGATCCCTAACTAGAATACTAATCCCATACTTCTGCAGCAAAGGAGAACCCATTTCACATTCCTTTTAGGTTCTGAACTCCCCAAGGCAAGGGGGAGGGAACCTTAAAGAAATAAAATTTTAAAAAGGACAGAGAAAAGGCAAATCATTTTTTTTTCTTTTGCACAGGCTACAAATCAAGTGCAGATGTGCTGTACATCAGTAGTTTGTTTCTGTATGGAAGCACTTCTCCCTGTGGGTGGATGGGTGAGCTACTACAGAATTTATATTAGGTATCTGTTTCTAGAAAATGTTATTTATTGCAAATGATAATGTATTGTAACTGGAACCATTTCTGAGCTGAAATTACTACATTTATGTAACTATTAATAAAGTGTTGTCTTTCCTTCTAGGAACTTGTCAGGTACTCATTTAGACATGGTATTCTGTATTGGACTCAACACTTGGGTTGGGCTAATAGAGGTACATTGTATACCATAGCTTATGTCTGTACTGAAACATAAAAGCAGTGCAGTATCTGATCCCCTCCTACTGACAAAAGCAAAACAGTGTCTTTTTTTGAGGTAACATAATTCAGTACATGAGAGAGAAGAAAAAAAAAAAATTACTGCAGTTCACAATAAGAGTTTTCATGTGGTGCTTGTCCTTACTTGGTTTAACTGGCTGTGCGTAAATATTCACCAGCTGTCATGCCAAGTGTGGTGATTTCACTAATAGCAAATCCAACACTTGAGTGTTCATAAGTACAATGGCTGCTGTGCAGTAATCAGAGATACTGGTGTGCAATATAACCCAAAATACTGCTGTTAGCTAGGGGTAGATGATGCTGCCTGTTTCTGAACTGGAAAAGAAAAATCCATGCATCAGTGTGCATGAAGTTTGTGCTAAATCATGATAATAAAAGGTACTGTGAGATACAAGTGTCTTTCTGCAAGGGAAAAACATACAGCGTAAGAGCAACTTTAAGTGTATTTGGATACGTGGTGCCACAGTCTACATCGTGCCTCTTACGTTCATCCTTGACTCCTACAAGGGAATACTGGCTGCTGAATGCGCTGATGAGATACAGTGTCCTTTATTGAAGAATGGAATCTGCCTATTTGGTATTGCACTGTACGTTTTGGTGACAGCAGTAGCCTCCTCCCTCCCCTTTGAGTCGTCTGATGCAAGGCCTTGAGACTTGTGCAACACAAGGTAATCAGTAGTGATTCCCAAACAACTTAAGCTGGTTGTGCTAAGTAGCTTCAGCATTCACTGATAAAGTGAATAAACCACCAACTTCTCATGTCTTGGAAGGTCCTAGGTGGAGAGTTTTGATGTGGAAAACACTTTAAACAAGTGCTAAAATTTAACTTAGAGCTTCTGAACAGCATACTTAAACCTTCTCCTTTAAGATAGCTCAACCCTTCCATAAGCAGTAGGGCTAGGACAAAGGGCATGACTCTGCCAGTTACAGTGAGACGGTTACTTCAATGCCAAGTCAAAGCATGGAGCTTGTTTTACTTACAGGATTGCCCAACTCCCAACGTGTGCCTGATCGATTTAGAACAGCAAAAACGGCTTTACTTGCGCAACCCATTTAAACTGCTGCTTATGTTCTGTGACTTAATCATGAAAGCACTATTAATCATAAAAGCACACCATGTGTCTAAAAACACCAGTGTCTGGGAAATGGATACACTGCAGAACACCAGCCTGCTGAAACATTTCCTTGATCTTGGTGACGAGGTAACAAAGTGCAATCTGCCAGCTACTGTAAACAAAATTAAGTACTAGGTATTGGTCAGGCTTGACGTACTTCTCAGTAGGACTGACTGTCCATCTTCACTGGTATTGGATCAGTGTTATCAGCATCAAGAGCCTCCCTCACTTATTCTGAGCACCCAAGGTAACTGCCAGCTTAGCGTACCAATGGACCAGCATCACCTAGAGTGACTTGCCAAAAAAAGTTTGTGCACTGTGGTTGGATAGAATTTCTGCCTATTTAAGCTAAAAATATTAATATCTAGAACAGGTAAACATAGTTTCTTAGGAGTTTATTACACAGAAGACAGGCAGCAGGGGTCAAACAACAGCTGTTTAAAGGGTAACGTTAAGAAAATAAAATGGAAACTGGCCATGACTAAGTTGGGTGGGAAATTAGAGGACGGTTTCTGAGGCTTCAAAACTGTATTAACTAAACGGAAATAAAAGCCTTCCAAAAATGTATCTTAAATCTGAATAAATGAAGTAAAGAATTATGCAAGTAATCATATCCTCAAAGCAGGGAAAGGCACTCTGATCCACAAAGCCTGTATCTTGCAGTAGAATGTTTGATTCAGCATAAAAGACTCGCATGCAAAATGACTGATGCCGTATTAGTATGTCAAAGTAGTCTCATCTATTTGATTTAGATTCAAGGGACAGTAATTGGGGGTAACCAAAATCTTATACCTCATGACCACATGGATGCAAAGAAGTGTCTTTTTTTGCTGTGCTAAAGCTGGCAGAACAAAAAATTCTGTGCAAATCTGAGAGACTGAACTTAATGTGGCTGCTGTCAGTTGTCAATTCAACATTGAAGAAGGTAATAGACCACAAAATCCAGTGCTTTCACAGAATTTATTTATTAACTGAAAACACTTTTCCATCACAGTTTTAATATCCAGAAATTGCTAAGCTATCACAAGTGTAATCAACATAACTGAGGTGTGAGAATTCAAGTATATTTTTTGTTGAAGAATCACAGCTTTTGCTATGAAGACAACCTTAAGATTATTCTGTGCTTAACTGATGTAGACCGTACTGACACAAAGATACTATGCTGGAATCCAACCGCAACCCAATCTAGACAAAGGTATTTTTAAAGTTTATTACATACCTTATCTTTAATTATGGTTTGTGCTTGTTATCAGGCATAGTAAAATGTATTATTTGCTAGGAAAAAAGTAAACATTTACTCATTAATTTTAACAGTGCTATTCTCAGAAAAGACATCAAGATTTTAAATGCACCAATGCATCAGATCAATAACTTTGCGATGAATAGAGCAGCGGGTTAAAGAATTTATCCTCCAACTGTACTGTCATACAGCAGTAAATGAGGTAACTTTAATGTTGACTTTATACTGCAGTTTACAGGCAGACATATTTTCAGTCTGTGCAATTTCAGTGGCAGATAAACTACCCGTGTACAATACTTGTAAGTGTGCCTGCATCACTGTATTGTGGTACCCAGGCACCAAGTTATGACCTGCTTCTACCTAGTTACTCTTTCCAATAAGAAATAAACACGTGTTGGCAGCCAAGGCTGGCAAACTTCCTCTTCCACAATGCTGTATTCCCCAAATTCAGGCAGCCTATGTGTTCAATACTGTAAGCTTAGAAGTTGGCTGTAAGAAAGTTTCTTGCAACTAGTGTAGAAATAGGTCTTTTTTTTTTTTTTTCTTCTTTTGTTCTTAACGACAAGCACATATGCTGCAACTGATAGCAATATTAAGTCCTCACTATCTTAAATGTGCATTTTTGGTGCATTGGAAATTACTGGTGGGGCAGTAAGTGTCCTTGAACTGCCCTTTGGTTGGCATGATGCACACACACTCTAGTGGCAGATAATGTCCTCCAGACCCGCCTGGTCTCAAGTGTTACACAAATATAACCATAAAAAATATTTAGAAATAATAAGTAGCAGTCAATGCTACCTTATGTGCGCTTTTAAAAAACCCTGTGAAACTCAGTTCCAGCTTGCTTCCCCCCCCACCAAGTCTCGTCTTACCTGGTACCTCTTTGCCTGATTGAATAAAATATCTTAAAATATCCCATTTCATAGGGTACATTCATTAGTGTTTAGGAAGAAGAGCTCTGTTGCCACCTTTTATTTGTTTTTAATAATTAATGGGTAAAGCCCCACTAAATAAAGTTAACCAGCACAGGAGACAAAACTTATTCTCCTTAGCCTCTGCAGTGCTGATCTGTTTGTCAAATTAACATTGCACATTTTTAAAGTGCTTCTTTTGACTGCCATTAAACATTATTTTAAACAAACAGCATTGTTTATTTTGTATTAAGGAAGCTTTACATCATCTTTTGAAGATGACAAAATAGTGAGGCGAGATGTAGAACTCTCACCTCTAAGCAATTCTATTTAAGTCTCTATTGGGTCACAAGTTAGCCAGGTTCAAAGGTTTTTAAACCTTCCTGGCTAATGGTAACTACACATCCAATTCAAGGCACAAAGCCCATAGGAACGAACAGAACCATCTATCTGGTCATGTTCTTTGGAGGTGGTGAGTAATGTTCCTTTAGACACTGAGCAACATGTACATCAGTGACTGTACTTCTACCCAAGGAGAGTCACGGTCTTTTACTGGAAGGGAGTTTATCTGTACCATCGCATCACCACTTGTCCTTCCTTCACACAGCCATTACGGTATCCCCTTACAAGTCTGCAAGTTATTCCTGCAAGTAAGCATCCCATTTTGCTCCTGCCACTCACTAAGCCAGCAACTCCTTGTCCTGGACTGTCCTCTTCCCAGGACTGCTGGGGCTTACAAACATCAAACAAGGGCTGTATCTGATCCCAGGCATGGAAGCCGTTAGGCACAAATTACATCTCTCTGCTCAGAAGCCCAAAGCTGAACAGGTGGCAGCTCTGCAGCCAGCATTAACATACACTGAAAAAGCTGTCCGTTTGCCTGCATGGATGCCTCGCTGTAGCTAAAAGCAATTCCTCACCTTTCATAAGCACCAGATTCTCCCACACTTAAAAGACACAACTGCTTCTAAAAGAAGGTCACATAACCACATTAGAAAATGTGAGTATTTACACAAAATTCTAAAGGGAGACTGCCATCCCCAAAGCCTCCCACATCCACACTGAAACATTAGAGGCAGTAGAAAATGGTGGTCTAGTTTCCCCTTGCCATAGATTATGATCTATTTTCATTATGCAGAAGTCTCCAAATCCTCCCAGTTACACAGGGGTAATCCAAGAATAATAAATGTGCGTTCTTCCCTACTCCTTACTAAAAATGATGGACATTGTGATCGCATTGCTGAAAAACTGAATGTATAAATAAAGAACATGTAAAAACATATGGCAGCACAGAATACTGTAAATATCTCTACACATACAGAACAGGGTTGCTTAGTTTTAAAGAAGGTAGGAGTTGCATTCATACATATTTCTACTTCAAGAAGCTTATTAAAACTACAGCACTCTTTTCCAAGCTGTTGGGATTGTGCTTTTTTGAAGTTTTTTATAAGCCTCCAAAGCAGACATACTTAATTTCTAAGTATTCATCGATGCCATATTTTGAACCTTCTCGCCCCAAGCCAGACTGTTTTACCCCACCAAAAGGACTCTCCACTGAGGAAACTATGCCTTCATTAACACCAACCATTCCAACTTCCAGCTGTTCTGCAACTCTCCAGATCTGAGCTGGATCTTGGGAGTAGAAATATCCTGCCATGCAGACACAGAGATACAGGAATGAAAATTAACATCTGGAAGAACAATTGCAGAAGACTGTGAAAAAGAGACTTACTGCCATTAAAAATCGTCACCCCATAACACTGAAGCTCATAAAACCACAGAAATACATTCATCTGACAGAGAGGCATACCTGCTAAACCCACATCAGCTGCATTTGCTATAGCAACAGCTTCTGCTTCAGTCTCAAATCTGTCAATATAAAGAGAAAAAATACAAATGAGGCCTGCAGTTCATCTACCGTCTTGCTGACAAGAAGCAGCCTTACCAGAAATAAAAAAATCAAGATGCAGTTTTTTCCAAAAGTATATTTTAAACATCTAATTTAATTTTCACTTTGAAACAATGGAGTTTCTACCACTTCTCTTAATTTAAACTGCAGTTAAGTAGTTATGATTGCCTTTATCCTCCCTAGACACTGGTAGCTAAAACATTCACTTCACATGGGTTAGCCCACCAATTTCCCCAACTACACAAGCACTCCCAACTATTGGAGATAACTGTATGTTCTTCCACCACATCCAATTGTTCTGGATGGAGGCAGGGAAGGTTTTAAGGAGAAAAGAGCACTCTAAGGCATCCTCCATCAGAAAAACTTAGGACTAGCAAATTACATGACAAACTGTAAAGTCCTGCCTCCTACTTCATACCACACATCATGAAGTTGGTGAAGGTTTTGCTGCTATCTATCCTTGCTTGACTGCTGATACAATTTAAAAGAAAATAATTTTCAAAAAGTTGCAGGGATGCTAAAATCAGGTCAAGAGAGAGAAACAAACAAACCACATATCCAAAGTAAGTTTTCACGTGTACTGCAGTGTTATTAGAAGACTTGTGTGATCATACAAAAACACCTTTTGGCAAACTGTCATTCAAATATTTTTTATTCAAAATAACCTTTCATTCTTTTTTTAAATTGCTATTTTTAATCTGGAAAATGAATAATCTTACTTGATAACTGGTGCTAAAGGGCCAAATGTCTCCTCTTGGGTGCAAAGCATTTTTGTTGTAACATTACTAAGTAATGTTGGCTCAAAGAAATTCTTCCCCAAGCTGTGTCGTTTCCCTCCAGTCACAATAGATGCTCCTTGGGAAACTGCATCACTAATGTGTCTCTCTACCTGAGGTATGCAAAACAAAAATCTCAAAGTCAGCATTTAGGAACGAACAATAGTATATTTTCCACTGAAGAAATAATCTCTCCAGTATTAAATAGAAGATTTTGAAGAGAGGTTTATACTTTGCAGAAGACCATTTGCAATATCATTTAAAATTTCTCTTGCATTTTTCTTTCTCTCAGTCTGACATAATTTCAGAGAGATAAATGATGAGTATGGCCCCAGTCTCATGGACTTTAAAGATTCAGCTTTTCTGTTGAAATGCAAAGATGACATCTAACATGAGAAAAAGTCTTTGCAGGACTAAGAAGTACACCTGATCTCCGTGATCAAGCACCATGAAAACAGAAGTACATGACCGTCATTTAAAGAGAAACAGACAACTTTCAAGACGGTACTGGCAAGAACATTTTCCACCCCCTACATCTACAATTCATCCACAGACAAGAAAGTAATGAGAAAACTAAAGTAGCAGTCTCCACCTAGAATACTGTCCTTTGAAATTACAGAAAGGCAGTTAAGTGACTATACACAGTGCTTGCTTATTTGTATATATAGATGTATATGATACACATACACACACTATACTTTTGTGATGCACAAAGGGAAGGCATGAAGGAAAGAAATCAAAGTATTGTATGCTTTGTCTCCCAAATAATTCTGAATATTTTCATATTCTTTTATAAACAGAAAGAATCTGGCAGCATTCAAGTATAATGGGATTCAAACCAAGCCTGCATATAACTGAGCCATAGTATCTTAGAAAGTATGAACCACATAATTTAATAATCTTTAACCTTACGAAGTTTGTATTATATATATTATTGAACAGGTGACTTACTGTGATTAAAAAAAAAAAAAAAATTCTTGGAGTCATGAGTCATCCAAAACAGAAGACCCAAACCATGCATGTACGGTTTCAAGTGATTACAACATTCACAGCTCTGGTATTTTTAACCTCAATGTATTATTCTGCTTAGCTTTTGCCAAACAGAGGCACTGTTCTTCAAAGTTGTCATTCACAGTGCTTCAGAACTGCAGGATCACCACACAACTCTCACAGTGTATCCAATTTCAGTAAATGTTTTGAGAACAGCTAGGAAGTAATCAGGAGGAATCAGTTTTTCCCAAAGGAGGAATCTCGTTTTCCCTTAATGGAAATAGGGGAATGATACATTAACTGGCCACATCTGTTTATCTATAGGTATACACGGACTTGGAGGATAGAACATACTTCCAGCCACACTGCACATTCTAACAAAACAAGCATGAAAAAAGTGAAATATAAATCTAAAGTTAATTTCGTTTTTATGACCCATAAAGTAAGATGTCAAAAATGAAATCTTTTGTTTATACCTTCTCCACTGCTTTTTCATTAATTAGTGGCCCTTGGGTAGTTTTTGCATCAAACCCACTTCCGACGTGTAGTTCTCTCTTTATAGCTTCAGCAAACTTGTCCACAAATTTGTCATGGATTCCCTTCTGCACCAGGAAACGGTTTGTGCAAACACAGGTCTGAAAACAAACATGAAAAGGAAAAACAAACAGTAGTTTATATTGTATTTAATCTATCCATTAATTCGTTCTGGCCTTCATGCCACTCTGCCTCTTCTCCATCATCCTAAGCTGAGTACTAGCTTTGCCATTTCTTTCATCACTCCTCTCACTTTAGAAATACAACTTCAACAAGCTGTCAGTACCTGTGTGAAATATGCCACACTGCTACATTTAAGTTGCTTACACTGGGAAAAGGGTTTGTGAGTTCTGTGGACTCTGATATATGGAGCAACCAAGGTCCAGAAGCTGCAGGAAATACCTTCTAATTAGACTGCAGAACGCTGGACTGAGCAGCAGAACCTCAAATCACACTTGGTGGTGTGGGGTCTTTTTTTCAAACTCCTTCATTAACTGAGTTTGAGTTTGCTTTCTTCCTGGAATTTGTTTTTAAGCGGTTTCAGTGGCCTACTTATATGTGCTACCCCTTTGCTCTAACTGCATCCTATTTTGATTGCTACAGTCTCTCAAAAGTAACAGCTACTTTATCCTTCTATGCAGCAGCAGAGGTGCCTTTTATGTTAGATCTTGTCCAGTCTGTGTCTGATCACTCAGTGGTCCTTGTCCACATTCCATTCTATTTTGTTTCCTTTCTTTCTTCCCAAGATTAGTCTTGTTTTCTTCTTGTGTTATTCAAGCAACATTTTCCCAAACAAATGACCTCCCAATCCCACCGAAAACTTGCTGCTTCTCTGAAGCTGCAGTTCATCAACTTCATGTTCACGTGTAGAGGTAATAGTCGTAAGGCTGGAATAGTCTCCACACATCCCTGCTCAGCTGACTGTTCTGGAAAGTGATGCTCTTAAAAATTTTTTGACTCATAAGTAAAATACTTTTGAAGCAATGTACACTTGAATCCTGTCTATCACTTTTTTTAAGCTACCTATTGTGGAAAAATCTAGCCATGAGTGTCTTAACAGATTTCAGTCCCCTTGACTCCTGCTGGGTGCTTTCAGAACACACAAAAAGACTTGAATTGAACACAGTCTTACAGACAGAAACATTTATCATGAGACTTGAAGCTATTATTTTAAGAAACGGCTAGGCACATGTTATAAAATATAATCCTGAGAACTGAGGCAGGATGGTGTCTTTTCACAGTTCTAGTTCTCCAACGAATTTAATGCTAAGAAAGCATATGACAAAACGCCTCATCACTTCTCATGCTCTTGTGAGGGGTCCATTGACTGCCATGTATGTTGTGAAAGTATATGGGATTTTACAGTGTTGCTATTGTTGATGATAACTGGCTTGAGTGCCCAGAGCCTGCGTGACTCCAGCATCTTTCTCTTCACAATGAAGTGTCCTATGCTTTCCTTTTACGTAAAATAGCTTATTTACAGCTTAAACTATATGCATAGCTCTTCCCTTTCCAGAAACAAGGACAAGAAGGTTACTCTTACCTGCCCCGAATTTCTATACTTAGAAGCAAGGGCTCCTGCAACAGCACGGTCCACATTGGCACTGTCAAACACTATAAAAGGAGCATGTCCTCCAAGCTCCATGGAAACTCGCTTCACAGTGCCAGCTGCATGTTTCAGGAGTATCTGTAGGCAACAGAGGAGACACAGAAATCTGTACCTCTACCAGATGTGAACTGTGGAACCACAGATGGAAGGCAATATCAAACTAACTCTGGCAGGGAATTAATGTGGATCTTCTCTATAATGCTAGACCATCTGTTTTCTCCTATGACAAAAACAAGGTCTAATTTCCTTCATTAAAATCTTTAGAGATTAAATTCTGGCCAAGAAATAACGAAGAGAAGGATTTTCATCAACTTCAGTTCAGGCCAGGCTTTTATACACTAATATTGTCACTCTTGTTTGCTTGTTCTTTTCTTTTTTGGTACGAAAAGTCTTGACGACTCTTACAAAATTTTTCCATGATCTGACAGAATTTGGGATTGAGATTTGCCTTGATACCAGACTTTTTCTTCATTCTGCATACAGCCATCCCATAGAATTCTATCACCTTCTAGCCACGCCCTGCAGTTTGATTTCATTAGAGATGGTGACAAGATTGCTTATTGACTAAGATTGATAGGAGAGATTCAAGGGCCTCACTTCTCTAATACTTTCTCTCAACTGCAGAAGCCATTCCCAAACAGTACCTCTGAAACTCAATTTCAGTGTTCTTATTAGTAAGTTGTCACCCTATGATATGAAACCAGAGCATCTGGTACAGAACTGTTCACATTATAATTTAATAAAGGGCAGTTATCCAGAAGTTGCACATAGGCATCCTTCTGTGAAGTACTGATACTAAAGTATATAGGCAGTATCTCAAGAAGTACACAATTATTTGGACAATCTGTGTACAGCAGCCAGAAAAGAAGGCAGCTCTGTACAAAGGCACACGCTTTCCCCCGACCTTTCCAGTATAACCACAGTAATAATCTTCAAGTATATTCTGTGCGCTTATGTACCTTTCCTGTTGCTGTAGAGCCAGTAAAAGATATTTTGGCTACCAATGGATCAGTGCACAGAACTTCCCCTACAGCTGGTGTCTGCTGTCTGGAACAAGGAACAACATTATACACTCCCGCTGGAATTCCAGCCTGGTTTGCAAGCTGCAACAAAACAGACACAGAATTTGCATTATCAGTGCATTTTGTATGAGGAGTAGTCACTTAACATTTGTTTGTTTTGAAGAAACCATGCTGTAAGTCAATGGAAGCTGAAAGCGCACAGCACAACTAGTAACAGGTGCCATGGTGTCAAGACAGCAGCTTTGCTCCGGTTTAAGGTCGGGCTGTCATTCAAAGTAACCAAAGGAAAGATATAAAGATGTTTTGTGTAGCTAAATGGCTGGGTCCTCTTTGAGGCTCTAGACCGTGTAAGAGGCAACTTTCAAAGACTCTTACTAAACTAAAACCTCTGGATCAAGTCAGCCAGTTTGCCCTTTCTTCATGTATGACGCTGGCCAGAGTTGTCTTCAAAGCCCATCTGATTCCCCATTTACAGCTTCAGTCCACTGCTAAGGTAAAGCTTAACATAAAAGCTCACCTCCCCAAGAGCTAATGCTGATAAAGGTGTGTCCTCTGCAGGTTTCACTACCACCGTACAGCCAGCTGCCAGAGCCGCACCAACCTTCCGGGTAATCATAGCGCTGGGGAAATTCCACTAGGATGAGAGAAGAAAAGTACAGTCAAACCTGGGAAAACTTTGCCTCCTGTTTTTGCAGAAATAGCTGACATTTTCTGTAATTATGCGATAACCTAAACAGACCTGCATGATGTGCTTTGTCCTAAGTGAATGTTACAAAGAAGCACTGCCAATCCAGGAAGAAGCGAGTACAAGGCAGAAATGAAACTTGACAGGGGTGTTTGCCAGGGTTGGAGGAGCCCTAAGGCCACAGCCCCATGCTGTGGGCTGAGCTGAAAACCTTCACATGAATTGAAAAATTCAGCTATGCTTACTGGGGTTATAATGGCCGCCACTCCTACTGGCTGCTTCAGCACCAGGATTCTTCTGTCTTTCGCAGACGCTGGAATGACATCACCATAAACCCGGCGAGCTTCCTCCGCAAACCACTCCAGAAACGAGGCAGAATACAGGATTTCACCCTCTGCTTCTTTCAGAGGCTTCCCCTTTGATTAAATCAGATTGAAGGTACACTGTAAGCGGCAGACTGAAGCAATAAAACCAAACTGAAGTCATTTCAGAGTTTCTGTTCTTTTCAGAGCACTTTATAATCCCTATCACGTACACCGTGATCTCCAAAAAGGATTACATGAAAGCAGCAGCAATAGTTGTGCGGCTTCAGTACACCATCACTGCGTAGTCAACATTTGGTATGTTGAGCCTGGATTCATACCTGCCCAAGACAAGGAGCTGGAATAGCAAATGTAGCACGTGTTTATTTACAAACTCTGCAGTTAGCTGCTACTACCATTCCGAAGAAGACGGAAATCACGGCAAGACAGTTACAAGTTTATGCCAGGGACATTTGTTTTGGGGAGTATTACTTTGGACTACCTCCAGGTCTGACCCCGTGGACCAAACGACCATTAGCAGCTGGGACACCACAGAGGAGCTGCCGAAGTACCTTCCAGCACGGTTTTATCCACAAGGATACCCGTCTGCGAGCTCCCAGACCGCTCTGCCATGCAAACCAAGGCACCCCGAGCGAATCCCGCTTGGGAGCCTTGCTTTAACAGCACTGCCATTTCTTCCGAGTCAACGACACTGAGGAAACACCAACCATTTCTGCCCTGAAGACCACGGTTTAGGCCGATGCGTGCTTTTGGGCACCACGAACCACAACGCGGGGCCGACTTCCACCGGACCCTTAGGTGCTGTGGCCGATCCCCCGGCGGAGGCGAGCCCCGGCCGCCCTACTCACGTTCTCGGCCGTGATGATCCTCGCCAGCTCCTCCTTGTTCTCCATCATCAGCTCGTACCACCTGCGGAGGCACACGCTCCTCTCCTGGGGAGACAGACAAGGTTGCCGTGGTCCCCGCCCGCAGGGAGGCCGCGCCGCTCGGGACGAGCTTCTCCCTCACCGGACCGGACCGGCCGCCTCACGGCCCGGGCGGGCGCCATCTTCCGCGGCCGCTCACCTTGGCGGGAAGGCGGCCCCAAGCGGCGCCGGCTTCGTGCGCGGCCCGCACTGCCGCCCTCGCCTCGGCCGCCCCGCAGTCGGCCACCCGGCCCAGCTCCTCGCCGCTGGCCGGGTCCTGTACGGGGAAAGAGGCGGGCGTCTCCAGCCAGCGGCCGCCCACCAGGCCGCCCCGGCGTACCAGAGCGGCGGGCAACCCCCAGCTGCCGCGCCGCGCCGCCGGAGCCGGGGGGTGAAGGAGGAGGAGGCGGCGGGCGGCGGCGGCGGCGGCTGCCCGCCGCCACAGGAGGCTCGCCATGGCCGCGCACCCGGGCTGAGGCGGCGGGGCCCGGGCCGAGCCCGCCCGCACCGCCCCGGAGGAGGAGCAGCAGCAGCAGCAGCAGCAGCCGCGGAGGGGCCGGGCCAGCAGCGGCCTGGCGGCGCCGGAGCCCGGCGGGGCTGGGTTTGCCCTTGGAGGGTGATGGGGAGGACTTCGGCTTCCCGGAGCCCCGTTTCCTCAGCCCCATCGAGACCCCCCCCCTCCACACACACACACGGCGGAGGGAGCAGGGGGCACTTGTGCTTGATGGCTTGGCTCCAGGAGCGCCGGGCTGTGGTGGCACTGGGCCAGCGGCCCTCGCCTCCGGCCGCAGGTCAGGTTTGCCTGGAGGGTGGCTGGGAGCCGCAGCCTGCCCAGCCTCTGCCGTCAGGCAGGGTTTGATAGCAATGGGTACGGCAGGAGTACTGTCATGATTTCTTCCACCCCCGAGTATTGATATTGATATAATTGGGCTTCCAGTCCGGATCGTAAGACCCAAACGCGCGCGTGCGATGCCCTGTCAGCTCGCCAAAGCTTGTGAATTTGTATCGCCGGCAGCTCGGGAGCTAGTGTGCTTCTACTAATACCGCTTTGGCAGTTGGCTTCGTTTTTTCGTGAAATCTGACGTAGCTGTTGTAAGGCAGGTGCACCAAGCGCGGGAGGATGCTCTGCTCCGGCGCACTTTTAGACGTTAACAGAAACCGCGCTGCTGCTGCGCGGCGATGGCAGCTATGCTGCCCAAACCCCAGAGGTATTACGGAAGTCAAGCGGGGAGAACACCTATAGGTTATTTCTTTTTTTTATAAATGACTTTACTTGAGGTCAAGAAAAGCATTGGTATGAAATAGCCTTTCAAACAGGCCAGTGGTTTGTTTGCTGTGTCAGCAATATGTCTGAAAGAAAAGGCATGCTCCGTAACCTACATTTCAAAGGTCACAGTGCTACTGCTCCGGGCTTCCGAAAATCACAGTTCGAGCCAGCATCATGGCTGGTTTGAAGGTTCGCTCTGTTCTGCTGCTTATACTATACCATTTCTGTCAAAGATGTATCCCAAGTGGAATTTCAACACATGTTGAAATAGGTAAGACATGTTCAGAATTAATTTTCGTGTCTTTTGAGTTGCTTGGGAAGAGAAGTGAATTCAGATTTGGCTGGAAAGCAAAGGGAGGAAATAATGTTAAAGTAACGAGCATTCAACATAATCTTAAAAAAACGTGAATAACAGAGGATAGATGAGTAGTTTGGTTTTGGAGTTTGAAACTTTACTGTTTTTATAAGCAAAATGCTTGAATCGATTTGGTTGCGTATTTTTCCATCTTCTAAAACACAGGCATTATGTAACTGGAATGTTTGTGTCTGTGAGTCTTATGCAGACAGGGATTGGTTTGGAGAAAGAAAAGGAATACTTTACGCAATTTATGGGATTGTTATATTTAAACTAGAGAATAACACAGACCGTTTGTGGTAGCTCTGTTTTCAAATCACCGTGTATTAATTTTGCCATACCTGCATAAAATAGATAAAATGCTGTAATGTGTTTGTATCTGTGGCTAACATAATGAAAACTTTCTTCTGTGTCTCTTTCTGGTAGGTTGCTATCTGTAGCCTGAGCAGCCTAGATTTGTAGAGAATGAAGGAGAGAACTGAGTGACCATCAAAGTGGGGAAATATTTCTGTTTTGAATGTCTTGTTTGCATGTGTTATTTTTAAAATCTGGTTTCTGCTGTAGTTTTTGCAAGAACACTCATGAGTAGCGTGAGGTTATTCTGAGACGTTTACTCATAATAAATTGACAGTTTTAGTTGTTTGTTCTTCTGTTTCTGGTTCTAAATCCGTTGCTCAGATAGTAAAACGTATGATGTTGTCTCTATTCAGGTAATCTTCTCAGACTTTAAGTACTGAATACATGCAACTTTGAACAGTTAAAGGCTGGGATTATTCACGGCATTCGAGACTGAGCGTGTGTTCCCTTACAGAGTGTTGTACCCTAGGTCAGCATCCTGCAACCATTTGCTTTTCCTAACGATATGTCAGGAAATCCATAGTAATCGGTAGGAGAAGTCACACTGCCTGAGGTTAGGCAAGTGCATACGTTTTTCCAAGCTTGGGCCTCCAATTACTGAGTACGAGCTTCTGAAAACTTGAAGTAACAGATTTGGCAGAATAGAGTGTATTTGCTAGAAATCTACAAAAAGAAACGAGAGCTTATGGATCTGTCCCAAAGCAGTCATTTTTTTCTAATCTAGAAAGCATATTGCAGAAAACCTGCATTTATATAATTTGGAGATCTTGGTTGTCTGAGGAGTAGTGTGTACACTGAACTATTGGGTCATAGTTTACAACAGTTAATTGTGTCCATTTGTCTGAAAATGACATTAAACTGGGATCAGGTCTGATGCTGCTAAAAGCAGTGTTTTTATTAATGTGCAAATAAAAGTCCATGATGGTAAGATACGGCAAGTTATTGCCAAATCCAAACAGTGAGCATTCCAGGAAAAGAAACCAAAACCCAACAAACTGTAGAAAAGAACTCCTCCGACTCAAAACCAGCACCAAAATCTATCCTGGATAGACTTCTGAAAGTACTTTTAAAACGGTGAAAAGCTCTGCCTGTTCAAAATGTTGATCATGTTCAGTGTGCTCGGCAGAGCTGTGCTGTGTCCTACTTGCCACGGACTTGTTGCTGGAGGCAAGTCTGAGTGGGGAGGCTCTTCCCCCTCCAGGGGCTCTCGTCAGACCTGCCGGGCTCTGCGGGGATCCATCACAAAATTCATTGTAAAGGTGAATTTGTAGGACCTGGGCCCACATGAAAGAAGTCCAGGAGGGGATGTGAGACAGAAAAAGCAAACCGCCTAACTGGGACTCTCCCACACTGGAAAGGGAGATGTGTGTTGAAATGGCTGAGCCTTAAAACGATAGATTTTTTTTATTATTATTTTTAAGTTATTCCGGTTTTGGTGCAGGATCGGTCCTTAAGGTATCTTAACATATTTCTGTAAGGATGGTTTAGATCAGTGGGTAAGAGTGAAAGATCATTCAAACCCACACAGTTTTGTCTGGATCTTATTCCAGAATGGGGACGAGGGGGGGTTGTGGTGTGGTTTATTTAGTAAGGATCAAATTAAATTCAGCATATTCTGGGTTATTGTGATCAGTCTTAGTTTGTAAATAGCTTCAAGTGAGGAGTAAAACTTTGTGTGGGAAGGCAATACGATAACCCATGCATGCAGTTTCAACTGAGTAATTTTAGAGGCAATGTTGGGTATCTTTGAAATAGTGTTAATAGATTATCCCTGGGCTCTAACATTAATTAGAAGGAGACGTCATTAAAGAAAAGTGATGTCAGTTTGTTTCATTCTCTTGTTATGCTTGCTCAATAAATATTTTGGCAGTAAGAATGTCTGCCTATTCAGTGAATAAACAGTATTATTTACCTTGCTGACTTTAGGTTTTTGTTGGTTTTTGTACACATTAAAAATTGATCAAACTGTTAAACATCCGCGTGAATTCCTGAGGTACCTTTTTCAATGCTAAGGACAATGGTGAAACTTAAATACAATTCAGGTGGGTCCTTTATAGCTAGAACTTTATGATCCGTACTCTATACGTGCTGGGTGTGATCATGTCAGTTCACAGCTGTAGCTCAGTTCTGGACATGGGGAGTTCCTTTTCCCTGTGATTTCGGCTTTGGTCAGCTTCAGAGCTAGGGATTAGAGAGAGACTGATGAGACCTCAGTGCCCAGATGTGCTACAGAAATGGCGTTTCCTCATTAGCTCCCTAGGTGAGAAAACACACTCTCTGGCATGTACAAAATTTTCTGAGAAATCGTGTTTCATGCACCTGTGCCACTTGGCTTAGGTATGACAATGAGGTGTGTTCTGGTTTTGATAATGCTTCTAACAAAACATGGGCCTGGCTGCAGCACCTATAAATCAATACTTCAATTTGTTGTTTTTCAGCACATAGAGCTCTGGAATTTTTCATTAAGCGTGAAGGGAATGTTGATTATAGACAGGTAGGAAGCGTATTATTGCTTAATTGTGTACACCTTTCTTCTTAATGTTTTTCTGTCTTCTTGCCTTTCTTTTCTTTATTATTTATTCTCAGTAATATGTTTGTAAATATTGTGCCTAGACTGTTTTTTTACCGTTTTTTGTTGAAAATGATTTGACTTCTCCTGAATACTATTACAAATATGTAGCAATTACTATAATGTGTATATACTGTGTGTGGTTTCTCACATGTTTTCCTATCTTCTTAAGTCATACCCTCCGTGATTAGTTGTATTAGAAGAATCAGTAGAGGACTTTTGGAAAGGAGATTTAATAAACATAAGGACAGCAAAATGACAGCAAGGTTTTGAATTTAGTCCACCACATGTATCATTTAACCGATTTCTTAGTGGTGCAAATAGCTTTTTCTTTGTTGGGCTGTATCCAGCAGAGCACTGTAAGCATGTGGACAGTTTTCATAAACGCATAAACAAAACACCTGTGTTTTGTGTTTAAAACATTTTTAATATCCTTTAGGACAATGTAAAGAAAACCATTTTATATAACTTGATCTTTTATCCAAGTAGGAGATCACTCAAGGGAAGTATTGACATTGTCCGCTGTAGACAGCTATGCCGTAATTCAGAGGATGGAAGTTAGCAGCCCAGGCTTCATGTCTAGTCCACGAGGAGGAGGGCACCTTCAGAAGGTGACTTAACCAGCACCTAAGTTAGATCATACAAATAGTTTCCTAAATGGCCTTTCAAATTACAGTGTATACTGATTAGTCTCACTTACAGGGATTTGGGGGGGGGGAATGATGGGGGATGATGACGACACTGAAATAACGTATTTTACCAAGATAATAGTTGTGCCTTGCTGGATATTTAAATTTTATCTTCAATATTCATGGTAAGCTCTGTTTTCGTGCTGTGCAATAGCATTCTGATTCCTTTTTCCCCCATCCTTTTCCCAGTTATTACTAAACCACCAAGATGCTTTTCAGGCTGGGAGCATTTATCCTGATGCCTTTTATCCTTCAATCTGCAAAAGTGGTAAGAAAAGCTGTATGAGTCCAATATTGTAACAACTGTATTTTTATGTGAAAATCCTATAGAATTTAGTAGGGTTGAAAAGAGTTATGTTGTAAGAAACGAAGTATGGCCAAAAATACCTTCCTGCAAAAACATCCACCATTTTTGTTAGTGTTTTGAGCCTTTTTGTAGAACTTTATATGAAAATAATACATTTGAAAATGTGTTTAGAAAGTAACTTTTGGGTAAACGTAACTATTTAATGTGTAGGGCAATTTGATAGAAGGTTGCTGTTTGACTAAATTAGGTCAGATTACTGAGTACAGTCTTGGGGAGAAACTGAGAGGACAAAATGATCTTTTTTCTAAGTCTTAGGGAAAGCCTAGAGCTAATTTCTGTCAGATCAGTCACAAAGTTGATAGGAGAATATAAAAAGAACCCACAAAAACAAAATAGTGTAGGACTTCCTGGGAGGGGGGAGTGTTAGTATCATCCCAGGTTAAAGCCTTTGTTTTTCAGACTGCTGTCTTTTGCCTTTTACTGCTTCCCGTTTGAAAGTAATGTCAGTCTTAGTTTTGTGCAGATCTGAAGACTGCACTACAAAATTAGCGCCCTGTTGCAATGGCTGTAAAAAGTATGTCTTGGCTTGCAGGTGGTCCACAGATTTTTTCAGCTCTGGTAGGTCAGGTCTTGATCGTAATCAGCTTCTCCAGCAACACTGGAGCTATAAAACAGCCGGCTAGGGCTTGCTCCAGGATATTTGCTACTAAAGTGGTAGATCTGGATAGTGAGCAGTTAGCAAATGGGACAAAGACAGCCTGTCCTCCAACAACAAGCCATTAGGATGTTTAGGCAGATACCAGCGACAAGGCAGCGATGTGTAGTTTGTGTGAGGATATCTAGCCTATTCGTGGTTGAGATCTTACTGAAAATGTAAAGTATGGGAGGTGGTCTATTTTAGTGGGTCATGCAAATTCAGATCCATTAAATTCAAAGTGTTCTTAGGATCTTTGTTTGGTTTGCCTCATCTTTTACATGTCTTTCAGCTGAGTGCCAGTGCCTTCACTTATTTCAGTATTTATTTTTGCTGCCTCAAACTGCAAAATCCTTCTTTGTCTTTCCAAGGACGCTTTCCCTGACTTTTCTCGTTGCCTGCTCTACTTAGAGTCTTAAATCACACAGTGGCAGCTAGACTTATCACTGTTTCTCAGTCACAGGTTGTTGATGCTGACCGCTGTTTATGCCAACTGCAGGCTGCTTCGTTTATATCTGGATAGGCAGGTTGCCCCATCTGGGTTGCCTAACAGGGGATCTTCTCTGTTGTTATGTTGTGATGCTCAGTTCACATCCAGATTGCCCCTCTGCTCTGGCATTTAATACTGGTTTTGTCTCCTGTCACTCACCAGGTCACTGTTCCTGGTCTTCTGCCTGGCTCTGCTAACATCTTGTCCCAAACTTCAGTCTCGCTTGCCTTGTTTTCAGGACTGATGTTCTCCTGGGATTTCTTCAGTTCCTACCTTAACTTGGTTATTTCTACCTACCTCGTCTTTCCCTTCTAGCAATTTTGACTCCTGCCTTATACCAGGTCAGTGATAAGAGCCTCTCTCTCTGCAGTCTCCAGCCTGTATTCCTTCACTAAAGTTGGGGTCAATCTTGCCTTGTTTTATACTTGGGCCGCTGGTCAGTGGTCTCCTTAGTCAATATGGAAGAAATAGGTACCTCTGCAGATCTGAGCTGTTTTAATTGTGCCTCTAGATCAAGAACAAAGCCATCCAGACTGCCTTTCCAGGCAGGAGGCAAACTTAGATGTAGAAGCCTACTCTGTGAACATTTAATTTTGGTCTAGCAAATCCCATCCTTATGTTATCTAGTTCAGCTGCACTGTAAAATGTCAAGAGGCCAGGAGGTGACTGAATTACCTACAAGGTCTGCTCACTCAGTTTCAGCATTTAATATACCTTAGTCTTCTGCAGTTTCACAGTTCTGTGTGAACAAACATGTAGTTTTCCTCCAAGTGTATTGATGGTCCGAACGATCTATCTCCTGCCTACCATCTTCCCCCTTAGAGAATTTGATATTGTGCTGCTTGGTCTTGTCATGTCAGCATCACTTTGCTCTTAGCTTCATGTAGGTACACAGAAATTTTTAGGCAAGGTCACTGTGTTAGATTCTACATAATCTCTTCTGCATAAATCCAAGTGAGAGTAATAATTGATGCTTCAAAGGAAAACCTGATTTTTTCTGCTTTCCTTTGCCCTTCTTCTGCTCCTACACTGACTATATCTTGGCAAGTTTGACATTCTGTTGAAAATGATGATGACATAGCCCTCCTCTGCCCTGTGGAAACTGATACCTGACCCAAAGCATGATATTTTGAGTTGGCTGCCATGCCCATCAGCTTTTCTGCCATGCAATTTGATGCATTCATTTAGTCAACAGCATCTCTGTCATCTCTCTTTATTCTCTCCACTTGGGAGGCAGTCTTTCATTGTACTGTACCTACTCACAGGCACAGAGAAAGGGAGCAGGCACAAAATTTTCAGATGCTTCAAACCAAAATCATAGAAGGTAAATCTAGTATCTCTTTTGACAGTATAAATCATGTAAAAATACATCTCGTTTGGTTCTTCTCATATAAGTGGATTGCAAAACGTATTGTCTGTACGATATGAAATTGAAAAAAGTCTGTGGGTTTTTTTCATGGAGGAAACTTTTTCTTTTTTTCTCCCTCCCTCCCCTCCCCCCAAAAAAGAATAAATCAAATACTGATATAATTTTATTGCAATAGGAATATTCCATGATGTGTCAGAAGACACTCACTGGTCACCATTCCTCAGTGCCAGTATTCACTACATCAGAAGGAATTATCCTCAGCCTTGGGAAGAGGTAAGAAAATTTCATTAACTTTTGACTTTGCTTTCTACTGTTTTCTTCACCTTCACTTGTTGTTGCAATTCATCCTTTGGGAAGTGTAGAAAAAATACATATTTTTAAATCAAAGTCTCTGCTGATACAGGAAAATTTGAAATCCTGTTTTCATCTTCACCAGACAAAAAATTTACAGTTTCCATATAAAGTCTATCAGTTACCTCCAATGTGGTCTGGTGCTTATGATACATTTCATAGGTCCAAAATTCCAAACATGATTGGTGGTCTTGCATTATTGTCGATCTGGTTGAGTGTTTGCCACTTAAAAACCAGGTGTCTTTTGGAATTGTCACTTGTGAAATCTTGGACTTAGTCCTGATTTGCTCTTGTTTATGGTATATGAGCTACTTAGGAGGAGAGGAAAACCAAATTGTCAAAAGTGAGAATGATCTTAAAGGTAATATTGTTTTCTTTTCCTTACTAGAGAACTTGCCATTCTCTGCTCAGGAGAGTCATACAGCATTTGAGAGCATGCACTCTTTAAAACCTAAAAAAGTTTGCCTGCCTTTTCACTGGCCATTGGTGATACTGATCTTGTGAACTATTAACCCTTGGGAAGTATAAGTTGTCAAAAAACTATGATTCGATTAAGAATTTTTAAAAGACGTCTGGAACTTACAGTGGTTCAATGCAGAGAAGTCTTTTCTGGAGAAATGAAATTTCTGTTGCTGATAAATTTATTCCAAATAACTTTTCTGTTTGTAGGAATAAGATGAGTAATTTCACCTGGACTTTAATCGGGTACTTTTACAGTGAGCAGCACTTGCACAGGAATGTCTTTTTCTCCTCTGTGTGCCTGCACGACAGCCATGGTGGCAGAGGGGATTCACTCCTTGGAAGTGGAAGTGTTTGTTGCCAGTTCAGAAAAACACTTTAGTACACATCTAACTTGAAGTACACATGTTGTCCTGACATCAACCATGCAATTCTGTGACCTTGGACTGTATGAAGTGCTTAAAGCTTCTCAAGTCACAAAAAGTGACTCCAAGCATCAAGGAATGAGTGGTCAACAATTTGTCATGCTAAGTTCTTGGATTTTAATAGTTTCTCAGCTATATCCTTGTATAATGCACATACATAAAATGCTCACCTCTTCTTAAAGACAGGAGGAAAATTACTGATGTTACTACAAGTGGATTGTTGTTGTGTAGGCTACAGAGAAGCTGGTGGCTTTCCTGTTTGGAGTTGCCTCGCATATGGTGGCAGATATTAGCTGGCATAGCCTGGGCATCGACCAAGGATTCCTAAAGGCCATGGGAGAAGTAAGCCTGTATTATTTTATTTATTGATGTAACTGGATTTGTCGGAATTCATAGCTTAGCTTTGGACTCTAGTGGGGAGGGAAGAGAAAAGCTGGAGCCCTGTTTCGGGAAGATTTTCAGAGAGATGTAATGTCATGAACTCCATAAGAATGAAGTTGGTCAGGTTTGGGACCTGTAAACTTAAGGGCTGCTTGGACAATTTTTTTCTGCTCATAGGTTTGTATGGAAGGATGAGTAAAATAAATGGACAGTTCTCTTGTTTTTCTCTTTCTCCAGATTGATTTTCAAGGTTCATACTCAGAAGCTCACAGTGTTGGCGATTTTGGTAACGTTTCTGTTTGCTGATCGTAGATCCTTCTGTTAGAATAACTAGTCCACTTCAAAACCACAGTGGGTGATTCTGGCTCTTACCCTGTGCAATGCCGGAGCCAAGATGGACACTGTATTCTCACTCTCCCCCATTGCTTGCAAAGCCCTGCTATACCTGTCCTCATGCTCCATGTTTCAGGAGATGTGATAGGGCATATGGACACTTGCTTTAAAGCCCAAACACAGGCTGAAGGATGCTAAAGTTTAAATGGAATCACTACTGTGATTTTAAATTTTACATTATTCTTACTTTCTGGAAGTGTGAAATATGCAGCATACTTTCAGGTGAACCATTTATGTGTTCTAAACATATAGCTGGAGGATCTACCATATAAACATGGATCACATAGCCATACATAGCTTCATCTGCCCTGTTACCCATGATAGATACTTAACAGGTTTTGTTTGTTGGGCTTTTGGGGTTTTTTTTCATTCTTCCATCCGCAGGAGGAGATGTACTGAGTCAGTTTGAGCTCGACTTCAGTTATCTGGCATCGAATTGGTAAGATAATAAGGTTGCCTTCTTTAATAATTATTTCTGCTTACTTTGTATACTCACTGTGTTAACAAAATGCTGTCCTCCTTTACCTTTCTTTCAAAAGAAAACCTTGCAGCTGTTGGAATTTTTCTGAGTTTGGTATTCCTCATATGCATATTTACTGTTCCCTGAAATGAAAAACTAGAAGGACAGAAGAAAAAAAGGTTTTACATATAGGGACACAGCAAGATAGATTAAATTATTTATCACTGAAGGAAACTATAAGTAATTATATGTAAAATAATCAGTGAAAAAGGTTTGCTGGAATGTCCTAACAATTAGTTAACTAACTCAGTTAAATAAATCTCACTTAGAGTTCCATTTAAAGTTTTGGAAGTTGAGGATGTTTATGGTTATACATGCTGGAATTCAGACAGGTTTTAAAAGCATAAAAAGAAGCAGCAGTTTTAGATATACACTTTTTTTTCCTCACAGTTTTTAACTGAAAGAACTCACATGCCTTTTTTCTGCTGATAAAGTAGGTCATTTGAGTAGTTTTGTTTAAGTAGGATGTAGTTTATCTAGGTGTAGAAGGCACAGTTCATTAATAAAACTCTGGCACAGCTGTGGGAAATGTCTGTTTGGCTAGGAGTAGATTTGGCACAGTGCAGAGTTGGAGGACATCCTCTGAGATTATGTGATGGCCAAGCCAGGGAACCAGTGTGAGGGTGTGGAAAGTCTACCAGCGGTAGCTGTAGGGGTATGGTTTTACAGGTTTCTGACTTTGAACCTAAACAAGAGGAGAGTGTTGTGCAGAGAGTAACTGCACCTGCAATCCTGGTCTTTCTGGCATTTTTAAATCTTCATAACCTTCTATAGTCTTTTGAAATTTAGAATATTTTAAAGCAGGCTATTGTTACTACATGAACTGTAATCTTTTATCAGGTGATGGGAAAATCTGTTATTATAATACTTTCGTCTTATTTTTAGGTATGTACCTGTCAAAGACCTAGCAGCTATCTATAAGGAATTTTATGGAAAAGAGATCATAACTGAAAGCACAATTACTGACTGTACTTACCTGCTGTTTCTTGAACTGTAAGTTGAATAACTTTGTCTGGGTTTTCATAAGTGAAACATATGTAGGAAAATCATGATAATCCTATTTGAAATGACTTATGCATTGAGGCCAGCAATGTAGACTCCCTACTAGACCCCAAAATCATAAAATACCTGAATTTTTTTAATGGCTAGAATACAAACTCAGACTGCTTAATGACTGTTAAATTCATTATTACATCACAGATTCAGCATCTTAGCTATTTAATGCATTTATGCGTTTAATGTATTTATGCCTATTTATTTGAGAACAGCTGTGTCTTCAAGCACCATTGCATTGTGGCACGTTAGCAATATAATTTTCATGTACTGAAGGAATAGTGTACATACCTAAATAGGTGGCTTACCTACACTTTATGTAGATCCCTTCAAGTCCAAGGATAACTCAAAAGAGACTTTTGATATCTGGCAATGTCTGCTTGTGAATATCCTTAACAGCCTAGCTGTATCCTTTATTTCAGTTAATTACCAGTAGTCACACAGCATTTAGAAACACTGTGAAACCCTCCAAATCAAGGGCAGCAATAAAGTTAGTATCATTACTTCTCACGTTACAGCTTTTAAAAATATATTGACAGCCAACAAGGAAATGTAATGGCTTGCATAGTATTTACCATACAGAAGCCTTGAAAAGAAATGTTTAAATAATTAAATATTATTAAATGAAGCAAATTTTTTTCTGAAGATTATTTATTTTTCAGGCATGGAGAAAGGCTTGCCATTGCCAAGGTTGGTTTTCTGTTTTCTTTATAAAAATGAATATATAGCATGAAGACAACGTAATCCATCTTACTAAGTATGTTGCTTGTCTCTTAGCTTTTTCCAACATATGCTAGTAAATCTCCATTTCTGGTGGAGAAGTTCCATGAGTATTTCCTCGGAGGAGTGGATGACATGGCGTTCTGGACAAACAATATTTTTGAGCTGACAAGCCATATGCTAGAGAATGGAACCAGGTATAGCATGTTTCCTGCAACATGAAATGCAGTAGTCAAGTTCTGACACCCATTTAATTGTCTTCCGAAGGCAAGTTCTTTCCTAGAAGAGGTGCTGAGCTTTAAATCCTCACTTGGACAAAGGGATTTCTGTGGTTATCTTTTACCCAGGTGCAGAGGATTACATAGGCCTTGCATTTGCATTTGTCACATATTCACACTCCTTTCCCCAGGCAAGGCTCTGGCATGCCCAGCTGATACTTGACGGGGAAAATTTGTGGCATTCTTTAAGACGTACTCAAGGGCCTGCTTAAATATTGCATAGCCATGCCCTGAGGTTCTGCCCGGCCTGGCACTCTGAGCTGTGGCTGTGGCTGCACCTTCTCGCTGCTGTCATCAGCCAGCAAAGATGTCCCTTCCTAGGGGAGGTCAGATATTGCCTTCAGACACTTAAGGCAAATAGGATTAGAAAGAGTGAGAGTACATATTCTAGTGTTAGAAGGTCAGGCTTGTACTCGGAATATCATTTTTATAGAAGTTCTAGCCTTGTACTGCTCTGTTACAAGTGTAACCTTGCTTAAATAACTTTGTAAGACCAACAGTGGCAATTAATCCGTCCATTTATATGGAAAATATCACTGCAGCTGTTTTGGGAAATTATGTTTGAAATACAGTATGGCATAATCTGTTTTGTTTTTTGTTCCAGAATGGCACTTTCATTAAAAGTGCTTTAGATTAATAGAATTAGCAGGACATGTTACAATAAGTTTCCTTTAAAAGTTATATAAAGAGATGTGAGATTCATATAGAACCTAATCAAGGTCATTAAAATAAATATCAAAGGGGTTTCTAAGGATTGTAATGGTGCTCTAATTTTGAATAAGCAGGGTTTCTTGAGAAAACTGATGACTTCTAATAGAGGAATCAGTAGGGATAAAAGTTGTATGTTTAGTTTCACTTCCATTGTGGGAAAATCTTTAAAATGCATTCTGCGTATTTCTTTAGTGGCTGCTTCCTGCCTGAGAACCCTCTGTTTATAAACTGCACAAGGGAGCACGAGGACAAGTACGTGTAAGTATAGCTCTGAAGGTTCAGAGATTTACTGATGAAGAGAGTCTTGCGCTAATGTGGACAGTGAGCTATTGAAAATTAGAGATCTTTTGGTTTATCTTTTTGTGTGCGAATTTGATTCTCTCTTAACATGAGTAAGTAAGCTTCCTATAGGGGAACTGTGCAGAACCTAAGAGACACTTCTACCTTCCAGCTTAAGGACAAGAATATTACCTAACACTTGAAATGCTAAGTCTTCACACTTTATTTGGTTGTCACTCTTTGTTCCACTAATCATGGAACTACTGATTCATGTTTACCATTACCATAGCTAAATTCTCTCCTGATCTATGTGCAGAAATACGGAACTCAGCTGTTCAGAGCACAAGTGTATGTATTCCTCCAGCAAACATCTCAAGAGAAACCAGCTTAACTGGTATCTCTTGCAAATTCCATTTATACATGGGAGAAATAGCCACCTGATAGCATACAATGGGTTTGCTTCTCCTAGCTTTGTCATAAAATACTCCAGTCATTAATTCAGCTATATTAATTGTTATTACTGTCTTCTTTATTTTAGCAGAAGCAAACAATCAAAACATGAACGTCACAAGAATACAACTTCTTTGCTTACAAACACACCTGAAAAGAATATAAACTATACAGAGAGAGGAGTTCACTTCAACACAGAATCTTGGGCAACAGTAAGTGAGAAGTGACAGATGTGTCAGGTAAAATTCAGCTCTGTATAAAATTGTTTTAATTTCTATCTGAAATGCTGCATGATGGGGCGGGGTCTCTGGATGTTAACAGTAGCCTCTGACTCCACTTCGTGGAGATTTCCAGCGCCATTGTTAATCTGTATATTTTTACATACATTGTAAATATTCAATTTTTACACTTTGCTCCTTGTATAGTGAAGTTAGGACACATCTTGCAGTGCCAAAAATGACAAAATATATCTTTAGTATTTACGCTTTAGTATTTAGATTTTACAGAATCATATCATCACTTTGGGGGGTTAAGAATTCCCAACAAAGCATAGCAGTGAACAATTAGAAGTGCTTCATTTAGAGCATACAGATTTTTGTCTCTATGAAATGGTGCTTATGACCTGAGTCAGAGTCCACTTAGACCAATGTGGTCATTTCCACTGTTGGTGACTTGGTTTTTGAGGTGCTCCATAATGTTCTAGAGTTTCAGCCTGTGTTTTAACTATTCTTGTGTCTCTTATTATTTTTATTTCAGAATTCCCTCCGCTTGATAAACCATGCTTTTGCAACCAATGTCTGGAGAGCATTAGCACCTACACATCAAAAATCTCCTAAGCACATCTCCAAGCCAGCAGCTTCATATTTTCTGACTTCACCCTATGCTAGACTTGGATGGTTGGTAATTTTTTTCCTCCTACTTCCCTCTTAAATTCTGAAAATTTTGAGTACCCACAGAATATTAATGTTTAGTCTTTGGATACTCTTTAAAGGTGACAGTCCAAATCAATTAGTGGTACAAATCTGGCTGAACAGCTTACATTGTCTGGCCAGAACAACAAGTTAACACATAAGACCTTTCTTTCAGATGTTAGCGTAAGCCTCTTTGTGTCGAATAAAACTGTATCAAGAGCAAAATTTCCATTCAGATGTGTATTCTAGTCAGATAACCCCTTTCTTTGGAAGGGTTGTCTTGTCATTTTTTTACATTCTCTCTCCTTAGTGGAGGAGCTCAATGCTCTGTGTGTGATCAACCTCAGAATGAAAGGAACTAAAATTAGAACCAACATTGGCTCTAGTTCTGAACAGTATGGGAACATTGTTACCCTTTTTTGGTTGTTGGTTTATGTTTGGGCAGAATTAATTCTCCGTCCCGAATTGATCACTAGCAGAGAGTTCAAAGATAGATTCAGGACACAGAAAGAGGCATATTCTCTTTCCTTGCCAGAGAGCTTCTAGCTTGACCTGCAACAGGGAAGAGTAATAAAATAAATTTGCATTGCTGCTCATCTTGCTTTATTTCTTCTGACTCAAAAATTGAAGATTTAATCCTTGAGTTTACTTCACACCAGCCAAATTAACGATAGTTAGGTTTTTTTTTCTCTCCACATTCCCTCTCTAAACTCCAACATGTTACTGAGACCTGTGATCCCTTTGCTTATCTACTGTTAAGTCCATCAATTAAATCAGAGGTTCAGTTAAAAAGATACTTAATTTCATCTTTTGTATTCTGTCATATGCAAGCAGCACTTTTTCATGCTGCTTGCTCTGATTGCTCTCAGGTGCCTTGTGTCAGTAAGTAAAAAGCAGTTCCTACAGATCTCAGATGCATTAATGGAAGATGAATCTTCAAGGCTCTGTTTTTATTTAATTCAAGAAAACAAAAATCAAATATATTATATGAAAAATGCTGTGTAGATTTTTACAAAAATAGATGGGGAAAGACAGGTCTTGGTTCACCTGAAAGAAGTAAAAGTATTTATTCTCTGCTAATGTTGTGATAGTCTGGAAGCTAATGCGATTATTTTGTTGACTCCCTTGCTGTACAGGGCAATGATCTCAGCTGACCTAAACCAGGATGGATATGAAGATCTGGTGGTTGGAGCACCGGGGTACAGCACGTTGGGCCATATTCAGATAGGACGGGTGTATGTGGTCTATGGCAACCAGTCAGGTTTGCCGCCAGAGGACATGGATCTAGATGAGAAAGCTGACCAAGTACTACAGGGTCATCAGGTGAGAGGTCAAGACAGGTAATTTTCACTTAAATTGTTTTGCCTGAAAATGTGGTAAATTTTGACTGAGCAACAGTATCATTAATATGTATGAAGATTATTCCTGAAATACCCCTCCTGGTAAAAGGGGTAACTTCTTGTAACTGAGAAGGAGGATCAAATCATCTTTTTGAGTAATAAAGATGATCCTCTGTAGAAAATATCTTTATTCACAAAGAAGAGAGATGAGATACATTTCCTTTTAATCTGTTTCTGTGGTTGTAAACTGTGGAGTAACAGCTGCTGTCTTCTTACAGAGCGTTTTAGTGGTTCACAGCTATAATGCTGTTAACAGGAAAGATCATAAACTTAATATCAATGGTGCACTAGGCTCAGAAGAGGAAATGGCAAAGCAGCGCCATATTGTGTTCAGTTATCTTATATTTTAACAACTCCACATCCTCAAACAGAACAGTTGACTCTGAGTTAGTGTATTAGTATGACAGTTATTACTTGGGAGAATAGTGACGCGAACAAAATCTTAAGAATTGTTGGGATAGATTTTTGTCATATCTGTTTCCAGTTCTTCCCTGTGCTGTGATTGCAAACGTGCATTAGGTTTTGATGGTTTTGTCTTGAAAACATCTGTTATTTTCATGAGAGCAATCCCTCTTCTTTTAGCCTTCAGGAAGATTTGGTTCTGCCTTGGCAGTCCTGGACTTCAATGAGGATGGACTGCCAGATCTGGCAATTGGAGCGCCTTCTGTGGGATCTCAGTTTCTTACTTACAAAGTAAGCCACTCACATGGGTTTGTTGGGATTTTTTCCCTCCAAACAGAACATTTTTATTGATCCATATTTTTTTGAACAGGGAAACGAGAGAGAGAATTTCTGTTGTTGCTCAAGGTGACACTGTAATTTAAACACAAAGGTTTATAACCTTTGTGGGTACTTTGACTACAGCAATGACAGCTATCTGTATTTCTCTTGGCCTTTTTGCATATTAGAAATCCAAATCAGATTGCAGCTATGCAGCACTGATGTGCTGGAAATGTAAGGAGCCATTTATGAAACACAAGTGTACCCTTTTTATTTAGGAACAGAGAGTCTGGAACAGACCTCATGGGTCAGTGAGCCTCATCATCTGCTGTCACAGGCCAACAGATCATATCTAAAATGTGATAGGAGCACAGACACACATGCTAAAATAATCAAGTTACAGAGGCTTAATGACTTGCAGCTTACTAGATAAGCCCATGTAATGGTCCCTGAGTATTTTCAGCCCGTGCAAACCGAGAGGCAAAATGTTTTCATTTAAACCATATCCATTAAGCTTAAAACTCTTCAGAATTTCAGATACTAAATTAGCTGCCTAAATAGGAATTTAAATGCTTTTATGTCGACCCACTAGCTTGGAAAATTGCATGGATCTGTTATGCCTGGCACTGTGTGCCATTGCCTTAAATAATGATTAACGAAATTTGAGCCACCTGAATGTGTGTATAATGAATGTAAATATACAGTATACTGTCCTTGCTCCTTGCCCACAATATGATGAAAATGTACTTCTCTGTACTTCTCTAGTTTGTTGCCTGGTTATAGCAGTACCCATTACAGCATGGGTATTCTTAGGTTTGGGGTGGAAAAGACAGTATTATGAGAAGGCTCTGATAGGAAAAATGCAGTTGTATTAGCCCTTGCAGAACTGTTTCACTCCTTGTGCTTTGTTTTGGATTTCATTCTTGGTGTTGACATGCAGATGCTCTCATGCTGTATTTGCTTTTCCTGCTGTTTAGGGTGCTGTGTATGTCTATTTCGGCACTGAGGGAAGAGGCTTGGCATCTCAACCAAACATTACCATAACTTGTCAGGTATATTGATCAGGCTAATACAGGGCTACACAAACAGGAGGTGAGATAAAGGGGAAAGGGGCTTATGGGCTTAAAAAAAGAATGTTAAAATGAAGCTTCTAATGGCAAGGGAATTTAGACTGATGGGGACAGTGCAAGCAGGTGCTTGCGTAGGTTGGTTGTATGTGAGAAAGACATTTGTACTCCAGTGCAGGGGAGGCAGCAGGTGAACAGAAAGTGCATAGCCCTGCAAAAAAACCTGAAGAAAACAAAACTGAAGTCAGGGAGTGGGAGGGTAATTTGATCAGAAGCAAAGTCAGCTCTTTAGAAGTAAATTGCTCTATTTTGTTACAGAATTGGTGGTTTCGGTTCCATTTCAGCCTCAAACTAACTGTTTATTTCAGTATTCCTACTGTAATCTTGGTTGGTCCCTCCTGGCAGCTGATGTTGATGGGGATGGAAATGCTGATCTGGTTGTGGGCTCTCCATATGCACCCGGTGGTGGGCAGCAGAGAGGATTTGTGGTTGCGTTTTACTCTTATTTCAACCGGAGTGACCAAGGTAATATTTATTGAGTAAATTAACCCTTCCATATTTTATGGGACTGTTCATTTGTTCCTAATTAATCATAGAATAATTCAGGTTCAAAGGGATCTCAGGAGGTGTCTAGTCCAGCCTCCTACTCAATAAGAGGACAGCTATAAAGTCAGACCAGACTGCTCAGGGGTTTATCCGGTCAGGTCTTAAAAACCTCCAATGACAGAGATTGCACAGCCACTCTGGGCAGCCGGTCCACTTCTTGGCTGTCCTCATAGGGAAAAAAATGTCTTGTTACAGCCAGTACGAACCTCTCTTGTTTCAGCTTATGCTCATTGTCTGTTCTCCTCCCACTATGCTTAGTGAAGTCAGAGGCACAGAAGGCATTGAGTACCTTGGTACACTGGGAAGAGCCTGCCTCTATCCCCTTGTTAACCTCCTCATAGGTACAGGCAGGCTGCTGTTGGGTCCTCTCAAAACCTTCTTTTCTCCAGGCTGAATAAGTCCCAGTCCCTTAGTCTCTGCTCACAGCGCAAGTGCAGCAGCCCCCAACCATCTTGGGGGCCCTCCACTAAATTTGCTGCAGTTTATCAACATCTTTCCTGTTTTGTGAGGTCCAGATCTGAACAATGTATTACACGTATGGTCTAGGGAGGAGTAAAGGGGGAACAATCACTTCTCTCAGTCTCTTTGCCATGCTTATATAGCCTGGGATGCTGTTGGCCGTCTCTGCTGTCAGAGCCTCATGCTCAGCTCTCTGCCCACCAGGATCTCCACGGCCTTTTCCACATGGCTGCTCCCCAGCCAGTCTGTCCCCAGCCTGTATTGCTGGGGGCATCTCCTTTCCCAGGGGCAGGGCTTTGCATTTGTCCTCGCTGAATTTTGTGAGGTTCCCGTCAGCCTGTTCCTCCAGCCTGTCTGGGTCCCTCTGAGTGGTAGCCCTGCCCTCAGGTGATAGCCCCCCACAATCTCCTGTCATCCGCCAACTTGATGAAGGGGCATGTTGTTGCCTTCTCTGAATCATTTATAGAAGTGTTTAACAGGATGAGTCTAAAGATAGAGCCCTGAAGGTACGCGACTTCTCAGAGGCACTAACTGCTGCCCTGCGAGGGTGATCATCTCACCAGGTTTTTCCCTTCTGGTTGTCCACCCATCCAGACTGCAGTGTCCCAGCTTCGATACAAGAACATTGTGGGACACAGTGTTGAAAGCCTTGCTAAAGCAATGGACTCAACTGTGTATCGGTGATGCCAGGGCAGACTCACTGGTCTTCCTTGGAAATTGGCAAACGTACCTCAAAAGATGAATTTTTATCATTCTGTATCTTCCTTCATGTGGCTAAAGAGGAATGCTACAAGTGAATACAGCTAATGAGTACAGGTGATGAGGATTGTTGTGAATGAGGGAGGAAAGGCCACCTATGGAGCTAAATAAAGTTAATAGGGGTTGGGCAGGATACACAGGTATTCAGAGCTTTGTCAGAATCATGTAATTGAGATTTCCAATGACACTTAATTTTTGTAGCTTATTCTACTTAATGTAAAATTAGAAACCGCAAGGAAAATGGGTTTCAAAACACTGCTGACTGACATTTTTGCAAAACCAAAACACAGAATGAATTAAAGCCAGAATTATTTGAAGCTCTTCCGTCCACCAGCCTTGAAGAATTACAAGTTCTGATGAACAGTTTCAATGCTGCCCTATCCCCAAGAAGGAGTCACTAGTTTAGGGCAGGCTTGACCGATAGCTTTCATGTACTTTGTGTAGGCTGTTGCAAGGATTTAGAAGCAGGCTATGTTGAATAAAGGCCTTCACCAGCCAGTATACTTGCAGACTGAGCAAGTGAAGTTAGCAATAACTGGTGTCGCATCATGGACGGTGTAACTTTGCGTATAGGAGCTTGTTGTCATAGGATGAATTAGTGGAATACTGCTAACAGATTGTTCTATGCCAGGGTACACCAAGATTTAATTTATATTTTTCTGGTCTGTCAGGACTTCTGTCAGTACAGGATGCCAACTGGATGGTGAAGGGGGAAGAAAACTATGCTTGGTTTGGATTTTCACTTGACAGCTGCCAGCTGGAGAATGTAACACTACTGCTGATTGGTAGCCCTACATGGAGGAGTTGTGCTGGGTGTGTTGTATATGACAGCTTGCTCTCCTCCATTCTGCCCTACTTCTACAATGTTTAAGATCTGTAATAGATTAGACTTCTAGCTTTTCAGGAAGTTTCCTCTTTGTCCTGCTTAGAATGTTTTTATTAAATTCGTATTTTTTTGCCTTTACCCTTCCTCAGGAAGAGAGAGGGTCTTTGTTATTTAGAGATACTTAATTTCTTGGGTTTTCTTAGGGAGGGGGAGAGGGGACGCAAAAATGCTGGCAAGTAAGCATGCCTAAAATAATCCTATAGATAGCACTTTCTTTGAGATAGCATTTTTAAAAGCAAATCCAACACAAAAAAGTATTGGGTGATTAAGAAGTGGATAGACCAAGTCTGTGCTTTAAATGTTGTGTAACTAGTTAGAACAAGCATGGGAATTACTAAAATAGATTTCTAGAATTTGGCAGCCACTATTATTTCAAACTAAAAGGGGAAAATATTTTAAGAGGAGAAATCCTAGCTGAATGTACAAAAATACTTTGTTACATACAAATGTATTTTGCATTGTGATTCAAGCTGCGATCCCTTCTCATCGGATGTCAGACAGAGTGTTGGGAAGGTGTATGGGTATAACCCACCAAGCACAAAGCACTGGTTTGCAGTAACTGGAGACAAGGTAGGGCTCCTTCTATAGAATCGGACCTTATGAATAATTTGAAGTAAAGTGACATTCTGTAGAAATGACATAGGTGTTTTAAAAACCTTACAGGCAATGGGCAGAATGGGTTTGTCTCTGGCCAGTGGTGTGATGTCTGTGGCTGGGATCACAAGGAGAGTTTTGGTGGTGGGTGCACCTACTGCAGGTACGTCCTGAAAATTGGAAACCATTTCTGCTTTGGGACGTTTGTTTCTGTATGACCAGAAGACAGATACAAAGTTAAAAGTTAGAAAAGGGACCTTTAAATTGCCATGCAATTTAGAAAAAAAAAAAAAAAAATCAGAAATAATCACTGTAATCACATAGAAGCCCCTCACATGTAGAGTCCTGTCTGCTATGCCTCAGCTTCAATGGTTTGTTTTCCTTCCTTAAAATTAGCTTAGCAGCATTACTACCTTGCATTATTTACATAGCAGTGATTTGCTAGTAGACTGCATATTTCTTGGAATTAAAACAACACAGTAATTTGTCCTTACTCTGGCAGTAGGCAGTAAGGAATTAGGAAAGTCAAAACGTAGAACTCTTAACTTGAATGCATTTTTCCCCTGGTACTGTTGCTAAGAGATTGTTTCTATGCTAATTAGTGTTAACGCCATATAATGTTTGATCTTGTTTCACAAATTATATTAATTTTGTCCATATCACATAATGCCAGTATTACCTGCTGTCAATGTATTGCAAGTATTAAACCTGAGTTCCTATGTCTGATGCTCAGCTTCTGTTCCTTCTTTTTTTTTCCAGACAGCCTGTCCAGGATTTCATTTATATCCTCAGTGCTGCACCAAGCTGGACTGGCTCTGGTGTACGATCTGACAGACAGCACCGAGCCTTCTTTGCTCAGCACATTCAGTGGGGACAGGAGGTTTTCTCGCTTTGGAGGAGTTGTACGCTTAAGTGACCTGGATAACGATGGACTAGGTAAAGCTTGATGAATCTAGATCAGGGGTGAAATGTTTTACTTTTGGCAACAGGAAGACTGGTCACCTACATATTCATGCAAGTGCTAAACAGTCTGCTTCCTCAGTTGACTCGTACCAGTATTCCATCGTGCCTTGTGGGTAGGCATCCCTAAAATCCCAAGCAACTCAGTCAGAAATTGAAATCTTTTAACTGTCATCATTAATAGGAATCATGGCATCTAGAGGTATGTAAGTAAGTGCCAACTCTCTCGTGTTTTCGTTTAGCATTATTTCACTTCTGATGTGTTATGTCATCCTTGTAATATTTTCAGATGAAATGATTGTGACATCCCCACTGCGAACTAACAGTATCACCACAATACTGTTTGGTGGGGCAGCTGGCCGTGTTTACATTTACAACGGAAAGCAGGCATCCTCAGGGAATGTGACAGGCCACTGCAAATCATGGATATCTCCCTGTCCCGAGGATTGGGTAAGAAAACATAGAAGTGAAATCAGGACATGAGGTCATAATGACAGCTAGTTAATTACATCCAGTACAAATATCTAGCACGTTCTGACTTGGTTTCAGAAAACAGGTGGTTTACTTCTGTTTCTGATTCTGTGTGATTTGGCTCCTCCTGTTTGTTCTTGAATTACTTTGCTGTTTAGGAGCCAGGGTTATTGCACTGGTCGTCTACTCTCCTAGTGTGGTTTTCTCCACTAACTTTTTGTTATCTCTTTTTTTTTTCTTCTTCAGGCACAGTATGTCCTGATTTCTCCTGAGGTAAGTATGCAGAAAACAAACTGCTGAAAGAAACTAAAAAGTCCCATTTTAAAAATACTAACAGCATTATAATAAGCAATACTATTTTACAGGAACTATCAAGATTTGGGAGTTCCATTATCACTGTGAAATCTGAAAGAAAGGTGAGAAAAATTACTGTTGTCAGTTGCTCCATAACATCTTTCTACCTCACTTGCATATACTAGCCAACACTTCACATACGTATCTTACTCATTTGCAGAAGTCTTAAGTGCTTTACATAGTTAATTTTCACTTAAGTCACTCTCCGAACTGTTAATTAAAACCATTTTATATGTGGATGAACTACGGAGTGGCCAAAATTTTGGCACCTGACACCTGAATTGAAAGAGATCACTTTAAACCAGCCTGAAATCTAAACTCTTGAGGAGTTTGCTGAAAGGTTGCGTGGTAAATCAAGTGTAGGTGCCAACTAGCTTTATGGTTCATGCCAACCTGTATGCAAAGTGGATGCTCAGCTATGGAGTAAACCAGACACCGAACCACCCCTCTCATTTAATATTTACAGGCTTGTTGTCCTAGCTATCACTTGCAGTGAACACTGTTCATATATCAAGTATTTCCAAGCATAGAGGCCCAGTTGTTACTGGAATGATTTTGGATGTGTTTGTGTACCCGTTTCTCTTTGTTTCCCTCAGATGCCAGTTATTTTTACCCAAAGTCAATCCCTATGTTTGCGTGATGCACTGAGGAACCTTTTTTCCAGCTTGAAGGTTACTTAGTGCTTGTTCAGCTCAAGGGATTCCAATGTTCTGCTTACTCTGACATAACCTGTGTGAGAACTGAGGTTCTCTGTGTGAGTACTGAGAAAGCCTCAGTACTAGGCTGAGGAGGTTTGACTTCTTGCTGTTAAAACATGCAGTGGAGAAACAGCTGGAAATACAAATGCTTCTGAACTAGGTTAGGGTGCAGAATCCAACACCTGAAACACAGGCATTGCTGATGGTTTCTGGATGAGTGCAAGTGAGGCCATTCTCCAAGGAGGTGTGTTCCTTTGCTATGGCACCAATCCAGTCTACTCTCCAGCTTCATCCGTATTGATCTTACCCCTGAGAAACAGTTTACATTGGCAAGAGATTTGACTGCTCCCAGCTTCTTCCAGTTCCCCAAATGAAATAAAGTCTGTTTGCCAAATCATTTTGTTAAGCGCTATTCTGATGAGGTGGGTTGCTCTCTCATTTCTCCTCATCGCGTTTCTGTACGACACTAATGGTATGGACAAAATCTCATTTCTGTTAAGGAAGCTTAAGGCAATCGTGCACCTGCAGTTGCATTTTGCTAACCCTTGTTCTGTGTCTCTGCAGAAAGAAGTTGTAGTGGCAGCAGAGAGGAGTTCGGCGAAAGCTCGACTTGGTGGAAGGCTTTTCGTCTACTCGCTCTGAAAGTTCACGGTAGCCTTTAAGACCAGAGCACAGCTGGTCTTTTAGTGAAGACCCTCTGTAGTATCTGTGATACTTTCCTTAACCCATACAAACCAACGGACCACATGACAGCAAACTTTTGATTGAGATGTCCCAGATTAGCTCAATAGGGTTCTACACAGTTTTAAGTGAAGGGGAATATGAGCATTCATGCTGGTTTGACTTCCAAACCAACCAAAGCTATGTCAGTCATGTAAAAGCACAAATTAATTCTGTTGTGAGCAGTAGCATCACTTAACCTAGAACAAGCAAGCTGGTCTGAAAAGCTTTTAGAGGCTGAAATGAGCAGAAAGCTAGATTTTGGTAGTAGTATTTGGCTATATAAGGAATGTTCAGTGGTCACCTTCTTTACTGGTCAGATCTTAGTATTTTCTTGACAAAACCAGGAAAGAATAGCGCATCACTTACAATTCCTTGTATACTGTGATACAGACAGGGATTCTAAGATATCAAAAGTTGCTGTCAAAATAATAAGCATGGAGGAAGGGCAGCTCTAAGCCAAACGTGGGTGCCAATCCAAAGGGCTGCCTCTGTCTCTAGCAAGTCTCAAGGCCCACATTTGGGGTGTGGAACAGCTGGGATCTCCCAGGGAGAAAAGTGCAAGCAAGACTGATTAAGTTTTAGGAAATACTTTTGCTTTTGCACATGTGGTTGAGACTACTCTGACATCCTTTCTTTGTGTTTTCATGTAAAATTCCATGACCATGGTAGCTTAGAATTATTAACAGCTTTTATTGTTAACAGTATTGTCTTCAACTAATTAACATAACTTTGTATGATGCAGGTTTAACAGTGTGCATCAATTATCTATTAAACAACTTGAGCAGCAAGATGTGATGCTATTATTACCATCACTAGTCCGTAGACACGTCTATGTATTTTCTCTCTCTTGCCTCCTTCACAAACATAAAGCATTATTTTCACTTTAACTAACACAAGTCAGTGGAATAGCACAGAATTCTAAAGGTCACACTCCAATGACACGCCTCAACTTACCTTCTTAGGAATTGTCTCTCTCAGGGAGGTTGCTTAAAAAAAGTTTTAAATCTGAACTTTATGAAAGAAGTAACTGGATGAAACTGGGTGCACAGTACTTACCTTACGGATCTGTTAACTGTGGTGTAAGGCAAAATGAGTAATGTATTTATGAAGGCAGAATAAAAAGAGCTTTCCTTTTTAAATGAAAATTGATGAAACCAGTATGTTCTGTAGCAATTCCATTCTGAACATACAGCCTCCACTGGCTTTGGTTTTTTCTATGGAACATACAGCCTCCACTGGCTTTGGTTTTTTCTATGTACGATCTCAGAGTAATTTTACCACACATGAATGCATTTTGATTACTTGGATTGTAAGAAAACCATGAAACATTTGTGGATGTCTGTAGAGAGAAAGGCACTCTTGTAAAAGATGTGTCTTTCAGTGCTTTTATTGTGCTTTAAGTCAGTTATGTACAGGAGGAATCAACACAGTTCACAGAAGCCTCTCTGCACAAAAGACAGAGCTTGGAAAGCTTACGTGAAAGCTTTCCAAACAGCTGCACCAACACATTTCAGTCCTGGCCTAATGCAACTACAGCTTGGTTGAAAACATCAGCATCTATATCCCTTCACGCACTGGGCTTTTCTGGGGTTTATCAGCCAAGGTATGTGAGCCATTGTTTTTTCCATTAGATTGCTCAGTTTAGAGGTTTTTTACATATCTACCTCCTAAGCAAAAAGGCTGAAAAAAAATACAGCTAAAAAACTCAAGAACATTACAAACCCCGTTAATTTTCTCACCTTCTCATGCCTTTTATATATGAAGTCACATACAGAACAACTGTTTGAAAATAACTACATACAACTGATTTTAACCAAATTAGGATCACAGGCCTGCATAATTTTAATTTATGTACCTTTTTATTTCCACTTTTGACTTGTTAGTCCTGAGTAAAAATGTTCACAGCTACAGTTAATGTCTTTTCAACACCTGCTAGTACAGTGATTTACCTGGTGGCACCTAAGGAGCTACTCACTGTATGTTACAGAGAAGTTAAAAAACCCCAAACAAGAAATAGACAGTGTGTGACCTGATTTAGAAGGATTCATGCTCCCTCTAGAGACCAAGAGAAACCAGTGGAGAACTACACCCTCAGAGTTCAGAGACAAGTCCTAAGAAAAAACATAAATAGCAGGCAGAAGAATTTTTCCTCCCTCCTTCAGTCCATCACAGGACATCAGGCTTCCACACCCTTTACTAACCCAGCTACTTAACTGTGGTGCAGGCTAGTCCATGCTTTGTCTTGTCGTCTTGGAGTGAAAAGAGAGAAAGCAGAGCCCAGCTTAAGGGAAACCAACAACTGGTCTGTTGATTTTTACCAGCATTTGAATCAGGCCTTATGACAACATGAAGAGTTGTTAAACTGCAGCTGTACCAATGCGTGTTCAAAGAGTGGCAGATGGCAAGCACAACTGTGCACTGCCAATAGGTCTGCTTTCCCTGTTACTAAAACCGCAAACATTTTGGGCCTAAATTAATTGTTAAGGAATACCCAAGATAAGCAGCTACATTTCAAAGCCTGTTACTGCTCATGTAAAATAAGGGAAACTATGATTTCTGGTTACTGCCAGTTTAGAGGTGATGGATGCTTCAGAAGAGACGCAGGTATGCTTTTGCTTTGGAAAATCTGTTCTCTGCAATTAAATAGGCCCTTAAAAAAATCCATTAAAAAGGCCACTTTGGGGTGGATTTTTCTTTGACATTTGAAGTCAGATTCCTAAATGTGCAGCTCAGAAGCAGAATTATTGATGAATGTTGACTGCTGTCACCCTTTAAGCTGAAAATACTGTTCTCTTTAAGAAAGGCCATTACGCAAAGAAGTATTTGACAGAAACACTTAAAATGAGAATGCCCGAAAAATACGTACATGTATGTGATACCGAAAACTAATGGAACATACGTGGGATGGAGGTGAGACTACTCTGGAAAGCACGTCACTGTTTTCCCTTGTGTTTCTCTCCTTTTGTGTGTGAGCACTAAAATCTCACTATAGGTTTTTGGCACAAAATATATATTAAATAAGCAAGTTTAGAAATTCTTGCAGTTTTCAGTAAGGAAGAACAAATGCAAGGAAAGTGTCCAAAGTGCACCCTGTAACAGTAAGAGTCTCTTCATTCCTGCTGTTCCTAGTGGTTTGTTAATGTGCTTCTGCTCAGCCCAAATGTTTCTGCTTTAAGGTTGTTCTTTATCTCCACTCTTCCAGCTGCTGGTTGGGATTTTTTCAAAACTGCAGGAACCTAGGCAAGATACAAAATAGCCTGTCATTACATTAGAAGCTGCTCTATATGCAGCAGAAGGAAATAAAGCTTCACAGAGGCCTGAACCCTGAGTTTTCTCCTCTTATTTTCAGAACAGACTCTGGCTTATCCCTCCCCAATCCTTCCATCTGCCTCGTAATGGCAAGGGAAGGGAGGGAAGAAGGGGAGTTTATCTGGGTCTGACTTTCTTTCGTCACTTGTGGCAACTTAACTTTTGAATCCACTGCTACCTCCCTGTTACAAGTACTGGAGTGCAAAATAGAGGGAGACAATACAGTCCTACAAGCTTTGCCAGGGAAGCGTCGTCAACAGGGAAAATGACCCACACAAAATCTTGCTAATCTGAAGATGGTCTCCTCGGAACTCTTCATGCAGCTTAGTACAATAGGACTTTCTGATGCCATCAGCATCAATGGCAAAGATAGCTGGTGTGCACACGAGGAGCTATTACAAACTTCAGATTGGGAGTCAGCACATCACAACCATGGCATTGTTCTCCAGAGAGATGTTATAGCCAGTACCTGTCCTCATCGTCCTTTTATCTTTACCTTCTCTTTTACAAGACAGGGACTACAGATCCAGAGTTAGTATGTGGGTGGGAGGAGGACGGCAGCAGGCGTTACGACCCTCACTATGAACAGACTGCTGCAGCAGCTGAGAAGGCAAATTAGGGCTGCTTCTATCACTAGCCTCAGCTTCTCTTGGGCTGCCAGGTGAAAGTAAATACAGTATGTCTCAAAGAACAGCCTGCAGCTTCACTTCTGGCAACAGTGAGCGGTATCTTACTGCTCAAGTGTATCTCTGCCAGTGCTGGGGCTTCCCACCTCATTCAGTCCAGCTAGGGAGAACCTTTTCCTTTCTCAAGGAGCAGACACCGAGCTGAATTCCCCTGTGCTCTGTGGCCCACACCTCTACAACAGCTTATTTCCCGCTTCAGAAGCGGACTGTACATGCAGAGTCTGAAGCAGAAACCCTTGCCAGCCATACGTACGTGCGGAGGTAGTGGAGGTTCTAGGTGCCGCCCAAGGAAGGAAAGCAAGCGCCGCCATATCAGACCACTTCCCAGAAACATAATCCCTGTCACCAGCCAAAATATTCTGGGGTCCTACCGACAGAACATTCCCATTAGTCAGGCAACTCTCTCTTCAGAAAAGGGATTATCCAAAGATAATCTCTCACTCTCCAGCAGTGTTCTCCTCCTTTATGGGAGGAAGTGGTAAACTCTCTACCATCAACAACCAAGCCCCACCTTGGGAAAAAGGCTGTTTCATAGAAAACCATTTTATTTAGGAATCGCCCTAGTGTATTCTGTTACTGTCCCATGCAGTTTTCCTTCCTTCATTGGGAAGTTTGAAAATTCAGCCCTTCTACTTAATGGATTTGGAAAGGGAGAAGTCTTTGCTTTGTTGGTTTTTTGTTTGTTTGTTTTAAAGACAGCTGGTGCAATTGTAAATTTGTACACACACACACTGCCCCAGTCTAGGTATAAACATGTAATTGACAGTAGAGTATTTCCTCTGGTGTGCTGGAAATGCCCTGGCTGCTTGCCAGATACCCTTGTATCTGGAAGACAAAGCTCATCTTTTCAGAAGAACAGAAGATCATTAAAGAAACCTTAATACTGCTTTACAGTCAGTCCTTATACAACCATAAATTTGTCTTCCTGTTTCTTTTCCATGGACATTACATAGAAAAAAGGCTGCAATACTGTGCAGTTAGCCATACGGTAATTTGCTTACAGAAAAGTAACTGCATGAACACATGAATCACTGGACTAAATTATGTTCACACGCTAATGTAAATCTGGAGCTTCACCTATGGGAAAAATGAAGTTGTACTGAATATAAAATGCACTGTAAGAGTAGGACCCATGTTTTGTCACTGATAAAAGCAGCACTCGTTCCTTACCTCTTCAAGGGATGACTCCAAGTTCATACCAAATGCAACACCTATGAGTCCAAAGAGAGACAGAGAGAAAGTCCCCATAGTCAGCTGCAAGTTCAGTCTCATCATCACATTACGGTGGCTAAAGAAGGGAGAAACATCTGTAAGGGGAACCCAAAAATTGATTTGCTGCCTAAATTCTCAAATTCCATACAGCATGCACTAAAACCAAATAGTAAAAGAGAGGAAGTCATGCTGGAATTAGGCAACCCAGTGACAAAGCTCATGAACAATATGAACATGAACATAGAAATGAACAACAGTGTAAAGAGGCTATCGTTTTGAAATTGCTGCATCAGGATACCTCTAAGGTAGCAGGTTCTGCTTAATCATCATCAGACTTTCCAGCATCGCTCGCTTCTTAGAGGTGTATATACACAAAGTAACAGTAAATTCCACGGAAATTTGTGTTCTCTCACCACTAACTGGCTGGAATTTATATGTCCGTATTCACAAGAAACAAAAATTTACTGTTACCTTACAAATGAATATACTTACAAAGAGTCAGTAAATGCTGCAGACTATAAACTTTAGCCTGTTTTGGAGAATTCCATATTCAGGTCTTCCCCAAAAGGATTTCTGTGGTTTCCTGATGCAGCATCCACCAATTGCTTCTACAGATAACTCCCCAGTAAACAGGGGAAACAATATTAAACACTGACCTCAAAGACAGAGTAGCACATGCTTGCAAATGCAAGCTACAATTATTTTTCAGTAAGAAAGCTAACTAGTAGTGAAAACTGTAGCATACAGAGAAAGTACTCGCTCCAGAGTTAATCATCCTTCTATCACTCCATAGAGTGATAATGCAACTTGCACTGAACACCCGAGTAGTCTAGCCAGACTCTTAAATAATTCAGTTTTGCTGAATTAAGAGTAAACTTTCCTGAGAATTTTATTTTGCCCCTAAATTTGCAGACCTTTCCTTTAGTGAGTAGCTCCCCAGAAGGATCTAGGAAAAGCCTGGTTTCTCCTGCTAGGGAAAACTGATGCCTAGCTAGAGAGGTTTTTACATATACTAATTAGGTTGTCTTGTTGCTTTACTTTATTCGGTTCACTGACAAGAAAAGCGCAATGCAGCTTCTTGTGCTGTGACTGCAAAGTCCATTCAAACCCTCACAAAGATGGAAGTCCCCAACCTTCCTTGTAGGCAGATTTGAGAAAGACTAGGCAGCATTAAATTCTGCTCAGCTTTTGGCAGCCCAACAGATAGGATAGCTAACCTGTCCAGGTTGATAAAGATTATGCTTTCTGAGTCGTCAATCAATACTCTGAGTTCACGAGCTTCATTTGCAAGATCTTCTGCTTGTCTGTAATAGTTCTCCAGCAGCAGCTCCATTTCCTCTGCATGGTCAATCCCAGATGTACTCTCCTCACTGTGAGCAACAATTTGTGTTTTTCCAGTTAGCTACATGTTGTATAGAAGTGTATTGTTGATGTGTTAAGACAAGGCACATAAGAGTTGTGGGGAACAGCCAACAAGAGTGCTGTTAGACACTAGATCTCAAAATCTAATCTTTTCAGTGAGGAACTTCGAACAATACCAACAGCTTAAAATAAAAGGTGTATTTCTATATCTATCAGCTGATCAGCATAGGCCGTCAATTATTTTGAGTAGAGCAGTTAGCATTTGATGTGCTCAAGGCATGCACAACACCACAAATCTTACTTTTTCAGATATTAAAAATTTATAAAGTTACATAAATTTTATATTATTTATAAAGTTTATATTACTATAAAAGTTATTATACAGTGCTGACAATTTTGAAAGGAGATGCTTAATTTCTTGCTGCCCTCAAGTGGTGGAAGCTGGTAACAGTGCAGTCAAAAACTCCCAAGAATAAAACATAACCAAAAGTCAATACACAAACAATTACACAGTGAGGGAGACGTTTTAGGTGTATATTAAAATAGTTCAGTTGTAAGGTGTTTCAGCTATACACAGTAATTACTTCAAAACGTTTTGGGACCATGAAGCAGCCAAAGAGTGAGCATCAAATGGAAGATGCTGCTCTCCTAAGTGAAGTCTGTCTTCATCTTACTTCATGGTCTGACTGCTGGCACAGCAGCATTCTCTGAAACAGGTATGTGTGTTTCTGATGGTGTACTGGATTGTTCACTGTGTAGATGAAACCTGAGGCACCCAAGATCCACAAGAGCTTGGAAACTAGCAGCAAAGCCAGGAAGATTCTTCCATCATTTTTTCTTTTGTGGTATGACCTGATTTCTCTAGAGAGACTAAACTTTTCAAAGAATCTCCTCCTGGCATCGCTGACTGTTAAAGGAACCTCTCTGAAACGGTTTTGCAAGAAAATAAGTGATACATCTTAAGAATCAACCCATGTAAGCTCCCTGAGGACCTTTAACAGAGCCGCTAGTTTCTCTCTTATGGGGCAGAAACTTTGAGTTAACTAGGCTGTTTTTAAAGCCCTTCAGACCTTGAGGTTTTTACTGCGTGCAGATGAGGAGTTGCAGGCTTGAAAGCCTTAGAGCACTATCTGCTGCATTATGGATTCAGCTCAAGGTCTTATTTGATGAGTATCTTTACATCGGCTCCTCTGTGGATATACAAAGGGAAACGACAGGCGTACAGACTTGAAAATAACTGCCACCTGATTTGCTTTCATTAACTAGCCTCCATTTGTCTCACGAGTCTTCGAGAGTCTGCCATCCCTTCGCACAAAGATATGATGTCTGCCTCGTCCTTCTGCACTCGGCTCACCATTCCTGCTGCAAATGACCTCTGATGGTACCTATATGCCTAACTGGGTTCCTCCACACCTTCTCAGGCTTCTTGAGTCGATCAAATACCACACATCACCTGCATCGATCCTAGAGCCGAAAGAGCTGTTCCCCACACTGCCAGCCTGCCTGCTGTCGTGGCTAGCGTTTCCTGGTGTGCCTCGTGCACGGACTGCCTCACTGCATCCTGCAGCATGGCTCTAGCACTCTTTACCCAACCTCCCACCACCTCTCCTACCCTTCTGAAAGAAGGGATGACTTCAGGTTTCTCCTGACATGAGAGTGTAAGCTGACCTTGGTACCTTTCCTAGATGTTCCCTACACATTGTCCACCATGAGGCAAGAAGAGATTTGCCAGCAGCTTGTGCTAAGTCCAAAGAAAGGTTGTGAGCAAAACCAGGGTGAAGACCAGCTGCTGGCTCAGGAGCAGCCTGGAATTCAGAGCCCTCCCGATACTGCTCCAGCAGATGCATTAGAAATGCAAACCGCGTCCCACTTCTGGAATACTGAGTTTCTGCTGCACATTTAGACTAAGTTCTGCAGGGCAAGAAACTATCTCCTGATCTCAAATCCATGCTACTGTGTGAATCGTATTAATATCCACATGCAACGTGGTTAGGCAAAAGCATTATTCAGCAACTTTGCAAAGGACCCTGAAAGGTAGTTTCTGTTATCTGCTTAAACATAAAACATGTTTGTATACCCAAGATTTAAATACAGTTCAGCCCAGAACATACTGGGATCTCATATACATTATATTTTTGCTTTTTAGTTTTTGTTAAAGCAATCAATGCTGCTGCTGCTGCTGCGTGCCATCTTTCACCAGAATTTGAGAGTGCAATAGGACTATTTCTGGATGTACATTTTTCCTGAAATGCTGCTCTTCAGGTGCACAACCAGATTGCTCCAGGGCCTCTTTCCTTCAGGTTCTGCTGCTGAGCAAAAAGCTAGAAGCAAGGTGTTCAGAACAGTTCTAACAAAGCAAGTGTGGTGTCTGACCTATTCAAGACAAGCTTTAAAACCTGCCTCTTTGGTTCTTTTGGTGAAAATGAGGAAAATTCTCCCAATAACATTGGCTTTTTCTTCTCCTGCAATCCTGTTCCCATCCCATTACATACTAGATGAGCGGGCCTGTTATGCCAAAAAGTATTTGAAACTGCTTAGTGTGACTAGTGCTAATGGAGTCCCTCTCCAAAATGGCACATACAATGATTTCTAAAGCAGCAAGCATTAGTGCTTTAAAAAATTAGGTGGTCTTTTTCTTTCTGTTTTTTTTTGGCAGGAAACACCCAGTTTAGTATTCAAGTTCTCCTCAGAAAAAACACACTATTAAAAAAGCATGTGGTTTCAAAACATACATACAATACTTGTGGATCAGTCCATTTAGACAGACAGAGCTCTTCTATTAATTCTTCTTCATCTAAGATCTCCAGAATTGTTTCTTTGAAAACTTTAAGATCTGTTTCCAGTTCTGACAAGCTGAAGAAAGAACAGGCAAAAGGTCAAGTAATCCCCACTGGCACCAGTGCACAAAGGTAATCTCTAAATAAGTTTGCCAGCCAGCACCCTCACCAGACAGAGTGGCCAGGGAAGACTTCCTTGCCAGGTTCTACGACTCCTTCAAAAAATTCTCTACAGGCCACACACTTAGCAGTGGCAGTGATCTCCCTGGGGACCAGCGAGCTACAGACACACACTAAAAGGGATTCAGATGTGTTTTCTGGATATATTTGCAAGTCAGAAAAAAACAGCACTCTGTGAGCATGTAGCGAGTGCATATTTGCCATATCAGAGAGCCTAATACATGAAGTTACCCACGTATTAGTACCAGTAACCTTAAAGCATAGATCCAAAGGCTAATCTTGTTTTACATTATGGGGAACATTTTCATGATGTTATTTTGTTCTCTTAGGTATTATTTTGTTCTGTCAGATGCTATTTAAGAAGCTCGACTGTATTTCTGACAACTCAGAATACATTTCCCTTTTTCTGTTTTTCCCCGTATCACTAGGTATTTCATATACCAAATTTTACATTTACAAGTAAGATGCACAACCCAGCATTCTAGGAAATTAATATTAGATACCGTTGTTTTTTTTTTTTTTAACATTTCATTGCACAATTTTCTATGGTCATCTTCTAGTCTCTTGACGGCTTACTCTTATTTACCTCTTGCCATTTTGCAGGAGAATGTGTAGTTTACTCCTATCCACAGACAAAAGCTTGGGGTCCACTAGAGCTTCCAGTGTCTCAAGGATCTGAGGCTGCAAAGTGTTAAGTCTCCCCTGCAGTTTGCTGATCTAGATAACAACATGATCCTTCATAAGAATTAAAGCAATCCCTTTAGAATGACTTGGGCAACTGACTTCTGTCTCTGCACACAGAATTCACAGTAATAGGCAGTTAATGCAATCTGCTTTCCAATGCCTTGGAAATACTTGCTACAGGGATATCACTTACAAGATAAAGGCAGTGCAAAATACAGTATTTTATAAAAGTGATTTGCACTGAATTGAAACCCGGTGACAACCACACTAATAAGGCTGATAAAGCTAAACCACTCTTTGTCTAGAAATGTCATATTAGCATTAGCAAGCTAGCATTAGCAAGATTTTTAAGGATAGCTAGAAATCATTATCTGACTCCTGCTCAAGAGGCCAAAAACCTCAGCGCTTTTGTGCGAGTTCCATTTCAGCTACAGCATGTCTCTAGAAAGGTACTCTGACTTGTTTTTTAATTGTCCAAATGATGGTGAAGCCATCGCATCCAAGCAGCACTTTCTTGGGAAGGGAATGGGAACACACATACACACAAGACCATAAGAACTAAAGCAATGAAAGCCAAAACGAAAAAAAGAGCTCCTCCAATAAGCACAGAATACGTATACAAATGTGCGTGTATAAATATTAACACAAGAATAAAATCATACTGTCCTTTCTGTGAAGCAACAACTTCCAAAACAATTTAAATAAAAATGAGATAGCTCACCCGGTACTGCAGGATTGCTTCTATGGCTCGGAATTCAAAGGGCAGGGAATATGTAACTAGTTGACCTTCCCCAGCCAGCTGAGATGCTAGTTCATTGAAGAGCCAGTGTTCCAGATTTAAATTACGATAATCTAGTATCAGAAGAAACTCTGGTGTTATGACAGCCTTCAAGAACTGAAAAAGACAGTACATGTAGGAGTCTGAATAAAAACTCTATGAAGATTTCTTGTAACTCTGTAGGGCATTTGATAATTTAGGCTTTGATAAAGCCACTCTTCAAATGTCTTTTCAGGTAGGAAAATAACAGAATCTCATGCTAGCTGCAAACTAGTGAACCCCATGGTTCAGACGCAGCACGGTGCTAGTGGTGGTATGACTGAGAAGAGGCTCCTCGTAAGCCTTTACTTCTGTAACGGTGTCAGTAATGTTTCTCCTGTGCTCAACTGGGAAAATGGTCATTAATACATACTGTTGGTAAACCCGTACCTCTTGATTGCTAGGTAGAGCTCCAAAGATACATTTACTGCTGAATTAGATGTCATAGAAAGCTGGTATTAAAAGAACCGTGCAAGAAAGTGCAAGGATAAGACACAGTTCAAGTTTACACTCAGCTATAGGGAAACCATTACCTCCATTCTCATGATGATCCTGTTGTTCCTAGTTGCAATGCTCATTAGGTGTTGAAATCTTAGATCTCGAGCTTGAAGACCCAATTCCTGGTACAATTCTGTTTTCTTCTTTTCTATTATAAAAATATTTTTAGATTCAGACATTTAGGAGACAAGCATACACGTTCTCAAATTACATTTTGGCATGTTACTATGTCCCGCAAAACAAACAAAAAAAGCTGCGCTATCTTTAAAACAGTTTTCCTCCCATTGATTCCTCAATGTAATTTATTTTTTGCGAAATTTAGAAGACTGTACCTTGAGTGGAAAGAGAAAAATTCTAGATATAAGTGAAAAAGTTGGCCATGACAATTAATTTCATGTCAGAAACCAAGTGACTCATTTGAGAAAGCACATGTAGTCCTACAGGAAGGGAAATACAAGGCAGGGTAAGTAGCATACTGGTCGAAAAGGGAAAAGACAAAGTAAAAATGACCTTCCTGTGGTATAAGTTACTTTCAAAATACTACTTTAAAATACACAAAAATTGTAACGATAAAGATGATATGAAGACCCATAGGAGGCAGAAAAACAGAGGAAACGTTGCAACATCCCGAATAAACACAGTGAAGTATCCCAAATATAATTTTCTACCCCGTGTAGATTGCCAGTTGGGCTTTTCTGTATTGGACAAGAAAAAAAGACAAACAAGCACGCAACATACGAACAAAACTAAAATGGAAACTCACCAAAATAGGTGGTATTTCCCTCTTTGTCAAGCTTCATCTAAAGGAGTGGAAAAAAAAATATATTTATTTCACAGAACTACTATAAAACAAGAAATCAATTTCTAAAATTGTTGGTACTTGCCTAGAAGTCAAATGGAAAATACATTATGAAGACAAAGCAACTCTTTATGCCCTCTCTTCACAGTTAATCCCAATTAAGAAAAACATTGCACCAAATTGCCATATATTTCACTGTGTTTGTATAGACACCAAACAAAACCAGTGTCATCTGCACGACCGTGTTCCTATGTAAACCTTGGGAAGGAGGTGATTTACAGAGGATCAGACATAGAATAGAACAGAACAGAATAGAACAGAACATTTCAGTTGGAAGGGACCTACAATGACCATTGAGTCCCACTGCCTGACCACTTCAGGGCTTACCAAAAGCTGAAGCATGTTATTAAGGGCATTGTCCAAATGCCTCTTCAACACTGTCCAGCATGGGGCATCGCCCACCTCTCTAGCAAGCCTGTTCCATGGTTTGAGCACCCTCTCGGTAAAGAAATGCTTCTGAATGTCCAGCCTAAGCCTCCCCTGGCACAGCTTTGAACCATTCCCATGCGTCCTATCCCTGGATACCAGGGAGAAGAAATCAGCAGGGCATCTTACATTTTGGACTACAAATTTTGCTATTTCCTCTGGAGCAATCTGAAAAAATGTACAAATAAAATTTAAAGAGTACCAGAAATTGGGTAGTTAGTCCTTGTGCCCATGTCAAGTATTGCATTAACATGCTGTTCAGCTAGTAACCTGCATCTAAATCCTTCTTGTCTTAGCACTTGTCATTCAGATTATTCACTTAACACTTGTATCTCCCAATAAAATTATTTTATTGGAAAAACTGCAAGGTCTGGTTTCATCAGAAAGTTTGCTGTTTTGCTCATGAACTATGTAGCTTAATTCCGTACTATTGGCTTTAAAAATATCTTTCCGTGAATTAAACATACCTAAGCATACATTCCAGCAGAGCTGCAACAGGGGTTACATGGCCACAAGGGCCTAGCTGCACACACGTTGTTGCAGAATGACTGCTTTTCGTTCTCAGCACAGAGACCTCACCTTCCCTCACATGCACTAATAATGTCAATCAAGCCGTTTGCAAATGGCTTCCAGACTCATTTTAAAAAAGACTATACACAGAGCTTGTTTTTCCCAAAATCTTACATTTCGTTGGAATCGCAGCTACCAAGACACAGGAATAATATTTCTAAAAGGCATCAGCAAGCCCTGACAAGCTTAACAAGAAACCTTCTGACTGCAGCACTTCTAAGAGTTCACTGGCCTTCACAATTAAATCAAGAGAACTTCCAGCAGGTGCTGGATCTTAGAAAAACATCCTGATGAATTCTGCGTACCATAACCGGTCCTCAAGTCAGAATACCTTAAACCAGTGATTTAGAACTAGGGATGTTCTTGGAGAGACGAATCCATCTGCTCTTACGATGCTTTAAGAAAAAAAAAAAACCAAAAAAGGAAGAGCACCGCTGTCTAGCGCAGGCTGCCCTCGTTGCTGGAAAGGCCTGCACATACTCACCACTGCAAAAACAGGAGACACGCTAGCGAGGGTGGCTTGGGAGGCCTCTGTCGCGGCACACCGGTAAAGTTTACCTGAAGAAAGACAAGGCATTTTTACTCCCAGCAGGCTGCACTCCGCCTTCAACTACGCGGTGCCCCGCTATCAGCCATCTACAGAAGGGGCCGGCACGGAAACGAAGCGGCACGGGCGAGGAGAAGGCCCCTCTCCGACCCGCACACCGCGGGCAGCAGGCCGAGGCGGCGCCGAGCGCGGGTTCCGCCGCTCCGCTCTCCCCGTCCCCGGCCGGGCGGTCCCCGCCCGCGGGCCCTCACGGCCAGGCCCGTCATGGCGCGGGCCCGGCGGGGCCTAAAACCGGGCAGGGCCCGACCGGCGCCGAGCCCCGGCTCTTACCCGCCCGGCGCAGCCCGCGGGCGCACGGCGGCCCCGCCGGCCGGGCCGGCCCCGGCGGCAGCCCCAGAGCTGCCCGCAGGCGGGACGCGCCGCCCGCCCAGCCGCGGGGGCGGCCCAAGGCGCGGGCGAGCAGCCCGGCGCCCACCATAGGCGCGGCCGCCCCGCTCAGCGCAGCGAACCGCCCGGCTCCCCAGCGCGCAGCCGCGGCGGCGGAGCAGGAGGAGGAGGAGGAGGAGGAGCCCCGGCGGCTGAGGGGGTTCCCCCGGCCCGGCGGGGGGAGCCGGAGCTCGGCCCCCGGCCTCGCCGGGGACGGAGCGGCGGTGGCGGACTGCGGCACCCGGCGCGTCCCCGCGGGGCTGTGGTTCAGCCCGCCCCGGAGCCGCTCCCACCTCCAGAAGCGTTCCGTCAGGCGCTTGAGACGGGATTTGCCCTCCCGCCGCCTTCGGGCACCCGGTGGAGGTGGTCGCTTTTAAAAGGCGGGGTTTTCCCAAGCGTGGAACAATCCCGCTCCCAGCAAGGGTCTTCCACTTAAATCTCCTTGCACCTGAAATAGAGAGACAAGCTGGCTGGTTGAGATTTAAAAGCTTAGTTAGTAACGTACCAGCTTCCGCTATCACCTATTATTTTTAAACCGCAGCTTCCGCGCGCAAAAGGATAACGCAGGTAGCAGGAGCGTCCTTCCTTGGGCTGCCTCCGCTGAAGCGCGTACGCGGGCGTGAAGGCGAGGCCTGTGCTGAAAGCCCTCCAGCAGGACGAATTATCAGAATGTACTTGCAGCACTCGTGACTACTTCGTGGGGAAATAAAAAAAGTGATTGTGCTGCTAATGAAAGGATTCGTACAGCGTGGCCGCCCCAGCTGGAGTGCGCAAATCGAAACGCTGTCCTGAACACGGGTCTGAGTTTTGATGACAAGGGCGTCGGGGCCAAATTCTGCTCTCGGCGGGGCTGTCGGTGAAAGGGAAGTCACCCGAGGGCAGACGCTGTCCCCTCCTTCCCTACGCCACATCACCTGTGCATTTGTGTGTGTGTTTGTATGTACGTACGTTAATGTGCACAGATGGGCGCTTGTTCAAAGTGGACTCACCCGTACAGAACCAGAAGGATGGTTTACGCGCACTTTGCATCAAGATATGACTTCGCAAGGAAGTAATTAAATAAAAAAGTTCTTTAGTAGTTACATATGGCATGTATGTGTTGCCTGAAGCCATCAGAAGTTTTCAGTTTAGGGTAAGCATGCCTGAATGCAAATGTTGGCCCCCTCGATACTTGATAAAAAGCTGAAATCTACTTAAATGGAGTATTTTTGGTCTAGTTTTGGTTAATCACAGCAGGTGGCAGTATGTACAAGACTAATTTAATATTCTTGGATGTCAGAGATACTCAAAATTTGGAAATACCAAGCAGCACAGAAAATACTGCGGGAGAGCAGGAAACGAACACGCACCGTTGCTGGCAACTAAGGGCAGCTTATGTTGACTCTGCATGTTTGAAATGCAAAAGCTAGGGAAGCATCTGAGGAGTATCTGCCAGAAATTTACATTTAATGAATTTGCAGTAAGTCAGTCAGTCTCACACAGCTGACATGTCACACTCTTCAATAAAAAGGGGAAAAGATACAGGGTTGGTCTATTTGTTTTCCTTTGTCCATCTGTTATTCTGGCTGCTTACACAGCTAAAGTGTTGGAAATCAGAAGACACAACTTCAAACTGAATATATATTGATATGAACTTTTATATGTACAATAATAGGCCAGTATACCAGTAAGTATTGGTATTGTATCTCATTACGGCTGCATCATCAGTCATCATTGTAATTGTCTGGAAGGGTAGACAATAACCAAATACCACCTCTGTCTTTAGAGGTGAAGGCAACACCTTGGTGTGAACTGGCAGCCAGGGATAAGTTACGAAGCACAGACAGAATGGCTAATTTTATACTGCTGCTGACAAAAGATAACTGCAGATCTAGAACCGCACCTATTTATTGCAGCTCTAAATACCAACAAGCTGCTTGTTGCTTCCACTGTACACACCTGTGAGGTATCCTGTCTGTCCTGCAGTCCCAACCTTTGGGAGCAGCTTGCTGTATTTCATCAAAAAAATAATGGGTCAAGCTCATCTGCCGTTTGTTGAAGAAGCTCATTGACACAAAAGGGCATGACAGCTGTTCTCCATTCAGCCAAAATGAGAGGATAGCTCCTGCACCAGCTTGCTTAGCCATGAAATTGCCATCTAAAACACAAGCTGCTTGTGAGGTTGAATTATGTGAGCAACTAGTTCCACTGCCGGCTGCAGACACGAAGGACTGGTCCGATTGCAGCTGGGGTATGTGGAAGAGAAAGAGCAGAAACACCAAAGCAAAACACACAGAAAGAGAAGGAAATTATAGGTATCATGAGAGGAGTCCTTATAAATCTCTACTGAAGAAAAGCTCAGAGAACGTTTTGGTAAAATTATGGTAGAAATGCATATAGATGTCTGTCTACAGAGAAATTATCTCCCAGTGTATGACTTGTACATTTAACCAATCCTGTTTATATACAAAGATGTGCCTGAACCTATTACCTGTTTCTTCTCTAAAAGAAATGCTCACAGGAGCATTTACTCACGTTGAGAAAAAAAACCCCAACAAACCACAAACAAAAAACCAGATCAACCAAAAAAACATAAGCATGCTTCCAGACAGTAGATGAGTATCTAGTGGATGATGAATGCAGCTGAATAACAATAGAGAGAGAAAAAAGGAAAGACCCCATGGAAAACTTAAAAAAATACAACTTTCATATTTAGAACAATTTCTCTTATGTGTATGCATCAGGAATACTCAATTGATAACCTCAGGTGCCTTGATCAAAAGTAGCTACAGTAACACACCGAGAAATCTTTGCCTAGAAAGGATGACTTCACTTTCATTACTTTACACAAAGACCACATGAAAGATATTTTTCAACTTTTCCCTACTTAAGCTAACCCCCTGGAATTTGTTTCTCCATGGAGAACCATTTCCTCATGTGCCTCTAAGGTTTTGCCGAAGCCTTTTCCCTATGTAACCCTTTATCATCTCAGCTGTCTCAAGAATACTGTTAGAAAAGACCTGTGCCATCAAAAGCTGTAGCTTAAATTGTGATTGTCTAATGCTTTTTTTTAAGCAAAAATAATTGATTGGAGTTTTTGATCTGGCAATTGTGTAAGTAGGTGAAATTGCTATGACATGGGTTTTAAAATTTACAACTGCATCAGTATTTTGTTTCTTCCAGTTAGTGTGTGTGCATGAGAGTCAAACCACCCAGTATTTATGTGCTTTGAACTGTCAATGCAGACAGTCTGATTATCCCAGAATTACAACTGGGAATAAAGTGGCTGCTATTGCTTAGTCTGATTTTTTGATAAGCTGCACAAAAGTGTAGTTAAGTGTGATTCTCAGCACTGTGCAATAGAACAAGCTGAATTTCATTCTCTGTGTTTAGAAACTTTACCCTTTTCCATTCCGTCGGTCTTCTCTTCAGCACCAGGACATACTCCCGTCTTCAGGACCTCACGTTTTCCTGTCGCTGAGCCTTGTTGTCAAGGTCCAGCAACAAGCTGCAAAATCTTTCCTCGTCCTGAAATGGCAGAGACCTCACGGCATTTTGCTGCAGAAAAAGTGATCCTGTTTGATGCTATGTGGCTATGCCATGGCTCTGTTCTCATCAGATCCCCAAGATGTGCTTGCTACATGACCTCAGGTCCATCATATGATCCTGACACACGACCTGACTGACGTGGTCTCATGCATCAGCCTCAAGTAAGATGAGAGGTCTGATATTACTCCATCATAAAGAGATTTTGTGTCTCTCCATTTATCTTAATTGTGTCAGTGGGTTCAGCAGTGTGGCCCGTTACTGTCGAGAATGTGACAGGAGATTGCTTAGAAACTGAAACAATAGTGGGGATAAAAGGTCAGGCCCTGGGAAGGCTACAAGGAGCGGGTTCTCATGGATGAAGGCCCTGCTATCATGGGCTGAAGCGTTTGAGCTTTTCTTAGCTTTCGGGCAGCAGTTGTGCTCAGGCAAGATGGAAAAAACGCTGACTTTATACTGTACTGGAAACACTCTGCTTTGGTTTTGTTCCTGTTACTGAAGAAAATAAAATGTTTTGTTCTGAAAAGGCTGGTGTGAAATAGTGGGCTCTGTAGCCCACGGTGGGCTGGACAGTCACGGTTGCTTTTCAGGGGCTGAGTTTGAAGGTGTTGCCTTAAGAGTAAGAAAACGGTGAGATTCCACAGCAGCACAAGTAAAGGGCTAGAGGGCAGAAATGCAAGCAGCTGAATTTGAAAGATGAAGTCTTCAGAGGCACAGCTATTGGCTATGTAAAGGTTAAACTACAGGCAAAATTCTGCATTGCAATTCTTCAAAGGATTTGTAATGTGCTCCCAGTTTTGGACAAAGATTTTGCCCACCAGTTCTAGGCTGCTTTAAGGCTAGCAGTGGTCTGGTACCATTTAAGGGATATTTTACTGCAATCCACAAAAGTGATTGTAACTAGCGTGGCCATAGGTAAAGACCAACAGTGTTCTGGAGTAGCACAAGTGTCAAAATGGGTGCACGAGTAAAATATTCCGTGGCTTATTCTTATGCCAAAGATGTTGCATGGTCGCAAATTAGGCCTAAGATCACCAAAAGTGGTAGAATCTGGCACAAAATAGCAGATAGTTGACGTACCACTACTTGAGCGCCGAACGGTGTGAAGGTCATCAGCATTTTTGTTTTTTACACATAAGCCTATTTTTAATACAAATTTTCATTTCAGGTTGCAGCAGATCAATGTTAAACAGTATTAATTCAAGGTTGGTAAATGCTTGGTTCTCCCCTTTATTAGTTAGAAGAAAACCAGCAGCAAGCTGAGAAATTTAACTGTTAACCAATAACAGTAGCATATTTGACTTCCCTCACCCTGAAATTGCTCTTTTTGTAATGGTTAACTGCCCTGTTGTAACTCACAGCAGGGGGGCAATTTTCCCATCAAAGGAGGCAAGATAAAAGGAAAGAAAAATTCCTTCCATCACATGTGTTGAAATCCATTTGGAAGAACAGTCATTACTGTACACTAAACAATTCCAGGTAGGAAGGTCTAGACCAATTTGAGTCTTGAGACAATCAGTGGGGAAAAGGGGCTGTTAAATGAATTCAGCTTGAATTTAAGGCATTTTCTATTTATTTTCTCTCAGGTTTTATGGCTTCTTGTACCCAAGGTGTGGCAAAAATCCAGTGGAATCAAAGTCTCTGTATTTTATTATGCAGCTTCCTGGAAAGAGCAAAGCAGATATCATTAAAAAGTATAGCCAAAAGTCACGTCCCAAGCACACCTAAAGCGTTTTCAAGTAAAGACGACTTACTTATCTGAAGTCAGAATTTGTTTGGACACATCAGAGACTCATCTGTTCTTTGAATAAGCCCGTAAGATGCATGCTTGATTGATTTTTTACAATTTTTAATAATCTGAGGAGATTAAAAAAAAAATCTGCTATTCTGACAATGCACTACCCGAAGTTACTTCCCAACAGTGGACAGTCTGGAGATGTTTGGCTGAGAATTAGCAAGGAAAATGCAGCTTCAAGTGGATCATTTGTTTAAGAAGTTTTTTAAATAGTTTAAGATGAAAATGGTATCAGGATGATTTCATGATCTGATATATTTATCTGTGAAATCTGAGGAAGTCTTTTGATGATGGTAGAGGTTGGATCTGGTCCTCAATACGTATATTAATATATTTTTTTTTTATATATGCTATATCATATCTACTATGTAGAATTATAGAAATTGACTTAGGAAAGAGTGCAACATTAACCCAGTTTGACTTTACATTATGTTCTTTGAACAACAAATGGGTTATTTTACATTTTTTATCTATTGTTTTTCTGTTTTATTCGGTTGATGTATTTTTGTTAAAAATAAATTGTGCCCGGGGATATTCTTCTGATTTATCAGGCTACTGTTCATGGTGTATTTCAAATATGAGCCTGGTTTAGTGGAGCAAGTCACCTCTGAGTCTGATTAACTGAAGTTACCCAGACGGAACTGCAGGTTTGGGCCATCTCAGCAGAAGTGGTATTAGCTCTTGTGATAGAGCCCGGATTCTTAAGAGAACCAATTATAACAGACTTACTTAAACAAAGAATGACACAAGTACTGAAAAGCTTTCAGGAATGCAAATAACTAAATAAACTTACCCAAATACTGGGGGAGTGCAGTTTAGTTTTGTGTTACTAGCAAATTTTGCCTATTCAGATGGTAGGATGGGGGAAAAAGCACCCGAACAGTGTCTGCAACTTTTACATATCATCTCAAAAAGACATTCAGAGGGCATCATGTTAGTAGGCACATTAAAAAAAAAAAAAATCAATTGCCTTTACATACATGCAATTAATTTGCGTAGTCCAAAAGCCTAATTTCAACCCTACTGATAATAATTTTTTCCTTTCAAGATCACAGCTCAGCTTTATTTCTGAATTGCAGCAAATGTAAACAGCAAATGGCAACAGGCAACCTGGAGAAAAGATCCAGTTTTCAGGTGGGATTTTTAGTGACTGACAAGAAGGAAAGTAAGAACAGAATAAATACCAGTAGATATGATTTTTCAGTGGTTCGTTTGCTTGGTACATGGACCATCCTGCACACACAAGTGGTAATCGTTAGATGTTAATAATGAACCAAGGGCAAAATCGGGCACCAAAGAACTAAATCTCCAGTGAAGAAAGGCTGTATCGGAATCAGCAAAGGAATATGGAAAAGAATTCAGGGCAGAGAGCCTGAAGCGGTCACTCCTGTTGTAGATAAGGACCTTTTGGTGAGGGCTGTGGCTTGCCCTCGCCTCCACGCCGGGCCAGCTGCCTACCGTTTTCGTCACCCTGACCTGGAAGGTCCAGTAAAAAGCCTGTTTTATTCTTGAGAAGGGAAAAACTGACCCCTTTAGTAAGAAATCCCAAGAAGAGACGGCCAGATTGGAACGAAATAACGTGTTTTTCAGCCACCCTTCTCCTCCGCCCGCCCCGGCGGGGGCCAAACCCGGCACGGCGCGGGGTGTGCGGGCGGGAAGGCAGGCGCCGGGCCGCTACCGGCCACCGGCCCTTTACGGCGGAGGCCAGAGCCCGTCAGGGAACAGCCCCGCGGGTGCTTCACCCTGTACTCACCGTCTCCCGTGGGAAGGGGACCGTTCCCGGCGGGTAAGGGCCGCTCGCCGGCAGCCCGCCTGGCGCGGGGCCGCCATCTTACGGCAGCTCCGCCTCACCCCGCCCCGCCGGCCGCGCTGGCTGTGGGAGCGCTGAGGCGGCTCAACGTCCCCCGGCTGCCGCTTCTCCAGCCCCCTCAGCCGGCCGGCCTTTCCCTTGTGGCGGGGAGCCCCGGCGGTAGGCAGCGCCTCGGCAGCCGGGGAGGAGGAGGAGGAGGAGGCAGAGCGGGGACTTGCCTCCCTCCCTCCCTCCCTCGCTCAGGTGCGGGGCCCTTGGTCCGGTTCCCCCTTGCCCCCGCGTCCCTCTCCCTGCCTCCGGGCACGACGCCTCCTCGTCCTCCTTTCCCCCTGCCATCGCCTGGTGAATAATTCCGCCGGGAGGGCGGGCCCACGCGGGATAAGGTTTCCCGAGGAAACCAGGGTGGTGGCGGGCTCTGCGTGATGGCCAAGCCGGAGGATAAAGACCCTGGGAGGCCGCGGGTCCCCTGCAGTCCATTTTCCTGCTGCGTCCGATGTAGCCCCACGCAGTGTTTGGGGTTGTTTTGGGTTGGTTTTCTTTTTTTTTTTTTTTTTTTTTTTTGCCTGGGTTCCTGTGATCCCCGTTAGCCTCCCCAGGGAGCAGCAGGAGGTGGTTGCCTAGGAAGAGCCGCTCTCCGAAGGCAAGAGCAGAGCCGTTACCGCAAGCCCCCCCCCCGGGGGCGGTTGTAATCCCTCACCGCGGCGCCGGGCTCCCTCCTCTGCCTCCCCGGAGGTGGGCCCTGCTGCCCAGGCCCCGGCGTGGGTGTGTGGGCCCTTCACCCCCCCCTTCGTGAGGGTGGAGGTGAGAGGGGTGCTGAGGCAGGAACCTTCTCCTGAGCAAACGGGTGCGGGCAGCGCGTCGCGGGTGGTTGGGGTTGAGCAGGAGGGTCCGAAGGCCGTCGAGCATGACCAGCGCTGGCGCCAAGGGGTCGCGGCTCTCGCAGCCGATGGTGAAGAGCGTGCTGGTGTATCGCAACGGGGACCCTTTCTTCCCGGGGCGTCGTATTGTCGTCAACGAGAAGAAAGTTTCTAACTTTGAGGTGTTCCTGAAAGAGGTGACGGGCAGGGTGAAGGCACCCTTTGGAGCTGTGCGTAACATCTATACCCCCCGGGGTGGGCATCGTGTCCGGCAGCTGGAGGAGCTTCAGAGTGGAGAGCAGTATGTGGCTGGTGGCAGGGAAGCCTTCAAGAAACTCAAGTGAGTGGCCAAAAAGTAACGTAAGATTTATATGGAACTTGAATTATCAGCATTTGGAGTTTGGCGCTGTGGCAGTAATTCAGAGGACGCCCCCACCCCACCCCTTTGATTAGGCGTTGTGGAAAGAGGACTTAAAAGGCTGTGACCCAAGGCAAAAAGAAAGGTAACAGATAAAACTGCAAAAGGGCTTTAGAGGCGAGCCACAGAAAGGCTGCTGTTGCCATCAGTCGCATAGTGCCATCTCCTTGACATGACGGTAGAAAAGGAGAAACAGCCCTTTAACCCGAAAGACATGCAGCAATGGCACGTTGTTGTGATGTGTGTGCTTAACTGAGGGGCGAGTGTCAGTATTCGTGCTCAGTGGTAACAGGGAGAAAGCTGTTGAAAGGTGGAGTGTTGACAGTCTTGCTGTGAAGTTGATGAGCCTGGGAATTTAATTCCCAGCACTTTCTTTCTTGCTTGTTTTTAAAAAGTCTAAAATATTCTACCCACCTATCCACCTCTCCATCACTTCTGTTCATTTTGAGTAGGTATATAGCCTTTTTATGACCAGAATAGCAGAGTCCCTCCTGTTATTTGAGGTGACTGCTTGCTTGCTTGCTTTTCCCTGCCTGGACACCAAGAATTAAGCTGGCGGTTTCTCTGTTTTCTAGTGAGTGACAGGGAGGATATCATGGAGGAGATCTGGGCTTTTAGGTGTGTTTTCCATGTGGCTCTGTATGTGATCAGTAATGGTTCTTAATTCTGGCAGTGAATTTCGTGGTCTCAGTTGCCTAATTGCATGTTTTGTTCAGTCTTTGTGGGTGTCTTTCCTACATTTGAATTAAAAAAAAAAAAAGTCTCAGAATTAACAGTCCCTTTCTGGAGGTGGTTGGGAGTTTATATGCTCAGCTACCAGCTTTCCAGGACCTTGCTCATCTTGGTTTTGTAGAGTTGAGGACACTACATTTTTCAGGAGAGCTCATTATGTTTCAGGGTGAAACTCTCTGTGTAATGAACAGGATCTCTATCAGCACTCCTACTGTTTTTGTCAGTGGCTGCTTCTGAAGATTTATTGAAGCTTCTTGCGCTTCAGTGTCAAAGCTAGAGAGAAAGATGTATGACAGGCTAAATATAAGCTCTTTTCCCTCTGTACTCTCTTCCATGTCAAATGCAGTGCTCAGCTTTCAATAAAGATCTACTGTATCTTTTTGGTATTAAATCCTGTGATTCTGTGGATGGCTGAAAGTTGTTAGTTGTCAGCACATCCTGTCTCACCTCCCTAAATGTGTTTTATGTTCAACAGACAGGCTAAAAGTAAGTGCTTGGCATTAGCATGCACTGTGTAGAGAATTGGGCACTGTGGATTTATTTTGGGTGGGAAAAAGCACTTCTTTTTGTCATGTCATGTTTTATGGTCAGAGGTTTATGGTGAGAGCTTTTCAGACTTGCAACAAGATACCCGAGTATTTAGTTCAACAAAGAGAATACTTGAAGAAAAGCTAACCTAAAGGACTTGGTGAAAGCAGGCTGGTTCATATATCCTTTGATAGTATGCCATAGTCCTGTGCTGTAGGGAGGATAAACAGGATGACTCGAGATCTTTTCCATTTCTGCATTCAGAGTTGGAGTTCTTGACTATTAGTATTTATTTATATAGTGCTGTGAATGGTGGCAGTGCTTTTACAAGCATTAAGACAGGCTGAAGGGCTTAATGTTGATCTTGTTCTTAACTGGGTTGTAGACAGAATGATAATTAGGGAGACATCTTAGCCAGAAAAGTCAGAGGAGAGGAGGGGTTAATTGAAAGGGACGGTTTTCTGAAAGGAATTGAAGGAATTAAAGAAAAGAGCGTATGTTTGTGTATGTGTCACAGGCAAAGATAAAGCAGTTGCACTTGTGGGAGACCAAAGCATCTGCCCTAGAGGAGCCGAGTGTGGTCTGATAGCAGCAAGAAGTTTGTACTTTTTTTTACAATTTTTTTGCAATGATGCTTGTCGGACACATTCATTGCTGTTTTAGACTATACAGGGCTGAACTTTGAAATGGAGGCTGTGTAGGAGCGTAATGGAAAGGAGAGAGTGTCAAAGGAGAAGCAGAAGCTGAAAGTGTCATCACTCCACTTCAAACAGTGCATTTGTTTCTTCTCAGATGCCTTATACTGAGAACTGAATCTTTTTCTTCCCTGTCTGCAGTGAATTCTAGACTAAACTGCACTCACCTTCAGCACATGAACCTCCATCATTCCAAGCCCTGAATCTTAACATCTTGAAATAAATACCTCTGAGGGTATATAGTTGATATAAGCTGCTGATGTGTTTCATTTTTAAAATAAAAATAATCAGCATTTAAAAATTCTGCTTTTAGAAAATGGTGTAGAAATTTTCTTTAAAGGAAGAATTATTTGCCAATGTTGGGAATTTTCATAATATATAGAAAGTTTCCCAGCTTGTTTCATCATTTACAGGTGTGCTAAGTGATAATACACGCTTTTTTGTTGTATATGCAGTGAGGCGTGTTGGTATATTGTAGTTGTTGCAGTGGTGAGTGAGAATACACGTTCAAGCCTGCACTCCTGTGGAGCTCTTCCCCGACTCTCAGCTTCCTGAAAGAAAACTGTCTATGCTGGCGCTGGTTTCAATTTTTAGCTTTTTTTTCCAGCATGCTACTCTACCCTCCTCCTTCCTTTGCCCATTTACTTGTATGTGTGCTCATTAATTAATGGTAGGTTGTCCTCTCTCCAGCAATGTCTCTTTAACAACAATGTAGTTTTATCACTGGCTTGGATAGTCACTGAGTGGAAGTATTTCTGCTTTCTTAGCAAGTGGGAATACTTTTGTGAAGTTTTTGGTCTGGGATTTTTTTTGAGTGCCATTATCCCAAGAAAAGCCTTTGGCCCTATTTAGACCTTTTCAGATTTGTAGATCCCTGAAATTTGACAACTGAATGCCCAGACCTCTGCATAGTGAATTTACGCCTTTGACTATGTATTTGATTGTCACTTCTCTTAGTTCTCCTCAAAGTAATTCACAGATATCCAGAAAACAAGAACCACAGTCAGCAGCTGTTGTTACAGGCTGTTGGAACTATTTTGTCTGAGACATTTATTTATTTTCAGTTTTGTAGGCTTTAAGACTTCTTTTTTTTGGTCTCAGGAGAACTAGTTCCTTTTTACATGGAGAAGCTTGCAACAGTAGTTTTTGTTTGTTTTCAAACATGAGGCTTGGATACTTTGTTTGTAAACATTGTCCTACTTTGCTACATTTACCTTTTCCAAAACATTGGAATGCACTTTCAAGCATTGCCTGGAAGACTTGCTATGTCTTCCTATCCCCGCACTGAAGCCTTGAAATCCTTGTGACTGTTCTGTGGTACCTTGATAAACGATTGCCATTCCTTCAAAGAATGAACGATGCTTTTTCTTTCTCTTTTTTTTTTTCTTTTCTTTCCTTTCTTGCTTCTACACCTTCATTCAAGTCCCTTGAATTCTCAACTTTGGCCAAGCAGGAAAGTTTCCTCTGGCAAACTTATATTATCCCAGTCATTAACTACAGACCATGACATTACTGGAGGGCTGCGGATGCACTGTGAGCTCTGAGGTCTTTTGATGAGCCTGCACTGATGCTTGCCATCAGGTATACCTGATGTTCTCAGGTAGGGTCTTCAAGTCTTAAAAGCCTGGCAAAGCACCTGTGGTTTCCCACTGAAAGTGGGAACAGGGAGAACCTGTGAAAAATGCCCATCACCTAATGTTGGGTTAGATGCTCGCAGCATAGAATAGATGCCCCAGCCATTTTCGTTTTCATGTTTAGCTCTTGGCAGAAGGTGCTGAAAGGTGCTGCTGTACTGAGTTATAACTGCCCACAAAGGTGTATCTTCCTACAGTGCTGAGAGCTAGAAACATCTTGTGGTACTGGCAGCTACTGAGAGCTGCATTCATGAGAAGAACCGCTCTCATGGCTCTCCGAGTGCTGACAAGGGAAAGGAGTTAGCACAGTCTGGGGACCTGGACAGTGCCTGTTTGCCAGTCTATGGGCTACTCGTGCTTGAAGGCTTATTTGATTCCCTTTCTTTGGAAAGGCAACATACAGCTAATCCATCACTGTGTGTTTTAACTAACACTTTGTGTTAATGCAGTGTTTTTGTGGGAATATGTACCCTGATGGAGAGCAGCATTGTTCAAATAGATGTATTTTGTTTTCTTGTCCAGTTGAGGCTTGTATTTTGTCTGTTCATAAAATAACTGTGAAGATGCTGTTGGTTCATCACAAACATGAGAAACTAGGACATACAGTGTTCAGATGTGTCCATGTCCTGTTGAAACACAAGTGGTGTAGATCCCTTTAAACTTTAGCTGATGCCCTGGGTTAAACTTGGGTATGGAGGAAAGGCAAGACGATGACTTTGAAAACTCTGGTAAGTTGATATTGTGCCAAGATTTATTGATCCACCTCACAGTAGTATGTAAGCTTCTTTCTGACAAGTGAGTTATTGATGGTTTCTTCTGATCACCAGTGACTTGAAGGTAGATGGTTGGTTCTCTCCTGCCTTTTGTATTAGCCCAGAGGGCTAGCCTGCAGATTTATATTAACACTCGTTCATTAAAATCTTGAATTAGTTACTTTTTATATTATTTTGAGGCATGATAAATTTTAAAAGCTTCATGTATGAAGAAAGTGTAGAAATATTTGTATTGTGTAAGTTAGATGCTTCTGTAAATAATCAAAGCTGTTTTCCTTCCACAGCTATTTGGACATTGGAGAAACAAAGAAAAAACCTGCTGAAGTCAATAACGAGGTATGACGTCTGAAATATTTAAGGAGTAAACCTGCAGTTAATGTTAGTGACATGCCTGCATTTATGCCTGATTTATATATATATTTATTATGTTTAATAATAATACAATTATCTACCATTCTGAACATATTTCAGTGATTATTACTCTGACTGCTCTGAGCATGATGCACTGATTATCTTCCCCTCAGCTTTCTGAATTGCCACATCCAGTTAAAAAATTTCAGTAAAGAAAATCTCCTGTTGTCTTCATTGGATCTGGTCATAAACCTAAGGGAGCTTTTTTTCACGCAGAAAAAGATGGTGGGAATGAGAATTTTGGGAACTTTGGACCAGCGAATTTTTTACAAAACTTGGTATTTTCTCCAGAGAAGGGACATTTTTGTTTGAAAAAATCACACTTAGTTGAAATGCTTTTCCCAGTCACTGCCAGTGTCAGTTGTAAACTTCTAACTAGTTCTAGTCCATAATTCTTCAAGCTCACCTGTTTCTCTTGAACAGTGCTATGCTATAGCCTGAAGAGATAACTGCAGGCTTCAAAAACCACTGTATGTGGATTTTTGTGAGTTGCGTGACTCTGCATTATTTTTACTGTTTTATCGTGTATGGAGATAGCAATGATTCCCAACAAACATTTGAATTACAGCTTCTGCCTGACAAGAAGCATCAGATCACTTCTTTTTCAATTTCTTTTGCCTTGTGCTCTCATGCCACATTTCCAACCAAAACATCAATGGTTTGTGAAGCAGGTGTCTTCAGACAGTAGGACACCTTGTACTAGAAGACCCTTAAAGTTGAGGCCTTAGTGCCCTAATGACATTTACTGTGATACTCGGATACTTCTTATTCAGAGGCTATGAAATACGACATCTGTGTTTTATAATTGATCATAACTTTGTGACCTGTATTTTTTTTCTTTCAAATGGGCACAATCAACAGGAAGCTGAAATTCAAGTCAGAGATTTGATACACTACTACAAGTACCATATAAATTTACTCTAAATTGGATTTTTTTCCCAGTTTGTTTGTTTATGCAATTGATCAAAACACTGTAGAGAGAGTTTTGTTGGTTTTGTATAGCCATTCATGTCTTCCTGTTGTTTGGGTCTTTTTTACAAAGGAAAGAGAACAATCTTAAAAAATAGGAAAAGTTAATTAAACACTGATGAGGCAGCAGGGTTGTACTCTGTTGCTGATGTGTATATAAAACTGAGCAACACAGGTTCACATATGCACTAAGCTTTCCTATGTCTTTATTCATAAATTCCATTTTTGACCTCCAGCATTTTCTTATTCCAGTCCTGCGTCTCCTCTGATCAAGTTTTGTGAATCTTGCTGAAACTAGGTACTTGCAGGGTGCACAGGCAGAGAATCAAGTAATTCGTCTCACTTTTAATTGTGATCTAAGTACGAGATTATAATTTGGGGGGGGGGGGGGAGTTAAATGTTTGTACAGTAGCAGTATTGCACTTCCCTGAACCTTCAACACATAAAACATAGTTCTGAACCAAAAAACCCACCTTTGGAGGTATGACCAGTCTTTACTATTTTTTCGGAATACCTGAATGTGTGGATAGCACTGTATTTTATGCTGAAACAGTATCTGGGTGAATAAGAAAATTATTCTTACATATCCAGGACAAGAAAAAGAACTTGAGGAAATTGTTTCTAATTATCTCTCAAAATGCGGTGTTTTGCATTCACTATTATGTGTGATTCCTATGAATAGTGTGCAGCGTGACTAATTCCATGTCCCCTTTGCTGAGAAGGTAGTTGTCTTTATGGAGGACTCTTAACCAAATCTCCTGATACTGCCAGTTATCAGGGCAACCACAGGCTTTCTACTTTAAAGAATATTTTTAAGGCTGATTATTTTGCTGCAAATCCTTAGAAGATTCTTGATATAATAGAAATTCTGTGCAGTTGGAGAAGTAGTTGTAGATGTTGTGGGTTTTTTGCTTACAGTTGCATGTTTGGTAAAAGAGGCTTCTATTATTTCTTCTGGAATCAGTGCTCATTGTATATTATCTTAACACTTTCAGCCATCTCTCAGGGCTTTGAAGTAAACCAGTATAAACCATCCATTATCTCAGCTTTCTTTCTTCCTATCTGACTTATGTTTGCAATCTCCACAGTCTCTGTGGAGAGCTTAACTCCCCATGTTGAGTTTAACTTTATGTGATTGATTTATTTGGGGAAAGGAGTCATAAAAATGAGATGTAACCCAGTAATAGTCTACAGATTTTTATCTGGGCTTATGAATAACAATTGTTTTCATGCCCAAATGATTAAGTCCTAGGAATGAACTTTCAGGGGACTAGAAGTTTTAATGCCTAAATTTATTTATGTTAAAACAATGCGAGGAAACAAGTTCTGTTTTTACTTTTTTCCAGGCATTCACTTGGAAATCAAAAACCTAGATGTGTTTTAGGACCAGGAGGGGCAGCAGTATTCTCTTTGATTCTGCTGGATTTGTATCAGCAAACAAAACCCCCATGTTTTTCCATGGAGCCTTGTAGCAGTCTTTGATGCTAGCCTACAAAGGTATTTTGCTTTCATAAGGCATTATTTTAGATTGAATTTCAGAAGTAAAATCCTCCCTGTTTTTTTCATTAAAAGAAAAAAAAAATCAGTGTATGTGTGAATGACAACATTGCTAAAGAAAGAAATTTTTGGCTCCATCCTGCAAGCACAGCAAGGTGTAATTTGTGAATCATCTCAATGACTTCACTAGGAAGGTTACCATGGAATTATGCATGTACAGAGAAATTTGTGGGTCAGGGCTGAGTTTTGAGTGTTCTGGTGGGCTGGGGTGGGAGGAGGAGGAAAGAAATTAATAAATTCATTTGGTTGATTATTTGGCTCACTGCAACTTTGTGGGTTCCTCGCAGATCAAGGACCAGTGTACTAGATGTTGAATAAAAAGCTCACTGATGACCTCATAGACAACTCCAGGCTAATGTTAGGGTGTGTTTTCAGACTGATCTTTGTCAGGGCAATTCCTATTCTCTTTGTGCTGGTGCTGAAGTATTAACCTGCTCTCCTTCATTAGCTCCACCTCTTCCATCCTTCCTTCCATCCTTCCTTCCTTCCTTGCTTCCTTGCTTCCCTTCTTCCTTCCCTTCCTTTCCTTCTTCTCCTCCCCCCAAACCGCCAAATGTTTTTAGAACATGATATAATTTGTCAGGGCTCCCACATGAATGCTCTGGACACCAGTCCATGCTTATGACCTCAGTAGTGCTGCTGTTAGCCAGAGCCTGGAGACAGCAAAGACTGTTCTTCAAGCATGCTCCTGGGGATTGCCTTCCACCTTTCTCAGCTGGCAGCTGACCTTGCTCTGACCATGGCCTCGAGCGTGAGCAATCACAGTAATAAATGGCCTTGTGCCACAGTATGCCTGAGAGCTGCTGGTGCATTCAGAATTGGTGCAGGGTTTTTTGTTGCCCACAAAAGGAGATGGTCTTGGAGCTGTTAGAGCTGGCTTGCCCTAGACCAAGTTTTGGAAGCACATTGATGCTGGCCTGGTGGTGGTGACAGTTTTTCTGTACCTGCATAGTGCCATATATTAAGGATCTGAAAGCTTTAAAAAGGTAACACAGAAACAGTGTTTGAGAAATTCATGTTCAGTGATTAAGGATGATATCATCATGCTTAGGTACAAGGGTATCAATTCTGGTTGTATGAAGCACTTCTAATTTGGCATTTCCTACCTGATGAGAGCTTCTTGGTGCAGGTTTTTCTCCAGTAAAACAATTATAAATATCTATTTCTGATTCTGGTTGGTGAGGAGGGAGGCAAAAGGAAGAAAACTTTATGCAGCAGCTGTACATTGTTTGCAGCTGTATGTATTTGTATGCAGCTGTAGGTTTTCTTTTGTGTTAGTTAAACTGCCAAATGTTTGACATCTGCTTTTTGCAGTACTTTAATGTTGTTCTTTGAAGGCAGCATCTCAATTACTTTAAATTTGCATATAACTAGAAAATATGTGTCAAACTAGAATTAAACAATAAAAAATTCATGTTCAAGATACGGTGTAAATACGGTGACCTACATTCAGAAAGAAGAATAGATGGGAAGTATAAAGCATTAATTTCTTACTAAAATCTCTTCTTACTTTTCTCATGGAGTGACAAGTAGTCCATCAGAAATAGGTTTATCTTCTTTAGTGAAATCTGTGAATCTGATTTTGTAAGGAGGGTGTTCTGGGGTGGGGGAGAAGCAAAAAAAAAAAAAAAAAATTGAGGAAAATTCTCCATCTCATGGATTCTGAGAACTTATCTAATTAAATCCTTTAGCATCCGTTCTTGAGAGGTGCTGAGATGTAACATTTGGGAATGGATTCTGTCCGTGATGAGGGCAGTATTATTTCTCTCTGTTATGCCCTGATTCAGTTTTAGCGGGACCTTCTCAAATACCATGGTCCTGTTGGCCTGTAAGGTGTACCTTGCCTTGCCTGACACGTTTGGAGCTAGCAAGGGTTTACAGCTAGTAAGTGCTTGTGTTCTTTGTGTGTGCTCTACAGCTGACAACAGGAGCTCTGGGGAAGGTTTGGTCAAGAAGGTCTTAATGTTGGTGTGTTCTTATAATGCAGCAATGAACCACCTATGTAATATTGTGTAATTCATTAAGCACTATCCAGCTATTCAATGTGAGAAGTGGAACATGCAAATAGATGTGATTGTCTGTAAGATGGGTCAATGTTGGAACAGGTTGGGAGGATAAATTTTTTTTCTGTCTAAACAGATAGATTTATAGATGAGGGTCTATACCACTTTATTACTTTATTATAATACCAGTAGCTGATTTCACCATAGGCTGTCTTTGGTGAAAGACGGATGAGGTGGAAAGAGTGTGTTACGTGTCCCCCATCAGTAGTGTCAGCATCCAAAAGAACATAAGCAGTGCAACATAAGAAAGCTTGTATTTCTACTTTTTTCTAGTGTAACAGCTGCACATAGCAGTTTAATTTTGAGGGCTTTTCTTTCAAAAATAAACATTGTTTTAAAAATAGTTGCAGTATGACAGTAATAATAATGCTCTTAAAATCTTGCAAAATAACTGTAGTCTTGGTCTGTGAGGCCCAACCATCAATCAGAGTTGGATCTTTTAAAAAATGTTATTTAAAAAGCCTTTAGTCATTCTACTACTGGTACAAATCAGGTTTCGGGGTGGTCTTCAATGAAATAATCTCATTATCTATTAATATTTCTGTTATCAATGATAGATTTCTTTAATCTGGTGTCTAGTTTCTTAAAATCTAGCTGTTTACCAGTCTAAGGCCTCCAAACAACTGAAATATATGGGCCAAATGCTCAGCTGTTGGAAAACAGCTTTTTTTTTTTTTTTTTCACCAATCTACCCTGGATATGGACTTGGACTTATAGCCCTGTCCTTCTGGGTGAAGTATTGTGTATAGACCAGTGTCAGTATAGGATGATGAACGAGGGAGGGCCACTCTGACACTTCATTGCATGATGATATAATTTATGACTGAAGTGTATGAAAATTATACTGAACATTTATTAAATGTTTCTAAGCAGCAGGAGTTCCACTAGTCAGTTCATGGGATGTCTGTAGTTCAGTGATCATTGACTTCAGTAGAGTTTGAGCCATGCCCAGGGCCAGGAAGGAGATGGGATGCCAGTTGTTATGCAAAAATACCAGTGGTAGCTGTGGTACTTTAACAGTTACTGGATTTCAAAGATAGTTAGATGCCTTGATACCATTTTTGCTTTTGGAAATCTTCCTCAGAATGTCGTACTTATGCACGTGATGAAGGGATTAGTTCAAGAGAAAACTGATAACCATGCAGAAGGAAGGAAGGAAGGAGTTTATAACGGTAAAGGCCTGCAAGATCCTTTTCACTTCAGAACATCAGACTAAACTTTGTTTAGTTTCACATTAACATCCAATTTCAGTTCCCTGGTTTCTGAGGTAATCTTGATGCAGTAACATTTGAGCAATTATCAAGCACATTCTCACAAGTTATGCCTTGCTGCATGCTGCTAGAGCTGGCGGGATTTTAAAGCCACATCTCTGTCTCTTCTCACTTCATCTGCTGTTACGTGTATTGGGCACTTCCTTGCCTGTTTGTACTTTGCTTTCCTTAGCAATAGCAGCAGCGCAGCAGTTTAGGAAAAGCCCCTTAGTTGTCTTGCTGCTGTAACGCCAGATCAGTGTGCCACTCAGCTGATTTTCACAGTGCCACAAATTCACTTGACTAGGAGTGTGCATGATGGTCAGAAGGCCGAGCTGCGGGTTATGAAGAAGGAGAAAGAAAAGATCAAATCAGAGCTAAAGGCAGTGAGCAGCAGTGGTGAGGAGAGACTGCCTGTATAAGCAAATTTGTATCTGGATCAAGCATTTTACTGACATGGCGATACTCCTTCCCTTCTGTTTTGCTGTTTATCCCAGCAGATAAGTGATGACATCTCTTGCACTGTAGCATTGTGGTGGTAGTTCTGCATGGAAAGCTGGAACAAATTTCCTAGGAAAAGTCTGATTTTTCAATTCCCATTTGATGGCCTCTGCAACAAGCTAATCCCCTAGAATTGTCACATCCCATCTTAGTTTAGACTTTTTGCGGAGAGAGAAGAGGTAGAGACTAAGTTCAGATTTCTGCCTTCTCCCCCTTTCAACCAGTGACAGCCGTAAGGGTGCGGTGAAAGAAGACACTTGTCACAGAGGCATGGGAAAATTGTGTGTCAGTCTCAGCAGATGGCAGCCAGGCACTTGGCTATTTTAAATCCTCTGGCAGAGCCCTCACGCTGTAATAATATGTCTCAAAACTTTTTACAGTTATGTTACTGGTAGGGAAAGTAGTTAAAAGATTTCATCCTGACCCAAGCTAAAGCTTTGATACAAACTATTCCATCCATCGCTTCTTTTGGTAACTGAGCTTCTTGTTTTGCAAGAGACATCCCTTTTGTACTGAAGGCGATCTGCAAGTACAAGTACATTTTAAATGATGTGCTTGAGGAATCTAACAATTAATCTCTTGAGGAAGTACGGACCAACAGAGTTACCATTTGTTTATTATAAGCTTAATTGTTTGTAAAAGGTACTGAATGTTATTTTCCAATTATAATGTGTAAAGTATGGACATTTATATTTCTCTAGGCACTATCTCTCATCTAGATGGTCTCTCCCCGGGTGCTCAAAAAGATGAATTTTACTTGTCTTTGGGGCTGGGTAAGCTGCTGAAGAATTACCTGAACTTTTATATTTGCAAATCCTGTAGGCCACTATTTGTTTTAAATTCTCTGTGTTTCACAAAAATGTGTTCAGCTGAAACCTCCTTCACAGAGTGTGTCTGTTCCTGTGATGAAGTGTGACTGCAGAATGAAACTGTGACTGGCAGAACGTGCCTTCTACTGGTAGTCTCCAGCTGCAGCACATCAGCTTAGTACCACTCCTGCTGTGGGGTCTCGTGGGCCAGACACAGTCAATCGGCAGATCACAGCCTAGGTCAGTTGGCCATCGCGTTCTTGGTGAGATCCTGGGCCAGGAGAGGTTCTCCACTTGTCCAGTGCTGACGGAAGAGGCGGGCACCATGACAGATAGATGTGAGGTGGAAAATACAGTGTTTGAGACTTGGTAGATCTGAACTTAGCATCAGAATTTTCCAAAAAAGCATCTGAGATGTTGCTATAAAAGTATTTTGAGGAGCTGCTGTTTCTCTGTTTACCTCTGTTTCTCTGTATTTTAAAATTCAATTCTTTTAGTATCATTTATGGCAATTATTTCTTCTGCATCCTTTAAGTGCATCTTTGTTGCTAGACAGTGGAGTCACCACTCATCTGTCAGCAGTGATATGATTTGATTAATTTGTAAAAATTGAATTTTGGAAGTTTATAATGTTGTCTTGATTTCACAAATTATTTTGGTATATTTATGCTGGATATACCTTGTCCCTAACATACTTGCATATTTTTTCCAAGTACATTCTCATGAAAAATCCCAGTATTTATAATTACTGTTTATTTCAAACCTAGCATTTATCATATCTGACAAATAATGTACATGTCTAATCATAAGAAAAAACTTGTCATTGGACTCTTGATTCACTTTAACTGTCAGTTAGAAATGGTTCATTGATATTTTCTCCGTACAGGAGATAGTTTTGTGAGGGTAAGAGAGTGCCTGAATAGATATTAGAAATGATCCCAGCATGTGCAAATTACAGCCATTTGATGTCAAAACAGGCTATCTTCACAGGATATTCTTTCCTAAGAATTGGAAAGAAACAAACACAATTTGTGCTACCCAAACTTACTGTACACAAAATACTTGTATGTCTGGAAATGAATTGTGTATACATAATATTAATTGTATATATAAATATAAATGTAATATAAATTGTGTATAAAGTAAGGAATTTCCCTTTTTCTGAGGCTGAATTAATTAGGAATTTTACTGTAGGTGTAGTTCTGGGAATAAGACTGTCAAAATGCAAAGATTAAAAAAATGGGATATACATCTTTAATCTCCTGAGCAACATCTTTAACAGTTAAATTTTATTTGTCATTGTTTGGTATTTAGTATCCTGGTAACATAATTAGCACAACAAGGCATACAAAACAGATACTGTTCCTGAGTGTTCATAATCTAATACCAGGAGGAATCAGAGGAGAACTAACCAGACATCCAGTTAAAACATAAGCTGTGTCCTTTTTTCTCATTGGGCCTATGAATTAATAAAATTTATATAGTTCTGTATACTTGAATTGTGCAATTTTGAGTAGTTTGATTAACAGCTGGCTTACAGATGGATTTAGTGGATTTTGGAGCAACAGAAAGACTTGTAGAGGCTTTGGTTCATGCCACTGGAGAATTTCGTGGTCTGTATTGAGTTTTGAAACTTGAAAGTCGGTCTCTTCCGTGATTAACATGTCTGCATTGTTCTGTAGGGTAACTGCTCTTTCTGGTCTGTGAGGAGACTAGGGGGAAGGGAAGAGATGCCAGTACTGAAGTTTTTAATGAGTCATGCTAGTCTCATTAAAAACTTGTTTCTGCATACTAAATTGACTTACTGGAAACATTAACAACTTTTACCTTTGATTAAAAATGATGAAAAAATTATTTTGGAGGGGTTGCTTTTTGTTCTTCAGCTGTCACTGTTCACAGGTTCAGGTCCTTCTGATCAGCCATGAAGGCCAGAGACTTCCTTATGGTTTAAATGAGTCTAAGGAATTTGGGGAAAATACACAAATTGTCAGAGGCAAAAATGGTCGGAATTGGCAGTATTATGTCAGTGACAGAAATGAGTATCAGGATCTATTTTGGTTGAATAAAATCTGCTTTATTGATGCCATCATTGTGTGTGTTGTAAGCAGTGTAGGGTATAGCATCATGCAACTCGGAGAAGAAGTAGGAGCTATTCTTGGGATCCAGAAGCAACACAGCTGTGATCTCTTTTGGAGCACTGCACAGGCTAAGTGCCTGGGCAGATAAGGCCATGCCATTGTCTGATTTATTCCGGCTGAAGATCTGTCCCTTAGTCCAATGCCCCAAAACTGTGACAGATCACAAGTGAAACATTTTTCTTTCCAGGGCTTAGCTAGATGGGGTGAGGATTACCCCCAGATGCACAGGGGATATGAACTCTATTTCACTTACCATGGCTGAAAAGGAGGGTGATTTACCTTGGAGGTGAACAGAGTGGCTTTAAACACTTTGGGAATTTTGTAGGAGCTTTGCAGTCTAGAAGGCTCCCTGAATCAGTCCATGACCATTCGTTCTAGCATAGTTCATTTCTGGCTCATCTATGCTTTATGTGGGCTGAGAAGTTTGTGTACTGCTGTGGTGTTGTGACCTATTTATGTGAGCTTGGAAATACGCTCAGTTAATAGCAGTTTGAGTGGTGCTTTGTATCCACACCAGTAGAAAGGCCAGTGGTCTCTTGCTCAGGGCTGTTTTGTACTACCCAGCGTACCGTCTAGCAATGCAAAGTAGCTAGGGAAACGTAGATTATCCAGGTTAATTACTGTGTAGGATAACTGAAATGGCTTTGTACTGACAAAATACCTCAGTGAGTTTGACTCTGCATCTTTCGTCAAAGTGTATAAAAATGCCCATTTAAAAAAAGTCATGTTTCTATGACATAGATGTTTCCTATGCTGTAACAGCTTTAGAAAACTTATTGTTCTAATTTGCTTTTGATCACTGAACCTTGAACATTCCTTTCTTTCACATCACAGGGTGGTGATGGTGTGTATAAATGGGGTTTTGGTTCTTTTGACCCCAGTTCTACCCTAGGGGAATGCAAATATTTGTTCTCAATTTTCCTGGTCACATTGATTAACAAACAGGCCATTGTAACAAACTGGCAAAGCCATGGCTCATTGCATGAGCTGATAAATTTGGAATGTGACATTGTGTTGAAATATTTAAAACTTCGAAAGGTTAGTTATAAAGTGACATTATTCATATGAGTGAGATGTTCATAGCACCCAAGACTATATTGATACAGCTACAAGAAAGGCCAGCTCTTAAACCTGTATAAATCAAAACAGCACAGAGCATCTGATTCAGGGAGGTTACGTTTTTTGACAGTTTTGCTGCCGTCCAGTATGGCTTTATAAATACGTGTAAACCTGTAAATCTTGCAGTTGTTCAGTTGGCCCCTTTGATGAAGGGCACTTCTGCTAAGAAAAGGTAATAAATCAGCTAGCCATACCATTTCTTAGCTATGGATAACTAGCCTGTGTCTTCGTGGCAGCCTGTGAAAGTGCTGCCAGACCTCTGTATTTAGCATGTCTCTAATTATTTAATATACACTGGAGGAAAAAGAAAAGCTAAGAATGGCACATTTCTATTTGAAACTATTCTCAAGTGCATAAAAGTCACCTTTTTAGAAACTAAATACACACAGCATGTTCAGAGGACAAATAAAATACTATTTAATGAACTGTATACTTTTTGGATATACAAGGATTGATTCTCTGAAGTGACACCTCTTGCAGGTCCTGGGTAGCCAACAGGAGGTTGACAAGTTTGCCGCGTCTGTCCCACTTTCCAGTCTATATTTGAATAATAAGTGAGAAAAGCATAATGCAGTGTTCATAGAAGCAAAAACTTTATACATGGGGATCAGCAAATAGGTTCACACCAAACAAAACAAATAACACATCATTTTGCTACATTTCCATTTTAGGGATGAAGTTTTTTACCTTCTAGTGGTTAACACATTTCTGAAGAAAGAAGTGAAAACCATTCTTTTTTATCTATGTATTCCAAACTAATGTGTGGGTTGCTCAGAGTCCTTACATGAATAGCCATTCTCCATGATGCTTTCCCTGTAATGCCACATATGTAGCACTTCTTTGGGCTAGAAGCTTTGCATGAGCAAGCCCATCTGTAGTGTTATAAAAAGGAGTAACGTTTTTAGCTGATCTTCAGTCTTTCATGTGGTCAGCTGAACATAAACATAATAGAAATTTCTGTATGAAAATTATATTAAATGGGTGTATATATGTATGCATACTCACATATTATATACATGTATACACATGTGGATATGCACACACTAATTCAAAATGGTTTTCTTAGAAAAACTATTTTTCCTATGTGTACATATGACAGTATACCTGAGGTAATGGTTTGGATGCTGATCATTTTGGTTTGTTTTTTTTGCCAACAGCCAACAGTGGAAGATGTAAGTACCTGAAGTAGATTGTGCAATGTGTTGTATATGTTTGTTAAGTGTTATGTCTGTGTTTGTTAAATTTTGTGAATATTTAGCATATTTTTTAGCATAAGGGAAAAATGCATAGAATGTTGTTATAAAGCAGCTGTGAGGGTATGGATTTTTTTTACCATGTTTCAGTTAGATGCCGATCTGCATCTTGGCTTTGTATTTTCAAAGGGATGTTAGGAGGCACTTAGCTGCAGCTAACATTCAGCAACGCAAATTCAACCACAGTGAATTATGACTGAAGATGAAGGCTGGGCTCCAAGAGATTCTCTGTAGAATGTACTCTGAAATTCAAGTGTTTACAGAGATCTCAAACACTGCAGATTGATCCCCAGTCCCAGAACCTAGCCTGTGTTGAGTTTAGCTGCTTTGTTTTTCCCAGACTCTGCAAGGTGCTTTCAAAAGTATTTCACAGGTGGTAACTCCTCTCTGAAGCAAGAAAGATACACACTGCTGTTGGTGTAAGAGGCACTGTGGGAAATAACAAATTCTTTGTGGAATAGAAAGGTAAAAATTATGGTGGTTTTCAGTGTCTGTGATCCCATGCTGTATTTACAACTGTGTTTATCTCTTGTTGCCTTGCAAATTCTCATCTGATTGATTGCGTCCAGCTTAAAGTTCCCTCTGAGTTTCAACTGATATAATGCTTTCTCCTTCCTCCCCTAAATACTTTGTGTTGCTGCTGTACGTTGTCGTGTAATACCTCAGATGAGTATCTCATCACAAATTATGAAATGTTGGCAACATTTGTCAGTAGGATATGGAAGCTGCCCTTGAATGGGTCTTTTCAAACAAACTGAAAATGTATGAAATTTAAAGATAAAATCATAATGGGGCCAGACCATTGATTAATGTAAATATGCTGACGTAAATGGGAAAGTACTGATGTACATCAGCTGAGAATGTGGCTGGTGAAATTAAAAAAAAATAAAGGGTTTAGGGGGCTAGTGATGCTGGTCTCTTAAAGTCAGCACAAACTTTCACCCAAGACCACATCGTTGTTAATATGTAACTCTGCAGTGCCAGAGAGGTCAGGCTATTCCTGCCACTGCAACAACCAGACACTGGTACCTCCTACGAACAACACAGGAGCAGAAGCATGTATTCTTTAATTAAATCCTGGATCAGGTCTTCCGCTGGGGTGGTTTGGCATAACTCCATATACTTCGGAGGAACTAGATTGATTCACAGTGGCTGAGCACTTTGTCTTTTATTAACGTATACTTCTGTATATTGAAATTATGTGGCTTGCTTTTCATAACCATAAGTAGTTTAACATTGGTCAGACAGAAATTGTTCTAAACTCTATGAGGTAGTAACTTGAAGACTGTGCCAAAAAAAAAAAAAAAAAGAACAGAACAGTCAGTTTAATTAGAAGAATGGTGTATAGGGTGAGGTCTTTTGGGGTTTTGGTTTTGGGTTTTTTTCTTGTTTTTTTCAATCACAGTGCAGTCTAGATTTAGCCAAACTGGTTTTTAAAAAGGTGGCTTCAGAGCAGGCTAGGGTTGCTGGTGCTGAGTTCTTGTGCTGTTGTACTTGGAGAGCTTGATATACTATGCTGTAGCCAGAACATACATTGGGCATCTGTAAGAGTTCTCTTGTGCATTGTGGAATATTATATTGTACTATATTGTAGTTGTTTGCATGTCTGCATGCTTGCCAGCTTCAAAATTAAAGGTGTTCTGCACAGCTCATTTGCAGCACCCCTGTGCAGGCACTTCCCTCTGTTTTTTTAAAATTTTCTTATAATATATATATTTGTATTCTCCTTTCCTCTCTCTCATCTGCAGCATCAGAGTGTCCCTGTTTCTTGGATGAATATAAAGAGTTTATCTTTCTTTTGGCCCCTGAAGCAGATCAGGTGTAAAACATGCCTTCAGAAGGCAAGCAGTCCCAAAGATATTAGTTATCCCTCTTCTTCCAGACAAACAACAATAGCCTAAACATCTGCCTAAGAGCATATGGACCCCAAGAAAAGAGGCAGTATGCTTGCCCCTGCTGTTCCTGTTGGGTGTAGCAAAAGACTCTTCAGAGAGTTCTGTGCCACCACAGTCAGGCATCTGCTTAATTTAGTCTGGGCTGCTCTGCTCCAGGCTCCCAGAAACTGAGGTCTTGTCTATGCACTGTGCTAAATACTTGTGGGTGTTTTAATAGTGTTGTAGTCATTTTAGTGTTTCCATGCACTGATTTTTGTGGTGTTACGTTAGCAAATGTAATATTGCACTAACGTATTCTTTTCACCTTTTAATATAGCAGGTACATTTGATGTAAACACGCTTAGCAAACCAACGCAAGATTGCATTTTGTTCTGGTTTAGGCCGTGTTTAGGTAGAAAAGACAAATACGAACTCTCTGCCCAAGCTGGTCCCATCTTACAGTCCCCTACAGTTTGCTTGTTTAAGAACAGGGCTGACTTGTTAGGCCACAGAAGGCTGCCAGAAATATTAATGACTCTTTGACAGAGTAACCCAAAAGACAGACTTGCAAGCTGATGCCACAGTATCTATTATTGGCAGAAATACAGTCCTTCGAATAATAAATGAGCCCTTAACATCTGTCAGGTTGCTTTTTTTCTCAGGGGCCCGGTGATTGGGCTGCATGCAATAACATGATGGCCTTCTGAGGAGCCTACATCAAAATTAATGGTTTCATCAGCTTGCAGGAACAACTAAATAATTGGGCACACCTGGGACTATACTAAAGGGCTTCTTTATGCTTAGCAAACACTTTTTAACTAGTTCCAGTAAATTGTGGATCACTGAAACCTGAGTGTTGCAGATTGGATCAGAGAACTTAGTTTGATGGACTGTTTGGAGTGTGTGGGAGCTTGAGCATAGGTATCAAGAGTACAAGTGAGCATCAGGAATGGATGAGGAATCAACTTTTAGAAAAATCAATTTAAGACCTTACTAGTTATATCTTGAATACTTTACAGGGGATTAGCCTGGCAACATAGCAGCACTGCAGAAAGGTGTAAGGGCAGCCAAAGTTTGGACCCTTAATGGCTGACAGCAGTAGAAATGTTTTCAGATGTTGCAGTTTGAGGTGTGTTTTCTTTTTCTTCCTAGAGACTCAGTAAATTTTCATCTCAAATTTTGGTGACATAAACGACCAGTGATGCTCTGAAAAATGTGCTTTAAATGTTTCTGCAGAATGACTGAGCTCCTAAATTATTTGGCAGTCTCCAAAAATTACTTTGCCTCCCCTAATGAGGTATATGATAACAACCTCTTACTCTCTTTCCAAGCCTGTAGTAGTAGATGTGAATCTTCCACCTGATTCAGAGCACACCTGGAATTAACAGCAAGTCTGTGAATTGCAATTACCTTAGGCATTAAGGCATAGCTTATGTACAGTGTAGTACAAAATTTCTCATTGTATGAGGCCAAGACAAACATGTATCTATGAAATAAATCTTATGGAGCAAATATACTACCTAGTAAATTGCTTACATAACGGGAAGGTCCCCAACCGTTCCAGGAGCCTGCTGCCTAGTCTGGTCCACAGGCAATGCTGAAGTGAGTTGAATTCAGAATAGATATGCTTCTTTTTTAGTAAACATTGAGAACAGATTTTGTTCAACAGATTTACCTGTTGCTGTCTTTCACTTGAAGTGATTGTACATCAAGGAATGCCAGTTTTGCTTTTGTTTTCTTGGTTGTTTTTTCCCCTAAGAGAGCTATCTTAGCTCCAGAATTTATGTGCTTGGTGCAGAATTTGCTGTGTGAGGTTCTTTGGGTTATGTGGGAAGTCAGATTTGATTATTTTAATAAAAATTTTTAGCCAGTTTGGAATATCTAGTGGGTTGAGCACCTCTCATGCTTTTTTTCAGTACATATGAGAGAAAGATCAGGAAAGCAGTCCTGTCAGTACTAAATGTATTTGTGTGAAAATCCAAGCAAAGACTTAAAGCACTGGAGTCCAGACCATTTCCCATAAATGAAATGAGAAGTATTGGTTAAGTTAGCACACAGTGTGATAAAGCTGCAACACATCACGTCATTAGACTGCTTTATATAGTGACTGGAGTGTTGCCAGTTTAAATAAGCTTTGTACGCTATTTGAAAGCATGTCTCTATGCATGCTGGCTATTTAATCCTTTAAGCTTTTATAGTCTTTTTTAGAAATGTAGCCAACTTGTTAATGCATGTACTATGACTTTTGAATATATGTTCGAGTTTGACACCTTATTTTGATTTGCTAATTATGGAGAATTAAAAGAATCTTCCTAATGATTTTGGAGTTTGGGTTTATCCCTTTTTTTTTTTTTTTTTTTTTTTTAATTTGAAAGTGTGTTTATAAATGCAGTAGGGAATCCTAGCTAGGCGGTATCGCATAACTTTCTGTTCAGTATAATGCCATTAATGTCAAGCCACCTAATTGATCTCAATGCAGTGTCTGTTCAAAAGAGTACAGGGAATAATGCTGGGAATTAAGTAGCCTGTGTTTTATTCTGAGAGCTAAAAATCTGCAGTTCACCTCACTTGTGAGTCATTGCCCTAAAATGAGCATAGTATTCAGCAATCTTTTTAAATCACTGATGGATTTGGATGTAAAGACCTGTACAAGAGCAAAAGTACTTATTACATAATAGCAGAGAGACCTAGAGGTGGCATTTATTGTTAAAAAGAGAAGATGGTTTAATTGTCTGGGCCATGGTTATGAGGAGTAAAGACTAAGAGAGCAAGAACAGCATTTGGCAGTGTTGCCTTGGGTCTCTAGGAACAGTAGTTGAGAAGTCACCAGAGATATCCATACAATTCTGACCTCTCAGTGGAAACCATACATTGTGCCATGCTGCACAGTGGTATACTATGCTGTGGTTGTTATTCAACGTGTATATAAACCTGCAGCAGTAATTGTGTATGGTCTGTAGAAGGTGAAGCTGGAATGGAGTAAAATGCATATTTTAAAAACAGGAACTTCTTTCTGCAGATACGCTGCCCCCCTTGCTGGTGGTAGTCAGGGCAAACTCTTTCCCAATGTGAAGACTGAGTAATTTCTAACTCTTCTTGTCCTTGCAGGTCAAGCCGGTTACTCACAGTAGAATCACTGTGTCAGCACGGTTTCGAAAACCACTCCAGGAACCCTACACTATTTTGTAAGTAGAATTTTCAGTTAGTGAACTGCCATTTTGGGGCGTAGGGTGGGGTGGTGGTATCTTAACTTCAGATGATTTTTTCTTTTTGGATGTTCCTCCAAATTATTTTACTTTGCTTTATTTCAGTCTGATTGCTAATGGAGACCTTATTAGCCCTGTAGTGCGCCTCCTCATTCCCAGGAAAACACTGAATCACTGGGATCATATTCTTGAAATGGTTACAGGAAAAGTTACCCTCAGAAGTGGAGCTGTTCACAGGTATAAAGAAGCTGATATTTGCAAGATATATTTGATATGCGTAGATATGTTTTTAAAACCCCATAGGTAGATATAATGGATCATTCCTGCTTCATGGGAAATTCCACTATAAGAAAAATAAAATACACCAAAAAGCCACAAAATGGAAATACGTTGACTCCAAGTAACCTTCAGGTTTCATTTCAACTGCTATTTAAAAAAAGAAAAACCTCAATTTGTTTCAGCTGTTATTTCCTGATTAAATATTCAGTTAGCAGGCATGTAGTAATACAATAATAATGCACTATATTTATTATTAATAATTAAGTTACATGTCAGAATAAAATAAATGAGCACAGTAAAGTTGGTGAAGATTGTTTGGAATGTGCAATAACAGATGCGATCCATGTTATCTTTTAATTTTGATAGTTCTTTAAATTCATTGGGGCAAACAATTTCAGGGAAAATATTATAGATTCTTTGGTTTTTGAAGACCTGTGCTATGACTAGGATGTGCTTTATACTCAGCCAGGGAAGCCTCCTAATAAAAGCAAAGGCTAAAGTTGTAGTTGGGGGTTTGCCAGTTCCAGTATCTCAGCTGGTCTGAGTTGTGGTATCCCAGGAGTAGGAGGTGACCTCTTGGATAGGTAAGTTTCAGTCCCTTAAGGCTTTTACACTCTAAAATAAGCTCTCTAAAGTAGGATTTGGTAGTTGTTGCAAGTTTTAGAGCAAAATGATATATGCAGTTTCCATGAGAAACGCTGCAGTGTAAGCGGGCTGCCAAGGTCTGTACAAGCAAATTACTGACATTCCAGTGTTGCCCCATGCAGAGCACATTACAGAAATCAGAAATCCGTTCCTCAGGTGGAAGGGGCCTTTTGTGGAAAATTGTTCTTCACAGCTTACGCGATTTCTGAGGCTAGGCTTGCAAAATCTTTCTCAAATCAGCAAAGATAACGTAGTCTTTCAGTTCTTCTCATTGCTTTCCCAGAGCTGATAAAGTCGATGAAAGATTAAGGTAATGCTATCTGTTGACTTTTAGCTCTCATCTAATTTTTCCTCTCAGCCCTGCATTTCTTCGCTCCTATTATCTGGCTACTTAGCACTTTTACTTGCAGTAAAGTAAACCTATACACGTTTTACAGCTTTCTGGATCTGATTCTCAGCTAGTGTAACTCAGAAGTGAGCAAAATAACAGTCATTTACAACATACCAATTCTTTCTGCTCTCAGGTTGGTTAGCAATTTAAAAACCTTTCACATTTTATTCTCATTACTTGGTGTCACTCCTTGGTGAAACTGAATGATGTACATGAAAGCATAAATCATTCTGTACGTAGCCAGGACTGCTTTTGAGAAGTTCCCTTCAGCGTTCAGTTTTAATCCTTTAAAAGATAAGATAACTTACATGACATTTTGAATTATTTAATGTTTTCCTTTTTCTGGTTTTCTATTAACCCAGTTTTCATTTTCTTTTCCTTAAAATGCTAGGAATACATATTAAATACGTTAGTAAAGTGATCGTTGTTCTTTAATAAGTTACACATTAATTGCTGGGGTTTACTGAAACTATGTTAGCATTAAGGGAGGTCCTGTAAGACCACTGATGCTGGGAAGATATAATTTCTCATTAAAGAGGGGTAAGTGGAATTACGAGAACCTGCATTATGTATATGGCAGGTTTTCTTTTCCATGTTATTAACAGACATACACAGCTGCCAAGTATTACGCAGTTTCACGCATGTGGTTTTTTAAAAAAAAATTATTGATCATCCCCATCAGAATAGGAATGTAAGTAAGAAATACGAGAGAGGAGACAATGAGAAAGTAGCTTTTCTGCTTGCCAGATTGTGCATGGGGATGGGGTGCAGCAACCTGATGGGCAGGTACCTGGGAATTTGGGGGTATTGGTTCTGCAAGTTGTGTCTTCGTTGTCTCCTTTGTCAGCCTGTATGCTTGCTTTGTTTTGGCTGCCACTTTTTGGCTTGGATTCAGGAGGGAAAATGGAAGTCCACTGACATCCCACAGGACAAGCCCTAGGTCATCTCCCAGTGACCAGAAGAAGTGACCACAAAGACATCTTTGTTGCTTAATACTAGCCAGAAAGAACCCAGCTGGTCTGTGAATGGTTGTGGCCAGGTGGGTGGGTAGAAGGCTTCAGAAGTAAGTGTCGCAAAACTTGAGTGATGCTTGTTAAGTCGATAGTCATTTATTTGTTTGAAGTTCCTTTTTTCTAAAATGCATTTTTAAATTCACTTTCATCTTCAGTGACTGATTATGTTTGATTCAGTTATTGTGATTAATATTTTCAGGGTGAAAAATACAACTAGAGATTGCCAGATAAGCCATAACATTTTGAGGAGTTATATTAAGCAAACAAATTTTGTGCATTAAATATAACATTAAAACAGAAGCAAAGTGAAAGATTGGGAACAAAACCCCACAGTCACATTTGTAGGTACCCCTATATACCTGCATACCATACAAATAATATAAAACAGTTCTTGAACTGTGGTACACTGATCTGCTGTTTTGTCCCCCAAGTTCCCCAAAGCAAAATGTAATCTAGCAAAACACAGTGAGATTAATTTAGCAATAGACCTCTTGCTGATTTTTAGATTGCTTGTTTTATTTTCATTGTTTGTGTGTAACTGATGTCTGCGTGATTGTGAACATAAATTGCTCTTTGACTTGCTGGCATGCCTGTGAAATGTTTGCACTAAAAAGTAAATATGAGTAATATAAAGGGGGTGCTTCAGAGTTAGCATACTGCTTCTCAAGGAAGCAGCAATGTGATCAAGATTTCAAAAAGCTGCAATTTCACCTTTGAAAACTTTCAGTCTTTGCACTTAGAAAACCAAGGTACTTCTATATGGCAGGAGGCACCTAGAAAATCAAGCTACTTTCATCAGGGGAATATAAGAAAGACATGGACACGCTGGAGGAAGCGCAGCAAAGGGCCACAAAGATGAAGGGCTTGAAGATGCCTGTCATGTGAGGAGGATTGGGAGAGCTGGGACTCTGCAGCCTGGGGAAGACAAGGCTCGGGGGGATCTTGTTAATGTGTATAAACACCTGCTGGGAACAAGTGAAGAAGTCAGAGCCAGGCTCTTCTCAGTGGTGCCCAGTGACAGGACAAGAGGCAATGGGCACAAACTGAAATACAGGAAATTCTACGTGAACAGAAGAAAAAAAAAAATTTACTGTAAGGGTCATCAAACACTGGACCACGTTGCCCAGAGAGGTTATGGAGTCTCCATCCTTGCAGTTACTCAAAACACACCTGGACACAGCCCTGAACAACCTGCTTTAGTTGCTCTTGTTCTGCTCAGGGTGGTTGGACTAGGCGGTCCCCATAGATCGTGTCCGACCTCAGCTATTCTGTGGCTCCTGGTTCTATAAACTGCATCTTTTTTTTCTTCAAGGTTTTTATTCAAGGTTGTGCCACCGTGTGTATGAACTTAAGCATCTTTTTCTCTATAAAACTGAAAATTTTTGCACTTTATAAGTCACGGGTGTTCTCAAGGCAGGCTCTTGATATTCTTCCTAAAAGGTTCATTGTATAGGTGTATATATCATTTTATATCTCATTGCATTGTGTTGAAGTTTATGAATAACACATGTAGCAGCTCCTGTAGAAGGCTTCTAGAAAGGCAATTAAGATAGCCATTCAACATTCCTGCATTTAAGACTTAAATGCAAGACCGTTGATGTTAACTTTTTAATTAAATATAAATATTGTTGAGTTTTGGAATATGCTTCATTGGAAAGAGCTTATTTATTGTTGAATGTTTCCTCCTTCCTCATTGTGTTGAGGCGTTCCCCCCTGCCCCCAGTCCCTAATGCATTTCTTCCTTCTTGGTAAAGTGTAGAAACAGAAATTATTGTGGTAAAAATCTACCTGGTGTAGTAGACATATTAATGATTGGTATTGTAGGTGCTTAAGATACACAGCTTCTTGTTATAATGTGTTATTGTATTTCCCGCTACTCCCAGCCTTACCCCACCAGGTACAGCCATGTTCCAACCTTCTGATCTATACGATATAACAATGTAAATGCACTATTATCAACTTGGTGTCCGTTAGGTGGACAGGTCCTGGGTTTTCAGTCATGGGGCCATGAATGCCCTGTTCTTCCCAGGTTACTGCATAGTGCCCAGAGCACAGATGGGAGGTGGAACTTGGTATGAGAGGGATCGGGAACTCATGGAATAGACCCCTTCCAAGGTATCAGGGGAAAGGCATTAAAGTCTTCTAAGTACAAAGTGATTTATTTCATTTTAGAAATTATGAAAGTATTTCATCTGTCATAGCACTTCATTAGTTTTATATAAACTGTGATTTAGGTCATTATTTTGCTCTGTCTTTCCTTGTATTTTGTTTTTTTATGTAGCGACTGATCATTGCATGGCATCCACTGTACTTTATTGGGTTTTATATCTGGAAATTCAACATAATTTAGTGATTTTAGATTAACATAGCTTTCAATGCTCTTAATACAAGTAACTGAATGTTAAGGTTTATTACATGAAGCATTTTCATATTTTTCAGACTTTACACTTTAGATGGAAAACTTGTTCAGAATGGGTCAGACTTGGAGAATGGGCAAATTTATGTTGCAGTGGGTAGAGAAAAGTTTAAGAAGTTGCCATATGGTGATCTGCTGTTTAGCAAATCTACAATGAGAAGGCCACAGGGGTAAGTTCCATAGGTGTCTGATATATTTCTCTCATGCTTGTGTGTGTCAATTTGTTTACAAAGTACCACCAGTAAAGTACAAAATCATCATTCCAAGAACAAGGGATGGAGGGATGGAAGGAGGGAGGGAGGGAAGGATGGGTTAAGTATGGATGCAAAACTTTATTGACAACTTCTGAGAAAGTTGAGATAGCAAAAACAAAAGAGAAAATGGAAATTCAGAAGACTATTTCACCTCATAAACATGCCATTGAGCATGTATCACAAAATTAATGTCATAGAAAGGATTGTTTTGACTTGGCTTAATTTGTTTTTTTTCCTGGGATACAAATGTGTACAGCTGAATGAGATTAGGTGCAGCTACACCAGTCTAGATCTACTCTTGCTTGGTAATCTTTTGTGGAATATGTACTCCCTTAAGAATGCTTTATGTTTGGGTCTATTTTTTGTAGGCTAGAATTATCACATAATAAAGCCCTAAATGGGGTGCCTGTAAGGAGAAGGCTGGGCTTTCAGTATCTTTGGAAAACATGAAAATTGGGAGCCATTTCATTGAAATAAATGGAAAGAAATGGAAATTTGTCCCACAAATTGGTGTAATTTAGAGAATTTGTCCTGTATTCTGCATATAAACTGGGGTGTAATTTATATATATATATATATTTTTTTTTTTTTTAGTGAGCAACTGTAGACAATGTAAATAACTTGAAAGTATTTTGGGAAACATCATTTGCAACAAATGAGTTTAAGGACAATGAAAAGCTATGTTGATCACTTGATGTAAACAGAGTTTTGTTGAAATTGCCAGAACTTGTCATTATAATAGTTGTAAGGATCTTTCACATAGTAATTCACTGAATACTGCTCTGCAAATTTTTGGTATATAAAGTATGCATTGTGGGGAACTGTAATGCGTTTGTTTGAATAAGTTAATGATTGATTATGTGTTTAAATATAGTATAGTGAACAGAAATGAGTGATTCTTAGTAAAAACGCACAATGAATAAAACAATTAACTCTGTTGTCATAGCTGACGGTGTTATCTGACTTGGTTATAGATACATAGTGTCTATGATAGTGACAGTGTACACAATTCTAAGATATGGCTTGTTTCTGCAGTTCCAAGGCCTCTGTACTACCTCCGATTGTGGGATCTCGAAAGTCTAAAGGCAGTGTAAGTATCGAGTGCCATAATAAAGATAGTTTCTAATTTTGCTTAATTCCGGCAGATGGAAAGTCCCTGTCCTTTGGGTTTTAATTAAATCTGAAGAGAAAAAATCCACAGCCACCTGGTGGTATGCTTATTAAAGCTTGATGAATATGTAGCTATTTGCAGTGTCAATTAGACAAAAGAAATCTGAGAAAATATTATTGCAATAATGGCTGCTTTATTTTTTATAAAACCTTCCATAGCAAAGATCAACTGCTGCCTTGAGGTCTTTCCCATAAACCTTGTCAGCTATCTTTGTGTATTTTTTAATTTATTTATTCAAATTATATACCTAAAGGAAAAACACAGAACCTTTTACAAAACGTCTTGCAGAAAATGGTGTTTCTGCGTGCTGAGTCTGAATAAGGCCCTAAAACAGTTTCCTATCTGATGTGTTTTGCCCTAGCTAACCATTAAATACAGAGCTTGAGCCTCCGCTGCTTTGTATCCTGTATAGCTATTTATGTGTGTACAAAATGAGTCCACTATGGATTTAAAAGAGTGCCAAATCAGAATATAAGTATCTGTTTGCACTGATTCTGTACAAGTGCAGTTTACTGTACAAGTACAAGACAGCGGAGAGTCAGACCCAGAGTCTGTCATTGTAATTGTGGCAGTTGATCATGCCCATTCACTGTTTACAAAACAAAAACCCTGGAGCCACTAAACAAAGTAAGCAATAAAATACACAAGTCCCTGTTCCATTCTGATCAAATGCAGTAGAAGAAAAAACCTCAGTAAAGAACATACTTTCAAGTGGTGCTTGTTTTTAAAATGTGAGCTTTGCAATTCTAGCATTTGTAAAAATAACTCATTAACAGGTTTAACTTCTTGCCTCTTCTACTATTACTTAACAACACATACAGAAAATTATTTGATATTCACTTTTATTCCACTGGGGTTGTAGCACACACTGATAACAAGTGTCAAAACTTAAGGAGGCAGGAATATGTACTACTGCTCTTAAATATCTAATGCAACACTTGAACTGGTATAAATCATGCAATTGTTTGCTTCAGTTTGATATCTACACTTTTTTACTATTACTGCTTGGGAGTAACAGTCTCCAGTTTGAACTAGAAGAGACTGAAATACTGCTGTGCCCTCGTTTCTCTTTATAGAGAAAGGATAAGTGGGTAGATTTGATGGTATTGGTAGATAAATGGTAGATTAGATGGTAAAAGCGAGATGGTATTTAAGCAAGATATTTTAAACAGAACTGTTTTCTACTGATTTTTTGAAAACTAGAAGAATCACATAAAAATGTAATAATTATGCAGAATTTTTCAAAGAGATGCGGGATTTTGTTCAGGACTTATTTTTCTGAAAGATTTACATTTTATATAATATTACCTTTTAACTTTAGCAGTGAGGTGAAAAGAATTGTCCTTGACCATTGCAGAATGAAAGGCCTTTCTGGTGGGCAAGTTCTAAAATGGCATGACTTGTTCATGGAGCAACACTAAATGAAACAATGGAGTAGAATATATTTGTCTTCTGTGATTCAGCTAAGTCTGTGATAAGTTGAACAGTTCCAGATACTGATGAGGTTTTCTGCCCTATCTGCATGAGTGTTTTGTTGTTATATGGAGTGTTTTGACAGAACTGGATTAGGAAGAAACTACACATGCTGTTAGACTGGCAAAAGTAGGAGGCTGACAGCCTCTATTAAGAGGCAACGATGAGGGCGTTCAGTTGGTAAAGTCTTTACGCAGCCTAGAACAATATAAATAGCACCCTAAAGGGCTGCTGTATACAGTTCAGGTTTTTACAATGTTGATTATGAACAGATTTAGACTGAAGAAAAATGTGTATAAATAATAAAATCTCTGGCTAGTACACCCAGGGTCATACATACATCAAAGCTGTAAAAATAAGGACCAGGTTTCTAGTTCTGTTTCTAGATACACTACAGAGCAAGCAGAGGAACTGGCTGATGTCCTTGGGGGTGATTCAGAGGTGATGTGTGGGCAGATGCCTTTCTTAGTGTCCACTTGGTAGTCAGTGTTACTGTCACACGAAGACTGTCATCCTCTTCCAGCTGCTTTTGACACTTAAATTAATGCCCATGTCTCATTTACACAGGCAATGAATTATTCACAAGTTACATATATTACAGCTTGTGACCTTCCACACATATGCATGAATGAGATACAGCTGTACATCATATGCATGCATGTATAGATTCACCTAGCCATTCTTTTCATCAAATAAAGCATTACTTTCTTATAATAAATGTGCTCTTTTCTTCTGGGAGTAATTAAGGACCATTTAATCACTTGGATCATATAGTAAGTTCATGAGATAGTTACAGTTTTCTGGATAGTTTAAGATATCACTTAATTGTACTGATTGTAAATTAATATGCTTCTTTAACGCCTGATACCAATCCTTAGTATTAAAAGGTTGAAATAATATTGAAATGAAAATAATAAACTTTGTCATTTTCATCAGCAATAATTACATACACTTCTTTTCAGGGAAATGATCGGCAATCTAAATCTACCGTTGGATCCAGTGACGCAGGAGAAAACAGTTCCTCACCTCAGCTTCCCAAACGGAAAGACAAAAAAAGCCAGAATCCAGAGGATTCTGTGTCCAGACGACACTTACCTAACAACTCTTCAAAAGTAAAACAGACAGTAACAGCTTCCACAGGAGTCCTTCAAGGTAATGGTCAGTACAGAGACAAACACTCTAGTAGCATAGTGGCTTTTGACCTTCAGCTGAAACAGTGAAATAGTGGAATAATATGCTTGTATAGTTCTTGAATTGTCCATTTACTCTGGCTAACTGAATTTACAAGAGTTGTTTCTGCTTAGGAAATGTACCTATGCATAACTGCTACATTCCTGGCTTCGTTTACATACCACAGGAGGCTGTATATGATTTTTAGTGTACCTTGGAAGTTAAACTACTATGGTCCTATCTTTATGCTTTTGATAAAAGCATAATAGAAAACATATTTTGACCATTTTCCCACTGTTCTGCACTGCAAAAAAGTGAAGAAAAGGAGCCGGTCTGCAGGACACCTCGCTGTCCCTGAGGATCCCTGGTTAGCTGCCTGGTTCTGTATAACAAAATGACTAGACCCTGGGGGAATAACACAAACATGAACTCCAGTTAGCTAATAGCTGCTGAGCCTAATCATACAGCAGAGCTGCTGGAGGCACTTTCAGAATTTCTCCCCCGCTGTGCTGTGGCAGCAATTTAGTCATAAACATCCTCTTTGAGAAACTGTTATTCTTATCTTATGGTATGATATTCCCCCTCCCCCCCATTTTTTTTTTAATGGCTAGAAGACTGTCACCTCGCTACAGATATTGCTGCCATGTTGGGATGGCTATTTTTCCTCATTAGTAATAGTTCCAAAAGTCATTAATACAGGCCAATTAATATCTGCCAGGAGAAATAAATTATACTTTTCATAGAATTTGACATTTCTTCTCACTGCTGTTTAAGTGTTAATAATTAAGTGTGCAATAACAAACTGTGATCTAAAACTTCAGTATATGTCATCCAACAGTACAGTTTTGTACCTTTGTCTAGAATCATGAGTTATAAATTTACTTTGAGTCAGGAGCAGGTTTGTAAATTTGAGTTTTAAAAGATCAATGAAATATAATCTTTTGTAATATAATTGTCTTTTCAAGAGTTAGCTTGTTGAATTTCAGGTTTATTTTAGTCTTGATTCAAATACCGTTCTATACTTTTGCTGGTGAGTGGACATAATTTTAGCCAACTTTTTCAGTCAAATTTTTGTTCTTGCTGAAGAACGACGATTATATTATAATGAAAGTGACTGGAAACATTTGTCCTTTATAACACATGAAATGACTGAATATATTCTTCTCCTCAAAATCATCATGACGTAGCCCCACTTTTTATAGATTGAGTGGCGCATGCTAAAAGTATATGAGGGAGAGACTACCAGAGCACAGCCAAGCCACATAACTTTTTCTCATAGGTATAGTGCCATTATGGTGATTTTCTATATGCTGTATTTTCTGGCCTGAGGATTTTTGTAAGTAAAGTTTCTACAGATGTTTCCTGGAAGCAAACGGACCCCTCTTGCCAAGGTGAGAGAAATTTATTCTTTGCCTTTGTCGGCCTTGCATTCGGTTATCGGAGGTTTCCGATTGCTTGCTTTCGTTTTCCAGAAGAGGGAAGAGTACTAGAAGCGGCAATAGTTTCTCTGTCCTTTCAGCAGGCAGTGACAACTTACTTTGATAGAGAGCAGACAAATATAGGGAGGTATTTACCTTTCCATATTCAGTGCTATTGCTGCTCCACCTGCTGACAGAAATGGTTGGAAATCCACGAAGTTTATTGAAGAAGTGACTCTTGCTTCTCACTTCAGCTTTGCCATGCTTTGTTCAAGCTGTTCAAGGCAGCCAATTCTCTGGTTTGAGCTAAAGTGTATGTTGGGAGAAGCGCTCTGTTCTTTCTGTGCCTCTCTATTTATCCTCCATGTGTGAAGACCTGCTAGCAAAGTGGGAATGGATGGTTTGATGTGTGTGCTGTTCTGCAAGTCTAGATAGACCTAGCTGGTCACGCAGGCAGATGCTGAGGGAGATGAAGTCTCTAGGTTAAATTCAGACAACACTATGGGTTGAGAAATCCAGAGCCGTGTGATGGATTTCTGGTGGGGTGCAATCCCTGCTCTCAGTGGATCTGTGTTCATGAGGAGATGTATACTAAGCCAGTGAGAACTGTTTTCTTTTGCCAGGCACAAAAAAGCAAACCGTCTCAAGCTCCTGTAAGTCTTTAGGCCAACCACAGTGACAACTGCAGACTTGTGAACATCTGCAGGCTTATGTTTCCCCAGTTAAATTCCCTAAAATTTGTTCAGCCAGATCAAGCAGAAAATATTCTGGGAAGCAGTTGCCTTAAGCTTCTCATCACAAGGCTACTATTCAAAGTGATTTTCAGCCCTGTTTGTATTTTAACAAGAGGTGCATCCTTGTTATTACATTATTCTAGGTCAGCTTAAATGTATTTCTTTGCCATGTGATTCAAACTAAATTTAATGATGTTTTATTTATTTATTTTCTCCTTCCCTTTCTGGTTCCATTTCTTTTTTCTGGTACTTTCCAGTAAATATGACAAAAATTTTTCTGTTATCAAGAGCAAAATTAGGATGTCCCATTTCCTGCATTTTGCTTTACAAGCCCTCAGTAATAGTAGCTAATTCCCTATATTCACCATTTCACATGAGAAACCATCTGCAGTTGTTCTGAGTCTGTTAGCTCTTAGTGGAACACTTTTTGCTGTTACATTTTTCTAAATAAGTGGTTTATCATTGTGTGGAAAACATTTGAAGAGTGCATGGAGCACTGGAGAGAGATCCCACTTGTCCCTTTTCTTTCCCTTTAGTCCTTTTGGCTGGAAATTTGTAGGGAAGTGCTCCAGGTCCCTTAAAATCCACAGAGGTTTTTTGTTTGTTTTGGATTCTTTCCCCTCTCTGGAAGAGGTACAGCTGTGCTTGCTGCAATAGTTTTTGTCCCAGTAGGCAAGCAATGTATCTGAACCATGTTCTGAAATAGGTGTGTCTCATCGTAAGGGAGGGTAATTCGGCCTCTGTACCCTGTTTATTTTCTGATTTGCCTGAGGTCTAACACACTGGTAGAGGTACCCAACCTTTTGACAGGAGCTGATGCTGTTGGCAAAACATCTGAGGTTTCTTTTGACCCACTGAGGTGAGTGGCGTGTCACTATTTAAAGAGAAGCAGAAATGTCCTTCTGGAAGCAGATGGCATTTGAGGTGCAGTGTTGGAGAGGAGGCCAAGCAGGACTAAGGAAGAGCGCTAATAGCTGTTGCTGCTTCTACTGTAGGAAGGAGGCAAGGCATTCATATAAAATGATATGTTTTTTCATAATCATCCTGTTAACCAGCCAAACCTGAAGACTCTACACTGAGTGCAGTTTCTTTTTGTTTTGTTCTGAAGCATGGTGAATTGGGTAACTTACCCATATAGTGGCAAAATCTAAAAATTCCCAGTATTTAATGTAGTGGTGACTGTATATGAGAACTTTTTAATGTGCTATTGTGCTAATGTGGCACCAAAATAAGGGAAATTATTTCATACTGAAATAATTAATGTGCCAGAAAAAAAATTCATGTATTTCATCATTAACATTAAGCACTAAAATGCACGTAGAAATTGTTAGTGTTACCTAACATCACTCAATTACTTTGAAATTGAGTGCTTCAATGTACTAGCATACATTTCCCTTGGATGCAATAACGCCTTTCAGAGAGATGGGAAATGTCTAGATTTATAGCTACAATTGTTTAAATATACCCTTATCTTTGAGAATCTCTGGAGACAGCTTTTCTTCTCTAAAATTTTTTTTTTTTTAATTATTAGTGTGATGGTAGTTTTACAGCTGGAACTGTTCTTGAGCAACATACTAATAGTAGGTTGTGTGTTACTCGGATAATAACTTTTCTAGGTTTTATGCATGCAGACAGATATTTTATTTTATTTGTTTTCTATTGAATCCTATGAATGTAAAAGAGGAGTTAACACACCATGCCATGTTTGGTAACGAAAGCCTGTCGCTGTATGTTCCTTTTCATCATTCTTTCCCACGTAAACGAACAGCAGGCTTCTCTCTGCAGTCAAAACCACTAGGAAATAAACACCTCCACGTGGGATGTGAAGGATTCTTAAATTGCTCTTACACGTTTTTTGCCCATACTTGTCTGCCTGTGAGAGACTGCGGCACTTGCAGGCAAAATTTGGGGAAGGAGGACAACTCTTGAAAAATCAGAGTCTTGCTCCACCGTAGTCAGAACTTAGGTAGCTTGTAGTGAAGCAGTTCAAAGAAAATGTACTATACTGACCCCAAAGGGTCATCTTCTACGTAGTTGTTGCCTCCTGAGCTTTTTTTCTGGCCACACCTCAAGATGGAGTGACCTGAAGCACAGGCCAGGCAGGCTGTAGGAGCTGTAAGCTGTTAGTGTGGAGTGCTGCAACTTCAGTATCCTCCTGCCCAGCCAACCCTCCGTGTTGAAGACTGCCCTTGACAGAAAGCCAGTTGGACCATAAAAATATAGGGTTGCAGAGGTCAGCATTACACATATTTCTGTCCTTTATTATTTGAAGGGACTGAACCGCTGCGTGATTTGTGATGATGTTAAACTTACTGCCAAAGGCATATTATTTTGTGACTTGATAGCCTGTTTTGCTATCAAGTTTGCTTCTTTATTTCTCATTAGCTGAATATTTTTCACCCATGGAACTATCTGTTGAGTTAAATATAGCACAGGAGCTTGATTAAGTATTTCCACCAAATTATCTATCTGCAGGTGGGAAGGGGAAGTTCTTAGCTGGTTAACATACCTTTTGCAACAGAGGTAGACGGTGGAGTAGTCCCCTTCAAAAGCTTTCCCTAGAGAGCCTCATCAGTCAAATTAGCTTTATGAGCCCACTGACTACAACTCTGTCAGTGGGGGATCTCAGAAACAGGTAGATGTGTTGAAATAAACCCTGAAACATTCTGCCCTCATCAGCATTGCCATTGTTTTTATGGCGTGTCATAGGAGAGTCACCTGGCTCAGTTTTGACCTGTGCAGCCCTTTCTCTACCAGAAAAAAAGCTCACAGTGGGGAAGTCTCACTACCACATTTCCTTGCTAACGAAAGAAACAAACTAGTTTGCTTCTTTCAAGCAGACAAGACTGTGGCTGGCTTCTTTGCCTGCTTGTTTTGACATACTAAGGGGACCTTTAGCATATCAATGAAGCAGGAAAGAAAGAAATGTTAGAAATATGCAAATGCTGAAAATATTTTCATACCCAGATGACCTAACGTATCTGTATCCTACAGCTTGTTGTTCATGGCTCAGTAGGCTGCTTGGATTTAACCCGCATGCCCATCTCTTGTTCCCATGGAGTACATCTGAATGTACTTACCACCTTCGTGAAATAAGAACAGAGAGTGTGAGGATCATCATTTGCAGTGTTCTTTGGAAAACATGTGTCCTGGTATGTCATCTGAGGCACCAGATTCACCAGGCGGCCCGCCTGGTGCTATTTCCAACTTTCTGTATGTCAAGCAACAGTGTTGTCATTGTTCCTGTCTAAGTGTTCCCAAACATAGCTGCTACTGAAGTTGGACTTCATCCCGCTGTTATAAACTTCATTTCTGCACTTTGCAGAAATCAGTATCCCGAGCGGGCAGGTCTTCAAGCAAAGCTGTAAGCTAGGCCCACTTCTTGTACCTGTGTTCTGCAGTGGTCACAGTCCTGCTGCAGGTAAAGCTTTCTCACCCAAGCCAGACTGTCTTTGACAACCTTTGTTCTGATTAACCCCATGGAGAGCTCCTAGTAGAGAAGGTGATCTGCAGGAAAAGTTCCCAACTCTATTTCTACCTGTCTTTTTTTTATCCCTAGGGGACATCTTGTAGGGAGTCACTGCTGCCTACTATGCTTTCCATACTGTTGAGGTGGTGCATCAGGGAGAGGCTTACTTCTTGCTGATGACTGATCAGTTGACCTTCAGCAGCTTTCTAGTTTATACTGTAAGCTGCTGTGACACTTTCATACCTGTGTCATTGCTGATTGCTGATCTGTGAAGCTGAAGCTGTTAATAGTGTATATATACATTTTTTAATCTGTCTTTTTAAAAGAAAATTCATAGTGAATTATCTTTTTTGGAGCCTTTCACATGCTTTTGTTAATGTAGGTTTCATTAAGCATGAGGGGGCAAAAGGTAGAGAGCATCTAACTTCTTTCTAAGGAAATAAACCTATTTCTGAGGAAATAATTATTTTTCTTCTCATTGCTAGAATTGTTTGAATGTATCAATATGGCAAAGACAAATAATAATAAAGTGCTGAATAAAAGGGTGCTCAGTGAGATTGCAAGATTTACTGATGAAGAACTCATTGTATATTCATAGTTTGTAAAAAAAGTTGAAGTTTTTATGCAGAAAGTTAAGTGACCATCTAGATGTGATATCAAGTTAATGTTGGTAAAGCAAAAGCAATGCAGAATGGTAGGTAAATGGTAAACTGAAATACTTTACAGGGTGCTACTTTCGTGATAAAAGTTTAGAAAAACATTGATGAAGCCAGTTTTGTGAAAATGTCTTCTGATGCTGCAGCAGAGGTCATTAAAAAGTCAGTAAGATGTTGTGATATGTAGAGAGAAAGAATAGTGAATATCCTATGGTAAATAAAATCAATGGCTTGAGCTTATCTGTGATTCTTTGAAATTGCATCTCAGAAAGGGGCATTGTAGATTTAGGAAAACCTCATGGAAAGAAAAAAAAATGGTTAGGGATCTGAAAAAATACACATGAAACAAAAGAACTTTGGATTTTTTATTGCATCAAAAAGGAAATCTTTTTATTTAAAATTACCATGTTGGATAAGAATATCCAGCATTATGATAGCTATTCCTAACAAACTGCGGATGTGATGTATGAATTCAGATATCAAGTTCTAAACCAGTTGCTAATTAGAAGGGGTATTTCAAATCAAAGCATAGATTAACCATTGTCTGGCTACTGTTGTGTTTTTTTTTTCTTTTTTTTTCTTTTCTTTTTGTTTTCTGTTTTTTTGGTTTTTCATTTCTTTTTTTTTCCTCCTAAAGCATCCCATGCTGGCATTGTCAGACATAGGGTACTGGTGGGGATGAACCACAGATATGATCTGGTACAATAGCTTCTACAGTGCTACATTCTGTTTCTTAGAAAATCAGACCTTTCTTTTAAATAGTCGTCAGCGGAGGCTTAAAACTGGCTAAAAACACATAGTCGTTAGAGCATTCATTTTTATTTTTGCATGAACAGTGTGACAGTTTGCATATGGCACAGGTGGGAATGAATTGTCTTTTCTTCCTTTCCCCTCCATCCTTCTAGCTCTCTGAAATAAGGCTTTTAGTGTCTGCCATATAATAACTTTCTGTTTCCATATCAATGCAGTGGTAGTCTGGTTTCCTACAGAAAGATTTTCTTAATGCCTTTTCAGATCTCTGATGTTTTATCCTTATGGTAGCTGGTAAGTGTTCTTATGAAGGGTAAAATCATAGGAAATTAATTTAAGGAATTCTGGCAATGAATGAGGATGACTGACATTAAGTGTACCTTGCATTTAGTAATGAAGAATACTGGTAAATCAATAGGCTTTTTAAGGCAGAGTAGATATGTGAAGTAGAAAATAGTCTTTCTTACCCTCTTGATTTGTTTTGGGTCAATTATTTAAATAGTGTTTGTCTCTATAATTTTTGCTGCTAGAATCTAAATATGCTGCTGTCTCAATATATTAGTAAGTTTTATAAATTTTGGTTAATCTGGGCACAAATGTGAATATATTTATTTATATCATAAGACATATAGCCTTCTAAATTTCCAAATAAGTTGAGTCAAATTTCTTCTGCAAGTGTATCTAAAGTGGTGGATGGTACTGTGATGTAAGTCAGTGCATCAAGATCTCTATTCCTCTGTTTGTCTCACTTTATTTGGCTTATGTTTTGAATTAATCCCTGAGTCCCACAGCATGGCTTTCTTCTGTTAACTCATGGCTCAGATAAAGGTTTTATAACTATCATCAGCTCTGAATTTTGAGATCTCAGTGGTGAAGGGCACTCCGTATGAAAGATTCTTGCAAGAAGAGGTGTGGGATTCTGCAGGAGATAACATGGAGTCTGAAGTCAAGATGAACCACTATCAAAATAGCCAGATTTCAGAATGTGCTTAAGCATGTATTTATATTTTTTTTTTTCACCAAGTCGTGCTAACGTGGATGCTTAAGCTTTTTAAGCATACAGTCTAGGTTTCATTTCTTTTACTGAGATTCTGGCACCTGCTTGCTTAAAAGTAAAAGAGCGTGTTCCTGAAGAGACCCGATCTGTCAGTCACATACTCACCTAACTGTGTCTTTGTTAGGCTCACTCGTGCTTAAATGTAAGCATGGACATGTGGATTTGGAAGGTGAAGGCTTTACACATATTTACTCTGAAGAAGGAGCTATTATCCTAAACCTAAAATATATAAATCACCACACAAATCATTGGGAAAACATAGGATTTTGTTCAGTGCTATTATTTAATATTTAATGGCAGTTTTCACACACATGGTGTTCTCAGTATCATCATTAAACAATGTGGATAAAACACTTCATATTGCATATGACCCAATTTATAGTCTCTGTTGCAAGAATAGAGCTAAAAGCTAATGATAAAACCTCAGAGAAGTATATAATTCCTAACTATATGAATTACTAGTGACTGATACATCTTTCAGAGAGACATATTCTGGACCAAAAAAATACTCAGCATATATCTGATCATATGAGTGTATCTGCATTACTATATTAAGTGAAATAATCTATTAAAGTCAGCCATATTGATAAAACAGATTTTAACAATAACATATAAGCCAAGCCATATAAAAGCCCCTGATCTCTACAGGGGTCGACTGTGCCCATTGCATCTTTGTTTTATTCTCTTCTTCCTTAACAACATTGTTAATTGGTAAATGATGCTTCTGTCCATTGTAAACTGTGCAGCTTAAAATATAAAATGTACACACAGCTCATGTGAAATGGCTGCAGAAATATTCTAATATCCTGCCCTTTTAATAGGGTAGTGTGAGTGTTCTGTTTGTTCAGTAGAAGGCTTATTGCATTTATTTTTTTCTTTTGATGGAAATATTTTTAAAGGACTTTTGGTTAAAAAGTTAGCATTTAAATAGTTCCAAGCTAATGCTTGAAGACTCTCAGGCTGAATCAGACTTAATGGAGAGGATTGAATTAGTCTAGAGCCAGGATCCTGCTTTTTGTGGAAAGAGCAAAAACATATAATGAGCATTAGTACTTAGCAGTACTTGTAGCATACTTCTATACTTAAAGTAAGGAATGTAACCAAGCTAGTATAGGTCAATTTACTCCTTAATGGGACTATCAGTATTTTCTGAGTACAGCAAAATTGTCAGGTGACCCCAAATTTGTGACAGATGCATTTCATATCTGCAGTTTTCTCCATTCCTGATGCTATTATGGAAGAAAGCTTTATGTCTCTCTGAAACTCTGTTTCTATTTGTTTTAATTCATCCTGTGGCACCCCTGATAGCTAACAACTCTTTCACTGCTTATCTGTCTGGCCTCCCTGCACACTCTCCACCCCCTTTGCTTTGCTCCCTTTCTCTTCCCATCCCATCCCTCCCCACCTTTCGCTGTTCTTCCCCCTGCTTTTTTACACTACTTTCCTTTCCAGTTTTTCTCTGATGCTTTTCCTTAGGTCCACATGGCACTTCATTCATTTTATCTGACTTAATCTGTTTTCTTTCCATGCTATTTGTTGGTCTTTCCTCAAGTAATCCTTTCCGTCTGGCACTGATTCACCAGGATCTGGAGGTCTGGGTTCAACCCCTGTTTCTGTCTTAGTCTTCCTGTTCGACTTTGGGCAATTGCTTGGCCCTAGATACATTCTGCAGTCAGTAAAGCATCTACATGGAGAGAAATGGGTGTAACAGGAGTTAGTTCAGGCCTCCTAAGCTGTTCCCACCTTTCTGAAACTTCCTCCATGTGGCTAAAGGGTATGTCAGAGAGCAGATGTGGAAATGCTTCGTTTGCCGAGGCTCTTGTGGAGTTGCTGCATAGGGTCAGAGCTGGTGAATGGGAAGACAAAAGCTCTCCTCGCTTCCTTCTCCACCTGGTTATCACAAGCCTTTTTCCTTTAATCAGCTTGGGAGCAGAGAGGACGTGCCATTCTCGTTTCTTCTCCTTTTGTACTCAGCCATGTGTAGCTTTGCAGCAGGTGGTAACACATGCTGGGGTTTTGAAGAGTAGATTTGTCAGGAGGCTGCATCAGCTGTATAACAGGCATCTCTATAAAGTAACTTAATAGCTTGAAAAGTTTTCTTTAGGCTTTATTCAAGTCATAATTCATAGATTTGTAGCTTTCTTTTGGAGCGCTTTATAGCTCCAAGTCATTATATGAGTGTGAAATATAACTTTTTTCTGACTAATACAAAGTTATTCTTTTGAACCTATCCATTAAATATATGTCCTGATGCTCTCTAAAAAAGTTCTTGTGTGTACTTTTGATGATTGATTTATGGGCTGTGACTTTTTAAAGCAAAAAGTTTTCTGTGCAATCGCGGTGTACTTTGTATTAAAATAACGGAAGTGTGATGAGAAGTCAACAGAGTAAACGATATTTTTTTTTGCATTTTAAATATTCATTACAAGTTAATGTGAATGTTGTGCTACAACTGTGGAACAAGAATCTTTAATTCAGTTAAAAGGAAAGAAAACCAACAGGGGAACTCTGGACAAATTTTGTTAAAAACTGAAGAACCATTGTTCAATTTTTAACAAAAAAGCTTCATTGAAGTTAATATTTAAATATACTGAGCCTCTGGGTTTCAGAATACAAATAAGTGACCATGACTTACACTGGCATCCAGACATGCTGTGTGGATATTTGTACTTATCCTGTGCTTATATGCTTTATTTACATGCGTGCTGAGGACCCATTGTGCTCCCGTTCGGGTGTGAAAGGAGTTTATACTGCTGGGACAGTATGTTAGGATCCAGAGGGCAGATGAAGGGTACATGCCGCTTTCTAAGGGTACTGTTTTTCTTCACCCATTGTTTTCAATACTTCTTTATGTACCGAAGACCTGCGTTAACGTCTGGTGCAACTTGAAAGTGCAGAAGACAGGCTGTTGCTCTGTGTATTAGTGCAAGCTCTTCCCCTTCTCCTAACGTGTATGCTTTTAGTGCTCTGAAATGTCTCCCTGTCAATAGGATCTCTCCCTCACTCTGTCCTTGTTTGTTACCTTGTCTCTGGGCGAGATGGACTCCTGCAGCGGTTGTGTGACTAGTGGGACTGAAGTGGATGATGAAAGTGCCTTAAAAGCTGGTGATGGTGGTGGTTTATTCTGTATTAAGGCCCTTCTGTTTCACCTGGAGATGACTATATGAGATGCCACTTCCCTCTTAGGCAGGCAACTAGTACCATACAGTCAGTATTTCAGCTAGATTCAGTTAATGGAAAGGAGCATTGCAGCTTTTTTCCCAGTTTGCTTGTGCCTTTTGAAGACTGCTTCAAACATATGTTTGAGGAACAGAAATTGAGAGTGAAGTGTGCAAGTGGTGCTTTTGTTCTCTTTGAATCTTTGTCCACAGGTGCGAAGCTGCGAGCTCTGCCCTTGCGGGGTGAGGAGGAAAAGTAAGAGCGGGCATGAGCACAGCAGACTTCTCAGCACATCCATTGTCCATCTGCATTACTGGCTGTTAGCCAAAGTGCTGCTCAGGCTAATAGCATTCAAACTCTACACAGCAAAAACTAAAAGAGGATTATTTGCAAAGACTCCAGCCGTAGTGTACACGGCCTCACCTTTGCCTTGTCCATTCAGAGGGCATGAGCAGAATTTCAGAAAAGGCTGTTTATTTGGAGAGGCTGTTTGTTTCAATCTGTTTGCCCGTGGCAACAAGAAAGATGCAGTAAATCCTAAAGGTTTCTTGACCGTGGTACACTTTCAGATCCCAGCTGCTCCTGGAAGCTGGTTGAGGGCAAGATGCATCTTGCCTACCTCCCACTGTATGAGGGTTAGAGGATTAATTCAGGCTGGGCTCCCGCCATCAAGGAGAGACAAGTGTGTCTGGAGATGCCCGTTCTCTCAGTTGACAGTGAAATTAGAAATCTAGCTTCAATCAGATGCTGAAATATTGGATGTATCATGTATGTAATTCCTGTCTTGAATTATGATGTTTTCAGTTCCATTTTAGAGTGAGGAGTCTTATTCTGAAATGGAGATGTATTTTTGATGGAGAGCAAGAAGCCAGCCCCAGGAATACAGCGATAATGATTGCTCCCAAGTACTGTTTTGATCAGTATAGTTCCACTGTCTACTCTGAAGGCTCATTGCAGTTCCTCAGCTGGCTTTGCAGGTTCATTCCAAAAAATTCCTTCAAATTCAAAGGCTTTGGATTGGGTGAGGGAAGCACTTATCACCATCTTACGATTTTTATTTTATGTTTTCCTGATGGACAGTGAAAAAGACTCTTGGCATTTTAGTTGGCTGCATTTGGCTGTCACTGATGTGGGATTAATTTATTTTAATCTGAAACCAATAAACCACACAGTGAGTTTACACATGCACATTTTAGAGTGTACAGAAATAGATGAAAAGAAAATATTCATAGTAGAAAATGTATCCCGTATTCTTTGTTGTCCTTTTCCCTGCCAATTTAGCAGTTAGTTATGTGGAATCTTCTCTCTTTTGAGTGCCAGCCTGTTTGAAAGTGATTGTTTCCTGGGACTTAACATCTGAAGAATTATGCTCATAGCGTATTTAAAGCTTAACCTAATCTTCCAGCAGAGTTTAGCTGGGCTAGCCGTGTATTTACTTTGAATGTTTTTTTTAATACACTGAGAATTTCACCAGCATGCCATTCATATTACAACTGATCCGTGTCATAATCCTCTCAAATCAAGATGATTAAAGAATTTCTTAGTGTTGAAAGCTCTTTGTGCAAGATTTAAATTCAACACTTCTTAGAGCAAATCCAGTAGACTGTGAGCTGGTGCTTTGGTTTTTATAACCTATAAGGCATGCAATTAATGTTATGATTGGACTCTCATTGCACTGGTAGAAACCTAAATAATATTGAATATATTATATGTAACAGTAATTGCAACTGGAAATGTGAAGTTTAACACTTAGACTAGTGCAGCTGGTTCAGCAGAATTTGGGCTTGTGAAAGTGACACCAAAGGCACATTTGATTATCAGCATCTTGGCTTACAGTTTTAAAAAAAAAACAAAACAAAGAACAAAAACCAAACCTACTTATTTGTTGGTTTGTGCCATATTCTGTAAAGAGTGTGTTGTAGGAACTTGAACAGGAAAGTAGCAAATTCAGAAGCGTAGTGGAAAATTCTTGTAAGGAAGCACCCTCACTTTAAAGCCTATTCCATTCCAATATAGTAGTTTAATTGTGTTCACATGGCTTGCAAAGTAACCCCCCACCCAAACTATAAAACAAGTTCTAGAGATAATACAGTGTGAAGTTTGAGTTCTTGCTATGATTTGGAAAAGTACTATACTGGAGATGGGCTGAGCCACTCCACAGTTTTTCAGATCTAGTTTTGAGTATTATGAGGTCTTAGAAGTTAGCAATCATTTCAATGTCCTGGTTTTGCTATTGGCTAAAAAAAGGAAGAAAAAGGCCAACCCTTAATTAAAGGGAAAGCTGCACAGAACATCAGGTATGGCAGCCGCGCCTGCTGTCATGCTCTGAATTGCTTTCAATAAAATTATGAGCTTGCCAAAGAGTATAAACCTGGAGTGCTGAATATCAGCGGTGCATTGTGAGCTAAAACTGTTGTTGTCCATGTTTTCCTGCTGACAACTTTTAGGATTAAAAAACTCTCTACAGTTAAAACAGAGACACATAGACCATATCACTGCTGTGTTGTCAAAGCAGGCAAAAACTGTGCTGAAGAAAGAGAGATCATCTTGTTTCTTAATTGCAGAGATTTTACAGGACCTATAGGTTTATTCCTCTCATAATAGGAGATAAAATTGCGATTTATAACAAGAAATGAGAACCCTTGTTGCTGTTAGTGTGTATTGTTACAGTGCTGAATCATGGTAGCCAGAATATTCTAACGCTAGTGGGGAGCTAAGATGATGGTAAACCTTGCAGCCTTTTTCTTTGAGCACATGGTGAGTTTCTTTGGGTTTGCTTTTAGTGAAATGAATACATTACAAAACATAAAACAGGCAAATAGTACGTGGCAGCAGGAAAGCCATGTAGCTTAACTTGCTGCAAGATGGAGTGTAGGTATACTGATGCTCAGTTTGGAATGACTGCACCAGGACAGGTATTTCAGGGCTTTTGCATTTGCTTTGTGACAGTTTAGCCCTTAGGACCCAGCTGTACCCAAGAGAAGGCTGGGGTTTGGAACAAGCATGGAATTAAAGAAGATGTGGCTAAAAGGGAGCTGCTTTATTGATTTCAAAATGCAAATGGTCTTAATGATCTGTCACTTAAATAAAGGAATAAATTAGATGCTTAGAAACACAGAGAATAAATAAGGTGAATTACCAAAGTAGGGAGGAGGAAGAAAAAACCTCATATTATGACACTCAGTCCTTTATTTTTGTAGCTGTTTATGTATAAAGGTGACTGAGCTATTGCAGCTGGCTAAGGCAGCTTTTCCTTTGCTCTAGCATTGCCACATTTCCTATCAGTAAAGGAGACTGCTCTATAAAGGTCAACCTCTAAAAGCACCTTTTGCAGTTTCTGTTGAGATAGTCAGATGTCAGCAAACTATAGTGGTGTGAAATCTTATTAGAAAGTCAATATTTTCTGAAGAGAGGAACTAATTGCTTAGAAGCTTGAGGCCGCAATAGTATCAGGTGAAGAAAAATAAGTATTTTCTAATATTCTCAGCAGTTTCCTATGTATATTGCTACCAGTTTATTTTTAATTCCATTACTTTTTGATAACAGAAGTCACAGGCATGCACGCACATGCAAACCTATCACTGAGGCGGTGGCTTTTTGTTGGAAATGAGCCTTGTACAACAGTGATACTTTGAAATTAAAAAAAACCAAACACTCCCCCCCACAAAATAGAAAATAAAATTATGTTGTAGATAAGCATAAATGCACGTCCTCCCTATTCCTTATAGCAATCTATTCAACTTAATGAGCCACAGATTTTTTACATTTTGTTTTTAATTTGTCTTAACGTTTTATGAGGCAGCCTCTGTGGTAAGTCACATTATTATTTTTTTTTTTTATAGTCACATTAACTTCCTTGCTTACATACAGAGCTTGCAGTTAGTAAATGCCTCTGATTTCCATAAAATATTCAGGGCAGGCTATTATTACAATGTTTTTTTTTATCCCTACTGCTAAACTTCAATCAGTTTAAAATTTGAAATGCATTAATGACTGTATAATGTTGTAATTTGTACTGCAATAAATGTTTTACAGTTAATCCTGGTTAGGAAAGGAGCTTATACAAGAGCCATTAATTGCTATGCTTAATTATTTAAAATATATAGATTTCCTATGAGTTAGTTCAATATATAACTCAATTACTATTTAATAAAGTCATATAACTTTACTTGTTTATCAAAGTGTACAAAAGGATTCCAGCTGAAATCCTGAATGGCATCAGACAGAAAATGATCTTTGCACTTTAGCCAAGGTTTGCTCAGTTATACATGCACCAATTCATTGCTTCTTTCTCTACATACTGAACTGAGTGACTGCACAATACACTGAATATCTGTGGTATTGAGACAACCGGTAGTGTGTCAGGTGAAATGTTGTCAGACAAAATGTTTTTGGCATTTATAAACTTGCTGTTGCTGATAATTTATCCGTTCTATCAGGAGATTAGCCAGAACTGTAAAATATCTAAAAAATTCCCCTGAATGGTTAGTGGACTCCCTTTCACACAAATGAATTCTCAGGGGCTGCCAAGCCAGCATAGCTGGCATGGGTAAGGGGACGGGACAGAATAGGTAAATCTGAAGATGAAGATCCGTGGCTATTAAGAGCCATTATGCAAGAAGAATAATTTACAGCAGTCTTAACATTGTCTTAAATTGTATTGGATTTATTTGTCCATTTGCAACAAAGTCACAGAGGTGAAAAAGTACTGTAGGAATACAGTACCACCTTTCCTTATCTTTGGTGAAAGCAGCTAAGGACCAAGCCGCTTACTTTATGAAATAGACCTTGGGCAAGTACAAAATGAGAAACCCCACACCCTATTTATCAGTCATTATCCTTTCTAAGGTTCTGATGCAAACCTGACCACTCTGCCTTTCTCCTACCCATAGCCTCTGGACCTCACTTCCAAAGAGCTAAGCCTTCTGAGAACATCCTCCCTCATGTCATTTCACCACCTTTTTCTGCTGAAAATATTCTTTTGTTCTTACTATTTTTGTGGCTCCATTGCTGCTAGCTGTAGAGGTCAGCCATAAAGTAAGTGCAGTGTTTCAACAGCTTAGGGCAGATTGAGTTGGTTCACCACTTTTTTGAGACACTAGCTACCTCTCTTCAGTAGAGCTGTTATCAGGCTCCAAGCGTTCCCTTTCCTGGTAACCCTCACAAGGCTTTGGGGAATACAGAGCTTGAAGCAGTCTGGATCCTCTTGAGATTTCATCAGTCTTTCTCTCTGTGGGATTACGGAGCTGGAGAAGAGGTGAGATAGAGCATAACTCTTGAAGAAGCTCCATAGGAAAGCACTTGCAGTTGCAGTTTTCATTCAATCCTTCACCCTGAAGCCAAAAAACGCTGTAAGAATTCTTTCCCCAAGACCGTAGAGCCACTATCCAGAGTCTTTCTAAATATTGTTTGTTGTAGGAATAAATAAGAAATCAAGGAAAATACTTACCTGACAACAATGAGCATTTTTTCATTGTTGGTTTTTGCTGCACCTCTGTCACAAACAAGTATGTGTGGGAGTATCTGAACATAGAAATTCAATTGCAGATAGGTACCAGTAAAATGACATTCCTCTTCTCAGGCTTTTGTGAAGGAAGATTCTTTTAAGAAGCTTAAATTGGCATGGGTACCTGCTGGCTTGTTCTTTCCTCCCCTCTCCTTCCTTTAAGCTTCTACCCTTCCCCTGCATGTAACCCATTTTTCTGCTTTCCTACCGGTGTGCTGGACCCCATTTCTTCCCTTAATTTCCACCCGTTTCCTCATCTTTCTATTTGCTCTTGTACAGTTCCTCATTCCACACATTTCTTCTAACATTACTGGGCCCTCATCATCTCCCTCTGTGTCCACATCCTCCAGCCTCTGCATATTCTCTCTTTCCAGTTGGCTGCTCCTCTTGAATGCCTTTCCCCTCTTGTGATCTGTTCTTTGCCCTTCTGCGGTTCTTCTTTCCCCCTCTTGCCTGAATCGCTGAACATGACCCCGCTTTAAAACAATCAGAAATAATGGGAGATGTTTGTGTAGGTTACCTCACTTCTCTCTGTATAAGGTATAAAAAATAGTGGTGATCTTTAGGTCAAGACAGTCTGTTTTCACACAGTGACTGGCAAAACCTGAAAAATTCCAGTCTCTTCTGGTTATCTGGACACCATGGAAAAATATCCTTACAGAAGATCAGGAGACTCTCAATAATATTTTGCTTGGCCTGATGACATAAGCAGCACTTACTGGGGCACGGAGAACTGAGAACCTAACTGAAATAAATCCTCCAATTTATACTTGTCAGCAAAGCTGTAGGGAGACATTTTGGAGCTCAAAGTGCCCTTGAATCCTTTGCTGCCATCGTATTCTACTCAACTTGGAGCAAATGGGTAGAGTATGCCACAGCTTGACTATAAGGCTTGGACCTCCCTTCCTTTCTTACACCCTTTTTGAGCTCTTCTGCCCCAACATTGCCATGACCCTGACTGTGGCCAATTTTCAATTAGCTTGAGGCACAGAAAGTCAGAACTAGCTCTTGTATGAGGAACATGTTTAATCTACAGTATTTTATGAACCATTTGGGGTAGGCATAAATGTTCCATCTAATGGAAGTGCTGGGAATTCTCTTTTCAGTAAGATACGCTATTTATTTCTAACTTCAGAAGAGATTGAAATATAAGCCCATAACAATATAGAATGAAGGCTTACAATTTTTTTTTTAACGTAATTTTTAACGTTTTCTAAAATGCTTTGGTTTTCACTCCCTTAGAGCTGTGTGTAGAAAGTGACTAATGATTCAGACATGTGAAATACTGCATCAATAAGATTTTTTTGTGCTTTTTTTTTCCAAAACCAAAAAACATTTCTGAAATACTACCTGTAAAATATGAGGCAAAATTACCCAACCTAACACATTTGCTTGGGAGGTGCTGAGTAACTGACAGCACTGATAATAGTGATTAATGTGGTCTGCAAACTCCTGCTGACAAGATCTTGACACAGAATCACATAAACAAGTAATATGTTAGCCTTTCACTCAGCTGCCCTCCTCCAGATATTTGTAAATTCACATGCAAAAAGTGTAAGTACTTCTGGCTGAAGGAGAGTAGCAACACTAATAATGTTTACATTTTAAGCTATTTTCTTAATGCTCCATTTAATCAAGTTAATTTTTTGTAAACTATTTTACTGGTTTTGTATTTCTTTTCACTTTTGGTACCAAAAGACAAGAGTATGTTTCCTAATGTAAGACTAATTTCATTCCTTGCCATTTTCTTTGGAATTTTTTATTTGTTCAAGTGTTACAACTTTCCCATTTTTCAGTCAGTGTCATTTTTTTTTTCACCTGCTTTGGCACATTTCAGACTTAAGTGTTTTTCTTCCTTCCCTGACTATTAATGGTACATGTGTTTTGGACATTTGTCTTCCATGCTCTCATGTTTGTGCAGAGGTAAATAACTCATTTCCCTTTTCTTGTCAATTTTCTTGTTTCCTTAAATAATTTTTTTCTTTTCCTTTTCTGACAACAAATCTTTTCTGCCATCCTTTCAGAAACCAACTAGCAATCCTTTGTGTTATATGCATTTGAAATATGCTATTCTTTAACTACTTGCTTTCTTCAAAGAATACAGCTGTTCTGAAAATGGGATAATTTCCCATTTTGTCTATAAACACTGTCCTTGAAGTTTTTTTGGTTACTTCTGTGGTTGCTATTCTTTCCCATTGCAGCCTGCCATCTAGTTTTGGCATCCTCCACTCTGTGGAAGAGCAGGAATGCTATTTCTCTATTTCACTTTAGAGTGCTTTCCATGCAAGACAATGAACGGTGGTATCCTTGAGATGCTGGAAGGTTGTGCAGAGCTCTTTTCAACTAATCTCTTTTCATTTATGACCAGCTTTCTGAGCATACACCTGTTAGAAAGTGCTCGGACAAAATCCCATGGGGAATTTTGGGCTTTGCTTCTTGAAATCCCCCTGTTACTAGCTTTTTGGGTACACTGTTTGGAATGGGAAAGTTGGTTGCATGACTTGGGTAGAAACTTACTGTCTTCTTCCCTCTCCCTCACTCCCTCCTGATTTCATGATTAAGGTTTTTGAAAATACTACATATCTGTCTCCTTTTTCTGGATTATTCAGTGTAGCCCTAAGGCTGATCTACTGTTCTAAGGAGAGGTGCTTTAAAATTGAGAATCCTCGACTCTTGAGATGAATTTTGTGGATTTGGCTTCCAGGGCCAACACATGTTCATCTCCCTTGTACTACTTCTTTTTGCCCTGCCGGAGAAAAACCTGATGAGAATTACCTCTGCACCAAAATCCTTTTACCTCTAGAGGCCAGACAATCCCCATTTTGTTTTAAAGACTTGAGGACCTTGAAGGCAAAGGTGTTATTACAGAGTCTAAAAGGAATAATGATGATATTAAATGCAGTTGTCTCAGACACTGATTTGCCTTTTTATAGTTCAGCAAGCCAAGGAATTTAGGACAAGGTTATTTTCTTAGGTAATTAAGGGAAGGCCTTGAATTAGAAGAGTCATCACAGTGGCTTTCAAGGAACACATTACATTTTCCTCTCAGAATATGGTGGTGATCTATATCTCAATCTAATGTCTACGATGAGAGGCAACGATGATAATATCAAGCAAGAGAAACAGAATTTTCTGTCCCTTAGGGAGCTCATAAAAATGGTGAAAATGGGAAAGGTGAAGTGCATTGATTATTTGAAAAAGTACAAGTAGCACCCATTCAGATGCATTTTGTTGCTACTCTCAACCGCTCCATATTTTTATTGCTGAAATTGTCAAAAAAGCCTGTCTCAGCAAAGGGGGTCTGTAATGAGATACATACACATAGATTGTCCAAGATTTACCATACTGCCAGCAAATATTGGATGTCCTTAATTGGTTTCAGTGGAACATACTACAACAGATGCATTATATTTAATAATCCACAAAAAAAAAAAACCCAAGAAAAGAAAATTATTATTTTCAGGCATGAAGATGGGATCTTTTTCAAGATGTGTGAGATGTTTAGGATAAGAATCCAACCAATGATGCTAAGAACCCTGTGGTATTTCCAACACCAGTACTTTCAGAGGATGAGTAGTATAGATCTTTTGGCAGGGTGGGGAGGTTCCAGCGGGACTGGTGCTCAGGTACTCAAGCTGCTATGCAGAAAACCACTCTCCTAAGATGCAGCCAGAAGTACCACTCTGGAATACCACTGTGGTGTTCCATAGGCTCCCCCATTTACACCTCTTCATTTCAAACTGTGAGAACGGCTTTCATTTCTGGTGGTCTGGTCAGTGGCCTGTCAGTAGACATCTAAGGCCATCTGGATGAACTGGCACCTCCCCTCCAGTTAGTCATTCGCAGTGGTATGGTATGCCTCAGAATTTTGTTCCCAGGGTAAACTCTTTCCTTGGCTCTCATAGTGATGAGAAAGTAACTGGAAAAGTAACTTCTGGAGTAGTCAATGCCGATGTTTTATGCAGGTGGACTCTGGATTTCTCTGAGTCTTATTTTTTTATCCATTATTTTTCCTCCTTCTCAATGGTTCTGTGAATGGTTCAGTGCTACGCTAGGGCTGTTTATTTAACAGTGTCCAACAATGTAGATCAATTTGCACAGTCAGTTGGTATTATCAAGTTCACATCCTTTATGAAGAATTAAGAGGCAGTCCAAAACAGCACAAATATTTTTTCCTCTTTCTAATTAGTAGTTACTCATTATGTCGGATATGAACACATCAGCATAGGACCATCTGTCTTTCCTAGTTAAATGAAGGGAGAGAGGGAAATGATTTGGAGTAATCTGTGCTTTTAATTTCTGGGCTGTTTTCAGTTTGGGGAGAAGGGAGAGAGTAATGTGTGTCACCTGGGAATTGTTTGTTTTCTATATGTACCTGTCTTCACTTTCCTAGTTAGCTGATACTGAAAGACCTGTATTAGAAACTTCAAAGGCCCCTAGTTATTACTTACACTTGGGGGAAAATAATTACTCAAACTAAATGGTGTAAAATCATTGCAAAATTGAATATCATTGTAGCCATTAACCTTGTTAGCTAGGAGTATGTGCTTTTTTGATGTGGATGTGGAGTTTTAGCTATAATTCTACTTGCACGTGCCCAAGGGTGGGGAGTAGCATTAATCCCAACTGCTTCTGTTAATCTTTTACTCCTGTCCTGGTTCACCATGTTTGTTGTTGGTTCAGAGCCTGAGATTTTTGCTAGATGTGTGTTACAATGCTAATTACTAGAGGGTACTATCATTGACTGTAGAAATAGAAGCAATAAGTTGTAATGTTTTAAGTTCAGATTCACTTCTGACCTTTGCCAGAATTGGAGGAACTTCAGATCCAGGGTTTTATTCAGTCTCTGTTTCTTTCCCTTTCCCTTTCCCTAATGGTGCAGCATGTAAGTATTTGTTATTAAAAAGGAAAGGAAAACAAATTGACAATAATGGGAGATTGAGAACTTCATTAAAAGAACTGTATAGGGAATGGTGGGTCAGCTCAGAAACCTGCTCTCAGAAACGAAATTGAATGCAGTTCAGCAGTTGTACCACACAGTGTCACAATTGGACTTCACTTCCTTCCACTCTGTATCTTTTCCATTGTAGGTGAAGATATTTACAAAGCCAGAGAAGAGGGGTCTGAAATGTGGGGAGCAGCTGAAGTGCAGGAAGATGAAGATACTCGTGTAGAAGTTCCCCTGGACCAGGTATTGATCAAGCTTTAAATAAATGGCTGCTTTTTTAGGATCACAGGTTGTGTGTTGTTTTTCTTTCCCCAGTTTCTTTCAGGTGTACAGCATAATTCTGTGGGGATGATTGTAACAGCTTAATGATATGGCTTCTTTTATGGGACCTTTAGCAAATCTTCCTTTCTCTGTTAATGTGTCAAATATCAGTTACCTTTTCATCAGCTTCAGAACTGCTCTGAGAGCCCCTATAGGGCCTTAGAGCATTGGGACTCCCTACTATCACAACCTACCAAATAGATCCACCTGGATTGGAGTCCCTTTGTACTGGTGGAGCAGTGTAAAGGGACTATGGCACAGAATCAAGGTCAGAATTCCTGCAGTCCTGAACCATAAACAGGCATGGATTTATCTGATTTTTGTTAAAGCTGCCAGTACTTTCTTCTGTTGGAACAACACGGTACTTAGTTGGCCAACTTTTTAATCATAAGACTTATGTGCAATAAATAGGTCTTGATAACTAAACATAAGATTATATCCCCTTTGTTTTACTTTGATTTGTTTTTAAAAGAAAATCCTGTGAACTGAAATAATACAGGAAATAGGTAAGTTGAAGTTTATTCCAATGAAGTGGAGAGTAGAACTGCTTAAATCACTTGCTGAAAAATTACCTTTTTTTTTCTGCTAGTGAATTGCTCACAAGACAGTCCTCTTTTTCATCTTATGTGTTTGTAGGGATTTTCCAACTTGTTGAACTTCCATGTCCCATCCACAAGATGTTGCATTGTGCTTTCGTTGTCTGTTGATAATGGCTTGGGGCCAGCCACCTAGGCCACAAGAAAATATTTCTGATCCATGCTGCAGTGTAAGGAATCACAGTTTACCCAATAGATTTCTCAGGCTAAAAATCATCCCAACAACATAAGGGATTCTTGGGCATTTTTCTGGGTTCCTGGTGGTCAGCTCAGTGCTGAGGAACTGTTGTTAATGTGAGATTGTAAACAAATGGGAGGGAGGGAGGGAGTTAAAAATAGTTGTTTGTAAATACACTTTAATTACCCAGGGCAACCTGATGGAGCACAAACAATTGGGGAGATTTCTGGAGTGTGTTGGAGACAATTTTTTGATGTAGGTAGTGGGATACATGATTAGGCATTCTGCTGGATTTGCTACTCATGAATAAAGAGGAACTGGTTGGGGATGTGATAGTGGCAGCCTTAGTTGCAGTGGCCATGGGATGATAGGGTTTAAGACCCTGGAGAAAGTGGGGATGGCAAATAACAAAATAAAAACAGTCGAATTCAGGAGAGTGGACTTCAGCTTGTTTGGGAAACTGGCAGGCAGGATCCTGTACAGGACTGCCCTGAAGTGCAGAGGAACACAGGAGATCTGGTTCATCTCCAAGGGCATCTTCCTCAAAGTACAAGAGCTATCCCCGTGTGCAAGAAAACAAGCAGGCATAGCAGAAGGCTGGTTTGAACAGAGGACTCCTGACCTCACACTAAAAGACGTGTGTGGTAGGTAGAAGATGGACTGCTAAGGAGCAGTATAGAGACATTGCCTGGGCATGCAGGGATGAAATTGGGAAAGCCAAAGCTTGTTGAGAAATGGAAGCTGATGCATGTGTTTGGGAATAACCAACATGCATTTACTATGGGCAAATCACACTTAACCACTTTGCCTCAGTGATGAAATAACTGGCTCTGTGAGTGAACGGAGAGCAGTTATTGTCATTTATCTTGCTTTCAGCATAGACTTCCATATTTGTAGGAGAAGATGAAAGAAGTGTGGTAGATATGGGGAGGAAGATATCCTTAAGGAAGGTAGGGACTGGATTTGTGGGCTGCAAGGTGGATAAAAAACCAACTAGTTCAGTGGGACGTAAAAGGTCAGTTGGTTGAAATTTAACTGGCACCTACAGATGGTGGTCCTCAGGGTTTGATACTAGGTCTGATACTTTTTAACATGTTCATGGGTAACATGGATGATGGCATGGGATGCAGCCTTATCCAGGCCCAGTAGTAAAGCCAGGCTGTCATTATCAGCTGATATGCAGGGCTGCCTTTCAGAGCAATCTCAACAGCTTGAAGGAGTGGGCTGTCTCGAGCCTCGTGAAGTTCAACAAAGAGGAATGTGAACCTGGGCACCTGGAATGCAGTAACTGTGTCTTGGTACGGTCTCAGCACAGGTAGGCTAGGGAGCAACCACAGAAAGGGCCATGCAGCTCCTGCGGCTAGCAAGTTGACAGTGAGTTGGTGGTGCCTCCTTTTGGTGATGAGGTTGACTGTGCAGGCTGGGCTAGTAAAGGCACAGCCAGCATATCAAGGGAACTGATTATCTTCCTTGACTTGGCACCTCTGAGGTTGCATCTAGAATATTTTGTCCAGTTTTGAGTCCTTCCCAGTACAAGAGAGAGATTTACAAACAGGAGAGAGTCCAGCACAGCAACACACTAAAAAGTTTAGGGGACTAGAGCTCATAACACAGGGAGAAGCTTAGGGAACTGTGTTTGTTTCACCTTAAAGGTGAAGCAAGAGAAGGCAGATCAAACTGCTCTCTTCAGCTATAGATGGAATAACAGAGAAGGCGGAGCCAGGCTTTTCTCTGTGTTGCACAGCAGAAGGATGAGGCAATGGTCAAAAGTTGCAGCAAGGAAAATTCTAACTGGACATAAGAAAAATGTTTTCAACGTTGAGAACTGTAAGCACTTTCCTGTTCAAAGAGGGTGGGGAATCTTTGCCTTTGGTGATATTTAAAACTAAACCAGGGCCTCAAACAACTTATTTTTACTTTGAAGTTAGTGCAGCGGGGCACTGGCCTAGAGGATCCCTAGAGCAGTACTCTTCAAAGTGGAGTGTGCACAGCCCAGGCAGTGTGCAAGACAGTCCATTGGGGTGCAAGAATAAAATGTTAGAACTTTAGTAGTACACATATATAATTTGTAAATAAATACATAGACATATATTGGGGAATCATAATGAAAAAGTTTTTACTGATAGGACTGTGCAATCAAAACAGTTCAGAGACCATTGCCCTAGAGATCTCTTCTAACATAACTTTTCTGTGATTCTGTATTTGTTCCTCTTTGATTATTTCAATCCTATAAACTTTTTTAGTAAGCTTAGGTTTTTTGTGCTTACTACTTAGTTAGCTAATTTTTTCAATTTATTTGTATTGGGTGAAAGAATACTAGACATATATACATTCTGCTTGTGTTCTGCTTTTAAAAAAAATGCCTGAGGGGAAAATAGAAGTTTTATGACCTTACTCTTTGTATATCAATTTCTGCCTGTGTTACTAATCTGTACATTGACAAAAGCCACCTATGAAGTTGCTGCTGTAGCCATTTTGAAGAATGGCATCATAACATCTGAAAAAAACATCTGGATGTCTCCATTTTATTTCAGGCTGCTGTTTCTAAGAAGGATCATTCCCAGTGATTTATTCATTTTAATGGGAAGGAGTGTTGCTCAGCTGTTTTATAGACATTGTTCTTAAAGATGTGTGAATAAGGTGATTGAGGGGCAAGAGCATGACTGTCCTGCTCCCTGATATAAGGAATGCTACAGCTGTGTCTTTTCACAGCAAATACCTGCCCTGGCCTCAGAGGCTTATGTGCTAAACACCATTGGGCTCATCGGCCCTGTTAATTGCAGTTGCCCTCGAGGTGTTGTGATAATGAGGATGTGTTGGGTTGTACTGATAGTACTGACATTGGGGAAGAACATGCCACCTGTCGTCTTAATCTTTGTTTCTTATGACATCCTGAAGTATATCCTGCCCTGGTCTCGACAGTGTAATAATCAAATTGAGAAATGATTAGCCTGTTTATTGGCCTCTGAAGGTGTGTAAAGAATTCCTCTGGGTAGTGTAAAGCATTTGACAGTGTAAATTGGGTTGTCAGGTCTTAGTTTTTAGGTTGACTGTGATTCATATGAAATCCAAGAGCGCTGGCAACGGCCGCCTTACTTCTCCATGGAGATCCTACAGCGCAGGCAACAGCTCTGCCCATTCCGCCGTGTGTCCTACTGGTTTGCCTCAGCCAGAGGATGGTGACCATCACTAGGGAGGGGAGAATAGTGAACTCTCCAGTACCACTTCTGTACTTGGCAGTGGTAGCTGCGGTTGTTGGTACAGTTGCCGGTGAGCATAGGATGTGCTGACAAGCTTGCAACGCTAGGAACTTGCTTGGTACCCCTAAGCTCATGCACCAAGGCCCATGCATCGTCCTCAGATGGAAATGTTTTTCAGTTGCTACCAACTGATTTTGCTACCTGGAAAAGGAACTGGAAGCAGATGTGTTGGGGGGGGGGGGGATTAAAAAATCAGTTGTGCACACTATTAATAATCTGATTTGCATATTTTCAGAAAAGCCAAACAAAGCACTGAAATTTATTGCAACTCAAGCCATGGTTTATTTCTTATTTTAAAACGTCATGTATAGTTTCCTAGGTAATCTGGCAAGAAGCCAGGTCCTTCTGAGTAGCACTGAGTACTTTTTATTCCCAGTTAACTGAGGCATCTCATGATCCCAGCTGACCAAAGGGATATTCCATACCATATGACATCATGCTCAGCATGTAAAGCTGGGGGAAGAAGAAGGAAGGGGGGAGACGTTTGGAGTGATGGCGTTTGTTTCCCAAGTCACCGTTAGGCGTGATGGAGCCCTGCTGTCCTGGAGATGGCTGAACACCTGCCTGCCAATGGAAAGCAGTGAATGAATTCCTTGCTTTGCTTTGCTTGTGCGCACGGCTTTTGCTTCACCTGTTAAACTGTCTTTATCTCAACCCACAAGTTTTCTCACTTTTACTCCTCTGATTCTCTCCCCCATCCCACTGGAGGGGAGTGAGCGGCTGTGCGGCGCTTAGCTGCCAGTTGGGGTTAAACCACGACAGCAGTGCATGACCCCTGCAAGGAATTCAGGCACGTTGTTTTGCCTAGTTTGTCATAGGGTATGTGATACTGGCTATTAAGATTTAAGTGATGTAGAGCGAATCTGGGTTTGTTTTTTTCTTCCCTCCAGATTCATCATCCCCATCTCCTTCTCTCTTTCTGTGTTTATTTGTAAAAATTGTTGGATGATAAATTTGTCTAACGGGCACTGATTGTAGATGTTCGCACTCTTGTTCTTTCACTAGCCATTTGCTTTCCATTATTCCAGACATGTCCACTGATTAATGCAGTCCTGATGCCACTCATTATTCCCCGTTTCCTGGGCTGTGATGTGATGTGAGATTGTGTAGCTCCCCTAGGTGCTCTCTCTGTAGCTGGAGCGTATCATTAGCAGCAGAAAATTTGCACCTTTCATTTGGGGTTTTCATTATGGAGTATACATTTTGCTTTAGAGACCTGAGATTCACCTCAGTTAACAGAATAAAATGTTTATCTTCCCTATTGCTGAAGGCAAAATGTTAAAGTTTACATCGATTCAACATTAAAACAGGCTGACTGCTCGAAGAGACGTTCCTTCATTAAAAAGGCTAGAACTTTTCACGAGGAAATATTTTGCACTACATCAGTAAGGATTTCAAAATGACATTTGGAAAGAGTACATGCAGAACTTTTTGTGCTCAAATTTCACTACAAAGGCTGCAGCTGTAATTTAAGCCTTCTGGATTTTGAGTGCTGACAAGCCAGCAGATAAGATTTTTCCCTGCATGTTCTTCTTTCAGCTGCGCTGATTTAAACTTAATTTTTTTATTGTTTGTCTGTGTGAGATAGGGAAACTTACTCTTGTTGGTTCCTTGCAGCTCAGAATGAGAATAGGGATTCTCCCTTGGTTTCTGCATTGGATGACTCTGATTTCTGAAGCTATAGTAGCAAGGTCTGATCTTTTCTTTAAAGGCCTGTGTGGCCAACTGTTGGAGGGCCTTCACTTCTGAGTGAAGCCTGCAAATGCAGTTCTGTTGTAAAACTAGTGTCGATAGCACTTTGAAAAAAGTTTCCTCTCTCTGTGTACACCTGTCTTGAAAAAATCCAGCAATCTTACAGCAGACAATTTCTCAAATTGCTTAATTTTTAGGGCATTTTTCATTCATTGTAGAAGACACTGTTTCTGGAAAAACAACATTTCTGTATTTTTGCAACCTCAGTAGGGGTTCTTTTTAAATGCTTATCAATCTTCTCATTGTCTACAGGGATGCTCAACAGATCATACTGTATTGTAGGGTGTGAAGTTTAGGCAAATTTTAATGTACATGTGGAAAATGTTATGGAAAAACTAGACATGATTGCCAGTGAAATAAATGGAGAAAAATATTGTTGACTTAGGTACATCTTAGAAAAGTAAAGATCTGATCAGATGTTTTCTTCTCTGCCATGTCTGTTTTGTGATTAAGGAATTATGCACGCTTCCAGTTACTACACAATGAAACAGAGGAATGGAGTTTGAAAAGCTGTTTTTTCTACACTTCAGTTACATAGTTTCCATTCATTCCAGTTAGACTTCTGGGTGCTACAATCTTATGAAAAATTAGACTGTGGACTCAAGTGCTGCATTTTTTGTAAAAAAAAAAAAAAAAAAAAAAGGCAAAAAAAAAGCATCCAACTAAAAAATTGGAGTTTAAATGTTGTGGCAATATAGACTTTTTTGCCTTCAGGAGCAACAGTGCATTTAGTATGTGGGAAGTGTAAGACTGATGAACCCTTAACTATTCATTTGCTTGTTTTTAAGAGCCTGGGTTTTGTAAATGATGTGGAAGAGAAGAGGGCTGCTGTCACTTAGCAACCCTATCTGGTTTGGGAACAAAATGTTTTGCTGTTGGAATCTGTGCAGTGTTGCTACAAAGCATTCCTGACTGGGTAGGAGCAGGGGCAGCTCTGTTCTGGAGAGGTTTGGTGCAATCAAAGTTAAGTGTTCCTGATGCTCCATTTGTGAGGTGTATTCATGCCAGTATTTGTGACCATTAAGATTTTTGTTGTCTACCTCATTGTTTGTCTGTTGTGACCATTAGCCAAGTAACATTTCCAAATGGCTTCAATAAAGCAAAATTATGTTTTACGTTAATGGTACAAAATAATTTCCGCCTTAAATGTTTTGTGATACTGCACTTTTCAATATTCTAGTATCAGTCATGTACAAACCTTCTGAGAGGTTACATTAGCATCCCTAGAGGAAAAGAAGCCAAATGCTTCAACGTCTGAAGATTTCCTGACTTATTGCTTTTGAATGATGATGGCATTTGGTAATGTAGCTCTTAATGAATGATAGCATGATGAGTGTAATTAGAATACATCTTTCTTTTTTAAACACTCTGTTTTTGCTGAGATTAAAAATACCATCAAGCAATCATACTTCTTGAATGCAAAATGAAATTCACTCTATTCCTCATCAACCTGCTAGTAAGTCATGAGGTTTCCAGAAGGCAAGCTGGGTCCATGTTTCCAGCATGAAATTGAGAATGACTTCAGTTGTTCTACATGCCTTTGGTTGAATATGCCTTTCAATGCACATATACAAGTCTTTTGTCAGTGAGTCTTTCAATACGCCCATCCTGATTTGTTCTGAGAGAACACAGTTTGCAGCAACTTTGATGTATGCGTAATAGGCATTTTGTACAGTTGTAGGTGGAGGGATGGCTGGAGTGTATCAAATTCAGTGAAAAGGTTCCCATTGACTCCAGGGGACTTTGAATTATACCCTGACACAGCAAGCACTTTAATATAGGCTTTAGCTTGCTATTTCAGGTTCACTGAAATCACTGGAACTATTTAAGAAGGTAAAGTTAAGCATGTACAGCATTTACAGGCTTTGGACCATAAAAAACTCCGGTTTTCTCCCTTTTTCTGTTTTCCTCCCTGCATGTATATATGCACATAAACATTCTCTTTCCCTAAATGTGAAAAATCTAACTTTTGCTAAGTATATCTCTTTCTCAGTGAAGGTGGTGTACTTAAAATGGAGAATGCTAGTTCATGTATAGCTAGTAGATCAGTAAGATCTCAGTAGAAAGTATCAATGCTTTTTATGTAAAGTGCAGTGTATGATTTGGTGGGTGATTTTGGCCTTCAGTTCCCTCCCTACAGTCCTGTCTTAGGTCTGCTGTGCGTTCTGAAATGCATCATCTGTGGTCATACTCACATTTCAAAGCCTACCTATGACTGCACGCAGTGGGAACCATGCTGCATTTTAGATTACCTTGTGGAAGGTCTTTTCCTCTGGATCAATGCCGATTTTAACTTGTTTGAAATGTCCATTCTAATGTAGTGCAGCTTGAAAGGAGATTAAATGAGGAACGCATTTTGCTTTCCAATTATTAGCTGTAAACATGACTTTTTATTTTGTCTGTAGTAGTAATAACCATTGTAGTAATATGCTCAGCTATCTTGAAGTTTTCAGTTACTATAAAAACATTATACTTGCACTGATGGGTTTTGTTTTACTGACCTTGTTTTGTACTATTATTTTTCAGGCAATTTAGCTTGACTGGTGAAGTTAAATTAGTTGAAATTTGAATGTCATTTCATGCTTATTTCCTGTGAGCTTCCAGTGAGTTTCAGGGTACAGTTCAATAACGCTGTGTTTATCTTCTATGTTACTCAGTTTTAACTCTTAAAAAATTTGCATCCACATCTATTTTAGACAGATAAGGTCTAATGAGTCTAGCTAGGATAGCACCTTAGGAAGTTACTGCCCCTCAAATGTCCATTGTGCTTCTATGCCAAAGACTGCTTCCACAGCAGTGAAACCAGTAAAAGCATATGCATTAGGATACACAAGTTTACACCATGGTGTAAAGTCTACACACCTTCTTCTGCAGTCCAAAATGAGCCACCATACTACAGCAGTTCAGGTAAGGGCAGATATTTTCTTCTGATTGTACCCACTATCTCGCAGTAACAAAAAGCTGCAAATAATAACATCTTGGATGACTACAACACTTAACTGAGGAAGGCTGGGTTTACTTTTCTTCTTTTCTTACCCACTCTTCATTTGGTGTTTGTAATGTCATAGCAAGCAGGTGTCATTAAGCAAAACCAAAACTGCTTGCTTTTAGCTAGCGGTTTCTGGTGCATTTAATTTGTCCCTCCCCTGTTTCTGGTCAGAATCCAGAGCTGCTAATTTCCTTAGAAGACTGAAACAAATTAGTAGGTCACATGTGTAAGACTAGCAGGTAACTTCTGAGAATGTATCGATCTACAGATTCTTCACTGTCTGTATGTGCTGGAGGTTTCCAAAGTTGGCTCAAGTTTGCTTTGGATGGTGCCTTCTTTGAAGGTGTCTGTAAAGACTTGGCTTGCTTAATTTTTATTTTTAGTGGTAATAAGGCCAGTTTGATGGTACCAGATGAAGAGAATTTATTTTGTTATATTCCTTTCATTACTATTATTATTATTATATTTTTAGTATTATTGTTATTATTATATTTTATTTTACTATAGTTATTAAACCATTCTTATATATAAAAAAAAAGAGAGATAAGTAAAACCCAAGAAAGGGCAAGTGATGCACAATGCAATTGCTCACCAGCCACTGACTGATGCCTGAGCAGCAATCCACCCCTCCTGGCCAACTGCCCTCAGTTTATGTACCAAGCATGACATTCTATGGTATGGAATACCCCTTTGGCTCATTCGGGTCAGCTGTCCTGGCTGTGCTCCCTCCCAGCTTCTTGTACATCTGCTTGCTGGCAGGGCATGGGAAACCGAAAAATCCTTAACTTAGGGTAAGCATTACTTAGCAAGAACTAAAACATCAGTGTGTTATCAACATTATTCTCACACTAAATCCAAAGCACACTGTACCAGCTACTAAGAAGAAAATTAACTCTATCCCAGCCAAACCCAGAACAGTGAGTCAGGAAGACTTGAATAAAAAACACACAGAGACTACTGTACTTCAAAAATTACTTATGGAGCCATTATTTATCTGGTCAGGTAACCCTGTAATATTTCTAGTAATTGGTCATTCTATGGATTATTACAACGCAATAACTTGTCTTTTTTTATAAGCTGTCAATGCGGTATTGTGCACTGGCGTAATAAAGTTGTCTTATGTTGCTACTTAGATATCAAAGCAAAAGCAAAGGGTCTCATCAAGAGGCTTCAATCAATTGTTGCTATTGCTGAACTGGCTTTTACTAATATGTTGAAGGTGATGAGAGAATTCTTTTGAAATGTTAGTATTAGTGAGGGAAAGAGATTTTTAGAAGACATAACTTACAGGTCTATAGCAGACAGCTACCTGCATAAAGAAGCTGCTAATGATAGTAAAATTCCAAACACTTTTGATTAAGAGATAATCTATTGCTCTCAGCTTGTTTGCTTTAGATTTAAGGGTCTGATGAGGCTGTGTGGGAGGCAGACACCCTGTCACTCCTGTGGGATTTTTTTTCTCTTTATTTTCATTCAAACCTTAGCACAAGTACATAAGTCATCTTGGCAGCAGGGGCATGGGTTCACTGAATAGTCAGGTGAATCTTCCAAGCTGAAACTAGAAGACAAATGGCAGAAACTAGATAGTATGTGCATCAGTCTTCCAGGTTGTCATGAAATGATGCTACTAGCAGCTTTATCTATAGTGAGTTTCTGCTTACTCTTCTTCAATATGGGACAAGATCCTGTTCCTCCTGTCTGCTGGTCTGACTGTGTAGGAAAAAATCATTGCTAAATGTCAAAGAAATCCTAACCATGCCACCCTATAGAGGGGTCTTTGGGAAGGGAAATGATGTTATGGAAGTGACTGGTAGGTCTGCCTCATCTCTTTTGCTACTTTTCTGTGGATGGATAGAAGACACAACAGGACTGCTTGGCATGGCATGGCCTGATCCACAGGTAAAATGCTTCTTGGGGAACAGTTTGTGGGCTAGGGATGGATGATATTTTATTGTGACGGGACTTTATAAACAAGTACGTACTAAATGCTAGAATGTTGGAGAACCTGGAATATCTGGAATGAAATAGCTGTTGCTATATTAATTAAATCTAGCTCATTCCGTTTGTTTTGAGTATGGTCAAATGGATTAACCCAGTGTAATACATTTAAATCTCACTAACACATTTTTAATGTAGAATAAGAGTGCGTTATGGGGTGTTAGTACAGCAGCATCATTTTCTGTCCGTGTAGACAAACCTCAAATTAGCATACTTACTCCTCAGTAATGATGTAATTGTGATTTTGATGTCCGTCACGTTTCAGAATTGCATGGAGCATTCTGATTAAAAATGCCTCATTATGCTGCTGCTTTTCCTTTCATCAGAGGCCAGCAGAAACTGTAGATGAAGAAGAAAATGCCGAAGAGGAAAATGACAGGGGAGAGGAGGCATATAAAGGACAGGAAGAATATCCAGAAGTGAATGGAGAGAAAAGTGGGGAAACTGTTAAAGAAAGAAGTGAAGTGGAAGAAAACAAGAAGAAATTAAATTACAATTATGAATATGAAGCAGAAGAAACAGAGAATGTTGACCAAGCAGAGGAAGAGGAACTTACCCATTTAAATGGCAAGAAAAATGAAGAAGATGGTGAGGGAATGGAGCACTTGAACTACCAAGGTGATCTTCAGCCTGAAGAAGAAATAAAAGAGGATTCTGACAGTCAGAACCAGGTGAGTGTTTATTCTTTCAGCTTGTTGTTCTTAAGTTATTGTTCCTCATTCATCTCAGCCTTAGGTTTCTCAGCTAGTCTCTAAGTAGCTCACTCCTGATATGGTCCTGAAAACATTTATGAGAACTTCAGTTTGTAGAAAAGCTGTTTTCCATCTATATGGATCAGTTACATCAGTAATTACATTACGTGCCCTCCAACTGAGAAAGCAGATGTTTCTTGCTATTTGATGAATCTGCATCTCCTGCTTTCCTGAGTATTCTGAATTTTGAAAAAAAGTAATAAAAAAAATTCTTGCAATTTCCAGAAAAGCATAATCATTATATATTTCCACAATACATTGTCCTTTAGGACAGAGCAGAAGGGTGTGTTCATGAAACCACAGTGCCTCATTATTTTGATGAGTTGACTTTCACAGAAGTTGCATTTCATAAAGGGCTCTTGCCATTGCTTTGTGGAAGTTTCATCTCCTTTTCTCAGAAATTGCAAAAGACAGCGGAGATGAACAAGATCCTCAGAACAAGGGGCTTTGGTCAGTTTGAAAGCAAATAACCTATTAATTTAGGAGACACGGTAACATGATGTTGGCTTAGATGGACACGTGTAGCCCAGAAAAATGGACTACTCTGACTGTCAGATGAACTGACCAGCAAACAGAACGTGGGAAACGAAGTGCTTGCTTTGATAGGGAGAATCCAGATCTGGGAAGAGTGGGATTCTTGAATGTCAGAAGCAGAACAACTTGCTGCACATTCCCTGCCTATAGACTGCTGAAAAACAGACTGTTCCTCTGCTTTTCTTGTGATGCTGGGAATGGTTTCTTGCACCTTGCAACTGGGCTTTCTTCCGTTTCTGTACGACACACAAGAACATTTTTCAATTAAGAGAGCTGAGTAATGTGACGTATTCTTGGGCCCTGAATTTATTTTATGCTTGATATATTGATTTTTTTTGTTAGTTTTTAGAAAAGCTGAAGTTATTTATGGAAGTGGAGAAAGTGAGTGAGCATTCACTTTAAATGGATATGTGGGTAACTGCATGTTTCAGGAATGAACTGGGGGGGACCTCTAATTTGAGTACTTTCTCCTTTGGAAGGTATATAAGCATAAGGTAAATAAAAATGTTAATGTGATCACTCTTGGAAAACATTTTTTCACGTTACAAATGCCTTGTGGAAATTTTAGTGTGACGTGCTAACACTGTATTGAAATGAATTGAAATCTTTGTTACCTGATGAAGTTAACAGTACCTGTCCTTTTTCTCTAGGTTGATTCCCATCTTGAAAAAGCATCCACAAATCCAAGGGTGACAATCACCAGTCCACAGGAAAGTGAAAAAAATGACCAGAGCAATGACTATGCTGCAGTTGCATAGATGGAAATAATGTAATGAGCAGAAAAAGAAAAATGATAATACTTTAAACATAAAGCATGTTATTTTTTGCTATTGATAACTTATAATGGGAAGATAGGTTGAGTACCCACACACTGAGTCTTGAGATGATAATGCCATAAGGACTGATAGAGAAAACAAACATTAATAGCTACTAGAAGAACATAGAATTATTTTTACAAGGTGAGATTTTCTGATAGAATTTGAGGGGGGAAGTACAAGAGTACTGTATAGTAGTATTAGAAATAGATGAACTATTCTGTGGTATAAGATGTTTAGCAGCAATAGAAAAACCACCAAAATGACACTGTTCCAGAAAAAGGAAAAAAAAACCAACTCAAATTCAATGTCAAAACTTCTTGTAGATTTGTTCAGAAAAGAGAAACAACTTTTTACTTTTAATGTGGACATATGTAGTTTTTCCTTTAAAATTCCGCATGATGTGTATGATTTTCAGGCATAAAATTAAGATATAATTAGAATATGTTCCTCACTTAATCAACTTACGCCCACAAAAAATGGTGTACTATAATGAGGTGTCAGTCCTAATGTTACTAAATAGTGGATTTTCAATATATTAATTAGAATTGTTAGTTTTTACATTGATAAATAGCACTTATTTAGCACTATGAATATATGTAGACAGCCTACAATACTGCAGCTTGTTCCCATTTACAGCAAGAAGTTATGTTGATTGTCCTGCACCGATTCACTAAACAGTGAATTGTTGTCATAGTGGGAAAAAAAAGTAAAGGAAGAGTATGTAGCAGATCAGTTTCAAAAGTTGAGTTTGGGTGGATTTGTAATTCGGTCTATGTGAAATTTAATTTATTAATTAAAAAAAATCAATAGGCCTGGTTTCTGACTGAAATTGCCATGAAACCATTGCTGTGAATGGAGCCATTTTAATATGAAACACGTTAGGATGAGGTGGCCAGTTTTCTGTAAAAGTAGGCAACTATCGCTGCATCTATGAATCCTTTATGTAGCCTTAATGGTTGGGAGTGTGTCATCTTCTTTTTGAGCAAGCTGGCTCTTGATAGGCTGTGGCTTAATTTGCATTAGTAAATAAGGCATTGATCCACAGTATTAGTTCTCTTAATGACACTAATTCCATTGCTCTTACTGTTTCTCTGCTAATAATGGGAATAATTTGTAGTTCATGGAAATACAGCCCTGAGCATAATTTCATTAATTATACAAAAGAAATAGTGGGTTTCCTTATCATTAATGCTGGTAAATTATTACTATGAGAAACTAAATGTCATTTTTTGTTGATTTCATGCCATTAAGACAAAAATTACATTTATGAACAAATTGAACTCGAAGCACTGTTTGAGGAATGTGAAGAAGCACTTGTCATGACTGAAACTCATACAAACATCTTCACTTTTTCTAGTAACTATTAAATATATTTTTCCGATGGAGTAGAAATACATACAGATCCTTCAGCATGTTTCTGAGTATTGGCAATGTAAGTGTAAAAAACCATAATGATAAAAAACATATGAGCAGGGTTAGAACAGTTTGCCCTGTGGCATCTCTGTCTGTAATTCCTGTGTCTTTTGTTAAACTGTCTGATAAAGATCTGAGGGAATATTACATTTGTGATCAGTTCAAAATAAGCTCCTAATTTGGCCAAGCTCTTAAGCAAGTATGTATGCTTCTTTTATTTGATACAGCAATTAAGCCTATGCTGAAATACCTTTGATTTCACTGGAATTTAAGGAGACATTTAAAGTTAAGAAGTAAAAAACCACCACCCCACCCCCCCCAAAAAACCCAAACCAACAACAAAACAGAATGAATAAAATAACCGTACGTGCTAGTGAGGAAAAATGACACACAGAAATCCTCTAGGTACCTTTATAGTTAATCCAACACTGGAATAATATATGCAGTAGCATTAAAAGTCCTTAAACGATACTTAACCAGCCAGAGAAGGCAGCTCTGAGTCCTTGGGGTGCTTAGGGGAGCTTACCCACTGAAAATTCTGTGCAAAGCTGACCAAGGAAAATGGGTAATGCTGCGTTTTTCTCACTTAGAGCTGAGTAACTCAGATGCTTACCAGTAAGCATGGGCTTAAATGTGTTGCTGAATCAAGACAAATGACAGTAATCTTGTATTGACATTACTATGAATGGGCTCTTCGCTAGAAGTTAATGGTGTACCAAATACAGGACTCTCCTTGCTTCATTTTATTGCAGATTAAGGCTTGAACAACCTCTGAGATGTTCTTCATGCTCAAAAGTTTGAAGTTAAATTGGCATCCAAAAATATCTGATGGAGATACTCAATTTGGAGAACGTTTGCCTCAAAATGTTTAACTAGAAACAATATTTAGAAGAAACCGAGGGATTTGTATGGTGATACTTTTCTCCCTTTGGTTTCTATTTATAGCTTCTGTCTGCCAACAGTTTCCGTCATTTCTTCCCCTTTCCCCAAATGTTTGGTGTCTTCCATGCTTATAAGACTTACAGATATCAGTAAGAGTAATTTAAAAGCTCAAACTAAATTCTAGGGAAGTGTAATATGATCATTTTCTTTCATGGGAATATGAAATCCCTATGAGTGTTATTCAGCCTTTAAAATGTTTTCCCCTCTGTTTTCTTGTAAGAAAGACAGGATATATTTCTTCAGAATAGCAAATCAGACTTTTTGGGAATAGAGATATAACCATTTTATCATTCACCTTACAACACTGACAACACGGATTTTGTATCAGGTTCTTTTATAGAGAGAAGTTAGTTTATGCGTAACAAATAATTCTGATGTTAAAGTAGAAATTAAACAAAGCGTACAGGTGGTATTGCAAATAATTTTTCTGTCTGGATTTGCTGTGTGTGATGGCTTAACTCAGTTTTACATGAGAAATACATTATTTTGTTAAGCTTATATAATGCTATTTTATTAAGCTTATATGCAACAGTTCTGAGGGGTTTTTCAAGAATTGTTTTCTTGTTTTGCTTTTATTTTTAAAAATAATTTGCTATTAAAGAGAACTAGCACACAGATATTCCTGTGTTTTGTCTCATATCAAGGCCTGTTTGATGTTAAGTCTATCTTTGGGTGACTGACTTTATAAACCTGGTGATTTTGCAGCTGATAGGATTCTCCCATAACTAGAACTTAAAAAAAAAAAAAAAAAAATCAGATTTGGTAGTCTTTGTATTGCAACAGTGAAAGAAAATATGCTGACAATTTAGCTGTTACAGAGTTATAAATCTAAGAATAACAGCACAGTTAAACTAGCCACTGGTTTTTAATGTCATCGTTCAGGTTAGGACTGTATTATCAGTATGTATATACTGTTCAGCTGATACTCAGCAAATAACATGAGTTTTATCTGTTCACTGGCAATATTTGAGAAAACTACCAAAACTTTTAAATGTTTCCCTGCTGAAATTCCTAATTTCAGCAAAGTGTTAAAGCATATGCTTAAATCCCACAGGACTGCAGTTTTCATTAAATGAAATGCTTCGGTGCTTTGACATATCAGAGCCAAAATAAGATTAGTTTCCGGACAGAAAAGGGTGAAAATAAGGAAAATATAATCCCCACTCAGTCTCATCTAAAGTAAAGCAAAATAAACCTGCGTGTGAAAAAGAATAAGTGTAAGTATTCCGATTACTTGAATATGGGGAAAGGATATTGTTGGTATTTTGATTTATTATCCCAAAGGTACATTAAAATAACCGCTAGATAATAAATGTAAGTACAAAATGAAGTATCTCAAGGAAGGGGGTGTTTATTAAGTAGTAGCAATCAGAATGATTTAACAGGATGCAGCTCAAGGATGTATTGTTTTGGGTGGCTGATAGCCTTCAATTTAAGTTTTAATCAAAAGAAGTGCTTTAGATGTGGCAATAGACAGTGAAGCCATCTGCCATCTTTAGAGTATTGTGCGTGTGCATATTTGTATGCATTAACTTACAGGCATGTGTGTGAACACTGTAACGGAATGCATTTGCTCTGTGTTCACACATACTGCACACACATATAATGTGCGTGGATAGTAATCTAATCTTGTTATATTGTCAGTGATGGGAAAAGATATTATTGAATGTACCTGAAATTTGCTATAATTATGCAAGAAAATATAGCTAAGTCTAGTTATTACTAACCTCATAAAAAGGGTGACATATCTTTTTCAGTTATGTGTATACTTCGGCGCTTTGCTGAGCCAAGCTCAGAATGCTTGAAGCCCTGAAGTAAAATGGTAATGGTAGCCTAAAACCAACTGGGAGCTACGTGGGTCATAAGGAAGTGGACAGGATTCAGAAAATTCAAGAAAGAAAGTACGAGTCTTTACTATAACATGTGATACCAAAACTTTCAAAGGTCTTTAGTACTAGCTACAGTGGAGGGAGCACCTGATTTAAATGAAGGGGTATTTTGAAACAGTAGGCAGACTTCCAACAACCTATGCGGTTACTAGGAATGCCTTTAAATATTCGTATTTTTCTTGCAGTCACCTACAGCTATGATGATACTTAGCTATAATATTTGTGATTTTAGAAATTAATCCCTAATTCAATTATACTTTTCGCTTGTCCTCAGTGGGACCAAAATTTAATTCAGAATACAGGCTTTATTAGTTGAGAGGTTCTACTCTCTAATCCTAAAAAGGTTTCAAAATCTCAGTTGCCATAAACTAGAAGGAATCTTATTCTCTATAAAATGATTCACAGTTCTGTATATCAAGAACATGTAGATTCATGATTATGGTTAATAGATTTCCAAAGGCACAGGTTTTATGCATGCTATTTATACTGTGAACTCTGATTAGTGTCCATGCATTTCAATGTAAAAACCAATGTCAGGTCTCTCCTCTGTAAGAATTGTTTGCCTGGACACTCACTCTCATATTCTGGACCCCAGCCTTTGTGCTGGCACTGGGACACGTGTGCAGGAGGTGAAGTCAAGCTCCTAATCCAAGCTCCCTCTGTGGAATCATTTTTGAAGGCATTTACTTCTTCCATACTCCAAAATAAAATGTGAAAAAGTTTTGTCCAAGGCTAAATTCCTCTCCTGAACACGTAAGTTACAGGCTCAACATGGGATTTCCAGGAGAGTGGTCCTGCCCTGTTCCAGGCTTCCAGGTGTGCAAAAACCACCAGCCAGGTCTTGAAACCACCACACTTCACACATTTGGCCTCCGTGGTTATACAGGCTCCGGTCTTCTAGGCTCTCCAGGTCATGACTGCAGAAAAATTGCCCTCCAGAGGATGATGCAAAATATCTGAAATCCTGGCTGAGTCACCCTTAAAGGAAGAGGCAGCTTAAGAATTAGCCTAAAATCGGATGATGTGGAAGGATAATGTCCAGAATCCACTTCAAAATCTTTCCTCTCCTACTTTGAAAAAATTGACTTTCACAGGAAGGAGAAACTTTGGCTGGCACTTGCAAAAGGCAGTAATAGCATGCAGTAAAGCATAAGTAACAACACCAAAGCACCGTTGACTCTGTAACAACTTCCAGTGGTGTTGAATGAGTGATGGGCTGCGTCCAAAGTGTCATTCCCTCTTCAGCATGGTCTGATTTGCTCCTCTTTATTCAGAGAGGAAGAAAAAGAACTGTAAGAGTTATTCTGTAGCTCCCCTCGTGTCGTGGTTTAACCCCAGCCAGCAACTAAACACCACGCAGCCGCTCACTCACTCCCCCCCACCCAGTGGGATGGGGGAGAAAATCGGGAGAAGAAGCAAAACCCGTGGGTTGAGATAAGAACGGTTTAATAGAACAGAAAAGAAGAAACTAATAATGATAATGATAACACTAATAAAATGACAACAGCAATAATGAAAGGATTGGAATGTACAAATGATACGCAGTGCAATTGCTCACCACCCGCCGACCGACACCCAGCCAGTCCCCCGAGCGGCGAATCCCTGCCCCCACTTCCCCGTTTCTGTACTGGATGGGACGTCACATGGTACGGAATACACCGTTGGCCAGTTTGGGTCAGGTGCCCTGGCTGTGTCCTGTGCCAACTTCTTGTGCCCCTCCAGCTTTCTCACTGGCTGGGCATGAGAAGCTGAAAAATCCTTGACATTAGTCTAAACACTACTGAGCAACAACTGAAAACATCAGTGTTATCAACATTCTTCGCTCTGAACTCAAAACATAGCACTGTACCAGCTACTAGGAAGACAGTTAACTCTATCCCAGCTGAAACCAGGACACCTCGCCACAAAGTTAGGCACTTTATTTCACGCTTCTTTTAAAGAAAATAAGTATAGCTTGCAAAGGTGGTAGGTTGTTGTGGTTTAACCCCAGCCAGCAACTAAGCACCATGGAGCTGCTCACTCGCTTCCCCCCCACCCAGTGGGATGGGGGAGAGAATTGGAGGGAAAGAGGTAAAACTCATGGGTTTAGATAAGAACAGTTTAATAGGACAGAAAGGAAGAAAATAATAATAACAACAACAATAATAAAACGACAATAATAATAATATTAAAAGAATTGGAATATACAAAACAAGTGATGCACAATGCAATTGCTCACCACTCACCGACCGATGCCCAGTGATCCCCCCAGGCCAACTCCCCCCAGCTTATATACTGGGCATGACGTCACATGGTATGGAATACCCCTTTGGCCAGTTTGGATCAGCTGTCCCAGCTGTGTCCCCTCCCAAATTCTTGTGCCCTTCCAGCTTTCTTGCTGGCTGGGCATGAGAAGCTGAAAAATCCTTGACTTAGTGTTTAGACTACTCAGCAACAACTGAAAACATCAGTGTGTTATCAACATTCTTCTCATACTAAACCCAAAATATAACACTGTACCAGCTACTAGAAAGAAAATTAGCTCTATCCCAGCCAAAACCAGGACATATGTAAATCAAAACCTGTACTGTAAAGTGGCAGGATGCTTTTGTTAACAAAAGGCACATATCTATAGAGTTGTGCACTTTTCTTCACTGTGGTCCTTGTGCTTCGGGGTTTTCTTCTCCTTCAGCCTTTTCCCAGAGGACCACTGGGTGTGAGGGCCCCTCAGGGGTGGAGGGAAAAATTAGGCACGGAATGGGAAGTAATCAGATTGTAGCAGCTCAGATAAAGGGGAAGGTGCCAAAACAGAGGAGGGCCCTAGCACCACCAACCCAAACTTTTCTACAGTCAGTGGGTCGGCCTTCAGGCGCCAGGGCTGCGGGGACTGTGGTGGTACGAGGAGCATCCTCTGGCAGGCTGCACGCAGGAAGGGAGGCAGAGTCAACGTGGGGGCTACAGGTCGAATTGGTGCTTGCATTGTAAACTGAGAATGAGCTTGACTTTTGCCCCTAAGTCAAAACCGCTTCAAGCCTCACCATTCAGAGTAAAATCACATTTTCCCCATAGTGGGAGGCTGTGTTGAGATGTTGAACAAAAGGTTTTATAAGAAGAGTCTAAGGGAAACTACATTTCTTAAGACTCGCTGCATTGCTTTCAAGTCTTGCCAGTTTAGGGCCATTCCTTCTCTCTCCTTTCTCATCCTGTCTATATCAGAAACAACAAGAAAAAAACAGTTTGGATTTTCAGCTTTCAAATGTGAAAACATTTGAGTTTCCTGGTCCTTCAAAACCTGTTCAACTCTGCAGAATGAAAAAGCATTGCTAGAAGTGCGTATTCCAAATCCAACGCATCATCTGGTAGGATAGATCCTGTCAAAACAATAGAAAAAACTAAGATTACCTCATTTATTTTCAAGCAATTTTTTTTTCTTTAAGAAGAGAACATTCGTAAAGAAATCGGTCATTAAGAAAACTGCTCCCAACCCCCTTTTCTCCTGTAGCCAAGCAAGACTTGCCCACACTGTGAGTACACTTGCTGCATGCTGGTGACTGACCCAGCTCCTTCCCAGGTGAAACCTGGGACGTGGAGACTGCGGCTCTCAGGGACGTGGGATGGGATTTGGCTCTGGCAGTGCGGCCGGTACCGCTGGCTGCAGTCTGCCCTGCTTCTCTCCCTTCTCTTCTGGGGGAGAAGCACCCTCCTTCGCTGCGTGGACTTCAACCCCGCCGTAGCCGTAGCTCTCATGCAGCAGTGCTGGCTGGGCCCCTTACCCCCCCACTTTGGTACCGGGCAGGTGCTTGGGAGGAGATAAACTGGTGGGAGTGTTTAGGACTCCCTGGGGGAGAGGGAGGGCTAAGAACCCCAGCCTTCAGCTGAAGCAGTGTTGTGGAAGAACCAGTTGAATGTCATAGAAGCAAGGAGGTGGGAATTAGGGGACCACAAAGTCAATGCTTGAGGGAGGAGGGAACGGCTATTTTATCAGCAAGTACTTAGGGGCTTGGGTACCATCCCTTTGCCTTTGCGCTCACATGGGTGAGTGGGTTTTCCTGCTTTTGAGGGAAGAAAATATCTTCAGACCTCAGTGATATGTAGATTTTTCTGCTTGTCTTAGTTGGGAAGGACTTCTGATTTGACTAGCAATTTGACTGATTTAAACTCGTCTGCCTCCGTGATGAAGCGGTGGTGTCAGAGATGAGCAGTCATGCTGTCGCTGCACTTTGGGTACCCAGCGTGGTCTCCTCGTGCAGAAGTTGCCCTTGTTTCCTCCACTGCCACAGGTTGTGCTTTCATTACTGCATATCATTTCTGCATCCTTCTGTTTCTCTGCTGCATTTGCTGCTTCCAGTTTGGTTGTGAGAAAAGGTATTTCTAAAAATAATGCCTGTGGTCCACTTTATTTCTCCCTTAGAAATTGTTGGTGCAAGGCTGGTGTCCTCAGAGAAGCCTGAGCTTTATGCTTTCCCCTGCCATTCTCTTATTGCTCCCACTGCCCCCTCAGAGTTAGAACCAAACAGGAATTAACTCGGCAAGCCAAGGGCTAGGATTTGCATCCACTGTTTGAAAGTAGACACCTTCTGCAGAGAAAGAGAAGTGGATGAAGGCTATTTCTTCTCTGTGTGCAACACAAGGCCTGGTTCAAGATGACTGAAGGGTTCATCGTTTAAAGCGTCCCGACCACGTGGTTATAAGTGGCTTATCCCAGGACGAGGAAGGTAAGGTAGCTAAACCTCTTGGATGCTTCTCTGGCTGAGGACCTCGCCCTCAAGCACATCCGATGCTTGCAGATGGCAGCCGTCTGCTGCGGGAGCATCGCGCCCACCCACGAGGATTAGAGCCTTTCCCTGGCAGAGCCTTCTCGAGTGTGAGTTTCTGCGGGCAAACTGAAGCAGAGGGGTTTTTTACATAAAAAGTGTGGGGTTTTGGGGAGTGGGGTGCGTGGGTAGTTCATCTCAAAGGCCTTAATATTAGTGTCAGGCTTTTTTCACTTCCTAACACCTATCCACGCTCGGATGTGCTGCTGCATCTCCGCAGTGGGGATAGCCACGGAGCTGCAAAGGGTCCCCAAAACGGGCTGCTGGGGGGTGGGCAGGTGCCTGGCCGGTGCCGGAGGGAAGGAGATCGCGGCGTTCTGACTGACCTGGTAGTGTTTGCCACGGCTTTCAGGCAAATGCCTACTTCTCTGGAAGCCTGTTGCTTCCACCAGCAAATGAAAAGGATTACACATAACACTTGCCTGTCAGGGCTCCTGTACCGAAAGAAGTGATGTACGTGTCGGGCGCTCAGCAGCACGTGTGTCCGTGGGTAGTCGGCTCCATCCACCCATGGCTCGTTTCCCTGCCGCGTGGTGCTCCCAGCAGCTCAGCCCCATCTGCTGCTCACCCCTGCTGATAAGCCACGAGCCTATTAATTCCTACTGTGGGCTATTAATTCCTTTACGCGTGGGAGGCAGGTCGTAGTCTTTGACGACTTTGGTTTCTGCGCTTTGCTGTGCACGTGCCTGAAGGCAGGTGTGACACAGGAGACAGCGGCATCCTTGCAGAGCACATCTGGAGATAATTCGGTGTACGCTTTAGGGTTCTTCTAAACCAGCATCTATGTGATCCGCAGCTGGGTGTTTTGAAGGTGAGAGCTCAGTGGCCTGGTTTACACTGCTTTTGGAGAGTGGTTTGGGAACTGCCTCCTGTATGCCTGCCTGCTGGGTTGCTTGCAGGCGACCAGTGCGAAAACACTTGGCAGCATACCAGACAACTAAGGGCCGGAGCCCTCGCAACATGGATGCCATGAATGCATCTGCAGAGAGAAAACGATCTGGCTGTCGGCTCTGGAGCTGCTTTTGAGCTGAGATCTTAGGTTTCTGATGTTGGTTCAGGCAGGTGAACTTCTGAGTGATCTGGAGGATACTTTCCTGCCATACCTTAGGCTAAAGGTGTGTGGTGTCTGGAGAAAGAGCAGTTTGGTTTAGAGGGCAATGCTGGAGCACTCCTCAGAGGGCAGTCCCTGCTGCTGGAGGGACGGTGGTAGGGCAGGAGACTCGGAGAATTCTCCATGTCAGGGCAAAGACTTGATGGCAGCTCATGTAGACTTATGGTTAAACACAAGCAATGTTTAAACCAACTAACTCAACCTCTCGCTTTCCACGGTGACGTGATTGCCTGGAGGTCAGCACAAGCTAGTTGCAGGCCATGCTTTTGTGATTTTTGAGCTACAGAGGGGCTGGTTACATGTGCTGCAATCCTCTTTCATGGGTGTTGGCTCCGAGGAACCCAGCTCCTACCACAGCCCATGTCGTAAGTACTCCAAGAGATGGTGATATCTTACCCCGGGTAAATCTGAGACCGTGGCTCTCAGGGCATGTGGAAGTTCACGTGGCTCCTATGGTGGTTTTGGAAAAAAGCTGGAGCTGCCCCTGCCCTCAGAGCTGAGCTACAGGACAGACCTAAAAGGAGCTGGCACTGGCTGCTGTGGCTGTCCTGGGTCTCGGTGACTGCCTCTGCTCCGCTTTGCATCGACGGCGTGCCTTGCTCTGGGCCAGCTCAGCCACCTCTGCTTTGCAAGGGGAGATGCAGATGAACCCACTTGGTTGTGGCCTTACAAAGCAGTGAGCCAGAGACCCGGCCAGCCTGTATGTCAGGGATGCTGGGGGGCTCCGATACACCCTTCTCGGAGATAGCGGCAGTGTTCAGCAGTCTCTGAAGTGAGCGTTTTTGTCTTGGCACAAACTTGCTCCAGTTTCAGGAGAAATGCCTTTGCAAGGGGTCAGGGTGAGAGCTGAACCCAGTCTGAGCAAGAGCTATCAGAAGAGGTTTCTTTATCATAGTATATTAAAGGAGGAAATGCGTCCTCAGACTGGACATAATGCACTTGTCCAACAGTAAGGTCCTCATGCTTGTCTAGCCATCTGTGGTGGAGGGAATATTGGTGTTAAAAGTTGATTTGGTTTTTTTAAGTGTCTACCTCCATGAAGATTTTAGCCACTGTATTTATGTTGTTCTGGTCACAGGTTTTAGACCCGCAGCAAGTTTTTCTGTGCTTTCAATATTCACTGTCTGTCTTTCCTGATATTCATTGACGGATGACCAATGTTGATGCTCGAAATGCTGCATTTCACCAGCTCTGCCCCGGGGATTCCTTCCCTCTCGCCTTTCTCCCTCTTCATCTCCCTCCTGTCTGCGCTGCAGACCTGCCTCCCCCTTTTTCCACCCCCTCCAAGATGTGCCTGGGGCAGGGGTCCCTCTCACCTCACCCCTGCTGCTGTCCCCAAAATAGCTGCTGTCCCCAAAATAGACGCAGAGGCTTAGGAAAGAAATGCCAGGGCTCGAGGTTTCTGAAGGAGGCAGAGAAAGAAAGGGCAGCAGATGCTGAAGTCATTAGGTGAGCAGACGCAGGGAAATAACGACATTCCAGAAAGGCCTCTCGCCCGCTGAAAAACCTGAAACGCCTGAAGCTGTGAGTCTTGAGGCTGAAAGTGCTGGAGCAGCATATCTAGTACTTTGTTAAATTGACCAGTTTATTAGCAGTGTTTAAAAATGATCTCCTTTCTTTATTTGCAAAAGCCAAGAACAGTAAATTATGGAAAAAAGTGGGCCTTCAAAAAACAGCTGTAAGTGATTAGACAAAACAATAAAAGAAGTTACTTGATGCTGTCTCTTCTGTCTGCAGGGCTGTTAGAAGTATTTGCCTGACCTACTGCTAATACGCAGAGATTATTTTCGTACCAATCCCTCTGTAAATTATCTGACAGCAAAACTGAGCTTTGCCCTGCTTAATGTATATCAAGTGAACTGATGCAGGAAACGCGCACTGTGCGGTCTGCCATGCATCCAGATAAGAGCTGAAGAAAAATCAGGGTGTGGATGGATTGTTTGCCCAGAGATCAGAAGGAGCACGCACGGTCTCTAAATATCAGAAATAGGAGACTGCGTGGGTCTCCCCATTTGCAACGTTGCTCCTCGGGGACAAACTGTGCCGTGGGGATGACCTGGCAGAACTCAAACGTCATTTCTGGAAGTGGTGGGTGGGCATTAACCCCAAATGATCAGTGCAGGGTAAGGCTCTGCAGAGATGCTTCTTCTCTCAGCCGTGGAAGTGGTAGGATGAAGAGGGAGCGAGGCTGTGCCTCCAAAGCCTGCTCGGGGACCGTCGTATTGTCTCGCTATTCCTGACGTGCTGTGAGCTGAGAGGGCAGCCTGCTGTGTAATGGCAGAATGACCGGTCTGTCCTGAATGAGCCAAAGTGCTAATTCCTTTATTTTACCAAAATTGTTGTTCTGCTATTAGCCCTCTGATAGAAAGCTGCTGGCAAAGTGCATCCAACTAAAGTTCTTGCAGTCTTTTGCTGTCTCCCTTGGATTTCACATCCTCAGGGGCTGAACAACCTCTTTGGTTGTGCAGGTTCTGCTGCTGCTCTCCCCCTGCCAAACCTCTCTCTCTGCTGGCCGCTGGTCAGGACACTGCAGCCTCCCCGCTCTGCTGCTGCGGCCGCCGCTGCTTTCGCGAAGGGCTGTTTGCTTGCACTTGCGCGTGATTAAAAATCTCATACTTGGAAATGGCAGGCTGAGGTTTTAGCAGAAACTAGGAATTAAATCTGTTTACAGGCAGCTTGGGAGGAGGGGACGCTTCTGCGTCTCTGCCTTTGCCTGTGATTCACTGCGCTGGGAACAAATGGAAAATAAAAGGGTCGAGACAGCCTGGAGGGGGAAGAACAGAACAGATGCTAAAGAGAAGACTTTTCTGCACAGTGTGGTAGGGGAAGCAGACCTAACTTTCAGGAGAGCATGTATTAATCAAAATGAAGTCGGTGATTACCGCTCAGACTGAAAAAGGTGATTTCTTTCACCACAGTTGCAGAGAAAATGGTGTTGGGCTAAGAGGGGTTGCATTGTAATTTTAAGCCAAATAAGGCTAGAAGAGGGGCAAGAAATAAGGTGAGCAGGAAGAAACTGAGCATCAAGAAGCCTCTTGAGCAGGGAGGTCAGAGGGTTGGGAAAAGAAGAGCTTGGCTGCTTAAGCCTTATTTTATTTGCACTAGGATGGCCACTAATGTGCCCTTTGGAAAGGTGATGGGAGCCAGTGCCAGGAGGCAAAGTCCCAGAGTGGAGCATGTGCTGCAATTTGGTGGAGATGGGAAAAGGGAAAAAGATATATGGCAGGGAAATGATATGTGCAGGGACAGATTGCCCTCAGCCTCACTGGGAAGTTCCCAGGGAGCTTGGCTGCCCCTCACTGCTTCCCGGCTGGAGACCGTATCACAGGCATTTTCCGTGAGGACAGTAGAAAGCACATCTCCATTGCTCTTTTGCTGATGCTTCAGTTCCTGCACTGAAGAATGAAGGTGTTAAAACATTACAAGAAAATGGATTTGAAAATGTTTCTAACATGTCTTAACCTTTCTAGTATGTGGCTTCTTAACAGTAACAGCGTAATTTTCTGCTCAGTATTTCTACAAAAGCCCTGTGTGGCACTGATTCTCTGCTGTGAAGGATTGCAGCCTCCGGAGGTCTCAATTCTGGAAAAGCTCTAAGCAACTGAAACAAGGGTTTAATGGGATGAAATGTGTGTGGCAACATTAGCCATGACAGCGTAACCGACTTTGCTGCTGCTGCTAAATCCCAAATGCATTTCCTATGCCAGCAAGCTTCAGTAAGATCCTCGAGGGTTTTTCTTTTTCCCTAACACCTGGGTAATGCCATGCATGACTCATCCTCTCTTGTACTGTCAAAGCATGTGCAGTTCTGCAGCAGTGATGCGCAATGCGACCGAGCGCCTGGTGCTTGGAGCAGCTCTATTCATTACCTGTTGGGTCAGCTGTCCTCCGACCAAAAATTTAGCAACGCTTGCACATGTGTATCTACATGTGGGGTGTGTTTTAAGGAGAACTGTATACCCATACAGCTACTTTGGGTAAACAAGCCCAACCTGTGCTTTCTTTTCCAGCTGGATTTTCAGTCAATCTTCCAGTACAGTGTTAACAAAATGTAGGTGGAGAGAAGGGACTCGGTAATAGCTACAGGAGCCCTCACTCTCGTCTCCTTTGGTGAACTTCACTGTAAAACTTAAAATGTCACATTTCCTCCATGCACAATTTTTAATTAAAAACTCTCCATTGAAAAGGTCACGACAGTTTGACTCTCTGCTGCCCACACACCGATAGCCCAACAGCAGCAAAAGCTAATGGCAGTAAACGAAATTCTTCCCAACCTGAAAAGAAAGTGCTGAGGACCCTCTCTACCTGGAATAACTAACGAATGGCAGCAGTGACAGCCTGTCCCCGTGTCCCAGTCCTGCCACATGCCTTGTGAGTAATTGCTACCCATCACCCCTGTTCTTGCTGGCTTTCTTGATAAATAATACACAGCTCTTCACCTTAGCGGTCTTCTCATCTTTTCCTCTTTAGCGCTGCTTCATCTGCTTCTCCTCTAAGATTACAATCTTATTTTTAAGCATGGGGTGCAATGTGCTTTTGCACTTCTAATATGTGGGTGCCAGTGAATTGTCAGATGCACCAAAACCTACTTCGTTTCATTCTCTGTAATCACGTGCACGTGACGAGCTCTTGCTTGTCCATCTTTTCTGTGCTAATGCTTGGACACTGCAATTGCGTTGCTAAGATAGGCACTTCCTTTGCAGAAGAAAATTTTATTTCCGATGCTGTTGTCAGCCACGATAATTATCGCAGATTCAGCTGAAACTTCCAAACATGTATGTTCTGGTTTATTTAAGTTGTGGAAGTATGAACCGACTCACAGACCACAAAATGCTTTATCGGCAAAGGAAAGAGCACAGCTGTTACCACGTACCTGTTGTTAGTGTGCTGTGATCTTTTTGATTCCTTGCCTGTGAAAGCTGAAAACAGACTGCCTTAAGAGACTGGTGAGTTTCAACTGCCAATTTCTCCTTTCAGACTGAAATACTAAATTTACAGATAAACCTATTTGACTAGAAAGAAACTTTGCACGAAATCCATGGTTGGCTCACGCCTAGAATTTTATTCAATCCATTCAAAAAAATAGACAGAACTATAAGGTGGCACATATTGTCAGAGAGTACAAATGTCACATCTTTCTTTATACAGTTTAATTTAAATCCATAGATTAAGATAGTGAAATAATTGCCCTGGGTGGGAAAATAATTAAGGGTCTTCCATGAAAGGACAAGTCTTCAGGTAAGCGTTTACACAAATGTATCTGGTTAAGCATAACTTTTTCTATCCTCTATAAAAATATAAACAGCATTTCAAAATGTCTTTAGATAAGTACGTTAAGGTCATCTAACATGGCATTAATGTACTGACAGAATATGGGGCCTGGGCATGTCAAACCACATTTAGTAATCCATACCCAGCCAAAACAAAAACATTTTGTATGAGCTTCTAACATAGTACAATATAACAAAAGAAACAGTATCAAACCAAAGATACACAAGTATGATGTTCCTCCTCCCATATGAACTCCTTTATTTTGTGTTTTTTGTTAATATGGCAATGACTAAGACAAAAGTGGCAGTTTTGCACAGGCTAATTGTAACTCAGGATCAAGTATAACTTGTCTTTCCCAGAAAGTAACATTGCTGGGAAGTGACGTGCGCCAGGATCAAATTAAGGGCACTCACTGTTGCGTATGTTTTACCTGTGCAGTATTACTTTGATACAGACTGTAGCATGTGACAGGAGGACAAGTGCAAATTACAAGGGCAGAATCTTGGCTTCCCAGGCAGCAGAACCAGGCGGTAAGACTAAACAGTATTTTTAAAGGCAAGAAGAAAATTAAACAAAAAGCTGACTCATCTAAACTTTAAACAGTGGGATGTAGGGTGTTCCTGGTATGGCTGTCATAAACACACCCTATGTTTTCCAGGGATGCAATCTGATAAGCTAAACACCTAATTGTTGTTGCAAGGACTTATTGGATCAACACAGACTAAAATGTTCGAATATACTGAATATATTGGTCACAGGTCTAATCACATAATTTCTCTTTTCGCAATCCTAAATTTGTATTGGAGCAGCTTTCCCATCAGCTGTGTGTTTGTACAGCAGAGCACTCAATGTTGTAATTCACTAGCACGTATGCCAACAACAGCTGATATTTTCCAGTTAAAGTGATCTACAAGTGAGAAACAAAACCCAGGGTCAGGTTTCAGATAAAGGTTGGACGTTTTGAACTTTGGACAAAGTGACAGGTATCTTTGATTCTCCCGGTGCTGGCGCTTTTGTGACTGGGTTTGCATGGGCTTTTATATCAGCTATTCTCTCTTTAAATCTTTGCTGGAGGTACTTTTCTTCTTTGGAGTAACTTTTAGCAAAAGCAGACATCAGCAGACATGCTGCCACGGTGGACCCTCCAACACAAAACAAGATTGCTCCCGCCAGCTTGCATATATCAAGGGACCCATTAAACTGAATGGCACGGGTATCCACCACAACAAAATCATCTTTCCCAAGAGCTTCGATTTTCGGTGGCACAAGAAAACCCACTACAAGAACTGTTAAACCTATCAGCATAAAAGCCGTCCCAGAGATGAGTCCGACCTGGAAAACAAAGAAACAAAAACCCAATTAATATGCCTTTCCAGTTTTCAGTTCGTAAGTGGTCCTAGGAGGCATTTAGCTTTCACAGTGTCTTGCAGGTACAGTTCTCTCTTCTAGGAGAAGGCTGATATTTTTCTTTTGGGTCATATGTGGCCTTACTAGAACTCAAATATATGGAGAAACTGTCTTTTTACAACTCATATAATTCAGTTTTGACATTTCTGGAAACTCTGCAATATGCATCTATATGTCTAAAGAGCGTTTCGTGTCCAAAGGCCCCATCACAGAGAGGATCACAGTTTAATCCCAGTGCTGCGTGACCAATTATTTCTTTAGCTTTAGGTGGTGGTTAGCACCAACAGTTCAGTCCCTGGTGTCATATCCACCACTTGCTTTTGCTTCATGAAATGTCATTCCTTTGCAAGGATTAGAAGGAAGATGCTATTGCCGTGAACAGATCACAGAATATTTCTAGCACATTTCAAGTGTAAGTGCAAAATTTGGTTCACACAGAATGGCCCTGCCGTCAAAGCAGAGGGGTTGGATTAGATGGCCTCAGAGGCCCCTTCTGACTTCTGGTGTACTCCAGGTCTGTCAAGTTCCCCAACCTTAATGGAGATCTTGCGGTTTTCTCGATCCCTAGGTCACACAGTCCCAGAGTTACTGTTGTTAACCTACCAGTCCTATTCCCAATAACCTGGCAGGACTATTGTGGGTGCAGAGGTCAACTACACTTTCAAGCTATGGGTGGGGTTTCCTAGACAAGACTTTGATGTTTCAGTGACATGGCTGCTCATGACAGAGAAACTAGATGATCCAAAGACCCCAGAACTCCCTTTGGTATCTCAGTAAGAGCACCCTGCTTTCAGACAGATGGTTATTCAGTCACGTCAGGGAAAACTGAGCAACAGAAGGCCTTTCTGGGTGAATACCTAAAGCCGTTAGTTATATGGGAAAGTCTTGAAATGGGAGTTTCTCTCTCCAGTAAACAGCAACAGACAGTACCTTCCAGAATGCAGAGCTCCACCTACTAGGCGATCTCTGGATCTGAAAATCATCCTCATACTCCCAAATTGAAGCTGTGCAGTCCTCATAAAACTGATGCAGGTAGGACCGAACTCCGTAGCGTTGGTACCCTCCCTCGGTGCTGCCCTGCGCATGCTTGGACCCGCAGATGTCAGCATAGGAGCTCATCCTTCCTACCTGCAATCAGAGGTTTCATGCAAAGCAGATCATTATCGACATGATGGGAGAGCAAAGCTGGCTACAAACTCTCCAGATGACATGAAGAAAAGCAGCCCAGGAGAGACCTTTCCTTCACTTTTTTCCAAACCAAGAAACGAGCCTGGTAGAGTTGCATGCAGTGACTCGGCTCAAGCGAACCTAAGGCACTTGGCATCTTGCACAGCACAGCCTGAAGGTGCTGCAGGGAACATTCCTTCCCATATGCAGGGTGCCTGCTCCCCATCTTTCACACTAGCACGCTACTGCGTTTCCATGGAGATTGAAAAAAGCAGAGTACATCAGGTAACAAAAGCCAGCATCCCTCAGGGGCTCGTGTTGCCTCTCATCCAGACTGCTTCCATCAGTTAACCAGAGTTTGCAACCTCAGGAACTTTCCAAACCGCTGGGCAAGGTTTTTTTTAATGTTTTTGCCTGAGATTTTGAAGCGGAGGACTAAGCATTGATAGAACATTCATAGCCATGAGAAACAGAGGCAAGGTAAGTACTAGACAGATTGAAACGGTATATATCCTGTACTTAACTATGGGTAACTAAAAATGAAAAAGATGGAATGCCATAACAGCACCAATCTGCTCACTGAAGAGAGTGAAGTGGAAATACTAAACTTGTGGCAAACCACTGCCCCCTTGGAGAAGTCAATGCCCAAGCTCCTGCTGACTTTAACAAAATGCAAATTTTGCCTGCTAAGAAAACTACCAACAACGTTCCCTACTCTTTCCACTTCATGGAAGTTTTCCTAACACACAAAATTTGTATTTAACCATGCAGGTCCCAGGCCTGAACTTGCTTGCACAGGTGCAATGCTACTGAATCCATTGAAGTAATACTAGCCCCTAAAAAACTTGAGCAACAGGTCAATGTTACTTAAGCTGACTGACTTCTCTTTAAAGAAGTTCAAAAAGTCTTAGTCTGAAGGGAACTGTTAATCAGTACTTGCATCTGAATGTCACAGCTCAATTTATATCGTCTTCAAGCAGTTCATCTGATTGCCACAGCGATTTTGCTTAGAGGGAAGGGAGGTTTGACATGCTCATGGCAGCTATGATCTCCCAGTTTTGCAGCCCTACAGCCCTTGAGGAATGGGTGATCTTGCTGGGCATGAAATACTGGAGTATGCAAGAAAAACAAACACTGCTGCATTTAAATTAAGCCAAAGCCAGAAAGTATCAATTGGGAATGGCAACAGTCTGAATGAAGCTCTTGGCTGGCTCTGAAATCACCGCTGGTGTAACAGTGATCTTCCAGCCCTTTGGAATCTGGTTGCATTCTTGGCCTAGGGATAGAGGGGTTTGCTTTTTGCTCTTTATAAAACCCAGTAATCTTGTTTTTTATTTATTTTGCATCTCTAATATGTGTTTAGTTTGCAATTTCATGATCTCAGCATCTCGTAACTGCAAATATCTCTCTCTTGCAACTCGTGATGATGTTTCAAGGCTCCCACTCAGTCATGACTTCTGTGAAAAAGGAGGCCCGCGTGATGCTGGGTGTCCTAGCGAGGGCCAGCACTCCCTCCAGGAGACGGGGGGACAGTGCTGGTGGCTGAGCTTTGCAGAGCAGCAGGGGTAGCGCCGGGCACACCTTATGGCAGGAGCCCCTTCTTTGAACCCAGAACTGCCTTTGCATCCCCTGCAAGTTTCCCTTTTCCACTTCAGCCACCGTAAAGCATTAGGAAGTCAAAGAAGCGTTCTCTGACTCTGTGGACAGGCTTACTCTCTGCTGGAGGTACAGCATCAGTGCCCTCTGGAGTGTGCCCAAGGTGCTGGCCTTCCCAGGCAAGGCAGAGAAACAGGCAGGGTGGACGGAGACCTTGAGACAGCAGGAAACTCCTGGACACCACCAGCTGCTCACCAGGTGAGGAGGGAGAGCCAGGCACCAGGGCCACCCCGTGTCAAGTTGTATGTTGCCAATACTGACATTTCCCACTACAGTTAATATATTGAAAAAAAAAAAAGCACGTTGTGCTCTTTTACAATGCTACGAGCTTTTGAACGCTATTACTTTTTGAGGTACAAAAAAAAAAAAAATAGCGGTATGGATATAAGTATATAATCTGGACTCTTATCCAGATCTTGTGGGGAAATGCTGGAAGTTATTCTACTTTTGGAGCCTGGTTGTTCTTTTGCAAAAGAGTTCTTTCTGTTTCGCTTGGGAGTCCCTCCTGCTGTTTATTCCCTACCTGAAAAGAGAGGAAAAGAAGTCCTCTTTTCTCACTGCCACCATTTCTTCAACAGCTAGCTGCCATCTTCCACAGGACAAGCACTGAAGAGTTCTCACAAAACCAGAGCTCTGCCCACCTCATAAAAATACCTCAGGGTGGAAGGAGAGGATGAAGCAATGGTGCAGCTTACCACAGCTGCCCCAGCCCTCACACACAGGGTCCCACAGCCTATACCTTAGGGATAAGAACGGTTTATGTCCATATCCCTCAACACGTCTTTTGGTTACGAGTAAGCAAACGCTCCATCTCCCACATCAGAAAGAGAAGAAAGTAAAGAGGCCAACCAAAGCCCTGCGGAGACTCGCTCTCTCGGGTCCTTACTTAGGTCTTTATTCTCACATCAACCCTACCTCCTTAAACACATTATGCTTAACTCCTTGCCAACTTAAGTCATTCAGGTAAGCCTATTTAGGATCACATAATGAACAGAAAAGGAGGTATTTTCTCCAGGTGTAAGTGACTCCATAAGGTCAACACAGGGAAGGGCCAGCCCTACCACGACCAGATAATGTGGCCTGCCAAAGCTCATTTGCATTACTCCAGCTGCCACCAGGAGACAATTTTAGAGCTTCTTTGGTTTCTTCAGAAAGCAGGCGAAGCACATTGCCAAGTCTGAACCAGCACCTGTGCTTATTGCAATTAATTTAAGAAAACTCAATGTAATCTTACAGAAAGCCATATAAATGCTATCTTGCATTCACTGCACTGTCTGTAGGTTTAGTCAAGAGAGAGAAAGGAGGGTGTAGTGTTTCTCAGAGCTTGATGAAGAATTGCCTGTAAGAGCCCCACAGCCTGGAATCGCTTACATTATTCAGAGATTCTTTTTCTTTAGAAATCTAAAATGCTAATAGGTGGTTTTGGTCAGGCATATGATCGAAACGATAAGTAAGAGCTGGGAGGTGGAATAGAAAACAAAAGAATGATCTTTTGCTTGAAAGAGTTGTGATAGCATCAAGTAGTACAACCTTTTAAAATGAAGGGGGAAAAAAAAAAAAGAAAAAAAGGACTGCCAGCATCATTAATTCCTTTCAAGACTGCATATTAGTCCTACTGAACGTTTTCTTTATGCTCGGACTCTTCCACTTATAAGTAATCTCCTATCTTTTGCAAAATATCTCGTCCCTTAGAGAGAAGGCAGCTTCCCAGCCCTATATGACTCATTGAAGCAGCCTGGTAATTGGGCCTAAGATGGTCTCTTTTCTCAGCTGCAATGTAAACATAATGATGTTGTTCTTGCTACTTACACATGGGGCAGATGAACTGAGGCAGTCTATGGTGGGAGAAAACAGTTCATAAATAAGAAGGAAATGTGTGTCACAGCATCAATTTACACTGGATGAATAAATACTGCAGCGGCTATGATCTCTCGAGTGTTGAAGCGTATCTGCATGTCTCACCTTCGTGGCCGAGAAACTAAACGCTGAAATGTTGGGAAACTTTTGCTAGAGAGACACAGTTACCCAAATCTGTGTCACACACGAGCCTAGAACATGCATCCAGGCCGCAGGAAGAGGTTCAATCATTAAAAGTTTTTCAGTGCCTAAACCCAAGGTGTCGAGGAACACGTGGGATGTATGATCGCAGCTTCAGAGCACACCACTGCGTAGTAGCAATCCATCCCCTAGCAACTTTTGTTTCCATGGCAAAAACTGTCCTGTTTACTTTGAGCTTTACTATTCTCCACCGATCTGGGGAGATGTGACTGGATTGGTGAGCAGGCAGATTAAAAGACGAGCCAGCTCCAAGAAAAATTACCCAGTAGATTTCCCAACTCCTCTGCTTCCTTACTGAAGGGTTGGATGCATTTAAAAAAAAAAACACGAGGAATTGGCACCTGAAAGGCAGGGCAAAGCAAGTAAGGACGCGGCATCGCTCCGCGACACCAGACGGCCGCCAAGCGCGAGCCACGAGCCCCGACGGCTTCGCGCAGGTGAAGCCCCCCTCTCCCTCCTCCAGATTCGCGCGCTTTGGCCCCTTCTCTTGAGAGGGCCACCCTTCCCGCCTTCACCCACGGAAAAGGAGCGAACACCGGCATAAATCCCCTGTCTCCCACAGCAGCCTCCCAGCCGGCCTCGGCGATCCCTCAAGCTACCTGTCGCGGACGAGTAGCCCACCTCGGCCCGACCCAGGTCCGCCGAAGCCGAGGCGAGCCCGCAGGCAGCCGCGGTTCCCGCCCGCCGCCTTTGCCCTCACACGGGGCCGGGGGACCGGGTCCTCCCCCTGAGGGCGGCCGGGGTGACTCCTGTGCCCCCCGCCGTGCAGCGGGAGAGCCAGCAGGCCCTTCTCCTCCCCGGGGCGGGGGGGACGACACACACACAGACCGACCGGCGATCCTCACCTCACACCCCCCCCCCCCCCCCCCGCCCGGCGCCGGCAGCCCCGAGGGCTGAGGAGAGCCCGCCCCGGGGCCGCCACCTTCCCCCGGGCGGGAAGCTCCGCTCCGTACCCCCCCCATCCGCTCCCGCCGTGAGGGCACCGACGGTGACAGAAGCCCCCCCCCCCGCCCCGAAGTACCGAGCCCAAGTTTGCCGAGGAGGCCGGCAGCGGGTTTACCTGTCCCTCCTACCGCTCACCCCCCTCAGCCGGTTCCGAGCAACCGCGGCGGCGGCGCTAGCTGCGGCTCTCCCGCCCCGGTCCCATCTCCGCTCTGCGCCGCGCACGGCCCCAGACAACCACGTATTAGGTACGGCCCGGAGCGCCGCTCGCCGCCGCTCCGTGCCTGCGCAATGCAGCCGCCACAGCCGCCACGGAGGGGCGGCGGGACGCGCTTGGCCCCGCCGCTGCCCCCGCCCGCCTCAACCCCGCGGGTGGCTCCCCGGGGCGGAATGCCGGGCCTGGGCGCTCCCCCCCCCCCCAAAGGGCAGCGGTGAGGAGAATCCCCTCGGACCTCCCCACCGTCACCGGGGTGACCTCCCTCCCACCAGCGGGGTGTCCTCCGTGGGTGGCGGGAGCAGGAGGGGCCGTGGGCCGGGTGTCTAATCGCCACCGTCAGCCTCCCCCCCCCCCCGCCCCCCCGCTTTTAACCGGCCTTGAAAAATGGGGAGACTCGGTGCCGCGTTATTTGTCCGGTCGAGGGCGTAGACATCACCAAAAAAAAGTGATTTATGAGCTGCAAAGAATAAGGTGCTGAGATCTGGGGGGGGGGGGGAATATCATCGGTCAGCAGGAGGCCCAGCGGGATTTTTCAGAGACTGAGGGCCAAGAGTCCGCGTCTTGGGCCTGCCCTGAGAGCAACGGGTTGGCTGGCCGGTGGGGAAAAGACTTAAAGTAAGAAAGTTTGGGGAATTAAGGAAGTTAGCGAGGGAAGGGTTAGAGAGCATGGCAAGGCGCTGAGAGCTGGAGATGGTAAAATGTATCCCGCAGAGCGGCAATACGTGATTCCTCTGAAAACGAGAATGCAAAGGGCAAGAATGCTAGAGAGTCATTTCTATGCTCTGTACTGAAATACACACAGAAATAGGGTATCATTGCATGCAGGAAAAGTGGAAGTGCATTAAAGCAAAATGGGGTAGTATTAGCCAAAGGAAAACCAAGGTCTTTTTAAAGGGCTTAAATCACTATAGTACGTGAAGAAGAAGGCGAGATTAATGGTGGTTTCATTAATAGCAATGCTCGAGCTCCTTTGAAAAAAAAACTGCGTTTGATGACGACAGTAAGTTTAGGCAATTGCAAACTAGGAATCATAAAAATAGCTGTTAAAAAAGAGCTTACTTGCTCTTGAGGGATTACATTTGGAGGAAGAAATGCTGGTTTCAGTGGATTTCATCCTATCCTTCCAAAGCTGTTATGCCTTTCTTGCTTCAGGTAACGAGTGATGCCAAAAGTGGTTCCCCCGACCTGAGCAGGGCTACTTCCCCAGCAGTATGCTATTCAGTGAGTGCTTGGCATAACCCAGCCCAAGTCAACTAACAAGGTAATAAACTGACAATTATTTGTGAAAAACCAGGAAAATACAGCGAAGTGATAAATGAGTGAAAAGTGGGATGGAGCATCAGTCTTAAAACAGATTTCCTGATGGATTGTCCTGTAAGACTCACACCAGATTTACATGTAGTATGACAGGACTGAACGCTGCTTTATCCCAGAGCAGGAAGATGTCTTCTATAGAAAAAGCAATTAATCTACACGAGCTGTCCTCTCTCTATTCACAAAGCTAGTTTCTTTTGATTACTTACCTACTGACAAAGGGAATAAATAAAAGGAATATGAAATACCTGTGTTGGCTCAGTACAATTTTGTTCCCTGACACAGAAGTAATATGCTCAGTGAACCAAGACAAATTAGTATTGTAGCAATGGGGACCTTTGCAGTAACGCTAAGAATGATCTGTGAACTCCAAATTAACAACCCTGAAGGTTAACCATTGATAATCTCAGAAGCTGCTTTTAGCGCACTTCTAGTGCATTAAGAAAACTGTAAACTCAAGCTGAGATCAGAGCTGTTCCTGAAGTATAGCTGAGCTTGGTGATGAGAGGTGTCGAAGGGAAGAGTGTCAATGTCCTCTTTAGCCTTGAAATCAATAACATCAATGCAAAGATGTTTTAGAATACCAGGACCTGTAGGTCATGGTGTGACTCAGGATGTGAGCTGCTGTTATATGAAGGAATTTCCAAAGTTAAGTTTTTCCTCAGTTCTCAGCTTTCACAAAATTTAGACTGTGTTTATCCTGAAGGCTTCAGCTGGGAGTGGCATGGAGAGCAAGTGTAATGTCCTACCTCAAGCTGTAGTTATTGTTAACTTGATTTTTTTTTTTCCCTTGTGGAGAGGGAACCCAAGCCTAGTGCTTTCCTTATCTTCCACCTGCTGTGCTAAAGGTTTGTGATGGACAGTAGTGAGCATGCCGAGGAAAAAATCCTGTACTGTCAAGAACTTCTGTAGGTGGTGGTGTTGGTTGCCATAGAGTTTACAGGCTTCTCTCTTACTGAGAGGTGAAGTGATTATATCAGCCAGTTTGGTGAACGCAGCTTAGTTAGCTTCTGGGAGCTTGTGCTGAATAGGAGAAATTACAGCTTCTGGAAAACACGCTTCTCTTGTAGCAAAATGCAGCAATTGGTATGAGATTCATGTTCACTGAGTTGCAGATGTCTGTCCCTGTTTGCTTAACGGCGATGGCAAGCTTCCAGAGGCTCTTCTTCTGTTTCACATGTTGCGGAAAGCCGTGGCCTGAATAGTTTTGCTGTAGTGACGTTATTGACACCGTTGCCTGCCCTTCCCTTCCTAGTCCCTGGCTCACCTTCAGCTGGAGAGCAAGGCCCGTAACGCTCCCACTTCTCGGAAAACCTTCAGGTGACGCAGAACCACAAGGAGCAGCTTGGGCATCTAAAGGTGATCCCACCCATCTTCCACACTTTAGAGGGCAGCAGAAGAGAGGTGGGAGAGCTCCTTCCACTGCAGAAGTGGCTGAAGGGGGCCGTGAGGAACAGGAGCTAATAGCTGTCGTTTGTCCTGCTTCTGGCTTCGAGTCTCCTCCTCCAGGAGCTGTGGCTGCCATTCAGGTGGTGCCCCTACGTGGGCAGAAATACCGGGGAGGAATGGGGCAAAAAGGCAGAGGTCAGGTCAGGGCTGTAGTGCTTTTCTGGGGCTCTTTCTGCTGCCGCTATGGCAGTTCAAAATGACTAGAGGAGGCTGTGAGGGGAAAGGCAGCAGTTTCTCAAATTGCCATTTGCTCTGCATACTGGCTTGAATCGCGTAGCCAGAGAAGGTATATTATAAGGAGTATTTTATTTTTCAAAACTTCTGATGCGGAGGGTGGTTTATGAATGGAAGGGGTGTTTTTTTCAGACTCTAGACAGATACTGCCAGTTGCTCCATTCCTGTTTTATCCAAAGTGCTTTTGCTGTTGATATTGTCTAGAAAACTGTGCTTGGCTACTTGTTTTTCAAATATTGCTGTATTTCCCAGTGCTTTCTTCAAAATGTTCTAGCTAGCAAAAACGATTAATTGTGATAATTTGTCATATTCTGCCATCACCATCTTTGTATATAGATTTTTCCTTGTCCCCTGAGCCAGAAGTACAGAAGATGCTTTCTTGACAATCGAAATCATAAATCTAGGTGCTTTTTTCTATCTTACCCTGAAAATACATGGGCTAGGAATTGTTAGTTCTCTTTTTCATTCTTGTTGGTGCTGGTGAATTTGAATATTATGATACCAGGGAATATCTGGGAGCTGCCTAATCCGAAATGCACATAGACAAGTGACGGAAGATGTGGCAACAACAGGGAGCTTGTATGAGGGAGTGAACATTTGCCTGTGAGGGGATGCTGGGCAAAGAGGGATAGGCAGGAGGAATTAGAAGTATTCCAGTGACCCATCTTCACTCAGAGACTGCCTCCATTCACCACGTTTGTGTTTCCAGCGTTCAGTGAGAGACTTGCGTGCTCTTAGGTCTGGTTGTTTCCAAATAAGCTTTGTAGATGCAGTGTGTCTGTAGGGTTTAGAGGTGAAAAGCCTTAATTTGGATCCAAATGAAACGGCAAAATGTCAAAACCACCATTTTCTAGAAGTGTCAAGCGTTGGACAGCAAATGTGTGCAGCAGTGAGTATTTTATTTGCAGCAGCTACTACTACCGCTAGACGGCTGTGTTGTTTTAAAATACACTGCCTATGAAAATCAGTGCCTAGGAGCTTGGGTTAATTTCTAAAATTTGGTTTCTCAAGGGAAGTGTAATTTAAAGTCAAGGGCAGGTGGGGGGGGCGGGGTGGAAACTATTCAGAATCAGTCTAAGAAATTCAGTTTTCTCAAGAGGAGACGTGGTGTAAGATACGTTCAAGTGCTGAGCACCCCTGTCAAGGGCAGAATTTCAAGAGTGCTTGGCTCCCAGTGGGACAGCCAGCTAGGGCCAAGTTTCCAGGCGTGCTGAGTTGTGGCTGCCACGTGCGTGAGTTACTGTGCTTGAGTGGGTTAGGCCACGTCAGATGAGTTTCTCTCTGCTGTATTCCTGTCTCCTGTGGCTGTGAGGAAAAAGGTGAACCAAAGCATCTTTCAGTAACTCTTGCATGCCTGTGCTTTCTGTCCCCATAGGGGAGGTTGCTAAAGATGCTCCACGTGCCAAGTTCTTCTGTGTTTTGGTGCCCACAGGGAAATGGGAGCATCTGAAAACTTGACCTCTACTGTGAATGCTGAGGGTCATGAGGGTAACATTAATAGCTGCTCTCAAAATGCCGTGGAGTCTTAACATTTTATCTGGCTGATCACTCTCCCAGAAGTACTTATACTGCTTCCTATCAGCTTTTGATAAACTGGATGGCTTTTATAAAGCAGCCATTGTAAGTTTATAATGCAATTACTCTGTGGTTGGTCTGTCATATACCTTTATGTATAATCCGAACGTTAACAACACGGCAGAGTGAAGGTAGTACACGAATACAGAGTAATCAATGTTAACAGAGTTTTAAAAGGCGTATTTTGATTATAAGGGCAAAGATGGGAAGGATGACACCGTCGTGTTGTTATTGCCCATGTGTATTGGCAGTGTCTTCGAGTGGCTGTTATCAGGCAGGAACCACGTTGTCTGGAGGATGCAAAAGGCATCCAAAAATGTGCAAAGGCATCTTCTGGTTCAAGGAGTTACTTGTTTTTGTTGTCTAAAGCAGTGTAATCACACTGTATTTGTAATGTAATTAGCCACTATAGCAAGTGCCAATTGCCAGGCTGTGATTGATTGTCTGTTAATCTATATTTCTTGTTCAGAACACTGCTGGATTTTAACAATGCGAGTGTCTCTCCAAACAACTGCTTCCCTGAGAGCGGTGAGAAGGATTAGATGAACACCATCTCAGCTTTTACAACCAACTATATATTTACTTTCAAGAGAACCTGTATCCAATTGCAACCCGAAGACAGCACCTGTATTGCTACGAGGCTCACTGAGGAGAGTACACACTGTTTGTGCACATGATTTATAGAAGTTATGATAAAATAAATATGTCAAATCTGTCCAGGGTGTTTGAATAGAGACACGAGGGAAATGTTATCTTCTTTTTAGCCAGTCCAGTAAACATTCGGTTCCGCCTTTGACCCTGATGCACTTTCAGAGGGCGTGGGACTGGTGAGATTACAGGCAGGTACCCTTGCGAGTGCAGAACATGCTTTGTTATTTCTGAGCTAAAAAATAGTTGAAGTTCTGTGGTGACATTTTCCACCTTAATTAATTGATGATATTCAAAAGTAAATAGGCAGCAATCATAGGCAGATTGGTTCCACTCTCGTGGATACCTGAGAGTGAGAAGAGTAACTGTGTGCTCTTTGATGTATAAACCAGCAAGGTTCCAGTACAAATACCATCCTTTAGACATTATACTCAGACTTGCATGCAGGACATTTAAAACATTGCTGCCTTTGTAAAGATGTCACAAGGACAATTTGGTTGATGTAAATCTTCTGCTTATAGACCGCCTATAGACTTTTAAAACCCTTTTGATTTCTATAACCATATTTCACTGGGAGTGTGGTGCTCTGCGCTTGGTAGAGCTAATTCATCAGAGGACCTTTTCTAAAGTTGGTTTTTGCATTGCCACCAAAAAAAAAGTCATTGGTTTTTGTTGCTCCCCAAGGATGAATTACCTGCACTTATCTTGACTAATACTGTTTCGCTTACAAAGAAAGAGTAATAATCACTCGTTTATTTGAACAGAGTAGAATAACAGTTGTGTGCAGACTTCATGAGGAAATAGCACACGTGTTCCCTAACAAAATCTGTTTTACTGTCTCCTTCCTGCTGTTTGCTTGCTTGGTGTTATATGCTATTATATGCTAGCTGCCTAAGGGTTGAAAGAGGAGTAATTTCTTTGAAGTCAGGGATCAGTTAAGAGTACTTGGCAGTCCTGTGTCCTTCTAGCCACCTGTGTCTGATGGTGGCCAGTTGCAGGCGCATGTCAAAAGATTATAAAACCAGGGCAATCACATCAGGTTCTCTAAGCTCTTAGCTTCTGACAGCATGCAGCCTAGGGACTTAGGGACTAGAGGAAGTCATAGCCACTTCTTCGTGTTTAAAAGCCGTTAATGAACCTTCCTTTGTGAACTCAGGAGTCCCACTGCTTTTGGAATCTACTTTTGCTTTTGGCAACTGCTGCAATGGGTTGTGGTCTTAATTCACTGTGAAAGGGAATCACATTCCAGGTATGTCTGCAGAATGATTTTTTAGCTGGGAAGTCAGTCACTTTTTCATTCTATGCCCTTGTGTAACAGCATACTCAGAACAGCTGCTTGCTCCAGGTGTTTTGTGCAGAAAGGATTGAAGACTAAGGCCCAGATGGTTCAAACCTGCTTTGGGATCTACTTATTCAGGCAATGGTATCTCATTGAAGAGAGCTAAGCCCTTTGAAACCAAAGAGACGTAGTTGCCTAAATAATACATTTGAGTGCCTTTTTTTTTTAAAATCCGAAGAAATCAATATGTGTAATTTTTTTACCACTTCACACTCTACAGTGCATTAATGTCCCAATCATTTTTTGCTTGCTGATAAGATGATCGTGATGTCACTGACATGGTTTGGTGGGTAGTGACATAGCTTGGAACTTTCACTGGGTCAGCAGCTACACCTTCTTAGTTAGCTGGCATTAAGGGTTTTGAATGCAATCCGAAGGCTCTGCAGCTAGAAGTGGAAAAACTAGCATCTTCCATTCATGATTGATATACCTGGCATTCAAAGAAAGTTCTCTAGTTCTCTTTGCTTATGTTATCAATTTCAAGGCTGAAAGATACCATTATACTTTTCTATTCAACATCTCTCATAACCAAGGGCAATAATTCTGTTCACCAAATTTTTGAATTATTTTTACCAATTACATAAATGAACACATAATTTTATTTTGACAGATTGAAAATTCACTGAAAAAACAAAGAGTTGCTGGAGGGTTGGGAAAAGGAAATATTTTTTTTATTTGGTTCAGCGGAGAAAACAAAAAATAGAAGGAGAAAGGAAAGATTTTGAAGAAAACATGTTGATAAAGCACTATTCAAAATGAAATATTTTAAGTGACATTTGAAATGTCAAAATATTTCTATTTTGAAACTTAATCCTTTGACTCTTCCATTTAAAATAGTGGTTTGGTTTTGTTTAATAAATGGACCAAGACAGAGAAAGAAAAGGTGAGACAAAGAAATGGAATAGTCCCAAAATGAAACAAACCCTCTCATTTTGTGTCAGTCTGAAATAAATGTTCATGTTTTGCAACCAGTCCTTTGTTTCTCCAGTTATAGCGGGGATAATGACTTCCTTGGTTACTTATTCCAGTGGTTAAATGATCTTGCTGTTGTAAAGGTGCATCTTGGTCATAATCTGTTTAATGACATTGAACTAGACTGTGGCTTTTATAGGGGAGGCTTTTTAGTTGATTTATAGCATTTGCATTGCTGTAATCAACACTGTGGCTGTTGTAGTAGAGGCAATTTCTGGTAGTTAATGACTGTAATCTAAGAGAAAATAAGGTATTGTGATAAAGGGTTTCAAAACTAATGCAGTGCTAATGCAGGCTAGAAATGAGGAACATTATTCTAACTCTAAGGCTAACTAATTGTTTTAACAATTTGACTAGGATTTTGTTAGATTCTTCTCTGTTCTATTTCTTAATCAAGATTGGCAGTCTTTTTGGAAGATGCCTCAGTCCACAAGAAATGACAGGCTTCATTCAGAAGTCTGAATCATCTGTCTGAAATCATACAACCTGAATTATGCAGAAGATGAGAAGACACTTTTGTGCTTTTCATATCTTAAAAGAGAGTAACACCTCTTATTACCTATTGGGCAATAGTGTAGCTCCATTGAAGTCAAAGGCAAAGTTCCCTATAATGTCAACGGAGTTCCCATTTGACCGCTGACTCAGCAGTAAGCGCTTCCTCAGTTTAGGTGGCTGTGTTGAATAAAACCTGAGGGTCTCTCTGTCTGAACCTTAATTGTATGGGTGGGGGTGATAAAAGTGTTTTGCCGAGATGTTTGACTTCCTGCCTGACTGTTGTAGCAATCATCCAAATGCGATTTCAATGCAGTTATGTGGAAGAATAGCCCTGTAGCACTCCTCAGTCTCAGATTCCTTCAAGCCTTAGGCCAGGGACATTTTCAAATGCCTCTAGTACCTGCTGTACTGAGACAGTTTACCGTAAAGCGTTTAGAAGTACCACACAGAGATAAAGTGGTGCAAGGAGGTCTTCCAGACTTTCTTTGGCTGAGAGGTTAGGTAGTTTCTTCAGACCTTTTGTGTTATCCAGAGTAGGGTTTTGGTGGTTGTGGTTTTGTTTTTCTTTTTTTTTTTATTAAGCTTATGCTAGATAATGAATTAGCATTTGAAAATAAGACTTTTTTTTCTCGTCATAAATCACGAAGGAGTAATTGCCTCAACAGAAAACCCAATTAAAACCTGCTGCCACAATGGCTCAAGGGCCTCCTGAATGCATGATTAACACCTTGTGCCCTTTGACTTCCAGTTAATAGGTATTTAATCTATTACCCTATTTAAACCCAGCTTCAGGAGTGCATTATAATGAGGTTCACTCACATGTGTTGCCTGGGCTATGAGGGGGTGAGAAGCTCAACTTCTTTCTTCATAAAGTCAATAGAAGGGCTGTAGACCAGCAAAGTGGTGAGTGTGAAACAGTACCAGCACTTTCCGTTCTTTGGTGTGTGTAATGACTACTAATTAGCTTCTCAAGCTTTGGCTTAAATTACATGTTGAAAAATAAAAGTAAAGTTATTTTCAAGAGTAAGTTTTGTCCCTGAGAGTGCTGGAGGGAAGGAAGCTCATCCACTAGTTGTACGAGTTGGGTATAATTTCATGTACTTCTACGTTGAGTTTGTGCACTTGACAGTGGTACCCCTCAAGAGATAATGCTTGCATTGGAAGTTGACCATTATATACATATGTGTAACTCTGAATAAATATTTCTTCAGAAATGCCAGAGGAGAGAACTGGGTCTTGCCAGCATCTTTAATGTTTACTGCTGCCTCCATCTGCTGCTGCTATGTTTTCCTCTCTTGAGATCCAGTTTGTTTTGACTCTTATTACCCTTGTATGTTAATTACATTCATGCTGTGCTCTTATTGATGAGGAAAAAGTTGACACAGAAAGGCCAGCAAAGAACTTGCTCTTTGTTACGTGTATCTGTTTGCTTTAGTAATGTGTGGGCATTCTTCTATTATACTTTTTGCATGTTTCTTTGTGATTCCAGTCTTGGAAACTATGAGGTAAATTAGGGAAAAACTGTACTGAAATCCATTAGTGCCAAGACAAAGCAGATTTTGCTATCAGTTATTGTTTAATTGGACCAGATATTTTATAGACTGCTGGTGTCTTCTGTCTCTAGAACGTTGCCTGTTGGTCTGTGTCTTTTACTTAACAGGCCTTAAATGCATTCTGCAAGAGGTACGGAGTGCTGTGCTCTGTGACCCTGTGGGGGGGGGGGGGGGAAGAACCTGTTCTTGGCATTTGGTCTGATGACTGTTTTGATTGCTTCATTTTTTAAGGGCACGTTTTTGAGGTAGTGGGTTCTCATACCCACTGTTCTTTCATCTGAGAACATCCCGAACCCTGGGTGGCATTGAGGTAATTAATGTACTTCTCAAGAAGGAAGATGTCTTGCCAACAATGCGTTCATACCTCACAGTAGACAATTAGCTCAACAAGTAGCTACAGATAATGTATTCGGTGACTTGGCAGTGCAAAATGGAAGAAGATGCAGCTACGTGGTCTTATTTCTTAGCCTTTTGGGTATCTTAACACACATCCTTCAAAAATCCATTCCATCCTTCTGCAGCACAATCAGTTGGCATATAAATATGCTCAGTGTCTGGTATATTTTGAGTGAGATAAGACTGGAAATGAATAGAGAGGCAGTGATAGAAACAAGGCTAAGCGGTTTGATACCCATGGATTTGGAGGCCTGAATCAACCTATAATTTGCTAAATTATCTGGTGGTTTGCCTTTGTATATTGTAGTGATTTCTCATTGCATATTGGCAACGGTACAGCTTTAGGGAAAGGTATAAACTTTATCCTGAAGGCATGAGAAACAATGGCCAAAATTGAAGGCTCAAATCCTTTTGAAATTCATGAGAATATCTCAAGATTTTTATGTTCTTAGACCAGGCAATGAGTTAGGGAGTGGAATACGGCTGACAGCTTCATCAAGGTTATCTGAGGTGGTGGTTATTGTAGATGGCATGATTTATGTTCAGCATTATGTAGGCTTATTAAATTCTATTGCTAAAATCTAGTTCTTCTCTGCTTAGTGCCGACGCTGAATGTTACAGGAAATTTTGTTAAACCACACTTCTGTTCAAACTTGTTGCTGTATTCCAGTGAGACACAGCAGTTTACACAGTATTTGGGGTGTACTTAGAAATGAGGTTCACTTTACGCTATGACTTACACAATTTACCTGATATTTATGTTCAAAAAGCAGTTCTACAATACAAGTTTTAGGGTCTGGTGGTTGCATTTTTGTATTCATAAGAATATTCCCTTTCCTGGTATGCAGACACCTTGCGAAAGAAGAAACTGCCTATGTTGTATAACCCCTTACACAAAAACTGCTTTCAAATATTAGTGAAGGTAATTTCACCTGTGTGTTTTTAAGGAGAAATATGTAAGAATACCAACCAAGTTACAAAGATAATGATGTATCAAAAACTCTGTAAGATATGATTTCTGGGCAAATGCAAGAAAAAGGAAATTTGATGCCAGAATCTTTGTAGCTAACTCTTACAAACATCATAATTTTTTCACGGGTGTTTCATCAGGGAGGAGTCCAAAAGTACTAATTTGCATCATATCCCTATGTGGAGTAAATTGATATAGCTCTGCTTGAAGTTGGTAAAACTGTGGTGAATTTAATCTTCTGGGACCTGTGGCCATAAAGCCAGAAATTCTCTGAAATTTGAATCACATCGCAATATTCTTCATCTTGCAGAGAGGCTTGTGTTTCAAGGTGACTGGATTTTCTGAGTATTGCTTCAGAAAAAGGTGGCAAGCCAGGGACTTGCTTTTGGACTGCTATGGGATTGTTATGTCTCACAACACTGAAAAACAGCCAACGGTTGCAACAGACCTGTAGTTTAACAAAATTTTCAGCACACGGTGTTGATGCGGAGCAGCGTATATAATAATAAGTATCTTGTCTGGAGTGCCTATCCAAGAAGCCTTTGCCAGGGAAAGATAAAGATGATCCAGAGAAGGTGCTTTTAGGAGGAGACTTGCCTAAAATTGGGTAGAGCGTGACTATACAGATAGCTACCCATTTGGTCACTGTTCCTGTTCCAACTGGGTACCCCAAGTAGTCTTAACCATGTCAGATATCAAGCAAAATACTCTTTTCTTTTGCTTACTGTTGGAATACTTTGGGGAACTTTTAAGGAAGGGCTGGTGATGGGCAATGCTGTTTGGCTGATGGGGCTCATCACAAGCAATGTATTGCTGTGATCTGTGTGAGGGAAGAGGCCTAATCAAATTTTCTTCTTGCTGTGTCCTCTGGCGTAAGGTGCTATATTTGGGAACTGCCTTTCCTATCTGCTGACTCATCTGTGTCAAAAATAAAAAGAATGTTAGGCTGTTTTTAGACCAAGGAAACTGTTAGAATTTTTATAGTACTTGGCATCTCTTAGAAACAGAAACGATTGTCTCTGCAGTTACCAGTACTTCTATAAGGTACATGTCTATCAGTAAATAAAACAGACCAGGTCCTTTGCTGTGGTCTTGAGGGCAATTTGGCCTCGCATGGCTTCTGCCTGTAGGGCTACACGCATGTCTGTCCCTACTTTTCCCCACCATCCGTGCTGCATATGAGAAGCATGCTCTGTGACCATGTCCTTGCATTGTCTGGGTGACGTGGGCCAAAATGGGGTCAGGCAGCATGACAACAAGTGGTGTCACGAGACAGTGCTCATACCTGCGCCCTGGCTGGTTCACTAGTACAGACGTGGCCATGGAAGACGGTAACGAAATTCCAGGTTCATGCTCCAGAGTCATTTGTTCTGTGACATCCCCCTTCTGCTGCTGTTCGCATCCAGATCTTCTGTCTGAATCTGAAGGAACTTGACTTTCTCTCGGCTCTGAGCCTAGAAAAGGTTATCAATCAGCTGTGGCTGGAGAAAATAGCCCTCATGGTCAGGGTGTATTGGAAGAAGCCTTGAAGGGCTCCAACCCCATTTTGTTTGATGAAGTATTGGCTATGTGTAGCCAGAGGATGATTTGTCACTTGAGGCCTTTGCAGGTTCGACTTCTTTACCAGTTGCGCAGAGAGGGTCACCTTTGCCTCCTTAAGATACTTGCAAAAGGTTCCTGGTCTGACACTAGCTGAGTACAACTCACTCCGTAAATGAATAAAATAATTAACTCCTTAATTGGCTCACTTTTCAAAAGCCTACACTTTCATATTTTCTTCCATGTCACCTGTGCTTGTTAAATTCATTGCTAATCAAGAAATAAATTGCTTAATCGCACCAAGATTCTGCCTGAATCCTGGAAGTATTGGAGTTGTAAATTATCTGGTCTAGGCTGCTGTGAAGTTATAATTGCATTTTAAGAGCTAACTGGATTACCACAGAGATGTCTTTGTTAGGCATTAACACCTTCCTCAGGTGGTAAGGTCACAACGTGGCATTTCTCATTGCTTTCCTCTGTCTTTGGTTTCTGTTCTTAGATTCTACGTGCTTGAATTTTCAGTGATGTGGGCAAATACATTTACAGGCATACACATTTATAAATCTTATAATGGCATGCAATAAACATGGGGTTCTTTTGAAAACACATTTACTGTGTTGTGTTAACTTTTTTTCTCCCCTAGACACATGAGGGGAGAATATATAAACACTGTGGACTAGTGCCCCTCCTACTTGTGTTTTGTGGTGTTCAGACTTTACTACAGATCTCACCTGGGCTAACATGGAAGATCCTGTTTGCAATGGTTCAGGAGGTATCTGCTGGAGAACCTGGGAGCTAAATATTGTAGTGTTTGTACATCAGGAGGAATGTGTAGACATGATCACTTAAGACCTAGTCTCAGAACCACGAAGCAGGTGCCAACGAGCCTTGGTAAGAACATGGAAACTGAGCCAGATAACCAGGGTTAAGTCTGGCTTGAGCACATCTCTATGAGTTGCAATTGCATCTTGGTAGATGCCCCATTGCAATCCCATTGAATAACTCTGTTCTAAGCAGTGTTTTTCATAAGGGTGCTTTTCAAAATGTTAAATCAAGTTCCTTCAAACTGGCACATGTTCCTTCCGGGGTGGTCAAAGAGTGAGCCAAAGCAGGTCTGGTACTATTAGCAACTACCTCATAAGGACTATTAGAGGATGGGTGTCATCTCAGAGAACAGGGAAAGTGTAAGTGTGAGGCCTAATTTTTAAAATGGTTGAAGAAAGCCAAAGGGGAAATAGAAACAGAGGACCTGGAAAAGAGCTAACAGACTACAAACGTAACGAATCATCAATATGATGCTCTTGCATGGGGGAGACACCATTCCAAAGCTTCTAAACAGGACGGTTGTGTACAAGGTAATGTTCCTCTTGGCAATGTTGAGGCATTGCTGAATTCTTGTGTTTAGTCTTGAAATGTCCAGAAAGAGTGTGTTGTAGATTCAGAGGTAGTAAAACTAAAGCTTTCAGAAATATGCCCTTCAAAGGAAGCGTGCAGGGATTGCGCTCTGTTTAAAAAAAGTAACTGAAGTTGGGGCATAAGATTTCAAGACTGCTACAAAAATGGGGATAATCAACTGCCGGCTAACACTGCAGAGAGCAAGACATACTGCACGGCAAGAGTTTGTCTTGAATAATAGGGACTATTTTTTTTTTTAACTGTGAATTCAGTTATACAGTTAAATATAGTTGTTCTTAAAATTGTTATTCCAAAGAAATTCCTTAAGATAGACCACCTCTGTCAGGTTTTATTCTATAATTAGTCCTGTCCTACATTTCTTTTTTTTTATGACTAACTCCCACAGGAGCCAATGGGAGAAAGGCATGCCTGAAAATCCCCTGAATTATATGCTGAGGTGCTGATCTGTGAAAGCCCCTATATGATAATGAGATTTAAATACTTAAAATACCCCTGAGAAATCTGAGTATGAGGCCTTCCAAGGTTTTAAAACAATGACTGAAGAGCCCTGAATTTGAGCATAAATTGTTCCTGTGTTTTCTGAAAATGGAATTTGTAAGTGCTGAATATCTCAACAGGCTGCTCTAGCCCCTTGAGATCCACCTCCGCCTCCTCGGACCCAGTCCTTCCTGTGGTACAGGTGCCTAAATAGGTCTGATCTGAGGTTCTCAGTCCCAGGTACTAGCATAAACTGATGTATGAACCATGGCCTGTAAAAAGGTTAACATCCATTGATTCTTACACCTCATAGGTGCCTTCTGAAAATACTTTCTCATGTGCTTCTCACAGTGGCTGTTAGCAGATCTGCCAAGGATGCTACGGCTCCTGTTCAGACTGGGCTGGTTTTGAAAATACCCTGTTTACTATAAGATGATCATCCTGCTCTGCTGGTTAGTCAGCTTTTAGAAACATCTTTCCTGCAATGAGAGAATTTCTCTGCTTACTGCAAAGATTTTCTTGAGTTGATTGATATTTAAGCATGTTAATATTTAAAGCTTGCGACCTTTGCTTCTCTTGTTTTTCCATTGCCTCATTAACAGCTATAATCATCATCACCAACGCCCTCCTGATACCGCATACCCTCTGCATTTCAGTACACGCATACAACTTGCTCAGCACTTCTATGTAAAGCTTGCCAACCCTCCCAGCCCCTCTGCATCAGAAGATTACTTATTTCCCATACAGCATGAATGGTTTCCAGTTCTGCAAACTGCTTGCTGTGGGGAGAGGGCTTGGGAGGAATCTGAAGCTAGCGAGCAAGGCTTCTGTCCTTTTTCTCAGATCTTCACATGTGAGAGAGGTTGGACTTGATTCCTTCCTTGTACTGATTTCTTACAAGTGCATATTCTGTTTGGTGGAAGGATTTCTTCTAAATATCTCTGCTCTTTGCCACTCCCCCCTAACCCCCCCCGCAGTGTCGTTCTTTGTGCATCTCCTTCCAGTGAGCTTGGGTAGGCTTTGTGATGCAGGAGTGAAACTTAAAAATCTGTAGGCTTCTGATTTTGAGCTCAGAAACCTCTACCATAAGAAATGAAGTTGCACACAGCTTCACTGTGTAAAGTATGGGGCTTTTGGTGCTTGCTGGACCTGTAGAAGGATGGATGATGTTCTGAGAGCACACCATGACCTCTTGCACGCTGACTCCCTGTGAAGCAGGGAGTTGTACCTTGCTTTGGCCCTTATCTGGGAGATGTCTAGAACAACACAAATGGAATTTGGAAGGAGGCCTTGAACAAACCCACTGACAGAAGGCTGTATTCCACCAGTCCCCTCAAAAGCCATGCTTGCTCGCCTGCTTTATATGCTATTAGCAGCTGGCTTCCCACTTATCAAACAGGTGATAGAGGAAGGATGGGAATTCTAGTAAGTGCAAGTGGATACAGATCTATGCCCTTTTTAAAATTTAAGATTGGCACCAGAATCTGGCAGTGCACTGCCCCAATCACTGTGAAGACAACTTTGAGACGAGCTTTAAAAGTGAAGTGAGAATGTAGTTTTCCTCAGCAAAGGAAAAGTAAGGCACTGGTTTTGTGGGCATGAAGGTGTTCTACAGCTAGGATGCCTTTGGGATAAAAGATGCCAAAAATCAGGCAAAGGATGTTGCAGTGATGATAGATGCTGTGGGTATTTTGGGTTAGAACACTGTTCCAAAGGCCATGGAAATAGTAGCCACAGCTTAGTCTGAATGGCTTTGGGACTGGGTTTAAGCTTTCTCTCTCATACAGCAACACCCTCACTTTCTGTAGCATAAACCATGCTGTCTCCGTCCCTGGCAGTTTGCAGCACGGTTCAACTGTGCAGTAAGAAGTGTGCACATTCTCCATCAAAGTCATTTGTGCTGGTAGCCTCTGTGTTCTTGGCGATTAATCGGTCTTATATGTACCTGAGTCAGCCTCAACCCCTGACTGTTTCTATCAAAGATGCTTTTAACAGAACAGGTGTTAATAGGAAAGGGGTTAACTTGGAATTTTGTATTCTGAAAGTCAAAGGGGCACATGCTCCTGCTGTATTCACTGGAAAGAAAATTAAGAAAGGAACTAAAATCAATTATCCATGTGATAGCTTCTCCTTGGGTTCAAGGTAAAGTGGACAACTTTCTAAAATTAAAACAAATGCATGCAGTCTAAACCTGATGAAAGGGGAGGTTGCAGGCTACACCCATATATCAAGAACTTGTAACTTACTTGGTTTACATAAATTAATACATAAAAATCCAAGTCTGTATGGTCAAAAAAAAGTGCTATTTTATGTGTTTGCCTTTACATATATAAAAAATACACTTTTTTTAGGAATTGTATTGCATTCCCAGCAGCTTTTGAGAAGAAATATCAAGGAGGAATCTTCCACAACCACTCTCATTCCAAGGATGTTGTTTTTACAGAAACCCAGAGAGAACAGTGCTTTTTCTCTATCTTTTTGAGGTATTTAAATCATTAGGATCACTTTCAATTCCATTGCTAGTTTTGAAAAATATAATCATAAGGCCTTCTCCCTCAAGCCCTACAATGACAGTCTCAGTTTCCCTTTATTGCTACTTTCTGTTCTTGGGGATGGTAGTGTACAGAATTAATTTCTGTCTTGATATTGCGTCTTTGTTACTTAGTAAAAATCTCTCTCATCTGCTTGTTCTTTAAAATCCTAAGAGACTAGTTTCTTAGAAAAACATGAAAGTGAGATTTTAATTATATCCCTTAAATTGTACTTGGATATTAACCCCCCCTTTAACTCCTAAAGAAATATCATGTTCTTTGAGTCTTTAGGCTACATCAGGCAAATTGCTGCAGTTGTGTGAAAAGGTTCAGCTCCATTACCCAGACAGAAAGTAATGAAGTGCTAGAAACTACAGACATACCACTTTTTGCAGTTTGCTTGATAATAGTTATTCTACAGCTATTTCTAGGATGGTGGTGCCTAACTCATTGAGCATTTGGAGGAAACCAATGTGGTTTGTTAAGCTTGCGAGTTGAGGGGGTGGTATGGTTAGGACCCCTGTGCTGGCGCTCTGCTTGCTTTCCTCCCACAGTTGTAATAACGGTGAATGAAGTAGAAGTTGTATTTAGCCCTCCTTAGTGAGTCAGAGGCCGTTAGGAATGACTCGGAGGAAAAATACCTGAGAATATTGAATTGCCAACAAAGCACAATAGTCCTGCGATCTTACAGGAGTATGAAAGCTGACTGGCTCTGCAAGACTAATAATACAAATGAAACTACTGTTCTGCTATTGCAGTCCTCTCTGTCAGTTCACTTTCATGCTAAACTCTGCTGGTACATGGTCTGGAGGGGAGCAGACAACCTTTCTGAGGTGGTGTGTTAGAGTTTTTCACGCCCAAATTAGAAGTTACGTGTGCTGCAAAAAAACACAGTGAGGAAGTGAGTGTCTCTTGAAGTGAGACAAGATGCTGCAGATTGGCTAAATGGTGGCACCTCACTTTTTTTGTGACGGAAAGTCCCCTGACTCCTGCTGCAGCCTGAGCGGGGACTGGCTGCTTCTCACAACACCTCGTTAGGTACTGTGATTCCACCTTTGTGTGTTCATTCAGTTCTGCCTACAGACCTTTTTCTTGGCCCCATGAACCCGAAGGAGGGGTCAGGAGGCTGACGTGGCAAAGTGCAATCTGGAAGCTGGCAGTGCTACCCTAGCTTAGACGGGCTGAGGCTATAAGCCTCTTCACTGGGTATGTGAGAGAAGGAATAGGCAGCTTCAGGCGTTCAGAGCGGGACTTGGAAAGAAGCTAATATTAACTTGGGATGTTGGAGGTGAAGGACCGAATCCCCCTCTAAAAGAAGTACTGCTGTTGGTCATATGGATACAATTATACAGATGTAGGTAGATCCATACAACCCTATGCGAGGATGCTCTGATGGGAAAGTGTTGGCTTAGGTGTGTGCGCACATGTGCAGCTGTTAAACTGTTATAATACACCAGTTTAAATTCATATCTTGGATTATACAGAACACTTTAGATCTTGCAGGTTTTGGGGAGCTGAAAACAAAGCCTCATAATTATCAATGGTATTGTCAATTATGGTAATCATCTCCTTATTCTGGTAAGCAGTCCTGTATACAGAAATGCTAAAATACAGCCATTAGCAAGCCTCCGTGTTAGAAACTTTTGTGCAAGGCTTGGTGCATCCACAGGCTTATAGCCTGCAAATTGACAAGGATTTGGAAAGGAGAAGCATTTTTACAGGTGACCAAGCATTCCAAGTGATAGTGGAAAGCATTCAGATGAAAATATGTAACCTAAAGGCAAGGGATGTTAAACAGCAGCTGAGAATCTGAACTTGGTTGTTAAATAAGGGATGTGAGCCTCTGTGCTCTGGGGCATAAGCGATCTTAAATTGTTTAAAGGAGAGGAAAAACTGAGTACTTGAGCATCACATGGCAGCCAGGTGTGGACTTCCTTGTGCTTTTCTCTAAAGTGCATATAGTTCTGGACTTGATTCCCACGCAGGTCTAGATGGACCACTTCTCTGCTGCATGCTGAAAGTTTCTCTGTCCCTGTGTGGAACTTCCTAACAGCATGTGTATCTGTTTTATTGCATTCAACATCTTCCAGTCTAAATATAGTTTGATTGCTTTCCAAATAAGCCTGGGTCTGCTACTTATTCTGATTCACCATTGTAAACCTAATCATTTGATGTTCTCAGTAAACAGACGCTCTGGGACGCAATTGGTGATTATTTTAAAAGAAATCACTGCAGTATTCCAGGCTATCTTCATTAATTCTTCGGGATACGATCATGTCCCCCCCATCACAATCTCATAACAGAAGTTACTTAAAAAGAAATCCAACCAACACCCCATATCCAAAAGCCATATCCCTAATTGCTGCAAATTTTAAATATTCATTGCACATCTTCAAGATTTTCCAATGTAAAACAGTTTCAGTGTTTCTTTCAGCATGAGGCAGACCGTGTGTTGTACATCTTTATCACAATAGCATCTCTGACAGTGTGGTGACTCAAGGTATTATTTGATGGCTAATGTAAAGGTACCTATTTAGTTCAATTTATAGTCCTGGAATATTTGAACATGCCGTTAAGGTGCATCCATATGCTTATAAATGTAAAAGGGCCAGACAGGCAGTTCACCGTGTTCACAAATTGCTCTGGCTACCACAATGTGTCAAGAATGTGCAAGAGAGTATACGAAGTGCTGTTATGCTTTTTGCTTCTGTGGCGCATCTTATTATATTTGTGATAAATGTTGGCAGGTTTCCATGGTTAAGGAGCTGTTCATGGCCAGTGTCTAGCCTGCTGCTATTTCTATGGATGTTACCATGGGCACTGATGGAAGGAAATTCATATCGAACAGAAAACAATCATGGAAAAAGGGCAGGAGGCAGAAAAGAAGGGACAGCGATAATTGTGTTGGGGTCAGGACGGTCTTGTAACTGTGGAAGAGCTGTGAAGCTGTAATGGCATTGTATGGTACAGAAATATTCAGTGTATATATGCTGCAACTAGGGAAGGTGGGAGGAAATAATGCTCCCAGCCTAAAAGCAAATGTATGGCTGTCATCCTAATCATCTAGGAGCCATGACTCTTAAGCTCACAGTGCTAGAATGAAAAAAATATGTCGTTCTCCGCAGACAATACAGAGTGAGTGTGTGTCCCTAATTCACCCCTGCAGGAGCATGCTGCCTATATATATAATCACATTTGTGTGCAGCATGGAGTATGTCATCTTGGGAGTACTACAACACCCAGGCAGCTTCACTGATGTGAGCAGCTGTCTTGGCTGAGATGAGGACAGCACATTTGAGGAAGAAGATTAAAAAAACCCCAAAACACTGCCCCCCACCCCCTCCCCCCCAAAACCCAACAAACAACCCGAAAACAAACAAACAAAAAAAACAAAACCAAAAAACCATCAAGCTTCTTGCACATTCATTTGATCCTGGTGCTGCTGTGCAGTGTTGATTTCCCAATATAATTTAAATCCCACATAGTTCTGCTAGTATTTGGGATATAAGATGTAGAAACCTTATGGCCATGGTGATTTCCTTAAGCACAAGTGATCCTCATGTAATTGGGTGTATTGAGAGGGTCAAGGCTGCTGACTAGGATTTCTGATGTGCTCATTTTCAAGGGTAGAAGTTCATGTTACCAAGTTTCAGTTCCAAACTGACCCTGTCTTTCATAACCAGCATCTCTTCTGCCTTTAGCTTTTCTCCTGCCATCATCTTTGTTTCCTGACTCAAAAGCAGACCGCTCTTTCGTGACATGCCAGGAATGAGAGCTACTATTAACTTTTCCTTCTTGAGCACCTTTGAGTTGAATTGCTGCGAAGAACATGAGCTATCCAGCAGAGAACACTGGAAGCACCTGCCAGCGTGGGAAGTGTATGTGAGGAAAAGTTGGGATGAGATTCAGAGGCTATATATTGCGAGGATTTTGGAAAGTATGTTGTGTGTGGGAGAGGTGGCAGATGACAGCCCTTCATCTTCCTTGTGCATTTTCATTCTTCGACCACCTTCCTTTTGTTCACAGTGAAGGAACCTGCGTGGTGTCCTGACTCCTGCTCTCCTTCTGAGCAGCTTATAAAACTTTCTGTGTGAGCAAAGTGGGCCTTGTTTGTGGTGAGCACTTGGCTCTGTCTCCTGGCTTTTCGTGAGTAGCAGTTGACCTGCTGCCAAAGGCCTGAGGAAAGTTTGTGGGAAAAATGATTAAATGATTCGCAGTGGTCTAAAAATTAATCTTGTAAGACTTGGAGTTGTAGTTTTCCAAGCGCTTTCTGGATATGTCAAAAATATTTTCCTAGGTTATCAGTACTTCCCCTTCCCTAGAAAGAGAAGCACAGAAATGTGAAAGTAAGAAAATTATTTGTGTATCTCTTTGAATGTCAAGAAGTGTGTGTATACAGAGAAAAGACTCTCTTTTTCTACTTTATACTCGGTATTCCCATCCTTAAACTAAGTCTTAAGCATACCACACACACAAGCTTCCTTTCTTTCCCCTGTTCTCCTTCCTAAATTAAGCTTTCTTTTGTTCATGGTGAGGAATCCCAAATCTGTTCATCATGTCACTTCTGCCCTACCTCATTCCTTGTGGTGCTTTGGTTTCTATGCAAATCCACGTAAGACTTTATAATGATGTTTTACTTCCATCTTGCACTTCTGTAACCTAATAAACAAACCCCAGGGCATTGGTGAATTGATTTCAGAAGCTTTAATAATGGTACAGTACTTCTGCTTTAAGAAATATTGTTTTAATCAGAAAGTTTAAGGTTTTAATGTGAAATCTCAGAACCACTTCTGCACCCTTCAGTGTAGCATCTTTTTGTTGATTTTTTTTTTTTTCCTCTCTTGACAAGGAGTATTTGTGACATACTGCTCTTCGTATTAAAATTTCCAATAGCAGGAGCTAGTCAGTGTGGACAAGTGCAATGTTTTCCTGATGAAATCGCATCAGTACTTCCTTTCACAGCTTTTTCTCTAGTTTATTTTGAGGAAAGAGAAGGGGAAGAAAAGATTGCTCTTCTAGCTGGAAACTTAGTGGCATCTTAATGGGCCAAAGGAGATCAAAATATCATTCATGTTTACTTTTCTTGTCTGGGTTTTGCAAGAAATATTATTTAGTGCTCCTTTCTGTTAAACATTTAAGTATAGTTCTGTCTGCACATTGGGGCAAAGAAGGCATTTTTTGCTGCATTTTAGTCTAAGGGAAATTGGGGAAAATGAACAATTTCGCCTTGAGAGGTATGAAGCGTCGCTGTAGCAAGCTTCGTACTTGCTGGTGTGAGATGGGGTAGTTACTCTCAAGATTATTTCTGGGAGAACTAAAGACTTCTCATGTGAAGTGTTTCTCTTTGATTTGCTGCTTTTACTTTACCTTTTCTTGCTTTATTGCTTCTTGTTTTTCCTGTTATATATGCTCATCATCCCTTGTATAAAAATGAATCTTGATATCAAGTTGCAGTCCTCAATGGTCATAAAAATATGTGAAAAATGTGGAAAGAGAAAAGAGCCCAGGCGTGTCTGAGTGCATGTGCGAGGAGCGAGAAAGTGACAGGTTTATGATTCTTTTCAGACCAAGACACTTTAATATCTGCAGCTCAGGAACAGCTGGGGCACTAAATCTTTCCCTTCATGCTGGGAAACCAGCGGATGGAGGATGGAAGCCCAGTGCTCCCAGTGGGCAAATGCAGTGGGAGTTTATGACGCCTCGTTCCCTGTGACACTCGCTCAAATTGGCCTTTGCCACAGTAGAAACAATGCTATGGAAGGGGCATGTGATGGGGCAAGAAAATAAGAGGAACCGAAGGGAGATAAAACACTGTAGCTGAGAGCAAATGAACGTGGAGTGGGAAGAACTGGAGTTCGCATCGAGCAGGTCACTTATGACCATAACAAAGGGAGGAAAACTTCCCCAGGGATGGCAGCAGGAGAAGCTGTAGGCTAGCTGATACTGTTTCTTTGCTGGCTGAGTCTCTCTGAATACCTCTTCAGTTTTTAAGGAGTTCAGCAGCACCTCCAAAAGAGACTGTCAGAGGAGGAGACTCTTCAATGCATGGGATGAAGGGACACTTCCCACAAGTGGAGGGAAGCTGATGGAAACCGGTGGTCAGATACAAACCACCTATCTGTGGGGAACCTAGGGTGGTTCCCGCTGTGGCTGCCAGATCAGGAAAGAGGGAAGATAACAGCAGGTGCCAGTGATGCCCCTCGTCCCGATGGGGTGGGTATGGTAGGGAGAATGTTCACTGCAGATGGGTCCTTTGGCGCTAGCACCCTTCTCTCTTGTCTGGGACAATACAATTCTTCTGTCTGTTTTACACTATTTGAACTAGCTGTGTCACCTCTTTTACTCTTTATGTTGAGTGCTTCCACCGGCTAGATGGTTATCAGTTGATCTGTGATGTTTGGAGCAATCCCAACCTCTTGGGCCCTAGGCCATGGACATCTGGGAACCCTCTGTGATACTTCTGCTCTGCCCCATCACTTTTAGCCGGTCACCTGATTTCCATGTTAAGGTTGGAGATTAGTCCTGGGGATTTGCAACTTATTATGGGAAGCATATAATATACCCTTAATTATATGTTTTTCAAAATAAGTAGGTTGCTTGGGGAGGGGCTGCTCTGTCCTTCTTGCAGCTCCTGCAAGGGCGCTTTCCTCTCTGCTGGGGTGATGTTCTGCAACTCGCAATGAATGGAAGGACTTGCTAGGATGACTTTTGGGGGTGGGAAAAGTTTTGTTGTATAAGCATATTGCTTCCTATGCAGCTTTCAGAAACATTTTTAATAGTAAGGGCCTCTGACAAGAGGGAAATGGAAGAACCTTCTCAAAGGATATGGTTGTAAGCTAATTTAGCTTCTGGTTGGCTTGGCCGTTGAGAGGGAGGTGTGCCATGCCCCTGGTGTCTCTCTCCCCTGTTAGGCAGGTCCAAAGCACTTCTGCAATGTACGGTGGCTCCTTCCTTGTCACTTGGGGGAGTAGTGGGAACCTGTGTTTCACCCTCGCCCCTGGATGTTGAGCGATGTCCCACGAAGCAGTTGTCCAGAGTCTGTACAGACTTTCTGATTCTTGATTTCTCTATCCAGGAAAAACTGTAGAGTTTTGAAAACTACACTTCCAAAACTTAACCCAGACCATGGCTGCTTTGAAAGTGCTTTTTTGTCTTCACTTATTTACTGATTTAAATGAGGCTTAAACTCTAACAAGAGGTAGGACTCACTGACCCAAGAAGTAGTTTCCAGACCTGTCTTGCTAGAGATATTAAATCTCTTATATGGTTTTTCTTAGTTTGTTGTTATGAAGGACAAACGTGCTGGAATGTTACTGAATCTTTGCATTGTGTTTGGTTAATGAAACAATTCTTGGTATTGTAATCTCTGTGGTGATTAACTAGAAACCTATATTCTGAATTATTCTTTTTTTTCCTCTTTGGATTTATAATGGCCATAGTTGTTTTAACTAGCAATGAATCACACATGTGGTCTGAGATTTCATCGTGTTCAACATCAGAGTGAACTGTACCCATAAAAGATGCTGTCTGTGCCTCTAGGAGAGGTAGTAAATGCTTAACAAATGTGTAGAGGTGTTCTTTTAGTAGTGGAAATAGAAGCAAACATGTTTTACTGGTGTTTTTTCCTTTTAACTGATTCTGTAAGAGTAGAGCCATATGTTATCCATTTTCTGCCTCTTCTGAATTAATTAGAGCATGACGGTGTTTCCTGACTAATGAGGCAAACACTCTCATTTAGGTTCAGATGTGGAAAGGTTCCTATCACCGTACAGATTTTTACACAGCAGCAATAGCAGTTGCTGCAGTGTGATCAATAGGAGAAGCTGCATTAAGATCAACAATTATGCAGGGTGATAAACAGACCTAATTGAGCGTTAGAGGCTTTGTAAACACAGACCCACTTAGCTGGTGGTGCATTTCTGTTGTTACTGGAATGAGATTTTTTTTTTTTCTTTTTAAATGAGAGATCTTAATGTGTGTGTGTCTACTACTTTGTGTCCAGGATCTTCTAAATACAGATGCTCCTCAGAGTAACCCTGATGTACAGACAGACTTAAGACCTGCTGGATTCGGAATGTGGGTTAAAGGCTTTACAGAAGTACTCATTTCCTTTACTACCTGCCTTTCCAGCAATCTTGAGCTTCTTGGGAAGGGATGCTTTCTTCTCACTTCATAGTCTGAGGTCAGCTGCAGTGGCCCTAGAGCTGCCAGCACAGGGTTGTTCTTAATTGTGATAGATTAATGCTATTTCATTTGCAAAGGCCACGCTGCAGAAACTCTGCTTCATGTTACGCTTAAGGCAGGCAGTGACATGTGCTGCATTTTCACTGGGAGGACCTGGGGTTTATTTTGCATTTTTTTCTTTCTCCCCCCAACAAGTTCTGCCCAGGGCAATAGCCTTAGGGAAAATAATTTGGGGTTCTCTTTCTTTTAAATCAGCAAAATTTTCTTTTTAAAAATGTCTCTGAAATATTTTGTGCCTGTATGGTTGTACCTGGGGGGCAATGCACTAGTGCTTTCTGTGTTGTGGGCCAGGAGAGATGCTAACAGCTTCCAGTCCCAAAGCATACTGTTGCATGAGCATCAGTCTGTAGCTGTGTTAATAATCCTTACCTATCAGGACGTGTTTTCTCAACTTCCTGGCCCTTCTGACTCAAAGCATGACTACAGCTGTGAAGACGTGCAACTTGAAGAACAAAATATAAATGCTGAAGGATTTATTTTCTGGGACAGGTTTTCAAGATATCATGATTTGTTCTAACGAATTTACATTATTTTATACTCCTGGTTGCATGCATTTATCCTGCTCCTGGCAGAGTTTGTACCCAAGGAAAGCCTAGCAGAGTTTTCCCCTTGTAGCAAAGGGAGTGCTCACAGAAGGGCCAGAGATGGGTGGAAAAGAGGAATGCAGAAGTGACTGCAGACTTAAACGTTGGCAAAATGGGGTGCTCTGTCTGTGAGCCCGGTTTGTGATACCGTGGCCCTGGACTGAAAACGACCACAGTGAAGGCAAACCCCTCAGTGAACAGGTACGGTGACCGCGGGTTCTCTGGGGCTGTGCCCGCGCAGTGCTGTGAGGTACAGTCACCTCTGCAAGATGTGTGCTGTGTGGCTGTGCTGCTCTGACCCTGGGGAATTTGTGTGTGACATTGGGTATTGGTGTTGGGAAGTGGATGGCTATACTATGTTGGAATACGTAGTGCGTGTGTGTGTCTATACACATATATATATAATGTGCTGTCATCTTGATTTCATCATGGCAGTGTTGGCAGGCACTGTTGCTTGTGTTTCCTTCTGGGTCTCTCTTGCTGCATGTTTTTGTGTTGTTGCTCCAAATATTTGATGTTTCTTTTCCGTCCTGTTCTGTTTTTTCGGCCTCGGTGCTTAATCCTTCACCCTGGATGGTTGTTGCCAGCATGTGTGTGTGGTGGCACAGAGCAGTTGTCTGTCTCGGTGCATAGCTCAGATTAAATAGATGAGAAAGCGGGTTACAGCCACAGACAGCAGGACTGTATAGATACACGTGTTTGTATGCGATGAGTCTCTCTAAGGTCGTCTTATACCTGAGGAGCAAGTCTCATGCACAAGTTGTCTAAATGTTAGTCGATTGTTTGAGCTTTGATAGTGGAAGAAGAACACTAGAAGAACTCTTTGCCTCTGTGCAGTAGAAGAAATCCAGACACAAAACAAAGTGGAGCTCACGGAGTCGGACAAAATAATAGGGCACAAGGCTTGTGGCTTGCCAGGAGATCTGTTACTTGCAGCTGAATGAAGGAATATACAGGAGAGTGCCTGCAGCATCCCTCGGTGTAGGGCAAAGGGTGTCAGCATGACTTCCTCCTGACTGCCCTTGGAGGCAAATTTTGAACCTCATACCGATCTTCCTTAACAGTAGCTTATTGGATTGATTTTTTTTTTTCCTTTCAGAATCCTAAAAAAACCTAAACAAAACAAAAAACCCCCAAACAAACCAAACCAACAAAGAAAAGGTGTTGGTGGGGAATACCATCGCCCATTCCTTCCAAAGAAGGAGGGTAACAAGCCACGCTGTGGCAGAGGACTTTTCTGCTGTTTCTGTGCTAACCACCTTCCTAGGGAGCTGTGAGACACTTCCCGTTTTTTATCTGACATCATACATCAGGACACATTGTTGCACCTTAGAATAATGACTGCATCTTACACTTTCTGAATTATCACCCTCCCTTAGCCGAAGTGGTGTTTCAGCTGGCTGTGTTTTTATGGTGTGTCAGGCAGTGCCCCTGCTTGCCTCATCCAGCTTGGGGTGCTAGGTTTTGACATCTGTCTTTCAAAAAAGGCAGGGCGCTCTGTTCTTTTTTTTTTTTTCACCTCCTCTTGGCTTGTGTTCTTCACTGTTTATCAGTATTTCAGCTGTCTCTCTTCTATCTCCTATTTAGCTGTTGTTTCCAGCTACCCCTTTAATGCATTACAAGGGAATAAACCCACCCATATCACAGAAAGAAAAGTTAAATTTAATAGTGCTTGTGCTAGCTTTCTCTGCCAGCCTACCTCACCTGGCACCACCGAGCACCGTTGCACAGCACTGCTTCCTAGGACAGACCCTGACTGTGTTCCCTGCAAGCTTTGGTTAGAAAAAAAGAATAATCTGTGGAGGAGAAGTGTGCAAAGCGCTCCTGTGGGATAGTCACTTGGCGCTGTGTTTCTAGAGGTGCTGACGCAGAGCTTCTTTATGGAGAGTGAGAAATGTGTCATGGGGGCTATTGGCTGACTAAAAACCTTTTCACCTGACAGCAATGAAAAGTACCTGGGCTTTGAAGTGCTGTTTGGCTCAGATATGTCAAATAAAAATATGGTCAGTGAGGGTGTCTCTATCCCCTTCCGCTGCAAGAAATGGAAAGCAACTTCCACCGAGGTCTTGTCCTTCCCTGAACCCCTTGGGAGATTAGGATTGTCAAATTGAACAGAAGACTCATAAACTAGTGGAGAATACAGTTAATTGGGAAGATTTATAGGCTTGTTAGCAGGAATGTTTCTTAATTTAAAATGTCAGTGTATTCCCTGAAGGGAGACATTACTTCTTGTTGAAGCCTTAATTGGAGTGGGCTAATTTTCAGTGCTGGGACTAATAATAATAATAAAAAAAAAATCCTTCAGTCTCAACCAGAAAGAGCTATTTAAATTTTACAAGCTGTAAAAGTGTCAGAAACACTGTTTTTAGCTTTCTCTCCTGAGGCCACAGAGGAGACTGGAAGGTGAACAGCAACACTGGACAGTAGTGGAAAGGTGTTCTTTTCAAGTGTTATGCCTAGAGCTGACTTGGAAATGTCATAACTTTCCCCCCCCCCCCCCCCTTCACTTAAACTGTGATGCTAATGGTCTCATACTGAAATTGCTTTAAATATGTATATCTTTATAGGTTGCAGTTCTAATGCTCACAGGCTGGGTAAAATTGAGGTATCTTTCTGGAAGTGGAATTGTGTGCTTGTATGGAGAATAATCACTAGGATTATTCAATTATTTTTTTTTTTTAATGTTTTGCAATATCACCAAGGGTCAATGTCTACAACCAAGTCATGCCAATGGAAGTGCTCTATATGTGATTTTAATGTCCTGTATCTGTTTGGATGGTATAAGGGACTCTTGTCCCATATTTTTTCCAATAAGCTTGCTGAATCCTATGTTTTCTAACTGTTATTTTAGGCCCTTGTTGCTATCTGCTATATTAGAAAAAAGAGCAACGGTTTTCATACGTAAATAAAGGTATGATTCTGGAGCAGAGAGTCTAAAGTAGGGGCATGGGTGCAAAAGGGGGGACAAAAAAAAGGAATAATTACTCTCCATTATGCAGAGATTTGTAACTGCAGAGAGGATGGAAAAAACATCTAAAGTCCTTCTTACGCTTTGGACTGGGATAATGCATCGGAAGTACTTAGCCAGCCAGCAATGATGGTGTATAGAATAGCCCTCCTGATATAAAGCAATATTAGGCTGCTCTGTGCTACTTGATCTTGAGTGGTGGGACTGTTGCTGGTGGAGAGCTTCCTGGTGAGCATGTTCAGGCTCTGCAGGCTGTGGCCACCAGTGGAGGTTGAAACAGCTCTCCAAGGTTCCCAATATCAGGAAAATGGGAGTCTGGAAACCGTCCATCCTACTGGGTTCACATGGGCCCTCTTGAGAAGTGGGCCCACGTGAACCTCATGAGGTTCAACAAGGCCAAGTGCAAGGTCCTGCACCTGGGTTGGGGCACTCCTGGGTATCAGTACAGGCTGGGGATGAAGGGATTGAGGGCAGCCCTGAGGAGAAGGACTTGAGGGTACTGGTGGATGAAAAGCTGCACATAAGCCAGCAATGTGTGCTCGCAGCCCAGAAAGATAACCGTATCCTGGGCTGCATCAAAAGACTCGTGACCAGCAGGTCGAGGGAGGGGATTCTGCCCCTCTGCTCCCCTCTGGTGAGACCCCACCTGCAGTTCTGCGTCCAGCTCTGGGGTCCTTGGCACAGGAAGGACATGGACCTGTTGGAGCGGGTCCAGAGAAGGGCCACGAAAATGTTCAAAGGGCTGGAACAACACTCCTGTGAGGACAGGCTGAGAGAGTTGGGGTTGTTCAGCCTGGAGGCTCTGGGGACACCTTATAGCAGCCTTCCAGTACCTAAAGGAGGCCTACAAGAAAGATGGGAACAGACTTAGTAGGGCGTGCTGCAATAGGACAAGGGGTAATGGTTTTAAACTGAAAGAGGGTAGATTCAGGCTAAATATAAGGAAGAAATCTTTTTTTTTTTTTTTTTTTTTTTAATGCTGAGGGTGGCAAAACACTGGCACAGGTTGCCCAGAGATGCAGTAGATGCCCCATCCCTGGAAACATTCAAGGTCAGGTTGGATGGGGCTCTGAGCAACCTGATCTCATTGAAAATGTCCCTGCTTATCGCAGGGAGGTTGGACTAGATGAACTTTAAAGGTCCCTTCCAACCCAAACCATGCTGTGATTCTGCTAGGAAAAGGCTCTTCACTGAGAGGGTGGTCAGTCACTGGAACAGGCTCTCCAGGGAAGTGGTCATGGCACCAAGCCTGTCAGAGTTCAAGGAGTGTCTAGGCAACACCATTAGTCATACGGTTTAGTTTTAGTTAGTCCTGTGAGGAGCAGGGAGTTGGACCCTAAGATCCTTATGGGTTCCTTCCAACTCGAGAGATTCTATGATTCTGTGTGGTCAGGTGGAGTGTGTGCTTCCTTCTTTCAACTTTTTGTTGTTGTTGTGTATTGTTTTTGTTGTTGTTTTTGTTTTGGATGCACCTTATGAGCCCTGAATTGCCTCTATGAATGGCTCTCCTATGAGAATGAGCAGCCATAGGATATTGTTTCTCTTTCCTTCCCCCGGGAACAAATTCTTGTTAATTGGCTAGGACTTCCTACTATCTCACCAGCCCCCATATCTGGCACAGAAGGGCACTAGTTCTGTAATTGCTTCTGTGTAACACTAATTAGGCAATAAGACACAACTTTAGAGACCTCTGTGTGTGTGAGAATGTCAGGTAGCGGGAGAGCAGGATGCTTTCAGTCAAAGCCTAAAAGATTCACTTTCTGGACCTAAAGATTCATTTTCTGGACCTTCCTGTAACTGGAAGTCTCAGGCAAGGTTAAATGTGTTCCAGTCCTTCCTGCAGCTGCTGCCTGCCCAGGACGAGGGGCCCATGGGAGCTGTGGCAGGCAGGGATCACTAGGGATGCAAGGGAGGATCTTGGATGAAAGCAAGGCAGAGGGTGGTGGTGTGAGATTTCCATGGCAACAAGGTGTCTGACTATGGGTCATCTGTGACTCCAGTGCAGAAATAACTCCTCAAGCCTTCTGTAAATAAATATGTGCCTGGAGCTTGATCCTTCACTGGTATAAGTTCAGATTTGTGTGGTTGCTTTTGATATATGACTCATGCTGTGAACATACAGCTTGTGGAAAAGGAAAAAATAATTTACAGTTCCCTGATACTTTCTTACAGTTTTAGGAAATATGTCTTTTCTAAAATGAGATGATTTTTTTTTTTAAATACAAACATAGGTTCCTGAAAATATAGTAACTTATAACATGTAGGTTTTCTTTATGAGGTCTGCCACGTCTGTTATGAAAATCTTCCATAACTTACAGTTCATGAGAGCAAAGGTGGAAGCATCTTAAATCAAATATCTTTCACTTAAAAATTCTAACTTCTGGAGAGCATTCCCAAAGTCAAATCCTATTTTGCATCATGTGTGATGCTTTTAAAGCCTAGACTCCATTGCTCAGAATTAGAATGACTCTGTGTTTGAGCAACTTCTGTGTTTGGAAATAAAGCTAGAAAAATGACTACAAAGTGATGCTGACAGTCAAACCAGTTGGAGTGCATAAAGCTGTAAGTATCTGACAAAAAAAAAGTCAGAAGGAAGAAAAGGAAAAAATCCTATCTAGTTCTCTTTTCTGTGCTAACACTCAAGGCAGCTTTTGCCTAACTTGTGACACAATGCTTTTCATGTCAAACAATTTTATTTTCTAAGCTTTTCAGTGTCCTAAATAGTATCCATTAGCATCGTCCCTTTGGTTTCCTTGGCAACTTAGGCAATTGATTCAATGACGGTTTCAATGGCACGGAAAAGCTCCAGCTTCCAGACTTATGGACAGAAGTACAAAAAGCAGGTAGGCTGGAATCTGTTTGTCTGCAGACCAGCTTTATTTCTTTCTCTGGTCCCTTCTAATTTATGAGTTCCAAGGTGTGTGATTAAGCACAAATCTCTTCAAACTGTGCTGTGCTTGTGCATCAGTGATGCTTGATGCTGACTCTAAAGGATCCTCAGATCCACTCAGCCCAGCTGTGAGGAGCTTGATATTTGAGCTTTACAGCCTGGAAACCTTCTTCATTTTCATATTTGTGGATTGGGTGTGTATATATAACTTTCTTTTTCAGAGTATTAATTAGAAACTTGCAACATCAAGGTCATGCCTTGATTTGTTCCAGTGGGCAGAGGAAAGGAGGCTGGCTGCTTCTGCTGCTGCTTCCTACATTTCTTTCCAATACAAAGAGACAATATGCAGCTTGGGTTTTCTGTCACTCACAGCCTGCCTGAAGAAGAAATTCAGAAAGCCAATAGCAGTGACATATATATAATTTTCTGGAGGGGCTTCTTTGGAGTCCTGCTGAAACTTCAGTCCAACTCTGTAAGTACGATTCTGTCTGCAGAAAGGCTTACTTCTCTTAATTTGCACTGCATTGTCAATACCAAAATACCAGTAAGGAGGGCAATAGTGATGTGGTGGTGAATTATTGGAAAAGCTGTATCCTATTTACAGGAAAAGGCTTTTTTCCTTCCTATAGTTTTTCTTAATTTCTTCAAAGTCTGACAACTCTATGTACTCTGAAGAAATACAGCATATAAGATGAAAACATGACTGTGTTAACTGCAGCTCCTGAAGCATAGACAGAACTGCTGTTTTGATGCTTATGTTCATTTAGATCCTTTAAAAAAAAAAAATAAATTTGAGGGCTTTATATCAAGCTTCTTGAAGTGGATGCAGAAGGTCCCTCAGGTTCCTGTGAGGACTGACCCGAGCTAACCAGAGAACGTGAAAATTTATTAAACAATAAATGCAATGCACGCTTCACTTAGTTCTGGTGGCCACTGCTTCGAAACTCCAACAGTTGCTGTATTAGTTCTACCAATCTCTAAGCCCACGAACATTGCAACCATGAGTAAGATTTCTTGAAGGTTTCTAAGTTCAGAGTTGGAAAAAATCGGGTTGACGAGTCAGGCTTGCTCACTGTCATGAGTGCTGGTAATAGTACTCACCCCCCTGAAGTAACAGGATGCTGTAGAATGAATCACAGGCTTTTTTGGGACTCTGCTTTTCCCTGGATGCTTCATGATTCAGTTCCTGTAGTTGCCCTGAAGTAGCTGTGACAGAAGCTCAGACCCTTGGCCATGGAGAACTTTAATATTCCAACTTAACTGAGGCCATGAATTTTTTTTTAAATGTAAAGAGTGTCTTCATTCTTTTGCTAACCTAAGTGTTGGAAGCTGTTCAACAGTCTTTTGGCACCATTACCTTAGTTCTAGTAGGACTCCTTGTCCATCAGGATTTGTGTAAGCACGTAAGCTCCTTTGATTTGTGGTGGAGGAGGAAAAAGGTGTGGTCCTCTAGGCCTTCTGGAGTTGTTTCTCAGTTCCCTATGTGAGTGAACGCTGACATTTTTCAACAGTTTTGGTTTGACCCTGGCATAAGGTAGAAGTATTCAGTGCATATGCAGGTTTTTCTTTTCCTCTCTGAGTGTAACAGACCAACTAACTTGCATCTAATTGATGTAGATCATCTGTCATGACCAAGTCTCCCTCTTATGACTGTATAATCAATTTTTTCCTCCCACGTACCTCTCCCCCCCCCCCCCTTACTTTTTTTACCCACCTTGATACTTTTGGCAGAACTCAGCACAACAGATCTGAGTGCAGCCTCTTTGGTTTTCTCACTCCTTTCTGCTGGTCATCACTGAGCTGAACAGCAGTTACAGGGAATTGTGTGTTATGGATCCAACGTCTGTATGCTCAATGAGCATGTTGTTAAATGCAATTGCAAACAGACTATAGAGAGCATGACTGCTTGGCTGACAAATACAGGCGTCCCTCTACTAATTACCACACTCAGAATCAGATTTTTTGCATGTGCAAAATCTCAGGAGGCATTTGTGAATTTGACACTTAAAAATGTTCTTTACTCAACACCTGTACTGTTCACAAGAGCGGGGAGCGGGAGGGAAATGCAATTTTGACGCTAAACTAATTGGGTTATGAACACAGCCATTTTAGATATGCTAGAGCATTTGGGAATTTGTTCATGGACAGACTTCTGTATACCTGAAGGGGCCCAAACAATGTTTGACTGAGACAATTTGTGAAAGTTCTCTCAAAATTCAGGGGAACTACCAAAACCTAATAATTATTTTGAGATGAGATGTTCTTATCTCCATGTGCTTGGAATGAGGCATAGTAGTCACTGTTGACACTTCAGGTTTCTGCACTCTCCCTCTTCCATGGTGACAGGGAACTGCAATTTATAGGCAATTGATGCAACATGGTGGTATTGACAAAAACAATCTTAATGTACATTTTTCACTTGACATACAGATACCGTAGTGATGGTACAATTCAATGGTTGCTCCTAACAAATAGCTAGGTATGAGTTAAAATGTGTCTTGACCTTTAGTGCAATCCATATGCTCAATTAATACTTTTTAATTGCTAATGTAAGTAGAGGGTGAAAGCGTGAGCAGCATAACAGCAAGTGACTCATTCTGTATTGACCAAGTGACATGGGATTGTGTGTGTATATATTTGTTAAAATGAAGGCTGCAGAAAGAACTTACAACAAAATTAATTGAGCTAATATTTTTTCATGCTGTTAAAGATGTGGGTCATGAATCAACCATCACAATACTCATGACTTCTGATAATTAGGACAAACCACACATTATGGGTGTTCTGTTACATTAGATACCTAGTGACCTGGAAAAGAATTCAAAGGATTCAAGCAGTAATGAAGTTAAAGGACCTTTATGGCAGAAGAGAGAGGAATTTTTCAGAAATAGTTGTGGAAACAGCCAGGACGAGTTCAAATGTGATGGCCCAAGTCAAAAGCATTTTTAGAAAACAGGAAGGAAAAGTTCTATGTTTGAAAATTGTTTGAACTCTCTTCCATTTTCATCATTAATGCTTAAATATCTTCACTGTAATAGCTTTGTATAATCTTTAATTTCCTTACATTATAAATATTTATTATATAAACAGTTACATACCACATAAAATCAGGACATATGCATTGAACTGTGATATAGAGTGATTTATCTTCCCCCTTTCAGGTGGTTTCCCTGCAAGAAAATAAAGTGGAATAATCTTATACCACATAAATATCACTGGGAATATATTAAGTGTGCAAAGACCAGAAGAATTGGAAGAATACTAGCTAATCTCACATGTGAAATCTTTACCCAGCAAATTAATCTGCAGGCATAGTTACATCTGCTGGAAATAAAATGCTGTGTGAAAGCATCGTCTTTGAGAAATACCCACAGCATCAAGAGATGTAATTGGACTTTCAGAAACAGAGGAATGTTGATATAAGGTTTCATGTCTTGTTCCACTCCACTAACCTTTATAAGCCTTTTTTTAAATTTCTTTTTCTTAAGAACTATGTTAAATCTGAGGCATTGTATGGAACTACTTGTGTCAACCACCTCAGTATAGATTTGATGTTAACACAACATCACCCTAAGTGCTTTGAGCAGCCATACTTATCATGAGAGGCTACGTTAACTACCCTGTGAAATGAGCTTGTTGAAAGCAAACAGCCTGGAATAGGGAATGAGCTAGTTGCCTGCCATCAGCCCTCCTTTGACAGCGTACTCGGATTGAATTCTAGTCTGGCAAAATGTGGTAGAAATATACAGCTTGCTTCTCTAAAAGTGTTCACAGCCACTGCTTTTAGCAAACAGCTCTGCTGGGGAAGAGGTGCCATTAGCAGAGCAATGATCCTGCAAACAGCTCTCTTCTTGAAAGGCATGTCCCATGTTGATCTCTAAAACATTTTATTAAAAAAAAAAAAAGGGGGGGGGGTGGATTTAAAAATAACAAGAAAGAAAAACTTTTCTCCTTTTAGGAAGTTATTACCTGGCAAAAATGGGAGTTACTGCATTCCTACTGTTAAGAGCCTTAAGCATGTTCTGCTGCTGGGTGAAGGAGCTGTGCCCAGGTACCAGCAAACACATCTTGTTGTTCCTGGGCTCTCTGGGAGTGACTGTCTTGCAGCCCAAGAGTCATTTGCTGGGGTGTTTCTGCTTCAGTGTTCATGGCTTCCTTTCTGTTCATCCCGTGCCTGGGTGAAGATTGCCATATACCACCCTGATGGCCTTGGGGAAGGAGCATCTTGTCGGCTCTGCTGCCTCCCTCCTCGCTGCGTGGCACGGTATCTGGTACTTTTATGAGCACAGAGAAAACAGAACCATGATAATCCCTTGTTTCAACTTGTATTGCTGTCAAAGGGGGTTTCAAAACATCCTGTCTATTAATCTCATTGAAACTACTGGTGAAGGTTCAACTGTGTCCTCGCAGCTGTGCTACTTAATTCATTTCTGGTTTGGAGATAAGTTAGTAGAAGTGGCAGTGGCAAATTGCCTTCCTATCACTGCAACAGAAAAGGTAAAACTGGGTGATGGCTCATATACTGCAAGCTTAGTAGCCTTCTGCTAAAGAAAAGCCATGATACTTGAAATATTTATTTTGACCTTTAAAACCTATGTGTCATATTCATAAGGTGATTTCATTGCTATCTATCTACAACATGCTTGATATGGAGTTGATTATTCAGCACCTATTTGACAGGCAGGAACTAAGCAGGGAGACTTTCCTTATATAATATTGGTAAAAAAGATGAAATTGATGGAGCATTCAGGCTGTTAATCCAATACTTGGTCATTGCAAGATTCATCAGTTTTGGTTTCCGAGACCCTGTTCTCTTATGGATAGTGCTAAATTTAGCATTCAGCTTAATTCCTTTTCACTCACCTTCAGTCCCCAGTGCAATATCATTGCCCTCCTACAGGTTCATTTGTCAGCATGAAACAGCAAAACGATCCATTTTCAGAGTAAGTATTTTAATTTTGGATTGCTAATAACTGTAGTGTATACATGACATGGTGATGTGAAAGTGCCTGGGGTCTCAGCAAGCCACAGAAACCATCAGTGTTCTACGAGTTCACCAGGATGCTAATCTGTAATTTCCACAGGAATTTCCTGCTCCCTTTTTAGAGTAGGATTTCAAAGATGACAGATACTCATTTTTAGAAACAAGTTTGGCAGTGATTAAAGGGACTTTTTTTTTTTTTTTGTGGTGGGGGGAGACTGTCTCACTCTGGGCTCTAGACTGAGGAGGAGTGCTGCAAGTCTGTTGTTCCTACCTTACAACCAGCCTGAGAATGCAGTGCTCTTGCTTGGACTACGTCAGGGTTCATTCATGCTTGTGAACATCAGCGATGTGGTTTGCAGAGTAACTTGAATGAAATGAGGCATTTTCCAATGGAGGTTCCTAACAGTCCTTTCTGGAATAAATAGAATGGCTGGTGGCTCTCAGAGCTACAATCGGTGAGATGCAACGTGTTTTAGATAACGTAATGATGGTTTTTACCTTTGTTTTCTACTACAAAATATTATCAGGATTGAAGTATTTTGTCAAGAAATACTTGACAAGTATCATGAACACCATTTAATCTCCCTGCCCTGCCAAACAAGCTTGTATTTTTTGTGACAGTAAAGACTGACAATTGAACTGTCTGATGCACATAAATGTGTTTTGGTTAGCAGGAGAAACTTGCTTATTGACCATTCTTCAGCAGCTTTTTCCCCACAGAAGCCAAGATGTTTCTACTTGGAAACATTTTGTGAGGGCAATACACATTTATGCGTGCAAGAATTGTTAGATACTCCTCAGCAATTGCCTTTTATAGTGTTTAATTCATTCTCTAACCTCAAGCCAATACGAAAGCATTTCACAAGAGCGTTACACTTTGTAATGTTGCAAGCAATTGCATAAATGCACCCTTTGAATGATGACATCTGTTGCCATTTGTTTATACATACTTGTACATCTGTAGCAAGTGAGAGGCAAAGGTGTCTCCTGAAAGCTATCTGACAGTGCCCTGTCATGGGCATGTACAAGCATGATGCACTGGCTGTGCGTTTCCTCTATTTTTTTTTTCAGCAGATGTGGAATATCATATGGACTCTTCTGTTAGCTTCTAGTATTGTCTTGGTGTAGGTAACTTTATACCAGTTCTGTAAAAACCTAGTAAACTTGGTCCAAAAAGCTCTGATTCCAGTGTGCCACAAGTTTGACTTCCACATAGTTCCTGTATGTAGTATCTCTATTTGTGCATTTTATTTCAAGTTTATAGCCAGGAAAGCAAAACGAGAAAGAATACAGTGTGATAGTTGGTATAGGGACTGGCAGTCCCTTGATGCAGGGAGGGGCCAAACCATATCATATTGGACAAAACAGTGTATTTCAATGAGAATCTATTTCTCCACATGGAAGTTGAGGTTAATAGGACTGATCTCTTTTGTGAAGTACTTTAATATCTATTGATGGAAGAAATAGGATAACACATAAGCTGCTATAAAACTTTGGGGTGAAATTATGCTTCAAAATGTGTGTGTTTCTTTTGCTTAACTTTTCTGAGTATTTAAGTTCTGCTGAAGCATAAGCATCTTTAGAGGAATAGATATGATAGGTCATTAATTACAAAATTAAATTTCACTGTTCCAAATTTATTCTTCCATGAGCTCAAGCACCTAGTAAACACACAAAATGTATTCTTGAACAAATGAGTTCTTGGAAATTTTCATGTTGCATCCAAGAGACTTGTACTTTATTTCAGAAAGGAACAGCAAATTGCATCTCCCCAGGCTAAAAAGAGAAAAGAAACCTTTAGTTGCTTTTTTCATGATGTAAAAAATGCCCTTAAATCTTCTTAAAGAACATTTTTACTCTGTTTCAGAATAAACAGAATCTTGATCTGTCAGTATGATGGGGTGTTTTGTGGTTTTTTGTTTGGTTGGTTTTTTTAGCATAGGAGGATTCAAGTAGAATAATTATGTCCCAATACACAGAAATTGGAACTTTAAGTACTATGTAGTCACAAACAAGGGACATGAAAAGGGAGTCATCCTGTTTCCATCAGAAGCCCTGGCTGACCTAAACCCTTATTTCTTTAGAGATGGTAGAAATGAAGTCTGCTCTTAACATTCATTGTGTGAATTTTATCTGTGAAATCATGTGCAGTTGAATAGTGGTTTAGCAAGTATAGCTGAGAGAAATTTAGTTAGAGTAGTTGGGAGTAAAGAATCTTGTCTACTAGAGCTATTGGGGAGGGGGACGGACAGGAATGAGGTGGAACATTTTTATGATAAGCCTTTCATCAGGGCTTTTATAAAGCCATAGCAAACAAGTGAAGTGTGACACACAAAATCACAGCCAATTGAGATTGTTTATACAGGAGCTCTGAATAAATGCAAACCTGAAATGCCTGGGGTTGCTTAAGAAACTAACAAATCCACTTGAAAGTGCTTCTATGTAACATTTAAACCCATTAGACTTAAATTAATTGTGTCGCAAATAAAGACATTTAAGTAGTCTTTCTAATTGCTCAGGTAGGATGCATGGTATGAAGCATTCAGTTATTCAAAGGAAGACCAGAACATGGGGGGAGTGACGCTGCCTGTGGAAAAGGCAGCAAAATGGAAATCTACTGTGGATATATATTTCAGGGCTAATTAAAGGTTCATTCGTGTTAAGGTAGATAGATGACTTGGTTTACTTATGTATGTTAAAGCTGCACAAATGCTGACTTAGGCCTTATTGTAACATTATTGAGTAGTGTTGCAGATCCATTTTTCCTTGTCTAGGTAGCAATTATGCTATGAATAAGTCTTAATCCATTTGTTAGGAAGGATTTGATTTACAAGGTAGATTTGGAAGATACATAAATCCTGATCACTTTAATGAGATCTGTTTAGCTCAGTTCAGTCTCGCTGCAGGCCACCAGGCTCTATTTCAATACAGTATTTTAATATATCCTGATTAAAACCCCCGCCTCTGATAAATCAGGTCCAGAATATTGCCTCAGCTGACCACAGTCTGAACTGAACTTTAATGACCCAGTGCCTGATAAAGCTTCACAGTATGTTGGAAAGTTTCTTTGAGTTTTCATGGTATTACTTAGTCAGTAAAGTGTTCAATTCTCTTTGCTGCTAAGCACTGTTAATAGCACCAGACTTGAAACTAAGAAACTAGTCCGATTATTTTTGGAAGCATTTTGAGTCCATTATAAATAGAAGATATAAGATTTTTAGATTCAGTATAGCATAATATCTTTTCCCATCAGAAGCTCTGGAAAACAGGATAGTTCAGGCAGTGCACATTTTGCACTGAGAAACTGTCAGGACATAGGAAAAGATTTTTTGGAAGATGGTACCTAATTTTAAAAAATGTAGTATTTTACCCCTAGGCACAGGTAATAATATCTTTATGATCCAGACTTTTTTTCTTAACCATTTCAGTTCCCCTTTCCCTTCTCTACTTTAGTGTTTTCTGAATGTTGTGCTTTAGACAGAGTTCAGTCATAAATAAGTTGCTGGTTTTAAAGTATTTTTACTATTCAGGTTTCCAGAAGTGATTCATTTTTTGCCAAGACCCCAACTCTTCTCCCTGTCTTGGAGGGTTTGCATGTTGGATTTTTTGATTGGGGTTGGAGGGGTGGAATTTCATTAAGGAATCTGTTCAGATGAGTCAGGGAAAGAGAGAATCTTACAGTGGTGTTCAATAAAATGGGATCTGGATGTTCTACCTCATTTTGAATCATTAATTAGCAGTAATTTGATGAGGGTTAGTTGCCATAAACAGACTTCAGGATTTTCTTATTTGGGTGGTATCTTTTTAAGCATATTAGTCAGCACTGATTTCTATTAGATGTACCCAATTGTCCTAATTGTTTGGTCCCAGCCTAATCTACAAGCATCATTACATTAACAAAAGTGTAATCAGTTTTGATCACCAGCTCTGTAGGATAAGTGATAAGATATTCCCATGCCCGTTCTGTAAATGGCAGCATAAAGGTAGTGGGTTAGATAATTGCGTTGTGTGGGAGACAAGAAATAGGTAGATGATACCACTGAAGAGGTATATGCTGGCTTAAACCAGGTCTCTACACGTTTAGTTCAAGACATCATGACTCTTGTATTAGTTGTCTGGATTTTGGATGTCTTATTACAGTTCTTTAGGTGGAACTGGTTAATCCTTTCCATCAAATGTAAAATGCCTGTGTCTTTTATTTTTAAAGACAATGTTTTCCTTGTGAGGGAATTTTCCAGAGTTTTTACCTTTCCCAGCTAAGAGGGTGAAAACCTTGTGGGTTGGGGTGCTATTGTTTTCATAATTTTTTTTTTTTTTTTAAGTTTCTCTCGCGGTGGTGTGTTTAACCCCAGCCAGCAACTAAGCACCACGCAGCTGCTCACTCACTCCCCCCCCCGACCCAGTGGGATAGGGAGGAGAATTGGGGGGGGGGAAAAAAAGTAAAACTTCTGGGTTGAGATAAGAACAGTTTAATATATGAAATATAATAACAACAACAATAATAAAATATAATGATGAAAAGGAATATAATAAAAAGAGAGAAATGAGACCCAAGAAAAGACAAGTGATGCACAATGCAATTGCTCACCAGCCACCGACTGATGCCTGAGCAGTGATCGGCCCTTCCTGGCCAACTCCCCCCAGTTTATATATTGAGCATGACATTCCATGGTATGGAATATCCCTTTGGCCAGTTCAGGTCAGCTGTCCTGGCTGTGCTCCCTCCCAGCTTCTTGTACACCTGCTTGCTGGCAGAGCATGGGAAACTGAAAAATCCTTAACTTAGAGTAAGCACTACTTAGCAACAACTAAAACACCGGTGTGTTACCAGCTTTCTTCTCACACTAAATCCAAACCACACTGTACCAGCTACTAAGAAGAAAATTAACTATCCCAGCCAAAACCAGAACACATGGAAACTGTTAATTCTTCAAACACAATATTTCACTGAAGAAATTCAAATATAGTATTTTGTTTCCAGACATCAATTTGTCTAGCTCTAACTTTCAGATGTTTAAGTAGGAAATAGGGGAAAATGGGATTCGGTTGTCAGCATCAGGTTGTCTGTGACCAGCCATGAAAGTAAAATTGGTACTGCTGTTAGAGCACCTCTGTGCCTCAGAGTAGAGGCTGGCACAGCTGAGTGCTGGGCAGCTAGTGGTCTACTTTTGCGACCTGAACTAGAAATTCTGCTCCTTGCTATGCTGTGTCATATACACATACCAACTTGCTCCCAGGGTACCCCTGAAGACGGGGTTTTGTGGCGCAGCAAAGCCAATCCAGCATCTAACTGCAATAAAAAAGGGTGGTTCCTCTGGTTTCTTTACACCAAACTGGCTGCAGTGAGCCTGCTAAACCAGTGTAAACTTTTAGACTTGTCTGTGTAAGGAGTATTTGCCATTTAGCATCCAGCCTGCAGAAAGGAGATCATAAGAGCCTATGGCAAGGATGGAGGACGGGAGATCAGGGCCCCTTTTGGTGGCAGCTTACTACTAGACTGTCTTAGGGAGAGGTAAAACTGCTCTTGAAATGCTTAGCTCGGAGTGCTTCGGCAAGATGCAAAAGTTGTGTTTAACAGCTTGGCTTCTTGTTCCTAACTTGGTGTTTCCTCCATCCTCTATCTCTTACACACAGTGCTCTGAGAAGACCACAAACTGAAGAACTGGCCTTGGAGCTGAAAGGCAGGCTATTTTTTGGTTTTTTTTGACAATGTCGGTTTTATCCTCATACAATTCCCACAATGAGGCCTGATTAGGGGTGTGCATATCCAGAATAGTATGATAAACTGCAGGCTGTGGGACATCTACTATTTTTCTGCAAATAATCAGGTCCATAACCTTGACTGATCTAGCAGATTGTCTGCAATTGTCAGATCTAGTGTCACTTAAGACCAGATCTACACTAGAAAAGGTTTGCTGGTAGACTCCTGTTGTTAGCTTCTCTTAGGGTTCAACCAGTAAAAATCTTTCTGTATGTAAAACTCCTGTTGTTCTGCAAACAAAAGTATCTATTTGGGCCATTTGGCAGACTGTTGATAAATCCTTTCTACCTCTGTGTACTTCTTACCATAAACCCCTTGTACTTGGACAAGGTCTGAAATGGCAGCTAGCTCAATTTCCTTCTAGTAAGAGCTATGATGCATCCCTAAAGTCCTGTGTCGAGGGTCTGCTAGTTCTTCCTCCCCTCCCAAAGATGCAAGTGAGGTTTGTTAGTTCTTAAGGTTATTTACAGTATGGGGAGTAGAGCCCTCCCCTAAATGTAAGCAGCAGAGCTATGGTATTTATGCTTACAAACGGAGAAGGGAACTCGTAGCTACAATGCCATGATGTGTAACTGTAGCATATCCCTGGGAGCATCCCAGAAGCAATGCTATTGACTTTATGGTCCTGAACTGGGAGCTTGCCTCTCTTGTTGGAACAGCTCTGTTTGTTTTCCTCACTTGCACGAGAGCTGTAGGTGTGCAGAGAAAGTTGTGACTCGAGCTGTGCAAAGTAGAGAAGGAACTTTTTCATGGAAAAGGGGAGGAAGCACAAACCCCCCAAACAAACAAACAAAAAAACCCAACCCAACCCTCAGATTTTCCTGAAGTTGTTTGTTTTCTCACTGTCTCTGAGTGGAATAAAGGCTCTGGTTGCAGGAAGAACTAAGGATTTCTAGGCATTTTATACCCGCCGAGCTCATGATACCATTTTAATAGTCTATTGGAGATGACTCAGCCAGCTCAGATTGTGTAAAATCATCAATTATTTATTTCTAAGTTTTGTGCATTGCTGGTCTGTGGAGATCATTAAGTCTGGATGAAAAATTACTGTGGAAAGGTGGCGCTTTGCCTCTTTTGCAACATCATTAAAAATATTCGAGTAAAGGTTGTAAACAAGGATGTTTCCTCTAAAGCAAATGCAATCTGAGCATTTAAGGGACTGTTCCTAATCTAGTATTCTGTGCTTATTCTTTCTCTAACGCTTACCTAACCAAACAGCAATGCTTGCTGTCATGGTTGAATAGACCTAAATTCATCCACATGTAAATTTTTGCTTTGGGTATTACAGTGGCTTGGTTTCCTTAATAATTCTTCTCTGCTGTTGTGCAAAATCATGTTACTCAGCTATGACTCACTGGATATCTGTTCACGTGTTATTTTGCAATTAGAAATGAAATGAGATCAAAGGGTGCATTTTTCTTTTCTATTCTCAGGTCTAGGTACTATTGTGGTTTGCAATCTTTAAGGCGTGATGGGGGATTCCCCCCCCCCCCCCCCCATTTTGGTAGTGGTTTTGCAGCTATAGCCATGATGTGTTTGAGGAGAAGTTTATGAAAGTGCTACCCTTTTATTTAGCTAACTGATGCAGTTAGAAGAAAGAGCACTCTGTTTTCTGGGTGCAATGAGTCCTACAGGGTCCACGAAAGCCAAGAAGTCGATGTTATTAGCTGCAGACAGTATTCTTTTGCCATAAAAATTCATGCAAGGCTAGCTCCCCTGAAATGGGATCCATATATGCAGGAAGCGTGTCATACCTTTCCCCGTGTTCTTTATCTGCAGCTCTTTTTCCATATACTTGCACTTTTAACAGAGCATCTCTTGTTTAAAATAGGTAGAAGTTTAATCCTACTCTGACAAAATGGGGAGCGTTCTGCTTAAATGACGACACCCAGTGTGTCAGATTTTGGCCTTACAGCTAAGTCTTCAGAAACATAGTCTAGTGTCTGCCACAGGACTGTTTTTACATTATTTCTTGCATCTCTGTCAATAAGACTTATATCACAGCAGGCAAAAATACAACAGTACCTGGCAATGATTCTCTTGGTTTCAGGATGGCACACAGTCTAAGCTAAGCTTCAGTAATATTATCCTGTGGAACAAAAGGAAAAAAAAAGAAATTCCTAAATCAGGGATATGGCTTATTTTCTACTGCATCCAAGATGACTAGTAGGTAACTCGGCCATCAGGCAGTATTTTCTTAGTTTTGAAACTGTATTTGGGACCAAATTCAGTTCCCATTATGTAGCATTAAAATGATACTTTGCATATGCTGCCTGTGGGTGTTTGTAGAAAAGAAACTGTCTGGAGGATTTTATAGTACCCTGAAATTTAGAGATGTCTAAATAGTGGTGCATGACTGACGGGTTTGAAATATGAAGATATCTGAACTGTAAATTGGTAACGCTAATGCCTTTGAGCAATTTCACATGTACTCCATGGTCTGCTCCTAAAGGGAGAAGGCTCCACGCTCTCCAGCAACTTCACAACTTCAGTCAGGCTCTGCCAGGGATGCTCCTTGGTATTGTGCTAGGTTAATGAATGCTGTAAGGGATTTCAGCCTCACCTCTGAGTTTTGACACTAGGAGCTTGACTTTCCAAATTTGCTGTTGGATTAATGTGGGGAGGCTTTTTCACATAGAGTAAATCTCACTGTTTCTCCCCCACCCGCACTTAACTTATGCTAGTGAACCTAAAAACAAAACACATTTGGGAGAAGCTGAAAAACGGTAATCAAAACTGATTTTCCCAAAATGAATGGACCGACTTGGGAAAGTAAGGACAATATTGTCAAAGAGCAACAGGAGCTATTTACTTTCTACAAGTGTGCTTTTTTCCCAAGCCCGCGCAGTGACAAAAGCTCATCAAAATACGCGTAATCAAGTACTTCCAATAAATCACCAAATGCCGTGAAATGTAGCAAAACAATTGTTCCTGGGATGCTCGCTGAAAACATTCTGTCTGCTGATTTCCACTGCTAGGTATGTCTCAAGATAGAAACATGAAGTGGAGCTCTAGAAAATGGACTCCCACCTTGTGGGACATTTGCTTTCCCTCTCTTAAATCTCCCAAAGTACTGCCGTCTACCATGAAGAAGGTTGTACTGTCAAAGGAGCTGGTTCTTTCACTCTGCATCACTGACCACCCAGGAAGGTGGAAAAAGATCCCAGAACTGGTCTTCTTAAACTGATTTCATTGTAGGGAGAAGTTGACCCTTAATACTTTTGCACTGATGTAAACTTGCTGTTTTGTGCTCATGGTACAGATGAGTAAGTTGGTGCTGAAAAGTCAGACAAAGATCACTTATAGTGAAATGCTACTGCAGTGACTTGCAAAGACCTACCTGTCATTGCTTGCCATACTGCTCCCAATGTCATATTTATAAGTAGACGGTGTTCTTTCTGCAAAACTTCTGCAAAAGAGGTTATAGGGTCTCCTAGAGACCCTCAGCATGTGGGGGCCGAGCAGGTCTCCGTCAGTATGTTGATAGACCCAGCGATAAGGATGGTGGCTTTGAAGGCTGACTCTTACAGGGTTTGGGAGTCTTTTGTGCTAGCAGTGTTTGAGAGTGTAAATGTAACCCAGCCAGAAGGTCAAGGAGCAGGAGCACTGAGGAAGAAGCTAGAGGGGACAATCTCTGGTGATGGCATGTTGGTCCAGCACGTGCAAAAATGACATAGTTCACGTGGCTTTGCTACTGGAATTCCTCATCTTGTTTTCTTTGGTCTTTTGTGCTTGTACCTGTCCTCAGAGACCTGGGTACCTGTGCAGCAGCTTGTTTGCTGGGATGTCCAATGTTGTCAAGCTTTTTGCAGCGCTATATATTTAAAGGATGTAGTTTTCCATCAGTGCTGTACTGTGGCACCAACACAGGGCTGTGGAGGGAGAGTGGAAAGCAGCAGAGTGACGCTTTTCACTTTCATCTTCTTTGAGAGCTGCTTCAAACTGGGAACAAATAAGAGTACCAATGAGAGTATTTCTAGCTGAGTCCAAATTTTGCAGCTGTTTTGGGGGGAATTCTGCATCACAGTTGCTTTTCTCTAAGTTTTCCTGTCTTGGAGGATCGACAAACAAGTGATACTCCTATTCAGAGGGAGGACAAAGGTAACTTGTAGCTTTCTAAATCTGACACCCTTTCAAAAAGAAACTAAAACCAATTCCCAAATCCTTCTGAAATCTGGCCCATATGTATAAATTCCTGGGTAAAATGGTTTTGCCTCCAAACAGTATCCAAATCTCCCTGTATCTGTGCCCTCTTCCATCATTAGTGCGGCAGCAGATGCTGTCAGAGGAGCTGGCTGGGCAGCCTGGAGCCTGGTAGAGAGCGGTTGTGTTTTATCTTCTCTGTGTTGCCTTTTGCTTCAGCTGCTGCAGCATTTCAAAAGGGCAGGCTTAATGAGCTCTGAGGGGGGTGTGTGTGATACTCAGACAAATCTTGAGAATATGTTTTGATTCATTCAAGAGCTGAAGGTAGCTGAAACCTCTTTTTTAAAAATTTTTCTTTCCTCAAATCCAGGGTGAGTATTACTTTATTGCCTTATATTGCCTTTAATAGCATAGCGTATGTAAACACCTTTCAGTAGCGCACAAAGGAAAATGGTTAACAAGGATTACATCTTTCCACTGACTTGAAATGAGTATTAGGCTTTAAAGTAAAATCTGGGTTTCCTTCCCTCCAGAGTGGGTATCAAAACAAACAAGCAAAAACCCAGGCACAAAACAGTCAATTTCCCATTATAATTAATTTGGGAATTAAGTACTTTCCTGAGGCTTACAAGCTCAAAGTGAATTCAGTTATGCCAAGTATTTTTCCCATGTAATGTTCAAAAGTACATTAACCACCCTCACCAAAACCTAGTAGGAAAATGGACTCGCCTTTCATTTTCTCTTTCCTGCACCATCCTCCATTATTATTTCTTGCTTATTCCTCTGAAGTGCTGAGGTGGTTTTTTTTTTTTCTCCTCTCAAGTGGGCCAAATCCATTGAGAAATGAGGAAAAATGAGCCCAATTTTCTCTGTGAAATTCCCCCCCCCCGCCCCCCCCCCAGGTTGACTTCTCTTCAAACCTGGTCAGACCCAGAAGTGCTTTTACTCCTCTTGTACTGTGTGAGTGGACCCAATTGTTTCTGGACGCGTGCATCGAAACCCTCTTCACAGGGTGGGTGTTTCTGGGTTTGTGTGGTGATTTTTTTGTTTGGGGGTGGGGTGGGTGTTTGTGTTTTGCACCTTTTTTTTTTCTTGGTGCTGCTTCAGTCAACAACTTTTGATAATCTGAGTGACCCTTTCTTTTTTTGCTCTTTTGTATACTTAATATTATGTAGATTAAACAGAAAGCTGCAAACTTCTATCTTAATGTACTTACAAGCTTCAAAATTAGTGCAAACTATTTAGAAATGTAAAACATCGAGGACCTAGAATATGGAGCCATATGATGTGTTGAAGTCAACTTGAGCATGCTGTCCAATTGGCAAGCTGCTGTTTTTGTCTCTAAGCAGTTGTTGCCTTCTAAGGGATTTTTACTAATGTAAATGCTGACACTTGCTGCTTTCATTCTGCATGACTGCATATTATTCTACTTTTGCCTTGCGAGCTCTGCTAGAGAAAGGCTGGGATGTGTGAACATAGAAATTGTGTTAAAGGTTCAGATTATGTTATGTCTGATAATGGCTGATGCTTTAGTGGAATTAAATGCAGCCAATTATGAGATAACAGTGTGATCTGAATTTTTTTTTCTAAATTTTTTTCTAGATTTTTTCAGAAGCTGACTTTTGCCGTGAATAATACGAACATTTTTATCCTTGTTTGTTTGGGGTTTTTTGTGTGGTGGGTTTTTTTTTTTCCTATTGAATGTATTTTTATGTATTCTTTTTAGGATTAGATGGCTATTTAACTTCTCTGAAGCCTTCTAACTCTTGACCTCATTGATATATTTTTATCACCAGAATCACAAATTACACCACTTTCCACCCTGAAAAGATCAGGGATACACAATTGTTACATTCCAGCAAGCTATGCTTCACGCTTGCTTGAGTCACATAACGCCAGTTTTGTTGTACATTATCATGGCTGTTTTATCTCAATATTTAGTAAGCCATATTAATTTTTTCTCTTTTATGTGTCTGTGGAACATGTGGTTTTCAAGTGTTGAACTCTATAGTCTGAAGAGAAATTGTATAGAAACAACTTCAATTGCAAGGGGTAAACAACATGTTTCTAGCCGATTGCCAGGCTTGGCACAAGATGTTGCACTCGCCTTTAGTCGGTAGCTTAATGTGTGTCCTGGCAATGTCTCAGTCTGTCTATACCCAAATAACACAAGCATTTTTAATGCATATTTATATCTTGGCCCTTTGGGAGGAGAGCTTTAAAGCTGGTATTTTGGTTAATGAAGAAGCGTATGTGTTACATGGGTCCCGTGGAAGGGTGATTTGACTCTTGAACCCTGAAGGAAAAATTAATATACAAGAATAGGTGGGTCCCAAATTGACATCTCTGGGCTTGAATCCCAACAAATAATGGGTATTTGGGTTTGCAAACTGACTCAGGCAGTCCGTTCTCCAGCTGGTGGTAATCCTATATAGAAATGTAAGCCTGCCTTTGACCTGATGTAAGAACAAGGGGATGAAGATGCTGTAGAGAGTTTAGCTGAGCTACGTTGACTGTTTTCAGAGCTGATAATATCTCAAAGGGGAGAATCGTTGAACAGAGTACCCATGACAGAGTGTATTATCATGCAGCTAAAATATAGGAGTTGGGGAGAGGGAGGGATGCATCCCTCAGTTCTAATGTCTCCTCAGATTTGCAGTTATCTCTGCTATGGGGATGTCCTTTGCTTTAGTATAAAGTAGTATGCCAGAACTAAATGTAATGTTTCCTTGTTGACCATAACAGGTCATAGCTACTGTCTTCAGTTGGAGTACTTGCAGGTACAGCGAGAGACTATTGCCTCTTTTGTATAGTTAAAAGAAAACAGCAAAATTCACAGTAGATTCTGTTGTATTTATTTAAAGATCAGAAGCCATTGCAGCTTTCTCTACCAAGGATTTCAGAACATTAATTAACTTCAAGTTATGGTTTTCAAATAAATGTTTACAGATAAATCGTCAGATGGTTTTATCTCTACTCCATTGGGGGTAACGTGGTTGTCCATTCCTCTTAGTTTCTGTACTAGTGCCATCTGGTGACTAGATGTTATTATGGAGCCCTTCCTTCTGCAGCTGGAAGGATGCGGGATGGGTTTGGCTAATGACTCTGAATTCGAGGATCAGGAGAAACCCCTTATGAGGGCACCTTGGATCTCTGCAGAGGGATCAAGCTAACCATCCACTTCTGGTAAAAGCAGTCGTGAGACTGATGCTTTAGAGAGGCTATTCATCTATGGTGAATTAATTTTAATGCTGGAATGATTAGCTGAACTAGTACAGTTCATAATCTGCCAGAACTGAATAAACTGCCTTCAAAGTAATTTGGGCTGAGGCAGCAATACGGTTTTGGAATCAGTGGTCATCACCTTGAATTTCAGCTTCTCACTGTCACGCAGCAGGTTCAAAGGATGGGCTCCTTGCTATACATTTGCAGTATGTTTTTGCTATAGGAGCAACTACCCTCTAAGCCCTTTCAGACTCTTCTTACTTGACTCATCAGTTAATAATCCACTGCCCTTTTAGTCGCTACTGCATATATGTGTTTTGCTCACTAGCTCTTTGCTAAGGTCCTTTTAGGGTGTCTAAGAACAACTAGATTTTAAAGAGGAGGTCTTCCCAGAACTGGTCCAGAAATGGTTTGAAATGCTTTTTAAATAGGAGCCTTAAAAACTCTCAAGTTTCTCAGCATCTAAACTGAAATATTGTGTTATTTTTTTCTAAGTACTTTTTGCATAAAATAATGCTCTGTCATTGTGTTACAATGATGGCTTGGCTTGTAGCTCTTTAGCGTGCCCAGTAACTGTCATCAGCATCTCTATTTCCTCACTGTTATTCCTCCTGTGTTGCACTGCATTAATTACATAAAGGCTAGGGGAGCGAGAGAACAAGGTACCTGGTTGTGCTGGTTTTGACTGGCTGGGCACCAAAAAGGACTGTTGTGGTTTAATCCCAGCCAGCAACTAAGCACCACATAGCTGCTCGCTCCCTCCCCTCCCCTGCAGTGGGATGGGAGAGAGAATCAGGGAAAAAAAAAGTAGAACTCATGGGTTGAGATAAAGACAGTTTAACAGGACAGAAAAGGAAGAAAATAGTAATAATGGTGGTAATTATAATGATAATAAAAGAATTAGAATATACCAAACAAGTGATGCACAAAGCAATTGCTCACCACTCGCTGACTGATGCCCCATCAGTTCCCGAGCAGCAGTCCCTGGCCAGCTTTTCCCCCAGTTTATATACTAGACATGACATCACATGGTATGGAATATCTCTTTGGCCGCTTTGGGTCGGCTGCCCTGGCTGTGTCCCCTCCCAACTTCTTGTGCCCCTCCAGCCTTCTCGCTGGCTGGGCATGAGAAGCTGAAAAATCCTTGACTTGGTCTAAACACGACTTAGCAACAGCCGAAACCATCAGTGTGTTATCAACGTTATTCTCACACTAAATCCAATATCCAGAACAGAACACTATACCAGCTACTAGAAAGAAAATTAACTCTATGCCAGCCGAAAGGAGGACACTGGTAAAGTATAAGTCTAGCAGAAAATGAAGAGAGTTAGAAATAAAGTAAGAGTGGAAGCAGTAACTTCTGCCTTCATCTCCAGAGCTGGGGTTTCAAGGGTCTGTAGGAGCTGCCAAACTGTTTGCCGTAACGCTCACAAAACAGTGCCGGTGGTCAGTTGTTACGCTCTTGGCACCTGAAATTTCAGCTTTGAAGTTGCAAGAAGACGTCAGCCTTGGGCTACATTTTACCTGTTTCGGGTCTGGGGTTGGAGCTGTGTACAAAACCAAACCAGCCTGGTCTCACAGCATAACTGACACCCCGTGGGCTTTGCTGGACAGCTGAAGCTGTGAGACGGATTTATTCTGACTGCTTTAAGCCCTTCTTTTTGTCTTCAGGGGAAATAAGAGTTTGACTGTTCCAGGAGAATAAAATACATACATGGAGGATATACATATGTGTATGATAAACTGCTGATAACAAGCACCTGGTATATTATTATGAAACTTGACACTATATTGTAAGAAGTGACATCTCTCTCCATTAAAACTTTGAGAATAGCAATTTCTTCCTGGAAAAATACTTATGAGTTTATAAATGTGTATTATGCAAATGCATATATGACTATGTAGGAGTATGCATGTGCACACACGCTTCTATGAAAGGCCCAGAATTTTTGAGAAGAACGTCTGGCCTGAGTTGTCAAGGGCAGGTGCTCAGTACTTTCTGAAAACTCTGCTCCTTCAAAACCCTTCAAGCTGAAGACTCTTGGTCTGCAAGCACTCAAAATCTTTTTTCTTCTCTGGAAATTCTTGGCCACAGGTTGATAGGCTCCATGCCTGTACATGCAGTTGTGAAAACCATATATAGCATCTTGTATTGGTATGTATGTGTTGTTTCAGCAGCGTGGAACCAAAATGGAGACTTACTGAAGCCTGGAAAAGGCATCAACTGGTGAGGGTTCTCCATTGGCCAAAGTTGTATGCTGAGTTCAAAATTAGAAGTGTCCACTTCTAAATCTAGTTCGAATGTAGCCCAGGATAATGCAATAGGTACGACCGCATTAGGTTTCCTGAGTTTTCTATCATTTTATGCTAAAATTCAAAGGAGCTTTCTATTAGTTTTGTACAGTGTTTTTTTAGAAATCTCAGCAGATTGATGAGAATACCACTTATCCAAGAGGAACGTGTTATGTTTTACTTACGAGGGTTCTCTTCAGAAGTTTATCATCTGTCCTTAAAACATAAACAGTGCTTACTGGGTTTAAATCAAAAGCACGGTTTTAAAAATGTATCCAAGTGTGCTGCTTAAGGCACTACAGTGGGACTTCTTATTACACACTCTATACCTCAGCTTAGTCTGATCTTACTTTCTTTGTCCTTCTGGCTTATTTGGATTGTAGGGATATAGACAGAGTCTTCAGAGGTTGAGCTTTGTTTTTTTTAACCATTGTGTTGTAGCTATACATGAAGTTTGTTTTTCAGTTGAAAGCCATTATAAGTAATAGTTGGGGAAAAAAATCATCATGTTTGTTGAACAGATCTTGGTGTCTTGTATACGTATTGGGAGGACTTTGTGAATGATAATACAGTGATATTTAGTCACTTCTGCCATACAGAGAATGTTAGAATTCTTTGCTTCAGATAAGATGGTGTTAATAAGCACACTGAAGAGTCCTGAATAGCCATCCATTTCATTACAACATACTGGCTTGATGTTCAGCATCATCTTTGTGTGCAGCTGCAGAATTTTAAATTTGTTGACTCTGTCCTGGTTTCACCAACCTGCATGTATTTTGCATTATGCTGAGTAATAAAAAAGGAATTAAACTCCTTTCCTGAATCGGACTTTGGAATCTGCTGTTAACACAGCATTCATTAGCATTTGAGTCAAGATGTCAACCTACAGTCATCTTGAGAGGCTTCTTTGCTGCGCCTTGGCCACTGAGGTTCTGAGCTGCAATCTTGAAGCTAAAACTATGCAGAGAAATTGGAAGTAGGTACTTTCTGACTGCTTTACCTGAAGCAGCTCTATCAATCAAGTTCATGTTTTGAAACTCCCAGTATTTAAAAAAATTCTTGTGGCACCAATGTATGGAAACATGAGTCTACAATGGCAAGAAGGAGTTTTGCTGCAATGCAACACTACGGATTTTTTTACTGAAGGAGCTGGGTTGTGAAAACCCTGGTCTCGATTGAGAATTAATTAATTGACATTCACCATTATTGAAAATAACCTTAAAGATAATCAATATATTTATTTATGTTGACAAATCAAGAATATCAAGATATTTTGTTTAAAGAATACGGTTCCCTAAGGCCTTGCTGGCCTGCTTTGGCAAAGACATGGAAGTGAAGATGCTGGTAGGTGATCCGTGAACTTCCTCTCGTTTCATGAAGACCCCTCAGCAATGGAGAAGACTGAGCCAAAAAAGACAGTTGAAGGTCAGTAACTTAGAGGGCTAGAGAATCTGTCTTTCTAAAACAGCCATAACGGGAGACAAGATGCACTGAGTAAGGAGAGAAATTGCCGAGACGCAAGGTTTAGGAGCAGCACAGCCTTATGAGAGGTTGTGGTCCCATTGACTATGGGACCTAAGGTCCCTGTGTCTTTCCCTGTAAAAGACAGCCAATGCTGCTCAAACAACTGATATCAGTATCTTTGTAGGTCATCTCATAGAGGCAAAGAAGGAGTTAAAGTGTGGGGGAGAAAGGCTGTTGGTCCTATAGAGGCAGCTACCCCTGACAGCAGTATTCATCATACCCACCCTGGTCTGGTGTGACAAGAGCCATGACTCCAGCTCTCCACGCCAGTCCTGACGGGCAGAAACAATCCTGAGGCTTGTTCTTTTTCCTCCTTCTGCTTCTTCACTCGGGCAATGGCCCTGGGAGAAGAGTAGGCTACTTCCAGGGTGGAGGAGGCATTGTGGAGGCAAGTATGTGCAGAAGCAGGGTCCCTCAGGTCAAGTCAGCTGTAGGTAAACAAGTTTAATGAAGGGAAGAGGGAGGGAAGAAAGAGATACCTGTATATCCTTACTGTGATGTCCGAGACCTCCTTCATGCTCCTACAACCTTAATGGCCTTTTCTACTCTGAGCATTTGGACTGCGGAGACTCCAGATTCACAGGATTAATTAAGTGCAAGGTGTTAGGCAGAGGCTGGCCTGTCTGAATTTGGGTCTTTGTGCATCTGCATCTCTTCCCTTAAAAAAAAAAAAAAAAAGAAGAAGAAGAATTTCTTATCTGATGGCCGCGATTGAAGACAAAAGATACCACTGTGATGCAACAGTTACCAGAAGTGCCTGTGACATTTTTATAATTCGGCTGTGAGAGATTTGCCTGCTAGCCTTTGGATGGGGATCAGTGGAGATGCTACTGAAGTTCATAGCTACTCCGTTTCTTAGCCTTTGCAGCAGGACCACGGTGTGCCTGAGTGTAAGTAACTAACTGTTTGTACTATAAACAGTAACAAATCTCCAAGATAATGTGTGAAAATGGTCGTGGTCCTTTGGTGCTGAGACTGTCTTGTGTATTTTGGAAGAGGAGTGGGCAAAATCTTCAACTTGCTTTTATCCAGGCTGTTTGGACCCTACTGGCACAAAACAAACAAAAAAATAAAAAAACCAGTTTCCTAGGCATGGTTAGCTTTTTAAAAATGTCTTTGTTGGGCTGACAAATACCTACAAATACTATAGGTATGAACACGAAAGTATGACTTATTAGAGACTAACATCTTGTGGGTTAGAATAAATGAGCTGTGTTTTCAAAGCATCATCTTAGATGTGCTTTCTTTTTTTTTTCCCTAATACAGGCCTATCTAAGACTGGGAAACTAAGACATCATCTAGAAAAGTGTTATAGACATGTTTATTTCTAGCTTAGGGCTTGATATTATCTTTATTCATACATGCTTGAACTTTACTCATGTATTATACATCATGTGAATGGAGTTGCTGAAGATGACAGTCAGGAACAAGAGTGTATGCTGCAACTATGAACCTTTCTTAACTGGCAGATCTAATGAAGGTGGAAATCCTTTTCTCGGTTTGCCCAGAAGCTTGTAACTCATTTTTCATGACCCTTACGTGATGTAGGGACTTATGTTGTAGAAAGCTTTGTATGGATGTTTCACTTGAATGGCCCATATCTCTCCTCCTTGCAAAGATGCTTTGGGAGGAGAGCAAGGTCCTTAGAGATGCAATACATCTTACACATAAAAAACACTTTTCCTCTTGTGCAGACTGAAGAAACTGGCTTTTGCATCGGGTTTCCTCTTGCTGTGTGTCACCTTGTTCCCATCTCCTACTGTCTAAAAATAGATGGAGCACAGAACTGTTTACATTAAAAAACGAGTTGCTTGTGAAGGGAAATGGACTGAGGATATACAGAAAGCTGTATCTGATTACTGGCAGAGGCTAATTATGCATAAGGTCCCTTCCTTTCTTTTCTCCCTTTCCCCCCTCCAACCACTTCCCACTACAGAGTTTACAGCCCTTCAAATATTATATGTCTTCTGACTGGCTGTGGATGAACGCAGAGGATGCCCTTTTCCTTCTGCATCTTGGTCACTACATTCGGCTGCCTGCTTTTATAAGGCTGCGTTGGCTGTGGCAATGGGGGATGGAGCCTGCGTCTATCAGATGAATTTCCCTCGTGGTTCCCTGAGGAATCATCGGGTCACAGCGAGCGTCTGTAACAGACTGCAGTCCCTGCCACGCTGACTCACCCCTGCTGGTTATCAATGGAGAACTTCCACAACAATCTGAGGGGTGTGGAGAGCTGTTGCTATTTTTAAAATATTTACAATATAAGTTAAACATATGAATAAATCAATATTTATATAAAGAAAGAATGAGAGCAAGAGTTTTAACTCCCGTTTTGAAGGTATGTCCTGTTCTGGGTTTATTCTTCCTTTTACCCATGCACAACCAAATAAAGACAAGGGAAGGAGCTCCAACAGACGCGAATGAGAGCGAGACCCTTTCTGCCTGGCCCTGAGCAGATGTGGGGAAGAGTTTTCTATGGTGGGAATGCTCAGGTTCAATTCTGTTGTTGCTATCATTCAGGCCAAGGGGTTTGAACTCCCATCTTTGGTAAATGCCTTTATCACCAATGCTGCAGGCGTTTCTTCTCTGTCTTATTCGGCACGGGGCTGCTTCTCATACCTGGTAGGATATTTCAACCCCAAACTCATTTAAACCCAAGAGGCTTTTTTTGTCTGAAGTCTTAGGTGGGTTTCAGCAAAATGCATAACTGGATAAAATCCTCTAGCCTTTCTGGCTGGATAACTAGATCTGTAAGTTAGGAAGTCTGCAGGCAAATTCTGGCTTCTCATAAAGGAACAAGTTTCAGCTTAAATTCAGAAATGTATTGCTTGAAAAGGCTGTACTTCATCAGTGTAAAAAGTACAGTTTTATGATGATTAACTCTTAGATCTACTTCAGAGCAATTTTAAAAGAGGCAGAATGTGGGCAGGTACCAATTACCTGTCACAATTAGTGTGCATCTTATTGTACATATTTAAGAAATTAATGACAGTGGGTGGTTAGAACTGTCTCATTACTACTAATTAATATGGTAAGTCTTTAGTAGGCCATTGGCAAAATAAGAATACCAATTAAATGTGATGTCAATAGAGTCATTAATTATAGGAGAACAGATATACTTGAAGTCCAGTAACAATAGTGGGAAACAATCTGTGCTTTTTTCAGAGACATTTCAGTGCATCTCCTACTTGAAAAGCAAGTGTATATTTTATCTTAAATATTTATTTAATGGAAATCATGCCTAAGAAGTGCATTCAGTTGTTGAATACTAGAAAATGAAATTTTGTGGGTGCTTGATAACTTTCTAATCCTGCTTCCTGTATTTGTACCTTTTTAATGTTTTCACTAATAGCATGGAATAGCATATATGGAGAGTCTAGGCACATAAAGGTTTAGTTAATATAAACTCAAGATAATGTTTCTCAATGTATCTTCAGTTATGATCCTCTCTTTCTAGTATTCATCTCTTCTTTCTTTACAGCAACTGCTATTCAGGGTGGAAGGAACAGACCTTTCCCTTCATGTGGACTTTTGGGAGAGTATGGCTACAGATTATGTAAATTGGCCAAATATGACAAAAATTACTATAGAAATATTAAAAATCAGAGTAAGACCAAGAATGCTAGGAAAAAATATCTGGAGTTGTATGAATGATCTGTTAGCTTTGGATCAGTGGTTTTGAAAAATGAAAAATTTAAAATCAGGTCAAACATTTTTACATTTCCTTTGCTAAGCCACAGATGCCTGCTTTAGTTAAAATGAAACAATTAATTTAACTAGAAGTGAGTAACTTTAAAGCAAACTTAAGAATTGTTGAGTCTTCATTTTTAATGGAAAGGCTAAGACTGAAATCTTTCTTTGTTTTATTCAGAGGTAGGATTTGAACGCAGGTTTCCTTCTTCCCAAGTGAGTGCCAGGAGTGAGATTGTCTAGTTCCATCTGTTGCTTTGAATAAGCCGTAGGTGAATATTCATTGGATAGAAAGACTATGCCAAGTTAATTGTCCCAACTCACATGCCACTTATTCATAGAACAACAGACCTTTTCAGGCTGGAAGGGACTGCTGGGGGTCTAATCCAGCCTGCAGCTCTAAGAGCTACCTGCGGGGTCAGATCTGGCTTCATCCAGTTGGGTCATGAAAACCTCCAAGGATGGAGACTGCTCAACCTCTCTGGGCAGCCTGTCCTACTCCTTCGCTGTCTTCATGGGGAAAAGTTTTCTTCTTATATCCAGTCTGAATCTCTCTCAAATCAATTTATATCTTCTGTCTCTTGTCCTCCCACAACTCACAACAGAAGAGCCTGGCTCTATCTTCTTGATAAGCTCCTTAGAGGTATTGATAGTCTATTGTTAGGTCCTCTTGAAGCCATCTCTCTTTCAGGTTGAACAAGCCCTGGTCCCTCAGCCTCTCCTCACAGGGCAAGTGCTCCAGCCCCCGACCGCCCTGATTGCCTTCTGCTGAACTTGCTCCAGTTTGTCAGTGTGGTTTTTTCTGTGCCTCTCTATATGCAGTTACTATTACTAAGTGGAGCAGGTTTAGCAGATACCTCTAAAGACTTGAACACTTTCGGTTAGAGTGCCTCTTCAGAGCTATGGAGATTTCAGAGAAGCTTTCAACTTTTTTCTCATCTGCAGTGCCCAGCTCAGTGTCTCACTGCTGGGTGGAGACTTTACATTCTGTGAACAGAACTTAAGTCCCTTTGGAAGCTTTTATGCAATGAACTTTTTCTTCTTTTCTTTTTTTTTTTTTTAAAGCATGGGCAAGTCTGTTAGCTCAATATGATATAGAACTTTAATGTAACAAAAAAAAAAATAATGAGGGGGGGGGGGAAAAGTTGGCCAATCATAGCATGTTTTACTTTACTGCTCTCTGCTTTACTATTCTCCAAGGTGGAGATTTTGAAACAAAATGTCAGTTTTCAGCTCTTTGTGAGCATTACTTTGTGTCTGTTAGACAAGTTAAACATCCTTTGACAGTATGGAGTATTCAGAGAAACAGGAAAAAAAAAAAATCATCTGGGAAGTCTGAAATTCTACCTAAAAGCTGAAAGTAATTTTTAGCTCTCATGTTGTTCCAGGACTGGAAGCAAGAGCTGTGTTTCTATTGGGAAAACGAAAAATGTCTCCTTTCCAATTATCTAAATTTCTTTCCCCAACAGGTCATGGCTTATTGGACTTCAATTTTGCCATAATTTTCATACCTTTAATCAATTTTGCAAAGTGGGAGAGAGCACTGGAAAGGAAAGGTTTTCAGGTGTCAGGAAGGAGCCAGGGAGCTGAGGGAGGTATTTCTTCTGGTTGTGGAAGGTTTTTTTCTGCTGTAGCTGCTGGTCCATCCAGCTCCATTTGCACCAACTTGAGCAAAGAGCTGTGCAGATACAAAGTGGGAAAACGGTGGTTTGGGCAGCAGCCTACCTCCACCAGCTCATGCGAGTCTCTTCCAGCCAGGTGTAGTCCCAGGCAGATGCCTGCTTGTTCAGAGGTAAAGGTTGGCACTGTCTCTTTTTAAACAAAACTGGTCTTTGCAGTTGCTTGGGAAATTGAAGAAATCCATGGGCGAGCTATTATTAGGGACCCACCACATATCTAATGGTTCTTTGTTCTAAAAACTTGGAAAACAACACAGGAAAGCAAAGTGTTAGTGACAAAGAACCTTAGGGCTTTAGCATGCAGGGGGAAAGGCTGGCTGTTGTATTTGCTGTCATTATCTAGAAACTGTAGAAATTTCTTGTAGGTATTTTTCTGTGACGGTGGCATGCATGAGTTAAATGAAACATGGCTGGGAGGATTTTAGGGAGGCTTCTAGGCTGGCGAGAAGGGACCTGCCATGTGTATGTGTGGTGAAGCTGGAGAAGCAGCTGCCTGTGCTGGTCTCCATTTACGATTTAGGTGGGTCTCAAGGAGCACAGCCATGGGGCTTGACCAAACCTGGTGGTTTTGGCTCTGCTTGACAGCACGGGACTCAGCACCTATGGAGGTGGGGTGTCACAGGGCGTGGTCTCCAGCATTTGCTGGAACGTTCCCCCTCAGCAGAGGCACGTACCCTGAGAGGAGCTTCCAAGGAAGGATGCAGCCCTACGGGGCTGGGGATCCAGAGATGCCCAGGACCTCTTGCTGAGGCTAGGGCAGGGGAAGATGGTGTCCTTGCCTGCAGGAGGTGTGTACTGGTTGAGGAGATGTGTCACCACACTGAGGTCAGTCTGAAGGAGGTCGGCTGATATGTGCCGTCAGGAAAGATGAAAAAGCAGTTGAGAGGCTCTTCAGAGACCCTGCAGAGATGGGAGCCTGAACTCCTAATTACACTGAGGAGAGGCAACCAGAAACTGTTTGCTTTGGGGGTAAATAGAGACTCCCATGATGGAGAAGGCTGGAAGCCTGGTACTTCTGGTACCAAGAGAGTTGTGGCTTCTCCACCTGCAGATCTGCTTCAGTGCCCTAGTAGCTGATGAAAGGCAGAAAGCCCCATCTGAGGAAGCATTGGAGTCACCTGAGACTGAGCCAGGCAGTGGCACCAGGAGAAAGCATAGCCTGTAGATCGAGGGAAGTGATTATCCCTCTCTACTCAGCATTTATTAGACCAACTAGAGTCCTGTTTTCCTGCTCCACCTCAAATATAAGAAAGATGATGATGAACGGGAGCAAGATTAGCGGAGGGCCCTTAAGATGGTCAGGGTCTGGAGCACTTGCCCTGTGAGGAGAGGCTGAAGGACTGGGCCCTGTGCAGGCTGGAAAAGAGAAAACTTTTTGAGGACCTAATAGCAGCCTGTCAATACGTCTGAGGAGCTTATCAAGAGGATGGAGCCAGGTTCTTCTATAGTGAGTCACAGAAGGACGATATAGCAGATCTAAATTGACTAGAGACCTCCTGATGTATCTTCTGATCTTAATTTTCCCATGGTCCATTTTCTGTGATCATAATGAGCTTCCCCCCACCCCAAGGACCCATCCTTGACATACTCTGAACTTTTAACTGTGTGTCTTGTGCTGATGTACAGAAGGTGGTGGCTTTGACAGTGTGTAATAACTGCTGGTTTGGAAGGAAGGTGGAGAAATATCGAGGCAGGAACAGAAGGGAGAATTATGAAGTTACAGTGAAAAGACTTGTAAAGGCTGCAGGATTTTGGAGGTAGGAAGAGACTAGGGTAGTTGAAAGCCATCCAACAAGGGAAGTGAAATGTTTCCTTTTAAGAAATGCATACTGCTAAAGAAAGTCCTCAGTCTCTGTGAGGGTTGTAATAATCCCAATTGTAATATTTGAGACTGCATTACTAATATTCTGCTGGATGCAAATGATTTGACATGAGAGAAACAATTGAAGAACTGCAAGCAGCATTTCCCGATGGAGGTGGAAAGGCTGCCTGTGAAGCTGCATTCCAGCTGGCCTTCCAGATTTTATGAGCATGTCATTTCATATAATGGGAAGACTTTGGGAGTTTGTCAGCTTATTTCATCTTTTTTTTTTTTTTTCATTCAAGAGCCTTCCATTTGGCTTGGTAGCAGAGTAACCACCTCTCCCCTTGGGTTACTTACTGCACGTGATTTTGAATGCTGTTGCACAAATGTTGATGCCTCTTGTATTAATGAAGGTTCTGCCCTGTGAGGGCAGGCAGCTCTGTCAAGGTGCTTTTTAGCATTTGATTAATTGTCAAGCAGGGCAAAAGCCACACTTATTCCAAGGGCTCAATGTATAAATCATCATTCCTTTTCTGTGTTAAATTACAGCAAAGCCGTTATTATTGGAAGAGGATCAGCAGCCTCCTCCCAACATCTTGAAAAATTGTTTCTTTACTGCTCTGACCTCAACTACCACCCTCAATCTGTCAGGTTTTAAATGATCAAGTGTTGCACCACTTCTGCTGTTCTGGACTGCCTTCAATCTGATGGCTGCAAATATTCCCAAACACTTGCAAGATAGCTGACTGCTGCCTTGCTAGAGGTATGAAGCAGGAGAAGTAGTGAAAACAAGTCATGATTAATTTAGGGAATTAATGTAGGGCACAGATTAGAGAAGAAGATGGATCTTCTCTTATTCCTGTGGCTGAAAGCCCTTCTATCTGTCTAAGGCTTTGAATGCAGTTCAAATAAAGGCATCAAAGGTAGAAAAATATGCCATAGCAACTGTAGCTTTTGTGACTGCTATGGAACTTCTTTTGTAAGGCAAATAGCAGGGTGGTATCGGCAAGCAAGGCTGGATGCACAGACATTACTTTTCAAGCAGGAGGTCAAATTTAGCTGAAGTTATTTCTCAATGAAGGCAGAAGCCAGTGGACAGCAGGCCAGGTGTGGGGAATGAAACAAACTGAGACCATATCTCAAAAATACTCTGCTGCTGCCGCTCCCTGGACCAGCTAGAAACCAAGCAATGTTCACTGAAGTTGTTTGACTTTTTTTCCTTATCTCCTCTCTTCCACATGCCTTCCTCCATCCTTCTACTAATCTGTTATCTTGAATTTCATATCCAAACAACACTTGGGTATGATCTTGTAATTGATTTAATACATCACTTTCAGGGTGATGTATTACCAAATGTTCTGTTTTCATGAGAACTGCATTTTCTTTGGGGCTCAACCTCAAATACTTGGACTTAGCATTAGACTGGGACTGAGCCAGAAGGACACTAGCAAAAGGAAAAATTTCAGATAAGTCCTTAGGGAGGTTGAGTTGTTTTTTGGTTTGTTTTGTTTGTTTTGGTTTTGGGTTGTTTTTTTGCCCCAATTCCCCAAACTAGGGGTTTGTGTTTGGAAATTCAACATAGGCAACAATGATAATTTTCTCCAGGAACTAACAGTTTCAGTAGTCTCTCATTTGGTCTTAAAATTATATATAAGAGATTTTATTTTTGCTTAAATAGTCTCAAAATCTTTCTTCAGAAATTTCGTACCTCTGAACTAGAACTTCACATAGGAGTAATCTGTTATATATAATTTTATTGTATATTTTTCTGCAATGCTTGTCTTATGAGTATGCAATGATAACTCTTCCCAGTGTTCCTCAATTCACCCTTCCTCCTTTTCTTCCTCCGCGCTCAATGCATTTTCCAATCCTACTAGTCACTTAAGTAGACAACAATGTATTTGTGAAAGGGCATTTCTGTCTCAAGATTGTCAAATGCATCGTTGATGCATAAGATGCTTCAGGGGAGTATTTTGGACTAGCAGCATAATTAATTTTTTATTGAATAATGTCTAATAGATCACAGAAAATACCCAGTCTGGCATATATAATTTCTCAGTGTTAATGACAGACTAATGAAATAAGGCCGCAAAGAGCGTTTTGCTACACTGTGTATATTTACATTGTTCCTGGTCTCCTTTGTTCTATTTACCATGCAAATGTGCTTGCTTTCAGCCACTTCCAGTAACTGACCTGAAGTTCTCTCTAGAAAGGTAACATCTCCACTTCCATTTATCATTCCTTAAAAGTCAAAGGCAGTTTGATACTTGAATATAACTTGGGAATTTTGACTTGCAGGGTGATTTGGTAGAATTTTTCACATGCATTTTTTCAAAAGAATGGACATAAATGCTTGTATTAAAGTTTATGGACTACAAATGAAAATATTACTATAAATGCTTGTTGTACTCATTCCCTAATTTGTAGCAGTTTCAGTAGTGTCTACATACATTATAACAGGCTGATATCATGACCTTTATTTTACAGGTTGGGAAAACCGAGACACAAATGTGATTTGAGATCTAGCCTCAGCCAGGACAGGGAATAGAAGTGTAGTTTTCTGAGTGCCAAATAGGTGCTTTATGCCCCAGCTCCTCTATCCAGGAAAAAGAAAAACAGCAGATGAAAAGCTTAAAATTGTTATCTACATAGCTTTGACAATCATACAAAAACTTACAGTTTTTAATATCACCACGAGGAGGACAACTAAATCAGTATTTTACAACTAATGAGAGAGGACAAAAGCAACGTAGGGAGGGGAAATAGCAGTGTTGGAACACAGTAAGGGTGTCACAGCCAGAGGTGGTGAGGAGGAAGTGATGGGTCATTTCTAATTTATCATTAAATGTTTTACTGTCTGCTGAAGCAGATCAGTTATGTGAAAGGAATGAAACCTGGAATGGACAAAACTCTCTCATTTGTGGAGCAACTGAGATGGTCATATGAAGACACTTTTCTAATCTGTTCTCTTAATATAATCAGTTGGTGGCCAGCTTGAGAATTGTAATTATCCCACACAAGCTTTTCAACAGCGTCAGATTCAATTGGCCATGCAACAACTCCTCTACTAATAGTGGCCATTAATGAGCTTTATACTTTTCTCTAGAGGGAGGAATATAGATTCAAAACCTCTGAAGGATGATTTAACTACCTTCTTACATTTTGTTTCCTTTCATAGGGGGCCATTATACTTTATGCATATGTATGTGTGTATAGATATAATAGAAACAATGAGCAATTACCCCATACATCTGAGAGTCCTTGAGTGTAATCACCCCCATATATGGTAAACTGATTTTTCCTCATGAACTTTGGTTATCATGCTGTATTCTTGAAGACAGACTCTGAAGAAGCCTACTCACTGTGTGAACATCTACATTTAAAAAAGAAACATTATTAAGATGGCATATTAGTAAAAGATCTTCCCCTCATTCAGAGCTAAGAATAGTTGTCAGACCTTGATATCATTCTAACTTCTAAATATCCTTCTTCGAGATTTTTTTTTTAATCAGTATATGCCCCAACGGCTAATATTTTGGTCAATATCTTCCTGTACCTTTTAATTGTTAAGAAACCTTATTGCTCTGAGACAAAGCTGTGAGCGACATCTGCTTCCAGGGACTCTTTGCTAGAGGAGCCAAAGGGTCTTCATGAAGTGTCCTAAGACTTCAGGGCAAGCTTTGATGTGATTGAGGAGCGTTGTGATTTCTGCCACTGGTTCTTTTGGTTTGTGCAGCTTGAAGTAAAGGGGAAGGCATCAGAATTGGGTTAACAGTGGTAAAAATTAAGGAACTGCTTGCTTTAATAATGCAGAATTGGCTTTGTTCATGGTAATACTAGTTTAAAAAAAAAAGTGAGGGAAAAGGGGATCCTCTCCTCTGGTTCAGCTGCTGGCACTTGTCCTCCTCCTTGTTGCTCTTACCTTGATCCTTCTGTTCTGTGAACTCTTCTAAAATTCATTATCTGTTAAGCTGTGGTCCATTGTGTCAGTACGCATTTGAGTAGAGATTGGACAAGATACCCTGAAAAAAGACATTTCCCTGTAGAAAGGGCAATTCAAGTAGCTAGTATTGTTCAGAGAGAAAGATCATAGAATCATTTCGGTTGGAAAAGACCTTTGAGATCATCGAGTCCAACCATTAACCATGCCCTGGAGTACCCTGTCCACTCGCTTTTTTAATACCTCCAGGGAAGGTGACTCAACCACTTCCCTGGGCAGCCCATTCCAATGTTTGACAACCCTCTCAGTAAAGAAATTTTTCCTAATATCTAACCTAAATCTCCCTTGCCTCAACTTGAGGCCATTTCCTCTTGTCCTATCTCCAGACACCTGACAGAAGAGACCAGCACCCACCTCACTACAACCCCCTTTCAGGTAGTTGTAGAGAGCGATAAGGTCTCCCCTCAGCCTCCTCTTTTCTAGACTGAACAACCCCAGCTCCCTCAGCCGCTCCTCATAAGACTTGTGCTCAATACCTTGTGTTGTACATTGGTACCTTTACCTGTTATACAATTTTCTGTCTGTGGTTGTGGATTCCATTAATCTTTTATACCAAGTTAGTTCACAGGAGATGAAGGAAGATTGTCTGGGTGTGGCTTCAGAGGATGCGTAGTAGCCTGCAATCATGCTAGAGACTTGTGTAGGTCCAGAGAGCAGTCTGTGGCGGGGTGCTGAAATGCTTCCCCTCCTTTTAGATCAACTCCAGGTTTAGAGTAATAGCACTGAACTATGAGCAATGACATTGGAAGTGCTGAGGGCATAACTCTGTCAGTACAGACACCATGGCCTTTGCAGATACCTATAGATGGGAAAGGATTTGCATCTATGCTGTAGACAAAATAATTTGCAGAAGGCACTCCAGTGGCTAGATGGATGTAATGGTGACATTCTGAGGTATATGTTTTCCAATATTACTCTTATAAATGACCATGAGTTCTCTAAGCAATATGAATTCAGGGATGGCGCTACAAGTGAACTACAAAACACGTCTTGGTTGGCTCTTGGATGTTTTGCAACTTTCTGGACAATAATCTACTGACTTTATAGTTCTCTTAAACTTTCATTTGGGAATTGAGCACCAAGTGCAGTTACAGAGACCTACCAATTATCTGGGCTTGCATTAACTCACTACTAAGGGGAGGAGAGTAGTTGGTTACTCCCAGCTTCTTCAAATACCAGACTTGCTCAAGCAAGTGGAATTGTGAATGTGACAATCGAGTGAGAAGGGGAACAGCTCCCTTGGGTTCGAAGGGAGCCATGCAAACCTACAGATGGTACCAGTCAACCTGTACCAAGCAGATCTGCAAGGTGGCTATCTGGTTTGTATGTACCTTTCCCTGGCCAGGGAAAGACTAGAAAAGCTTTTTGAAGCCAAAAGGGAGAGAGGGTTGGTGGGTGATGTGTGAACTTGTATTATTACAGTTATGGAGACATCATTGTATTATTGCTGTGTAGAGCTGGTTGAACCTAGTAGGATTTATTTTCTGGAGAGGAAAGGGGGGAGCATTTTTCAGGAAATGATTTCTTGGCTGGAAAGCTGAATGTGAGAGAATCATGCCTAGGTGAGTTAGAGGACATGCATTCCACACCTAGAGAAGTGAGAGATGCTTAGTGATGGAGCGGGCTAGGGAAACCTCTTCTTTCCTGCCCAAGGAGACAGAAGGGGATCAGCTCCTCCTGGCAGTTGGCGAGCTTGAGATCTTGAATAGTGATGAGGAGTCCTGTATAGAAGCAAGTGTTTCTGAAAAACAAGAAAACTGTTTGCATGTTGATGTTCTTCACAACTCCATCCCAACCCACTGCATACGGTTCAGATTTGAAACTTGGTTTCGTGTCTTCCTTCTTCCCTGCAGTTTTAGCAGACACTCAGAATGAACTTGTAGGGTAGTTTTTGTAAGTAGAACTGTTTTTCCCCTGTTTTCAGCTCAAAGTGGGAGGTCTGCCATCTTCTTGTATGAATGCTATTGCTGCCTCTAAAGAGGCTTTCTCATGCTGTATGAAAACTGTATCAAAACAACCTTGGTGTCACCGAGCAGCTCTAGGGAACTCTGCTCTGTGCTGCACTTGTCATTCTGCTCCATAAATGCACGCCAGCTTTGTCTCCCTGCATTTTCCCTGCCTTTCAGCTTTCGCTGTACCTCCTTGAGCTACAAAGACTGTGGACCCAGCAGTGCTAGGGGCTGGTGAGTCCTTCCTGTTGGCTGGAGCACCAGGATTTTCCCCTCACAGTTTTAAAAACAAATTATATATTTGTGTGTGTGTGTGTGTGTGTGCAACCTACGCTCATAATTTCCAATGCTGGCAGGTTCGCCGATAGCTTTTAGCTCTTGAACCTATGTCAGGACATCTGTGCACACAATCTCTGGGTCTGTTGTGAGCCCCTCCTAGAAAGATCCTTCTAAGATGCCTTCATTACGAGCGAGGGTTTTAAGCCTCAATTAAGTGACTTTAATGTCACTTTTTCTAGCACTACACAACATTTTCCCACATTTGTTAATTAAATACTTGCTGCCATCTACCTTTCATCACTGGATTTCTTAATTCCCTAATATTTGCTTACATGAATTAATCTATGTACTGTTCTGTTGTATGAATTATTTTAAAATTATTTTAAAGCTTTCCTATGGTCTGCATTACTTTCTCCTTTCTCAGAAGCTGCTTCTGATTGTAGGCTGAGTTCTTATGAGTTGCTAATGCTCAGTCTGACCTGAGCTTTCGGTGTTTAGATTATTAAGAAAGTCAACCCTACGCTAAAAGTCTAGCTAACTCGTCCAGTGATTCATTACAGTTTCCATCTCATAATGTAGTCCAGAAGCCTTTAATCTGTTTAGCTATTGTACTGATGGCCAGTAAAAGATATCTCTGGTTTGCCTTTTTCTCAATCCTTGCCTCTCTATGTGGTCTCGTTACTCTTACTGAATTGCAGCGCTGAGACTGTGAATGTTTTTGATCCTTTCATCCTGTTCTTTTATGGTTGTGTGAAGCTGCTTATGTATAATACAAAAGTGGAAAAACAAATCTTGGACTTCTTGTAAACAACACATTTGTTGTTATATAAATGAGGTGATTTAAAAGTGGTCTCCCAGGCCACCTAGGGAAGTTTTTTTTTTTTTTTTTTTCTCTAGGTCTAGATTATATCTGTCCAATCCATGCCTGATGCTTCTGTCCACGTGGGCTGGGGGAGCCTCACTGGCACCGAGCGGTGTGTGACACAAGGCTTTGGCAGGTGGGTCTGACACGGTTTCTTCACTTGTTTGGTACTTGCTCACTGGGCCAAATGAGGATGGTTGCAAGGCAGCCTGCTCTGTGCCGAGCTCGGGGGGGGCTGTCAGAGACCGTAACTATGTCTTTGAAGGGACACCATGAGAATTTTTTCCTCTTCCCTTGCATGTAGTGTGACTTCTTGTGATCCTCTTAGTTTTGCAGCTTTTTCTACTCTAAAATGAAAGACTCTTCTGAGATTTCTTTTTCTTCCTTTCATCAGCCACAAAAAGAAATAATCCTGAGAAGATAAAATACTGTTGGCTTATATCCTCTTCTAATGGAGACTTAGTAAATGGTTGTATTGGTTTTGTGTAGCAAGGTTTTGGTAGCGGGTGGGGTTACAGGGGTGGCTTCTGTAAGAAGCTGCTGGAAGCTTCCCCTGTGTTCGACAGAGCCCATACCAGCTGGCTCTAAGACAGACCCGCCGCCGGCCAAGGCCGAGCCAATCAGCGATAGTGGTAACGCCTCTGTGATAACATTTTTAAGAAGGAAAAAAAGTTGGGACGGCGGTACTCGGCAGCCGGAGAGAGGAGTGAGAACATGTAAGAGAAACAACCCTGCGGACACCAAGGTCAGTGCAGAAGGAGGGGAGGAGATGCTCCAGGTGCCGGAGCAGAGATTCCCCTGCAGCCCGTGGGGAAGACCATGGTGAGGCAGGCTGACCCCCTGCAGTCCATGGAGGTCCACGGTGGAGCAGATCTCCACCTGCAGCCCGTGGAGGACCCCACGCCGGAGCAGGTGGGTTCCCGAAGGAGGCTGTGACCCCGTGGGAACCCCGCGCTGGAGCAGGCTCCTGGCAGGACCTGCGGATCTGTGGAGAGAGGAGCCCACGGAGCAGGTTTTCTGGCAGGACTTGTGACCCCCGTGGGGGGCTCACGCTGGAGCAGTCTGTGCCTGAAGGACTGCACACCGTGGAAAGGACCCATGCTGGAGCAGTTCGTGAAGAACTGCAGCCCGTGGGAAGGACCCACGTTGGAGAAGTTCGTGGAGGACTGTCTCCCGTGGGTGGGACCCCACGCTGGAGCAGGGGAAGAGTGTGATGAGTCCTCCCCCTGAGGAGGATGAAGCGGCAGAAAATAACGTGTGATGAACTGACCGTAAACCCCATCCCCGTCCCCCTGTGCCGCTGGGGGGGTGGTAGAGAATCCGGGAGTGAAGTTGTGCCCGGGAAGAAGGGAGGGGTGGAGAGAAGGTGTTCTGAGATTTGGTTTTATTTCTCATTACCCTACTCTGGTTGATTTGTAATAAATCAAGTTAATTTTTCCCCAAACTGAGTCTGTTTTTCCCGTGACGGTAATTGGTGAGTGATCTCTCCTATCCTTATCTCGACCCACAAGCTCTTTGTTATATTTTTCTCTCCCCTGTCCAGTTGAGAAGGAGGGGGAGTGATAGAACAGCTCTGGTGGGCACCTGGCATCCAGCCAGGGTTAACCCATCACAATGGTCTAGAGTGGCATAGTATTTTACTTAATTTCTACATCCGGTGTCTAACAGCTATTCGTTTAACTGCTGGACAAAATAGCATTACTAAATTTTCCCTAATGTTCTGTCTTTTATAAGTGTGATTTCTTATAAAGATATGTTCTCTTGCTGCAGCCATTTTTCTCTGGCTGATTAAGTGATAACATTAGGCTAATGTAAAAATGGGATAATTACATTAATTTTAGCAATGAAAAATCAGTTTCTAAACAGCTTTAGGATAGCTAGTGAGTTGGTGGAGAAGTTTGTGATGTTATTAGCTAAAACCTGAAAGCTTCAAGTGCGTGATCTTTAGCTTGCACATCTAGTGCTAGCCTGGAATTAGTGGGTACCTGATATGACATAAGAAACTGAATCCACTATAGTCCCTTTTCAACAGACCTTACTCCAAGTGTTGGAATAAAATTGAAGATTAATCTAAAAACCAGTTAATATTCTGCATAATATTAGCTAGTTAGTGTTGTTATCAGATCCTTCTGCTTCTATTTGTGGTTTGTTCTTTTGGCACTGTTTTCTCTCCAGAAGCTCTTTTCAACTCTCCCGACTCAAAATGTTCTGTGAAGGGCAAATGCTCTCATATCCTGGGCTCAACACTCCCCTTGGCAATTATTCACCGAGTAACTCTTGCAATGGGGCCCTGGGTTAAAAAAGCACTTAAACGTTATTCATATGCTTGAATACTTTCCAAAACAAAAATGCTCATCGTAAGCATCTGAACTGAGATGATGATCTTTGGTTTGCTCGTGAGCTGTCAGCGCTTCGTCATTGCCCTGGTTGTAGCTGGATGCACGGGGCACGTGCTGCTGGCTGGGGGTAGGTGCAGCCTGGCGACTGCCTCGTTCCACTGCTAATCTCACAAATATTCTTTGGTGTTAACTTGAACGACTGCAGACATAGTAGCTTGGCGCTCTGCTTGCTGTTGGGAATTCACCAAGGCAAAACTCGGTTCAGTGGTGATTGAATTGCCCAACTGATCCTGCTGAGTCGGAGGGGAGAGGCAGGGGTGTTACCTCTATGCTGACAACACTGAAGCGTGAACCAAGTGTGTGTAACACTTTATTGGATTCATATGGGTGCTGAATACAATGCTTGACAAGATTAAAATGCTCTGTTACTGGAAGGCAGCTCCTCTTAGGGAAGCTGCAAAAAAATCAGCCAATTTAACCTTTTCTTAAGGAGTAAGACCTGCAAACATGGACAAATGGACTAGGAATGCATCATGATTGGTGGCACTTAACAGGTGATTACGTATCTGTCATTGTGTATCATTGGTCTTCATGGCTGACTGAAAAGATAGAGAACTACTGGAGTCACTGTATCACTGCCAGCAATTTTTAGGAAATCTTACCATATATATACATATATTCAAATCCAATATATATACCATCTGCATCTGGTGCTGCTTTTTTCTTTTTTCTTCTTTCTTTTTTTTTCTGTTCTACAGAAAGAAGTATGAAGTTCCCAGAAAAGTAAAATGAGATCTGGGATAGGGCAAATTAACTTCAGTCTTTTAATCAGTGCATGTCATTCACTTCTGGATAATGTTATCTCTCTTTTTAATACCAAGTCATTAATAAGCGCTACAGTTTTCTTGACTGTCCTAGCTTTACTTGGCGCATACTGTTTCTAGACTGCAAATAAATAGCAGGCAAAGAACACATTCTACACGCACATAGATGACCTCTGTCTGCTGTTAATTAAAACTGGTGGCTGAGCTATTGAAATACTATAGAGTATAGAATTCACATTAATCTGTTTAGAGTAATAGCTTTGACTTCTATGCCCATAAGAGGGCAGCGACAATTATACCTCTGCATAAGTGGTAACAATTTTTACATGAGTACATATAAAAATTGAACAGTAGAAGTTGCAATAATTCTGTGTGCTTTAAAAAAATTTCTTAACCTTAGAAACTTTGGACAAGAGAACAGATGAGTCATGACTGAATTGGTTTCTACCTCTAGTATGGCATCCAGAGATACCTATTCCTCATCAAAATAAGCAATGTTTCTTGCACAATATGCCTGATATATATTCAGATGTACCAAAGGAAAAATGATTGGTAACCTTGGCAACACTAAGCCATTATTAAAAAAAAACAAACAAAAACAAACGGGGGGGGCAGGGAACCAACAATGAAATGTCTGGTTGAAAGTAGACGGAAACATGATCTGCTTTCAGAATAGAAATTAGAGAGCAGATAACCTTTCCAAATGAAATTACATTCCTTGGTCTGGTATATAGCACCCAAGTTGACTCACAAAGGAGTTTGAAAAAAAACATCTATCTGGCAAACATTTGCCAAATGCCTAGAGAGGCATGATAGAAGATGATGACTGTTGTTACTATTTTGACAGTAGGAGCTCAGTATTGACCAAAATCCATGGCAGCTCTGAGCTAGGAATGGCTCTGTGGCAGTGCAGCTAGTTAGTACTTTGTTGGAGGTCTTTCTGTTTTGATATGTACACACACGCTGATCAAATAGGTAGAATGCAGTTTCAAGGGATCTCTTTTAACTCTGCCTTTGCTGTTCTTTTCCTTTTTTTTTTTTTTTTTTTTTCTCTATTGAATGCACAGAGAGGAGGAGAGGTGGCAGAAAGGCTGCAGACATTTAGAGGAGGCTCGTTTGGCTCACCCTCCTGCAGAGGACATCAGTGTTTATGAAACTGTTAAAGTACTGCTGCCTGTTTGTGGCTTTCATTGAGGACTGTGTCCTTGAGCCATCCAAACCACAGCTTTCTACCACTTGAAGTACTGCAGAAAACTGTTTAAAGCACACTGTTGTACCCAGAAAATGTTATTCTACCAGGGCATATAGTCCTTTATTGGATCTCTATTTGAAAGGGATTTAAGATATTTCTGTTTACTAAGGACACCCAGAGCATGCATCATTTTCTAAAGCGTCTGCTCCTGTAACAGGAATTCCCCTGTATGCTATGTAACTCTTTTCTTTAGGAGGTGGAAAGATTGTAAGGGCTACCATGGCACAGAAAGCACAGCCTTTCCTTTGTTCATAAGTAGCGTGCTCGTTCTTCAGGTGTTGCTGCTTGGGATGAATTGGCGCGCTCATGGCCACCTTCCACATCTTTGTTCCAAAAAGCTGTTTCCCTCATGTGCAATGGCTAGAACCCAACAGGCAGGCTATGACACTCAAGCTTTCATGACTAAACATCATCAAATCAGTACAAATGCATGGTGAGGGTGGGAATTAAAGTTTCAATTGTTGGTTATTTACCAGTTTTTGAAAAATGCTCCAAGTCCATGTGCTATTCCACTGGGGAGCCAACTCCTCCAGAGGCCAAGGCTGAAAAACCAGCTGCTTGAATTGCTGCCGAAGTCTGAGAGAACTAGTTTTGTTCTCGTGCCTCACTGACGTTCTTGTTACTTTTTTTTGTAATTCCACTTTTCCTTGTATTTTGCTGCTTCTATTGTGCAATTGTCCCTTCTGTTCTTTCTTGTTGCCTTATATGCCTCTTCCTTAGCCCATTTATCTTGCCCTTTAATATTAGAGAGAGGCTGTATATTGTTTGGGAGTATTTCAGCATGGCGACACAGTTTCATATGTACTTGCGTACAATGATATGCATCTGCAGAGACTGCATTAACTGTCTTATGCGAGAGCTTCTTCTAAGCACATCACACTTGATCCCCAGCTTTTGTTGCTCATCTGTGCCTTCCTTTCCAGTGCTCATGTTACTGCTGGTGGCACTTGTCCATGCACTTGTAATGAACTGAACACTTAACAAAACCTTCTGGTTTATTTTAATATTTTGCCACAAACCACCTTCATTGTACCAGTGTAGAGTTTCTTAGTCTGGTGTGTTCTCTGAGCATCCTATACGTGTGCTGATGGAGCTAGTGAAGCAACTTGGGCTTCATCCTCCTTTCTCTTTCTTGTACTGGATATGGTGCAAGCTCGTTTGACTTGCCTTGGCATGCCAGGATGGGTGCCAGTTCCGAGTCCTCCTTCAGCTTCAGTAGGGGACTCTGTTGCTTCTGCTACTCGAATTCCAGCTGTGTGGTCAAGAATTAAAGTTGGAGAGTTGGAGCTTGGAAGTGATCTGCCTGCCAGGTCTGCTGTGACAGGGTTTTCCCCTGAGCATGCTTAGCCCTTTTCCTGACTCCCTGTTGCATTTGTGAGATAGGTTCCTAAGCTCCATAACAGTTTGTGTCTGTTTTGTTCTTATCTTCTTTGTGTCTCCTCCAAAATGATTTGTTTTCTGGTAGCGTGCAGTACTCCTCAAATTCCTGTAATTCTGTTGCATAGTTTTGCCTGTTGCCTGACTTTAAAAGCTATTAAGAAAAACAAGACAGGCAAGCTTTTATGTGCCAGCTATTATCAGAGATGAATTTATCTTGGTTTTGTTTTTCTTCTTGCTTAAGGGTACAGCACTGTTCTCAATCTGTTTCTGTTGTCCTGTGTGCTTTCAGAGACCTCCAACTCTCATGAAGCTTTTTACTGCTCAATTACTCTAATCAAGCTGTTTCCTTGGCTGTGTCTAGACTATGCAGCAGGGAAATGCCTCAGAGTCCACCTTTCCTAAGTGAGACTGGTGACATGGCATGACCCATGTCTCTCTCTTGGCCTAGGAACAAAGGTTTTTCTTAGTTTTGAAAATAAAGGTGGGGGTGGGGGAGATAAGGGGAGGAATGCTGAGTTTTTAGGTCTCATATCAACAAAGAATTGGGATGTTCACCCAGACTCTGGATGTTTTTCTGGCTTCTGTGGGTAGCTATAATCCTAGTTTTATGTTAGTCCTACTGTAGTGATTATCCCAGAGCTGGGGACCGCGTCTGAGTCTTATTGGATTATCACTCAGGTACCAACTGCAGAGGGTAACAAGGCTTTCAAATGACTCCTGGTACAAACTTGTAAAGGTAATATTTCTTCTGACTGTCAAATACAGTCACTGACAGATCCACAGAAAGAAGTTTCAGGGTTGCTAATCCTTCAGTGCAGTTTGTAGTTAGTGAAGATGTTGGGGCAGGAGTGTGACACGCTCACTGGGTAAGCTTCCACTTGGCAAGAAGCAGCTTCCCATGGCTCCTGCACTCTTCATAAACCTGTGAAGTGGTCCTTGGGTCCAGCATGGTGCAAACAGCTTTTGGAACACTTCCTCAAATCCAGACCTAAATGGAACTTAAACTGCAGCTGGTGTTGCTCTAATAAGATGAAATAAAATATGCGAGTCTTTTCCCTTTTTGCATGTCCTACAGATATTTTTCTTTTGCTTCCATATGGAATGAAAACAGAAATGTGAAAAGCAATTTGGTTCCTCTATATTTTTCTTTATAAAGTGCTGGAATACATATAAAATCACTCTTGTAGAACACTTCTTGCAATTGAATAAATTTCTGAGCAAAGCTGGAGGAGATCTGTTGCATTACCTGTTAACTTGCAAAAGTTCCATTTGAGGAGAGGAGATAAGCCCCAAATCCTATCTCTTATAGGAAGAGCTATTTGCTGTTCTTGTAGTTATGTTTCTAACTTCTTTCACCAGAAATATTTTTTTTACCTTCTCGAGAATTTTTAATACAACCAGTGTTTGCTACAGCTCTTATAGCATTGTCTTTAGCTAGAGAAGTACTTCCCTTGTCCCACAAAATTTTGCTCAGATATGAGCGAGACGTGCTCATTGCTTCCCTTCTAGCAGTTCCATTCTCAGGAGTGTCTGTAATGCACTGTTTAGCTCCGAGCATGTACTGAAGTAGAAATCAATGCTTGTGCCTGACCACTATTGTCACTGAAGAGAGTCTCACCAGGCTTTTCCCTCTTTTTCACCCAGAAACCTATTCTCCCACACTTGCTGTTACTTCCTTGCCTCCTCAGAAGAAATGTCTGCTCTTGCTGCTAATTAATGAGGAGAAATCTCATATCGTGTGCTGTTGTGCAGCACTGCATGTGCAATGGACCTACCCTGTTGATGACTAATGGTTAGTGTGGCTTTGTGTTTGGGTTTTTTTGTTTGTGTTTTTTTGTTTTTTTTGTTGGGTTTTTTTTTTTTTTTACTTAATTAGATTATATTTCACCTTAAGGCTGAGAGTACAGAGCAGCCTGCTGATGCTGAAAAGAGGAGGTCTAACTTTTTCTGGATGTGCAATTTATCCTCATCCTTTCTGCAGCAGCCCTGGTGCTCCCCGTAACCTTTGATGAGCTGATCTAACTCACTGAAAGGGCAGAAAAATACCTCTTTTCCCTCTTCCTCCTGGGTCAGTTTTAATTAAACAATTTGCTTAATGGGAAGAGGGGAGAGGATGGGTAATGCCCTTTCGCCATATCTCATGGCATCTGCAGAGGGTTACATTTTTAAAGAAGCGAAGGACAGTGGGAAAGCATATACATTGCATATGTATAGCATAGTATTGCAAAGGAAATTTTTTTAGGTTATGAAACCAATTTTCCGAGTGTTATGGTATTTAAAGTAGGTTAGCCTAAATTTCAAAACCTTTCCCCCTTGTGCGTACGCAGTGGTAAAATTATGTGGTCACACACTATGTATTCTGAGGCCTCCTGTCCCATTCAGTGCATGGGGCAGGCCAGATGAAATACAACCATTGTACTGGTGAAGTATCCTGTGCGGTGCCTGCATCCTGAAAAGAAAGTTATCACTGAGAACACACATGGTCTGTTGTGTCCCCCCCAAATATGAGTTTGTTTGCTAGCTAACTTTGCTGGAAAATTGTGCTTGCCTTTATCACATCACTTATGAAATAAAAGTGGGTAAGGCCATTATTCTACTGACTGCTCATTGTATTATTGCGTACCACTCATAGAAAGAGGCGAGCTGCTGCTTAAATGTAAAAATGTTTTTTCTTCCAATGTTTCATAAACAGCACTTTGGGGGAAATCTCAACTATAAACCTGGTTCACAACTCATCTGGAAAAGATGTATGTTATATTTTTACAGACTAAAGGTAGATTCAGTGCAAGCGTGCACATATAGAAAATATTACTAACTCTCCTTACTTGCATATGATTTGCTTGTGTATAATTGTTTGTGTTGGTGAATTAATCATGTGTTGGAGATCATCAAAAGCAGACTTGACATTCAAGTGATAAAGATCTTTTACAGATATTTTGCATTTCCTATTTTCCTTAAGGAGAGCATTTTGATATGAAAGTAATATATGTAAATATTCCAAAATTAGTGAGTCAGGGTTCAATGGCTCTGCTGTTGTTTTTAATCTGCATGCAGTTTTTCAAAAGTAGTGAATGCGTTTGGTGGTGTTATGGCGTATTCAGGCTTCATTCTGCTGTTGTTATTTTTGTGGTTTGGCTTTTAGGTGTCTGCCTTCAGAAAACATGACGTAATGCATTATATCTGGTTTTGGTTCCTTCTACCCTGCTCCTGTGGGCCCTTTTGCTGGCAGTGACAACATCAGCCAGAGAGTTTGCTTCACATCTCCACTTTTCTGTGGATGTTTCCGACTTGAGAGCTGTTCTAAGCCAGACATTACATTGATGCTTAGAATAACTCTGCTGGGGCACACCTTTAAAACTTAGGTGTAAAAGTCTCCTGGATTGAGAAGACAGGTAAGAGAAGTTTTCTCCTCCTAACCCTCTGACTTGCTGCTGCTGATTCCCAGTCCCCACCAGGCTAATCCTGGCCCTGTTCTCCCTATATCCTGAGCAGCAGAAGACCAAAAGGAGGAACAGGTCAGGCCTCGATCTCCCACCAACACGTCTGGCGCTTTCCCCCTCCCCAGCCTCCCAACAAAGCGCCGTCGCTGTGCCTGGATCACCAGCGATGCCGCAATCTGCTGGTTTAATTAAGTCAGAAACGGCGCGTAGAAGATTTTCAGCAGCCGATTCAAAACCGCGGGGGACCGCTGCGGGGTTTATTGCTTCCTTTTGCTGAGCAGAACCTCTTGGTGCCAGAGACTCCATGGGCTCCTTGCCGGTCTCCTGCAATGCGTTCATGGACGTTGCATGCCGCTATTAGAATTGGGCGGCGGGTGGTGAATTAAAGGATTCATCTGCCAAGGAGAAAAAAAAAATTATTTTTTTTTTTCTTTTTCCTATTGCTTTGTGGCTGGTGAGGAAAGAAGATGTGGCAGGTGCTAAAGCCACTACTGCTGCCTTGGGGGCTCTTGTCCTGCTTCTATTACTGCCCTTACCGTCTCTCCTGTCTTTGCCTTGTTCCTGCTGCTTGTACAGCAGAGTCTTGTGCTTTGCTAGGAAACTGTCTAACACATTTTTGGGGGTGGAGAGCTGACAGTATTTTGGAGCTGACTAAAAGGCAAGAAGGGTAGTAGCCTTTTCCTCTTGTTTCTCTTTGGTTTTGTGTTTTGTTTTTCTTTTTCTTTTTCTTTCCTTCCATATGTCTCCTCTGGTTGTTTTTGTCGTCACTAGACTGTCTCACACTGTCCCCAGCCAAATTCATGTTCTCTTAAGATTTATTCCTCCAGACACAATAATGCAACTGAGAAAAGCTTCTTTATAATTTTGCTTTCCATCTGAACTAATTTCTAAACACCAATATCAATGCTGATGCTAATTTAACAGTTCAAATTCTATATATTTTTTTACTCCCTTTTCAATGCATGTTTCTCAAATGTTCCCTGATAGTCCAAGCAAACGCTCCCTCTCCTTCCTTTCTTCCTCTCTGTTTAGGCTCACGGTTAAATTTCTGAATTCCTTCCTATCAGAGTATCTCCAGTCAAGTAAGAAGACTTTTTTTAAGAACAGCTGTCCAATTATTTTGGCTGGTGATAGCTATAATTATATTCTGTGGTCACAGTTACAAGCAAACATAATTAGATTTCCAGTTTCATGGTATAAGTTCATCACCATAGAAATGAGGAAAGACTTCCTACGTGTAGGATGTTGGGACATTGATTAGAGTAGTATTTTATTAAGTATTTAAATGTGGCAATTCCTGTCCTGTTGTTATAGCTGGTGCACGTGTTTATCTTACAGAGTCAGATGTTATACATGTTTGTGGTGGCATATTCTCCAGCACTCTTCTGGAACCTGTTTAATTACTAGTGATCATTTTGGATTGGGATTTTAGGCTTTGCATGAATTGATGTCTTTCTAACATCATCTTCCACAGGAAATTAGCTCTGATTAGTAGCTGATTTAAGTCCATAGAAGAAGGAAAAAAAAAAATCTGTAGGAGCTGGGGTAGAGGGGTGGAAAATGACAGGAACTGACATTTCCTTTGTGCTGTACAAGCATAGCTTTCCCCTTGTGCAGAGTAAGTCTGGACTTGACAGAGCCTTGTAGGCATCAAGAGCATAATGCAGAATTAAATCAAACCTTCCAATAATCCAGCGGTTCTGGGATCGACCTGGATTTGAATATCAAAACACCAGTGATATTCAGATGAAGGATTCAGCCATTTCTGTCCATGGACAGTGATCAAAAATACTTGGTCAAGCTTTTTAAAATCAAAAAGTGATAACTTTCTAAGGACACTTAATTCTTCTATAGCACCGTTCTAAATTTGCTGTTGTACAACTCAGCCTTTGCTTTGTTTCCAATACTCTGCTAATTTAACCTGAGACTAAGATATCCCTTGAAACATCAGGGAAACTTCTCTGGTCTTCCTCCAATGAAAAGACAGACAAAACATTTCTGAGCCCTCTGACTTAAAAACAAGGCAGCCTGAAAAGAGGTAATATGCATACAGTGTATAGTTTATTGCAGATTTGTTCATGTTTTAGCGATTGAAGTTTTCAGACTCTTATGAGAGCATAAAATGAGCCCTGAAAAAGATAAGAGCTCTGTTTCTCTAGTGGGATGAAATTCCACACTTTTTTTGCATTGGTTTTACCAAGGTAAATAGTTCTCTGTGTTGCTATGTGGTGGTAAAATGAGGAACCTGAAGCCCTATCTCCAGAGCTGCTCCAAGCAGGGGAGCCTGGGGGTTTCCTCCTGTTGCAGTGATGTAGTTTTTTATCTATTCCTGGTACAAATCTTTAGAGCTTTAGCACGCTGATAGTGGTGAAATTAATGGTTAGTGACATATTGTGTGCATGCAGGATTTGTAAAGCCCTGGTGTATCATTGGCCAGATTGTTAATTTTAAGAATACATAGTGATCTCCTGACATAAACATGCCTTCCACTGAGAGTATCAATGGAAGTAAAATCCCTTTGGGCCTAATTGTAATCTGTTACACCCAGACAAAAAAAAAAAAAAAAAAAGGGGCATTATGGGAGTCCCTGTGAATCTCTGCCTGCATACTTAGCTCTGCTGCAGCATTACTTCCTTGCTTTATGAACTGGTTGATGCCAAGATGGCAGAAAACATTCCTCCCTTCCCCTGCTCCAAGCTGCATTGCCCGGCTTTGCTTTAGTGGGTTCCAAGCTGCTACCTCCAGGTGCACACAACAACTATTTTTCCCCGCTCTCTGTCGCCATATCCCTGACCACTGTCTGCTGCAGTATGAGTGGTTGTGCCAATATATTAAATGCATTGGGTTTGTAAAACCCGTCTTTTCTTTCCCTGTTGGAATTTGTGTGAAACACTACCTGTAAAAAAAACCCCCCAAAGCAACAAAACACTTCCTCTTTTTCATGAGGCCACAATTTGATTTTACTTAAGACTGCTCTGAAATTGGAAAATTGTTACTGATGTTACTAGCTGAGGGCAAAATTAGGCCTTCAATGAAGCTCTGAAATTTTTGGAGAAAAAAGAATGGAATTAGTTGCTTTTTTTTCCTAGGGAACACAGAGCTCTGCAGTATTATAAGCAATTTAATTAGAAAATGACATTTTGATTCAAGAGTTTTCAGTGGTCTGCAAAACCCAACAACAATTCTGAGCCCACCCCCATGTGCTAAGGACGACATTCATCCTCAAGGCTCAAAAGTTTTCATAAAACCTAAAAAGTGCGTGAGTCATGGCAGACCAAGGAAAGGGGTTCTATGGCAAGTTCTTGGAAAAATGTCTTATGCTGTAGGCTTATGCTATTTAAACAGTTTCTAGGAAGATTTTTATTGTAGTTTATTATTGAGAGTGGAAAGAGAAAAGTCTTTACTTTCCTGCAGACCTGTGACTAGGGGATATCCAGAAAAGCTCACTCATTCACACACAGTGATAGGGTGGGAGGAATAAACAAAAGAATTGTCCCACTGCAGGAAGACTGGATTAGTTTCGTAGTAAATATTCTGATTAAATATACTATTCTTCCTAATGTAATTTTATAGAAAAACAGTAAGCTGGTCAGGCCTCTTTTAAATAAATTCAACTACAGAGGCAAAGTGAAACAAAATTTTGTGTAATCATTTTATCCAATATTAAAGGTATAAAAAGGACTTTAGCCACTTCTTCAGTACAGGTAGGATTATCATCAAGGAATATAACTCCTTGAGAAGCCGCTTTTGATTGATACAAGACACTTGCAATTTAATGTGCTGGTGTAGCAGAATTTAAAAGCATGATAGATTGTAAAGAACAGATTGTTGTTCAGTTTGTTGGCAGTTCTGAAAAAACAGAAAAAACATTTCAGAAATGAACATTTTAGTGCATTGAAAACTCTTTGTTTCAGGTCCATCAGCACTTCTTTTGATCTGACATGAATTTTTGGATTCTGATTTTTTCTCTCGAGTACTTCTAAAAACAAAAAGTGAGCTGTTGGATGTGAAGAAACTGTTATTTTTGACTGCCTTTTTTTTTTTTTAAATGGATGATTGAACAGAATGCTTGAGCTGTTCAGCTTGCTCTGTTAAAATGTATTCTCTGCTCACTTGCTTCTGTGAAGGAAAAAAGTGAAGTCAAAGTGAAAGCAATATAGTGGTGCTTCATAGCAAGTGTTCATGGAGGATTAAGTTCTGTGCTGGCTGTGTAAAAAAAACAACAAACCCCCCCCCCCCCCAAAAACCCCAAAAAACCCCCAAAAACCAACCAACCAAAAAACCCCCCAAAACAAACTACAAAAAAACCCCACCAAAAACCCACCAAAACCAAACAAACCAAAACCCAAACCAACCAACCAACTCTTCTTGTTAGATTTTTTTTTTTTGGACCTGTATGAAGGCTGTTAAACAGTGCCATGTTAGAATATATGGAAAGGATCAAAGTGAGGTAAGGTGGAAAAAGATGACTACTGAATAAGGTGAAGGGTGCTAAGAATGTCAGAGAGGAATCCTCTGATCATGTTTGTGTATGTGTAACAAATCAGCTTATTCATAGTGCTTCAGTTTTAGTTACGGTTTAAAAAAAAAAAAAGAAAAAACCCCCAACCCCCCTTAATTTTCTTGGCTTAAAACCCATTTACTTATGGATGTCCTGATTCTCAGCTAGACTGCCCACATTAACTGTTCCAGAGCTTGGATTGCCATGTCTGTACTTGCAGCAAAAGTACTTTAGAGCTAGAAGGGGACACAATATAATGTTAGTAATGTTTATTCACCAAAGCATCTATAACCTTTTGGAAGCAGATTTTCTATAGCTTGTAAAACACAAAATGCATTCCTGCATGGCATGGTGAGAAGGACATGATGACAACTACTTCGTGTGACTTGCCTATTTTGCTCATGCCTGTACCACTTGTGACTTATTAAGAGACGGTGAGTCATCCTGTTCCACATGACCATTAATTACATCTTTGGAGTGCTGCACTCTGTTACGTGAGCCAGCTTAAATATGAACAGCTGTATGACTCTTTCAAGGAGCCTACCATAGAAGCAAAAATAGTCAGATTTAACAAGTTAGCAAAAGTCACATAAAAAAACCACCCCCCCCCCCCCCCCCCAAACCAAAAACCCATGTGGACTTTGGTTAAAACTTTGATAAGTCTAAGTGGTCTTAATTTCACTTGACACAGCTGAGATTTCAGTCTATCCAGACAGATGTAGCTTTCACTACATCTTTCCACATCATTCTGGCTCTTCAAGGACTTCTGGCAAGAGGGGAAAGTCAGCACCCAGAATGTCTGATCAATAGGGGAGGAGGAGAAATTGGTGGGTTTGTGATGGTCCTGTCCCAAATGGGTGCTCGTATTGCACCAGCAAGCCTGCGTGTGTGTGTGTATATATATATATATATTTATACACATCCAAACTCTCTCCATGTATACATATTTAAAAACATACTTCAGTTTATTTATCACTGTTAAAAATAAACCATTTTTGGTAACATAATTTCAAACAGGTGAATTAGAGCTATGTGTGTACTTCACCGTACTCAGTGTCAAAGAAAGTAATGAAAGTCTTCTGATATGTCAATGTTACCAATAGTACATAATTTCTTCAAAGGACTTGTGATTTCAGGGAAAGCTGGGTTTGGGGGAGAGGGGAGATCTTTTACTGGGATTCTAGGGACAATCATGTGCAACTTTTTTAGGAAAGGGGGGAAAAAATCATTCCACCGAGTTTCCCCTACTATCCTTTCTTTAAATGTACCTGCAGTTATTTAATCATTGTTATGTATTGTTTTAAAACAATATGTAATTCCTGTGCTGAAGGCTGTTTTTTCTCAACTATATTCTGTGACATTTAATTTAAAAACAATTTGAGTATAATTATTAAAGATGTTTAAAGTATATCCCTTGTAAAATTGAGAACAGATACAAGAAAATGAAGTTAAGTGCTGCTATTGCATTTTCCATTTGGTTGAAACTTTGCTGTATGCATTACTCCTGTGGGAGCACACTAAATGGAGTGGAATTTGCATTTCATTCATTATGATAGACAGGCAGTTCCTCAGATACTTCTCGGTCTACAATATCTTTTGTTTTACCAGTTGGAGCTACTGCATTGCTAGAAAAAGTGTATTTCATTTGAACTGTACAATAGAAAAATCATACTTGAGGTCAAAACCACCACTGATGAAATTATTCTTCTCTCAAAACCCATTGTCAGTAATGAATCATCCTTCTCCCACGGGGTTTTAAAGGCTCAAAAACCTCCGTACCCTGGAAGTTGAGAAATCTTCCTACTCGACTTCTGCAGCGACGGCCTCAATTCCTAAAGTGACTCTGTCTTAGCAGGATGAGCATTTATCTGTGCTCCTCAGTCAGCTACTAGGAAAGCCATTAATTTGTATGGTTGCAGATAGGTTTTAAATTTCCTTTTTTACGTTTAATGAGTATCTTGTTGCATTTGGAGGAAATGCTGGTAGTTACAGCATTTATTACCTTCATTCTTTTGAAGCGGTGCATATCCTCAATAAAATGGATTCCCTCTCTAACTACCTTTGTGTGCTGTAATAGCTCAGACGAAGAGGCGTTGTATAGATGCTGTACCACTGCATGAACAAAGCACTTTCCGGAGACAATATTATCATTCTGTACTAATGGAAAAGTTCTTAAAAATTCAACTGGAAACCTTTATGGAAGGTTACTTTGTAACCATCCTTTTAACTAAGCAGAGGATTTTATCTCTTCTGTGGAATGGCTCCAAAGATCTTATAAAATGAATGAATTTTGCATAGAATTCTTGAAGCCTTGATTAATGCTTTTATCCCAGTGGAACTTCATTGTCTTCAGTGGAGTTACCCGTATTTATGTTGCGACAATAGGGATAACCTCTTCAGAAATCTTTCATTTCTATAGAAGGTGATTAGTCGCCCCCTTGTTAAATTCTGCAGGGCTTCTCCCTAAGGTGTGGGGCGAGCGGGAGGGAGAGGACATTAGTAACTCTCTCACACTCGCGGTATTAAGATACAATGCCCTGGAGAATATCAAAGTAGCATGTTCTGCATGTCTTCTCTGCCTTAGAAAAGGATAGCTTCCTCTGCCTGGCCGATCTTGTCCTGTCAGATACCTGCTTGAGTCATCAATAACAAGAAAGGGCTGATGGGCCTGGATAGACAGACAGACAGATTGGTCATGGTGTTGGCACTTTGACTGCCTTGAAATACAGGCATTTTTATTTCCAGTCTGTGTAGATATTCACTGGGCGCAATATGAAAATAATTTGGCTGATGCCTCTTTGGCGTACTGGCAAATCAGATGTATAATCAGTGGTCTGGTCTTTGGTTTTAATGTGAGAGAAAGGAAGACTCTGAGCACAGGTTCCCACACTGCATCCATCTGACAGGACGGTGCAGGAGAGTTTGCTGTGTTGCAATGAGCTTTTCTGACTCGGGTTGGGTCCTGATCAGTCTCTGACACGTCCCCTGTGCGTGACCTGTTTTCCCTGTAAAGTATTATTTAATGAGCAGAAACCAGTGGGAGTGAAGGGAAGAAATGGGCTGGAAGGCTGGTTGCATCTCTCTGACTCTTATGTAGGACTGTTGAATTAAAAACTTCTTGCTAAATGTGTGCTTTTAAAGCATCTCTTACATTCTTCGTTTACTCTCTTACCTGTGCCTTAACCTCGCTGGAGTCACTGCAAGCTGGGCAAAGTGGCAAATCTTATTGCAGAGAGGTGTTATTCTGGGTTGTGATAGAGAGATGACGATGATGGTGTGCACCCCCTCGCTATCCTGGGAGCTACCTGCTGATATTTTTAAACAGTTAAATGACGAAGATCTCTACTTTCTTTCCCCAGCTCTCCTTTATCCTTATGTATTGGAAAGGATCCTTCATGGGTATTGCTCTGTGTTCTGCTGACCACTAGTAACCAAGGTACGCTGCGGGGACAGGGGAGGGAAAGCGGTGTGCTTAAAAGGACATTTGCACCCACAAGTGAAGGCGCTAAATGAAGGCAGAACTACTGTCGACCAGGTGTTGCAGTTATTATTGATGATGGTGGGTATGCTCCTGTTATGAATCCACAAATCAGCATTCTTCTTACTGAGAAACAGCGCTTGAGATGGAGGCAATTGAGTATGGAAGCATTGCTTAACACAGATGCCTTGGGCAAGATGACCTTTAAAGAAAGACTTCTGAAGCCTGAACCCAGGCTCTTGCTACTATAAACATCTTCCAGTGCTTTATTGCAAGGACTAATTGCAGCATGATAACATGCTGTGAATGTAAATCTTGGTGAAATCATTCAAAAATAAAATGTTTTTTTTCTAATGTGGGAACCGAGAAAAAACTAACAAGAACAGTAAGATGTTTAGAAACCATGGCCTGATAGGAAAGATGAAAAGAGAATGGGGCTTATTAGCTAATAGCTCCTTAGCCATTTCTGTTATAGGCTGTCTAACATATAGGGGATATCAAGATGCAATGCTCAGTCTTTCTCTCTGCCTATGAGAGGAAGAAATTAGCTTTATTTGTGTATATAGTAGAAAATAGTACACTTCGATTTAGTTGTGATAGTGGGGAAAAAAATCTTTCTATCTGTTAGCCTGGTGAAACACTGCAAAAGGCTACCTGGGGAGTGTTTGGAGGGTGCTTCACTGAAAAAATTCAGGATATTTTCTGTGTGTACTGGATGCTCCCTCAGAGCAGGGAGGTGGCTTGGGTGATGCTTGACGGCTTTTCCATTTCTCTATTTGCTATTTTCTGTACTAGCTGAAGCAGTTAAATTGTACTTATTTGACATCTGTGGCTTTTGCCTTCCACAACACTTTGGCTGAAGGTGGAAAGGGCTGTGTACAAAGTCTTTTAGAGAAGGTACATTAAGTGAATTCAAGCCATAAAACCTGAATAATCAACCAGACATTTAAGATCAAATTTCTCCATCTGAAGTGCTGTTTTGTTTGGGATACACTACTATCAGATAAAATCTTACTTGTGACATTTTTCTCCCTAAGTTAAATAAAAAAACAGGGTCTGCATAGCATTTTTTTTTTTTTCCCCTCACCAATATTTAGATGAAATCTGGATTACTGTCTTTGTTGCTAGGTTTTTTCTCTGTAATCAACTAATTGGGCTATCTGACTTGTTTGCCAGATGGTGAAAAAGAGGCAGATTGTGTGCTTAAACTCATCCATTTAGAAAAAGGGTAAAAAGAGAGAGCGGGGACATTATCTGGGCTCTCAAGAAGAAAGAGTAATGTAAAAAATGTCGGGTGCCTGTTAGTTTTGAAAAGTGAGTGCCTAACACATTCCCGGCAACTAAGGCTTGATAATGAGTTGCAGCTAAGGTGCCTTTGGCAAGGCTTGTTTGGAAAGATTATCGCTGTGTATCAGATGCTCCGCATGTTCACTATTGCACAGATCTCTGGAGCATGGAGTCGGGCACCTGGGAGGGCAAGTCAGCGTGTGCATTGCTAACAGTGGCAGAAGGAGGGGTGGGGAGGAGGTACAGGGAGGAACGGTGCAAATAAAGACATAATAGGTCCGTATAGAGGCTTCGGATAACTCGGCAGAGTTTGGATAAAAACTAAATGAGGAAAATTGCCAGCTCTCTGGAAGCAAAATAGTATTTCGAAGAGGCAGACTATCTGCTGCTGGGTTACAGCCTGACACGAGTAAATTGCAAGCTGAGATAAATATGCCTAGACCTATCAAAAAGAGAGAGGTACAACATGCACAAGGTATGATTAACCATCGAGTACAATTCACGACAGTCCTGATTGTGGAAGTACTGCAGCAGTGAGAAGGGCGTGCTGCTTTTGCAATCAGTCTGCTTATGGGGAGCAAAACACGAGTGAATGTTTGGTTAGTAATTTAGCCGCTGTATATGTTAAAAAATACAAGGGTTTCCTCCAGCGATAGCAATAAGGCAATACTTAGGAAGAGGCAAGTGGCTTTTGTCCACTGTATTGATAACAGCAACTGAAAATAGCTTATTCCTTGATTCAAAATGCCTGTGCCCTGACAGGGCCACCTTAAACAGGTGAACCTTCAGAGCAGCACATAATGCTTGTACTGTTTACATAAAACATGACAATTTATTGTAGCGAGTAGCATTTAGCATAGGTATCTGGGAAGTTATTTGGGTTGAAGTGAAGATTTCCACAGGTTTGAAATCAAAAGCACGTAGACTTGCAAAACTATCATGCAGAAAAGAGAAGTCTTTTGCTATGAGGATATATGCCTGAAAAAGATCATGGCCCAGTCTTTGCTGCACTGTGGGTTGTGGTAGATGAAAAACCTTGGGAACTGCTGCTGCAAAAAAGAGTGCTGGAAAAATTAATGGAGTAGGAAAGGTGTCAACTGCTTTCTTAAGGGAAGCTGAACAATTTTTCAACCTGAAATATATTTTTGCCCAGACAAGATGCCAACTAGACTGAGTGAACCATGGCCAAATGTAGTGTTTTATTTAAATAAACAATCCCCCAGATTCATATCAGTGCAAAAAGACCCAAATCCCACAACACAGCAAAGTTGGGAGCAGGTCTTGCATGCTCTTGGCAGGGGATCCGGAAGACAGTTTAATTCCATTGCTCTGCAAAAATCTGTCTTGTTTACTACCCCTTTTAAGTACCCAAATCTGTGCATTGAAGAGGAACTTCAGTTGCTGTGCACAGTCAGATGAAATAATTTTCTTTGCTGGGAATACCAGCAGCTCTGGTAGTGGACAGCAGGGCATATCCAAGGTGAGGATCAAAGGTGGTGGAGTAGGAATCGTATGACTTCAAGAAAATGGAACAGGATAAACGGAGGGGTGCAGACTGCCAAGCTGTTACTGAAAGCATTACATAGAAGTTCAAACATTTGGCAAATAAATCTCTGTCTAGAAAAATCTGATTATTATGTAACCTTGCTTGTAGAGAATGAAAGGAATCTGAAATAATCTAGACCCAGTGTCTTACATAGGATATAAACTTGCTGCTGCCAGTCAAAGGGAAGGCTTGCCAGGTTTCTTCTGGTACGGTAATCAGACACTTCAGTCTCTAGACAGAACAACTCCGTTTTGGTATCAGCAGCCTGGGAATGGTTTTTGTACTGGATGCAGTAGTTAGAGCTGAAGAAAAAGAAAGATTAAAATTAGTGTGGGAAGATTATATTAACTTATTTTTCTGTTAATTTATGGCAAAACAGAGTATCTTCATCTTTTGCCATTCTGATGCCTACAAGTCTCAGGTTATGTATTGCTGTTGGTGCAGTTGCTTTTTTGCTGACCCTCTGTGGTTTGGAAAGTACTGCCTGGAGCAAACATTAAAAATTTAAACTTCTCTTATACTAGAACGATGGTATCTTGGCAGGATTGTATAAAAAAGCACCTGGCTTCCAAAGGCTTAACAGATTCTCAGGGGTTTGGAGTCACTCTGGTATTGGTTAACCATCAGTGAAGTAGCAATCACTTCATTTTATGCAGGTGCAGATGAGATACATGTTCTTGCCTCTCAGTAGCTGGTATAGGGGGCTATCAACTTGGATAATTTAAAATTAGTTCTGGCAAAGTGGCTGAGTGCCTTACCATGTTTGTCCCATGCTTTAAATATCCAGCTTTTCACAAATCTCCTTCAGTCTAGTTCATGAGCTGAAATTGGAATAGCAGGATAAGTGCAATCCAACTATAGTCTCTTATTGACCTTTCCAGTATATTTACATGTAGTACTGGAAAAAGCAATCAGGACTGACACAACTCTCTCTTTGTCATATGCCTGTCCTGAGTCATGTTAGCAGTCAGGCACTGTAGGTGCTACTGTAACTTGTCTTAATGTTCTAATCCTGAAATAGGAATTACTGTACGTTGTCTTTCCTTTAAATATCAACCATTCATAAATGTGAGGCATGTTTTTCTCAGCTTGTTATCGCCCACAAAATCAAGTGCTGGCTGAGATGATATTCATATCTATAGCCCTTCTGAGATCTGTTGTCTTTATTTTAGGTAAGATTTTGCAACATGAGCACTTTGCAATTTACATACTAGGGCAGGTTACCGACTTTTTTCAGTGCCCTATGCTCTGCTTAGTACAACTCTATATCGAGGAGAGCTTAGCTATAAAGAATCTCTTGTGGTAATTTCCCCACAAGCCTCTAACCCATCAGGCTGTGAGAGCAAATTTTCTACTTTGCAACACAGGATCCTGCTTCCTCTTTTGTAAAATGGTGTTGCAGATGTTTGAGATGCTGAATCTGTGGACAAGCCCCACAGTGGTCTTCGGTGGAGTAGAAGAATTCTCTGGAAAGCTGGGATTTCTCAGGGTGGCCATGTATGAAATGGGTTTACCTGTAGCTGTTTAAAATCTGGGATTGTTTTGTGGCAAGGGCTGTGGGATTCTAGTTATAAATAAAAAAATCAAGTTTGTTCTGTTATAATTGTAGCTAGGTAACAGGCTGTGCCTGTGTGGACACCTGCACTTAGGTCCTTAACAGCCTGGGCAGTCCAGGAACTCCCTGCTTTGTCATCTGCACAGGTGAGGTAATGGACTGGTTTGGGACACTGAGCTAGTTTGAAACTCAGTGATTGACTGAATTCCTAGACATCTTCACAGCAAAGTATTTGACTGATATTTGGAGCAGTATTTGACCAAGTATTTGGTGCAGGACCTCTCCATGTGGAAATTTCAGATTGTTCTGAAGATTTTCCCTAGGCAGCTTTTCCTGTGCTTAGACCAGTTCCGTTGCTTAAATACGACTAACATGCTGAGTGGAGAATCTGGCTGTCCCAGGGACACCCAGGTGGTTCCTACTGCAAAACAGATCAAATTGTGCATAGATAAGACACCTTGAACAGTCAGTAGAAACCATTCCTACAGATGCAGGAAGGGTCATGTAGTAGAGTGTTTTATATGTAGGTAAGATGGTTAGGGGGTGTTTTGTATGCAATTTGAGATAATAGCAATGGATCATGCGTGTACTGGGGTGGTCATGTAGGGCCATGGGCCAGCTGGGTAGAAGGAACCTGCAGAAGTTTGAGGAGTCTCACCTGACCCAGGTGAAGATGTCACTGCAAGGACCTTGCAACAGACTCCCGTTGCTGTTTCAACAGCCACCAACCAGCCACTTTGACAGGTTTAATTCCCCAGGTGTGGGTTACCCTATGCCAAAATCCCAGTAGTAAACTATTTTTTTTTAACAAACACTCTGTAAGTATCTGAGGAACAGGTTATTTTTGGAAGTCTCCTTAAATTTCTCAAATTTGGATCAAATCCACAGTTGATAAGTTTGGGATTTTTTTTTCCCCTCTTGTCTTGAAGGGAATTATCAGTGTAGGTTCCAGAGAGGTTGCTCTGAATTTTCTTAAAGGGGATAATAACCTGCTTTCCACCAGCTTCAAAGTAGTAGTGAATTGTTTTAAACTCCAGGAGGTGAGTAATTAAGGAGCAACATTGTACATGTGTAGAAACAGTCTCAGGCAAGAGGAGACATAATGGTCACTGTTTGTTTATACAAATGCTTGCTTAAGTATTCAGATATACAGGTGGCTTAAGGAAAAGCATGAAGAATATGAATCCCCTTTGTAAGCAGGATTATTGCATTCACTGTTGAGAAGATAGACATGACTGACTAGAGATAAAACTGGAATTTCTGTATCTCCAATGAATTTTGCATCTAGACTCTACACTATGGGTTTTAGTGTTTTCATGAATGCCCCTCCCTATATAATTTATTGCAATAATATTTCTTTTCAATTACTAAATACATCTCTGTCCACTTCTAAGACCTTCTACGTCTTCCTTGTATTCTCAGAGTTTAGCAGAGCTGTGCATCATTTTAACTAAAGGTCTGGCATTCAAGTGAGTGCAGTTTAGTGTATGGTCTTATTTCGGTTTAAATCTGGTTTCTATTTGTCCCAGATAATGCATTTTTAAATTATAGCTACTAAACATTAATTATTTCTAATGGCTCTAAACATGACAGAATTAGTTATTACAATGGAGGTTGGCAAAGTTGTAAGCAGCAAGATAGGAAGTGAGTCACCCAAGTTTTAGATGGAGAAAGCCTGAAGAATATACAATCCTGTGCTGCTACTCTTCCTATGAGATTCACTGTTCTTGGAGAAAAAAAAAGGGAGCTTTATGGTTTTGGCTTTTGCTAACTTGAGGTGAGTTCAGAAGGACAGGCGGAGAGACTTTTAGAGAAGGCTTTAGATTGTGTTTTAATTTTGAAAGCTGTAAGCTACAGTGTCTTCAGCCAGAGTAGGCGAGGACTTTCTGTAGGGGCAGAAGGGTAAGGGCAGGACTGGGCTGGAAACTGTAAAGCCCATTTCTGTGTCGTTCCTTACTGTTTTTCCTTCAAATAGTCAGTGATTGAGACACTTTCAGTAACATTCAGATAATAACACTCATCTCCAAATTGTACACTTATGCCATTCTGTTAACGAAACTCTTGGTAACAAAGGCAGTTGAAATAAATTGCAAACAGATTAAGGTATTTTTAGAATGTTTTTCTATGTGAATTGTTTGTAGACAGACTCCCAGCATTCCTGCACAGCAATTGTAAAGCAGATGTGCACTAGAATGTATAGGGATAGGCTATCAGTTTTTTCATCTCTTTTAGTGTTTTTTTTTTACTGTATCAGATCACTGCTTATGATTTAAACTTAATCCCTATTTGCATAATTCTATGACGTAGGGTTTTTTTCCATATCGAAATCCTAACTTTTGAAACGGGGAGCGAACAAATTGAAAATCAAAACCAAAACAGCTCCACAGAGGTTTACATGTAAGAAATGGATACGTTGTTTCATTCCTGAATTTGCTGGGTAGGCATGTTGTTAGCAAAGGACATGCACGTTTTCAACCAGATCAATTTTTTTACAGGAAATCATTGCTTTCACAGAAATAAAATATTTTCACGAGTGTTGTAGCTGCATCAGTGTTCGTAGCTATCCAAGACAAAAAGATTCCCTTCTTATCTGTTAAAAATGGCATCCTATCAAAGAAACCAGAAACACATCAACATCTGTTCTTGGCATTGTGTCATCCTGAGGCTGGGATCAAAACCCTAGTGCAAGTGCTACCTTTTTCATTGGAAGGGGTTTCCCTTCTCTGGCCAGTTATGATGAACAATTTACGGGTAGTGTAAACCACATTGTTCACTGTTCAGACTAGCCAGGCATTGACTCGGGGATGAGCCAAAAATCACCAAATCTGTCAAGCTCATTTCTCACATGGAACGTATTAGTTGCAAGTTTTCAAATACAGGAATTTTTACTGAGTGCTGTCTCTTCAATAATTCCTCAGAGATTTGCATCCTGTAGTGTAACCTTATCAGCATGCAGTGAAGTTGTCTAACTGTGTATAAAATACAAGGACAAAGAAAAAGAAGCACTGTAATTCTTAAATGTAGTTTTGCATCTTCTAAAATCTTTTTCATCCCTTTAGTGTGGGATCTCAAACAAGAGCTTATAAAAGCTACAAAGAGCTTATAAATACGAGGGAAAAGGAATTCAGAATAGGAAAACAGTAGTATTGCTTAGAGCAAATGTCCATCTAGCAGAGTATCCTGTTTCTAATACAGATAAATGCTGGATGCTTTGGAAAGAGTCTATGAACTGGACCAGTATATAACAACAACCCAGTGGTATATTCTCCCAGCTCCACTTTGGCTCAAGTTTCAGATTTATTTCTATTCCTTTCTTGCTTTACTATTTCTGCTCTGATATCTGGAGAAGGAATGCATCCCCAGACCCACTAATGCTGTTTGGCATAGTCCATTAGGACTTCAAGATTTCTTTATCTTTTTCTTTCAGTTGAAGTGATTTTTATTTTTTTCTTTTTCTAATTTCTGTCTTTAAGTACATCTTTTCTTTACTGCCTAACAATTTTTTTCATAAATTCTGCACTGTTCCTAGGGACGTGTTTTGTGTCAAATAGTGTGACTCAGTTTACACTTTTAATATAGTCTTCCCTATTATGGGAGCTCAAGAGGCTGTCTGTCTTAAAGGTGCTCCCTGGGAATAGGCAGTCAATGAGTGTGTGTGAGAGAGAGAAACTTTGCAGTCTGCCTTGATGTTTGAGACAGTTCACGTAGGTAATAAAATGGAAGGCCTGAAGTGAGTGACTAAACCAAAACACCTGTTTACCATGGTAACTCTTGAAGTGAATAGAGGACCAGCATGAGTGGGTCAGCACAGCAGCCTGATGAAGGTTCAGGGGAGGGCTTCTAGCTGATTAGTGAGTATTTTGAAATAGGGGATCCAGGATAAATGTGCCTTTAAATACAAGAGTGGCTGCTGATGGATACACTGTGTTCCCTCTCTGGTACTGTCTTAGATGTTGAGGTGCTTTTTGAGTCTTCGGTTTGACTACACGCTAACCTTGTAGTATGTCCATTTATTGCCTGCAGCCCTGGGCAAAACAGTCCCCTAGACTTCGTCTTCGTTATAGGAACTTATGCCAGTCTTATTTATTTATTTATTTTAAAATCATGAATGTTTGCAAAGTGTATGGAAGCTGACATAAATGCTGAGTGAATTGCTATGAACTGAAAGGTGAGAGGCAAGCAAGAGCACTGTTGAAGGTGTGTAAATGCTGAGCGCTGCCACATGGGACAGGAGTCCTGTTTAATTGTGAAATGATATCATTTAGTGATGGTAGTATTAGTTTAATAGTTGCCCGCTGATTTACTTTTGCGTGTTTTTATGTAGCTCAACAAAAGCATCCTGGAGAGGTGGGACCCCACACCCTTCTAACTCTATCAGTGGAAGACTGCAGAGTGCTGAACCGTCTGTTTGGGACTTCATCCAAAATGTGAATGCAATGCAAATCCCACAGATGGGCTATCACATGGGAGGGGATGTGCATAGTTTCTCATTGATGGTAACTTCGTGGTTCATTGGGTTTTGATGGCAGTTGGAGACACCATCACATGTGCTTTGCGGTTAGCTTGATGTATTGTCTAGTGAAAAACACTGGTTACCAGCTAAGGCTGTGGACATACCGTCTTCCAATTATGTTGGCTGTAGAGGCTGTTGCTGCCAGATATGCACCATGCTTGTTTTCCATATGCCACCACTGCCTCTGATTTGTTGACTCGATGGCTGTGCTTAGTCCTGCCTAACCCCACTGCTGTCCAAGTGAGCCAGATTAGCAGAAACCTAGAGTTTGAAACAGTCTCAGTAAACGTGGGTCATTTGACTGAAACAAGGTTAAGAAGCAGCTCAACAAGATAAGGTTCCTACTGCCTTTCTCTTGATTGTCTTTGCTTTCTATCTTTCTTTTCTTGCTTTTTTTTGCCATGATTAAGAAAGATCAAGATGAATCTACGCTTTCTTTTAAAGCTTATTTTTTACTGTCAGCAGAAAATGGGTATAGGACTGGAGGAGGTTTTGATCTTTTGAATGAGAGAAACAGTGACTTCTTACTCCTTTATTAGTTTTTAATGTCCACATCAAAAGTTTTGAAAGCAATATTGCAGCTGTTGAAATGCATCAATATGGCAGCAGCTTTTTCTACTTACTTGATGCAACAGTTGCTTTTCCTTCATTACTTTTTATAAAGGATTTTGGTAAATAACAATAATAAACTCATTAGTCTCATTATTCTAAATGGAGCAGATAAATGGATATTTCTTCTGGCAAGGATGCATGTAGTAAAAGAGTGATAGATGGAGTTTAGAAGAGGTTTTGGTTGAGATATTTCATAGTAATTAGGCTACTCAAGAAAATAATTTACTCAGTCTTATTGACGGGAAATTGGAAGCTTCCATTCTACTAATCTATTATGTAATACACTAAGACATGTTGATTGTGAGATTTTGCTTCGAGTGTTTTGTCTAAGCATCTATGATTAAATTGTGCAGTAATGAGCTTAATGACAACCATCAAAAGAGATGACCCTTTGCAGGCCAGATAAACTATTCTGCTTACTCTAACAGTCTGGGTCTTTTGACTCTTGCAAAATTCGCAGAAACCGACTCATGCAACTAGCGTGAGTAAAGGGACATGTAGAAAATAGAGGGGAAAAAAGTTTTCTTGTGGAATGTGAATCTGTCTTTTGTTGAACTTTGCTGGATTTTAATGGCTTTGGAAAGGCCCGAAGGAGAGTCTTCTCATATTTTGACCATTCTTCATCCTTTTAAAACATACCACAACACCACCTCTGGGAAGTGTAAAGTCATGTCTAGTTATAGAGTAGACACACAGTAAACAGGAGTGATAAAGGATTCTGCAAAATATCTAGCCACTGGAGCCAGTTGTTGACAAGGAGAGAAAACATTTTGTAAGGGGAAAATAGCAGAGAGACTATTGAATAAACAGGTATAGTGAATGGGCAGCAGTAGATTTAACCAAGACTAATGAGGGCTGTAGCCCTCATTGCGTGGAGTATACATTCCTTTACCACATATTGTGGGCATGTACCGCATATCTGTAGGTCCTGTACCTGGATGTATTGACCTTGCCTATAAGGCTGAGCCTTTTGATTGATGATTTGGTTGACTTAAAATTGAACTATTTATATAGGCTTTGCATGGATCGAACACTTAACCTTCAGAAATATAAATAGGCTTTCTTGAATTTACATGCAGACCTGCAGTTTATGGCTTCGAAGAGCTATTACTTCAATACATATAAAAAGATTGCCATAAATTAGTGGGATTACTGAAAATGGTTTATACTGGGAATGAAGAACATGAAACTGAGACCAAGTTGCATATTTATACTGAGACAAGGAGTTTTCTGATCCATTAACTTTCTTTCATGGGTGCGTGTGGAGGTAGATGTCTTTCTTATGTCGTACTTGCCGCATTTGGACTTCGGTACGGTATGGAAGGTGGAATCTGGACGTGGCCTGGAAATCTACAGACTTGGTGTTTTTCCCCCCAAGTGACAGTCTGAGAGACACCCAGCCAGCTCCCAGTCTGACTCTATCCACTCACACTGGCGAATCATGTGGATGATCCAGGCAGCCCTTTTGCCTCCGTTGGTGAGACGGTTGTTCGTTAGTGTAGGACCAAGGCTGTGCGATGGGCAATTATGTGCTCTGTCTGTAAAGTGACTGAAAAGTTGAAAGTGTGGGCAGATTTTGTAAACTGGGGAAAATGGGTATAAATAATTGATTGTATCCAAGATAAAGGACTGGTTTTATTCCTGCCAGGTTGCTGTGTCCTGAAGGAGAGAGAGAAGAGAGGGTCCTCTCTTCCACAGAAGAGGACCCAGGGCAGGACAGTGGGTTCTGGGCATTGGTGAGTGCTGGCCTCTGCGGCTGGCACCCATGAGCGAGCACTGTGGAAAGGGTTCAAAATTCACCCCCTGGGTGCAGAGGGCATGGAGGGAGCTACGTGCCTATCTCTGCGAGCAGGTGATGAAGTTTAAAACTCTCATGGCTGAATAACAGAGCCAAGTCCGTGCCAAGCTTGGCAGTTCTGGTCAAGGAGATTCATGGAGCAAGAAGGCAGCGTGAACTCAAGCTGAAGGCACAACCTGAATGTGGTATATTAGCATGTACTGCTAAAGGCACAGTCAAAGCAAAGGTCCACAAACTCATGCTAATTTTTCTGAAACAACCTGTGGATTAGTTTTGCACATCTGCATTTTTAAGTGATGGTGTTATGCAAGATCCCTTTACCATAAGGTGGATTTTCTTTTTTAAATTTTCTTAATTTTGGCCATTGCTGAACTTCTCTGTGAGTGTATGTGCTTGTTTAAGAGGACTGGTTTTGCTCTAGTCCTTCCTGTCTTCCCTTTTCAGAGACGGCAGCATTAGCTATGTAACTACTTGTTTACATGCACAGTTTCTTGACATGGAACAAATATTTTCAAGCTTTTACCAAAGTGATGGAAAGGTCCCCAAAGCCTTAATGGATTCTGAAAATTCAGATGAATGACTTCAAACTGTAACTTAAAGATTGTGGATGTTTCTCCCTTAATAAGTTACTGAATAATGGTAAATGCTCTTAGGAAAAAAACTGACTCTGCTATAACATGGAAGCAGACTACATTTCTTTCAGTCTGAGAAACTGGGATTTTTTGGGCACTGGGGAAAGAACTCTAAATAAGGAAAAACTCGATGTATTTTTCATTCAAAATTACAGATGTTTTCATACTTTTGTCTTTCTGATTACTTTTTTTAAAAATTAGCTGTTTGGGGTTTTGGTCAATTTTTATATAGTTCTGTTTAGGTAGTACTTGGTGGGAAAAAAAATCAGGACTTTTCAAATGTATAAGTTACAGAGGGTCTGTTTGGCTGTGATTAAACTGGATTCAGCTAATGAATAAACAGTGTGCTTTGCAGGATGCTTGGAGCCACCGTATCCTTGATTTGAGAAAAGCGTGTCTGGCAGTGAAAGGCTGGGTGCCAGCAGGTCTTTAAACTCCAGCTCCTGAATCCCCTTGGCTTGCCCCTCTCTGCTTTCCAGACCCCCCCAGCTCCCAGTCACGCTGGCACTGGGAATGCCACTGGATGGCAGCATTTTCCCATGCAATTCTGCAGAGAGGCAGGGGAGATGATCATTAAGGGAAAAAACGGTTTAAAAAAAAAAAAAAAGTGAGCAGGGAAGGCAGAAGAAACCATGTTGGAGGTTGCCACTTTGAAGACCAGCATGCATCTTTGCTTCAGTGTAACTTATGCAAATCTCCTTTGCAGTATTCGCCTCTCTTTTAATTCCCTTGCAGATAGGATACGTAAATTGAAATGAGGAAATCAAAGGCAGGGGCTGACTTTATTTTTTTCAGCGCTTTTCTAATTAGGGGATCTATTCTAAAGTTGGAAGCTGGCTCCTGTCTCTGAGATGATGAGCAGTGTTCATGGGTTTTCTCCATTCTCTTTCTTTACCATTATAGCCAATACTTTTTTGGCTGTTTTGGTTTATGCTTCAGAAAGCAAGTTGACTTGTTTGCCTTGTGGTTTGCCCAGGCACTTACATGCATGAACTTTAACACAAGCAACTTAGTTCATTTGCATCAGCTATTGGGTTTACCTTGTGAATGATGTGACACCTTCTCTCCCGCTCTTGGTACATACAGAGGACACCACGACCCTCTTCTTTCCCTCTGCCCTTTGGGAACAAACACCTCCAACATGTCCTGCTTCCAGGATCCCCTTGGATATATTGCAGGCTATTACCTGAGAGGGCTTAAACCCCTGACTTAGGGTCCGCAGGAGGTGGTCTATGGCAACAGTTCCTCCGTGGTCAGTTCCTGGTTTCCCTTCCAAGGCTGACCCAACTGCTTCTGCGCAGCTGTGTCTAGCTTTTCTGTAAGCTCCCCATCAGGCTCCGTGTTGCAAGACAGCGTACAAAATAGGAGACAGCTCAAGCTAGTAAGCTTAACAAAGGATTGGTAAGATAGGTTGTCATAAATTCTACGGTGTCATATTCCACTGAAGATTTATGGAGAGAAATATATGTAACCTACCATTGTCAGTTAATGATCTGAACTGATTTGATAAGGGGATGTGTGCATGTGTATTTACCTAGATATACAGATATAGATGTATAACAAAAAACAACAGACCATGTACACTGACCTAGACAATGAGAAAATAAGTAGCCTCAGAAGGAGTTAGCAAAGTCTCATGCTTTGGAGATATTATTGTTTTTTTATTATTATTATTTATTATTTTCTTTGCATCTTCCTGTAGTTGGGAAGATGTAATTTAGTCTAGCTCAGCAGGGGAAAAAAGGCAACGTTCTGTCAGATCAGCTCTGCTGGCCACGGCATGAGGTGGAAATGGCTGTGGCTAATTAGGGATAAGTATTTCAGAATATGTGATCTTCTGTAGCTTAGACCCAAGCTAACTCGTTCACAGATGCTTGAGCAAAACTCTCTTGCTTCTTTTTGGAGAGCTGGAGTCCATGGTCTGTTTCACTATTACAGAAAAAAGCTCTTAGACTGTTTTAAGGCTTGTTGTTTTGCTATTTTCTTGTCTTGTCTCCCCCCACCCCTCACCGTGGCCTTCCTATGCTCAAAAATATTTGGTGTTAGACAATGTGGTTTCATTTGGGAAAGGTTATTGGTTTGGAGGAATGACACTGTTTAGTTCTTCAAGGGGAATTGAAAGTCAGAGAGGGGGACATAAGTTGTGCTTCCTTGCAACATTTTTTATTTGATTTTATTAATTTTTCTGTGTTCCTGTAAGTTAGCTTTGCCTAACCGATCTCTGATACCACAAGTGTACGCAACTGATAGGTGTCTGCCAAGCATTCCCTCCTTCATCATCTCAGAAACGCTCTGTTTCTTCATCATGGATACCTACCTTAATTTTCAAGAAAGCTCTGCACATATTGCTGGTTTCCAGGTTATGCTATTCTGTCTGGTGTGGAGAGCATTACTAGCATTATTGCTGAGCATTCAGGAGTGTCAACTTAGTTTCTCAAGCTCCCTTTATTTTCTTCCTTCACCCTCTGACGTGTATTCAGTCTCATTTCTTTTCTGCTCTCCTTTGCCTTCTCTCCAAATATAATGCATGGGGAACTGGCCAGAAGTTATTCTGCTCCTGACCTTATCTGGGCAGCTATTGAATCACAAATACCAGAGAGAGCGAGCGTGCTGCAAATACCCTCAACGCTGTGCCTCTTACTTGATCATTAGGATGAAAAGAGAAACGAGTAACATAATGGTACGGGTACCAGCTTTAAAAGGATGGAGACTGCAATGCATTTCAGGCCTTTGAAAAGTAAAGAACAGCCCAGGATTGTTTATTTTTTGATAGAAATGTCACTTGCAAACAGAGAAGCCTTTGAATGATGTGTCTGTTGTGCTGCTGAAGACCACCACAGAGAGCTGGGTGACGCTGCTGGTGGCCCTCGGTTCCTTAAGCACTGCTGGCCAAATAAATGCCACGTGTGAGAGTGTTCCTGTGCCGCCGTAGGCACTGGCTATTGCAGGGCTTGTCTTGCCTTCTGAGAGATCAGGCAGCTGATTTCTGAGGAAAGCAAAGGGAAGCTGACAAATCTCGGGCATTAAGGCAGCTTAATGTGTCTTTTACTGTTGTGCCCTTAGAGCGTGGCGGGCCGCTGGAGGGAAAATTAATGATGTTTTGGCTGGGCCATTTGTAGAAGTGTGGTTTGTGGTGAAACTAAAACACCGAAATAGCTGTAAGAAATGTAAAACTGTGGAATGTAGAACTGTGGAGACATCTGCTGTTGTCTGTGTAGTCTCCTAGTCTGTGAGGAGAAAAGAAAAGATACTGATACATTCTTGTCTTAAAGGTTGCTGTTGATATTTAGTGATCAAAGTTAAAAGCTAGTATACTGGACATTTTTAAAAGAAAAATAAGTTGTGCACTCTATAGATAAATAGATCATCATTCCTATCAGCAACAATACCTTATAAAGAAGGTAAATTTGCTCACAGTTTGTTAAAGACCCCTTCCACCTATTGTGTAGGGAGGTGTATACAGCTGCATCACTTGCAAGGACACACAGGGAAACTTTGAGCGCAAAAGCAAGTGACCACCAGAAAAAAAAAAAAAAAAAAAGACTGTAGACTTTGATTATAGCAACATAGCTTCAGGTCTCCGAGATAGCTAATGCCTTACCCTGAAAGGATGGTCTGTACATGCAGTCAATACTGTCTAGACATTGTACATCAAGTACAAGTGTGATATGATTAACATTTTTGAAGCAGACTCCTCTGTTGTTAGAGTGACTTTCTCTCCACCCCATGATTAGACAGGGTAATTGGCACATCCTCGTTCCCCTGACTGCTCCCTGCTGGATAGGATTAGAATTGCCCAACTTGGCATCATATTTACAGCCCGTGACTAATGGATCCACCTTTGATTGACGGCGTACGGGACTTCGGAGCAGGGCAAAACTGGGTCTGTGCCCAGCATGAGTGGGAAGTACCGAGCAGCCTCGGAGCACGCTGACTGGCGTAACGCCTCGGCAGGTTCGGGTTTATGGCACTGGGTACTGTACAATTGTGACCCTGCTTTATTAGCCAGGTAATCAGTCATGCACGTGATGATGTCTCCTGTTACGAGGCAGTGTGGGGTAGCTCCCTTGTTTTAGCCAAATTAATTATCAGCCAAGGTATGAGTGCGATGGTGTTTAGGCGGAGACTGGTAAAGCACTTCCATTTGTTTTATTTACGCCTGTTCTCTCTGTGTTTTGTTTTTCTCAGTTCTGTGCAGGATCTAAGCAGAAGAGGCGTGTAATCTTAAAGGTAGAAAAAAGTAAGCAAGAAACTTACCCAATATCACCATACTTACACGGCTTACTTGTCTCTCTGCTTTTTACATATGTATGCTTAATTGTCTACATCTAAGCATACATACCTTCTAAAGGTTTTCCAGGATAGAAACCCTATGTACTGATCTTGAACGTACCTCCGCTCCTGTTTTAACAGTCAGTTATGCTAGCGAACGTCCTAACATGTAGACATTACAACTAGGAGTCACATTGTTAGCAGAATAAAGACAAGAAATATAAAGCCTGAACAGGAAGGCAATGTCACGGAATTTACAGCTTGCTTCCCCTCAGCTCCACATTGCTTTTTTAAAATAACCAACAAAAAAACCAAACCCCAAACCAAACAAAATCGAAAAAACCTGATGATTTTTATAGGGCCTGACTCATGACTTTGACCAAGCAAAGTAAATGACACTGGAGCAGGGAGGAGCTTTTCTCATAGCATCCACGTCCCTGGAGTCCAGGTAGCCTTGCCTGCCAAGGACACTGCTCTCCCCTTGCAGCCACCTTGAGCCCAATTCCAGAGCCTGGCAGCTCCCAAAAGCATTCGCAGCGTGCAGCAGAGGTGATGCTACAAAAGCAATGCCTTGCATTGCTGCTGTCATTGCTAGATGGTGCTCTCTGCAGTTAGCACGTGCTTTTCTAGCTTTTTTGGAAGCATAAACTCAGTCAAAGTATGAGGACTGAAGTGACAGCTGACCTGTACGCTTCTGTGCAGAGGCAGAGAGGTCTGTGCAGTCCCTTTACAGCACAGCTGTAGTCGGTGCCTGAGAGTAAATCAATAAATGCACAGATGTAGTCTCAGGCACAAATTCTGTGACTTCCTTTCAACCGCTGTTTGCAGCCTTGGCAAAACCCCGTAATGGCTGATTTTCCTAACTCTATTGGCCTCCCTCCTTCGCTCCCCTTGTGAAAAATGAAAAGAGGGGCTTGGGTCTCGCTAAGAAAGGTTTGTTAGAGGGGAATGTGCCTGTGGCCAGTGTCTGGGAAGCAGCTACAAGTGTAGGCTACTCCTCACACCGCTCTTCATGCCGAGGTGCAGCAGCCAGCCACTGTGCAGCTCTCCAGAAGCTGTCCTAGACGTGACAGTATATGATGAAATATCTTTGAGCCTCACTTGGACTCCTAAGCCTGCAATAACTGTCGGTGACTAGTGAGAGATAAATTACATGTTTTTCCAGTGCTGTCCTTTATAACAATTATGTCTTAACAGTGGGAGGAAAGGGGATAGTTAAAAGTAGGTTTTAATCCCAAAGGGATGGTTCGTTTCCTCGAACTACCGCGCTTGCCAGTAGCTCTGTTCTTCCCTTAGCCTCCCTCCCTCCGCTCCTCTCTTTCCCCTCACCCCATCCCTCGGTAAAGTTACCTTTGCAGTCATGGCCTGCTCATGGCAAGGATTAATGGTTTGTTGGAATTTGCACACCTTACAGGAGTGTGGCATATATTCTTATGAATTTTATTGCTATGCACCACAGTATATAATTTCATTAAACTGCACATGTCATGGTTATTTGCTGTTATTCCCCAGACCTCTATATGCAGTTTTATCAGTCTCAAATGGCAATGAAATAAAAAATAAAATAAAATGGAATAATATCTAAATACATGCAGAGGGGTCAAGGGACCCTGTATGCTGACTACAACAACAAATTTATCGTCTCATTTATGTGCGGGTAGGGGAAGGGAGCAATTTCTTCACTGTATTTTAATTAACTGTGTTTCACTGCATGGTAGTAAAGATAATAACCATAACATTAGTGCAACTACTACACTATCAAATGCTTGTCACAGCCTAATATTCTCCAACAATATAGCTTCACAATGGAAACACGCACAACAAAAGAGCAGCTTGTTTTATTAATTTACTAGGGCTTTGTGTTTTTGGAAGGCCAGTATGTATTTCTGGGAGACTGATTAAAATAGAAAGAAGTATACATGGTAGAGAATAATATTTTTACTGGTGTGGGATTCATTTAACAAAAGTGTTCCTTCAGGAAAACAGAACCAAGATGCTAATGTTATACCTCATTTATTGCCAGCATATTCAGTGACATTTCATAATGTACATCTGTCAGCCAGAGATATAAATGAATGAGGTGAACCATGCAATTTACCCTCAGGAAGTTCCATTAGAGCCCCCAAAGTATAATATTTATGAGGTCAGAATCAATTAATCAGATAGCTGTATTTGCTTTTCAGCTCAGCATGCTCTTCTGCACCAAGCTGTTGCATTGAGAAAGTCTTTCCTACTTGGTAAGAGGAATCAGTTTGTATGTACTGCATGTAGTCTGTTTTGTAAATCAATTGCTTTCCTCGCACAGCTTATACTCAATACAAATACAAACTATAAGTTAAGGCAATGCAAAATATATCTCTATCAAAATACATATCGGAATACAAGACTTGTATGTCTCCTGCCCGTTGCTGCAGCCTAGTCCCACGCAAATCTGTTGAAAATGAGAAAACAACATGGGAGAAAATGGTGCGCCTCAACCAGTAAACAGAAAGTCTTGTGGGCGGTGGAAGAAAAAAAATAGTAAATTTTAAGAAATTGAAAACTACTGATTTAATCAAAGGAACTCAACTTTATGAAGGAAACCCACAGTACATTTTGAGACGTGTTACCAAAATGGTTTTCCTTTGCAACCGTGTTCTGAATGCTCGTTACTTTAATTCCCCCTTCTCGGTTTGATTGACTGGTTGCTTGCATGTGTGAGAATGCGTGTGGTATTATTTTTGTTGTAAACTGCAGTCGTTGCCTGGGCTATTTTCAGATGTCTTACGAACCGCTCCTGGCACTCTGATGCCGGTGGAGGAGCAGGCTCTTGACTCTGCCAGGCAGCTACGTCGTTTTAGGGCTGAGCTCCTGGGAGGCGAAGCACCATAAACGGGTCGTTCGGGCTTCTGCAGCACGCTCGCTGCTGTGCTGCCGGCCAGGCGTCCCTCTGGTCCGAGGTACAGACTCTGGGTTCCTAAGAAACGGAGTCTTTCTTGTGAAGAGGTTTTCAAAAACTTAACTGTAATTTAGAGCTGGGGAAGTTTCATGGAATGAATATTGATCATATTGTGATTTTCTTTTTTTTTTTTTTTGGTAGACAACAGATGCAAAAGATAAATTTTGGTTGTAAAATCTGTGTCAATATGTTTGCACTGTCATAACTGACACCAGGATGTGATCCAGCATTTCTTAGTTCCTTTGAAAAGGAATTTATTTAAGATGGTTCAAAAACTACCTGTTATCTAATAAAATGACTTTTCTCTTCCTAGAACATTCCTTGAGGATGAAAGCGAAAGCAGGAAGGGCATATCCAAAATCACTGAGAGAATTATTCCTAGCAAAGGATTAACTGGGAAAAAGTTCCAGAACAACGCTTTGCCTTCACAGTCTTTGAGTAAAATCTGTAACAACTAATGTATTTTGTATGCAAAGCTTCCCATTTTGTTGTGGGGAGGTGAATATCTCATACTTCAGATTTGGTCTTTCTTGCTCTTGAAGAATGAGGGTGGTAAGATACAGCTGGGAATTTTGTCAACCAAAACTGTTATCAGAAAAATGCTGATACATCCCCAAAGCAATACACCCCAGGGTGGGGGTTCTGGGCAAGAGAGGAAGGACTGAGGTCCCCATGTACCGCATAGCCTCGTGTTTGTAAGTGCTTGCTTCAGAAACGAAGAGCAATGCTCACCACGCATCGGAAAGCCGGGAGAAGGTCCAGTTTGGAAAAGGAGCTTGAGTGTGAACCTTGTGTACGCAGGGTAAGTGCACTCAACTCATCAGATACTTGTTGGCCAAATAGAGAGGGGGAAGGGAATTGTGAAGTTTAATGGTTCCAGTAGCTGAGTGTGACAGAGAGTTATCAGCCGTAGAAGAGATCAATGGTCTAATTTATCAGGAATATAGAAAAGCGAGTTCTAGTACTTGTTTTATAGAAGTCAGTGCCAGCGACTTGAATGCTGCTGCTTCCATTCCCAAGTGAGCATCCCAACCATCCCTTAGGGAGTTTCTCCTTTCTTTTTGGGTTTCTGTGCATTAGAATGAAACAAACGGCAAAACGCTGAAGCAGAATTCTGCCTGCCTGTGTGGCAGCAAAAAGTAGAGCTAGGTGTTAAGGCATCCTCCACTGTGGCAGACGTGACTCTCTTTATCAAACAGCTAGCTTATCAGCAAATGCAATATTTTTTTTTTTTAAACACGATGTGTGCAGAGTCTAATTTGTGTATATTTATTCACAGTACCTAGTTGTATCAAGACATGGTGAACATCAGTGTGTTTGCTTGCTTTGACTTTTTTTAGGCTGGTGAGCATTATTGAAGGGGTATCATTGACCAGCTGGAATTCATGATATTTTTCTGCTGTGTGATTTTCCTACTGAAGGCTTGTAAACAGAGGGCAAACACTTCTGGAACAAGAGTGAATACCCTTGTTTGCATACGAATGACTATTTGTATGGGCCCTTATTCTCAGCATTTATGCAAATACGAACTCATACATGTGAATGGGTGTGGAAAAGGGAACAAAAAACCAGAAACAAAATGAGAGTCTGGATTCAGGAAAATGTTTATTTTCCAGTATTTGTCCTGCTCCCTTCATCTCTTCCGTTGGACAAGGGTTTCAAAAATTGCCCACACCAAGAGTGAGAGTGGTTTTGGTATAAGGCTTTCTGACGTGACCAGCAAGCAGAAGGAAAGAAGAAAGAATAGCTCGTGTGCACGGAGGCAATGTCTTGTAATTGTTTCCAGTCAATACTCCCAAGTTTTCTTGCATCATCTACCGTTGTAAGGCAATGCGGGGGACCAAAACCATTGACGATTTTAGAACAGGCTGAGGAAGTAATCGCTTCCTTGTCAAGAGTGTTATTACAGGCTACGCTATGCTAGTAGACAGGGCAGTTTAGACTTTGCCCTCTTTTCCTGAAAGGGGCACAGTAAATACATTTCTTATCCGTACAGGTGAACTCTCCTTCTGCCACCGACCAGGACTAAGGGAAGCTACAAATGACTACATCTGGTATTTGCACAATGCTTCATGGCAAGACCTGAAGCAAGTGAGGTAAGGTGTTGCCTCTTAATTTAGTACAGATCCTTCATGTCCCACAGGACCACTTCTTGGGGGCCTCTTTTAGACTAATTTATACATGCCCCCCTAGGTTTTATGCACATTTATTATGGTAGCGTTTAGTTTTTCTTATCTAGGCCTGCCTTTTAGGGTTCTACTTTTAAAATGTTATCAGTTTTAAGTTTTCATTTTAACATGTGCAGCAATTAATTACTGAGATACCACCATGGGATTCCATCCAGTAAATGAAGATAATGCTTCCTCTGTTTAGATCTGCTCCCCTTTATCATATCAAAATCCCAAGTTTGCAGTTCATATGTGCTGTGACTGACTGGAGATCAGATGTCCATTACTCATGTGTGCCATGACCCCTTTTAAAACTTAAAATGACTGGTTAGCTGCTTACGTTACAGCAAAAGCTGTGACACAGTCACCTTCTCAGATGTCCTCCAAAATCCCTCTTGCATACTGCAAGTAGTTCCTGGTGGCTCCTGCAGAGCCTCTCAAGCTGTACCTTAAACTAATATTTGGTTTATAAATGACAAAGAGGAGAGGCAAAAATGAAACCTCTGTAGAGGGGGAGGAAGGTAGGAAAATCTGATCACTACACATTCTTTAAACAAGACCTCAGAAAAGTTAAATTATTATATTTTGCTTGACTGAGAAGATTTGTGATCTTTCTGTAGAAGGAAATCTTAACAAGACCTTGAAAATTAGGTAAGAATACTATTTCTGAACATTTGTCTTCCTGAACAAGGAGAGCAGTGCTAGAAAGTTTGTGAAGGTAAGAAAAGAAAGAAGAAAGCAACAAAGTTATTGCAAATGAACATATTTTTGGCCATCTGGGATAGGGAACGGTATCACAGAAAAGGAGGATCTGAAGATTGAAAATCAAATAATACATGACAGCAAGCTGAAAAGAGGAGTCGGGGAGTTGTTAAGAACAATCAAGCAAAACCAGGGAAACTAGTAACTACATGCAGAGAAGGATGCTGAACAAAAAAAAAAGATATTACTCAAAGGTTCTTTTAAATGAGAGTAACAAAAAACCCCTTTCTACATCTAAGGCAGCGTACAGTGAGAACTAGAGAGAAGAATAGGGAAAATACTTCTACGAATAAATAAACCAAGGTAAACTCTAGGACAGAAAGGTCCACTGATAATGGTGTGGGGAAGATAAATTCTCTGACTCTTCAAAAACTGAAGACATTAATACTGTAAGGAAGGATACCAACTCAGTCTTAGTGCTACTGAGGATGGTCTAGGGGCTCTAGAAGAAAAAAAAAAACAAACAGGGAAAGAATCTATGGTCTGTCCAACATGGTGAACATGGTGCCTGTAGGTTTAGTGTTCTTCAGGTGGTTCGGTAGTGAAGTAGAAAGCCAGAAGAGTGCCCTTCCATTTCAGTGACTCTAGAAGAGGCACATGAGGCTGCAGAAAGTGGCGGTGAAAGAAAGAAGGAAAGAAAACAAATCAAAATATGATTAACATGGTGCGAAGAACTGGAGGGACATAGCTGGAGAACAGTACTGCACTAACATAGATATGTGGCTTTTGTATTGGAGCCAATGTGTACCTGGCACAGAATAAATCTAGTCTGTATATATATACAGTCTGCAAAAGGCTGTATGGATGACTGTACCTGTATTTATCGAAGATAATCCCAAAAGCAAAATACAAGGGAAGCTCTATGGAAGTTTGTGCAGAAAGTTTGTGTCTCTTTTCAGTGAAACACATCCATCTTAGTGAAGTCTGTCAAAAATCTACTGCAAAAAGATTAGCATATGATATTGTTAAACTGAAGTAAATGTGTCCCCCTTATGTTGATTTATTTGAATTGGGATGTAAATAGAGCTATGCATTTTCTATACAGGGAGGTGAGTTCAGAATAACCTGTAGTTTGAATTTATTCCGTGTTCTTTAATAATTTGCGAAAAGAATGGCCTTATTCCAAATTAGCTTAATTCTCTGTGAGATAATTCCATGGCTGGAAAAAGTTTGTATTTGAATCAGTATTTACTTATTTTTTTTAAAAAATTAGACTATATATGGGAATTTCAGTTGCCAAGGGTCAGAGCAGGGTCAGGAACAATGAACTGATTTATTGCTGCTCTTCTAGTTGAAGATAATGTGGAAGGATGTTAGTAGTCTAATGAAGGTTTTTATAAAGATAGCTTAAAGCCCATCAAAAGTGCCATTATTTGATAGATGGTTGAATGCATTTATTGTCCTGTAAATCAAATTGTTTGTTAAGCAATCAGCTAGGTTTTCCGAGTGCTATTATCACCAACTACTTTTCCTTGAAAGGAAGCTGGTTTTAAAAAATATTCTCATTCCAGGACTATGTCTCCTCTTTTTTTTTTTTTTTTTTTTTTTATGTTTACACCAGCAGAAACTCCACTGAAATCTAACAAGTCTCTGCATTTAATCTGATGTAACTAGGAGAATAGAATTGGGCTTGATGTCTTGATGTGTATATCATCGGAGTCCTGTACAACTTGCACCATTGTGTAATACATCAAAATTTGTCCTGCTAGATGAACCAGGAGAGGGGAGGGAAGCCATGATAGATTTAATGTTTCCAATCTGCATTTCCAAACATAAGATTGCATTGCTGGACTGGGTTTATCTACCAGAGCTGTAGCTGGGTAATCCACAGGGTTGGTGCAGCTCCTCTCTCTCCTAGTATTTTAAAAGAGAAGCTGATATCAGTACAATGATGCCTTAATGAAAGGGATAGTTAGTTATTTTTGACAAAAGCAGGGGAGTGGGGAAGCTTCACTGCGAATGATTTTTTAGCATATTTGGGTTCTGCTGTGAAACAGTAAGCCCTCTCTATGTTTGTATAACATTCCTGACTGAATACTGCAGCCAGTTAGTATCAAGTCTTAGTGGCCGCTGAATTTTTTTTTTTTTTTAAATGTAAAATGCTTGGAAAATTTTGCAGAATAAAGATCTATTGAGAGTTATCATATACTATTCATTAACTGGTTCGTTCTTGATTGCTGGGTTCCTTACCTGGTACTGTATTTTCAACCATTTCTTAAATAAACCTAACATGTTCTGTACCAGGAACTTCCCCTTTAACTTGACTTGTAATGTATATTTTTATATGCTTTGTATATGTATCTATTCCTTTCACAAATAGAAACAATTCCCTTGGCTTTCTAGCAAGTAAATTTTTTAAGTAGATGGAGCTTAGAAACTCAAGTTCATTAAGACTATAGGTGTGGATTGTGCTAAGCTGAATCTGAAGAGGTTGATTTAAACTGTTTACAGGTTACTGCTTCAGCTTTAAACTGAGAAGTAATGTTCGTAGTCCTAGTCTCCAGCTCATGAATGGAGCCTGGTTCTCTCTCCTTTTACTTATGTTGAGGTGTGCCTTACCTACAGCGATGGCTCCCCTGATTTCTAGCGTGATTGTATGCAGAACAAAGCAAGTTTTGGAAAGCGTGAAACCAGTGGGATCAGACCCTTGGTGAATTACTTTTTGTGCAGCCTGCAAGTTCACCACCTGCCTTCCTCAAGCTCCGGAGCCTGGGATGCTACTGAAAGGGGACAGGGGCAGGTAATTTTGTGGATGCTTCGGTGATACCAGCCACTGTGGACCACTTAGTGGTCTCTGTACATTGCCAGAGCAACACGTTGCCCAATTCGTGTTGAAGTCGCGTGAGGAGGAGGGTAACACAGAAGCCAAGAGGCAATGGGGGCTAGGAAGCGTTTCTTGCAAACGTTTTAATCTGGGCTGTGTGCTGCAGCCTGGGGAGGAGAGTAAATTGCCAGATGGTTCGCTTGTCACCATCTTGTCCTCCTTACCCGTCTGACAAGAAGTTTTTGCAGCTCCTTGCTTCCCTGATGACAGGCTCCTTTGATTTGATCTAGCCTGTTTTAGGATGGCTGGGGGGTGGGGTGTGCACGGCCGGGAGCTGGGTTTTGGTGAACTGTATTTGGCATGGTAGGGGGATGTGCGTGCATGCCTTCGCCCCTTGAACAGCAGCTTGTATCCGAGTCAAAAAGCTGGGACTGTGGTTTGGTAACACATTGGGTTTGTCACCTCGGTAGGATCACCTGCAAATATCAATGTTGCAACGTCTATGCGGAGTGTAGTTTCAGAAGCTTGCTTTGTGGAAATCTCCTTTTCTCTCTTAGGTTCTCCGTGATTTTAAAAGGGAAGTTATCTCAAATGGCTCCCTGTCCAAAGGAGTTCTGGGGTCTGTTTTAGAGAGGTGAGGAGGGTAAACACTTCTGTTCAGACGTCATTCTTGCTGCTGCTACAAAGCGAATAAAACCCTGTGTGAGCTGAGGTGTGATACCCGGTTCAGAGGCTTGTATAGCAAATAGGCAATTTTTTTTTCATGCAGGGACTAGCCCTGCTGAAGCATACTGCGTAGGGACCTGCTGATGCTAGAAAACAGCTTTTAAATTCATGGTCAGGAGGTTGTAGCACCTTACAGAAGCTTGCCAGGCATTAGGTGAGGCTGAGGGGCTGCTGGTCCCCACATCCCATGGCAGCTGGGACTCTCTGTCTGTGCTGATCCTTCAGTACAAAGTGACCCATCTCCTGCTTGCTGCCCTCCTGTTTCGTGGCACTTAGGTTAAATTAGGCAGGTTCTGCTTTATCAACCATGGAGAAGGAAAGACCTAGAAGCATGCTGAATGGTGATTAAGCCTTGCCGCAGAGGTTCAAGGAATCTTAGCATTTAAAATAGATTGTGTGAATGACGTGAGTGGTCTCCAGCCTTTCCAAACTTGTAGGGATAAAGGCTCTTGTATGCAGTGGCTAGAGCAGGGGTTCCTGGTCCATGGTTCAGTCCACTGTAATGCAAATAAGAGAGATTTATCACAGACAAGCCGGACTGGATGTGTTTCAGGCACTCGTCTAGCCCATCCCTCACTAACCAGTTCATAAAGCTCTCCAGTGATGGGGATTCCACATGTTAGACAGGAGTTTGTAGTCAGGTCCTGGATGATCTGCCCTCCTTACTCTTTACCTTCCCATCTTTTGGCACACCTGCTTATTTTTCCACATCAGATATTTCTTGCAGACGTTGTTGATTTTTCTGAATCTCTTTCAGGGCTGTTTGATCTGTATATGATTAGAAGCAAACCCAGCGCACATGTCTTATGCAGTGCGAACAGCTCAGTGCACTTTAGTAGTCAGGATCATAGAACATTTTTCTAAACAGGAAGAAAAAAAAAAGAAACAAAATTAAGTAACCTCACATTTCTTTTTAATTTCCTTGAGATGTGCCCTCAGAAAGGGTAATAGTGGTCTTAGTGTATATAGCTACCTTAAAAAAAAAAAAAAGAAAAAGAAAACACATTATTTCTAATCCTTACTTTATCCTTGGAGTTGGATGATGAGTGTTTCAAAGTGTGTTCTGTCAAAGCTTTTCTGACAAGCAATGATATTTGCTGTGAATCTTAAATGTCAAATGATAGGAGTATTTAGTAAATTAATTCATTTCAAAGGATTAGACTTTCTCTGCAGATTTTTTTTCTGCCTTATTTCCCTTGAATCTTATAATTGCATCTCTCTCCTGTACCTGCAACACATTAATAATCTTCCTTTGCTTTCATCACACTCCAGTAGCTTTGGTTTGTTTTTATCAGCTGCTTCTGATCCTTTTGGCTTGCTTTATTTAAATCAGAAATGGAAGCTTCAGTGGCAAGGTAATATAGAGCAAGTGATAATAATATGTAATGATGCCTTCATTCCCCTTTTTAATCACCTCCTCCCCCCACTCTAATGACATTCACATGAGAGTAAAAGTAAACAAAGAGCACATGTATACAAAAAAGGGAAAGATCTTTATATTTTGCTGAGCTTTCTAATTGCTGAAATGATAAATTCTAGATTAATGCTGGGCTCTGCGTACATGCTCAAGGAGTGAGACAGAAGAGTCTAGAGATTAAGGGCTGCAAGACGATGCTCATGGACTTTGTAGTCTGACCTCCCATATAGCTGAGATTATATTGACATTCTTACACTAGCCCGGAGAAGGTGGTAACTGGGAGCACGTGTTACGTTTTTCAGAGTTGTCTTGTCTTGATTCTCATCCTGGAGAGGCCAGCTGTACTCACCACCAGAGCAAACACTCTGCAGCAGGAGAGGTAAACACCAGCTAAGCGCAGCTGTGTTTTGGTGCCAGAGTCATTGGCAAATCTGTCTGTCGCAGAAAAGGCAGCATGTACCCTTTGCCAGCGAGCACCTCGGAGGGCATACGGATCCTGCTGGGCCTTGGGGGCTCCAGACCACCCCTGGGACCTGGGTGGGTCCTTGATTTCTCCTTTGGTTTTGCTCTGTTGTCTTCAGCTTAACTTCTCCTTTCCGCCCATCTTTTGTGAATTCTCTGCTGATTTCAGTGGGTGGGTTGCTTTTCCTTGAGGGAAGGCAATTGGCCTTTTCCCACTTCTTTGTGGTAGAAAAGATTGCTCCCGTTTTCAAGCCATTGGGAAATATAAGAACAATTATGAACACTGAGTAACCTGTATATCACAATAATCTGGGACTGTACTGGGTATAGGCAAGGTTGTTACAGCACTTGATCTCGTTTGTGGGTGTGACACAACTGTACCTTTTTTTTCCTGTGGCAAAGCACCGACTGATGGTACAGAAAGAGGCATTAAGATATGGAGTGAATGAATTATTCCTTAGAGAGGGATGGCCCCTTCCAAGCATGTAAGATACTAGGAGTATTGCTCCTCTGAGCAACAAGAGCTGCCTCGGCTCTTCTGCCCTTTCTGTGATAGGAGAAGGTAGACCTCAGCTCCTTATTTCTGCTGTCACAAAATGTGAGTTTTACGTATATTGCTGAAAAGCTGTGAACCAACCCTGGCAATAATCATATTCTGCATTGGCACCCAATTCCTGGCTGAAAATGTGACACAGCACTTTTGAGAGGTGGAAACTAAGGGAAAATCCTTTTTCTCCCCCCTTAAACTTCATATTGGTATAAAAGGGTATTGAGGACTGAAAAGTGTTCATGCCAGGTGACATGCCTACTCCAAAACCCACTAATCCTTTGAGACATAGAAGTCCTGCTATGCTCCAGGATGTTCTTTGTAGCTTTGCTTTGGCAAGAGCTATTCACCTGTCCCAGGAAAGAAGAAATAAAGAGAGACTTCTTTCCAATTCCAACACTGTTATTTATAAATGGTCCCATTGATTATTCCTGCTGTTTTTATTGCTGTGGTACCTGGAGGAATAGATCATTCAAAATAACCTTAAATTTAAAGAGAATTAGTTTAACATCTGGTTCCAACCCCACTGAAATCAGTGTAAAAGCTGCTAGTGATTTGAATGGGACTTGGACTGGACATTTGCATCTTAAATCCACACCTACCTGAGAATGCACGTCATTTAGGTACTTAGTGCCTTTCTCAGCTATCTAAAGTTATGGACGTGTGGACCATATTCAGTCTGGGGGCTTCAGTAGAGAGTGGAGTTAATTTGTAAATAGGAGGATATTACAATCATGACTTAACAATGCTCTGATAATGTTTCGTAAGAAATTTGTGGCCAACATAGAATTCACTTTTTTCTATTGTTTTTGTGATGGACTGCAGTATTCTGTCCCTGAACGGGTTGTGCTCTTTTGTTTGGCTGGGTACATGTGTTTAAACCCGTAGACGGGTTCAGCTTGTTTTAAGTGGACAACATGTTGGGTGGTTAACGTCAAGTGTTAGTGTAAACTATTTACAAGATTTCTGGATGGATTTTAATCACATTTAATTAAGGGAGAGGTTTCTTACCTAAGATAGTGTGCATTGCTTCTATCGCATTGTCAAAAAGTGGATTGGGAGATCGTACGTGATCTCTCAGATAATTTTTTTGACTCTCTCTTGAAAGTGGCCTCTTGTCCACAGACAACGTAACGATGAAAATATATCCCTTAAGCAGTAACGTGGGGGGAGAGAAAGAGAAACAATGGTCATTGGTCTTTTAAGACAGGTGAAGTATAAAAGAGGTGTCTCCTTTGCTGCTATGTAGACAAATTAATTGTGTGAATTTTTCAGTGTTAAATAATGAACGATAGTCTCAGTCTGTCATGTGGCAGGTTTTTTTAAGGTTTGTGTCTATGCAGTGGATTGACTTACACCATTTTCTAGATAATAAATGGACCTGGACTACAGAGAAAACTCACTGGAATATCAGGTTTCCTCTTTTCAGTACAGTGCAAGCAGGTCTAAAGCTGAGCAGGCAGTGGGATATTATATTTTTATTACGATGCTCTTCTCTCAAACATATCACAATGACAATAACAAAATTAAGAAAACACGTTGTGGTCATTGCTTTTATTCATGTTGCATCTGACTGGGCTCAAAGACTTCAATTTTTGAGGCTGTCAACAGGAATCTTTCAGAAACACTAGAGTGATATAAAATTCAAATGTGTTTCAAAAGATGAATAAACACATTGGATCAGATCATCCCGTACTGCTGAGGGATTATATTTTCCTCTGTTCAGAAATCCGGAGTCAGTCAAAGGTACAGCCCGTACATACGGTTTGAGACATGTCTCGTCAGTGCGTCGGTATGATGGATCTCTGCTGCTGTAGAGGGCTGCAGGTAGGAGAAGGAATAGGCAAGTGGGTATATTGGGCACTGACTACAGGCTTTGGAAATCTGATGCTGTATTGTTTGTAAATGAAGCCTTTTGTTCCATGAGATTTACAGACATGTTTGGGCAAATAAAACATCTAATTTGAGTGATCTAATTGCTGACTCTAAAATGCTGTTTGCACATTACACTGTTTAATTACTTCAGTCTAGTAGTTGTCTAGCAATGTCTCAATCTGTTATATCTGCCAGAATTAAGGGGGGGAAAAAGAATTTATTTGGGTATCATTCACTCTGCAACAATTGTATGAAGCCATAAATGGAGAAGCAATGTTTGTCCACTTTAATATTTTTTTGTGACAGTGCCACAATAGCATAAAATAAGGAAAAAAAGTCAGTGGAGCTTCTCTCTAAAGTTTTATGGTTCTTGACAGCAGTAATATGTAGTATGAGAACACAGTTCATAAAATAAATGCTAACAAAATACAAACTAGCATAGTCTTTTCATTGTTCCAACACAGCTCTTAAGATGAAAGGAAATTGTATGTGAGCATAAAGGGAAGAATATATGTAATTAGCCACATTGTGTACTCTGCTCTACTTAATTCAAATTCCAAGTGAGAGCACAACTTATATTAGGTTTATAGATAGCCCCCTATAACTCGTAACTCTCAGCAATCCTACCACAGTCATGTACGTTGTGCACAATGGATGAAAAAATAACAAGGCTGGCTATCTTTTCAGCATATCACACTCCCTAGTATATGTGCATGTGCGTGTTTGTAATTTGTTGTCCTCTTGGTAATGCCTGTCTAAGAAAAGAGCTGGAATGGGAATAGAGTCTCTATATAAAGCTGTGCATCTTTATCTTTTAAAATCAAAGACTACCTAACCTTGTGGGGAATAATACGAATCATTACCACAGTATTTTCCTTTTGCTGAGTTCTTAGTTGGTTATGAACATTTTATGATATTTTACTCCTTTGATCCTTTCCAATATCAATTGTTTGCACTTGTGGGAACACGTATCTTCTGCAAATGTTTCAAGAGGCATCACGCAATGTCTCAAAAGTTACTAGCTTTGACTAGGAGGAGGAATACTGATTCTTTAGAGAATGCCTTCTTGAAGAACAGTATCTCCCACAGGCCATGCAGCTACGAAATGCGACGTGCTTGGAGTGCCCCTTTGTTGTCTTCTCCCAGTTAATGTGATCACCACCCTGGTAGGCACAGAGAGAGCCTAAGAGAAGCATTTTTTTTTTTTTTTACACTGAGTTGGACCTTGGTGTCATGCTCTTCTCTGTGTAACTGGCTTCTGCTGCTGCTTGGGAACTTTGGGTATGAGATGATAAATGCTGCAGGAACAATGTTATTTATATTTTTAAGAGCGCCATGTGGCATTGGTTTGTTTTGAAAGAGCTGCGTGTGTAAGGGAAGCGTCTGACCTTTCTGTAACTTCTCAAATCTTGACTCCTTTCCTCCCCTCCTTCCAAAACCTCATCTGTTCACAGCTGAAATCCTAGTCTTCACTACAAGTCACAGCCTGTGTTTGTTTCTGAGGGATCTTTCCTGTGTTGCAAGACAAGAACTAGCAGAGATGTAAGCACTGAAGCATATTCCCTGAAGCTTCTCTAAAATGTTTATGCCAGTGGCAAAGATCCTGTTTGACATTTTAGCACAATGGAGTTGAATACAAGAGCTGCAGGCGACTGCCACACATGCTGCTGACATTCACTTGTCTGCACTGGTTGGAGGAGGAGAAAACTCCCATTGCACTTGGTCTCTGCTCCTAACTTGCCAGACGCTAGGCTCCTGTCTTTGTCAGGCTCTGCTCTTAAACTCAGACTACTTCTTGTTCAGATCACTTGGACTGCACCTCAGGTAGCAGACACGTGGGCATTCCTGAACCGTCAGGTCGTGTGCTGCTCTGTGGCCACATCTCAACTCGCACCAGGCTGCAGGGCACACGTTCCCCATCCTCCAGGTGTGATGTACTCGTGCTTTCTGTGCAAGGAAATTTGGGAGCACAGCCTGGAAGAAAGGTGAGGGATTTTTTGACCAGATCTCCCATCTGGAAAATGGGGAGGCAGGGACCCCAGAACATGCTGCTGCATCGTGTCAATATTGATGGTGCCTTTAATAGGTCCTTCTCATTTCCCCAGTCTAACCACTGCTGACAAAGAAAAGAAAAAAAGAAAAAAAAAAAAACCCTGCATCTGCAAATGAAAAGCTGATGCTGATTCACAGGTGGGTCTTCTGTGAACAAACTAATCTTTAGTGACCTGCTAGGATAACTTCAAAGCACCCACACTCCTTGGATATGGTATTTAACTGAATTCTGACTTGACTGCTGCTGGCCCTCTCTCAGATCCTTCCTGCATACATCTAAATCCTTTCTAACTCCCGCTCCTGCATCAATCATCTCTTAACCTGTGTCTGGGCATTACTTTTAATTTGAGTTGGTTGGCCAATCCATGGGAACAAACTAATGCTCAAGTTGGCACTGTTACCAGCTACTAGTGTGACCACTCCACACCACAGTTTATCCATGTTCTTGTCTTCTGACATTTTTTTGACAGCTGTGGATGGCTGTGGATCTAAAAGTAAAAAATATGCTAGTCATGTTGTCTCCTCATCTCACTTCTAAATAATTTTTGAAAGCTGCAGAAGTTTTTAATTGGCAGTGGAGCTGAACAAATTAAAATCCCAAATCAGACCAGGACTTTTCAGGCCTAGAAATACTGAAGATGAAAATGTGGCTAGAAATAATAGTAGTGTCTTGGTTCTGACCATATTGGAGACTTGAAGTCTCTTTGCAGTCTTAATTCTGATACAGGTGTAAATTTTCTCCACTGTTTATTTTAGACTTTATTATTTCTCTTGTACTTAAAACAGTCCTACTCGTATGTATCACACTCATCTATTCTTGCTGCTACAGGGAAAGATCTCTCACTTCCCCCCTTCTCTTTTCTCTCTCTAAAGAAGTGAAGGAATTCTTAGTCGTTTGCATTCTGATCAATTATATTTATTTTGATTGCAGTATTAGGACTGTCCCAGTTGGTTAAACATACTACAGAAATGCACTGTTCTTTAAACAAGAATTAGTTTAAAAGTCTCCTACTGTTTATGATATGCTTTTGCTTTTCTATTGAGCATAATTTTAATAAATCTCCTCCAACATTGTCACTTGGGATTTTTGTAATGTGCTAAAGTATTTTCCAGTCTTTCTTTGACTAGGTTAATTTTGAGGTCTCATATCCATTATTAGCAGTTCTCTATAGCTTTCGTGTTGTACAAAGGAAACAGATATTAGAAGCTCTTTTTTTAAATATGTATTTTAAGAGGTACCAGTAATGATGAGTAAAACAGTTTGCACAAAATAGAAACTGTCTTGTCTTTATGGCTTACTGCAATATACCTTCTTCCAAAATATTTTTGAAACTGTAAAATTTCATAGGTTTTCCCTTTTATTTTATTTTGTGCTCCTTCTATTCTTTTAGGCCCAAAGAATCCAAGTTCTGCACAAGAGTTGCTTTCACAAACTCAAGATTTGGAGATTTGAGGTCGGTTCTGAAGTTCCTTAGATGTTTAGCCACATTCATCAAGAGAATGAAAGCAGCACTAGAAGTAGCAGTATTCATGAATATTCATTCCATGTCTTAGATGAATTGAGTTTGAGAAAGTGTTTGCAACTGATTTATAATCAAAAATGTCAGAAATGTTTAGCAAAAGAGCCAATTTCATTGCAAATGTTGCAGAAAATTTCCAGAAAATTAAGTATTTAATTTTTTTAATTAGACACAGTGGAAACATAGAATGTCTCTTCCGTTTCCTATAAATAGCTTGTCTTTCTGATTAAATTATTAATATTGAATAAACAGAGGAGAGGAAGGAGAACAGTCAGTGACTGATAAAGAATAATTCAAGATGGAATATGTTTATTTAGCTCATTCATGAAGTAGTTTCAACCTGCTGAAACATTCTTTGAAAATTTTGATGTTTAGTGTGAGTATGTGATAAAACAGACTAAATTTAATAACCACAATGAAAAATAGGGAAGGTTTGCTTGGATTTCCTTATTAGCCAAAATTATGTATTTTTTATTAATTTTTAATAAAATAATTCATAAAATTTATGTATTTTTAAGGAAACATAAGGTTTGTGACATATGGAATGGTGGCTTAGGACTGTTGGATCTTAACGTTTTCAGTTGCATAGACTTTATAGACTTTTTTTTCCCTGAATTTAATTAAACTAGCATTATTTGCTGCTTAGCATAAAGGTGGCCAGCTATACACAGATTGGGATAAATAGAATAACTTTTCAAGGCATTGACTCTCAAATTGCATAACTGATATATTCAGTTGCATAACTACCATTGAAATAAAAATCGTATTTCATAAATGTTATTAAATGGGTAAGGCCAATACTCCCCAGGAACTGACACTCCTGATTCAGGGCAGAAGTTAAGTTTATATCTAGGTTATATGATTTAGAGTTTTGTGGATTGAATCTTGTACTGTTTAATTCAGTCGCCTTTCTCTTCTTGGCTTCATTACAAGTAGGTCCCAGGTTTTCCTTGGCTAAATTATTATACCTGGATACTGGTCATGCACAGTGTACATTTTTCCGTGGAAAAAGAAACCTGTTACTAACAATTGGACATTTCATAGAATACTGCAAATAAACGTGTCCAAGACTTGAAATGTGTGTAAAAGACTTTGCTTTTGACAACTTGGAGTTACACTCACTTGTATGCATTTTAAAATCTGGGAGCAAAAAAAAATAGCAACTTTCACCTCTCAGAGCTTGTCAGTGCTGCTCGCTAATCTGCCGGAGCTTTGCTGGTATGAGCAATACACCATGAGCTAGGAACTACAACGGAAATATATTGGTGGTGATGCATATAACATGTAAGCAGACAGTCATCAGTCACCAGGTTTGCCTAATTCCGAAGTTTTCTTACTGAAACTATTTTGTTTGTTTCCAGGGTTTTAACTCTATCCTGTTGGTTTTTACTGCTGTTCTTGCATAAATGTACAAGTTGTGCCCTTTAAGAATTCATCTAATAAATCTTAAGCTAGATCATAGTTATGCTGTTTAGATATTCCTGTTGTCAGTCATGAAGATTCATAAGGAGAGGCTGGGATTATTAGAGGGACCTAAAAAGAGGTGGAGAGACCTAAAAGAGAGAGTCATCTAGTTTCAATTTTGAAATTAATAGCCTAAAAAAAATGGTTTGGTGCTTAAAAGTACACACAGATATTGAAATTTGTGTATTGAATCATAGTTGATATTTAGAATGGAAATAATGGGAAAAAATTGGGGTCTCAAAACTGAGTTAGACTCTGTAAAAAAGAATTTCAGGGGAAAGAACGAACTATTTGTAATACGAAATCAGGAGGGATGGCTTTTTACACTGATAAAGTAATGAATTCTGCAGTTTTCAAACTAATAACAGAGAAAAAATTCCCAGTTGACATCAATCAAAAATTGAAAAATTTGGTGTATGAGAGGAGGCTAAAATGCCTTGTGGACAGGACAAAAAAGATTGTTCCAGGTAATACTGAGGGGTTTTGGTTTTTTTCATTCTAATATATCAAACCCCTTTTCATTTCCTCAATAAATAGTACGTGTGTTAAAGCATCTTTTTTTAAATGTGGAGAAAAATAGAGAAGGAATGTGAGGTAGAGAACAGAGGTCCAGAGCTCCCCCAAACACCTTTAGAAAGTATCTGGAGATAATGGACCAAAAAAAGACAAAAAAAATCCTTCTTCGTGACATGGTTCTTCTCAGAATAATAGTGAAATAATTTTTAGAACAATTTTTAAACTATTACTTCAGAAATGTAAAATGCTTTCTAGAATTACTCCATATTTTAAATTTCTTTCAGAAGGCATAAGCATTCAGAATTTCTATATGCTGTGGGCAAATTCTCTGTCGCTTTTAATTTTGTGCATTATAATGAGTACATATAAAGGCACAATCCTTTTTCCCAGACTTTGACTCTGAAACTGCAAGTTTTTTCTGTATTGGTATCAGCATTTGGAATCTGGCTATATGACTGTAGATAGGTCTTCCTTTTAGCTGATAAATTAACAATACAGCTGCTGTCCATTTTCAATGCTTTAATTTCGTACCTATTTTAGAGATATGTCTAGAGGCAAGATCCATACTTGGGCCTTTCCTCTGCAGCATTGCAATGTCTTGCATATTTCTCAGAGTTAAAAATAAGAACTATGTAGTTATTTGCATTCTAAACTTACCTACGGTATACACTGCATGCTAATGAAGCTGTGCGCTTTGGTTTTTTTTTTCTTTCATGGACTCATTTTAATAAATGACTGCTACTGCTTTCTTTTTACCCAGATTTTCCTCTTTTTGAGAGGAAAAACTCAACAGAAACTCTTTCTTTTTCATGTCTTTGAAGTCACTGGAAGTCTTTCTTCTCTAAAAGTGGGAGGCAATCATTTTAGAGATTGCTTGAAGTTTCTAGAAAATTGAACCAAGTGGATAGGAGCAGGAAGTTATGAAAAACAAAACTCTGCTAGAGAATGGCTGATGTCTTGCAACATGACCTAGTTCTAACTCATTTTGTGCATCTGGGACACAGCGTTGAAGGGACAGAGTTGAATCCTGCTGCCATAGGTGAGAAGCATCCGTCATCTCTGTAACGAACAGGTACACGAGAGCGTTTGCCACGCAGACCGTGCGGGTGGTGGTTTGTTGGTCGTTCAGCCCCCGAAGGTCCTGCCTGTCCCCAAGACGTATGCGTCGTTCCTCTTAGAGTTGCTCATGTTTTGGCTGCTGTGCTCGTGCTGCTGCCTCGTACCATTGCTCCTTTAATTGTCCTCTTGACTTTCGCTCAGTAAAAGGTGAGAGCAAGATGGTTTTGACTGTGAGAGCCAAGGTCTCCTGTATTTCCTGGTGATCCGCATTGGTTTTGACACAGCTGGTTTCTATCTCTGGCTGGTCTGTGCTGCAGAGCTGAGGGAGGGATTCAGCCTTGCTATCTTTAGCCATCCACAAGTTTGCTGACTCAGGTGCTTCTATATTAAGTGCAGAGAGAGAGAGAGAGGCACTTCTAGACCCATGCTAAAATAAGAGGAATGAATCACCTTCCGACATACCAGCCTGATGCACGGTCAGCACTGATGTGTAATGCTAGGTGTTTAGCTGCTGAATGAATTAAGTTTTGTAGGTTGATTCTTGCGAAGAAGGCTGTGTCTGCAGAAGTACGTAGCAAAGGCAGCCTGCCAGTTAGCTCTGGTTTTCTTTTATTCTCCATGCAACTGTTTGTGTTCAAAGGGAGTGAAAACAGCATCAAAAAAGTACAAGTAAATATTGGCATATGTTTGCCATCAGGTGACTTATATGTGTGCACCCTCATCTTTCATGGCTTGGTACATAAACAGAAAAAGCAGAGTAATAGGTCAGAAAGTTAACTATTAGCCAAATATCAACGCTTGCTGATGGCGATGGTTGGTGTTTCACCGCTTTGGTGGCTTTCTTGTGGTGCTGGTGAAGCAGGTGTTTTAAGCCAGTCATCAGTATCTGATACAGCCTTTAAATAAACTCATCTATCATGAGTATTCATGTTCAGGCAGCGGTTTGCCCAGCTGTGCTTAGACTGTGGGACTGAACACGTCAGGAGATGGCAAGTGCCACCTTGCACGGACAGGCCCAGGAAAAAGTTTCCCCAGGGTTGTTCATAACCTCGTCAATGCAAGTCAACAGACATCTTTTGACAACGCGGGGGGAGGTAAATGTGCTGTATGAGCTAATATAAATTCAGGCTGTGCAAAATCCCTGTGGGCTCCAAAGCAGAACCAGTGTTTGAGGATTGCAGGTAGTCCTGTGGTGATGGAGGATGAGAGGGATGAGCATCTGACCAGGTATAAAGGGTTTAGCAGATCAAATGCTTTGCTTCTGTCAAACAAAAACCAAAAAAGGCTTTTAATTAACAAACTACTTAATGAAGAAGCGCAGAGAACAGAAACGTTAGCATTGAACTTCTGCCCCCTCGCGAGGGGTTTTGAGTCTGTGTGTGTTCTTGCTTTATCTCCGCAGAACAGACACGGTTCTTTCGTAGGAAAAACTCTAGAGATGAGCACATTAAAATGTCATCTCACAAGCAGGGATTTTAAAATGGGATTTTAACAGAGTATTGCCCAGGCAGGCCATGAATAGTAAGCAGAAATATAATGCAAAAGGAGACCATCTTACTTAAATGAAATGGGTTTCGTTAGCCAACCTTTAAACACACTAGTTACAGATAGACTGAAGTTACATGTAGTATTCATAAGCTTGTTTTTCCTAGTGGGTCATTTTGGTTTTTATACTGCAGATTCACACTTAATGTGAAGTTTTCAGAATCACTCTAGGTTTAGATGATTAAGCGTTCTTGAGGGGGAAACAGATAGTCTTTAATGTAAAGGGTAGTATGCCTTATTGGCATTAAAATGTAAAAATCAATTATTGTAGAGCTGATAAAAGTGACATCAAGGAAAATAAACCTGCATCTTCAGTCAAACTTGAATTCATTTAAACAGTCTGTAACTCGATGAATCCTGCTTTTGTACCTCTGGTATGTTTTTGTTTTTTCTTTTTGTTTTTTCAATATTTATTGCATTTTAATTATTTATTAAATATAGCCTGATGGAGGCCTTAGATTTTGTTTGCTTCATTTCATGTCCCTGAGAAGATGGTGGTACATCTGTATCTTCCTAGTGCGCCCTGAAGATAAATTAACTGGAATGTGTGATCTAGACTAAAACACAGAAGCCGCACAGGTACTGAGGTAGCACATCCTTGGGTACACGTTGTATCACGGGACATGGCAAGGGACTTCTGGCTGGTAATGTTCATATATAGAAACCTCTGCAGTAGCTGCAAAAGCAAATTCAGCTGTGCTGCCCTGATATCTAAACCATTGCCTGTGGAGGCACTTGTTTCTTTCTGTGCTATTCCATAGACCCTGTGCCCTCGATTTATTTGAAGCATTTATACTATACCGTGCATGTTGCTAGGGATGTGGAAAGAGTGAGAATCAGGGGAAGGAAGAGAAGCATTACATTGCATTACAAAGTACACTGTGCTGTACAGAGGTAAATGTACTTAGCTATCATCAGAGACTCCCTGTGCTGAAGTTTTTAAGTGAAAATCTGAAGCGGCGCTTTGAACTTACCTGTCAGTAGCTCTCTTATATAGTAATTTGCCTGTGTTTCTTCTAGGTGGGCTTTCTCTTTAGGATTTGTGGATTTTTTTTTTTAGACTGGAATATTTGATCTATTACCTCCTTTTCACATATGTATTTACAAGAAAAATATAGGCCTGTATCTCCAAAATACACCAAATCTGGGACCATTTAGGTCCAATCGGAATCAGTGATGGTGTTACCAGAATTCAAACCCAAATTTGGCTTCAGATTGCAAAACATCCCCAGAATAAAACTCCCTAGAGTTTAAAACGTGTGCTAATATATTCATAGTAATTTGAATGCCAGGCCCTATGTCTGTCCTTGGGCTGAGAGTCTTAAATCAATAATGTGCTAGGGGATTATTGTTAGTTGAAGAAAAAGTATCATCAGCTACAGTTACACAGGTGACTGAGAACTGTGAAATATAGATGAAAAAGCTCAGTAGAAGTATCATTTAGGAACAAAAGGGGGACAGGAAGAAAAAAAGCCCTTGGCAGTATTCGTGTATTCCATGTATAATGCCATGTATTCTGTTGGCTCCTTAAGGCTTTCTTGTATTCCTCCTGTCCTATTGCTTTCTCTTACCCATATGGGTGAGATGCTCAGATGTTGCCTAACTGAAAGTACCAGTTTTGATTTAGTGATTTCACCAGGTGTCAGACAGCTGAGAACCTGGCTCAGGTTACCTTTTTCTGAAGGTACCTGTGGGTGACTGACTTCTGTGGACTTCAGAGAAGATCAGACCTGTACCTGCTGAAGAGGGCTGGAAAATGGAAGTCCTAATTCTTATTTATTGCTGGTGCAAGACCTAACTCCATTGAATCAGGTGAATTAACCCTTCTCTGAAAACTGCAAATGAAATGAGAACCAAAAGTAGCTGTTTAGTGACAACCTAGATAATGGATAATTCAAAGTATGACAGAGGCCAATAAAGGGTGAATTCTAATTGCACAGTCCCCCAAAAATAATAACCTTTTATGATAAATGCTCAAAGAAACCACAGTGAGATAACAGTTGCTTGCATGTCTGCTTAGATATTAAGATCTGTTATTGAAAGCGTAAACACTGTCTGTCTGTGGATACAGTGCAGTTTGCATAATTGAAACACCAGAGGGGACAAATTTGGTTTTAAGGAATTGGCAATGATACAAATTGTTCAACCCTCAATGTTCGAAACCTCCTGAAATTGGCTTAAAAATGAGACTTGACAAATAATCACGGTTTCCTTACATTTGCCTTCTGAGCCATTAGATTTGGGTCACATATTGTTTTCTCAGTCGTATAATCGCGGGACTCTTGCAGCTTGAAGTATACCTGTTATTGTCTGCGTGACAATGAAACCGTGAGAACTAGCAATAACCTAAAAGTGACACTGAATCTTAAAAAGATAGAATCAGATTTTATAGTTTGCCAAACAGAACTGTCATTCAAATCAATGGGACTTCAACAGAGCAGATGATTAAAAAGGGAAAAAAAAAAAACCCCTTTTGGGAGCTGGAAACTAAAATTGATGCTTAGAAACGGAGGGGAAATTTTGGTTAGCTTTCAGCTGCAGCCTATCTCCCATCTAATCCAGTAGCTGCTAATTCATTAGGATAACCTCCGAGAGGATTAGTCTGGATGAGCCTGTACGACGGCTCAGGAATAAATGGGTGGGAGGCACGATGTCTTTTCCCACACCCGCTCCCTCCTCTCGCACCCCGGCTCCGCTGAGGACTGGTATCTCCTCTCGCCTCTCTGTTCCCTCCCACCTCTGTTTGGTTTTTGTATTGTTTCCTTTTAATTTTGATTTAATCCTTCCAACACTTGTCCCAGCTTTTGGGAACTTGTGATAAAGGGGAATGAAAAAAGAGCTTTCCAATTGTAGCAAAACCGGGCACAGAACAGGCTACGGGTAATTAACCAGGAGCCGTTGCGTGAGCACTGGGCAGGTGGCCGAGAAGCGTGTGTGCACGCACACACCACGTCCCACGTGAACTGTGTGGAAAACGCAAGGATGTGCATTTGCAACGATAATCTGTTTGCAAGTCCTGGGCTAGGTCTTTTGCTCCCCGGGCGTATAGGTGGATTTCTCCTGACACGATTAAAATTTGATCCAACTTCTTCAGACCTAATCCCTTTAACTGTTTGAAGCCATTGCATTTCGCTCTCCCTGAGTCTTTTCCACACTCTTTTAGATGATCGCACGCTCACTGCATTCCTGAACAATATTTCTGCTGCTTTGATGTGTCAGAAACGGACTGTTACAGCTGACCCAAAGCCATGGCAAGCCTGAGGCTAGCACCCGGTTTGTCCTTAGCCATATTGCTCTTCTCCTGTTGCTGCTGTACGGGATTGCAGAGGGCCCTGCAGATGCGGGGCTCCTCGGGTAGCTCCTCTACCTGTGCGTCCTTGGCTTTAGTGGAGCCTAGTCAACCGAGCCAGCTCTTGCTCCATCTCTTTCAGACCGTTGTTGGCTGTTTAGTGCCCCACCAAGAAGCAGAGTGCAGAAACACAGGCTGGCTACTGAGGTAGGTGGGAATAAACTTTCAGAACAGAGATGGAGAAAGATAAAAGATATAGTGGCATTTCTTTGTCAGGGTCAGCTGGAAAGCAGGCATAAATGTAAAGGAGGACTGAGATTTTGCAGGACACTCAAGGACATGGTTGTGGTTAGCAGCTGAGACGTGGCAATAAAATGAGAAGTTGAGTAGAGGGGACTCTGATAAACTGGCTTGCGTGGGTGTCGTGGCCAGTCGACTGTGGGGATGAGGAGCAAGTAAATGCTGAGAGGGGAAAAATGGGCAAGGAGGAGCTGACAGACTGTGGGAACAAACGTGAGAAATGCAGGCTTTGGAGAACAACTAGACTGATGGTTTAAAGCTGTCCAAGCTCAGATGTAAAGTCCCCTCAGGGACATTAACAACCCTTCCAAAATTCAGTCCTTGGTAGGACAGAAGGGACTTTCATTTTTATGTGGAATCAGTAAGTAGCTGACTAATCCTCTGCTGCTTCTGTTGTTCTCTATTTTGGGGCTAGTAGTAGTAAAGCTCAAGAGGAAAAGATTTTAATCAAGCCACTGGTCTATTAATTGCAATGCAAGTTGAAGCGTTGGGGGTAGTGCTGGCTGCATACAGTTGCAAAAATTCAGTGCTCTGAGAACTGTACACTGAGAGGTAGACACCTGACAAACGTGTAACTTTTCCTGTCTTCTGCAGCACTGTGTAAATTATGTATAGCAGCACAACATTATTCCTGGCAAAATATTCCTGTCAAGATATTGCTCCTTGTAAATCATCAGAGAAGGTGAGAAACAGATGCTTGTGTTGCTAAGACAAGCTGCGCAGGTCCCACTTAAGAAAAAGTTGCTCTGAAACATCTTGACACTTTTGGGAAGTTTCAGGTTGCTTTGTACCTTTTGTAGCAAAGACATAGTATTTTGGGTGTGGTGCCCCCTTGCATAAAATCATCACCTTTCTCAGTTCATCCTAATGGGAATCTGGTGCTAGGGTCTGTGTGCTACAGCTGTGCCTTCAGTGTGGGTCTGGCAGGGGTCCCTGGCTCTGCTCAGATTCCTTCCATTCACTGTTGCCCTTTTCCTTCTCTGGAGGAGGAGGAGGTGTTTGCAGAAACAAGCTCTCCTTCCCTCCAGTCCATCCTTTCCTTAGTCGTCAGCACTGTAAAATCCATAAACAAAACATTGCCTGCTGAGTTCAAACCTGCTACACACAGCACACCAGCAGGCACCCTTGATGCAAGATGTTTTAGCTCCAGCTGATAATTCTGCTCCATTGATTTTTACATGTGATTTGGGGAGAAGCACTGGCTGCACTGCATATGTGGTCCAGCTCCCTATCAAGAGCAGTGAGAGCGCTGGTGCAGAACAGCAGTGGCTGTTGTGCTTTGTGCTTTGATACCTGTTCTTTAATACTAATAAATTCGGTTTGGGGAAAGAAACCAAACCTGGTAGGGCCCTGTTAATGGGTTTTCTGTGGCCTGGTGAGGCAGGGCGTATGCTGCCTGAATTCTTCCCACTCTGGCTCTTTCCAGCTCTTCCCCTGAGCTGTAGTAGTAATCATCTGTTTGGGGTGCCTGTGATATTTCTAACGTGAAAGCACATTGCTTTCACTACAAAAGAGCTCCCCCACCTCCCAGCAGGATGAAACCCAGCGCCCAAGTGCCTCGACCACTGTCACAAGGTTGGCCATCCAGGAACAATTGATTTCTAAATGTGCCTGAACCTTGGGTGACCTGAAATATAGCAGCAAGTATTACAAGCTGGGACATCTGGTGGACAATAAAACTTTTTTTTTATTTGTTTTTACATGAAGCAGCTGTACTTGAGCAGATGACCAGGGGCTGTGCAATCAAAGTGTGAATAGCTGAATTAGCAAATTATATTAGGCTTCTTAGGCACTTATTTGAATGCTGCATGCTCTTTTTTAATTTTGCTTTATTAACATCTACCAAAAACACAGCAGTGTTGGCATTATGGTTATTAGTGACTTATTTGCTTCATTAAAATTTACAGCACGTTTTACATTCACCATCTGGGACAGCTTCTCCCATGTTTATGGTTAAAATGTAACTTAGAGCTAGGCCTAATAGTCTAAAATAAAAGATTTTATAGATAAAACTCTTTCTTCAGATGCCAGTGTTACCTCTTTTCTATAGTGTGCAAACAGAATGCTATTTTGCCCAGCCACTGTGGTACAACTTAGTGCTAGGATACAGACAAATATTTCTGCTTTCAATAAAAGATGTTGTTGTATGTAAGGAAAAGGTTGAGCGTGCTATTACTTGGAAAGCTGCAGCTTATGGACTATGGCTGGGGAGGGAGTTAGACTCCTCAGAGGGCCCTCTGGGTCACTGAGTCTAAACCCCTGTTATTGCAAGTAACTACCTGGGATAATCCCTTTCCAAAGGACTGGAGTAAGAATAAGCAGTGCAAGAGAAATGTGAATGCGTTGAAAGGCAGTACATATGAGCACGGCTCTGATTTGAGTTGCCTTGCTCCTAAGCATTTCAAAGCATGGGCAGAGTATGTTCAAGTATGTCTTTGCTTAACTGCATACACATAGCTTTTAATTCTTCCTCCCTTTTCCTGCTCTTCTTTACCGTTGAGTAATGAGGATGGGAAACCCACTTTCTTGTTTATTCAGGCTGGGAATGTGGAAAAGTTTTGTGCTGAGAGAGCAAAGTGAAGGGAGGAGCGGAGCAGTGTGATATACTAGTACCAAGAACATGTGCTTTCCCCGCTGTTTTGAGTCTGAAAAAAGTCAATTCAGAATTCAAAACAATATATATATTTTTTTTTTTATATTATGCCTTGGGATGCCAAACACTGTAAAATTCATTTGCTCTTTGCTTCTCCCCCTACCCTGCCCCCCCGCCTTTTTTAATTCTCCAAAGGAAGTGTCCATTCTCCACAAAACAAAATTTTGAAACAAACAAAAATAATAAAAATTAGAGTCCTTATGAGCTCTGTGAACACTCAGGTCTTCTCTGGGTCACTGCCTGAAAGTGGATTTCTTATGTGGGACCTGCAGACACATTCGTGTATCCCAGGATCTTATGCGTTTACCTGCGCACTTGTGACTTCTCCCTCATCACATTTGTTTTTTAGGTGTGTATCTCGTGATGGAAGAGTGACAATAACTGGACATTACTGGAAGTCCATCCCCTTGTATGCGATTCTGTACTGATGCCTCATCATGACAAACATTTGCAGATCCTTTTGATTTCAGCATAGAAATCCTAGAAACGCAGTTATGCAAGTAGACCTTTCTGCCTTTGCTGCTACAACTCTCCCTTGGCTTCAGCGTGAAGTCCATGCTAACTCTTTTCTTCTTTAAAGCTGTTGTGTCTAATGGATGGGCGTTTTTTCATCTTTCTTTTTTTTCCTTGCATCTCACAATTAAGACTTTTCAATTAATCGTTTACTGGTGGAACTGTCTGGAACTACTGTAGAAGGGAGAAAGTTATGAATAAGTATGATTAATAATAATCTGATCAAAGTTCCTGAAGTTTTTCTCTTTGAAGCAGATTTCCTATCTTAATACCCTTGAAAATTCATATACCAGTAAATTCTGAATAAATAAGAATGAAGCGTGTAGAATACATGTAATGTTAATTGTGCTGCATAAATACAAATGGCGAGCAGGTTTCAAATGTAAGTTCAATTTTTCTACCTTTTGTGTAGATTGAATTCAGCTGGAAAATGGATACTAAGGTTTTTTGGTTTTCACCTGCATATGTGATTTCATATATTTAATTCTCTAGTTATAGGACTTGGTTATTCCCACTACCTACACATATGTGCCAGAGCTACTGACACTTCTTTACTTCTTTGTAATTTTTGTTGACTCTAAAATGGTTATAAATTCAATATTTTACAAACCTTGCTTTTGTTGAAATAAATGGCAACGCTCTTTCGACTTCTTTGTAGACACATTTTGTCTCTGCTTCTTCTCTCTTTAGACTGCTGAAAGTGATTCTTGAGATCCTAAGATGACCACAGGGCACTGCCAGTTTTCTTTTCCTACCACGTTTGTACTCTTTACAGTTCTTGACGTGCTCCTTGTCCTTGTCTTGAAGGTGTCTTGGCTTCTGTTGCCTATCATTTTCTCATGTTCCTCTTTAGCACTTTGGTTTAGAGTCCTTTTTCTTTTACCCCTTCCTTTCTCTTTTTACCTCTACCTACCCCCAGCCTTTTTTTGCTCAAACAGTGACTGGAATTAGAGCACACAAAAGCCACCTTCCTTGTCTTCCTAATTCTTTCTGGTTTCTACAGATACTTTAATGCAATAGACTTGGCAATTGAGGGTTGCCTGTTTGTGTGTTGAGTTTGTTTGTGGGAGGGCTTTTTCTCTCTTTCTTATACTGTATTAGCCTGTGTGCTAACAATATGAGTATGTTTGAGCTGCTCAGGAAGTCTAAGCCCTCTAATGAATAATAAAAACAAGATGAAAAAGAGTTGTTACTACAAAATCATCTTTAAAATCCTAGTGAACATTTGATTTTTGGATGTGCTCATCCTGAATAATGCAGAACAGGTGTGTGAAGATGTTGTGGTTTAACCCCAGCCAGCAACTAAACACCACGCAGCCGCTCACTCACTCCCCCCCCACCCAGTGGGATGGGGGAGAAAATCGGGAAAAGAAGCAAAACCCGTGGGTTGAGATAAGAATGGTTTAATAGAACAGAAAAGAAGAAACTAATAATGATAATGATGACACTAATAAAATAACAACAGTAATAATGAAAGGATTGGAATGTACAAATGATGCGCAGTGCAATTGCTCACCACCCGCCGACCGACACCCAGCCAGTCCCCGAGCGGCGATTCCCCCGCCGCCCGCCTTCCCAGTTCCTATACTGGATGGGACGTCCCATGGTATGGAATACACCGTTGGCCAGTTTGGGTCAGGTGCCCTGGCTGTGTCCTGTGCCAACTTCTTGTGCCCCTCCAGCTTTCTCGCTGGCTGGGCATGAGAAGCTGAAAAATCCTTGACTTTAGTCTAAACACTACTGAGCAACAACTGAAAACATCAGTGTTCTCAACATTCTTCGCTCTGAACTCAAAACATAGCACTGTACCAGCTACTAGGAAGACAGTTAACTCTATCCCAGCCGAAACCAGGACAGTATATAAATGAAATTTTTTTTGCTTGTGATGTGAAGTACTACAGGTTGATAGAGACCATTAGACCATTAGATAATTAATTAATTTTTAAAAATCTTGGTTTTGCTTCTGGACCCTTGAGCTCTGATTGCAAACATAGTGCAAGGGCTTGTTACTATTAAGTGAAAGTCAAAGCTTAATGTTGTTAACCTGATTTATTTTAACTGTGAAGATCAATACTTAGATGCAGTTACAGGCAGAGCTGAATGCTAAATTAAGTACAGGCTCATGAGGGATATAACATAGATGTTCTTGCATTATGGAAATGCAGTTCTAACATGTTGCCCTATCTTCTGTATTCTTTAAAGCAATATTGTTAAGCATATCCGTTTTAAAGGTCTTTCTTCCCCTGGCCTGGGCAATGATCCCACATCAGTCTTATGCCTCATAATTTGAGCCTCTGCTTTCAGTCAGCTAGAGATGAAATTTGTCTGACCACAGCTGAGTTATACAACATGTTATTGCACATAGGAGATGGACAGTTCCCATATAATCTCTGTTTTGAAGCAGTTATTGAAAGTGTGGATGATATGCAAGAGGGAAGATCATCTAAAAAAAAGCAGAAAATACAAGGTCACAATCATGACTAAAACTTTTGCAAGTATTCTTCTTTGAAGTGAGATAGTTCAATGTGCCTGGTTCATACCTATTCTTGTCATTCACAGAACAAAATATAAAGTTACTTTCCATCTGGATGAATTTGAATATGATTTCAAAAAAACCCAAACAAAAACCAATAAACATAAAGACTGAAGCTCTCAGCTGGCATAAACTGTCATCCCATCACTGGGATTTGGCAAATAAGATACTTAATAGAAGGAATGTGGGATAGACTTCAGTAGACAGTCATCCAGACGCTATGCTTGCAAGGAGGATGGTCTTGTCTTGATTTCTTTGCTCTTGAAAAATCTCTTGATAGACATCAGCATCAATATACAGTGGTCTATTTTGTTAGTATAAAATTTACAAACATAAAACTCAAAGGGGAGATCTTTTAACCTGTGGCAAAAACTTCCAAGTGGAATGTTGAAATTCCCATCTCCAGAGACAATCTGGATGAGAGACTGCAGTAAAGTGTGAATTTTCAGCTTCATATATGTGTAATCCCATCTCTTTTTGAGAAAACATTTAAGCAAATGTTTAAATTCTAGTGTGTGATCCCATTGATGTACCATTTGAAAAATTGTGCATATGTGTTAGAGTTTCATTGAGTAATATTGATGTTATTTGAGAAACAATTGTTTTTATCTTTCTTTTTAATATTTATAATCCTATGAACTCTGGCACTGTTTGCAAGCTCTGGCTTTGTAAATACCTGAATACAGCAGAAATCTCGAATACGGGCTTTATATGAGAATATATGGCATTCACAGGCTTCGACATCCGTATGTCTTTCCTCACTTGTGACCCTGTTTTCTTTGTCAAGTTCCTCCCCCTTCTTTCTGTAGTAATATGGAGTCTTTCTACTTGTTGCAACTCACTTTTCAGTGAAAACTTTTCAATTTTTAGGATATAAAGCATAAATTGAGCTTGGCCATATATAAGTATAAAACTGAGGGGGATAGGCATTTCATAATTCTTTAATCCCACTCTAGTACTACAGAAAGCACTGACTGATAGACGCTGCTTTTTTTCAAACAGTGTAATGTTTACCTGTGTTTGCTCCAAAACCCTCAAATTCCGTCTTCATGTGAACATTAATTTTAGGGGCAGGGGGAGAAGCAGGGAGGAATGGCTATATGGAAAAAAATCAGACTGGACCTGACCCTTTCTCCTCTAGGTTTGGTTAGGTTTCAAGTTCCTCCTCTGCCTGCCAGGGTTGTGATCTTGGACAAATCATTTTGCTGTTCAACCCTTCTCTTGCCTTCCACTCCTTTCTGTTTCCTTCATTTGGATTGTGAATTCTTTGGTGAAGAGATGTTGCATATTTATTTCAGAATTGCATATGCATACAGAGGCAAAGTTTCCCCTGTATCAAAGGTAACTGCTGGGTGTACTGTTCTCCTTCATATACGTAAAAAGTAAATACATCTTATTTCTGCCATGACCTGTTGGCACACTCCTTCAGCTGTGCCTGTTTTATTCCCTTTAAAAGCTCCAATGTGTTTCTTTAACACCCACATTTTAAATAGTCTCTTCAGCTGATATATTAGCTTATTTTCTTTTCTGAATGTTCCAGAGGTGTTCTGCCATTAAACAGGTTAAGAAAGGAATTACGAGCTTCTACTGAATTCCCAATACTGAAGAGTCCTGTAAGAAGCTCATATTTTTTACAAAACAAACCAACCCCCAATGCCTTGAGAATCTTATTCTTTTGGAAAATATACTTATTTCAGCAATTTTTAGTGATATTCAGAATTCAAATATAAAAGCACCAAGGCACAGAGGCCCTTGTGATTGTATCAAAGAAGACCTTGAGAGAAAGGCTGCTCAGTTTTCAGAAGTTCAGAGGACTCCAGAAAACAGCACCCTGCTTAGGGTCTGAGGTGAAATTCTGGTTCAAGTCAAGTCGATGGGAATTTTGCAACAAAGATGCAACAATTAAAAATCACTGTCATCCTTAGCCAGATTTTCTCCTTGAAGATGTGTTAGACATACCAACAGAAAGTATGGTCTGGTGCATGGGGAAAACATATTTGCCTATTACATAGACATACTCTTCCCTCTCCTCATTGTACCATCCATTACTCTATTTCTGCAGAAAAGTGTTTTCTCAATGCTTTTATGGAAAAATATAAATGTCTTAAATGAAGAGTTAGGCTATACAGATAACTTTTTTCCTGCTATGTTTTTGGAAGGATTATACTCCTTCTCCTCCATACACTGTTATCTCTGAGTGAGGAAGAGAAGACAGACACATTTAGCCAAATTTTTATGCATGACAAATGGTTCCATAGCTAACGGTGGCCTGGAGACCAGTGCCACTTTTGACTTTTCCTCAACAGATAGATAGTGCTTCCCCCCCCCACTTCTCTCCCCTATTTTAGCCTTTGCTGTAGGGCCTTTGAGATTGGATGGGGAAAAATAAATTGTGAGGTTCTTTACCATTATTGTAAAATGAAATCTTGGAGAGCTTTATAGGGTCTACCAGCAGCTGTTAATGAGGCTTTATTAACCTTGGACTATGTAGCATGAAATATTATGGTATAAATAAATGTGGTGCCAAGGCCAAGCTGCCTAATAAATGGCATGATAGAGGGGATCGTGTGCCTAGGGGGTTATGACATAGACCCTTTCCCCTCTAAGTCACTATTTTAAATTCACCATGGGTTGGCAGTGACTGAAGGCCGTTATTATCCAATGGCTCTTAAATAGGCTATGTGAAATAAATTGGAGGTCTCAGTTCATTTCCTTAGGGAAAGAGGTCTATGTTCCAGCTGACAGTAATTGTCATCTAAGTTCAAGCCTCAGCACAGGACCTGCGCTTGGAAAGGACGTGGCCACTGAACGGCTCTTTTGCCTCGTACACCCTGTCCCCTTGCTCAGGGCTCTAGAGCGTTGCCATGATGTGGTGCGAGAGTTAATACTGTGGGCTCTTGCAGAGGCTCATTCTTTGGATAAGCAAAAAGCTTTGTTTCAGACCATTACCAATAATATCCTCCAAGGGCTTCTTTCCATACCCTGCTCTGATAAATTAATGCTATATTTAATAGTACTCTTGATACAAATAAATGAGATAACTTATGGAAGTAGGTATAGCTATGGTGAATATAATGAAGTATGAGGTCCTTTGTAATTACTAAATTCAGTTATAAGGAATAATGATTTATTATAAAGTCTTGCTTGGTGGTGAGGAAGAAGATAGGCAGTTTGTAAGTCTATTTCTAACTTTTAAGTGGATTCTTATCGTCTAGTCTAATTAAATGGCATGCTATTAGTTTTTAATAACCTGGGAAAATGAAATTACAATTGTATAAACCATTGACTAATGATTTCTTCAGCAACCCCACCCCAAGAGAATTAAATATATAAACCTATAAGAAAACTAGTTTAAATTAAAAAAGGAAGCAAACAGCAAGGTAGACTCATGAATGGACTGTCTACTCAGGAAATTAGAAGTAAAATGAAAATATTAGAAAGAAAAAGGAGTGCCATCCCCCCAAATATTGTGATTTCTTCCTTTTCAGTTATGCTCACCTTTGCAATTTCATCTTCATTTTTGTTTGCAAGTAGTCTATTGGCAAATGGAAGAATAAAGAGGAGTGGACTTGCTAATGGCTTCCTCTTGAAGCAAAGTAAACGGAAGCAGGTTTAAAACTTTTAGTCTGAAATTTCATTGAGTATGTAGATTTAAAAAATTTAAATTTTAAGTTTTCCCAAATTTGCCTTTGGAGCCTCTTTTTTTTTAGAGGGAATAAAGTTTTATTAAAATTATCAAGTAGCAGAAATTTGTAGGTCACTTGCACCATTAAAAAAGAAAAAAGAAAGGAAAACAATAAAAGATGTGCAGAACTGTTCATGAAATTTACATACGCCACTCTGGGAACTGGAAGTGTAAATAGCCACATAAGGTGCCATGATACCAAGTCCTAGTGTCAGGACTGGGGTATAATAATACTTTGTTGAATATTAGATATCATCAGTACATGGAGACATAGAGCAAGATCACGGTGGGATTTTTCCCGAGCTCTCATTCTTCAGCAAGTCTTGAGTTATAATGTGCAAAGTAAGATTAAAAGTTACCAAGTCCTGGTGGACTTCAGGGTCAGTTAGGTTCTACTGTGCAAATGCTGTCAATTAATTTCAAAATAGGACAGTGGACTATTACTAGATAAAAACAGTCAACCAACCTCCTCAAAAATACCCACAAATCCCTCCAAACATCTGGCCTTCCTTACTTGGAGAGGAATTAAATTGTTTGCTTTTATTTATTTATTTATTTATTTATTTCCTCTCCTCCCTTGAAATCAAGACTATAGACCTGAACAGGAGACCTCAGCTGGGACTTAATTAGAGGAGTTTGGACTGGGAAATGACAGTCTCAATACTATTATGCCGCTATGCCACAGCCTTTACTTCTGTTTCTGCTGCGAATATAATAAATACCCTGCACCTAGCCTTAATAGCGGCAGTAACTCTAGTGCGGAGATGTTATTGCTTCGTGGCCCAAGGAGAACGCTCGTGCGTTTCTGGGCTTAGTGTCATCCGTCAGGCAGATTGGCCTTGTCTGTGGGAAGGGGCATTACGCAGTCAGTTAAGGCAGTTGTTTCCATACGTCTTGTGGGAAAGCGCTCATTTTTCAGAAATATATTAGATGCATGGACTCTTTTTTTCAGTGCTCTATTGCTCTTTTTCTTTCCCCACGTATTAACCGGTGTACCATTATGGCATTCCTAGTTTCTGCAGAGGCCACGGGGAATCTCTGATTATGTCTCATAGGCTACATTTTCTTCATCTGGGGCACGAAAGGCAGAATATTTGCTTCCTGATGTGGAGCAGCAGCAGCTGCAGAGCACCTGCCAAGCCACAGCAAATGGCAGCGTGGCAAGGTCTGGGATACTAATAAAAGAGCAGTCTCTGGGAGCCACTTCAACCTCCTCGGTGGTAAATTAGCCACGAGGCTCTGAGCCTCCTTCCCTGGTTTGTCACTCACCAGAGGGACAGGGAGGACGTGTCTGTAACCTTCCCCGATTCCCCTCGATACAGTCGCAGTAGTTGACTCGCGATATGGATTTTGCAGCAAGGAGGGACTGCTCACCAGGCTGGCACAGCCGTATATAAGTGCGTGGTTTGTTGGTTGGTTGGGTTTTCGTCACTTCCAGGCAGAGAGGTGAAAAATCTCCAGCTTTGGGAAGCTTTACAATGACAAATAAGATCAGGAGCCTCTGCTGCAGGTGTCAGGAGGCCTGGCAGAAGACTAGAAGCTTTCATTAGCAACGTGTATGTTTTTTGAGGCAACTGAAACCAATTCCTACTGTACAAAGGGTGAGTTGATGTGGCCCGAGGGAGAACAGGAGTTTCTCCAGCTTTAAAGACTACGGTTGGTGTAGAAAGAGCTGGGCTCGGAGAAGTAATGGGTGGCTACTCGGACAGCATGTATCTGCCAACAATTAAGCAATGTATGGAACACGTTTAGAAGAGAAATGGAAGAAACTCTCTTCATTTAGGTCAATTGCTATTTGTCCCCCTTCTCTCCTGCTCCCACTGTCCAAATTCTCACAGAGAGTAGGATTAGCATGTAACCAGAGATTTTTCTGGCTAAAATGAGGTGTAGCTGGGGACAACCACCTTGTCCCCAGCTATCCTCGCAGCCCAGTGCAAAAGAATGGTGAAAGGAAGATAGATGCACATGCATGCACAAGGTAAAAGCTGTGGTGGTGTTTCCATCCCACTTTATTAAAGAGAGCGTTGCTGGCTCACACTGTTAAATGCAAGTTCATAAAGTGTGCGTGAAATTACAGCATTTGTATGCAAAGTTGTGAGAACGTCGCGGACATATGGCTGAAATAACTGCCAAGATACCCTGGTGATACGCGCAACGTGTGTGCCTACACAGAAGCCGATTGAAGTTGATAGGCAAACTAGTATATTAGTTCTCTCTCAACCTCAGACAGGACAACCTTAAAATATTTTCCCATGTATTTCTTCTATGCTGTTGCACCAAAAATTAGTCCTGAAAATATCTAGGATTCTTGGTAGAAATACATGGCCTACCTATAAAACAACAAAAAAGTCTCATTACTCATGCTAACTAAAACATTTTTCTTCTCTTACAGATTTATTTTTTTGTGGCTCTTGAAATACCTGGGAGGTAGGAATGGCCTTTGAACTTTATCGTATGGTAAGGCAATACTTTCTTTTTCTGCTCATTTTCAGGCAGTTTCTGGTGGAGCGATGTAAAGAATATGGCCCTTTGCTGCTCATCAGAGCAGCATTGATCAGTTCCTAGGGCACATATGCTACATATGCTACTTTAATGCTCTATTGCTGCAAACTATTGGGAGTCTTATTCAAAACAATTAGCTTTCTCTTGAAGAAACACAGTATAGCACCAACTGGTGTTGCTTTTGCTCTCAGTTAATTGGAACATATAAAATCTGAATTTTATTTTTGGGCTGTGGTGTATTCTTCTTCCCCAAACCCAAGGCATAATAAGGAACCCCAAGATGGTGTTTTCAAGGCTAACAGTTAAGAAACCAAAGTAGTTTCTCCATCTCTCTTTGAACTAGAAGTAAGCTGTGGTTTTTGCAGGTCCATACCACAATGACTGATATGCCCAAGCACGTACAAGCCAAGGAGGTGATACTTCCACCAAGCAACCAAATTTGATACTGAGAAACCCTCACAGATTTTTACTCACCAGCCTCTAGAAAGTACCATTTGATGGAGGTGAGGGGGTATTTATGTTTCTTTGTCACTGTACATTCCTTTCACCACATACATGTAAACCGTATTAAAAAGTTATCTTCATGTTCTCATACTTAATGTGTATGTCATATGTTTGCGCTGCTAATTCCTTTTTAAAATTGTTTGATCTGCTCGTGTTGATTCATATTTATGTTTAATAGTCAGTTTCTTTACATGTTCTGCATCATCTTTTCTCTAAATGAATGATTTTAACAGCACCAGGACTAAACTAACCTGGAAAATTGCTTTTGAGATGAAAGGGGAAAAAATGATCTCTAAATTAGTCTTCTGCAATCTCTGGTCAAAACAGGGTCTTGCTGAGTGACTTTAAAGAACAACTGGGCAAGGCAGAGACCTTGACAAATAAGCTTTCACAGACAGTTCAGCTGTAATGCCTCTTCTACTCCATTAATAATTTTTCTAGGGCATTTACTCATGTGTTGTTCCTGATGTAATCGCACAATCGCTTTCAGCCTCCTGTTAGGCCTGGCTCAAAGCAGATTGTCAGAAAATGGCTAAATTATTACCTTTCATGTCTAGCAACATTTGGCTAAAAATATATGGTCAAACTCCTGGTTTTCTGCTTTGGCATAACCCAGGAAAGAGCAAGGTTTTTTTTTTTTTTCTCAGCTGAAGCACAGGATTTCAGAGGTCTTGTCAAGACTGCTCACTTTCATGAATGTCGTTGCAACCAGGTTTTTGTATTAGTTATCATCAGTGCCGTATGCAAGCACTTGCATGTTAGAATTGTGGCTGTAGTGCTGATCGCCTGAAACATCCTCCACTGCTAACAAGCCAGTCTTTTTCTTTGGATGAATTTATCCAAGACATAAATCACCATGAATTTAGATAGGAATGTCCATAATGGTGGTTTCCTCTTCCTATTCATAGTTTATATTCCTCCTATAGCTTACATCCTACCTTACTTTCCTTGTGTATTGCAGGAGAAACATATCTGCACCAGCATTTACCAAATCAAATACATTCAGTCTGCTTAACTATCTATTAAATGGAATACTTGCTGCCTCTTTTAAGCTGGCTTCTCTGCTCCATTTTTATTTAAATCAAGCATCAATTTATATTAACAAAATTAACAGGCACACTGCATGTTCTCCAGACTCACAGGTCATTGTGAAACCTTTTCTGATTCCAAATATGGGTAATATTTGCGCACTGCTGTCATAACATTACTTACTAGTCGTATGTCGGTCATGTGAATACCATAAAATTAAACTCCTTTTGAAGTGATTGGCCATAAAGCATTCTTTGGACTTCTTATCTCCTTGGTACTAATGGCAAATTACGCAGATACTCATCTAGGCATTCTTGGTGCTGATAGAGGCATTTTGTTGCAATTTGGAAGAAGGTGTGGTCATTGGTTAGTAATTTTTTTAAACCATGTTGCTGTTTCAGTGCTTAGCTCTTCACCTTGGAAGAAGGACAGATTTTCTGTGCTAAATGAGAATGGAAATACTGCATCAGTTCACATTAAAGAGTACCCGCACGTGAGGCAAAACTGTAGTGTCAGGGAGCAGAGTTTCAATACAGCAAGCAGAGAGCTGCTGAAAAACCTACAGAATAAATGCAGACAGAAATACAGCCAGCAATATGGAAGGTCCCACTGAGCCCTATGGAGTCTGTGTATTGCTGCCTCTATAGAGAACGCATCTCCAAGATGTCACTATAATTTGGAGGAACATCTTCCCTCATCAACTGCTGCACCAAAATGATGGGCGTACAGCTCCCCCTGCAGCCCAGCACCTTTTCTTCAAAAAGCATTGGGGTCACAAGAAAGGACCTTTTTGGCTTTTGATGACTTTGTCATTAGAAAAGATATTTTGCATCTGAGCCCTTCTCACCAGTGGGGACTTGTTCTTGTCTGTAATGAACTTGGGGATGGACATCATTGCTCTCAAGTGCATTAGGGATTCTGATCTCAGCTGAGGGCTTTTTTTTTTTTTTCTTTTTTTCTCATTTCGGTAAGTGTCTCAAGCCAAAGCTGGCTCCCTGCCTGCTGCTTATTGGAGCTCTTCCCAGGCCACCTCATGTTTTTCATAGAGGAGTATATTTGTTAACTTGAAAAATACGTATGAAGATAACTAAAGTTTCTCCTCTATCCCCCGTCTTCCTCTACCACATTGTACCCTCTGTTTAGTTCAGTGCTAACTAAAATAGCACACAGAGGATCCCTCTGTTTTTGCTTTCCATTGAAATAACAGTGTGTTTCTTTTACCTGTGTCTACTTTCTGGCTGCATTCCACTCCTTTAGGTTGTGCCAGCTTTCTCCCCTCTTTTCTGAAGCTCGTTTGTTTTAATTTTGATCTTTTTCTGGGAGAAGAGCATCTCTCAGAAGGTAGAGGTCAAAGACAGTCATGTAGAATTTGGGAATTCAGTCCCCAGGACGGCTGTACAGAGGGAGCAGCTTGTGGGTGGAAAATTGAGAATGGTACTTTGGCTGCTCTGATTTGTTTCACCAAGGAACCCACCCTGTTTCTGAACTTGCATGTATAGGAAAATTGTCTTGGGCACTCATTCTTGGATTGTAAAGGTTTGCCTGTGCAGGTTAACAGAGGTGTAAACTTAAAGTACCTTAGGTAAACCATATTACAGCCCTGTGAAGCCACATGTGTAGAAAAAAAAGTGGCCTAATTTAATTTTGCTTAATTTGTTTCTGCAACAAATTAAACTAAACCAAATTCAGGTTGCATTTATTCTAGGCTTTTAATGTGGTTCAGCTAATCCACTTGAAAGGATAATTCAGATGGATTTTCCTGAGTGTGCCATGTGGACGAGCCATAACACACAGCACCACGCTGTCAAGCTATCTTCCCTCAGGAGACCGAAACATATAGTTATGGTAATGAACAACAAGTGACTGCATACAGAAAAAAAGATCAGTTAATCAACAGCAGTAGGAGCATCGGGTGCAAATCAGAATCAGCTGAGGCAGAGGAAGGGTTGCAGTGTATGTTTTGTGGGGCAAATCTCCCACATTACGGCCTTTCTCACAACTAGCAAGCCCACCACAAAGACTGATTACTGACCAGCTATTTGCTTGCTGGAGGGTGGCTCAGCTGAGAGAAAGAGCTAAGAAAGTAAGGGTTTGGGTGAAGATGCTGGAATCTATGTTGTGATCAGGGGAAATTGCTTTGCACAGGAGAAATAAATAAAATTTGCAGGCTGATCCAGAGTCTGGGTATGGTGTTGGTGCTTCCCTGGTGAAGAAATTAGTTTGCAGTGTTTTTAATTATTTCAGACATCTCCACTCCCCTTCATCCTACCAAGTTGGGGTGTGAAGAAAACCTCAGGAGCACCACCTTTTTGAAACACAGTTCTTGTGCTTTCAGCTAAAGATACTGAATCCAATTTGTGATTACGTATACTATATTACATTTTGACATTCATTATATGAAGAAATTAAATATGATGCATTTCTACATTGAAGACGAGCTTCGGTTCTGACCTTATCACTTCACTAAAGTACTGTTTTACTAATTATTACAATTGCTCCATCTTTATAGCTGGTTAACTCTGCTCTGGAACGGGACCCATTTAAGCACAGGTAGGCACTCCTAGAAGAGGTAGCTGCCATTTTGTAAGGAGCTACCAATATGGCCTATCAAAGAATTATGATATTCACGCTGTTTACTTTTTCTCGTATTTCTGGTAAGTTTTCCCCACATCTGCCATTTGAGATACAGTAACAGGAAAAGAGGAAGGTTTATGGTGGTTTTGTATCAGAGACACAGCAGGAGATGTACATCTTAGAGAGGTGACTGATCAGGATATCCTGCCTTGTATGCTTTGTTTATACTGAGTGAACCTTTGCACAGCAATCTATATGATGGATGAAAGACTGGATTTTTTTTTTTTTTCTCTCTGTGTACACTGTGCAAATTTTGTGCTTCTTTTAGAGCTTTTGCTTTTCTAACAAAGGACAAACAATAGAGGATTAGAAGGTTTGCCAAACCCGTTGTGACAGCATCCTTGGAAGCTGCCTGCTGGGGAGAGATAGGGGTATGGAAGACACATCTGACTGTGGGATCTTCTCTTGTAGGTCAGCAGAAGGCCACTCCTTGCAGCAGAGTCCACTTGCCTGTCACGTTTGCTGGATTGAAATGGCTTTTAGTTGCACGGGTATTCTGAGTGGGTATAGAAGTCTACCTCCTGATAACTCGTGGCAATAAATAAAATAGATAGAAAAGCAGGAGTTAAGCCTGCTTGCAAATAATGTGTAGCTGCGGGTACATCTTAGCAGCTGGATAATAAGCAGAGTATGCTTTCCCTGGAGCCATAAGCGTAACAATGTAAGAAGACAAGACAAAGCTACACGTATGTATAATGCTAAAAATATCAAGTTAGAGTCCTCGGGCTTTAGGTCAGTTGTTCGATAGAAGTTAAAAGGAAATCCCTTCCCACCCCCTGCCCCATATTCTGTACGGATGAGTTCGTATACACATACAGAACAATGTGTTGCCATGCCTTTTAGTTAGGGCTTATAAATCAAAGTTAATTGCCTTTCTCCAAGCAGGTAAACTATTTTCAGTTTCAGAATCTACTCAAAGAGGAAGTTACACAGCCCACCCTCCACAATTAAACAGCAAAAAGTGCAACAAAGGAATTAAATTATGTACAGAGGAGTTAGAATGTCCCCCTCTTTGATGCAAATACATTTTTGTTTTGTCAGAAAAATAGGAATAAATTCAAAGAGGGGAAAAACCTCAAGCACTAGGCTAATAGTATTAACCCCCCCAGCTTTTAAAATTTTTTTCCATACAACAAAAATCTCTTTTCTCCCCTCTCCATTGGAGTAAATAGCTGCATTTTTTTCTCTACAGACTGGAGATGGTGAATTGAAACAGCCCTAATGAGAGTAGCAGCCAAAACCAAGGGCATTTACAAAGGATAATTATTGCTTGGATTATGAATATCAACTTTCTATTGACATGAAAAAATTACATCTTACAGAGATATTATAAGCATTGTCATTCACAATGAAGCATGACAGAAAAGATTTTACTCTCAGCTGCCTGTAGAATCAAATCATGTGAGCCATTCTTTCTTCAGAGAAATGTGAAGCTGAAAGTTAGATGGATGCAGATTTCTATGCAAAAATAGCATCCTTTCCCTTCCTCAGATGTGGTGCAACACTAGCGTGGAGAACTGCAATATAGGAACCAGAGGTGGGAAATGTAAAGTTTTCTTGGCACTGAAAGAATTTCCAATTCCCCACATGCTTGTTATCTGTCAGCCTCGTTTGATTAAGAATGTCCCTGGCAGGTAAGTGAGTTGGAAACTTCCAAAATACTTCCTCCAAAAAGGGATTGAGATCCTAGATCTGAAATAGCATTTGTATTTCAAATGACAGCAGCAGTGGCAACCTCAGAGTCCTAAGGTCTGAGGAGGAAAAAGATACACGTGCATAGCCTTATGGTTCAGTTGGAAATAATGAAAGTATAATTCATATACTACATCTTGTGTATATGATATTCTGACATTCCTTTTGTGTGGGAAGTAAAAATAATGCATTTCCCCTGTCCTAGTTGTGCTTAGGTCTTGCTATTACTGCTTACATAAACGCCAAACTTATTCCATCTATATAGATGTTTTTAAAAGCTGTTATTAAGAAAAAAATGCTGGATGTTGTCATCCATAGCAATCTCACACAAAGTTTGTTATAAAGTTTACAGCCTTTCTTTGTCTAAGGCGGTGTTCTTTGTGTGCTGTGGTCCATAAGGCATTATAACTTGACTATGATGTCAAGAAAAAAATCTCCCAGGAAATTTATAGGCTCATATTTCACCACAAGTTAAAAATAGAGAAAGTAATAATTGAACGTTCAAAGCGGGGCCTAATTTTGCTTAGAAATGAGAAGCAACATGACAATATTACTTAAGATGGTCTGTGGTTTCAAAAACTTAGGTGGTCCTTCAAATGAAAGTTGAGAAATACTGGCTTTAGTTTACTGGTATTTACTGCTTGTATTATTTACTTGTATTTACCACTTCTAGCGCAGCATATTTTAACATTTCCTGATCTCCAGAAAATTTAACCTGGCATGTTAATTTTGATGATGTTTTCACTGCTGATATTTTGAAACCTTGCAGATCTGGGAATCAATGTGCAGAAGTTTCTCTCCAGTTTGTTCTATTCCACAGGTGCTGCACTTCTTGTCCACTACTCAGAAGCCTGTGGGGGGCTTTGGGGTCTTTGGATGCCCAAGGGACAGAAACAACCAAGAATATACTTGCTATCTGTGTTTGATGTGGTCCTGACCTTTAGGTTTTGGGTATTTATCTTAACTAAGTGGGACATGCCTTTGCCACCTCAAAACAATTTCAGCTCAACTGCTATCTATAAAATTTACCTAAGTCCATCTGGGGACTGACTCCACCTAAGTCTGTGTCCAAAAGTGAGCAAGAGTATTCTCCCTGCAACGTGCACATGCAGTGGGAGTTACTTATGTCCTGATAGAGGATAGTGGGATCCCCCGCATGGGTTGTTTCTTTCTTGGCATGATGTTTTATAGTGCTGAAGACTGGCCCGGGAGAACAATGGAGTGGAACTATACTTTTCCTCCTAAATGCTGTTTGTTGCAACTCTGTTTAATGGATTAAGTTTCCTTCTAATAAGTTTATGTGGCCAATTCTGTGATGTGAATTTCTGTAAAGTTTGGCAAATCTTTTTTTTTTCCTCTCCTATGTATGGAACTAATTTTCTGGACTTCATGGCTGTTAGCTGTAATTTCACACAGTGTGATGCTTTAGATGTGGGACAAAGATGATCTGCTTTATTTGCTGTATAATTTATTTCTCTTTCCCTCTTCATCATATGTATCCTTCTGTAAACATCTCCTTCTACCTTTGCCTTCTACCTGTCTGAAGTCTTTAGGGAGCAATCACTGATCACCTGTGAACTTCTTGTGGTGAATATGTCTCTTCCAGTTTGCATTTCCATCATAACTTTTTAACCAAAGTATGCTAGGCTGTGTCAGTTCTACATTTTGCATTCCTTAGGATGTTTACTGTCTTTGTTTCCTCTTGATTATTTTGTAAGAAAAAATGAAGCAATTTCTTTCTAATGAAACATCTTGATATTGGGAATTGTTTTTGATATTGCCATGCTTAGCACATTTTATCGCTGAAGAAATAGATATTTACTGAGTCACTGGAAGTCTTAAGCATGTGAATAATAGCATAAATTACCTGCTTGAGAAACATCAGTGAGACAAGACGATTAGAGGGAATGAAAATGTTGGCTTTGATAAATTAAGGTTGAACAATCTCAGAAAAGAATTTGTTGTCTAATTCTATTCTCAGCTGTATGTATAAATCTAGAGTGCATTGGTAATGTCAGTGGTATCTATCCACATTTCCAATGCTTACTGAGAATACCACTGGCCACTGCATGGTTAAGTACAAGAGGATGGAACCCCTGGGAGATGTCCTCTCTACCACTCTGTAACTTTAGTATTTGCCTGGGTGATACTAGAAATACTGAAGCTATAAAACCAGATTTTTCCTTCTAAGCTGGGTATTTGTGATCGTAAAAGAACTGAAGTCAAGTTAAAGAAAATAATTTAATGCTGGAAATAGTCCTAGCGAATTGCCATAGGATCTCCCACATTACTATAGATTAACTCTTGAACTATAGATTGACAGATGTTTTTCTAGTAGAAAACTGATATACTGGAGTTCTTGGAGAATGGGTGTAAAGATTATTTAAAATGATCAAAGCACTAAAAATATGATTTGCAAATTTCAGTTCTTTAAAGTTTTTAAAGTTACAGTTTTAACTTTAAGTACTTATGCTCTTGGATGGTTCTAAGAACAGTTGTTGTACATATAAAATCAATAAAAATTAAAATGAAATGGAAAAGCAAGGCTACCATTATAGGCAAATCAAATATTTTAACCATTAGGTGTAACACTATCTCTTTTTCTTCTGTTGCCACTGTTAGTTAAGAGGATGTTCCCTGCTGTGTCCCCACATATTTTCCTTAGATTATCTGATGTGAAAAGCATCTCATACACTTTGTGACAAGGGCCTCCCAGATGAAATTCCTTACTGGTAATGTACATATTGTGACCATGTTGTACGCATAATCTAGCCTCTTTGCTTCTCACTTAGTGAAACTTAAGGTTTAAACAGATTGGGACACTTGTGCTGTATAGCAGTTTGGCTCATAGTATCTGCCTAGTTTCAACTACATCAGTCTTACTGAAAAAGCAGTTGAGTTGAGCTATGTGTCCAGCAAATTATGAAAATGCTGAAATGTTGGATTACTCACAACCTGCAGCATACGCGTCTCCCTTCCAGTTACAGTCAAGTACATAGATACATTACCTTAAGGAAGGAGGACAGCTATAATGGAAAGATAATTACAACACTCCTAAAAAGTCATTGGAATATATAAAATTGTTCAACACTGAAAAATGTTGCCCTGAAAGGCTTTAACCTTAATGTTTGACGATGAGAATGAATAGGTAACTTAATATTTTTCTCTTTCCCCAAAACACTCTTGAAAGAGGAAGTCAATATAGTAAAATTTGGCAAAAACACCTCCCAAGTTCATTTGTGCGTCGATGCAAGCCTTATATTTGTAATAATCCATGTTAATCCATAAAGCATAATCCATATGCTAGTTAAGGCTCCATTGCTTTTGGTGGTCTGTGGATGAAGCTCTTTGCTACTCTCTTTTTATATGTGTTACTTCTGTCAAAAGAATTGACTTGTCTGGTGCTTTCTGTTGTTTGTCCTCAAGGGCTTTCTGTAGAGCCTTGGCTGGAGCCTCTCCTGCTCAGTGCTGAGTGCAACCAGTTGTGCCTGGCTGAAAGGTAACGAAGATTTTATTTATTTATTTATTTATAATATTTATTTTAATTTATACTTTAAGAGTCATGGCTCTAAGGCATGCGAGGCACTTGAATCTGGCATTGGAAGTGCAGCTAGCAACAAGAAATGTATGTAAATCAGAACTCTCACTTTGTTGTACTGCATTGTGGATTCATGTTCATTACCTCCAGTGCTCAGCATAGTTGCCCCTTTGATTCATATTTGAGTATTAACTTCAAAACACGACTTTGCAGGAATAGAACAAAAGCTTAAACGGCAAAGTTTAGCTTCTGTTGCTTTCATGTGAATGTGAAATACCCTCATTGCATAGTAGCCTGGCGTTACAAAACACCAGTGAATAATACAACATATGACACATTCTTGAAACAAAGACCATCCCAAACTGAGGTAGGAGCTTTCAGCTCTGCCACAAGTGCTTCTGAGAGGAGAAAATGAGATGCTGAGGAGCAGCCTGTGGTACCCGTTGCTCTTGCCATGGAGAGCTGTGCTATTTCTAATAGCTTACTTGTGGTTTCTGGAGAGATGTAAGAAGAAATGGGTTTTAACACAGCAAGTGAGGTTTTCCTCTGCCAGGGATCAATGTGTAGCACTTCTGTGGCTTCAGCCGGTCACTTGTTGAACAGCCTGTTTGTAGCTTCTTGAAAAAAATAGTTCAAAACTAGTTTCTGCCTGCTTCACGCTTTCTTCTTTTTTTTTTTTTTTTTTTTTTTTTTTAATTTTACTACTATTACAGAAGCTAATGTCACTGTTACTTTCAATTTCCCTGCTGACACACATACCTGAATCTCAGAAGGTTGTGTCTAGGTAAGTGGACGGGTGGGATTGGCACAGTGCATCTGCTACTGATGTTGTAAAACAGGAAAAAGATAACTATGGCAGGAAGATGATACAGGAGAAGGTTGTTTATGAAATTGGTTTCAAAGCTAATTGCCTCAAGCCAGTTCCCTGAAAGCAAACTGCATGAAAAATATTGGGGTTTCATGGATGAAGAAGGCGAAGAGATGTTGACTTCCTACGGTGTATTTAAAGCACCCATAAATTGAGGCTTTGGTAGGAATGAAGAGGAGGGTTATTTTAAGTGGTGGTTTTGTTTCTGCAAGATTTGTATCCAGGCTTTTAGCTACAGTAAAACAGTGAAGTTCTGTTGGAATAAGTGTTTTCAGTGGAGTTATGCTGACTTACAGCAGCTGAGTATCTGACCCAATATAGCCTTTTAGCGGTGACCTAGCTAAGTGTTAAACTTTCCAGTACTGACTGTCCACATTAAAGGGTTATTTAACTCTACCAGAAAAATTGTATCCTGGAAAAAAAGTTGACAGGAAAAATCTCTCTGTGAGCAATTTCCTTCTGTCCTTTGGGAGCTACTTTGTTGCATGTATCCCAAAACTCTTCTGAAAAAACCCTTGAAGATCCATCATTTTCATTACATATTAAACAAACCTAGTCTTTCTCCTCCTCCCTTTCTCAGAAAATAAACACACACTGAACCTCAAAGGTTGAGCCTCATTAAAAAACTGACTGTGTGGGTTAGAAAGGGTTGAGATAATTAAGAAAACAGTTTTCTTTTAACTGGCATCGTTTTTCAGACAACAGACTGCTTCATGTACAACCTAGATATGAAGGTCTTCTATCAGAATTTGAGATGTTGGTTTCTGCAAAGCTGACATAAATAAAATCTTACTTTGCAATCAGGTTTTCTGGGCCAGATCCCAACCTTCTTGAACTTCAGTATGTTTTGATGCAAGAGCTCAGTGGTTTGGTTTTTTTTAACCCTGCGGACTGTCCTCAATTTGTGATTAGAATTTTCTCAAGCAAAAGGAACTTCAGTATTGCTAAAGAGCATGGAAATGCCGGGCAAATATAGAGCCATATCCTCCTGCCAGAAAACCTGTGGGAGGTGGACAGAGCCTGAGGAGCTCTGGGAAATTTACTTTTCAGGTTTTCTGATTCTTATTCTCTTTACTGGAATAGATCTGAGAATCATTAGATGTTTGAAGTTGGAGCCTAAACCCAATTTTTTTAAGGTCAAACATAGGATTTCAGGTATCTGAAATACAAATTCCCTAAATTCTACTCAGTTGCCTCTGCAGCCATGGAGGCAAATGATATCTATAAAAGCCTCTATTTTACATTAGTTATCTGATTTGAATTAAGGTAAGCCTTGGGCTACTTAAAATTTGGTTTCCTGTTGTGCCCAGAAACACCTTGATTAAATACTTCCATTCAGTGGGAGGGAGACGTTCCCTCTCACTTTCTGCTCTCCACACTTGTGGTATGTTCCTTCATTACGAGAGCCAATACATTGCATCCCCCAGGGTAGAGAGGGAGCCTTGCATCCTGGGTGCACCAGGCTAGAGTGTATTCAGTAAACTAAAATTACTCATTTTATCGAAGAAAGGATGGATGTGAAGAGTCCAGTTTGGTAGCTCGTTTATGAACACGTTCTTTCTGGAGATGATGTTTCTGGTTGAAAGCACTCTGCTTCTTCCGCCTGGACCACAGCAGAGTTCTGCGAAAAATACACCCGGGGCCAGGAGCTACTGCAGGGCCAGCATCGCTGCTCCCACGGAGCTGAGCTGTGGTACCAAAGTCAATGTGAAGATTTTGGCAGGCTTCTCAGAAAGTTCAGGTTACTTTGGTGTCCCTGTTGCATTGCTGCCTTCGTTCTTCCAAAGAATTGCGAAGGCAGCAAGGCAATGTGAAGTCCTGGGGGCTATGAAGTAGGGACTGATTGTACACAGATCATGTCTGAATATGCAAATATATGATATATACCTATAAATAGGTAAATCTAATAGCTTAGCAATAACAGAGGGGAACGTGGCCTATGGCAACATTCTTAATATTAGTGCTTATGACAAGATAAAGTGGAATGCTTATGTCCCCGTCAGAAGCGGGTCTCCTGAGATGTTTTGTGCCTCAATCAGATTGCCATCTTTCATTCCATCTCGCTCTCCTTTCTTAGGGAGGAGTTTTTAACCTCCTGCTGAGTAAATGCTATGGATCTGATGTAATTCTGGAAGTCTTACACCTAATGAGTGTTGGATAAACAACGTTGCTGAGTGCAGCAGCCAATTTTGGGACCATTTAGTTTTGCATCTGTGCTTTGGGTTTTCACTCCAGGGGGTAATGCTGAGATCAACACCACAGCAGCTGAGGGTAGTTTGGAAAGCAACCCAAATGGTTGTCCTCTGTTTATAGTCCTTCATCAACTCCTTTTAGAGCTGTGGGCAGTGATGACAGTAGTGGAAGAAGTGAACCGTTTCCCCAGAACTATAATAATGCAGAGAAAACCTCGTGTAGCCAATAGTCCTCAATTTCCTCCGTCTTCTTGCTTTTTTATTATTTGTTCCTTAATTTGGCGGCATCTGCTTTTAAGTGTATTAGACCAACTGTTGGAAACTGAGCTTTGTCTGAAGTTTTGACTTGCAACATTACAGTGTTAAGTACATCATAAGGATGAATATTGAATTAATTGACGAATCTGTTTCTGAATGTTAAGGTCACCTAGCCTCAATAGCTCACAGGCTTGCTTTCCAGATCTGATTAGTGTTTGTTGACATTGAGAAGAAAGATACTGCTTTATATACAACCCCCCTTTTTTTTACTCCCTTTTCATCATACAGCATAAAGCTATCCAAGCATAAAATGTCAGTCATATGCCATTGATACATTATGTCCAGTAACTGCTGTGAAGTTCAGTTTAATAGGAAGCTTGTCAAAAATTATGTTGTGAATCGTACTATTGAAGGACTTTGTGTGATCCAGCTGGAGGTCAGATATATAAAATCCAGTATGCAAAGGCAAATTCTTTTACAATTATTCTAGCTGTTAGAATTAATTGTAATTAAAAAAAGTGAAAAAAGTTGCTCAGTTTTATGTAGCACAATTAAGACATTACCTGAAACAGAAATGTTGGAAGGCATTTAATGTAGAAATTTTTGAACCACCTATTACGTATTTCTACTACCTATTTTCAGGAATGCAGATATTGCATCTAGTTTTTAACCTACTGCTGTAATGAGGTGGTATTATAAAAGCTGGCAACTGGCATGATAAGAAACATCACCCCCTTATGTTCTTTAATAGCAATGAGTTCAAGAGAGTTAGGTCCTTTTGGTAAGAATCCCATGATTTGGAAACAGTCCTAATGCTCTACTAGAAAATATAACTGTGCAACAATATTGGGAATATTTATGTTTACTTTAATCCTTTCCTCAAAGTGCTCCATAAATACTGGTTATATAATTCCCATTAGAGTCCTGTGGGGTAGGTATTTCTTATTCCCATTTTATAGATGGCAGCCATGAAACATTAAAGAAAGAAAAAAAAATTTGTACTGGTCTTAGTGTCTCTTTTTTCTCCGTTATGAGAATGGAGCGGAATCTCTGAGAGGCAAAGTCCCATGTTTCAAGACACGAACACAACTGTTCAAGGTAGTTTTTGAATGAGAAACATTTTAACTGGGGGTAAAAAAAAAAAGCCTTAACTGTTATTTTTTATAGAATCTGCACTAATTTTAAAATGGTGATTAATATTGGAAATATATGGGTTGTAATTTGCTGGAAATTTGGGTAAATGAAAATGTATTTGTAGGTATTCTTTCCCATTCTTCTCCCCTCTCCTCCCCCTTGCTCCATTTCTTCTTTTCCTCTCCCAGTTAAAGCAATTTCACAAAAAATAGGTCTTTAAAAGCCATAGAAACCAGAGCACTGTTAAGACTTCTGATTATTTTTGTAAAGATTTTTGTCTGTGTCTCATAAAGGATGACACTGTACATTCACAGTGCTGAACTCTTCATTTTTTTTCTGAGAAAAGTAAAAACACTCAGATCATGCTGCTGCCTTACACACAGCAGCAATGAAGATTGCTCTGGTACTCATTGTTCCCATTGCTATGCACTGCCACAGCTAATACTCAGAAATTATATGGGCCCTGATCCATAACTGTTCTCAATAGTTATTAGTCCCAGTTGCTTCACAGTGACTCTTCAGCATGTAAAAATAAGCACTTAGATTTTTGCAGAATGAGGGTCTTAATATGTAACTGCATATGACCAAGTCTTGCCCTGGCCTCATGAAGGAAAATAAACCATATGTAAGCACAGTGCTCATTAATATTTTCTTGAGTCCTTTCACCCTGGTTCAGTCACTGTCACTAATTTGTTATGATTGCGGTAACATTTCAAGAGTTTGCATATTTTTATTTTGTCTGAATGACTCCATGGGGTCTTGGTTATTTTATATTACCTTGACCATCACAAGCAGAATCAGACCCAGATAAAATTATGTAAATGTAAATGTCAATAAAATAAATTATTCTATTTTTGCAGATGTTCTTCATCTGGATTGAATTTGATTGTGGATGCTTGTCTCCGTGCATAATGATCCAGAGCTAAAGGATGAAAGTGTTCTTGGAGCAAAGAAAACACATTCTGAATCTTTACTGTAAATTATACACTATACAAAATCAGTCCAAATTGTTCAAACCCTTGGACAATTACAATGTTATTCTACTCACCATGCTGAGTACTGTGTAATTATCATGGTTAGCAGCAGTTTGCTTGCTCTCAGCCCTGAAGGGAGATGCAAGCTTTACTGAACAAAAATAAATGCAGATGTTGGACCTTATTTTGTTTTCTGACTCAGCAACTGAAAATACCCACAAAATGTGAAGGATTTTTTTTCTACTTATTTAGTTGATATAGGATTAACAAAAACAGTGCTATTGATCAAATATGCAGTGCGCTACACATAATGGCTAGTGTGGTTACTTGTATGATTAAGGAATTTGCTAGGTTGCAACCCCAAGCTTTATTTGTAAAAAGAAAGAAAAAAAAAAATCAGCGAGATTGTTCCCAAAGCAGAAGGATCCACTTATTAGGAATCATTCCTTTTTTCATTTGTTTTCTAGTTCATAGGCTCACCCTTCTCCTATTAAGTCAATGATAGATTTGCTTGCATAGTTAATCACGCATGAAACATACTTCACATTAAATCCATTTGTTTTGTAGGGTTAGTTTACCAGGACCCTTCATAAAGATGATCAGTCTTCCTGATTAAAAGCTTTCCAGTAGAATTAAATTCCAAGAACTTGTTTGGCTTATGGGCCAAGCTTTTGAACCTCAACAACTTCTATGTAATTGCTGGGAGGCTTTAATCTAAATCCCAAATACTTCTGCAAACGTTGGGTGGACCTACCTTCCACTTGACATCAAAACTCAGAGCAAATGGCTCAGGAAATCAGTAATAGAAGACATCTTTGGCTTGACCAGTTAGAGGATAGATGTGGGATTCCAGTTGGCATCAGGATGTTTTGACTAGAAGATATTATTCATATAATTTTTTATGCCATTATGGTAAGTTCTGTCTAATAAAGTCTAAGAAATATTTATAATGTGCCCACAAATATGCTATCAGAATAGTAAAGAACAGGCTGAAAGATAGGAACATCTTTCCTTCTGCTTGGATGCCCTGTTAGATATTATAAAGTCTTTCTCTCCCCAGAGGGTTGATCCTTAAGATGGGAACTCCCCAGTGGTAGTGTTGGCTAAATTTAGTCTTAGCTAAATTATGCAAATCTACCTCGGTCTTCTTGAATGCGTTACTGGCCGCAGCACGCTGCCGTAGCTAGACACGTGGCATACTAAGGCACTAGTCACTGTGCACATGCCCTTGTCTGAAGGGTGGCAGCCGAAGGAGGTAGAAAATAGGATTAGTTGCAGTCTTTTATCTCCTTTCTTTTGCATCTCTTACACATGTATTGAAGGAACTTGTAGAAACTTAATGTGTGGCCTGAAACTGCTTCTTACTGTAGACCGACCTTCAAAGGTATGTGAGGTTAGTAGTGGAACTGTTGGTTCTCAGTATTTAGATTGCTGTGATACCTCTTGGAAGTGTTTTCTTCTGGTTAATGCATTCACAGCTTTGCCTCTGTATTGGCACAGATGTGCTCAGTTTCTTTCCCATCTTGCCTATGTCTTTGTGCATTTATTTCAGTAGCTCTTGGCACTGGCTGCGTGTCCCGCAGTTGCAGGATCTTTTTTTTCCATGGAAGCCTTATTAATGACAGGGTTCTGATTGCTTGCCTTACTTCCACATCTGTCTTCCTAACTTCTAAATGTGTGCAACAGTAGAAGTCTTTCATTCTAGGGAAATTGTGTATTCCCAATACCAATAGTTTTGGTAAGTATTTCACCTTCCTACCTAGGGTGGGAAGAAAAAGGAAAGTTTTCTATTAATTTTAGTGGACTTGGACCAGGTTTTTAATTCTGTTTCCTTTTAATTTTATATGTAAATGGGATTGGACCATTCAGTTGCTTAGGTTCACTTGGGATCTCAGTGGGATTAATTTGGGCGATTCTTCCATGTGCCAGAGCAATCAAGATCCAAATTAGGCCTTATGAGTCATCTTTGTATCTCAGCGTGTTTAAGAGGGTGAGGAGCACTTTTTTCAAGTGTTTTATAAGCAAGCTTTGTGCATTTTGTAGCTACTGAACAACACTTACATGCATTTACTATAAACAGCCTTGAGATCTAAAGATAAAAAACTCTGCATAAGAGTGTAGCATTATTATTGTAATACACTGTTGCTATGAAGCCAAGTATTTTTTTGATTCTTGGTACCTAATTGCAGGTCTCAAAAACCAGAGCTTTTCCTACCTTTGATATATCCTTGTGCCTAGCCAGTGAATAGGGCTTACTACAACTCCATACTCTATACCATTCTGTTCCTTTCTTTTTTTTTTTTTTTAAACTGAGGTGATATTTTTCTTTAGCTTCAAATTCTTAATTTTCCTTTACTGTAATATAGTCTGTAAGTGCCAAAAAGACCACAGTGCAAGGTTGTTTTCTCATTAATGTATTTTGTTTCAGTGAAAGTTCAGTCTCCAAGAGAACAAATATATTTCCTAGAGGAAAAAAATTGTGTTAGTTGGTACCTTGGTGATATATTCACTGTATCCTGTTTTCAACTTTGATTTGCTTAGAAAGGAGCACTCTAATTTCTAAATGGGTTTGTTTTTACAAAAAAATGTGGGCTAATGTTCCTGTGCTTATGTATATTTTAGAAAGAAATGGACTGAATACACCACCACACACATTGAGTGAGTTGCTGTTGTATAGGATGTTTACTTCAGAATTCTGCAATTAATCACGCAGAACTGAAAAATTAACCTATCAAGTGCATGCTAATAATGAACTCTTTTCAGAGCTGGACAGAAAAAAACCCCCACTGTTAGCAAGTATCTTTATTGCAATGACTTACAGGTGCTGTGAACAAAATCAGTCATAAATGCCACCATTTAATACCCATCTCCTATTTAAACTTAGTTAGCAGGAAACCACTTCAAGTCTTTTTTTTCAGGCAAAGGTCTCGAGCAGTAAATTGAAAAGCAGTCATTAGTCACGGGCTTTCTGTGGGAGAAACCAGCTCCATAGAAAACCATGAGGAGCTCGGGTGGGAGCTGTTGCTCCTGTGAGGACCCTGGAATAGACTAACCGCGGAGACGATACCTGCTAGGGAAGAAAAATAGCTCCCGTTAGGCAGCTGGGGGTATTTGGTGTCTGTGAGTGCTGAGGGTCCTGGACTCACAGCCTCTTTTATGTCCAGGCCTTGGCTGGCAGACACCATCGCTCATCGTGAGCAGGCCTTCTCGCTCACCTTTGGCAAAAATCACTCATTCAACTCAAAGAGAGAAAGGTCGACAGTGCCTCACGCGCACGGAGGGAAGATTTTCTCTAGGCTCTTAGCTCCTGCTAAGCACAACCGCCCAGAGTTGCGTGCCACCTTGTACTGCAGGGCAAATACACAATATCTTGGCTACTGCTGAGCTTGGAGCACATCTCGACCCTTTTTTCAGCCCACGGTAATGTTGCTGAGGAGTACGCGGTACAGCAGAATGCCCTGAAATATTGGATGTAAAACTGTGCTCTCTGTTGCATATTCTGTTTTTCTCTAGATGTGCGACCAGTCAGTTGCTTTCCATATGGATTTGGAGGAGTCCTGGGAAAGTTTTAGCTGAGTCTAAGCACCCGACAGCTGTGTAATCACGGAGGTGGCTGGAGAACCGACCAAGCTCCACAGGTACAGAGGGTTTTTTTTTTTTTCTTCTGGTTTGGCAGCTTTTTTCCATCTCCAAAATCAGAAATCTGTAAATGGAGCAACTGGCACGTGTTTCTACTCTTCTACCAGAATACCGGTTGGTGTCAAGTGGAGCTCAGTTGACCAGGCTCTGGTGGAATCTGGCACCAGTTTGCCACCCAAAAAACTCAGTGTTCTACTCGTTTTTAGCCAGCTTTAACAACCTCGCCCAAACTCTGCCTCCTGAGATTTGCCCAGGGTATTGTACAACAACTGCTGTGCTGCAGAGCCAACGTGTTTTCTGAGCTAGCTGTGTCTGAGCTTGCTTGCGGCATTCAGGACTGGAAATTTCAGACTAACAAAGCTGCTTGTGCTTGAGCAAATATGCTTAAATTCAGACCAGTTTTGAAGTCCTTTCCCCAATTAGTAGGCATCTTCTCAAGTAGTCTACCTGGAGTAAAACGAGTTCCTGTAGAGGTATGTTTCTAAATCCAGAAATCTGGTCTACAGCTACGCTGAGGGCTTGCTGTAAGGACATTAAAGTAGATTTTGTATTAAAACACTGAAAAGCTGACGTTCGAACATCTGTTATTGCTAAGTAAATATTATTAATGAATAAGTAGTTCCTCAAAGACTTGTCAGTCTTCGTACTTTTATCAATCTTCTGTATATTTGTTTTTCGTTCCTTCTTCCTGTAAGAAGGAAATAGCTTCCTTCCTTGAACTGTGGGTAAGAGAAAAGCTCTGAGGAATCACATTAATAAACTTGCACGTTGCACTGAATGGACAAGAACTTCTCTGTGGCCCACAGTTTTCCCAAGATAATTTTTTGTTTGTTTTCCACAGTACTATCTGGTGAATAAACATGACCATTCCCCACTTCCCATCTCTCACAGCTCGCTGTAGGTGACCAGTCAGCCAGTTGGTGCCAGATTAATGACAGAAAACAGATTTTATTGTCCAAGTCAGCTGTAAATGATGGGACTTTCTGCTAATTCCCATGAAAGCTAACTAATCTTCCAGTTGAAATACTGCATTTACAATCAAGGCTGTCACTGGGAGCAGATTTTTTTTTAAAAGAGCAAAATAAACCACACACAGAATCTTTTTATTGACTAGAGGGGAGCAAAAAAAAAAAAAAAAAGGGCAATTTCATCTGTTTTCCTAAATTCTATACCACTGAGGCCACTTCTCTTTTATCCCAGTGGAAATGCAAAAATTCTGGATCAGCCTTTCTTCTCATGGGCATGCAGCAGTTTCTACTTTCTCCTTGCCGTCTCCAGCAAGAGCAAATTTAAAACATAGAGAGGTGGTGTGATTTTTTGTGAGATACTGTGCAAAACTTACTCAAACATTGGACTCGAAGTTGGAAATAAGTGATATATTCCTGGCAAAAAATATTACAAAATAAAATGTAGAAAATATTCAAAAAAATTACCAAACCATTAACTTCAGTGAGCTGCCATTATTTACCTTGGTATTATTTATTTTATTACTTGTCTGTGACAAAATTATAGGTAGCTATGTATATACAAATATTTCTTTAAGAATATTATCCTGTTTCAAGTGTGAACGTTTGAAAGAAAGAAAATAGTGGCCCACTACTAATGCAGTTCAGAGTTAAGGGAACTACTACTTGTATATATCCTTTTTATTCAATACCACCCCTGCTGTCTTTGGAGGTTTTGATTTAATTTAAGGCAAAGCAAAATCATTCTTATCGTCTCCAACAGGTATTGGAGAGGATCCCAGGGAAACTGTGGCAGAATTGTTTGCCTTTTTTTTTTTTTTTTTTTTTTTTGGAGCTTTTTCTGGGGTAGCAAAAATCTTGTATAACCTGTAAAGCAAAAAAATACAAAGATTACTGACAGTGGAGTTTATTACTCTTTCACGGGAATGGTTCCAGCTGCTAAACTATAATGGATTCAAGCTTCTAGCAAGCCTGTCCTTTCCCCTTCTGCTCATGTGTGGAGAAATAGGTGCTATGTTTGAAGGAGCAGCTTTTGTATGTATGTGCCCACATACATTTATTAGCAGTAGACTATTCAGGCATGCCTTTTAAAGACAGTTTTGGACAAAGAGATAGTTTTAGCAAAGAGGCAAGAGTCGTATGGAAATCTGTTCTGTAAGGGAAAAAAAACAGGATTAAGGATTATTAAGGATTGGCTGTGTACTCATGACACATCAAGTAGCCCATTAACTTGCAGTGAGAACTAGGACCCTAGTGCAGTGGCCTTGCAGAGCCAAAGTATAATTTGGGTTGGAAAGGCAGGAGTCCTGTTTTGGTTTATCAGCAAACAGAGGAATTGGCCAGCAGTTCCTCAGGAGTGACCTTCATACCACACTTGGTCTGACAGATGCTCCAGCCATGTACCGGACAATACTACTCATTACTTTTTGTGCTTCAAGTATCTAAGCAGCTGTGGGAGGATCAAAAGTACATGCTGTTTAATCTCTTTGGTACTGATTGTTGTTTTTTTTTCGTGCCCCGAGGACTGGAGGAATCTTTGTCTGACAGTCATTATTTGGGATGAGTGCTGCAGGTTTTGTCTCCTGACCAGCTCCAGCTCCCTGTGCCTTACTTGATGACCGTTCGACCTTGCCTACTTGTTTTAAAAGCAATACACAACAAAACCAAACAGAAGCAAATAGCTCTGACTCTTGGAAGTGGCAGCAGTGCTGGAGGTAGCAAGCTGCCTGCTTTACTCGTGCCAGAAAACAGAGTTTAAGCTTCCTGAGCAGCCACTCCTTGCCACCCTCCGGCACAGACCTCTGCTTCCAGTGCGCTTGTGGGTGCAGGAGGGGATGCTTTTGGGAGGGTGGCAGCATTTGTGGTTACTCTATGGCCTGACTTTCCCTTTTGTACATTAGGAGAGGGCCCTGTCCAGCTGTTTTCCGTGAATCCATCCATCAGCAGCACAGGAAGGTGAAGAAGGTGAATGGGGACTGCCTGAGAGGAGAAGGTGGCCAGCAGCGGAAAATCAGAACAGGCGAGTGCTGGGTGCAGAGTAGGAGTGGGCATCTGCGGCTCCCAGAAAGGACCAAGGTTAAGTTCAGGAGAAGGCTCAGGTACTAAAAAAGGCACCAGCAGAATACAAACGCTTCTTCTACCAAGCCAAATCAGTCCATCGGGTTAATATATGCGATAAATATATTTTCTGTGTAATTAACTCAAAGCACTTTATTGATAAATTTTTAATTACTCCATCATTAATAGCCGAAGCTTTTGTAGAACATTTACGTATTTAACAAGCTACAGATAATTAGCTTATAGAGATATACATATATAGATAATTAGATATTAATCATTTAAAGCATGAACTATAATTTAGGAAGCCTGTTAATTGTCATGTAACTTTGTAAGCTATCATTTTAACTGCCAATGACATTCATTTATATTTCTCAGCACTTCACTGCATATTTGCTATTAAAATAACCATAGAGGGAATTAGTTCATAAAGAAACGCAATACAATGATCCTTTTATCTTTAGGTTACAACTTGCTGATCCAAACCCAACTCAGCAGTGACTAAAATCTGTTGCTGCAGAACAATACTGGCAGAAGAACAAATGGATCCCATGAATAAATTCAGGCTGATAATTAGAAGACAGTTTCTAACCATCTGGAATAGCAAGCAGCCTGCAGAAGGTTGTGGAACAGCCTTCAGAAGAATAATGGAAAGAGATGATCGAAATTTTTTGAAGATGAAACTTGATAAGCTTCTGCATGGGATTGTTCAGGATGATTGTCTGCAACAACAGGGGGCTGAAATTAAAAAAAGTTCATGCTGTTGCATTCAGTCCTTTGTGCAATGGGAGGGAATGCTATGTCAGACCATAAGGATGAACATCTGTGTTACGGAATGAGGATGATGAATGTAGAGGCCAAGAATGGGATGGACATGGATCACTTCTCCTTACTAAGCAGAGGTGAGCTGTTGCCCACCACAGACCTGCTCTGCTGCAAATCACAAGGAATTTCTGCTCCCATCAGTGGAAAGACAAAGCCGTTGTTAGCCGAGAAGTGGCTTCTCAGAGTGCCTTAGAGATGATTTTGCGAGTCCTTTCTAACGGTTGTACTGTTAACTCCTAGATGCAAATGACAATTGGCTTAAGATTAACAGAGGAAATAGGAGTATGTGTTGTCACTTTAGCTAAACACTGGAAGAAAGGCTGTATTTCCCAAGGTCATGGCACCTAGCGCTTTTTCCCAAAGCCAGTGGGTTTGTGTCAATGAAAGTTGTCAAAGGTAGTCTTGGCATAGAAGTGTTACTGACAGGGCAGGGACACCTCATCTGCATCTTCTGTCTCAAAGCTGTCTGGAATTAGGAAAAAAAAAAAAAAAAGAGTCGGGTGCTTGGCTGGTGAGAGACTGGAGGACTGTACCGAATTGAGTGAAGTTGTGATGATTGACATTTCCCGGTGGTCTGCACCAAAATGTATACTCATTGCTTATTGGTTTTGCTGCATGAATCCTTCCTCCAAATGGATTCAAAAAGAGGACAGACAAGTTCATGGAGACTCGATCCACCCACAGTTGCTGACCAGCGCCCTGAATACAGCTTTTGGCTCAGGAAGTTTTAACCTGCTGATTAGAAAAATTTAGAGATCAGGCATGCATAAAAGTGCTTACTAGTCACGTTCATTTCTTGTGCTTTTCTCTAGACATTCACCACTACCGGTTATCAGAACTGGGGCTCTGAAATAGATAGCCTACAAGCCTCATTCACTATGAAGCTCCTGTGTTCATTCCTGCTCTTCAAATAACTTTTTCTCTCTGGCTTTCTTTGCTCTTGAAGAAATAGATTTGAAGAATTTTGAAAAATCAACATATCGATTTACATTTTTGAAACCGTAGATTGTATTACCAAATGACATAGAGGAATATAGGTGATTATTCAGCTATCTAAGTGCCGTTTGCATGAAACTTTTCCTGAGAAAAGAAATCCAATCTATTAATATTTCACCGTATATAGGATTCATTTCTTGCATGGAATATATTGAGTTGTTGGCGGTTTTTAGTGTGAACTTTTCTTCTGGTAAGTTTGCCATGTAAAATGGAGCAGTCCACCATAATCTTAGGACCAGTTCGGTTAGGTGCTAAACACTTACTGGTGTTGGCAGCATCAACATATTGTAAAGTTGAATCTTTTATTTACATAACAAGCTTGATATTTGATTAAGTTTATCATTAGATCACTAAATGTACTTAAAATATTGTGGCTAATATTAAAAGTGTCATAGAAATTAAAACTTTTAAATGCTACTGAATCACGTGGTCTCCTGACCTCCTGCTTATCACAGACTGTTACTTTTAATCAGAACTTCAAAAGCTTGCAATAGGCCAAAATGTTTTTGTTTCATCTCCCCCTCCCTACTGCTTGAAGCCCCCTGTGTGGTAGAAGACAGTGTAATATTTGCCTGTGCTCTAACCTACTATTTGCTTCTGGTTTCTCCTACTTTCTAGAACCGTTTCCCTAAATCTGTATTGCCTTTCCAAGTTAAGAGAAATATTTAAAATAATCTGTTAATTTGAAGGGGGTTCTTTTTGTAAAGAAAGGTCTTCACGTGGAAGGGAACTTTGGTGCAGGGCTAAAAGCTTTTTTTTTTTTTTTTTACAGGCAGCATAAACTTGGAGGGGCAAAGCCTGAGAGCAGTCATTTGTTTTCTCTGGGTTAATGGCTTTCAGCTGGATGTCTGTCTGCTGAATAATGACTGAGCTGCTACATCAGCCAGTCTTTTCCACTGCAAAATATGTGTTCAGTTAATGGCATTGACATATTGGAAGTTGGAATGAGCCTCCCCACTTGAGTTGTTCAAACACGATACATCCTACCAGAGTGAAATTAAATAAGGAGATGTGACAAAAGAGGAGGATTCAAGGAAGATGATAGTGTGTTCTGAATGTGCAACATCAAAGAGACTTTGGTTTTGACATCACTTGTGCCGCTCGTTATTTAATCATTCCCATCCCGAGTATTTATTTTCTAAAGGGAAAAATTGGGTTTTAGATTTTGAGTCCCATGGTTTTGATCTTTAGTATATACTTGTACAACTGAGTGATGTGGAAAAATAATAAACAGTAGAAAGCTTGGAGTACTCTCTCTAAAATTGCTGAGGACAAAATTTGAGAAGTACTTAAGCAGCATGTAAAATTTTCAGGTCCCTCTCTCATTTAGTCATGAGATTAAGTTATCTAAGTCACAGAGGCACTTCTAGAAAATATCCTGATGTTCTGCAGCAGGGATCAGTGTCTGGACACATGGATACAAAATAAGTATCTTGGCTATACCACGAGATATACTGGTTTGTTAAATTGCTTTTTTTGGTGATTACAGTCGGGAAAATGCATTGCTAGCAACTAACAAGGAAGCAAATAGCCTGTAACAATACAAGGACTGATTTGAACAGTTATTGATTTGATTTGGTTTTGCCTCTCAATACTGTTTTTGTAAGCTGAAGTCCTCTGCCTGCCTCCATGTTCCTTGCCCTTCAGTGCTGCTAACCTGCACAATGGAGGCTGATTGTACTGTGAAGCCTAAAACTGGTTGTTATTATTATTGGTGTGGTAGATTTCCATTTAGTCAGGCTAGCTTTTGCTAGGCCCCTTTTGTTTCGCGCTCAAATGTTTCCGACCCCACCTGCCAGCCTCCTAGGTGGGCAGAGGTATTCCAGATAATGTGTGCAATGGCATTAAATGTGCAAAAAGCGGGAGTGGGAACTCACGAGGTCCCATGTGAAAGTTCGTTGGCTGCCCAAAATTGCATTCCAGAAACGACAAAAGCTATCAGTCTTGCGGGTGCAGACCCTTTTGATTCGCTGACAGTAATAATTCCACCCCTAACTCTTTGGTAATGCATTAGCATTAACTGTAATTTTTGCCTTTAGACAGGCTCTGCAGTACAGCATGACGGTTCCTACCCTGTAATTGTAGGATCCTCATTAATCAAAAAGAATATTATGACATTGTGAGCTCACAAGAAAGACAATTCATGACTGACACAATAAAGGCCTAAATTATGCTGCTTTGATGATTAGAGGTGCAAAATTGCCTTTTTATATTTTTTCTCTTGTGAAAATAGGATTTAGCAGCTGTAAGAAAAAACTCTGTATAATGAAAGTAGGAGTGTTTCAGAAGGAAGCAACACCAGCTCTATCTAGAAAAGCCCTTTATTTCAAAAGGAAATTAAAATTTCAAAGCTGTTTTGGTAGTGCTTTTTTATTGATAAACCTGAATTTAAATCGGGACCTTGAGGAACAAATATGTGAGAAGCACATTGCTGTAGCACTGTGTTTAGTAGTCTGCTGCTGTTACCCTTTAAAATTACAGAAATTTATATATGGTTTTGGCCAGCTTCCAAAATGTGTTTTGACATATACAAAATGATTAATAGTCAAACACAACTCATAAATTGAATGCAGTTATATATATTCTCCTTTGTTCGTAAGGAGCCAGAGATTCTGAGTGATAAATGAAGGAGAGTGGGAAAAAAATATTAAAGCCAAGTTTCTTCCACCGAAGGTATGTAGGCAAACCCACTGAGTTCCTAGAGCAAACGTGAAGGCTGTTTCAATAAGCATTGATTTAAGAGAAGCCTTAGTCCAGAGGGAACTCTTGGGAAGAGCTGACATCCCCTAAAGACAGAGGACTGAAGGGGTGCTGAGTAGGTGGTGTGCTCCCAGGGGAGGACCTTGTCCCTGTTTAGTTGTGTGTGATGGGCCCCGTGCGTTCTGAAGTGCTGTGATTAATGGGAAAATCAATCAAAACAGTGTTTTCTCTCCAGAGATTCCTTCCTCCAGAACAGACGGACTGGCAGCACTCGTTAGCCAACTAACCAATAACTTAAATGAGTGTTTAAGACTCTGGGAAAGTCCCCAGAAGTGCCTCCTGAGTTGGGCTCCTCACATGCGCGGGAGTTACATGACTTATTCCAGGCACTCTTTTCTATCCATAGGTATTTACTCTCATTTTTAAGTATAGCCCTGACTGCTAAGATAGCCAGATTGCTTCTGAGTGTGTTAGAAACGACTCCTCTCTCTTTTCTGGAAAAAGAGATAGTTGAGGAAATGAGAGAAAAATGTTCTCTCTGAATATTACCCAAATCCTCATCTCTTCTCCAGGTAAAGCATTTTACATGCTGCCCCCATGTCGTTGCTTTTGTTTGCTTGAGACTGTGATGTGTAGGATGGTCAAAATCAGCCATGAAGCTGATGAGAAAAATGGTAGTTTTTGTTAAAAAATATTTCCTGAAATAATGTACATTCCTTCATTTGTGGGGTTTTGTTTGGTTGGTTGGTTGGGTTGGGTTTTTTTGCTGGTTTTTTTTTGTTTGTTTGTTTGGTTTTTTTACATGTATGATTTAAAACAAGTGCTTATACAGTTTCTTTCAAGACTGACCCCATGGCAGTTCATGAAAACTTTGTTTTCTTCGTGTTTCATGCCCTGACCTATATAATACGCGCACACTCTGGCATTACCTAGGAAGTAACCTGAGAGGATACCTGAAATTTTACTTTTCCTTTGAATTCAGGAAGGCTAGACTGAGATTCAGGGATGAATTCACAAAGGCATTTGTCTTCGTGTGGTCACAGAGGAGTGATCAAGTAGGAGCTACTGAAGTGCCAGAGCAAATTAGGTGTGTCCACATTCGGAGTTTCTTGCTTTGCCCTGACTCTTTCTGAAGTGAATCCATCACCTGCCCACCTTGCTGTGCTTGGGTTTGCATCAAGGAGCAATCCCAGAGGATGCAGACTGAACTTTTCCATGAGCTTCGCCCAGAAGTTGAGCTTCAATGGGTTTTCAATACACAAGGCCAGACTGGAGTTAACTTGTTATAAACTTGCCCTGAAATTCACGTAGTGCGGATGTCGGGTCTTGAGCATCAAAGTTTTTGGGCTGTAAATCTATTGCTATGGGGATGTGTTACTTGTTAACAAAGATACTGCTTTGGCTGTTCCTTTCCAACTGAAATCCAGTGGCACTTAGCGGTATCGCAAATCCTGCTAGGTGTCTTTCTAAACACCATTAAGAAAAGAGCCTCAATATCTGAATATTTTTTATACATAACTGGCATTTATTTACATCTCAAATTCTTGTAGTTGTGTTTTTGCTGTCTTCAGGACCGGACCATGGGGAGCAATCTTAAGTCTCAGCCATTTCTTTAGCTCAAGCATTAGTTCATTCTTTCGGGAGGGCTCCAGAAGTGCACAGCATTTGGGCTGTGGGACTTCTGTGCTTGTTTCAATGATTACATACAGATGGTATGAAAACACAGTGGTCCAGATGGTTCCCACGGTATAAAGACAAAACTACATGGAGTGGAGAATTCCTTCTGAGAGATTAAAAAAATGAAAATGTTTCTACTAAACTCTCAGTCCCCCATTTTTTTGTTATAGTGGACCTATCCCAGCAGTAACCGAGTGAGACTCTTGTGACAAGTGGCCAGAGTTGCTTTCTCCAATTCCTCTCCTTAGAGGGAACTGCCGTGTACCATTGCACTGATCTGGGGTCAGAGAAACATGAGACAAAAAGATGGTCGTCTTAGTCTGCTTCACCTTCAAAAGTCCCATGGCAAAGGCCTTTTATTCAAGCTTTTATTTAGAAAGGTGGATTTGCTGAAGGGCCATAGAAACAGTGAAATCTAATCCGAAGATACCTGTAAACCCAAGCCTAAGGTAAAGCTACACAGAAAACATTGTGTACAATACATATGTTTATTAGTTTAAAAACTACTAACAGTTAAATATGCATAGAGATTTAAAAAAAAAAAATCAAATCTCCCAAATGAAAAATTATTTCTGTTATTGGAAATGATGAATTTTTGCTATTGTCCAATTCTGCAGACTTGCATAATTTCACTAAAATAGCCCAAATGAAGACTTACAATGATTGATGGAGTTGTGTTGCTTTTTTTTTTTCCTGTTAGTGGAAATTGGTCTTCCCTGATCTTTTTAACTGGATTGTATGCTGCTTAATGAGCAGTATGACTGATGTCAGAGAGAGATTCACCAAAGTGCTGAAACCACAGAAAGGGCGTAAGAATTCAAACAGGAATGATTCATATTGGGTGGTGGTGGCTGCAGCTGTACAGATGTCTGCTCTCCCCACTTGCCCTTCCAAACGTTGAAATTCAAGCTATATTGATAAACAATTATTGACTGATTTTTTTTTAATGGGTTGTGTCCCTTCCTAATCATGTTCTAGTAATATGATTATTTGATTTTATTCAAATATTGTCATGTATAGTATTAATTTATTAAATGCTATTGTGTACTAATAAACACGCTAACAATAATCATATGCTTAAAATAATAATAACTACAACAACAATGAAAGTAATAATAATAAACAACCAGAAAGACAGCCCAACTGTTTTTATCATCAGTTGGACAACTTTTCTTCTTCTAGGTCTTATCAGCAGTGAAGAGAAGTTAATGAAAACATTTGGAGACTTATTGGTTACAGAGAAGAAATTACTTCCATTATACACTGCAGAATGAAATCCATTTAATCTGTTTTAACTCCTGGCTGCTCAACAACTTGGATGGGTTAAAGATTTCAATCTACATACACAGTACGGGTACTGTTCTTGGTTTCATTAAATGTTTCTGCTTTTCAATAGACTCTGTCTACCTTGCCCAAAATTTAAAATTGGCTTTATGAAAACCACTGCCCTAGTAGATATGCATCTGACAGGAAAGGGCATCATTTAACAACAATTTACAATGATGTAAGTATAGAAATACTAATGGAGGTAATTACTTGCCAATAGCCCTTATTAAAGCTTTGGTATATTAGCCTCCATAATTAGTCACCCTGTATGAGGACAGCATCTGGCTCTTCAAATCTCTTCCCAAGAAAGGCACTGAGTTAGAAGTCCAGGTTTGTACAGACTCAGATTTTTATGGTGTATATATACTTTTTTGAAACCTTAGTAGGGCAAGTTTTTTCCTCATTGTTACTAAGATTTTCAGGTTTCTGTGGATCTCCAGATCTATTCATTTAACTATGATATATTAGCTACCCCAGATTATTCTTACTTTTGTCTTTCTGTCCCAGTTCTTCCTCGTTCCCTGTCACAGCAGGCTCAAGTCTAATTCTGCTTTATGACATGAATCCCAATTACAGCTAATCCTATTAAAAGCTCCAGTTATTTGGAAACATGTTCATTGGCAAGGACTCTAAAATGTAGAAAGTCCTATGAGGACTTTGTGAAGCCTTTGCAGAGATTTTTACTTTGCTCTTTGGTATATCATTAAAAAAAGACCTAATCAAGTAGCTTTTTGGATAATTTTAATGAATTTTTTGAAGTAATTTTTTCCCCTTTTTCCTTTTTTTTTTTTTTTTTTGAGCCCTGTGAAGGCCAATAGCTGGCAACAGCAACTGGACAGATGGGTCAAGCTTGACTTGCCTGTTCATCAGACTAAAGCAATACAGAAATTCAAACTCTGCTACTTTCAGCACAAAGATAGGTTCCTATATTTTCATAACTCAGCAGTCATGCTGAGTTATTTTGCAAATCCAGATGCCTCCATTGTGTATTTTATCTTTCCACAGCATTGCTAAGGATAAGAAAATTATCAGTTCTGAGAAGGGTAAGAGGCAGAATCAGCAGTGAATTTAACGCAAAAAATTGCAATACGGATCTCACTTGCAGAGACCTGCCTTGGAAGCACTGTGTGACAATCACAGGCTTTTAGCCACATAATTACTGCTCCAGAAGCTTCATTAACTCATTAACAATTTCTATTGTCCTTCTATTGTAAATATATATTTTTTGCCATGATAAATGTATTTTATGAAATTTCATAATGGAGATAGCAGTTCATCATGCAGTAAAAGATTTGCTAATATCTAGTCTTGCTGAAATAGCTAATTGAGTTGAATTATCATATTATATTAACAGCATTTGAGAATTTAAATAAGGAATTCTTGTCCATACAAGAGTGGCTGTTATTCAGAATTTGTGTGCTGTCAGCTAGAATGCCCATTTAAATGGTTGAGCATAAATAATTTTAGCATCTTTTCTTTGTCTCTTTCCCCTTCTCTGATGTGACCTGGGTAGTGTCAGGAAAGAATGGATTTAAGAGATATGTCCTTCTGCTGCAGTTTGGAAAAGGAGTGAGAGAGAGGTGTTTTTCCATGTTTTCAATTTAGTTTTTACTTCTAGCTTGCCCATCTGAAAGCACATCACATTTACTGATGTAGTTTTATCTAAAAGGTAAGTTTTAAATCAAACTGCTCCCAAATAGTCTTTCTTTCTTTCATTCCATATTTTAAGCGTAAAGTGTTTTACATTAGAGATGTTTTGTAACCCCCCCATTTATTTATTTAAATCCATTTTGTGACAACGATATGTGGAAAAAAAATCTTAGATAATGACATCCAAGCTTGGTGATAGTGATAAAAATATAGTCATTTTGAAGTTCTGAAACTCATAAAATTGCCACATCTAGTTTATTCTGCACTCCCCAGAGCATTAAGCTGTTTAGCACAAATCTAATTTCCCACCAAACAGCTCAAGGCAGTTAGTGCTCAGTTTGGTTCCAAAGAATTAAACACACTGTTATAAATTGTGATAGTCTGTGTGACTCTGTAGAGAAACCCATTTTCCAATGTATGTGTACCAAGCATAAGAAAATAAGAGGCTGCTGTTGTACGAGGGGTGATTACAATGGAAATAACGGTGAAATTAAAGGATCATTTGCTTCAAGGCTAATTAATAACAATTAATAAGAGAGAAAGCACTTAGAAAGCTCAGTGAATGAAGGACAAATTGAAGGAATTCACAGGAAAAAAATATTCAATGACCTAACCCTTACGAGGTGTAAATCTTACCATGGATACGCAGCGGACTACCTCTTTTGAGTCTAAATTTCTCATGTCACAGTGATGCGGCGTGAGTTGGATTTTCTAGGACACCTAATCTGTCGCTATCCAAAGTCAGGAAAGGGTCTGTGGTAGTTGGGACGTCAGTGTATTAACCTGGACAAAAGAGGACAGATGAGCTGAGAAACTCGGTTCTGCAGTTCTGCTATATGTGTAGCATAAAAAAGTATCAGGGACTCTGGAATCTGTCTCAAATCATACAGGGTGTATGGGCAGAGAGATAAGAATTTCAATTTTCTATATTCAGAGCCAAAAAGAGCCCAGGAGACCAGCATGGCAATAACATGAAAATTGAAATCGAAGTTTTGTCTCCAAATTGCATTCCCTGTGACCTTTAGGAAGGAGGGGGAAATAGTGAGGGTAACTCACTATTATATAATAACAAATTACTCTATGTATTATATAGTACACAAGTAATTGTGGCCATTACACCATCATAGAAAATTTTCATAGATATCTTCAAACCTACATTTCAGAAGGAAAAGTTCAAAAAAATTCAGAAACTTAAAAAAAAAAAATATCTGTGACTTAGAAACGCCTTTGAGAAGTTGAGGGGAGTTTCATCACTGACTTCGGCAAGGATTAAAACCAGGCAATTACCCCAACTGTTTGTAATGAAAGTGCTCTTTTACATGTCTGAGTTCTCTGTCTGGGAAGAATAAGCAGAGGGATTTTGGCTGTGGGACCCAGGGATCTCCAAAAGTCAAATGATTGCTCACTGTCAGGATGCCCTTTTAAAAGGTTACCTATAGGGGAGCTTTTTTTTTCCCTGTCCCTCACTTCGGGACGCCTCTGGTAAGCTCTGCTGGAGGAATTTTTCTCAAGACGTTCTGTAACACACCTGCTTCCTCCAAAAGACAGTCTGGTATCTCTAGATTTGCTGAAGGTGTATTTTCTTTTTCCCAAAGGAAATGTGTGTTTCACAGCAATAGGATCCAGATTAAGAGTATACTGCCTGTCTGAGGGAGAAGTCATCCAGACCTCAAGAGATTTGGAGATTGCCTTACAGAGCGATGGTATGTACCTTCATTGCCGTTATTTATATCACACCAGTCCCTTGATATCAGAGCTGCATTGTGCTAGACATGGGAGGAGACAATCTTCCTTTGAAGAACTGATGCTCTGAAATCAGGAAGGATGAACCAGAAGGGAGGATGTCCCTGGGGTGACGTTACATGCCAGTGATGGAGCTGACATGTGAGCCTTGTGCTGTAAACCTCCAGGTTTAGTTCCTGTGTTCACTACTGTGCCCGCAGTGAAACTGTGCCTTCCTCTTTTAGCCCTTGGAGGTTTAAGCCAATTTTCAGCAGGTCCTGTGTTACTGGGTGCGTGGGTGAAATTCACTGGTGTGCTGAAAGGCAACCCGAGACTGAAAGACCATCAAAGTCCCACTGTTTGAATGCATAAGTAGGATAATTGTATGGCGGATGCTTTGCAGAAGGGGGAGTTTTGCAAATCCTGTGGATCAGGCGAAATTCTTTGAATGTATTCTTGTTCTTTGATTGTTTTTCCCTGACTCGCTTCCTTCTCTGTGTTGTTCTTCCTTAGTTAACCTGCAATGCCTAGTGCAACTTCATAGTGTTTATTAATCTTACAGGCAGGGAACGCAGCGTTCTGTTTTGTACCATACGTTTCGGGTTTCTAATGAATCCAGTGAGTTTCAGCTTAATGCAGCTGAATTCCTAATATTCGCAACAGTAAGCAGCACTGCTAACACGCTTCATTGCTGCTTCTGCTCCAGCGTCAAACTCCTTCCAGGCCAGATGGGCACTGCGCATGTAGTCCCGCACCACACAGAGCAGTCAGATAAGTACCTCTGTTTGGGGTGTATAAAATGGAAGGTCACTGAAGTTAAGTCTTTGGACTTTATTTCAATTTGTACAGGAGTTTTCAATGGTGGTTTTTTAGATTTTCCATCAGAAATAATCTGTCACAGAGAAGAGTGTAAGAGAAAGTCAAGACTTTGATGGACACAGACGGCATGAAGCTTATAATTAGTTTCTTGTTCCTTAATGTTTTTCTCTTCACTTTCTTCTGGAAGTTTTTCTCATAAGCAGATACTTCATAGCAGGGAGCCTCCGTGTTGTACTGGAATATATGCTGTCAAATGTCAAAGAAAATACACATAAATTCCATTTTAAAGCTAACCCAGGATGTCATCTGGAGTATTTACTGTATAGATTGTCACTGTTGGTGTCTTTATATTTCTTCTCAATCTTGCCCTTTAGTAGTAACAAAGGAACTGGGTGAAGGCTGAGTTTTGCTCTTTGCTGGTGTATTGTCCATAAAGCTAGAGAAGTGGTGAATCTTACACTAAAAAGAAACAGTTTTATTTTCTTGGTGATGCATTTCCTAAGTTATTTTTGAGGATAATTATGTTGAAATGTCAATGTCTAATCCATTCTTCCACTGTACAGCAGGAATAAAAAAAAAAAAAATAGTGCCAGACTGTCTGATCTCCAAACACTCTGCCTTACGGTCAGAATTGAACTGCCTAATTTCTGCTGGTATCCTTGAACTTCTGGCTTTTACCAGTCAGGTGCCTCTGGCATCTTGGAACAGCAATGAACTTAAGTGGTGTTTAGGCAGTCTTAATGTTGCCCCAATTACATTCAAACGAGGAGCAGGCTTTCTGAATGCTGCACACCTTCTGTGAGCCCTTAGAGTGAAGTTTTTAAAAACTCAGCTCCCTATTTCTGACAGTCTTGCCTCTATAAATAAGGCTTGGGAGGTGAGGCGTGGGGGTTTTAATCAGATGATATGTGGAATGGCAGCAAGAGACAGAGGCTGAGGTAGGCAGACCGGCTGTGGACTGGGGTGGAACCACGCTGGACTGGGGGACAAGGGTGCTCGGGGCGCAAGGGTGCTGAGCAGCCAACTCCGGCCAGGCACAGTCAATGGGAAATGTCTGAGCTTGAAGGGAACGCTGCTGCCTCTGGCATAGGAGAGTAATGGATTAAGACCACCAGGCACCTGGGAAGGTAGGACTTTGAAATGCTCAGAACCCTTGTCCGCACTGTGTATTACAGCGCAGGTTTTTTTCAAACTGGGCTTTCTGCTGGTAGTGCTGGATGCCTGAGGGTAAATCACGTTTGCATTTTGCCACTTGCAACCTAGGTGGAAAGCCTTGTCTTTAGATGCCTGGTTACCTGACCGAAGGTAGCCTTGTTTCTGCAAAGAACTATGACTGCAAAGAAATGGCAGAGGGCATTTCTTTCAAATGCAATATTGTGGATGAAAGAAAATAAAGTAATAGGAAAGGAGAGTCAGTTCAAAATCTGGAGTCTACAGTTTTATGGTGTTATAGTTAGGAGAGAAACTTTGTCTCTCTCTTTCTGGAAGATGGAGGCCTGCTGAAATGTGATTGTACGGGGTGGAAAGTGAGAAGAGGGAAGAGGGGGTGTTTTGGGGCACTGATGTTCTCTGAATGCATAGAGTGCTCTGTGGAAAATAAAACAATCAGGTTAGCACACGATCGGCTCTTTGACCTTTCCATTCAACAGACCAGGCATGACAGAACAATAATAATAATGAAGGCTTTTCGAAACTCTCTTGAATTGCAAACTTTCATTAGCCATACTTCGGTCTAAGTAGTTTAAATCTCCCTCAGGGACCACTGCTTTATTCCAGTTGATTAAGCACGCTTTGTGCTTGCCTCCAAACCATTCTTTTTTTAAGAAGATATTACACAGTTCTGCTTAATAATATACTGTGTGTTTCTTTACAGTATATAACATTAACAGGCCACAGCACTAGCAACATCTCGTAACATTCCCCATTCTGTATTGGCTCTCTTTCCCTAGCAGGTATATTTATCATTTCTACCACTCTGACATTTCCAGCTCTGCTTCCCAGGACCATCTTCTTTCTCTTCTCTTCTCTCAGTAGATTAGTTTGCATTCTTCAGGATTAAAAAGGTTTAGAAAGCAACGGGGAGTTGGCAGGAAGAGCACGAGTTGTTTAGAAATGTCAAAAAGTGTCAAAGCGGCAGCCATGTGGGGGACAGCAGCACTTTTCAATCAGTCCGCGCCAGAAATAGCATCCCTAAGAAAGGGCCAGGGTGTGCCACGGAGATGGTAATAAAACTTCTGTTCTGAGCCGAGAAGGGAGAGAGATTTTCTCACTCCTTGAGGCAACCAAGGCCCAATAAATCAAGTGGCAGAACTTACAATATAATAAATAGCCAACCTTACAAAAATAGCTCCATAGGGGTGTCTAGAGGGGAGGACAGATACAGCAGGATAAGATGGCTCGTAGCTGCGTGTTTCTTTCCTTTCGATTAATTCTTTTTCACCTTTCTGTTTTCCTCTGCTGTTTTTGGCTCTCCTCCTTTTAGAAAGCACGCAAGACTTACTCCTAATGTAATAAACTATAGTATGTCCCTCCCGTGGCAAAGATTAATAACAGTGCTATTGCTTGGTGTGGCATAGCAAACAGCAGCAGTATCTTGACAGGCCTCAGAGTTAATCTCTCTGCACTTAGGCTTCAGGTATAAATTCTTTGTAGTAGTGAATTAAATCCCCTGCCTCTCCTGTGCGATATGTATGTTGGTTGTGGCTCTTCCACAAGCGATAAATGGTGCGTGGAATAGTTTGTGGTTCAGCGTGAGTATGGCTTGGTGGGAAAGGGAGAGAAGGGAAGAAAACCAGTGAAGGACCCAAGAAGGTCCCTAGAAAGCCAAATGGGCATCTGAAGCTTAACCAGATCTTTTGCTTTGCCAGACCCGATTCCTCACAGCTCTGATGGAAATAGGCCATTTCTGTCTGACAGTCTCATCCTCCTACCAACAATTTTCCTCCTTCACTCACTCCATCACCCACTAATTCACCCTCTGCCTAGTGCGAGTCCCATTACAGGAGAGAGTGATGCAACCATCATATTTATTTGGAGGACAAAGTCTTGTTTATATTTCATCTGTAACTTGGGCTCACCCATTCCAGGGATCTGGCAGAAGAGCTGCCTCAACTTTTTGCTCTGAATGCTGTCCCTGTTTCTTACTTTTTAAGAAAATCACAACTCAGTTGTTTTATTCTCCTCTGGGTGAGTGCCATCTGTACTCAGCATATAGGTTTTAGCTTGATAAAGGCTTGGAAATAGTCTGCTTCAAGCGTTTAGCATCTACAGATTCTTATTCAGGGAGGGGTGTGATTTCTCGCTTGTTCTGGGTAGAATAGAGGCTGTCACCTGATTGGCTGATTTAGGGGAAGCTTGAATATTAGACTAAGGATTTTTATTATATCTTTCCAGAGGAAAAGGCTGACAACTGTCAGTGAAAATGTCACAATTTGCAGACACTTTCCTTGGCTAGAGGGTAGTCGGCCAAATGAGGTACTCAGATATTTTTCTACATATCCTAGCAACACTGCTTTAGATCCTCAACTTACAAAATGCAGCCCCAAGTCCTGCAAAGATCTATATAACTGTTTAATCTTGCCATCAAGTTAAAGTGTTCTAGGCTAAAGACATGAAGCTAAATCTTTGTAAGCTGTTGCAGGATCAGAGCACAAGAGTGAATCCATATATTTTTAAAAAAACTTTGGCGGTGTAAGAACACTCTTATTCCCAGAATCTAGATGAGGCTGAGAAAAAAGGAATGAAACAGAAAAAGAATATTTTCTTAGAAGATCCATTATCCCAGTACAAACCAAAAGACAAACCTCTCTAAAACAGTCATTGGTTCAGACCTATGAGCAATCAAGTCACTCAGTGGGGGATCCATAAAGCAAGAACAGAAGTAAAGACTGCTGAATGGCTTAACTTTGATCCAGGTTACAGAAACTCCTGGAAGAGTTGGCATTTTCAGTCTCAAAGATGATGAGCCATGGCTAATAACTAAGAAACCACTTTAAGTGCTTTCTTTTTCCATCGCTTCTCAGACGTTTTAGCAAACTAGATTTTACAGTATCATCTTTAGGTCTTTCACCATATTTAGGAAAATTTCCCAAATGTCTGCATCGCCAGATAACCATGTGTCTAGGGCTCCCTGTGGAGGAACCGCTTTGATGTACCGCGGGTTAAAGCAGAACTCCTGAACAAGCACTTAAAATGCCCAGGCCTTTTACTTTCCTTTGGAGCTTTAATTCAATAGCTTTAAAAGTAACCCCCTTCCTAACTTAACACACCGTGCTGTCATTCATTCCTTCCCTTTCCCGCGTGCGTATATTTGGAGTTCTTTCTAAACTCTCCCACCTACCCCTGAAGTGTGTCGTGAGTCCAGGAGGCAGCTTGGAGAAGTGGAGATGGGCTACAAGGAGGTGGTACGGATGGGGTAGCTTCGTAAGATTACAGCCGCCTTGTGTGATATGACATGGAGCCCCTCCAAGACTGGTGCCTCTGTCCTGGGACACTGTTCCTCCAGTGCTGGGATAAGACATAGGAATGGCATGGCTTTTCCGCAAGTTAAGGTGGTAGCTCGTTGCACTTTGCATTTTATTGTCTCAGGTTCTGCTTTTTATTCCTGCCTAATGCGGAGCAATCTACATCCCTAGGAACTGGCTGTAGGTTGGGAAGGAGAGTTGTCTTGCGGGTGGGAAGGCTCCTTTTCTCCCGTGAAAGTGCTTGGTGGAGGGAAGCTGCGTTTCATTGCTCCCTTTGTCAGACCGCAGGCTGTGCTCCCAGGTGTTGGGGTCTCCCGTGATGATTCACACGCAGCGCACAAATTATCGTCGTGTTCATCATTTGATCGCTAGTGTAGCCTGGACCGATGGCTTCACATACAGCCTCAGATGTATATAAAGTGTATTTTCTTTGAAGTGATGGTGGAACCCCTGTTATTTGGTTTCAGCGCAGGTGGCCAAGACCTACCCTTCCCAACCTGGCTCTCGCTGCTGAAGGTCCCCGCAGGACAGAGCCTGTCCCTCCGGCTTCCCCGGCCGGGGAGCACCGGCGGAGCTTGGGGGGGACACGGACACACGGTTAGGGTCCCTGGGAGGAGGCACCTCACTAGATGGCAGCAACACCACAGCTTTAGGGAGTAGCCTCTGGGCATCCTTCCCCTCCCCCAGACTGCTCCTGTCTACAACGGCAAGGTAAAAAAAAAAAAAAAAAAAAAATTCCAATAAAATCCTTCTGCTGTACGGGGCTCGACCAGAAAAGCTGTGATAGCTGAATTCTGCACAGCTTCATCATATATATTTGTGGTGCCTATATATATATACACACACACACACACAAGTATACGTATGTATCCATGTGTGAATGTAAAAAAAATATATATATATATATATATGTGCGTGTGTGCGTGTTTATGCCTAGGCTTTTCTTATACTTGGGAAGCTAACAGCCAAGACTGACTGCCCTAGAGTCAAAGGAAAGGGAGAGGCAGAGCTGGAACTGGCCACCTTTGGCTGTGTCCCTCCCCAGTGGTGCACTGCAATGCAGGAACGGCTAATTCTCTCCTCTCCCACAAATCTGTAGGAACCAGCCAGCCAGGAATGGGCCTCATTGCCTGTTCTACTGATCACACTTTGTGGTTAGGAACACTTGGTAAAGGAAGATGCTCAAATTTGGTTTCTTTCTCGGAACCAACCCAGCCAGTTTCCTGGATCGGTTCACAGCTGCAGCCAATTTCTGCTGTTGTAGGATGGCTCAGCTAGTTAATAAATATTGTGCCATACATTTTACTGAGCCCAGGATTAAACATCACATCAGTGTAAGAGAATGTCACTTTTCCTGCCAGCTGCTGGCCATGTCCTCATCCCCACCATGGCCAGTCGCGTATGGTGAGTGTGATGTCCCGAACAGAGAGGCACAGGAGTGCATGCATCAGGAGAAACACAGAGGTTTAAAAGAAAAATGCTTTTGGGTTTGCTTGGCTGTGGTACGCATCCTTGTGGGGCAGTGCAAGGGCTGGAGGTTGAGCATGGCAGGAAGGAAACCCAGAAAAAGAATTTCTCTTAATGAGTCTGTTGGCCTCTCTAAGACAATATAGATAAAAAATACAACCCAGGACAGGGACTGTGAAAAACAACTTCAGCTCTCAAGGTCGCATGTAGCCCTCTACTCATGTGTGCCTGTCAGTCCACTGAGTTTGGACGAGAGCTACCAAGTTTTTGAAAAAGCTGCACCCGAGATTTGAAAACAGAGACTTGCAGTGACCATAGTTGTTACCTGTGTGTTATGAAGGCTATCTGAAGCTAAGAAGGGCAGGTATAGTGCTGGGCCAGTGAATCGGGGTTATTTCCTAGCTGTAACTTATCACCAAGCTGTCCAAGATCTGCTAAACCTGCTTGTGTGAAGCGTGAGAGAAACAAGAAAAGGGCACTAGCCTGGGTATAGGCAATAACCGAGTACCGCTCTCGACATACAGCACCCATATGGGTAGAAACAAGAAATTGCGGAGGCTTTGTAGCACAGCGTGGCCTCGTTGAGGACAAAGATCCGTCGGGACACTCGGGCTCGGAGGGGTTCCTTGTCTGAGGGAGGCCGAGGATGAGGGGCCAGGCTCCCTCGCTGCCCTCGGTACCCCTGCGCGTACGGACCTGCCTGCTCGGCAGCAGCACCGAGCAGCTGCATCAGGCACTTGTGTTTCCCCAGTGCCCCTTAGGGCCCAAAGCCAGTGGGTTTGTATTTGGCTGGGACTAATTCTTTGGGAAAAATGCCCAGACTGCTCTTGTCTTTTGATTTGGTAGCTGCAGTAGTGACAGTGCACTTTCAGTTGGCTGGGTACAGGCACAGAGAAGCATAAAGCCCTTTTTCATAATGTAAGGGTATTGTATGTATGACTTTGTTATATGAGTACATGTGTGTGAGGAGTTCTTGCACAGACTGCTAATCTCTGAGTCCTCCATTAGACTGTTCAGCTGAATGTAATTTGTGGCTTCAGAAGACTAGGTGCATGATACTCACTGGTGTCAGTGCTTGTTTAGAGGTCAGAACTAAAGAACTGTATTCGCACTTGTTCGTTATGTTTTAGAAAATAAAATGTACTCTACATACCACTCTCGGTCCACGGGCTCTGTCTCTACTGCAAGCATAACTAGTAGTGAAACAGCAGTGGTATTATAGCTAAAAATGTGCTTGCGTTTCTATGTCATTATGTTTTAGCTGAGGTGAAGAAGGTCAAGTTGCTGGAAACACTGATTTTCATTTTTTAAGATCAATTCTAAATACTTGGCATAATTTGTAAGGTGTTTCAGTATCTGTGTTAACATGGTTTAAAAATACTGTAATATTGGTGACTTAAAATTTCTCTTTAACTAAAATTTCTGTAATATCTGATATATTTTCAGATTCTCTGACAGTGAGATCGAATGTGTGTTATTCTTTGGTGTGAGCAGGTTGTACAAGTGTTTGTTTAAAGCATGTTAGTTGAATAAATAGTTATTTAAGGTTGGGAAAAATTCCTGTCTCTGATATGGTGCGACAGCAGGTCAGAATTGTTGTTCATGATACAAGATAAAATGGCTCTATCCAGGATAGTAATTAGCTTAAGAACTATACTGATAATTATGTCATGTTTTGTCATGACTTTATGGCTCAATGTCTACCTGATGTCCTGGTTACTACCAACAGATGGACTTGTATCATACAATGAAGACCTTTGTTCTCTTATAGGAAGCAGAGACAAGAAAAGTCAATTAATAGATTTGCTCTTATCAAAAGATCATGCTTATAGAGGATGGTTAAACACTTGCTAAAATGCACATAAATCTGAAAAAAGTACAGAGCACTTAATCTTGGGGCCCATCTTCTTCCCCAACCAGAAGTAGCTCTTGGTTAGCCAGTATTTTTTGTAGAAGTTTATGGGTTATCTACTGCCCTTTACTTAATCCGCATGACATTTTACCAACTGAGACAGTGTTTCATGTCACGCTTACACAAAACAGTCCATGGGGTATACGACCGAGTGATTACTCTCACAATTTCACATGGCAAAGAAGCTGGGCCACATGTTGTGTGTTGATAGGCACTGGAAAATGCAGAGAAGTCTCTCCTGGCAACTTGTGCGGGTGATATGAAAGTGGCAAGGAATCCTGGAAACTTTCCCAAAACTTCTTGTTTATAGATTGTGACAACATGGGGATTCCTACAGTCCTGGACTGTCTCTCTGTCACTTGTCCTTTGCCAGAAGGCACTGGTTAGTGTCTCACTGGAATGACTCTTTCCACGTCTTGGCCCTTGATGCTTTTACCCTTCAAAAGACTTTAGCAGGTTGGTGGGAAACACATCCCAGCTGCTAAGGTACTCCAGACTTGTCTTGGTTTCCAGGCACCGAAGGAATTTTTCTGTAACAGTGAGTTATTAAGATTTTTTTTTTTTTTTTTTGGGGGGGGGGAACGGTTCTGGGAAAGAAATGTGCCTTGTGCTCACAGCATTACTTGAAATCTTCCTCAAAACGTGAAATAGTGTTTAAAAAAAAAAAGTGCATCAACTGCATCAAAGGAGCAATTTCCTGATTACAAGTTTGGAAACACAGCTATAAGAGAACACTATTAAGAGCGGGAAGATGAAGACTCAGCAAGTGCCTGATGTGAATCTCCTGTTCCCGCTGACTCTGAGAGCTCCTCCGGGGCATCTCTCAGCTGCAGGAGCCGAAGGGACACCCCAGCACTGCTGGTCTCCCGGGGCTGCCAGGCACAGCCCCGCTGTAGGGTTTTGAGGACACCTCTGCTCCAGATGTGCTCGCTCAGATGTATGATACTAATTTGAAAGCTAAAAGCCGAATTCCCCCGGAATCAGGTTGCTTAGCTTTGACAGCTTGCTGGAGATGCGTTTTCTTCAAGATAGCCTATGTTCCTCTTTCTCCATGTCCCTCAGCTCCATGAAGGACGTTGCTCTGAGCATATGCCAAGCACGGCTCGGTTTTACTCTCTTGCGTTCTTCAGGATTGGGATAAAAGGCAGTTTCAGAAAATAAGATGCTTCTCTGAATTTATAGATACCTGTAGTAAGTATCCAGGCTGATGCGGCTTGTGAAGTGAAGGGAAATCTGTGCAAGTCTGTGCTGCTGAAGGACGCTGCTTTGCCCCGATCTCTGCCTGGGGGTGCCAGAGGCGTTGTTAAGCTTGGGGATGGGGTTCACCGCTCAGAGCAGGAGGGGGAAGGTTTTGGCCCCAGACCTGCTCATCTGGCAAGGAGGAGGGCAAGAAAGTGGGGCTCGGAGGTGGAGGTGGCTTCACAAGCTCGAAGGAAGCCATAGGCAATTTGATGAAAAACAGGAGGACCCCAAAGTCCCAGTCCACAATCATAGTTAAGAGAAACAAAATAGAGCATTAAAACAGAAGGGCAGAGTTTGTTTAGGAAGGACTGACTAGCAGAAAAGAAGGAAATGAGGTGTGAGCAAAAGGATGCCTACACCAAAATAGTCCAAGATGTGAGGAAAACCAGTCCTCTTGATAGTCTCAAGGTCATGGAAAAAAGAGGAAAGAACATAGATGTTTTCATGGCTAGTTGTCTACTGTAAATCTATAATAAAACATGAATTTGCATCACACCAGAAGGATCAGATGGATGTGGATTTAACCTAGCAAAATTATGCAACATCCAACCGACAACAGAGATTTTTAACTGCCTGTCAGGGACGGACTGCAGCTGGACAGTAGGTATTGTCCAAAATTTTATCAGACTGTGTTGGGATAAACTTTTTTGTATGGATGGGGAACAAAGGAATTAATGGGGACATCTACCAAATTTGATTCTGACAAGAAAGTCTTGCAGAGAACACGAAGGAGAAAGGCAGCAATTAGGAAAGGATGGTTAAAGAAAATCAATTGTAAGAAAGCAGACTCAATAAGCTGAGGAGTTTGATTTATGTCAGATCTGGGGAAAACTCCTTAACAGTGGAGATGGTTAAGTAAAGAGGTAGAGTGCCAAGGAGTGTGGAGTGCCCATTGCTGGGAGGTTTGAGTGGATGAGAAAGCTGAGTTGGGGGCTGGTGATCCTGCTCTGAAGCAGAGGTTGCCCGCTTGTGGCACCTCCTATGCCTATTTTTGATGGTCTGACGATAAAGAGATGCTTATTGAGTTTAGCATGTAAGTCACATCCCTGCTTATGCCTAATTGCCTATAATAATATTCGGTATTCCTATGAATGTAACTAACTGCTTTGTAAAGCACTTTGAAACATCAGATTACATGAAAAATGTCATTAGCATGTAAGTTGCTCCCTCACAATAAACACCATTAAAAAAAGTAGTAAAGTTGCCAACATTTTATCTGATATCCCTAAACTGTTTTTTTTTCCTCCACTGTACTCACCAACTGTTGTTTTTCAGACCACATTTGATGAAAAGACAAGTCACTATTAAAATATATATTTAGGGAAGGGATAAATCCATATTAAAGCAGTTGAAGAAAAATGCATAGCACATTAAAAGAACACCATAAAAAGTGGCCTGGAATAGTATGGAAATGCCTGACAAATGTGAGTCTGCCAACATGGAAGGATACTTTTAATGCATTATTTATAGATATTGCTTTACCACCACAAGCCATTGAGATCAAGGTCACCCAGTGGACTTCTGGGCAATGGGTCAAGACTTGAGAGGCAATATTGATAACAGCAGCTGACAGTTTCTTGGATACAGCTGGTATTTTTCTAAGCAGCAGCATTTTCTAACTTCTAACGAACAATGGAATTCTGTTTGCTGTGAAACTGCTCAAGTCTGTCTTGGTCACAACTCATTAATTGTGGTCAGTCCTAGGCTTGGTGTAACTGCTCTCCCTCTTCCCTGCATCTTCCTGTAAATCAGCCATGTAAATGCATCTAATGAATACAACAATTCTAGGTGGTTTTTTCTTGTTTTGTTCTTAAGTTCCCCAGACCCTGGCTTTCCTTTCTCCCAGTTCTCTGCTGGTCGTATTTTCTAATATTTTGAAGTCCCAAAGCCGAACACTTTCCATGTGCTGGGATCAACAATAATAAAATGTAAGCTGTGACTGAGGAAAACATAAATAGTCTCTGTGACTCCCAGGACAATGATTTCTCTGCCTGGTTTTAAAGGTTTCCACTCCCTTTATAACCTGTTCTTCCTATTGATTGTCATGACTTGTGTGGTTTTGGTTTTGTTTGGTGGGGTTTTTTGCTGTGTTGTTTTTTTGTTGTGTATGGGATTTTTTTTCTTAATACTATTTAACATGATTTCTTCTCAGGGCAAGATGGAAGGAAAAGCCATTTTGATCTCTTTAGCCAAATCACATTCTTATTTAGCAATCCAAGTCGCATCTCATAAGGTGTGCTGTGAGATTTTTTTTTTTCCCCAAAATGCTTTTGCCTGACAAGGCCTCCTGACCATGTAGAAGCTTCCTCAGGCTTCTTGCTTGGAGGCTCTTAACTTCTTCCTGACCTGCTCCTGTTCCTTCAAGGATCAGTTCTTATTGCTTGCCTAGTCCATTGGTTTACAGCCTAAACCAGTTAGTAAACTGCTGATGGAAGGCTTGATCAACATTTTATTAATTCCTTTTTTGTTGATGTTGTTGTTATTCCATTTGTGTGTTTCTCTTACTGTTACATTTTCAGTGGTATTAAACCAGCCATGTTTCTATGTTCATTTTGTATTGGATAATGCATCTTCCTTTCCAGAACCGTCCATCAGATTTTGTTAACATAAATAATGATTTTCATTGACAAAATAAGCAGCAAAACCAGGTGACCTCTTTTTAAGAAGAGACTAATGTACTTAAATAGTGTGAATTTTCTTCTGACCGGACTGCAAACTAGCTCAACATCTAATTTTAAGAAAGAAAAAATCTTGAAAATAAATTACCTCTTATAATCCCCATATTTCTTTAAGAGACTTTGGAAGCACTTCATTCAAAGTAATAATCCCTAAGAGTAACCAGAGTGAGGTGAAAATTGATGGATTCTCTCTGTACTTGCTTTAATCACTAGGAATAAACTACAAGATTATACAAAGAAAACTGAAATCTGGGCACTGCATCTGCCAGAGCTATGAGTTTCCATTAGCTGCCAGACATTGTGGCATTTTTTTCTCCTAGTAATAGTGGTGTAAATTATTATTGAAATTGCAGGAGTTGCACTGAAATTAATCTGGTATAATCTAGTGCAGACTTCCTCTCCTTCCTTTTCTGAAGCAATTTGGTTCACATAATGTATATACAATAATTAATTTAAACTAACATGGAATAACCCATTTATCCTTGAAAGGATTTGGGATTAGAAGACTTCTAGTCCAATTTTCAGGATGATTTCTGTTTATATGGCAAAAACACTTGCACAAATAAGCTAGAACAGCAGAAAAAAGAAGAAACTCCGCCAACTGGACTTTGAATAGTTGTTTTGTAAAAGTTTGGTGCACAAGTTTTTTTTTATTATTTGATATTGAATTACTTCCCTGTATTAGTTAAAAAAATATCTTTGGTACTCCATGATGGAGGACATGGCTCTAACAGTCAAAAATGTGATGTCTGTAGTCTGCAGGCATTGCTGTGTGTTGTGCTACTCATCGATCAGTGATTTTGTATTGCTGCGGATAAAATCAATATTTGTCACTTGTAAACTGTAGCTTCTAATCCAATATTTATGTCAGTTTTAATGACTAGTGGCTACGTGCATGTCTACAGGAGAGAGGGCTCTCCGTTTGCTGGGGCAGTGGGGATCTGAGATTGCCTGGAGCAAAGCATTGATCATCTTGGTACCACTGGGCTTCGTCGGGGATTTAGTGTAGGGATGCTTTGGTATATCTGTGAAGAGATAGGGTGGGTGCAGCCATAAATTTTGGGTCCAGATCCTTGGCTATGGTCATGAAAGACCAGGGCTGGCTCCCCCAGAGCCCCGCGGCTCTGTCTGCAGCACGCCCCAGCTTTTGGGGAGGGTTTAATTTGATTTGGCACAATGCAAATGCACGGAGCTCGCCCCGGCTGGGCACGGCAGCAAGGCGAAGAGGTCGTATGGAGATGCTGCGTGCTGGGGTACGCAGACAACGCTCCCGGTGGCATCAGCCTGGACCCCATGTTCTCAGCTGGATTTACATCCAGGTGCACACCCAGAGCATCTCTTCGCTCTTCCCTCCGCTTTGGGGATGCAATGCGGAGACACCAGCCCTGGGTCTGCGTGGGCATAGCCGACATTGAGCAGTATTTATCTACTCTGGTGCCATGCTGTGCCAAATCTGCTGTGCTCTCTGCAGAGCTGAGCTGGCTTGGGAGCAGTCTGCCTGTGTTTACGTGGCACTCACACCTGCAAACCTGAGCAAGCGAAGGTGGCCCTGCAACTGGGACGCGAGGATCCAGCTGTGGGTAAGAAGGAGTTAACTACAGGTCTTCATGTGCTGAGGAATAAAATGTCCAATCCAGGAACTGCTTAACAAAATGTATTTTAAGTGGCAGGTCAGAGGTAGTGATGAGTAACACCTACATCATCCCGTAGCGCATCATCCCAGCACTGACTCTATGGTCTCCGAGCCAAACCCTGGCTTTCCCCACACACCTGTGTCAGGAGACTGCATCATCTGACATCAAGGATTGTTCCTGCAGTATTTCTTTCCTATATTACATAGAAATCAAGGACCTGCAAAATGGATGGCACCTACCCGAATATTTCTTTTCCTGTATCTTTCACAAGTGATTTCCATCCTAAAATTCTGAGGCTTGAAAACTTGCTGGTAAAGAAAAGGTGAACCTTTTCAGCTGCTTATTTATGACACCAAAGAGGAACACGTCCCTTTGCCCAGTGTTTAAATTAACCTTGCTCAATTTAATTCTTGCTTTTAATTTTGTTCTGACATTTGTATGAATTTTTTGACGTAATTTGGAAAACCCGGTTATCAGGCAGGACTGTATAGTGAATTTGCTGATTTTCAGTAGAAGTATCAAATGTTCCTTCACTGTTTGCAAGGCGATGCTCTCTTCTTCACGATCCTGCCTACCATGAGCACGGCAAACATCTCTGCTAACCACTGCAAAGGAAAAACATTCAGGATAATTTTCAGCTTGTTTTGCTCTAATTGATTTTATACAGTTTGCTGGGTATAATTACTTTTTCATAATCAAGTCTTTTTTAAACAAAATCATATGTAAAAATAAATCCAAGTTGTCTATTAAAACCTGAAATTTGAATGAATATATCCAAGCTGAAAGCACAAGGCTTACTTTCCAAACTCTCTGGAGCCGCACTCAGCTGTATGTCGCTGTGGGGAAGAAGAGTTAGCTTTAAACTGCTTTTATGCCTTTCTAATCCCAGGGCCAACTGGGAACCATGCTGGTCCCTGGCCTCCTTGCAGTAACGTCTGAGCTCTTGTTCGTGCCTCAGTATCTGTGACTCCCAGGAGGCTGATGTCCTGGAGAGGTGTATAGTATTACCAAGGTGTGGACTCTCTCTTCATCATGTCTCTTGCAGTAGAGGCTAAAAGAAAGATTTTTCTGTCGTTGGGAGTCATGCATGTGCAAGGTGAGGTGTTCTCCAGCTGAGCTGGCTGCTTTGTGCTCTTGGCGAAGCACAGAGCATGTGGGACAGGACAGGGGTACGAGGATAACCCTCTGCTGCACAGCTAGGTGTGCTAGCTGAACACGCAAAGCATTGCTGCACCCACGCGTTGCATGGGAGACCTCGGTGAGAATTCCTGAGAGGAACTAGGTTTTGCAGAAAGTTGAAGTGAATCCTACCAGAAGGAGTGGCGTAGTGGCTGGTGGATGCTGGAGTGAGTCAGTGAAATATGCAGGTAGGGCGATTGCAGTTCCTGGAGATGATATTAAGTACAGGTTGTCATTTGGACCTGCAACATTGTGGAGTCATTCCTATTTTTCTCTTTTTTTTTTTAGATCCACATTCCACCATCTTTGTTTCACTGTATTTCAAATACTCCTGCTACACCAACGTATTTAAAAGAAGTGAAATTCATAGAAATTAAAAAGGGGAAGGGCTGTTAAGTTTAGATGGAGTGTTGAATCAGAAAACAGAGCTCATTTTTTTAGTCCGAATTTTAATGTTGCATCACTGGTCTACCTATAATAAGAGCATAGGATTCGTTCCTATGCCAAGGCAGATTTATTCTGCTGTACTATACATTCTGGTGTACTTTGTCCTGTCTATATGCAAATACCTTGAATGATGATATTTCCATCTATACTCTCCAGAGATTATTCTGTGGGCTGATACATTGTGTTGTTAATGCATATTTTTTCCTAACAAATAATTCTGCATGAGGTTTCCTTCCTTTCTTTTTTTTTTTCATTGTATCTATCTCCAAATCTTTTCCTCTCTTTGTGATTATTCTTGGACATTTTATCACGTATATTTGCTATAGCAGGAAAGAGATCACTTTGAGAGTAGATATCCTATAATAACAGAGTGGACATATATTTCCTATGCTTGTGGTGGAACAGCTAATGGCTAAGTAGCCGATAAAATGTGCTCTATTCACTACTCATATTGTACCCACTATGTCTATTTTTAAAACCGTTGACGTCTTTCCCACCAACCATGTTGCTCTTGCAGTTCTTATAACTCTTGGGGATCCCGAATGGAGACATGCCAGCTGCAACACGAAGGCAGGACAAGATGAAGGTCTTGTTCCCAACCATGCTCTGAGGCAGGAGACTTCCAGTGTGAACGGCGAAGGGAATGCAAGGAAAAGTAGCAATGCTTTTTACTTACTGAGTCTGAGCTCTGATGTTTAGCACCGTAAGTCTGGGTCCAAACCTTTTACCTTATGGCCCGTTAAAGGTGTGACAGCTGGTGATACTATTGCATTAACCATGAGCTGCCTCTCTCTGCAGTAAGTGGCTGATGAGTCTGGGTGGTGTGCATTTAAACACCGAACAGACTGGCTATAGATAAATATATACAGAGAACTTTAAAACAGCAAGCTCAGAAAAGATGAGTCTGTGACATTGTTGAGGAAGGATTTCAATTGATATGAGACTGACTGGCATGTGATTTAACTCAAAGTCTGTGTGTTTGTTAAGCTTGGGTTGAGGGGAGAGAAATGTCCTTTGCAAGGAGCTGGACTCCCTCCAAGGGACAAGCACTGTGGCTGAAGTTGTTTTACTTGCTGGAGCTTCAGAAGAACAAAGCAGGGAGCCGGAGACACTCCTGGGTACATTTTCCATCAACACTTTCAGGTAGAGAATAATGGGGTCAATCCAGACGCCAGGGACTAGACTCCAGTTAAAAGCAGCTGGAGCTTTTTGCTTTGATTATTACGTTAAGAGTTAAGTGTAAGCCAGCTAAAGAGTGGATGTTTGAGCAGTGGCTGACCCGTTTGGCAGGATGGTTGTAAAGTCAGGACCATCTGAAAGTGAAAATAAGCCATCCATGTTGGATATGACAGAGGAAGAGAGCTTGTGAAGGGTGTAGAGGATAGATAGCTGTCGTCAAAGCAGCTTCAGAGAGTGATGTTTGCAGTAGCATTCTGCAGAGAACTCGGCTGTGCCAGATGATATTGTTCGAGGTCAGGCATTTTTCAAGGAGAGTGAAGCTAGACGTGGCGTGGGGGGAGTTTCACCACTGCAGCTGTGTAGGAGGAGAAAAAAATCCAGATGTTAGTACTGGGACTCGAACTATAATAATCACCGTAAGGCTGAACAGGCTGTCATCAAAAGGGACACCCCACTGCACGTTCCTCCCAATTCCATTAGTTTTCATAAAGCCATGCTGCCAGCAGGGTTGGGCAGCCGATCCAGCTCAAACCTCACCCAGGGAAATTGAGTTATGCTTTTTGTGGCAGCTCATGCTTAGGCTGGCTTAAAATGACGGAACCTGCCAAGTCGGACTGCTCTCTGAAGACAATACCCGTGCTGCAAGCCTGAGTGACAAGCAGAATAATGGCATTGTCTACAGAGATTGAGAAACCAAGTCGGGGAGGAGGAATCGCAGCTCTGTTTTAACCACCTTGAACTTCAGCTGACAGCTAAACACCCGTTGAGGAGATGTCGGAGAGGCAGGCCCAGATTTTAACCTGTAAAGAAGGAGACAAGTTTGGAGCAGAGAGAGAGGTCTATAGGTCATCAGGACAGAGAGAGCAGATGAGTTTGGATTGGTGGATAAAATTACTCGCATTTTTTTATTCCCTTTATCAGAATTCTTTCCAATATGTCAGTTGATATATTTCTGTTAGAGAATTGCTTCACACTCAGCATATTGCAGCAGATTGATCTTCATCAAGATCGTGACATGATGTCCTGTATCTGGAAATCTAAACTGTGCTGGCCCCTCCTCTGAGTTTGGGGCATTGTAAATTCATGCTCTGTTTGCTCTTTTCCATGCTTCTGCTCTGTCTTTCTATATTTTGGATTATTTCTCTTCTAAGAGATTAGCTGATCATTTTCCAGAGTGCATTTTTTTAGTTTCTCTAGGGGCTCTGAATTATTTCTTGCTATCCTTGCAGCAATGTGCGTGGTGCTTCTCATTGTGTGAGTGAAATGAGGTTTGTATAACCTCATGGTATGTACACCTTACAGCATAACCCTCGTGAGACGACCCCATCAGCTGAAGGAACATAGAAGATAAGACGCTCCTTTTCAGCAATAATGATCGTCTGAGTATTTCAGATGATATAATTTGCTGTTTAGCCTATCTGGCCTCTTCTATTCTCTGTTTCCTTCCCATATACATCTTGTGACATTGTAAGTGTTTAGTTCCTATTTCCTTGGTGGTAACAAATCTTATGGATTTTGTATAAAAGTTATGAGGAGTCAATAACATGTTTAAAACCATGCTGTTAGTATTGTACAGTGACTTAAATGTCTTACAAGCAATTTACAGTGCAATTACAGGACATGACAGTTATATTAATCAAGCATCACAGATTACTGCAAACATAAACTGTATACTATATTATTAAAATTGTCCTTTTTCATAAATGGCTTAGACATGCTCTGAAAACATATTTAATAAAATGAGTAGCCTTTATCATCGAAAAAGGTAATTTTGCTAGCTGTTGACAAGTTATAACTATTTAAAAAGCCATTCAAAATAAATGACACTATTTGTGGATATACAATGAACAATCTAGTAGAATATTAGTAAAATGCTGTGCATTTGAAAGGGTATTTTTCTAATCAAATTTAAAATTGTATTTCTATTATGAAATTTCAAACATCCTTTAAGAAGTATTTGGAACAAAAACTGCCTTGAAATTTGTAGATTGCTTTGATCATATTTGAGTGTGTAACAAACAAATAGAGCCACTTGGGAATGGTGTATGTGTTTGCAAACACTTCAGTAAAATATGAAAATTTAAAAAGTATGTGACACGCTAGGGGAAAAATATTTAATAAAATATTCCCAAGTTTCCCCAAAAAAGTTTTCAGTGGGGAAAACTACTATATTTTACTCCACTAGAATAAGATAGTGTTATTTTATGGAGTATAATAAACTGAAATTTTATAGAATAAAATACTCCCTGGAATGAAATAGTGGAAATAGAGGAGTTATTTTTCTAATACACTGGAAGAAAGTTAAAAAGTCAATGAATTGAACGCCTTCTTCCTGGACAAACCAGGGAGTGAGAAACACCAAGGGAGAGAAGTGTGAAAGCAAGAGAAAACTTTCTCATATTAATTACAAAAAGTTTCCATTTTAATGAAGCCCATTTTCCAGTCCAGACTATTTTGCTAGGAGGACTTTTAACTAAAGTTGCAAAGAAGGGATAGCCACCTTACCTGAATATTAGGTTAACTCTCTGCTGTTTATTAATAGATGGAATTGAAAAATGATAAATCAGTTGTCTGTCTTGGTTTAATTGTATTCATTAAAGGTATTTATTAGTGTTTCCAGGAAGAAATCAGAGATGGGCTGGGTTTGGTTTAATTGTTTTGCGTAGACTGATGAAAAAGGGTGTTCCAGTTGGAACAGGAGTGGTAGTTTGTGCGACGAAAGGGTCGTTGCCAGCCACGCAGAGGACCGCAGAGGCACAAGAGCAGGGGGGTGGATCTGGATAAGCCCCTGCCCCAGCAGCTCCCAGGGCAGCCTTCAGCCCCGTGGCGAAGATGAGTACGTGGACAGGCTCCCTGGGGGAATGGGACTCACTATGGGATGCAGGGAAGAGCCTTTGGGGATTACATGAGAGAGATTGTGGGATTTTTAGGAGAGACACCAAAGGTGGGGAAAGGGAGGGATGTGGGAATAGCCTGACCAGCCAGAGGGGAATAGGGAAGGGGCTGTCGGTGCTTGGGTGAGTGCTGAGCGTCCGTGCTGGTCCACGTGGCCGGCCACGTGCATGTGTGTATTGTATATAGGTATTTGCCTGTGCTCCTGTTGGGAATACGTGCTCAGCCTTGCTGCTGGCTGGACATGTAGCTGTCGCAGCCTTGCCTCAATGGGGCCACTGGGTTTGGTAACCCCTGCACACCCAGTACCCTGAAGAAATCACCAAATGCATATCATACAATGCTCCGTCAAACACGCAAGGTTCATTTACTGTTGAATAAACTGTAGCACTTTCTATACAAGTCTTCAGTGACAGTGAAAAAGTCCTAGTGGGCTAACTTAGTTGAAGAAGCTGGTGGATTTCTTACTGTAAGCAGTATATTAGTCTTATTCAAAATATCGTACTGATATATGTACGTATATTATTGATATAGTGTATACTGTGCACATTAATATTCTTTGATATATTGTACTGTAGTTCTTTCCATGTTTCCAAATTGTGTCAAAGTCAATATCCCATCACCTAACTATACATTTAGCCTCTCTCCCATTCTTTTTGGTGTGGTCTGGAAGGAAAGCACAGCAATGGTAGCTGGCTGAGAGCCCCACTGTTTCAGAGATCCAGGGGTGAGTGCTTCCTCAGCGGAAGAAATGCTGCTCTTTTGCCCTCTTGACATACAAATAAAGTGTGTATTTGCAAGCAGAGCAGACTGGGGCAGAAAACCCTTCAGTAAATTCATTTATGCCTTTCTACAGGTGGGCACCTTTGCAGAGCACTGGGGTAGACTGAGGCAACCTCCGTGCCTTGGGTACATTCAGAGGTTCCTAGGGCAAATCGTAGTACGATGGTGTGTGGCAGGCAGCATCCAGTTATTGACAGTTCCTAACGCCTGTGTATTTGGGCCCCGCACTGCTAAAGTGCCCCGGGAGCGCTCAGAAACCGGATCTCTGGGTGTATGATATTTTTGGCCAACGTAGCCAAATCTGAGGGAAAAGGCAAGGTGAGCAGGAGGCTGGAGCATAATAGTTTGCCTGCCCACTCCTGACACTGCCTGCTCGCAGCTCGGCTAATCTGTCCTTGCATGTATTTTACAATCCAAATTACACAGACTAAGTACTCCTCTATTTGGAAGGACCCTCACCTCCTGCAGCGTGTCTCATCAAGAGTTGCAGAGAAGTGACTTTGTACCGCCCGGTGTATGTAAACGTGAATTATATATGGAGAAAAGGATGATAATACCTTAGAACTGACCTTGGGAATTGCTTGTTTTGTTTTGTTTTGTTCTGCTTGGTTTTTATTCTGTGCAGGTTCTGAGAGACAAAGGCAGCTCTCTGTTTTTAATTACTGTAAGTAGCTTGTAAGTAGCTGGAACAGCTTTTTATGCAACCTGATTTGAATATATTCCAGGCTGCAGATAGACACCTATTTTAAAGGCACAGCATGCTCATCGTGGCTTTCTGCCAATCAAACAGTTGTCACTTGCTAGACAGTCCTAAACAACTTCTGCTCCTTCCTCAATTTGCTGTCTGTCTGACTGATGGAAACGGCAGGGCTTCTCCCCTTCCCCCTCCTCTTTCTTTTCCCCTGAACCAGTGTCACCACATGGCAGGAGAATTCAGCCACTGCTGCTGAGAACAAGGCACTGTTTGTGCTGCTGGCCCCAGGGCTTGGATAAGGATCCCCGAAAAGGAGCAGAGAAGATTATCAATGTAATTCCCCAAGAATCCTGCGCTTTCCACAGCTCCTTGGGGTGGATATGGAGGTGCAGAGGGTTTGGTTGGTTTTATTTTGCTTTTTAAACTTTTGAAGCACTCTCAAGACTGACAAAAATGAAATCCAGATCTGTTTTTTCTTAACTCTGGGCAGCTAGATTCTGTATAGATTGTGTAAGTATTGTGGTCTGGCCCTGTAACAATAACACTCAGAGACCTAATCTGAAGCAAAGCTAACATGATAAGTGCATGGAAATATTTATTTTTCTGTTTTATCTCCATGGCACAGTTATGGGGAAGCTTTGCTACTATATCAGATCAGCAGCAAAGCACCCAGCATAGCTCAGCAACCCTACAGAAGACTCAACTGACCCTCAGTATCTTTTGCTCCATCTCCTCCCTTACGTCTTGTTGGACTCCTTGCTTGCTTGCTGGGCTACAGACTCCAAGAATTTTGAAGAAAGTCCTAGAAATGTTCTCTCTCGACTACTGAAAATATTCTAACTTCTGGTTCCTGATTTTGAGACTTTGACCCTTTGGGATCCTTTATGTACATTTTAAAGATGTTTCTTTAGCCAATGGCTTTGTCTTAATTCAGTCAAAATTTGGCTGCTGTCCATCTGGGGCAAAAGCACAGAGTGGTATCAATCCTGCGCTTTATGGTTCATTATTATTTGTGGTTTCTAGAATTTTTCCGCTTAAGTTTTCAGGCAAGCTTTGCACAGCCAGCTTTGCTAAACTTTTGACCCTGTGGTGAAGAAAAAAAGTACCTTAATTCTGATGGTTGGGTTTCTTAATTATATCCTTAATATTGCTATATGTAAAATTCTTTTTTCCCTTGGAAATAGAAGTCTTCCATCGCCAGCCATCATCTCAGAGACTTTGGGTGCAAGATATGTTTTCTTGTCTCTTCATTCTTTCTTTGCTTGGCTTAGGTGAGATGCAACACTCCTACTAATTACTGAGGAGAAAAAGAAAGGAAAAGAAAGGTTTCTCTCCACCTTCTCACCAAGGTCTCTTCTCTTTGCTTTACATTTTGTTTCTGACTGAGCCCTTTGGAAGAGTTCAAGCTGCTGAAGGAGGCTGGTCATGGTACAAAACATTGTTTTCTCCCCCATTCCTTTTCTTGTTCACTGTTGCTGGTTTTAGCTATTTCTTATGTCTTTTCCTAGGACTTTATTTGAAGAATGCAAGAGTTTTTATTTAAAGAATATTCTCCAATGATAACTCACTGCCTGCCAATAATGCCTCCTCTGTGTCTATGGTGTCCCGTGTATGGTATTCAAGTTCCTTATACTCTGGTCTCTGACAGTTATAGAAATGAAAAATCAGAAAATGCCCTGTTGGGTTGTTCAGCACATTTCCTTGCCAATGTGGATGTAGGGTATTCTGTAGTCCTTCCTATATTTCCTACATAATATCAACTATATTCTTTATTTCCATTTGTTTAGTTTGTTTTCTGCTTCCCTCTCTAAGTCCCAAACACTAAGGTAGTGCACTTTTAACCTTTTCCATTTTTCTACTACTATTAGTAAAATACGTGTCACCCATAAAAATCTACTCTGCCCCTCTGACTTGCTCTCTGGTGAGGCTACCCCATGATTATAAATCTCCTTAATCTATGCTATGACAGCACATGTCTAACTACACAAATTCTCTCTTTGCTTGATGTTTATGCAGTTCAAATATGTTTAAACATCTATTTGTCTTTCCATCTTTGTCAAATGTTTGCCCTCAGCTTTTTTCAATTTTTCCTTGCAAGGCAAGTTTTCCAGGGCCTATGTCTTTGTGTTTGTTTTTGGCTTTTTCTCAGAAGTCACAATCTGTCAATGCTAGAGCTAGTTGGGAATTTTCCAGTGAAAAGCTTCTTTGTTTTGTTTTTTTAATTGAAAAGTAATTTTTGTAAAATTGGAGACAATTCTCTTGCAGAAGGTATTTGCTCCCCCTGCCCCCAGATATGTTTTAGGTTAGTATGATCTGAAGAGACGCATTTAGTTTTGTGAAGCCAAACGGGTGCTTCTTGCTTCTGGTTAACTGGCCAAAATATCTGAACTATTCTTAAGTAGTTTTTTGTGGAAGAATTCAGACACCTAATCACGCAGCAGCCCCTCATCTGGTTGAAACATGGTGTTGAAAATCCCGACAGTGGCAAACAGTGGAAGATCACGTGAGAGATAAATTGGCCAAGGCTTCCTTCTGCAGGAAAAAAACCCCTCCAAACATTATGTACAGTGACCAGTAAGGAAGAAAGGGACAATCATCAAACTGAGATGAATATTGGTGGTATTGGTTGCCTTTCCCAATGGCAGCGTTACAGAGTAGTTACGATTCAGGCAGCTGTAGGTGTTCCCTACTTTCAAACTCAGAAATGTTCTGAACGGCTTCTCCCTGCTGCAGGTCAGCAGCAGGTTCGTTCATTACTATTATTACTGATTTCCCAGAAAGATGCACTTAATTAAGCTGGCTGCTACCATCACATGAATTTTAAGGAAAACTGCTAATGTGAGCTATTTATTCCATGCACAATTGAACACACTGCCAATACTGCCTATAATAATACAAAACTGTTGTTATGATTACGAAGAGTGTGTGCTAAAAGACTGAAGACATTTTGTCACTTGGCATCCGTAAGGTTTAAAATATGTTGGCTAGGGTTTAGCATTAAAAAAAGCCTTAAAAAAAAGAAAAAAAAAATTGTTACTAAAATATCTCACCACTCCTAAAAACACTGTATTGTAGGAGGGCAACTGGGTGATTGTTTTAGCTGGCTCTAGCACCTCTCTCAAGGTACTGTGTTTTCTTTATTTCCCTCTTTTGCCTGTATTGGGATCACTTATATGTATTTACTGAAACACAGGGTATGCTGGGACAATCCAGAGGAAGAAGAAAGCTGGGGGATGGAAATTCAAAGCCTTAGGATTAGCAATAACAAATTCTCCATTGTTTTGTGATGTGTTTCTACAGAAATACACAAGACTCCTTGAGTGAGCTCATTATCTCCTGGTATGTAGAAATGTATTTTGCCATTGCTCAGCCAACACTAATGTATTTATTATTCATCTGATACTAGACCAGGCTTTAAGCTGTGTAATGCTTTCTTTACCATTTCATTGTTTGTTTTAATGAATACCCATGAGCCAGAGTCTGAACGCAGACCTGTTGTTTTACTCATGCTTGGCAGGAAAGACTTAAAAAGAAAATGTCTTTTATTTTTTTCAAGGTGCTAAACTTGACAATATTATTTCTTCTCCTTTTCCAGATATTCATGTGCAAAGATATTGGAGCACTTAGCACTTTGCAAATTGAACCTCTTTTAACATTATTTTATATCATGGTAGTAACAAAAAACCAGGAACTATGAAAATCTTAGTTCGTAGCTGCCTCACTTCAGAAAATAAATGCATCTGATCATTGCTAGCATTGTTTATGAATTACCAAATTTGAAATGACTATCTCTGAAAACATGCCTCTGAGAAGGGCTCAAAAAAAGAACCAGTTGAACAGATGTCCATGTATGATGTTGGAGGTACAAGAGTCAATTCGACCCTTAGAAACCAAAGCAGAGAATACCAAAAAGTGAAAACAAAGTTAATTTTTCCTCTAGCTCATTCTAGTGAGACCTAGAATGGGGTATTTGATACACCATTCCATAGTCATCCAGCGGAAAAAATGCAGGAAAATAGATAAGCTAATTCCCCATGCTGTACCTAAGGAAATTCAACCTGTTGCCTTTGTACAAGAAAATGAGAAGAAACTGAAAGAAATTATTTAATTGTACTCCAAAATGGGAAGAAGACTCTTGAGAAACAGAGGTCTAATCAATAGATTACAGTATAGCACAGTACAAAGCTAAAGCAAATATATTATAAAAAAAATACTATAAAAAAAGAAACCAAGGGATTGTGGCAGTTAATGAAATCAGCCATTTGGACAAGTGACTTAGTGACGCTGCCTAATTCAGTCTTTCACCCGATCTGCTCTCTAGCCAAAGGTGGGAGAACAGATCAGGTCATCCAAAGGGCCCCTTTCTACCAACACGATCCTTGAACCTGCCTTTCGGTGTCGGTGGGGTGGGCACCAGCTCCCCCCTAAGGCTGTACCCCCCGACCTGGGCTCAGCCGGAGCCAGGCAGGCTCCCTGCAGAAGGGACCGTGTCCCCTGAGCTGCAGCGTGGCAAGGGAAAACTGGGCTCCTTTCCATCTGGGGCTCTTCCTGAAAAAAATATACCACCACTTTCATTTTCCATTTCTTGTGCCATTTGACTGACTGGGTTCACAGTTGGGACTGAGTAGATTGTTTCTGTGTGAACAGCTGAAGTATCCGAGTTTGGCCTATATTCAGCTACAAAGAGTTTAAAATAAAATATTGAGAGAAATCAGCGGGAGAATGGAAAAATCATGCTGTATAAGTCAGAACATGTTCACCCTCTGTGAAGTTAAGGCTAATGATAATAGGCTTGCACACTGGTAAAAACAATAGGGTTTATTTACAGTGTGTTAAGTTTCTGTTATTGTAACGCTAGAGCGTATACAGGCGTGTAAGTGTGGTAAAGTGACACGAGCCAGGCCAAACCTTGATAGGCATGTGAATTCTGCCAAAATACTTCAGTATGACAACTGGAAAATGTAGAGGATGAGATTGAACCGAGGGAGAAATAAACAGTGGGGAAAGCAGTACTGGAGCTGCACTGGCCATGTGCTCTGTAAAACAAAAGCAGCTTGTGAGGGAGCTCCCACGTTAATGTTCCCGTTGGGTCAAATTCCATGTACTTTGTTACTGCAAAAAATCCAATTGAAGTTGGTCTTCTATTAATACAAGAGGCAGGTAATAATAATAATTAATAAAGTATGCTGAGGTTGGCTAGGTATTCTTAGGACAATGGTGTCCCTGGCTACATTTTTACTAGTAAATAAAATAGATCAGGGATTGTTCCCTGGCCCTGAGGCTAGAGCATGACTTGTGTCCGGAGAGCTAAATGTTTGTTCCTAAAATAGGCTGGCTGAATCCGGGCTGCCTGTTGGCACCGGCCTTGGACCTGGGCTAATCCGTGAGCCATCACCAAGCATGGCTCTCGTACAGGATTTCAACACATCTTCTGGTTTACTCGGGCTTTTTGAGGAGCAGCGGGACAGAGGACGTTTTCTAGCTGTCCTTGGCTGGGCTTCACGTGAAAGGTAAAGCAACCATGTATGTTTTTCCAAAAGGATCACAGGATCTTTTCAAATACAATTTTCTCAACAAGAAAAAGGGAAAGCCTGCAATATCAGATACAACGTGAAATCAGTACAGCTTACTGAAAATTAATTTTGAGGAAATATTGGGTTATTGAGGAAAAAAAGATTTTTATTCACCCCCCCCCAAAACAAATCTCATTTTTCTTGGGTCTCTGCACCCGAGTGGAAGTAGGGTGAGTGGGACTCTGAGTCTTGCTGTGTGATCCTCAGCTCTTTGGTACTTTTTTCAGTGTCTCTCCAATGCAAAAATGTATAAGTAAATTCTTCACCTGGGGCCAGAAACCAGGTATCCCCTCAAACCAGAGGCTCTACTGTTAGCTAGACCACAGAGTCAGGCTCTGCTTTTCTTCATCTGTGTCTCCCACTTGCCCCATAAAGATGAGGCTTTGCAAGAAAGGGAAGGAGTTTGATCCTAACTCAGCCTTGGCTGCCTCTTGGGATATTGGAGCAATCACATCAAGTCCCCCCAGGCTGAGAGGAGCCTCAGAATGGTTTCCAGCTCCCTGCGTGAATGCTGTAGTTAAGAAATTATTTCACAAAGGTGGAAAGTAGCAGAAGTGTGCCCATCATGATGGGCTTTTGGATTGAAATGTCTGAGTGAATTAATGAGAAATCCAAATGTGCCAGGCCAGTCTGAGCTCTGAAGTGGTATTTGGGAGTCTCTGCTCAGCTGCCTAGGGAACTCACTAGTCAAAGTGGAGAAATCAATTACTTTCAGGTACTTCCAAGGCTGAGGAGATGTCCGAGAATAGCTTCTCAGAACTCCTCTTCAAAGATGAAGCTCCTAATTCCTCTCAGGTCAAATTGAGGCAGAATTTAAGTGAGAACAGTCAATCTCCAAATTTTTCTTTCTTTTTTTTTTTTCTTTCTTCTTCTCTCTATTCTTATATTCTGCCCTCCAAAAAATAATTGTTCATAATACATGAAAAACAATACAAGTTTTTTTTCCAGTAACTGCAGGGAGATGAAGAGACCTGAATGTGGCCAGCAGAACTCTCGGAGATGTTCCCGAGGTCCATCATGGCCATGAGAAGAGCAAATTGCCAGTGCAGGACACCTTGCGTGAGATTGTCACGCCTGTTGTCACCGTTTTATAACGGGTGACCGGACTGGTGTTGCACCGAGCCCTGCAGTTTTCTGTTTGCAGCCCTGGAAGGTCTCCACCAGTGCACTTGCTGCAGCAGGTAACCCCACAGTGTCTTCCTCAGGGTGCCGGGAGGGCACAGCCCTGGGGTACATCACTGTTTGACTGGCTTGGGAAGCCTTTCCCCACGACACAAGACGGTGTTTTGGCCTGTGAGATGTGCTGCTCCTACCAGAAACAAGCGCCGACCGTCAGGAACCTTGTCTTCTCAGCAGCCAGGGTCAGGCGGGAGAGGTGGTACCCCTCTGCTCTCAGCTGCTACTTCAGCAGGACAGCCCGGTCTCTTCATCTCTCACATTAAATTTGAATTTCGGCGATTACCCGGTAGATATATACCTGGTGTGACTGTATGAATGCTGAGCCCGGCCCCTGGCGCGGGGAAGACGGTCTTGGCTACTGTCTCTGAGTACCGGTGTAATGAAAAATGATAGTAATGACTGTGGCTTTGCATATGGCCAACAAACTTCAATAAATAGGCTTCATGGAAATGGGTATGTTTAAAAGGCTTCTGCAGTTTTTTGAAAGAGTCAGGATATTTCATGTGAAACAAGGACAAATCGTTTAATGTGGGGTTTTTATCCACAGCTTAAATGGAGGCTTCAGAAAAATGAAAAGGACACCTTTAAATGAGTGCTAGCCATTTTCTACTGACCTCTGGATATTTCAGTCCTGCTTTGGAAAAATAATAATAATTATTTTTTATGATTTCTTTCTCAAGTGGCCTTTTATTTAAACAGATGCTTTCATTTGTAAGATGGAAACCTTTTTTTATTTTCAATAAAATGCCAGGCTCTAGTGAGGAGAAAATGCAAATCTAAAGTCACTCATCTCCTCTTTCTTGCAAACACAAAAATCTTTTGTTCCTAAACAGAAATTAAGTGGGGGAGAAAAAAAAATCCCAACCCCATGACTTGAAAGAAAATTCAGCAACACTTATCAACTCTCCCTCTCTTTCCTTAGTATTTAGAAGGCTCAATTATATTTTCTTGTTGGCATTAAGGTTCTTAATTATGCAGTTGTCTGTTTATTTTGAATAACTGAAAGACTGCACCAGAAAAAGGAGCAGAGAGGGAAAGAGAGAGAGGGAGAAGGAAAAGATAGAAACTCATTACCTCTTGCAAACTGCTAATCATTGTAAATGGCCACAGAGGCCAGAGGAGACTGTAGAAAATTACTATCAAGCGTGAAGGAATAAAAATACCCTAGACTATATTACCGAAAAAACCCCAAAGAAAAAAAAGTAAAGAAATCTTCTTGGTACTAAAGCAACTAGACTGGAAAGAGTAATGGAAATGAAGCACAGTAAGGGGTCCTGGCAAGTCCTGTAAGCAAAAAAAAATAAATAAAGGGAGGTAGGAAATGGGGAAAGAAACGGATTTTATCATTATGTGCTGAATACATTGGCAGAACCCACCTCTGTATCGGGGGCTGCTCTTGCTCTTTTATTAGCAGGGCTCCGTGAAGCCTCGTCGTGACTCATTTTTCATGTCACCTCCCCGTCTGTTCCCCCTCTCCTTCCTTCGCCGGCTGTGACCTGCAACGGGGAGAGCAGCTCCGCTTCCCAAAGCCCTCTGCAGAGTCAAAGGGGCAGAAAGCACCAGCCTGGCCCCTCGGAGGCGGCTCTGCCTCCGACCTCCGGCTCAAGCTCTTCGCTCGCGGCCATGCTCTTGAGGATGGATCGATGTCAAGGATTACAAAAGAGGCTTGGCTGGATGCAGATCGAAAGCTCGAGGCGTTGAAAGTAATATCGAAGTAGTCGCCTTTGCAGGCCCTGCTTCATGAATTCTTCACAGTGCTGGCCCCAGTGGTCCCCGAGCCATTTAAGGGGTTTATTGCTTGCTTGGCAGCCCAGGCTAAAGCCGTGTTGCTACCAAGCGAATTCTGTGCTAAATATTAGCACTGTAGCTAAGAAAGCTTTCCCTCTCTGGTTTTACCTCTGTCAATATTAAAGAAGATAAAAGTGTGTCACTGGATGGGAATATTGCTCCTAGAGTTCAACAAAGAGACCTGCTGAATCGGAAGAGCATAAATTAATGACTTATATTTCGCAAGAAATAAGAAAAAAATATCTGTGCAAACAAAAAGAAAATGAGCTTCATTTTGCTAAAGAACAGTTTGGAAAAAGAGGCACAAGTTGCAGAAAAATTGTGTCCTGCAGCCTGGGATGTTTTTCCTAGTTGCGTTTATATCTTTTTATATTCAGAGTTAACTTACATTCGGATCTTTCTTTTGATTGGCTTCTGGTTTTGGAAATGCTAAGCTGATATAAAATCATGCAAACAATACCCGATCTCCTCAAAACACAAAAGAAACATTTATATTGTCTAAAAAACCTGAAAATATATATTAACATTTATGTTAACATTCAGCTAAGTTTCCAAAGGGAGTTCCTACAGTTCCATATCCAAACCCTTGCCTGCGCAGATACTGTTTTTGTGTACAAAAGCTAGAAATAGCCACTCAGTGGCAAGACATAGTAACCTTTCTTTTTTACGAGAATTTATTTGGTCGCTTTTGTGTTTTAAGAAGGAATTTGTTTACTCAAAACCAGCTTTTTGACACAAAGATTTAGCCCAACTAAGTCTCTGACTTTGACTCAGCTTAAGGCAGCAATGGGTTACACAAGACTCCTAGGTTGTAAGTTAGCAGAAGAGCTTTCTCCTAAAGTTCTTTCCTTTTCCCTATGTTCTGTGCAGTGCTGAGCACTTTACACCACTGGTGTCACACTGGGATCTAGCCATTTTCAGCACCTCACCATGGTGAAGTTTCTTCAGTGAGAACACGAAAGATGGATGCTTGCAGATGGCATGTGTGAGGATCGTGCTTTCTGTACATGTGGCAAGCTAAAGTTAAGTAAGCACACATTCTGCATATGTTTTATGTTACCGGTTTATAAAATAAAAGGCTCCTGCTGCTGTTAGTACCTATGTGTTGCTGGATACAGGATCTATGTCCAGCCCCAGCATCAGGATCTTGCCCAATTTTCTTGTGAAAACTAAATTATCTTGTGATGCTCAACCCAATTCTCTTGTGAGGACCTGGGTGAGAAATATATTGTGTGAACACTCCATTCTGTATCGTCTGGTTTAGCATAATGCTAGTTATTATTGTGAAATCTCTTGGGAAAGGGGTGAAGAGATTTAAATGAAGGCATTATTAGTATGGAGTAAGGGGAGTACAAAATTTAGATTTGCTCTAATTCTCACATTTCTGCTTATGGGAAATACGCATATAGCCTAGAGAGTTGAGCATGTGTGTGATTTGGTGTTACTTTTTATACCAGAGGCCAGTTGTTCATTATTCTTTTAGGAGGCAGTTGATATATTTTTATAATGAGAAGGAATGGGAAATGAGGCCATTCTGGGGAAGCCCTTGCTGGTCAGGCCAGGTTTTGCACTCCCCTCTGGGGACTGTTGGATCAGCATTGCCATTCTAGGACTTGGGGTAAGTGCTTCCATATCGGCTCACGTATATGTTGATCTAATGAAAACCATAAGAGGTTTATTCCTTAAGTGATGTTCATTTTAAGGCCAAGCTTAACAAATGCTGGACTTGACACTTTCCTTTGGCTGATTTGGGTTTTTCTTAACCCAAGCCTATTGTGTGTTCTGCTTATCAAAACAACAGCACATCAGAAAGCTCCCTGGACACATACCCAGGTCAGGAGTCCTAACGGCATACTTACCTGACCCTGTAGTGCAGTTTCTAACCCACACCTCTTTCCTTTCCCTTCCCTTCATTTTTACTTCTACTTTCTCACCCTGTTGACCCTATTATGTTCTGTGGTTCATTTCAGAAACGTGTCTGAAATGGAGCGCTTTTTGCCAGTCCCAAAAAGAGTAAGGAAATGGAAAAAGTACAACTCCATTGTAATTTTCTGGTTGTTCAATGCTTGATTGTGATTCAATGGCCTGATATCGTCTTTCCTGGGAAAAGGGAAAAAAAACCCCATATCGGAACATGACTGTGTTCCATCAACCCATCACAAAGGTACAATCTACTGCTTCACTCTGACTCTTGCAATTTCCTTTTTTTTTTTTTTTTTTTTTTTTTTTTCCTGGCTGAGCTAATGTTGCTAGTTTCTTGTTTATTGCTAGTACAGATTTGCGTTTACATCTTGATATCTCTCCGGCTTCTGTTCTCATATGCCCTGTGCGCTGGCTATTATGTACTGAGCACAGCAACCCAACCAAAGGAGAAGAATAATGCTATGTGGCGGCAGTGAGCAAGCAAATAGTTCTTGGCAAAATCCCCTGCTCTCCCTAGCAAGAAAATGCCAGGTAACTACAGCCCCAATGGCAATGATGAATGGGTTGTTTTCCACTGTGCTGGAAGTGAAGTGCCATGGCTTTGTTTTGGAGAGGTGAGACACAGGTCCTATGCAGCTCACCATCTCAGAGTCACCATGCATATTTAACTGGTGATGTATAAAGACACGGATGATAAAATGAGCACCGAGTAGTTCAGATTTACTGTTTTATTATAATCGGCACACAGCTCATTACAGATCACCTCAGATACAACTGATGCTTTCCATGAACCAGTTATTTGACAGTAATCTTTCTTTATTTTACACATCTCAAGTTTCAAGACATTTTTCTAAAATTCTGCTTCCCAAGAGAAGTCTTGCTGAAGAGATGTGCAGCCTTGCCAGAGATCTGCTTTATGTAAATTTTAAACTGACAATTCAGCCTCAACATTTCAGATCTGATACCTAATTTCCTTTTTAAAAAAAAAAAAAAAAGAAAAAAAGGCGTAGGTGGCCTTCAAGAAGTTTCCATTCTGATATGGTGCAGAGTACCACAAAGAAGCAGCATGACCTTCTTTTAACCCTTCAAGAAAGTCGCTCTTTTCTTTCCAGATTGGAAGCTTTCCACCAGTAGTAGTAATCTGGGCTGAGTATGTTTACAGTAGACCATGCAGGAGTAGAACAGAAATATTATGATAGCAGAAGTGCAGTGGTGTGTTCCTTGGCACAGATACCCAGAGATTTATTCAAAGAGCTTAAGGTAGTGTCAAACGCCTGGTCTGTATTCCAGGAGACCGTGCCCACAATGCGCATACGGGGGTGACGTAAGTCTCAGTGCTGTCAGGTTGCTCACAGTGGTGTCGCGAGATACAGCGTGATAGCGTGACGGCACGAGAGCTGGTGAAGTGCTGCTCTTTGAGCACAGCAGAGGTGCTGTGCTCCCTGCGCCCACATCTCACCACACCTCCTCCGCACAGGGCTTTGTAACTGAGCTTGTATCACCAGCTGGAAAACTACGTCTTCTTTCTTTCTTTCTCTCTCCGGAGGGTCCCCTGCGTTAAGCCGAGTCAGAGCCTTATGCCGTCCTCGTTGCATCCCTCTTTAATTTCATACCCAGCCACCCTTGTGCACAGCGCTGTTCTTGACAAGGCAAACTAAACTTGGGTCTCCACGTTGTGAAAGTCAGTTCCTTTTGGTCATCTGGAGAAACTGAGCAATGCCCGAGCTCTCCCACTCTTGCTGGCACGTAGAGAAAGGGAAATTGTGGTCAGCTATCAAACTCCTTTCTGCCAAATGGCAGTTCAGTGCAGCACCGTGAATTTGCCAGGCGGTTCGCACGTGCCTTGGTGGGAAATGAAAAGGCAAAATACGACCTTGTTCGATTTCCAAGACTCTTTGGGAACCCATTGAATGAGCTGTAAGAGCTCCAGTAAATCTGAATTATTGTTTGATCTAATTATTCTGATAAACAATGGAGGATGCTGGGTCCAATGGCAACAAAAGAAATGGATGCGTCCCAAAAAGATGAAGTGAAACAAGGATAAAATAATGTAGTCATAAAACTACATAATATTACTCTCCTATATTTAGAATTTTTTCAGCAGCTAGCCAAAGAAGAAATATGCTCTTGATAGACTGAATCCATAGCTTAAAAACGAGAGGGACTTTACAGAACAGGTTTTGTTCCAGGGAGGATAGGAAGGCTAGGGTTTTTTTCCTAATGACGTTTTAGGTAACTGGCATTTTGACTACTCTTTGGAAAACAGCTTATGAAAATGGCTGAACCGGAGATTAGGGAGTTCACATACTTCAGTCAAACTCCACTGAGCCTTCACCCTGACAGCTTCACTAGGGAGCTGAACGACTGTCACTGCTATAGGATCTGTTGGTAGTATCTGTTGTTATTCTGCTCAGTTTTAAAAACGAATATACATCAGCCCACTTTCCAATAGCGCCTTCTTTCCAAGAGGATTTCTTCCACGCAAGGCAGCTATTTTCAAACACTGACTCCAAGTCAGCCCGGGGATTTTGTGGTGTGTCCAGGTGATTTTTAAGAGCATGTGTTTGTTTGCAAGGGAGTAGCATAGTCCTCAGTGGAGTTATTCCAATAGTTTAAAACATATGTATTGTATGAGGGATGATTATGCGTATGCAGCCCCGGGTGCGACATGCTGTGCTGTAGTGTGATGGGTATTGGAAGGGTGGAGCATTACAGACTATGCGTTCTTCCCTTTTGCTTTATGCCTCTTTTCCACTAGAGGACTTTTTATCCCAGTTCCATTATCACTCTGCTTCACTAGGCTAGCAAGCAGCCAGAGAAAATCAGAGCCAATCTGGTTCAGAAGGCCAGATTGGACATAGAGAGAAAAACAGTGCAGGACTGATAAGGAGGGAAAAAGGCAAAGGAAAACCAGCTCTTCTGAGTTGGTGAAAAACAAATATTGGAAACTTCTGTCCTTCTACACCTAAATGCTGGGGCGAAAGCTTCCCAGAAGAAATTAAATTATAATTCCAGGATTTTGTTGTTGTAATTTGTAAAATTTTGATATATGTCATCTTCCTATTCTGGTAAGACAGATAGTTTACTGCACCTTTAGGAAATTCAGACCTACCGTACCATGTTTATGACCCAAATGAAACCAGCTGGTATGCAATACCATTTTCTACTATAAGAATAGTAGAAAAAAAATATGGTACAAGGCACTGATATTATCTCCATCAGCATAGTAGAAGCATCAGTGCGGGCTGACTTTCTGAAACAAGGGGAACAGAAAGTAAATATTTTTCTTTGGAAACACAGTGCAGCAACAGGGTCTGTGATGGAAAGTGAACAGTGCATCAAAGACATGGATCAAAGGCTTTCTTTGCAATAAAAATCATGCTCGTATAACTTTGTGGGAGATGAGTGACCCAAACCTGTTGGATTTTCTATTTCTATTTTATATTCTTGCTTTGCTTTTGCACTCCAGAAATCCCAGGGATTTTCAGGAATGCCAGACTCTACAATATGCCATTGAAACATAGTATGTGAATTGTTCAGCTCTGATATCTGCATATAACCTGGCACGATCAAAAGGAATCACATTTGTGTGTGACAAACATGCCTTGATCTGCCTTTTACCATGCAATTGCATTTGAAGAGAACCAGAATTTGTAAAGTACTCATCAGCATGCCTAAAGGAGTTACAGAGTTGGCTGAGCATGTAAGGACAGCCATTGGTATTCTTTTAGGAAAATGCCACTTTAACTACCATGTCAGGGTTCACAATGGCTAAAACTGACCTCCTGTGCAGTGAGACTTATCTGTTAGTTACATCCTATTTATAGATTCAAACATGTTTTGAATTACTGATAAGCTGTGCTTGCCCTTTCCCTATTGTAAGAACACACTGGATGTTTAGGTAAACATGTAAGCTACAGTATTACAGATTTTCTTATGTCTTTCTTTAGGACTGAGGCAAAGTAATAGAAATTTTACAATATATAGTTAGATAAATTGTTCTGTTTAGGAACAATTATGGAATAGAAATGGAGGTAGTAAACAAATACGTGGCAGACAGATGATGCCTCATGTTCACTAAAAAAAGACTTTATTTTAAATTATTTTGAGCACCAAAAGCCAGGTGTTCAGACAGTAGTCATGAAAAATGAAGTCAGACAATAATTCAGTAGGGTACATCTTAACCCCAGCTGTAATAGAGATACTCTGGAGACTAGTATACAATTTTCAGCCCCTATAAAATGGTAATCATCAGCAAAATTAGCAAAATTAGGCAAACAAGAATAACATGAACTGTTTCTTTTCCCTCCATTTGCTAAAAAGCACTAGGAACCTAGGAAGATAACCTCAGTTTAATAACCCCACAGTTCAGTGGTAACTTTATTAAATGTTTTTCTGTCTCATTTCTTTCTGGTCAGTTAATCATTTAGACTAGATATAGCTGGTAATAGAGTTTAGCTGGTTCATGCAAAGCCAATCTGATAATCTGCATGTCAGCTCGACAGTTTTGCTCAGACATGTGTCCACCTAACATGATGGGGACCTTCCACGTTTTTTTCTACCCATGTATAATTTAGAACCAGAATGGTATCATAGACTCGTCTCTGAGCATATCCAAAGACTGATTTCTCTGAATTCATCCATTATGATCCCACCTGACAACCTACAAACTTAATCAATAGAGTAACACATTGGTAATTACTCATTAGAAAGGCTCCATCTGCATTGAGATTTGCACATATCAATTTATCATTTCATTTTCATGCATGCCAAGAGAAATACATTTACCTTCCTGAAGCATCATTTTCACAGACAAGGTTAATACTACTTTAATTCACTTTAGCAGTAATCTAAATTAAATGTTTCTAAGAAAATGAAGAATTGGAGAGGCTTGTGATGAAATCCAATCAGATTCCTGCTGTTTCAGCCGTACAGCTTTATCAAATGATGGGTAGTTAGCAACATTGCTTTCTTCTGTCCACACTGTTAGTTTGGGGAGAATGTCGCTTTCCTTAGCTGGGCTAAAATTCTTGGACCAACCAGCAAATGATTGAACTACAAGTCTTGGTCCAGTAACCAGGATCTACACCCACCTGGTCGGGAAGGGACCGACATGTATAGATATAGACACAGATCTATCTAGATATAGATTATCTATCTGTCCAGATCTATCTAGACATCTATCTATAGGTAGACATCTACAGATTATCTGTCTAGGTAGATATTTATAGATCTAGATAAGATATCCATATAGATCTAGATATCTATAGATAGATAGATCTATATATTATCTCTATCTCAATACCATTATCTAGATAGATAGATATAGAATCTATATAGAGCTAGCTAGCTAGATATCTGTGTAGCTATCTACTAGGAGATAGGATATCTGGGTATCTATACCAGTATCTATCTCTAGATATAGTAGGTAGATGGATATAGATATCCAGATGTCTAGATATTTATATCTATAGCTGAGTCTATCTGTATTTATGTAGATATCTAGATGTCTATGTGTATCAGTCCTGCAGATCTCCCCATCTTGGAGGAGCGGGTGGTGTCAGAAAGCTCTTTAGGTACCCCTGTTTTGTAGGAGCATGGCAGGGAACAGATCTCCCAGTTCACTCTGAATCTGGATTCAGAGCCATGGCTTTGTTCATTTGGGCAGGAGGACGATCGGGCTGGCCATCAGCTGTTTCACCTGGAAAAGGAAATAATTCATGATGACGAAAGGATTGAATTTACTGGTTTTCTGATCCCTTGCTCTCGGGATGGCATCAGTGACTGTACTGCATTTCCACAGGGAAGGTAAGCCAAGTGAAAGCAAGGTCCCTTTCTTTGGAAGTCCAGCTTGGGAGCAAGAGTATCTGATGGCAACTCAGGCTGCCAATGAATGTGATATGAGCTAACCAAGAAGTCAATCAGCCTTAGAAAGCTAACAAGCTGAGTAGAAATAATTATGTTGCAACAGTGTTTTAAGCATGGTGGGTTTAATGAAAAGGGCACAAAGCTGAAGGGAAGAGTGAAGGTCTGGAGTCCATGCTCTAGCTCAAAGATTATCTCAGCCCCTGACAGAGCAATTTTAATGGTAGTCTCTTTCTCTCACTCTCTCTTTCCCCCTCAGTAACCTGTCCCAAAAGTTAGCATGAACCCTACAGGACTGCAGACACTTTTTTGCCGGGTTCTGAATGACAGCTGACAACTGTAATGTGCCAGACTAATAATGATATGAGATCCTCTTCGGGGACTGTTAAATAGCATCTCAGGGTTGTGCAGCATCAAGTTATTAAACCTGAACAAACAAACCCAACTGATTGAGTCAGACTACAGAAATTGGAATTTTTTCCATTCTTCATGCATGCACATAACACCATCATCAACACTAATTGGAGATGTGCATGCAGATGTGGCAGCCGAAGTGACTGCTTGCTGTATGTCTCTGTTAAGTTATTTATAATGCTGGAAAATGGAGATCCTTGCAACTTTCACTGACAGAATGTAGTTTTCATCCTCCTTAAACCAAAAGTGTCAAAGCAGTGAATTATTTATTTAATATGGTTTTGTCAAAGAGATGGTGGGCCTCGGTACACTGAAGGGATAGACTTTCAGTGTAAAAACAGAATAATGTTTAAAGAATTATTGGTGCAAAACAACCCTAAAGCATATCTAAAATATTATACACAGCTGGCTTAGCAAATGTACACACAGATACGATTTATAATGAGTTCTGTGGTTTACTGCACATTTTCCAGACATGCACTGTCTCCTCCCTCCCTCTACTAATTTGCGTGATTGTCCTCTTCTTTTCTCTGTATAGAAAAATATCTGATCAACATAATCTTAACACTGGCTTTGTAGCTGAAACCCTCAGGCTTCAGATAGCAGCTTCCCTGTCTGTCCTGAATACAGTTTCATCTTGTCACCGTAGTGCTGCAGTGCTTCTTTCTTACCGCTCTTGTCCTCCAGTGTTGCGAAGAATGATGGTAAAAACACCGGACGCTTGCGACGATAGGAATGCAAACCGCCCTTTGAGCCTGCTCTCCTCCAAGTCTGAACAGCTCTGGTCCATAAATAGTGTATGTCAAATGGATACTGCCTTCTCCTGAGCGTTGCTCTGTTGTAAGATACGGTCCGTCAGGCTGCGGCAAGGGCAGGCTGCCCTCGGGAGGAGCAGGGAGGAAGCTGAGGGTGAGGAAGGCCGGCAGGGCTCCCCAGCAAGGCGCAGCCCCACCGTACCTGAGCGAGGGGACCGTAGGCAGCCACGTACCAGCCTTCTCCCGGGAGGCTGGGGAATGTCCTCGTGGCCCTGACCCGTGCCTTGCAGGGAGGCTGCAAAGAGCCACCTGTAACGCGTGGCGCACTCGGGAGGGCCGTAGGGTGGAGAGCCCAAACCCTCGGTGATGGGTAACAAGCCTGCAATTGCACACCCTCCGCAACCCCCCCCCGACTTTAGGATCTCGTGCTGTGTGCAGTTATAATATTGTATGATATTCCCTGCTTGATGCCTTCCCTTGAAAAGTAATGTCATTCAATAGAGCTGATAAAGGGAGAAATCCCTGAACAATTTTATTACCTTTTCATAATGCATCATTCTGCTTTTTTACTTTTTATGTTACTGGGCAGCTGAGGCAGGGTCCCTCCAAACCCCAGCTAGCTGCACCGTGCTCACCTTCCTTCCCCGCAATCTGGGTGACTTGGCTTTCCTTTCCAGTCCTTACCTCTCAAATTTATTAGGTCTCCGTTCTCTGAAAATTGCTGTGGTTTGGCTTTGCTTAGCTACCAAAAATAGCATTGCCTGACTGGATGACCTTGAGTGGAGCTGGCTGGCTTGTTACCAAGATAGAGTCTATTACCTTCCATGACTTGCATGGTGTGGAAAGTCAGAGACACTTTTAATTTTGAACTAGTCGTAATGATGAGTCAGTTATTACTGCTTGGAACAAAGTCGGTTTTGCAAGGTCATTCTTAAGGAGAAAAATTAAATTGTTTATTCTGTGAGTGCATTTGCACCCATCCCATATTCAACTCAGCTAAACATTTATTTTCATAGGTATATTATTAACAACTGTGTTATTTTGAGCTTCCCTTTTGTACATCAAAATGTGGCTTTTTGAAAGAGATTGAAGAATAAATAGTCTGAGATAAGTATTAATTGGGTATTTTTAAGTGAAAATGAACAAAAGCCTTGGAAGGCTTTTTTGTGGGGCCCAGATGTAATTTCTAATTATTCACATGAAACACTGTGTATGTGGGAGTTTTATGCTAAGAATATTTACAACATTAGATGACATTTAATATATTAAGTGACTATGTGTGATCCATGTAGTGTTACTTATAAAATTCATCTCTCATCCGTAATCTTTTTAATTGATCTGACAAAAATATTTTTCAACAAACTAAAGCAACTAGAATTTTGCTAAGGAATTTCTCTAGCCGTCTGCAGAGGTGGTACATGACAACTGCTAGTGAGAGAAGCTGCCTATACGTGCAGGGCAAAGGCTGGGCAGTCTGAGAAACAAGAGTAGTACGAAAGCATCCCTCCCTGCCTATGTAAGCAAGGCAGTGCACTCATCCTCTAAGGCTAACTGGAAATGAGCTCTATCCATTTGTTTAAAGAAGCCTCAAGAACAAAGACATTTAAATGCAACTAATGAATTTAAAACCCCTATAATTAAAACAATGATAACAGTGATCTAATTTGGGAGGGCAGTAATCAATATGTAAGAAGATCAGCTAGAGTGCAGCCAAAGATACCATCAAAACCTACTGAAGATATGAAAACCCCCGGGAATGTCTCCAATGGAGTTTGGATAATGCCTCGTGGTGTTGAAATCAGTGACGCTGTTTTGTTTGTCTGTAACTTAGGAGAGATTAGCGTGCGGTTATCAACAAATTAGGCTTTTAATAATAACTAATGCTTCAGAATAATAAATTCTGGGCTTGACCACTGTGTTCTTTCCCTGTGGGTTACAGAGGAAGAAGGGAGGAAAAACCATCCTGTAACAGGCATGGGCTATTGAAAAGTTACCCTGGAAGCTATACTTCTCCCCCAAAACTTACACAGTTAAAGCTGAATATATATGATGGATTGAGGTTAAGTGAATGTGGTATAAATATTTATACTACACATTCACATTATACATTTTTTATATAGTACATGGGCAAAATGTTCTGATAGAGAACATTTTGCTATAAGGTACCATGAAAGACTAAAAAGTGCAGCCTTTTTTCAAGTTTAAATGTTATTATATCTTAGTTAAATGCAGACAATGCAGGATGTAATTGTTGTGGGGTTATGTGGAGGGCTTATTTTAGGGCTGATGTAAAACTACATCAGGCAAAGGTAGAAAACCACTTAATTCTGCACTGAATCTTCTACCGGAGTAATGATTGACCTATGGCCACTCTAGGTAGAGCTTCATTTTTAATGTCTGGTGCTCTACAGCTAAATAATATCCCTAGGTTATCTTAACTATCCCCAGTTAAATTAATCAAATACTGAAGACCATGACTTTGGGCTTGAAAATATGGTGGAGAAACTTTGGCAAAGAGAGAAGCAGACTGCATGTGAATGGAGAAATTCACCATCGTGTCACTGAATACCTGGGGAGTGGAGTTGATTTATTACAACATTGTTTTTCATTTTTACTGGACGCTGATCGGGCTTAGGCTAAAGCAATCTCATTGTGATCTCCAGTCAAGCAGTGAGAGTGACACTGCTACTTCATAGGCACATTTTTTATAGGTTTTGTACTGCTGCTAGGTAACACGCAGCTTTTCAAGGCTGTCAACTCTGTTGTTGTCAGAGCCGTGAGACTGCAGCAGAAGCCACAGCAGAGAGGTGTCTTGAGCATGTCAGCAGTAGGAAGCCTGTGTCTGCTTCCAGGATAATGTAGGCTGCATCGTGAGCAGACAGTGCCATGCATTCAGAAGTCCTGAGGCAGATCCCCTCTGATGATGAGGTGCACTTAGAAATGTGAGATTTTCAACAATAAAGAAGGATCTTTCTCAGCTGCAAAATACCAGAAAGTCACAAAACTGGAAACAAATGCAATAGACTGGAAAAACTGCAGACACGCAGAACTTGTTCTTTCCAGCCGGCTATGCTGGGAAATTCTGAAGTAGATGTCAAATATGGGGGGAAGAGAACCATCCTTCAGGTTAGGAGTCACAGTGTAACCTCTGTGCTCCCCCTTCTACATCCTTCTTCAAGTCATTGGCTCTAGAGTTGATGTGGGTGAAGAGATCAATAAGGGAGGTTGAAGTTAATCTACCAGACTATGAACTTCAGTAGCTGAGGACTCAACCCCTGTTGCTTCCAATACCCCTACCATGGCAGAAAAGTGGATAAAAAGCTGTAATCCCTTCAACTGCTGCTGCTTTTTGTGTTATCGTCTGCCTGTGAAAACTTGACGGCAGGTACTCTTCCACCCCTTGCTGCTTGCACGGCTACAGGCATGTTTGGGGTGCTGCCGTCGGGACGTGATGCTGAGACTGAAGGGTGTTTCCAGTGGGAGAGGCTGACGTCCACGTAACAGTGCAACGGGAGAGGACGTGGCATATCACTGGCCTAGGGGAGTGCTCGGGACCCAGCACTTAGGCTTTCTGCTCCATTTGCCTGTGTGTGCAACCGGCTGCTGTAATTCACCCACCGCCTCCCCTGTTCAAAAGCACTGGCTCTTGTATAGGTTTTGGCTGAGCTTCTCTACTACCCATTATATCTACCTCTTGCTCCCTGCGATGACTTAGAGAGAGGTTAATACATCCCTGCACGTGTCCTGTGGCTCAGGACACTGAGGTTCAACCTAACCAAAGAGGCTGAGGATGCTTCTGCACACCCAGACCTCTCACTCTTGCTTTTCGCCAGCTCACCTGTACGGTGAGGGCTCCCCAGCACCTCTCTGGCCCCATGGAGCTGTACGGAGAGGAGCCCCGCACTCCAGCCACCATCTCGAGCGGGGTACCTGGCTGCTGGGCACGCAGGGGCAAGGGGCAGGCAGCCAGAGGCAGCTGCTGCTGGGCAGGGATGCCGCGGAAGAAGTCGGGAGCGGCTGGGATGTGACTCCAACTCCCCCGTACCATCTGAGCACGGCGGGAGTCGGCAGCGGTGGGTGGTCACATACTGGCTAATTTTTCTTTGGGAGCAATGAATTAGTATGGAACGATGCTGACCCTTCAGTTTATGGCTTACAAAATAAACTAAGAATAAATTCAAAAAGGTACATCAGAGGAACAGGAACGGAAGGTACGTTTCCAGTAGTGTTTACTAAGAAAACTAAGGGAATAAGACCCCAAGAGTGCCATAGATGTTGATTCCTCATAGCTGAAAAGCAACAACCTTTTTCTTTTTTTAATCTAGAGACCCCATCTAGGTGATGGGAGCTAAGCGAGAAAGGGCTGTGTCCCTTCTGTGCCTCCGTGCGTGAATCCAGAGGACATCTCTGGCTGGCAGCAGGTGATGGTCCGTTCCCTTTTGCACCAGAGGCCCTGCCCGGCTGCGAGCAGGAGCAAAACTCTTGCATGCGATTTCTGGTATTTCCCCTCACACAGAGCCCCTTTCTTATTAGAGTCTGCAGTTACCGTTTTTCTTTCTGATTAAAACATGCTCTTGGGAATACAAGCTATTTGTGCTGTGCTCTTAATAACCTTTCTACTGCATGGTGGGGGTGAAATGTCAAGGTTGATAAATACCGTGAAGTGAACCCCCAAAAGACAGGCTTGGATACCTCATCATTATTTTCGCCAGCCAGGGTAGTTTGGCCAAGCTGTTAGAGTATTGATTCGTATAACTTCACTATATGCTATGTAAGTATGTGTGCATGAATGTTTGTCCAATGTTAGATCTATTTCTTTGGCAATTTAGAACATCACATGTTCCTTACCTTAATTTATGTACATTTGTAAGAACTCAGATTGTAAGGATTTTCCTGTATTGCTTGATTTTTTTTTTTCTTACTGCCATTGAAATGATAATATTTTCTCAATAATTGACCAGTTTTTCTCAGCACTTTGATTTTCAAATGAGTGTGGAGGGTAGATTTCTTCTAGTAACAGAAGGAAGTATTTTATTAAATGTTATCATTTAGCATTTTTACTGCTTTTTAGTGGGAAAAATGGGGAAGGTAACAGATATGGAAGGCAGAGGAAAATTGGTGGGTGAGTGGGAAAGAAAAATAACGCAACTTAATTAGGACTTAAAATAGAAAAAAAGACTACCTCTTATAGAAATATAGGGGGCTGCATGTACAAGGTGAGAAACCTGGTTGGAATAGTGAGTTCATATCATGCTGTTAATTGCATTTTAACTGTAAGGCTGTAACACACCTGAGGTTTATTTTGATTTTGTTTTCTTTGCCTAGCAATGGAATTAAGTGGGTGTGTTCACTTGTTGGAGCTGGCTTCCCTTTGTCTTATTTACTTAGCATATAAAAATAATTTTCAGTAAGAGCCATAGCTTTAGGAAAGTTGCATCATTTACCCATCTCCTGGATATGAATAAAACACTGAGAATAAGCTTTATGGAGATTAGGCATCATTGTTTAATGCAACAGTCTGCTTCAAAAGTCTTCAGGAATAACTACAGACTGCTAAATCAGATGAGATAGTACAGTCTATAAAATAAAAGTAAAAGCATTGAGAACATGGTCTTTTAGAAAAGGTGCATGGCTTCTTCAAAGGGAAGTCCTGTCTCAGGAGCCTGCTCAAGCTCTTGGAGGGTGTCAGTGAGCATGTCAATAAGCACACAGATGAAGGATTTCCCTGGGGACATAACGTGGAGTTTCCAAAAGCTGTTAAGGTTCCACAACAGAAGGTATTATGGAAACTAAGTTGCCATGGGTTTGGAGGAAAGGGTCATACGTGGAGTGAAACCTGACGAAAGGACAGAAAGCAAATAGCTGTCCTTAAAAGTGATTTTTCTGGATGGATGTGAGTCAGCAGTTTGTTTCCACAGGATCAGTGCTAAAACCAGTTTTATTCAGCACCTTCCCCAGTGATGTGGTGGTGGGAGTTCGCAGTGGGATCTCCAAGGCTGGAGCTGGCGCTGAGCTCCTTCTGAGAGCCAAACACCATGCTAATGGCAAGGAGCTTCAGAAGGACCTCAGAAAACTAAGTGTGAGGGTAAAAAGGCAGCAAAGGAGTACCAGTGCAGAAAAGTATGAATGAATACATCTGGAAATAAAATAATCTAAGCTGGCCTACTGCACGGTGTTGAACGTAGAGATGGCAGTTACGGCTCAGGAAAGAGATCTTAGTTGTCGCTGAAATCATCAGCTCACCACGCAGCAATAGCCCAAAAAAATGTCAGGCATTGTCAGGAAGGAAGAAAGAGGGAAGTATATAAAAGCTTGATGGGCTCACGTCTTGAATGTGGTGTATACTTCTGATCTCCACATCTCAAGAAGGATATTGTGCAGCTGGTATGGAGGAGGGTAACAAAATGTTCGAGGGGCTGGAGCAGTTACTGTACCAGGAGACACTAAAAAGTTTGGGACTGTTCAGCTTGAAGAGACAGCTGGGTTAGGGGAGATGTGATCAAGGTTTATGAAATCGTAAAAGCCAGTGGGTAAGGCAAATAGAGAACTGGTCTTCGCCACACTCCATAACAACCGGACTTGAGAGCTTTTGAAGCTAGTAGGAGATTGGTTTAAAACAGATGAAAGGGTGTCTTTACACAGGGGCTCGTGAGCTTTTGCAACCTGTTGCCATTTGAAGCTGTGGAGGCAGAGAGTACCACTAGGTTCAGGAAAGAATTAGAGGAATCAACAGGTGGCAGATCTGTACTAAGATCTGAAGTGGAGTAGTTATGAATGTGTCCTGGAATGTCCTTAAAACAGTCTGTCTGGATGCTGAGGGAGCGTGAGAAGAACAGACCACAAAAAGTAGCCAAGCTCACATGTTTTCCCCAAATTACACTGTCCTTTTGACAGTGTTGGACATCATTAGCTTTACCCAGCAGGTATTTTTATGTTCTTAGAAAGAAAAATAACAAGATATAATTGGGATGCAAAGACTTTTTCAAAGTTACTCTGCTCTTCTTCTGGACTGACGGCCCACATTTTTAATGTCAGAGTGGCAATGATTTTAGAAAAATTACACATTAACTTTATAATGCTCTGCTTTCTCAAGAAACAATACTTCCATGTTCTTTCTATCAGCAAAACTCTTCCCAGATGTTTCTGTGAGATTTATGCTATCCTCAGCCACATCAAATTGCATTTGGAAAAATAAGCCCCTTCTGGTTTTGAATGCAGCCCAGAATCAAAACCCAAGGAGGTTTGAAGCTTGAACTTTTCCTTCAACCTTGAATTTCAGGGACAAGAGGTGTTCAGTTTTAAGGTTATGATTCAGACTAGTTTTCACTGAACTGCTTCCAGTCATTCTTAAAACTGAATTGCACATAGTTTAACACAAAATCCCCCCTCGTTCAAAACAGCTTTTACTCATTTATTTTTTCCATTAGAAGAAAGAGAAACAATATGCAACCAATGCACTGATGACATGGCAACCACAACATCAGCTAAGGTTCATAACACTATCCCAGCACAACAGAGGTTTTCTCTTGCTCCTGTTCATGCTTGCAGCAAAACTCCCAAGGGCATCCACAAGTACAGAACAGGGTCTTGAGTTGTTAGTAAAGTCAAGGTGATGGGAAAACAGATGTGATGGAAGATGCCAAGGTGACTTTGGGAACATTTATTCAGGAGCTCATCACAGCGCATGGAGAAAGCTCAAATACAAAATGGGCATAGAAAAGCTGGCATCAGGGGCTAACTAAATCGTAAAAGATAATTTCAAGGAGGAGGTAATTTGTAGAGGGCCTTGGAAGTGAAACCAAGTGTGCCACAGAGAGAAGGAAGCCACTGGAAGAACGTGAAGAGAGGTTTGATACAGTCAACCCAACAGGCTAGGAGACAGGACGGCAGCTTTCTAGAGAGGTGAGGCTGCTTTTTTTAAGGGCAAGGGAAGGAACACTGCAATATTCAAGATGGGGAATGAGATTTTCTCCTCTGAAGGAAAGGCTCTAAGAGCTTTTAAGCAGAAAACATTAACAACTCGCGTCAAGGCAGAGCCTAGATGTGGTACCTCAGCACAAAGCTTGAATGAAAGATCTCCTGCAGGTAGAGGATTCAACAGCAGGCCAACGATAATGATGGTTTCTGTAGTGATCAAGGAAAGTGATCTAAGGAGGGCTGGAAGGGGAAATCATGAGGTCTTTTGCAGTAATGCTGAACTTGGCCTGATGTAGCATATTCACAAGGAAATATTAAGGACACCAGCTGTGATGTAGGCTAGCAGATTTGAGGTATTTCCTGTTTAAATGTCTGTTTGCTTTTGCCAAACTAAGCTATGCTAATATATGTGGGCAATGTTTTGTACAGGTCCTTAAATTCCCATCTTCCTATCACTCTTAACTCTTTTAGCTGAGGTAGTGTTTACAGTCCTGGCTCTTCAGGAGGTTCTCAAAGCTTCATGCCTCAAGGGGTTGGGGATGCAGCTCAGAAAATCAGGTGTTAATAGTTTCCAGACAATTTTTAAAGTACCACATAGTTCCTTAATAAAGCAAATGTTTAATGTACACAGAAAATATTGTAAACTTAAACACCGTAAATAGTATTTTGAATACCCTCAATAAATTTTAAACACAACTTACTAGAGCATTTCTATTTGTATTCCTCATACAGTTTCCCCTATTTTGTTGCTGTTGCGTATCCAAACATGAGGTTCTGAGCACTTTTTATTGCATACAAAAGCACTCCCTTCTCATATTGTTCCCAAGACATTTCTTAAAATTTATAGCATGACCACAGTATGTGTGTGCAAATGTCATCTGTGCTCAGAGTTTGAGAAGACTGTCCCTGCCACAGGATTTCCTCACTGCTCACTGGCTTTCTGAAGCCTGTCAGAAACTTTCTGGGGTGTCTGACTGTTCTCCCATCAGTTCTTGTCTCAACTGAAACTGATAAAGGTCTGGGACTTGGCCCTGCCAGCAGATGTATCTTTTGGTTCTTCATCGGTCAGGCTGAGGGCAGTCCTTAACTTTCACATTTGTAAAGAATTTCTCATCGAGCAACTGTGGATGACCTGCCAGATGGCTTTCCCACAATGGAAAGTTTTTGAAAGCTTCAGAAACAGTTACCAAACATCTGAGCATATTTAGTAAGTGCCATATCCTATGTCTACACATTTCTGTGTAATCTAGCTGAGCTGCTCTATCCCACAGTTTTCAAATGTTTGGAGATCAAATTAGATTCCATATACTTTTCTCTGGCTTGCTTTCCTTTTCTTGAACCAGAAAGAGCAAATGCCACAATACAGGATATGTGACTTTTCCTCCAATTTTTCAAAATGTAACATGTTCATATTTGCCCTCCTCTCTGGCAGATGCAGGCCTATGGGTCTTCCACTATCATATGAGCATTCATGAATCTGAAGAGTCATTTTAGTGAAGACGGCAAGGACAGGTGGAATATATCCACCCTTGAGTGAGAAATAAAGTGTATCTTCATGTTCTGCAGAGTTTTTGGTCTCTCAATTCAGGTAAGTAAAACTTAGGCTGTCTCAGTGTGTGAAAAAATGGAAAAGTTGCATTACACCAGTGTGTCTCGGTGTTGCATTTAACTATCACCTTATATGGTCCAGAACGTGCGATTTATCTCAGCTCTCTGCAATTGTTAATATTCAGTCCTTTCTCATTTACTTAGAGTATAGCAAGAAAAGGTGATTAAAAATGTCTTTCTTTTGATTTCTACCCATACCTTCCCACTAGAATAATTCTGGAGATACAATATTTTGGAAACATACTTGTAGTCTGAAATTACTTTGCATTTGAGAGGGGCAGAATTTCTGATGCAATGCTGTTTTCTGTTACTTTACTGCTCCCATTCTGGTAGTCTAACCCGGCTATGCTTTGCTTCTGTACCAGTGGCATCTCAAGAAGGTTCGCTCTCTTGAGAACACATTTGGAGATTTGGGTAAACTGATGCAGAGAAGCTGGAAGGTGGATGCTTGCCAGCCTTACAAACGGCTCCAGATTTTACCGTGTATTTTGCTGTCAGAAGCGTATTTTTAGTTGGCAGGGGCAGAATCACTAGGGGACGATTTGCAGTTGATGGGAATTGTAAGTTCCTGCTGTAAGTGTTGGAGCGAGGCAATTAAGAGGCTCTCTGTCCTTGCAGCTAGAAAATCTGAATGTTTATCAAATGCATTGTTTTGCAGGTTTGAACCTGGCCTCATAAATCTAATTTCTTTTTCAGGAGTAACGTTTTTCTTATCAAATGTCTTTCTAGTAACCAACCCAAACCAAGCACTCAATTCAGCTTAGTGAGTTTAAATCTTTATGAGCCTTGAATTTGCTTATTAAATAACACAAAGTCAGAACTAAGATTAAAAGAAATCTCCACATGTGAACAGTCTAGAAAAACACATTTAAACTCACTTGAACCATTGTCTCAATACAGACTGTCTTAGGCAACGGTACTCTTTCATATGGGTATGGGGATACTGGAAAAGGCATGTGTATTTGAGAATACAGCTTCTTCACGGGGAACTACGATAGAGCACTATTATAATCCCCTTGATCATTATGTGTAGACAGCATACAGATAGCAGTCAGGCAAACGGGGGTGGAATAGGCACTTGGCTTAGAATATTTTAAAATAACATCATGATAAAATATAACCAAAGAAGAAATGTGCTGGTATTCTTCAGGGATTGAATCTCTGATTAGCAATTCACTGTAGTTCTGCCTCCCTCAGCCCCTTCTCCTTTTGGGGGGAAAAAGAAAAAAAGAGCCCTTGTTAATGTGGTTTTAAAAGCACATAACCTTGAAATGACAGGATGAAGCTGTCATTTCTCCAGCCTCCCATGTTCTGCAGCAAGGATGGATGGTGCGAGATGTGTGAAGGGAGGAGGGAGTGGATCACAGAGGGAACAGTGAGATTTTCTCTGCTCGCCACCTGCCTGTGTTATTCCATTCTTCCCTTTTCTCCCCTAAGTCAGAAAGCAACTGGCAGTCAACACTTGGGTAAAGATCAGTGCTGAAGAAGCTCTCAGATTAGGTTTTGTGTCTACTAGTGAAGCCAGGAGTGATGGCTCAGGAAGACTTTGACCTTTCTATAAAAGCTTATTCAATAATTTAGTTCATTTCTTTGCCTCTCATCACTGATGACTGCTGCTTATCATCCGTTTAGGTCTGGGCTTCCATCCATTCTGACAAAGGCTCAGACTGCATCCATTTAAAGTGACAGTTGTCAGACAACCTAGTTTTGCTTATTTAAGAGAATAGGGAGGGGATTTTTTCACCCTTTTTTTTTTTTTTTTTTTTCTCTTTTCCTTCTCAGAAGAGTTGGGGTGAGCTGGAGTGAGCTGGAGGCTTTATAGGTCTTGGACAAATGACTGGAGAACAGTTAGTTTGAGGAAATGCTCAGGATGAAGCATGGAAAGATATAGAGGTTATATAGGACCATGGGCAGTTATTTGGAAAACGCGAGTCAGCATTGCCAGGAAGGAAACTGAGACACAAGTTATGTGACAGTATGATACCAAATGGCTGTCTGAACCTTACAACTTGTCACAATCAGAGTTTAGCAATTTTGACTTAAAAAGAGAGGCTAGGGACATTTTTTCCAACACCCTTGCTTAATGGTGCGTCAAAGCTGAAAGCCTACAAAAGGCTGTGAACCCCAAAAACGTTAAGACAGAGCAAGCTGAGATTTTGATAAATGATCTGAGCATAAGAAGTGGATGTTCAGACGAAAGGATGAGCAGCTGTTTATATGCAGTCAAAAATCAATCATCTCACCCATGAAGCTACCTGCCCGTTTAATTGGTCAGTGATACACAGAGATGCTTGCGATACTTATCCCTATTTAAGTGGGAAGGCACGTGTTTCTGGCAGACAAGCTTACCTTGACACTCAGGCCCCAAGATTGTCAGCGGGAAGACAATGCCTTTAAAAATCCTGATCTTTTAGGAAAGTAGCCAACACAAGTAACTCTGTAGGTGTCATTTAAGACAGATTGCCTGCAATGTTTCTCTTTGTGAATGTCTAGAAGGTGTATTTTCCACAGGCTGAGAAGAGTCGTACACACACCCCGTCAGGTTGGTACAGGTCAGCGGGCTGTATGTAAGCACCGCATGCAACATCAAGAAATTGGAAGAAGAAAAATAATCCCAGCTCTAGAAATGTTGAAAAGCCTCTCCAACATCAGTGATGTTCCCTGAAACCTATCATTTATAGTATCAGATTTCACCATTTTTCCTGAGAGCTTTGGCGTTTTCCACATTCTGAGTTGGACATTGCCCTTTGGCAGTCCAATCACACTTTGCCCTTGTATTTGTCTTCCACATTTTGCATGACAAACTCTCTGACTCCTGCATTGTGCGAAACACCTTCTGAGTGTGCACAAAGCCCACGTTGCAGGGGTTTGGCAGAAATGAACTGAAGTACATAGGCTGGTAAATGGATGCCTCAGAAAGCCAAAAGGTCCACAGGTCTTGCTGTTCACCGTGTCCTGCACCGGCCATCTGGAAGGTGGAATTTACTCTTTGCATGGTAAAAGCTCACACATGCCCAATGCCCTGCTTTAAATACTTAAATTGAGTGTTTGTGGCATGTGAGCCTCCTCCTGAATCTGTCAGCCGTGGCTACTTTAATTCATAGTAAGGCAGTTTTGCTCTTGACAGCTGCCTCATTCACTGCATGAGTTGGCTTTATTCTTTATTCAGCATTTTAAAAGATGAAATTTGTAACTCCACTGGCAGAGAGCCTGGTGCTTTTTACCTTAGAAGAAAAGGGAATTCTGCCATTAGATGTATCACCCAAACTGGACAACTTCTGAAAAGAAGTTTAATCAGCCTCCAATAACTATCATCCCATGTAGTTAATGGTGAATTGTGTATCATTAGCTTTGGAGACTAAAAAGGCAAAGCATATGCTTCTAATTGCCTGTCCGGACGAGGAATGGCAGCTATAGTCAGTTATGTGACATCCTGAATGATACCAAGTGGAGCTGAAGTTAAGAGGAAGCACAAACGTTTACACCTTCTTGACTGTAGGCCTGAAGGTGCATGCGAGGTTAAATTTGCAAAATGTGACCACTTCTTGGTTTTCCAAACTGAGACTTCTTTATCTTCCCCGGGGTCTAAGGAAGAATCTGGCTGCTGGGTTGAGGCATCTGTCTGCAGGTGAAAAAAAGTGATGCAGTTGTTTTCCTGTGCGGAAAAAATAACATTTTTTATATAATACTAAAATGGCTTGTGATATTCTGTGTTCTTTACACTAACACTGATATACCAGAGAGATCAAAGCATTGCAGTGTATTTTATCAACTTGCCTGTATTCTGAATCTATGAAATTGTATTTTCTCTTGTTCTTATTCAATTTATGATTTATTTTTCTCCCAGTATAAATCAGTTCCTGTTCTATGGATTCATGGCAGGTATTCCATCTTGTTTTTCAATATGCTATGTCTAGAACAAATATCTAGTCAGTCGTGGGCATATAAAATATTAATCATATGTGTTTGAAGGTATGTTGCTATAGCAATTCCTTTAGTGTGAGGAAAAATCAGCATATAGCAGGCCAGAGATATGAGAACAGTAGGAATTACAAAGCTATAATGGCACTATTAACACATTACTGCATTGTAATGATATTATTTTCTAACTATTCTAGTCCCCAGCTGGCTAATTTTCAAGATAGAATCCTTCAACAGGGATTTCATAAATGACTCCGACACAAAAGACACTTGCAATATGAAGAAGACATTAAGCAATCTGACAAAAATATTTTAAAAAAAGAGAGTAGGCAAATGTGCAAAATATCTTCTGTTCATGACTTACCAGATCCCCTCTCTTCCCTATTCCAACGTGATCTACCCTGAGAGGCCAAACATGACAGGGCTGAATAGAGGAGATTAGCAAGACCCGGCTTAAAAAGAAATGCTGTGAGCTTAGCATGTAAAGCTGCAGAGCAGGAAAGCTGGGAGAGCTAGCAGGAGAAGATATGGAAATGTAATTTCATCTTGTATTACAAATCTAACTGGAAAATTTTAAAACCAAAGCAGAAAAGACATTGTTTTCGAGAGGATTGTAATTATCTGGGGGAGAAAGGAGGCTGTAAGTTATGGTCCAGTTCACGTCTGAAAAAAGAATGCGATGGTAAATTGAACTGATTGGGAATATGGACTGAAGCATAGCGTGAAAGAGGAGCTAGTCAGACATGGATACACTTAGCATGTATTAAGGCTGCTAATCCTCTGGGTGTATTAGCATTGCCTCCACTGGGGGGAAGGTAGGGTCAGCTTCAAGTAATCCCACTTTTAGTATTTAACTCTTCGACTTTGATGCTTTCCTAATGTAGATGTTTGCATTGCATTGCAAAACATCCTGAATTGCCTAGAACAGATCTTGCCTTGCTATGTTCTGTGTTTTAAATATTAAAGTTTTGAGGCCCAACTCTCTTAATACCACTTTTTCGACACATTCTTTAAAGAAAAGAAAACAAAAATCCCACAAACAAATGAACACTGCAGTAGACCTTTGGATTTGTTGCATTGATTTAGTGTCTGAAGGAACAAGAAAAAACATTTATATCCAAATGGATGGGATCAAACAGTAAAGATCAGAGGGAGCTAGCTATGCATCATGCACATCCTTTCTTTTTAATTAAAGACAAACATAAGCCTTCAAGAAAAAGAAGCAGCAGTTCAATAGGTATTAAGTTTAATAACAACGTTTACAGAGGTGGATCATTTTCTCACTGTTGTGTTGTACAGCAAAGTGACAGTAAAAAGCAAGAAAAGGAAAACCAGGAAAATTTAACCTGTTAAAGAAAAAAGAAAGCAGAAAGAAACTGCTTTTGTTGAACATGCTTTCCAAGGTGGAGAAAGTTTTCTAAAGGAGGGGGGGGAAGGAAGCAGATAGATTTAAAAACAAATAGAGTTTAAAAGGACACACTTCCTATTTCGGTCTCCTTGGGTAATGTGTGAAAAGAAGCTAAACAGACTGCTTAATTTAAACCGCAATGGAAAGAAGTACATCAGGAAAATATAAATACCTAGGCATTTGGCAATGAGCAGTTGTGCTTCACCACTGAACCCTTCTGGTAAGCTGCAACTTGCACCCAGATTTCACATTCCTATTACCTAAGAGCCCAGATTTGTATACCTGAAAAATTCATTAGAGCTATCAGCAGCATCTAACATTTGTATAGCACAAGACCACGCTACACTGCGGAGCGAAACTTTCTGCGCTCTGTAGTGCCAAGCTTGTGGCAAGAAACTGTGATAGCAGAAATGTATGGCCTTTCCATAAAGTAAAACCTCTCAGCATTCAGAAGGTATCAGTTACCCGAAAAAGGTTATGTTAAGTGCCAAGCATAATTACTAATAAAGTGGTTGATACTAAGAATTAGAATTTTGCAAGCAGTCCTGGCTGGTGAAACATCTGTGATCAGGGTCTGCAACATTTGGGAGGTGAGTGTGCACAGCATATGTGCATTTGTGTAAGAACGATATGGGTGGCTGCATTATGAGTCTCATTATTGCTGTGTACATATATTTATATAGTATTGCTATATATATATATATATGAATAGTGACTGAGGTGTCTATGAGTACTACCTGCACATATACATATATAGAGTCATTAGATGTGAGCTGAGATTTTTCTAATGATACGTTCCTAACTACTTTTTCCAAAACTTTGGAAAATACTATTATTTTCCAAATTTAAAAATATTACTTTCTTAGATGAATCTTGTATAGAAGGCAGAACCTGTACAAGAGGCTATCCCTACCTCTCTCTCTCAATTACCTCTCTCTCTCAAAGCCAGTTCCAAATGTCTTGAAGAATGCACCTTTTCCATTTTTATTAGAGGGCCATTTCCATTCATCAGGAAACTGATTTTTACTAATCTCCTGAATGCTCCCTTAAATCAGGTTTCCACTACTGTATCTAATCTAATACTGTATCATTTTGAAGTAATACACACATGTACAAACAGAACACAGTGAAAATGCAAAATGCTGAAGAAGGCGTCTAGCCAAAGCATACATCTACCGCATGTTTTTGCTCTATTGGGTTTATGTTTTCCAATGAGCCACACTGGACCCTTATGGATCAGCTATTTACATTGCCCCTTCAAAGGCTCCACCCTGTAGGAACCCTCTGGAACTAATTGAGAGAAAAATCTGGCCCCTTTGAAAGCTCTGGGAATTTTGCCACTGACTTCACGAAAGCCAGGATTTCACCTTATAGATCTGTTCAAGAAAGAACTGAGCCCTCTAACCACACTACACGCGTTCCGTCCCTCCTCTGCCACTGTAGGCACCCACAAACTCTTGCACTCAGTGTCAGGCGGAGTGGATGCTGTTTATTTACTTCTATTCCTAGCTCAGCTGAGTGTGCTCAGTGAGAGATGCGCCAGCCGGCCCCATCGCAAATGGCCTTTTAATGAACTAGTCAAGGATTTAAATTATCCAAGAACCTGGGAAAAAGCATTTTAAATTTAAGACCCTTTTAGGCAATTAAAACCTGACATGTTGCCATTGAAAACAGGCCAGGGAAAAAGCGATTCCACCTCTTGAGATTCACCACTTACAGGGAGAGATAATGGCATTTCAGGCACCCCAGGTACTGCAGCCTTCAGAGGGTGTTCGGATGTCAGCTTCACGAATTGATTCTAGCCGTGCGGCGTCTTGAGTTGATCCTCCAGGCGTGAGAGAGTGTTTGGTCACTGAACAAACTGGATTACTGTATCTTGGGCCAGTGCCATTTCGGAATACGGGGGAGGAGGCAAGTGAGAGAGGAAGATTTCCACGGCTGAGGAGATTTGTTTCACTAGAGTAAATAATAGTTTTATTTCTGCTTTTGTTTTTTTCTTTAAAGATGTGATGTGATTTACTTCAATTTGAGAGCAAATCAAGTTGCATATCTTAATACTCGATGTATGGAGTGTTTGCAAACTAGCAAGTAATCTGCCATTCAGAATTTGCTAAATAGCCTATCAATAATGTACTTAAAAAAAAAAAAAAATTTGCTGAGCTACACTGCTCTGCAGTAATGGAAAATTTCCACGGCCTTTCCACTTACCTCTTGTGTGGCACTGAAAGGTTGAAACATTAAATAACTGCATATATCATACCGCAAAACTACACGGTGAGGCTCTGAAAAAACACCTTTGCAAAAAATTCCCTGGTCGTTAAAGAAGTCATAAAGTCAACACCTAACCACAAACATATCACTCATATGCTCGATTCTCGGGTGTCGTGTCAGGGGCAGGATTGCTGTGCACGAGCCATTCCCACGCAGAGCCGGGAAAGTCAGGCTGTCCTTGTCCCCCAGCCCTTGCATCTCAGCACCCTTATGCTGGAGATTACAATTCAGTTTGTTTTTCAGCTTAGCTCTACCTGTCCGTTACCGACGTTCTCAGTTTTTATAAGCCTAAACAAAGCATATGTTGGACGCTTGAGTTCCCATCGACGCGTGGGAGAATCAAACCTCCCCTTTACCGAGTTCCTGGCTTTGCAGATGATCTGGCTGCACAGGTTGGGTTGGCCAGATCGCGAAATCTTGCAGGCAGCTCAGGAGTGAAGCGTTGGAGAAGACCGCCCGGTTTCCTGGAGCACAGGACCAGAGGAGCTGCAAAACGCTGGCACCGGCTCCGCCAGTGCTGGCGAGGCTGTTTTGTGAAAGCTCGTGAAGGTTCAGAAGGGAGACCTGTTCTTCATCAAACCCGCTGCTGCCGAGTCAGAGACCTTCTTGCAATCTATTCCCTTTATCCCTTACAACTAAAGCCACATGTGTAGTTAAGATTAGTTAATGGAAAAACATGAAGTGCTGTGTTCTAGCCAAAGCGGCAACCTTTGGGGAGGTAGAGCAGCTCTGCTTTGGAGTGATCTGGAGGAGCAGTGCCTGGCTGTCCAGTGCCTTAAGTCCCCTGAAATGCATCTTCCTTCGCAGCCACCCTCCGACACTGCAGAAGGCAGCAGGTTTTTCTTGCTTTTCTAATTATAAAATATCTTTCATGAGATAACTGCGATATTCTTAGAGAAAAGGACACCCATGAAAACTAAATTCTTAAATTCTCCATCGTTTTTCAGAAAAATGGAGTTATGTGTGGCACGTTCACAGACACAGATGTACGATGGTGGAAGAGGCATGAAGCTGGCTTGTGAAGTGGTTAATGAGGAGGTCGGGAAGCTGGTGGGACTGGAGCAGGCATGATGCTGGTGGCTTCACGCAACTCATAGTGGCTGTTCAAATGGAGAATTGTTTGCCTCCAGGTGATTAGACCAATACTTGGTTTTAACTGCCTTTACTTCTTATTCTCTGGTTTTTGTGGAGCTCTATTAAATGTGGTTTTTTTACACAGCACTTAATTCTCATGTGTGATAGTCCTTTTGTGCACTGAATGACCTCTGAGAGTTGGAAAGAGCAGTCTCACATGAAATAATGAAAAGGGTTTAAATCATTAGTTAGCCTTTTTATGCCGTCTTGTGCTTGGGCCAAAAGCGTAAACTCACCTCACTATTTCTGAAGCTTTTCCTACAGAATGCTAGAAAATTACTTTTTTTAAAAAAGCAATTATTAAAAGCACTTTGCATGCTATCTCTGAGCCTTGAGCTTTGAAAAATACCAATATCACAGAATCACAGTAAATTGAGAAATGTGGAGACCTCTATGTGGTTTAATATTAATTTCTGTACTACATAATTTTATTTATTAAATTTTCTATGTCTGTTGAATTTCTATTCCTTTCTATAGGAAGGAATATATTCAATATTCCTTCTATGCACTGAAGCATTTATAAATCTAGAAAGCCTAATGCTGTATTTCACCGTGGTGTTATGTCATTTTTGCTATGGGTACAGAAATGGAGGATGTGAAGTTGGTCAAAATAGCTATATACTGCCTTTATATATTTTCACCCAGGTCACAAAAGCAAACTGCTGGCCTCCAGTGCCAATTTGACTAAGGGCCCTTATTCCCAAAAAAACATTTCTCCACTTTTTAAGCTTGTACACGTTTGTGGCCCTAAATTTTGGTATTTATAAATGTATGAAGGGTATTTCACCTAGGTTCCATTTCATCCCAGATCTGAATATCCACATCCTAAGAAGAGTTTGAAAGCTAAATAATTAAAATATAGTAATGGATCTAAAAGACTGTCTGCAGTTCTTAAGTATGATATCAGAAATAAACAGGCTTCTAGTGGAAGATTTATCAGAGTTTCTGTTGCCATTACCATTTTTATTCCCATATAATGTTTCTAGGCAAGTCTCACTGCTCTGAGACCTACTTATTCCAAATAGCAATGATAAGGTTTTATGAATCTGAAAACAAGTCAGTTTGAACTGAGTTAAATTTGCAGTGATGCCAGCACTCGCTCTCTGAATGTTAGCTCATGGGGAACAATGAACTTATCTTATTGCACTTCAAAATTAAATAATTAAAAACAATCCTTCCCCCCCCCCCCCATTTCTTTACGGTTAATAATTATAATAACATACTCAGATGCAGGCAGTGTTATTATCTGATAATGCCTGAAATTTGAAATGGGCCTATTAGCCACCCGAGGCGAAACATAATTGCTCAGTTTCTGTGCACTATCAGATGGCAGATGATGTTGCTGAATGTTATTACTTAAGTATTTCAATTTTTCATATGGTGGAGAAATTAAATTTCAACTGTGTACTGCAGCAAAACGCTCCGGTTTGAAGGGTGTTACTATTTGTGAAAGGTTGCGATGCTGGTACTGTTACCCCTATAGCCTTTGGTGAAATTGGTGCTTTGACAGTATAATTAAAGCTGAAGAACGTTGCTGCTGAGAACTTTAACGTGGTATATATTGTAGTGTGTATTTGCACTTCCAAATGGTAATAACCCTGTGTCAGCTTTCCTAAGTATGTGAGGTCTGAGTCCATTTCATTGCTGGGCTATTTATTCATTGACATAGAGTAGTTACACACCTCTAGCATTAGTCACTGCGAGTGAAATCCCCCCTGGGCTGGTGGAAGCCAAGGACTTTGGTGGAGCAAGGACTCCTTCTTGTCAGTGCTCCAAAGTGTGCACAGACTCGTGCAAGAGGAAGAGCGGATTCACTGCTTTTCACCCATGGCTACTGAGAAAAAAATGCAGATGTTCATTCATGACTGAATCCTGAGACTGCAGACACCAGCCACAAGACCTTTAGCTAGGAGATGGCTTAGCTGCGATGTACTAAAGGGTGCTTGATTTTAGTAACGCAGGAATATTTTTTTTCAGCTTTAACAGTTTCTCCAGGAGAAATCAGTTTTGTTCCCAAGTCGGAGATCTTCTTCATGCTACATGTTTTAAATACTCAAATTAAATTCTCAGCTGCTGCTGCTTTTTTTTTTTTTTTTTTTTTTCCCTGAGTATGTTTGCATAGATCTGCTTTAAAGCTGTGGGGACCTCAGAAGAAGGGAAGCCATCTCATGGCCCCTTAGCTGGGAGGTGTTGTGTGTCTATGGGAATAAAGGCCAGCGAGACTGATGTTGCCAATAAGGCCTGCTGGTATGACTCAGAATGAAAGTGTCACTTGCAAAAAAAGGGGTGCAGCTTGAATAACACCATGTTACACCGAAACCTTTAGGACTCCCTCCCAGTGGAACAAGTCTAATAACACTGTCTGGGTAGAATAGATTTTGAGGCTTAATATAACAGCCTCACCTACAACAGCAAGAAGAAACCATGCTTTATAATAATTAGAATGTACTGGTACTTAGCATCCTTGTGCTACTGCCTAAGGCAGGCATGAAATGGTAGTTATTCCACTCTGTTGTAGGAATGCTGTGTTTTTGTAGCACAACTGAGAGCTAAGCTCTTTAGAGAGCTGGCTTTTTAAGAATTTTTTGGCTTTTAACTAAGGTTATACTCGGTTTGTCAGTATAAACCTTCCAGATGCTGTGATTCCCTCTGCAATGTCCCAGTTATGCAATGCTCGTTCACAGGTGAAGGGCTAAGTGTTGGGTGGGGGTTATTCTGCAAAATTAACTCTGCCTCCAGGTCCTCTGCCTTTCCTTTAAGGAAAAGGAAAAAAAAGAACACCCTACAACCCTCCAAAAAAGCTATTTGAATTGATTTCTTTTGGAGAAACTCATAATGCTTCATTTTCATATTAAAATGCTAACTGGGAAAAATACTTCATTGTTGACTACAAGAACATAAAAATATTTCAATTTCTTCCCCCGTTCCCAGGTGCTTTGGTGAACTGTTCTTCATCCAGCCAGATGCATTAATTACTCTTTCTTATGAATCCATGAATCAAGGGTTTGAATAAGTCAGTGATCTTCAGCACCAGTTAACAAAGCAAGCCCTATGCTGACTTAAAATTGTGTCGTGTTTAATCACAGAGCTGCAGGACTCGGCAAGTATGGCTTATTTCAAGAGAGCGCGGCGAGGAGGCCAAAAAGACAGGCATCCTTTGGGCTTCGTGAGCGTTGCTCGTGGTGGTGGTGAGGCTCATTGCAGAGAACTCAGCACAGTGATGGTGACGGTCAAAGGTAGCCTTGAAACAAAGAGGAACATCCTGGCTCCGCGGGTTTTTTTTATTTGTTGCAAAGAGCAATTAGTGAAACCATGATTAGGAAATCCTGAGAAGAGGAATTCAAAGTAGAGCAATAGGACTGAATCACAGAGTGGGAGAATCAACTGTCTTCCCGTCTTTCCCCTATGGCAATGACTAATATATAGGGCCCTTGGCTTGTACGGAGCAGTAAGTGGGGAAGCAGGAGAGGGTTACATTACTGGTTCAGTATGCTGAAAGGTATTCCTTTGGCTGTTGGGATGTGTGTATGACATACACATAAGACTGTGACCAAAATGTTTTTTCCTAAGAATTCCTCAAATAGCATCATTCGGCTACAAGAAAAGGAGGTATTAGCTTTCTAATGTGGGGAGAAATGATGTTACCATATTTCTGCATAATGAAATTATACTTCTAAACTCTTTTAAAATAGGGAAGACTTACATTTGGAAGGATGGGGATAGGATATGAAGGAGGACAGAACCCCACTATACTTTGTTGCTTTTTAGCATTAATGGATTTGAGTTGAAACCCCTTTGAATTACGCAGGGTAAGATGAATTTTGGATCTGAAACAAGTTTCCAGTTTTAAGAAAAATGCAATGACTCTAGCAGGTCATAAGCAAATAGTCTTTTATTCCTTCTTTGTGAGTCTTCATCCCATACTTAGGATGAGTTTTAATGCCCTGAGCAGGTAAAGTGCACTCCTGATGATGTTTTTGTCTATACACACACCCTGGACATTGGGAAAAGAAGTATAGCAGTCTCCAATCTCTGTAAACACAAGGATGTCACCCCAAATACAGGATACACAGGAAAGAAGGAGCTTTATTTGCCCCTCACCTCATTGGGAATTGGTATAATACTGGGAAAAATCCAGCTCCATGGCCCTAATTCTTCTCTCACGGCATCAATAGAAATGTGAAGAACTTCACTGGAAGGCAATTCTTCCAGAAGCTGTGGGGGGCAGCCTGGATACTGAATGTGAAAGGTCTACAAAGTTCACAGCTCCTGCTAGCCTATTTCCCCTGGAACTTGTTCCTAGTCTGAGCAAAATGGGGAAGACCAGTACTGCTGAGAGTTAGGCTCACCTCATCTCAAAAGGAGAGCTTTAAAAGTGGAAGAGCAGACTAACTTACAAGTTGCGAACAGATGAACAGTTAGTAACTCAAATTCAAGTTTAATATTCATCTCCCAATTGTTTTGGAGAGGAGGTTAACAAGACTACTCAAAAATTCTGTCTGAACACAACATAATTGACTGTGCTTTGGCAAAGTTGCTGCCAAGCCACCCAGAAGCCCTTCACAGCACATCAATCTCCCAGAATGGTACAGCTTCCTCTTGGCAAGGGCATTTGATAGTCCACAGACTTCAGTGCCAGAACTGGAAAACAATAAAATAAACTATAAGCTATAAAGCAAAAAGAAAAAAAAATGAAAAGAAAAATTATACTCATTGTAATTGAGTCAGCTTGTTGAGGGACATAAAAATCTAATCAATTGTTTTTGCATAACAATCAGTTGTCACGTTGGGCTCTAATTAAGCAGCCAGATGGAGCCTTGTAGTTGTAGACTGTAGTAGTAGTATTCCTGGGACACACAAAACCACATGAGGCGATGAACATTAGGTTCATCTTTCTATTAACGTGTAAGGAGAGCTCCACTTAACAGACAGAAATAGATTTCCCAAACCAAACATATTCAACTCAATGTTCTTCTCTCCCATACATAGCAGATAGAAACCTTTCTTTTAATGGATCCTTTCTGAGCTTATAGGTATTGCTGAGTACTCTGAACCTGCGGCACGGGTGGCTTCCAAATGCCCAAATGACATGGAGGATCTACAGGAACTTAATTTCCTTTCTAATATTTTTGTATATGCTCCATAAGTGTGGTGCATTTAAAAGGACACTGACGAGATATTTTTCATAAATGTTCTGTTCCTTAATGTTTATAAAAACTTCTTGGGAAAACTGAAACTGAAATCCATTTCTTGAGTGAATTGTTTTTCTCCTCTACCTGGATACTTTGATTTACTTGGCTGTGGGCTTTCTATTAGCAGCAGAAAGAAGTGATAATAAGGAACTGAGAGTATTTAACGCTTGATCCCTAAAATTAACAATACAAGGTATTACTGGAATTTTAACCAAAAAAACCAAGTCCCATTTTGGCTCTGCAAAGCTTGGCAGCATTCTGTCAAGGAGGATATTAAATCAAATATAGTCAAGAAATAAAAATGACCAACCAAACCCCTTTGGCCTAAATACAAACTGGGTTTCTTTCGCTGTCTCTGCTCCCTAGGATCTTCTCAGTCCAATAAACTTCATCGCCTTTGGAAAGGGCTCAACAGAGCCACACCAATGCCTGTTTTTATTTAAATATATCTGCTTGTTGACAGGTGAGCAAGTAGGCAACAGTTTTGACTCAGAGATCTGGGAAAGGAATTGAACTTGCTGATTATGTTCCTAGCTTCCAATAATAATTAAAGCAATAACAATAATTCATCTAAGATTTAATGTCCCCTCTCTTCAGTGGAGGAGAGCTGCTAAGGGCATGCTGTGCTGCATGAATTCAGCACGATGCCCGTTGGGACGCAATGTTCGGTTGTGTCTTTGCAGTGATTGCGTGCGTTGCACATCTGCTGTGGGCAGCCACCCTTCTGCTGAAGCTTTGGTCAGCCTGCCACATCAACCTCTCATGGGTAGATATCAGCCTCTGGTTTGTTTTAGTGAATTAGTTGCCTGCAATTAAGATCTATTATCTTCATTGTGAAAGGGGTTTTTTGCAATCTCCCTCTCGAGTAGTCTTTGGATGGCATTTCTTTCTGCTTTTCTTTTATTTTCACAGTTCTCTCCCATTTCTTCTCCCTTTTGTCTTCTTCTACTCTGACTTCTAGTTTCGTGGTTGTGCAGATTACTTATTAACAGCTGTCATATTCTTTCTCCTCTCCCCTCCTACTTCTTGTAGCTGAAGATCTCAGCTACAAATGTATCCTTCTTAGGCTGCAAGGATACACTCTGGGGACTACACAACAGCTAGTAAGGAGCAGTCCATGAGGTGCTTTCATTGCTGTAAAACGGTGTTTGATAACTACCTACAAAACTGAAGTTCTTCTAAAGATTCATCTCTTACCAGAAGCCATCTTCATTTCATTTCTTGGGAATTTCTCTATGTTCTCTTTCACTGCAATTTGAACAGTTATAATTCTGTCTGATCCATCTTCAGGCTTCCTACTAGGAACATGCTAAAAAAGGATTCATTTGAATTGTTTTCTATTTTATGTATATTACTATATTGAAGTAACATACATATTACTATTTTGTAGTAATTCTAAAATAATACTACATTAAAACAATACATTGATAACAGAAAGTAATACTTAGCACATTTTCAATTAATAGCCTGTCTGAAAATGGATTCATTGTCAAAGAGATGGAACCTTATTATTATCTAGTAATTTCTTAATGATTGAGCTAAAACGAATGAGTCAGTGCTTTGCTCCGCTGAGAAATCATCAAAAAAGAAGCTCTTTCCTCCCATCTCAACCAAGGACTTCAAAACTTCCACATACTTACGGGAAGGCTGCCTCCTTTTCAGGATTTCTTCCCCCATATGCATTTCTGAAACACCTGAAAAACTGTCTTTTCTTCTACCTTGAATAGGCATATGTAGTCACAGGTGCCAGAAACCCACCAATTTTTTGTCATTTGCGGGGTTTTTTTTGTCTTGGCCAACACTTTGCAAATGTGAGATGCTGCAGTTTGGGTAAAGTGCGCACAGTGATTATCAGAGAAAAAAATACTTTATTTTAGAGTGCTGCTGAATTGTTTCATTAATATTAAAACGTTCACAAAGATTTACTTTCTTCTTCTGAGCTGGGACAGCCCTTCAAAGTAAAAATGCTGGTCCATTGCTATTATGTTGTCATGTTAAAAAAAAGAAAAAAAAGTATTTTCCATTTTAACAACTTCTTGTCTTTTTACCTTACAATTATAGATTTATTATGGCTTTTAATCTCACTTTTTAATGTGCTTTTTATTGTTGAGGATGATAGAACCGAGGGGGTTTTCAGACTTGAGATGATTGTGTGTAAGCCTTTGGGAGTGACCTGTATGAGAACTGCTGGATGAGCTTGAAACATCTGGGAAGCAATCTGTGTGCGAGTTTTAATGGGATGTGTCATTAATAGCTCCAACCACCACTCAGGGATGGAGTGAGCTCAGAGTTTGCTTCGTGTTCTTGACCCTGCCCTGGTAGTGTGTTTCTATTTGGTTTCTTGCTGAGACAGTGGGCAAAGGCACTGACGAGTGCTCTTCTCGCACCGGCTTGAAATTCCTTGGCCGGATCTGTCACTGAAAGATCATTATAAGGCAAATTCCCGAGTGTTATCTTCATCCTACAAGTTGGTCAGCACTTTGGTGTCCGTATGTGAAGACACACAAACAGGAACCTCTGCTAACATTTTGCCTTGCATTGGTCATATCCAAGTGAGATGGTTCTACTGTGGCTATGTCTTTTTCATCCCAGGCATAGCAGGGTAAAGTGTTAGACTACGAGTAACTACCCTACTGCTGTGCGTAGAGAATCCAGTCTTCCTAAAGTGAAGCCCCTGTAACACAACCGACCTCTCCCTACCGTGGCAGGCTGGAGAGGTATCTGGAAGTAGGTACAATCTGTGAGGCGTCTGGTGTCCACATCTAGGGTCTTGAGGCTGTCCCTTTCTCATACCTACACAGCCTTTTGCAAGAGAAGTGGTAATTATGTCCTAGCAAAGTTTCTTTCTGGAGGAGTCTGAGGTCATGTGTCTGGAGTGTGTGCCTGTCCCGTGCTGCTGTGTGGGCTCTGGGCCCACAGCACCAGCCCTGGAGAATCTCAGGATTCATTAATTGTCCCCTCTAATGAGATATCAAACCTAGAGCATACGTCTATGGGTCATGGGACTTGTTCTGGCATATTGCAACCAGTTTCTTCAGGTGTGCAGGTTGCAAATTTTTGTCTGTGGGCCAGGGAATCACTTTAAAATGTTTGTTTAATCTATATGCGTTTGTTACATTGGTAAAAAAAACCATCCAAAGGTGTCTTGGGTTTTGGTGTTGCCTTAGCTTACAGAATGTCATAAGAATAAACATTGTTAAAATGTCCCAGGCCTTAGACCTCATATTCAACCTAATCAGCCTGGCTGAGCCTTGCAACAACTTATGAGACTCTCACCTTGCCAAGCTCAGTATTGGCAGCTGGAGAGAACCCATAGAAAAACACCAGTGAAGAAGACTTCTCAGCCAATTGTGAAAGATACATTCATATGAATGTCTTGAGCGGTCTGGAGCTGGAAATTTTCCATTGATGTGATTTTTCCAGGGAAATATACAATTTTGTAAGAAACTTTCTCATGGCAAAATTTTTATTTGCAGTTTCTCATTTCCTGGATGACAGCCACAGAGAGCAGAAATGGCATTCTGCCTTTGAACTAAGGAAGGAAGCTGTATATGTGGCCACCCAGCTGTTGATCTGCATCTGTCAGATTTAATGCATTTTCCTAGTCAGTAGTGGAAGTGGCAAACCTGAAACATCAAAATAATATACATGCCCAGATTACAATGTAGACTCCTTGCCAGATGTCTGATAACAATCTCCCCAATCCACTTGGTCCAATGCTTTAAGCATATAACAAATTATGCAAAACTTCCGTCTTCCGTCACTGAAGACCACAAACTGCATCTCACCACTATCTGAAAATGGAAATTGTGTGTGCCTGTGTGTGGCCTATCCCATCTCCATCAATTTCCTCTCTGTGGAGCTGCTTTTTTTGATTAGGTTTTCATTAAGAATCTACTGCAAAACACAGATTTAAATTGAAAGAAAAAACTTGTGTGTGGCATTGGCAGTTTTACTATTTGAGGGAGAATGACTTGTGGGCATGGATTTACCTGAACTTCAGCTCCTGGGCATTCTCTAGGAAGCCTTTTACAGTGAAAAAACCCACCATGCTGACATTTTGATGTCTGCTGCTGTCTCCATCAATGCTTTTTTAGAGTCCTCTATCCTTATATGCTGTCTACTCCCCAGTCTTGGCTTTAGGATCTAGATTTATTTCATGAGCAGAAATTTAAAAAAAAGGTGCCCTTAGGTAGGTCAGAAGCATTCACATTACTTTCATTGTACTAACATCCTAAAATTACTTTATCCCTAGTGTAACTTTCCTAGAAATTATTTCTTTCCTTAATGATCCATGTTGCAACAAATACAGATGTCTGTCAGGCAAAAAAAGAAAAGCAATAGTTATAGGTGAGTTTGTATTCCTAGAATATTCCTCGTATAAAATTAATGTAGTGCAACACATACACACACAAAGCAGTAAAAAAAAGAACATTAAATTAGTGATTCAAATTCTGTTTCCAATTAAGTTGTTGTATACCCAGAGCAATTCCACAGATTGCTGCATTATTACTTTTGATTTATTCCAGTATAATTAAGAAAAACTTATGTCATCAACTCTAATGGAAGCCACAGTCTGAAAATTTAAACTAGAGAAATATAGTTTAAGGTAGTTTCTAACTGAATTAATTGCAATATAATTTAGTATCAAAAGAAGCAGAGGTTTAATACTAGTATCCTTCCATTTTCTTGCCTAACTTTGTATTCTAGGTATGCATTCCAGTTATGAAAAAACCAAGGTACTAAGACTCAAACAAAAGTATTTTTAAATTAATTTTTACATTATACACAGCATTTGCCTGTCAATTATTCAACAGTTAAATTAAAGTAGCAAATCAGATTTCTAGCAGAACAGACTCAAAGCAGAATGAGTAAATTATACCCTACTAAACTTGTTCAAAGTCCAAAATAATCACATTCTGCTGCCTTTTCCTCATCCTGATACTTCACTTTCCTGATGCAATTCTTAATATGCATTTGTTCTGTAAGCTGTACCTCCTTATGCCTGCTCAAATAATCATTTTGTTTGCTGTGTGTACCAAGTTGCACTTACCTATCCCTTGTTCTGCTAACAACCTTGCAAGGATTACTGCAAATTTGCCAGACTCATAAAAGTAGATGTCTTTTTGCCATTAATTCTTCATTGCCTATTTGAGTCAGTCAAGCCTTACTCTGAATTATTTCAATATACTCTGAAATATTCAATATGCTCTGAAATATTTCAAACACACTTTCATACTTGCTGAGTGATTATTAAAAACTTTGTCCTGTCATAGGCAACTTTAGATGGCAGTATAAGCATGACCTGGCATAAGATTTTTTGGGTAGTCCCAGAATCTGCACTGTTAACTTGCTGAGAGTGAAGTGCCTGCCTGCACCTCAGTCTTAGAAACCAAATTAAATGTTGCTGGCCACTTAGTCAAGCACCACGTGTCCTGCTACAAAATCTAGTAATACACTAGCCAGAAAAGGCTATAGTTCTGTATTCAATTTATTTTTATGCAGAGAAGAGGGGATAAATGTCATATTCACAGAGAGAGACTGCTGTTTCACTGCCAAAATAATTAGATGGACCTTTCTTGACTTCTGGACTACAGAGTAAAACGCTTCTTCTAGGTAATAGTGCCCTTTGTGCTGTTTTCAAGAGTCAGTGACTGATGTCTCCTCTTGCAAAGGCACACTTCCCTCTGTGATTAAATATTTATCACAGTGAGAGACCAGCAGAAGGACTAAAAGTGCCTCCAATTAACTATTGCGGAGGTTCATAAGGGACTACAGTACATGTATAAATATTTTAAAAGATCAGGTTGGAGCAATGTCCATATCAGGCCGTCTCCCTGTAGATCAGGGTGTTGTGCCATTTGTTGGGAGGCAGATGCATGTCTACTTACCAACAAACAAAACCTCCACTTTGTTTGCTGTGCCTTAGCTATAAATCAGTTGGTAAATTATCGCATTAATCATGCATATGAAGAGTTCTGCTTTGCCTGGTGATTATGAAGGGCAAGCAAAACATAATTAAAGGTGCTGCAATCTGTTTTGTTTGTCCCGAGTATTGTTATTTTTTCCAGGGTTCAGCCACAGGCAGGAAGTTCATATTTAATTCTCTGGACCAAGAGGTGTCCGAATTTATGAGAATCTTAGCCATACGGGAGCCCCCTGTGTCTGCTTTCATTGAAAAACAAAAGACAGGGCATCTTACCCCAGGTCTCCTATCAAGAGCTTTTGGAGGGGGTGGAAGGGAGTGAATAATGTTCTCCCAGGCTGGCTGCTGACCCAGGGCATAGGATTGTGCTCCGAGGGGAAGGCTGGCCAGTCCTTGGCTTATATCTTAGGGAAATGGATGATCATCGACAGGGCTTTGGAGTTCACGGTCGCATTTTTTCCACTTCTCTGTGAAGAACAACTCCGATTTGGGGTCCGTCTAAAACCTACGGTTCTGGAATTCATCTGCTCTGCCAGTACCCTGGGGAAAGCCCCTACAGACCCCAGGGCTTGCAGTCTTCTGTCCGCAGTTCTTATCCTTCTGGCCATAACTTGTTTGTGGTGGTAGAATGAGCTGTGAGGAGGGGGAAGGAAAAAAAATAAGAAGGAAAAAAAAAAAAGACAAAACGTGAAGCAGTGACTGTTGCAACAGATTTGGAGAATCAGAATAATAATTTGTTTTATACTGAACTGTGGTGATGTAAACAAATACATGTTCTGGAGGTGATCAGGAAACTAATTAATCAACAGTTTATCAAACGTATGCCTGAAATTAAGTAAGAAACAAAGAGATTTTTATGCAGTCCTCTGAGATTTGGGAACATGTCTTTATAAGGTGTTACAAAAGTTTACAGTGGTTTAAGGTGTGTGTGAAACAGATTCATTGCTACTAAAACTGGGGCAATGACAGGAGTATATTTCAGGCAAGGGTTGTACATTGCTGGGGTTTGAATGCATCTCCTTTAATAACAGCTCTATTTTCAGTTTCTCCATCCTAGTCATACAGGCATGAGTTCAGTTCAAACTTAGACTCTGTATACAGGATCTCCCCAGGCAGACCTGTGTTTTGGGGTACATCATACATATATATATATTTTTATATATATATATATATATATATTTGGAAGATTACGGGTTCCCCTCAGCCACGACGGAGCCTGAATTCACTGCACTTCAAACCCCATATGGGAATTGCATGATGTTGTGAAAGCTCCCTGCAAGGCACCCCGCTCCCTGGGGGAGCAGGACCCAGGATGAGAGGAGCTAAGCTGCAACAGGGCTTCGTTAGCCATTAGCTGCATTAATGGAAGCAGCAGGGGCTCATTAGCCCTCCTGAGCCCTTGCGTGTGCAAAGGAGGAGAGTCAACTGCTGTGGGCTTCTAGGAACCCTTGCTTGTCAGGCTAAGAAAAGGGCTGTTTGTGCTCACAGGACCTTTCCGCGTGAATCTGCTTTGCAGTCAGATGCTGAAAGGCGTTTCACGGTGTCGGTTATTTCTGGTGGGTAACAGGCCCCTCGTTTCAGCAGTTTTTCCTGCAGAAGCGGTGTCTTTTCTTGAGGCTGAATAAAGAGGAATTTATGGGAATGCGATTACTCTGGAGCTTAATGAAAAGTTCGGATGATAAGAAGAGGTCACTCCTTACGTTTAGCGCAGAGGGGCATCTTCAAGGGTGGGCTCTCCTGAAGCAAGGAGGAGATAACCTGGTGCTGGAGCTTTTGTGGAGCATCTTTTGTAACCCCCTTTCCTTGGAGCCGAGGAAGGGCACTCCTGTCTCCCCTCTGCAGGAAGGCTTCCCGGGGTCTCACCAGGGCAACTACTGTGGGCAGAGAAACACCCAGCACCTGGGAGAAAACGTGAAGCAGGGCAGGCTAGTGGTATAGGGCTTTTCTTTTGCCTGAAGGAAACACAAACACCACTGTAAGTACTCTGAGTGGCAGCACTGTATCTCCATGTGCATTTGTGCAGCCTCGGCCATGCTGAAGCTGCTACACTGTCAGGCCCTCTGCAAGCCATACACAGTAGATGTGGAAAAGGCTAATAGCTCCTACCTGCATTATATGGAAGAAATCAGTTTTCTTTATTTATTTTTAGAATGGAAGACAGCCCCAGTTGTGGCAGAAGGCTATGCAACTGTGATGCAGAAAACAGGTTGCAGCAATGAGCATGGCTGGTAAGTAACCTTCTTTTTCGTATTTAACAGATGTACCCCTTGCCTCAAAGTTCAGACATGGGCACATTTTAGTCAATGCACACAAATCAGGACATACCCTCTTCATAGGCAGTGCATGCAAAGGCAGACTTCATTTTTGGATCATGCTAAAGAAGATGGGACAAGTGGGCTACTTGAAAACCGAATAACTTTTTCTATAAAACACCAATGGATGTGCCCCCTTGAATCCCCCAAAAGCACTGCTTCCCAGGGCTGCTGGGAGGAACCACACACTGAGATGGAAGCTGGTACTTCTGTGGACCTGTCTGCTCCCAGGTACAGACTCGTTAGGTTGTTATTTCTTTGGATGTGTGGAGATATATTTAAAAGTGTGCTGATCTTGTAATTGTGATGATTTTTTTTTTGAGTAAATGTGAGCGGGGACGTACGAAAATATATTTCAGGTGGCATCTCATTTTACAAACTTAATAACCACATTTCTACATGAAACGCCTTAGCAGGTTCATTTCTAGTGAAATGAATAACTATCAACACACATCAAACAGGCCATCAACCACCTGCGACTAGCTTGGCCAACAGAAAGAAAAGCTTTCCTTTGGATTATGGTCATAATAATAATATCATCATAATAAAAATATTTTTTTCCACTACGACATGTACCCAGCACTGTGGGAAACCCACTTCTTAATATATCGGTCATCTCAAAGGAATCATAATTTACCATTTCAACCCCATCGAATTCTCAGGACAGTATATGGCTGCTACAACCTGAACATGTTCATTCTCATTTAAAACCATTTTGACTTCAGTAGTACTCAGAGATCCTATGCAGGGCTGGGATGATAAACATACTCCAAGATGTGGCCAAGGGCCAAGGAACTGTTGTTTCAATGCTTCACGCTCCCACTCTTTGACAGGGTCTTTAATAAAGCTGTGTCTCCCAGGATGGACCACAGGCTTGTAAGCTACAAAAGTTCACAGTAGGGGAATTAACCAGATTGAGGAACCCTGGGGGGAGCTGAGAGAGTTTTCTTTCATTTTCTTTTTTTCTTTTTGATTGGAAAGGGAAATATTCTGTAAAATGTTCCTGTATTAAACAAAAAGGATTAAAATCTCCTCCCTCCCCCCCCTTTTTTTTTCTGGAAGTAATGATAATGGGAAATTTTCCAAATATGCCTTCATGGGTTAAAAAAGTGAGAAAGGAAGAGGAATAAAGAAAGAGGAGGTAAATAGTGGCAGGGAACGTGGACTGAGGCATAAATGGGGTTGGCTATGGAAACCAAGCGAGGAAGGCTGTCAGCAGCAAGCAGAATGAGATTTTAAGGGTCACTGTGTTCCTTGGAAAACATGATATGAGACAAATGTGCCTATAAGAAAGAAGTTTCTCCAGTCAACACACCTCTTTTTCAACTAATTATTCCTATCTGTCTTATGCACTACAAATACATTCCTTAAATAAAAATCGGAAAGGAGAAGGAGCTGCAAAACAATAAATGATATCCTCTAAAAATTCAGAAGAGCGAGCATAGTAATTGGCCATAAGAAAGGGAGTGCCCAGACTTTTTCATCTTTATGAGTTTACAGAGAAGAATAAAAGGAAATGCTTGCACTTGCTGATGAAACTTAGAGGATGCAGAAGTCAAATCCTCCAGCAGATTAGATATGTTGCCAGAAATAAAAAGAATTCCCTTAGGTCTTACCTAGGTCTCTCATCTGGAGATGTCAAAGCACTTTTTAAGGCTTCAAGAACTGCTTTCATGCTGACATCTGGGACAATTACTCCTTAAAATTACTTTCTAGAAATATTTTGGCACAAAACATCACAGAAGTTAGGTCTTGTAAAACTGGAGGTGATGGTGTTGTTTTAATTAGAGGAATAGTAACATTCTACATAAAACCCAATTGTCTGAAAAGTAAAACCGTGTATGACCAAAACTATTCACAAACTTAGGGTAAATTCTGAAAGTTCTTTTCACACAAAGCTTTAATAATGATACACTGGGGACAATACAGCTGAGGAAACAGATGCAGAAAATACCGGTTATTCCATCGAGCAGATTGAAAATGTGGAACAAATTCAGACAATGAAAATCTACTTCCTAGCGGAAAGGGGAGCATGAATGAAATGGCCGCATGGCTCAAGTGAGGATAAAGGCAAAGCAGAGCGCTGAGCGAATATTTAATGCCTGTAACTGCAAACCCAAGTACCTAAAGCTGACAACTCAGAAGGGAATAGGTGTATATGCTGTGGTATGAAATACTGTGAGGATCTTGCAGATGTACAAGGTGCTTAAGCTGTTTTTCTGATTAATGAAGAGAATTTAAGAACTGTTCACACGTTTTAACTAAAAGGGACATGTAACTGGATGGCTGTCTGGTTTAATTGTTGTGTAAAATGTGATTGGGTCAAAGAAATTATGCATACAAACTAAAGACATAATATGCCTTGCATTTGATTTTTATCTGTCAGAGTTTCAAATGGGTTTCAGAGTAACCATAGATCATGTCATTCCTAAGAGGAATTTGGAGAAGCACAGTGACTGTGCTGTGGAAGCACAATTACAGCAGGCTTCCTCTTGGAACAAGATTAAGGGTTTCTTCTGAAGTTTTAACTGGTAAACAGATATATTTCAATAGGGTTTTTTTCCACATGTATCACAGATTCTTAGGCTGACAGGTTGAGAGGAGGTACTCCGAATAATCTACCCTGACTTACAACCGAGACTTAGAACAAGTGTTGGTACTTCATTTGGGCATGATAAAAGCACGGGGGGCTGTACTGGATTTAGAGTAAGTTTGGGGGAGAACAACGAGAGATGTAGCACTATAAAAAGAAAACAATGGTGTTCCTTATAATTTTTTACCTTTGTATTCTGAATGTTAACCAGGTGTGTTTTCAGTGGTTGTGGGAGAATACCTGACAGGCAGAAGAGGAAGCGCCTCTACCGTGGTCAGAAGGGAAGCAGTGGTTGCTGGTGAAGGAAGGACACGCGGAGCAGCGTGGGATGATTGAACCTTCTGATATCGTGCCAGACTCGTTTGGAGCAGAACTGGGGGGTGAAATTAGTATGGAGGGAGAGGTGTGTGTATATATATATATATCTATACAGGATGATCCAAAGGTTCTACCTATATTACTTCCAGTTTCTGGGATAAAACTAGAAATTTTTCTTTTTTTCATAAGGGACACCATAATGGACACTCCTTGCAGTTTCTTCAGAAACGGCGAAACTTTCACCTCAGTGAGGTTATTGCTTTAAAAAGACTAAAAATTAGTGTTTTACATGGATTGCAAAATCAAACTATAACTAAAAAGCAAAATTTTTGGAAGTAATGCAAGACGTCAGGTCTCAGAATTCCTGCAGGGTAATACATCAGGATTTTGTCACTTCCTTCTGGGCTGGAGTGCTGGGCTAAATACATCTCCAGCACCTAAAATGAGCTGTTATCCTTGCTAGTGCTCCCAGTGGCAACTGGAGACAGCTGAGCATCAGCTCTGAGCAGACATGGGTAGCCTGAATGTGTGTTGCACAGAGTTCGTGCAGTATATGCGCAGAGTGACTGCCAGCCTGGTGCCAAGGTTAAAGAAAAGGGAATAAGAGAACTTTCCTAAAATTCACAAATGTCAGTGATAGCTCAGGAGCACAAGGGACAATGGGAATAAACTGAAATAAGAACGGTTCAGACTGGCTATAAGGAAAATCTTTTTCCCCATGAGGGCAGCCAAGCAGAGGCACGGAGATATTGTGCAGTCTTTGAGCAGGATGTAGGGCTTGATGTCCTCCTGAGATTCCTTCCAACCTGAGTTATCCTATGATCCCAAATGTGGATATCTCAAGTTCACGGATATCGCTCAAAATGAAAAAAACCCAACCAACCAAAAAAACCCAATGAAAAAAACCAAAAACATGAGAAGGCTCTTATTTAACAGTGCAGTGCTCTCTTGAAAACTAAAAAGACTGTGGTGTGGAAAACACAGACAAACATCAGTACAACAGCCTTTATATATTACATATGAAAGATAACCAAAGGAAGTTAAATTGTTCTCTCAGCAAGAGATCAGAGAAAACAGAAGAGATTTGGATCAAAAAGAGGCTCTGAACTTGCATGGATTAGAACTTCACAAATTTAGTCAGAATGAACTAATATTGCGAAAAAGTCACCTTGGTCAAGTGAAATGATTAAGTGGAAACATTTTTAAAATGAGTAAAATGCCTGCTAAAAGGATATGACAATCTGACAGAAAATAAGCAGCTGGTAGCAGACTGAAGTGAGAGCAGCTACACAGAAGAAAAAAAGAAATGGAATATTTTAGTTTGGTTTCAGTACAAGAGATCAATCACAGGGTCCGGGTTGGACCTGCGGCAACTTGTTCTACAGTCGTATTGCAAAAGGTGCTTAAGCACCCTATAATCTGAGCCCTGTTGTTCTTATAACAATACTAGAAGAAGGGAACTTAAGCTAATGTTTTTGAAACTCTTTGGGAACTTTAAAATTTCATTGTTTTATTATGACAGACACAGTTTTCATAAAGTGGAAATTTTCCTTAGCTGAATCAGAAGATGATACATGAGGTTTGTTCACTTGATTGAACTTGAGGGGCACCTTTTAAGTCAGATGGGCACAGGGCATCACTATACCTGCTGTCAGGATGGGATCTCATCCACTGAGGAGAGCGTAGACCTGGGGATGTAGACTGTCGTTCCTAGAGTTCTCCAGCACGGATGAAGAACATGGATCTGTGCTGAACAAACCCCCAGCCCTCCCAAAAGTTCTTATGCTGTTAAGTGAAATGGGAAAAGTTTGCAAATGACAAAATATTTTGACTCACTTGGCAATGTCAAACTTAATTTTCACATTTCTGAGGCATTTCTATGAAACTGAACCCTTTTGTGAATCATTTGAAAGTGTGGATTTTTCATTTTAATTCTGGATGCAAACAAACACTGAAATATCTAAATTATCCATGGGATGAAAACTGATTTTGGCCAGCTCTATTCTGTAATCAGTTTAGGCACTGAATGGCTTTTAATGATTCACAAAACTTCCCAAGATATGTCAGATATTTTTGCTCCTTCACTTGTGGCTTGAGCATGGTAAAATGGATGAATTTCTCTAATCTTAGCCTGACCTGCAACGACCCTGTCTAACACAAGTATATTTTGCTTTCTTTCCCCTGTGTAAGCACATAAGGTCTTGCTTACTAGGAGCTGTGAAGCACCGTTGTTTATTAAGAGTGGTTTTTAGAGTGGAGATTATGATTTATGTAACATTAAGAGTATTGCAGTGTGAAGCTGTGATTAGGATGCCTCAGCTGTCAGTTGGCAGTTTGGTGCTGTAGATGATAACCCATTGTATGGAATGGGGGGCAGGTCTTCTTCTAGCTACCAAAAATGCAACAATTTATTGACTGCACAGAAGCACATGATAGACTCACCAATATTTGCTTGTGTCATAAGATCCTCAAATGGGCCTACCAACAGGTTTGCCTGTAGTCTGCCTTACCTGTTGCTAAGGCAAGTGCATTTAGATACTTATCTGGAGCCCAATATAAAATTTATCCACTCCTCACTTTTCTTGGTTTCAGCTCCTTTCCTGAAGTGATTCCTTCCCTTGCTGTCAGACCAGGCCTCCTTTGGGAGCAAGGAAGGAATCCTGGCTGAAATGATCATGTTTAATGAGCATTTTTCTAGCTATTAGACTTTGCCCTTTTCGTTATCAGCATTAACATCTCAGGCAGTGCACATGCTGAAATGTGTCATTCGTTGTCAGGAATACATCCCCTTAGACACCTGGCCAGGAGTTTCTATAATCCTCACTGGATACGAGGCAAGTGTGTGCCCAGGCTAAGTTTCCTTAGCATAAATAACAGCATTAAGAGATGGTCTTTTCTGGAAGTTCACATCAAGCTTGAAAGTCGTCTGTCACTGGCGAGTTGGTATACAACATCAGTGAACTCTAGAAAGTGAAGCTGAGGACCTTGCTGTGAATAACTACAAGCCTAAACATGGTCAGTAGCCATGTTCCAAAAAGACTGTGCACAGATGGTGTCAAAATAGGCACCTTTAATTTCCTCACATCTCTGTTTAGTTTTAAACCTTGATGTGCATCCATGAACAGATTTTTAATTTCATGCTGCATGTAGTGGTTACAGCTGATCTTCAGAGTGGATCTCGGAAAAAGAATAGGGCATAGGAAAATTATGCAAAGGGCTTGGCATTTTCATCTCCTTTGTCTCCTGCAGTGGTAGAATTTAGATTGTTCAATGTCTTCCAATAGATGTTACAAAGGAAGCACTCGGTTACTTGGCTCTGACCTTCTACAACACATCAAAGCTCAGCAGAAAATTCACATCTGTTTTCAATAGGCCACTCTGGATCTTGCTTCCATTGGTGAATATCAGAAGCAATCATTTAAAACTGATCTAACGCTGTGCAAGTGTAAAGTGCAAGATCAGAATGAGAGCCAGAGGAAAGCTTTGATAAACATTTCTATCTCTGTAGAATGGTTTCTTACATTTTTAACCTGTTCTTGAAATGTACACGTAAACTTTAATGAGAAAAAATGACCTTATGGCAGAAGGAGATTGAAAATAGATCCTGGAAGAAAAATGCAAAAAATCCCGTGAAACTTTTTACAGAATGGGGAAAAACGCAACCATCTCTTACCTTTTTGCAGAATGGCTCTAAGATGGGGATGAGCTCTGGCTGTAACAATGAGACTATGCTCAAAGTAATGGCTTGGGTCACAGTGAGCTGTGTAGGATTATTTTTTTTTAAGGATAAATACTAATGGAAGAAGTCCCAAAGACAAGCGATAGTTGACCAAGTGCAGGCTAATTTGCAAAGATCAATGGTCTGACAGCACTCATCTATCATCTTGAACACGCATGCATGGTAATCAATGGTCATCCATCTCTTTCCTGTAGGTCGATTAATCTTTTAAAATTTGTAGGCTTGCTACCCTAGTACAGCACTTTTCATAGTACCTGCACAAGCTTTTTTTTTATGTAAAAGAAAAAGATAAAATGATCTAAAATGTATATGGCCTGGCTCCTCAAAGTTTAAAGGGAATAACTGCTTGAGGTGTAAAGCTAGCTGACAGCCACTTCTTCCTCATGTTTTGAGGCCACAGTGTTTTAAATGTCTTCACCTGTAATGATTTTTCAAACTCAGTTAAACAGCAAAATTTTAGAACTGGGTTTTTGGTTTATGAAGCTGAACAAATTAATCTTGTAGGATGGCATAAAGAGACAATGCTGTCAGATGAGATTGGTGCAGTCCTGAACTTGCAGTGCGATCTGTATCTTACCGGGGAAGAAACATTATCTACAATCTGTCTGAAGTAGGAGAAAGAGCTATGTTAAATGCATGTACCTCTGAAGATTTAACTTGGCAATAAAAATGACCATCCTTCTCGTAATGTTAGATCTCCATCTTGATCAGATGGGCCTAATCAAATATCCTTCAAGACAGACCTTCAGCTAGGTGGAATAAATGGCCACCTGGCAGTTTATAAGCTATCTGGACAAGAAAAGAACAAGAGTTGTCCTTGGAATATCCCCCAGCATGCAAACTACTTAGAGAAAGGTAGTATCTTGCTGATAACACAGCCTATGCAGCCTTAATTGAAAAGACTTTTCAGCTGGAAAAAAGTAGAAAATACTTAGTTAAATTATCATCTTACATAAGGCAAACTATGCCTCCTACTTTTGTCTATTTGTTTTATGCATTGCATAAGCAATGCATTGAAAACTGTATTACCAGCAGGAAATTCTAAAATTAGATACCTAATTAACCTTCATTAATAATAGTCTCATTTCAATTATTTTGTCTTTGATATACCTTGCTCTGTTCTGGTGCAGCAGGTTTTTGTGAGAACTACATGTTCCTATTGCGTTCCATTTTTATAAGTACTTACTGCAGAGTGAAGATGGATGGAATAACATATGCTATGTGGATAAGCAAAAAGGTTGAAATCACACTTTACTAAGTGGTTTACATTTGTCTAGTATTCTTACAGTAATATATTATTAAATTATAATATATTAATTTTGATTTTTAAAAAGTTAAGTTCTTCAAGAGGAAAGTTAAGGCACTTTACCCAAGGCAGATTGACCACAGTTGTCTGAATTCTGTTATCACAAAATGATGTAGCAAACTGGAAGCAAAAAAATCAATGTTGAAAATATGTGGACAGATATTTCTTGAAGATTTTTTTTCAGACGACCTTTCGCTCTTGAAGAAGAAAGCACTGGATCTTCCCTGAAGGTATGTTGCCATTTCTTTAGTACCTAAACTTAAATGTGTCCCAGAGCGACTAGTACGATTGCAAAATGTAGACAGCAGGCTGATGCTGTTCATCTAACAAATTTTTTATCACTTTCTGAACTAAACTCCTCACATAACTGAGGAGTAAGCTAATGCATAACTAAAAAAACCCCCCTCGTATCTTGGTTAGTATCTCACAGGAAGACTGGCAAAACAAAGAACCCAAATGTTCCAGGTCTTGGTTCTGTTCCATAATAATTTTCACAGAAGACAAGTGTCACTATGCAACTGCCATTCAAGTTAAGTGGAGTCTGCATTTCGTTTTGACTCTGAGGTGTCGATGTGCTGATTAGTTTTCTGATACAAGCTTGGTTGTCAACATTTAAAACATTTCTTGGAAGAAGAAAAATAATTTTGAACAGAAGGCATTCTGTTATACCTATATTTATACATATTTCCCTGCACCCTCAAAACCCAGTTTTAAAGCGGCTCATTGGAAGAGCTGTCACCATCACCTTGGAAACTGGTCCATTGACAGCATGTATCAATCAGTCGTCTCACAAGTATATAGCTTTTTTTTTTTTTTTTTTTTTAAGCATGTTTGAATAGTTTCATGCTTTCCCTGAAAAAGGAAAAACAGGCTAAATTCAGCATGGACATTTTGGAGGGTGGCATCTCTCATCAAACAGAATAACTGGCAGCTTTTTTTTTTTTTAAATTGCAAGTGATGTAGGTCATAAACTTGTAATCGGGGTACTTGCATGGGAGAGAGAAGTTTCAGTCTGTGTTCCACAGGCTGCTTCTGTTTCATATGAAAAAATCTTTGATGGTTAACCTATCTACCTCCTATCTGCTTGTCAAGGCTCTTTTACTGTCTCCTTTTCTGCTGCAGGAGGGGAAAGTACCTTCTTTCCAGAACAGCTGGTAGCTTTAACATGCTCTTGGGAGAGAGGTAGCTGTGAATTCCTTTAGGCTGAGGAATACAGTGAAAGTGGCTCTTCTGCATTTTTGAAAGGTGATCTATTTATGTAAAAGGGTGAGGCCGTGTCCTACAGTAGCTGTGCTCTCCAAGGGGAAATAAAGCAAGCAGTTTGGGGTTTGGAAGGGAAGAACTGAAGCTCTGACTTTGGAGGGAAGGGGTTGTCTTTGGTTTGCACTGCGTAGGGCACGCAGCGCCTGGCAAAGCATGGGGTTTGCGACATGGACCTGCCCGCATCAGTCTTGTTGCACTGGATACCTACCTCTGCGATGCCCGGGGGAGATCCCTAACTACTTGTCTCAGCACTAAAATTTCTGTTCCAGGACTTTGACCCCTCAAGCTGATCACTCCCGTGCTCATCATTGCAGACTAAACCTGGTTTTGGGATTGGGCTTTAATCAATCAATACATGTGAATATGAGGCCTGATCTCAGATGAGACCTGCAAATAGGGATAAGAAAAATGAAGGTATTTCCCTACATTAGAAGGACGTCCAGAAGAATAATACATAAAGACAACATCCTTCTTGCTAAAGTATCCAAACATTTTCCATGGAAATAGTACTGAATGAAAGTAGTTACAGGTCTATCATGAGTAAATACATGTTCTGCATATATTTCCAGGGATACCATCAACATAAGTTATTTCTGATTTTATTTTTTCTTGTTGTTATAAGTAGCACCTAAAATGCCTTACAGAAAGAGGATTAAACGGAAGAAATGTGTTTGTCCTTTTTAATTAGACTATGCTCTCTTGGCAGTGCATGGTCAGATTCGTTTTCCCTATGAAGTTAATTACTTAGTCTCTCCTTTTGTGTGCTGGTCTTTTAGAAAGCAACAGGGGACAGAGGAGTGTTTTAAAATGTGATTGTAAACCCAGAGAAATTGGGGAGGGGACTCAGCAGCAGGTAAAAAACTTCCACAACTGCTTTTAACTCTTTCTTTTAGATCAGGCTCATTTACAACTTAATGGTGTCTGTGGGCAGATCCTTGCCCAAGGCACCTCTCTGTGGCCTGTGGGGGCCTTGAAGACTCACCGTCTTGTTTCCCATACAGCTCCTTTCAAAGAAGACTGCACCTATATATGAACATTTACATGTCTACAAACACAGGCTCTGTCAAGCCATTGGGCTCCATCTACTTCCAGAGCAGAGCGACAGCCTCTCTCCTGCCAGGTGATTCTGGTGGCTTTCTTGGCAATCTCCTTCAGATAAGGTGAGCTGCGAAAGTGTTGGTGAATTTAGGCGATCTCCTTGTGCTCCAGGATACAGATGTCCCCACAGTCCTCCTCCTTGGGCGGTTGTTCTCAAAGAGGCGGTTAAAGCCCCTACGGGTTCAATCATCCATGCCACTCTTTGGGATGACAGGCCACCCAGAAATGGGGTCGCAGTCAGAAATCACTTGAGGTGCTGTGCTAGGGGTCAGGTTCCTTCTCTGCAGGTCAGGAGCAATGCGAGATGACCTTCTCCACTCAAAATCAGGAATCCCAAATCACTGCCCTGTAAGGGCCTTGCATTCAGTGATAGTGCAGCCCTGAACCAGGGTCTTCCAGTTGTCCTCACTGAGGTGACAAGGAGAAATCCCAGAGCGGTGCAAGGGAAGGAGCTAGTTCTCGTTGGCTGGAAGAGAGAGCAAGACGCATTTGTCCTGCTCAGGGATCCCAAGAGATGGAGAAGTTCACAACCCCAATCCCTTTCCCCCCTCCCAGTTTGTGAAGGACCACATCCCTCAGAGCCTCAATGGACCATGCAGCAGAACAAGAATTAGCAGATAGCAAGTTTCCTCCACCTCAAAAGCGGACAGTCCCTCTGGATACAGTACTCCTTTAAGAGTTTTACTAAATCTGCACGTGAGCTCAATCTGCCCATAGAAGAATTTCCATTTGTGCAGATGGCATCATTTGGCAGATCGCTCTGATGTTGGCAGCATTGCAGGGGTCATATTCGTGCACAGATGGACTGTTCTTCATCTGTTTCTTTATTGTAACAGACCCAAATAGGTTTTCCCACAATAGTACATATGTGCATTACAACTCTCCTTGTTCCCTGTCAGACAACTTATTTAGCAAGAGCACCAAAAAAATTTCTCTCTCTCTCTCTTTGTTCACATATCAAGTCCTCTTTTATCTGTATCTTTGTTTTGGAGATGCAGGGGTGAAGACTAAGTAGAGCTATTGAGGATCTCGGTATTCCTGAGCCATAAAATCTGGTGGCATAGAAGTCATCACCAAGATGATATTCAGAGCACCGCTGTGAGTTTAGGGGGTTCTCGTGCATAGATGTGTTTTTGTGGCAAATATTTTTTGCATATTGCACATATTAATCACAGCTCCCTCATAAACCAAGAGCACTTACAGATGACATGTGAATGGACATTTGGAGGGATTGGAGAGGCTGGGGAATCGATAAATCAAAACTGGAGATTTTGGATCCAGAGCAATGATTCAGCTCTAGTAGCAATGACCAAAAGCTGTTATCATTTGACAGCTGTTTAGAGAATTATGTTATGTGTACTTATTATTTAGTGGTGAGATATTCATATTTTTTGAAGCATCTATTTTCACTCTCACTTGCAATCTCAGTGTGGCAGCGATGGACCAAGTAGATATGTTCAGAAGTTGCCTTGCCAGGACTGGTTTACGGCACAGCAAAAGGACATTTTCAAAAACTTTCACTGCTTCTGTTTTGCTTTACACAAGCACTTGCTTTGTTAATAGAAAACTTTATCCCTGCATACCTTACTTTTTATTAATGATAAACCTGTCGTCTTGTGATGAAACTGAGACTTTTTCAGTCTCCAGGTTGATAGCAACTTTGGCTTTTCCTTCTCACTTGCTAATCTAATCAATGTAGTCTAAACTTCTCTACTCAGATGTCACAGGTAGTGCAAATATTTTGGTATGGGTATTGTTTGCTGTATATGGCTGTGAAAGAAGTTTACACTGTGTGTAAATGAGGTCAAAATAGCTAGGGAGTTTGAACAGTGAATTTCTTGACATTGATACACCCAGACTCCTAAATATAGTGTCTCAGTAATGTAACTTTTCTAGACAAGTGAGACAGCATATAAAGTACCCATTTTTTTCTCAAAAAAAGTACTGTTTAAAAGGAAACTGGTTGGTTGTAATGTAAACATTGCTGAAAAGGCAATTCCTTCTACAACTGCTTCTAAATGAAAAATACTCCTGCTTATTTATTGATTTATTTTTAACCTTTTGACAGCCTAGTGAACAAAGGGTATGAACTGGGTACCAGATGAAGCATTTTGAATCAAATTAGGAAGAAAGTGTGAGTGAAATTCCAGCATCAAGTGTTAAGTGACTTCTTGGCTGTACTGGGTAACAGGGAGAATAAAATTGCTGACTGCAGCTAAATTAAGGTTACTTGGGAAATATATAAAAACCCAAAACCAACAAAAAACCCAAACTTTAATTTCATATCCATCTGGTAAGTCTTCATAATCAGTCCCTAATTATCTACTTGTTAATGCATTTCTGGTTACTCTGACACCTTAGGAATTTTTCTATGCATAGATTCTTGCCCAAGGCTATGGAAAATTATACATGCTGCTATACATGCTTGGATACAGCTGGTTTCTGTTTTGGGGTCGTTTTCTTTTTCCATCACAGTTACTGAACGTATCTACACAAATAGCTACACTGAATTTTACTTTTTCAGTAGAAGTCTGGAGCTTGAAAAGCAGTTTAAACCAGAATGTTCCTAGCAGAACCACAGCTACAGGGAGCAAAACATTATGGAGAAGGGGACAGGGGACGCAATTTGTAATGTAGTTCTGTAGCATGTTATCATATGATGACATACTGATGGAGGGATACAGACCAAAAGTTAAAATGCTTCCTGTGCTGGAGGTTTTGGCTTGTTTTGAAGGCATTTAGTCTTTTCTTGTTGAACAAGGGACAAACCTTTCCTCCTGATTTTGAAAGGCATACTACAGGCTGTTTCACTTGCCGGAAGGTTTGTCCTCCCCTTAGCTCTGACTGACGCAACGCGGCAGGCATTTCGGTCAACTCACTTGCTGACTGGTTTCCCCAAATTAATCTCTAACAGCTGAACTTCTTTTCCAGATTATTTGAAGGCTTTAGCAGTTTGTGAAGCCACATGTGAGATGACTTCCCCAAAGAGACTTGCTATAGACTAGTTGTACAGGTTCAAGTCAACAAACCAGCTGACACCAAGGCCTCTCACAGACTTCCCATTAAAACAATATATTTGCAGGAGATGGATTCTAGAGAAGATTTTACTTCCTTCTTTCTTTCATTCCCTGAATACTGAAATGATAAATACCCTAATAACTGTGAATCCTAAGACCCAAAGAACACTACAATATGGGTAGTGTACTGGCATAGTAAAACACCAAAATATTCTTCTGCCCACCAGAAGGTAACAAGAACTCAAGATACAGGTATCCTTTTCTCTGAAGATGAGTAGCAACCATGCTGAAGCTGAACTGTATTATAAGTAAGAACAAGCACAGGCTGATGATGCGCTTATCGCAAGAATTAAGAGGATTAGTTAAAATAAGTTTTAACAAGCAACAGTTTGTAGATCTGGGTTTACAAAGCCCAATCTCCATCAAAGACAGCATGCTAAAATAAAGGAAATTTTAATGGCAATTTAATTTTAACCCAAAGCACAAACCATACTAGCCAATTTTAGAGATACAACAGCACGTAGAGGAGAACATAAATTAATTAATTCCAGCACATTTATGAAGAATCACTTCATATTGTGAGAAACGGAGAAGGACTGAGGCAATGTAAAGGCTGCACCCGTACCAGCTAACTGTTCTCTAGCCTTGTTATCTGCCCTATTTTGTATCATTTTAAAGACAACAGAAATAGTTCTATAGCTATGTATATACTAGCTGGTACTCAGCCAAGATGGTGACTTAGTTTGACTGAGGCCCATAGCAAACATATTTGGAGTAAGTGAGAAAAATGAAAACAAATGGCGAGTAAAGGTGGAAGTATCTTTCAGTTTTGAAGGAAAAAAGGGGATTTCTTTTGATGACTCCACCCTTCAAAAAATATTTGAATAGTGCAAGATTAAACGATATTTGGAGTGAGTTTAGACTGAATAATAATGCATTGTAGGCCTAATTCTAAGTGTAGGAAATACAGGGGATGTGTGCAAGGTGGTGCAGAGAGCTGGTGTCATGGTTTAACCCCAGCAGGCAGCTAAGCACCACACAGCTGCTCACTCACTCCCCCCCAGTAGGATGGGGGAGAGAATCAGAAGGGTGAAAGTGAGAAAACTCATGGGTTGAGATAAAGACAGTTTAATAGGTAAAGCAAAAGCCGCACGTGCAAGCAAAGCAAACCAAGGAATTAATTTACTACTTCCCATCGGCAGGCAGGTGTTCAGCCATCTCCAGGAAAGCAGGGCTCCATCATGCTACTTGGGAAGACAAACGCCATCACTCCAAATGTCCCCCCTTCCTTCTTCTTCCCCCAGCTTTTTATTGCTGAACATGACGTCCTATGGTGTGGGATATCCCTTGGGTCAGTTGGGGTCAGCTGTCCTGGCTGTGTCCCCTCCCAACTCCTTGTGCCCCCCCAGCCTCCTTGCTGGTGGGGTGGGGGGAGAAGCAGGAAAGCCCTTGGCTCTGGGTAAGCACTGCTTAGCAGTTACAACAACATTCCTGTGTTATCAACACTGTTTTCAGCACAAATCCAAAATGTAGTCCCGTAAAACTACTATGGAGAAAATTAACTCTGTCTCAGTCGAAACGAGCACAGCTGGAAACCCTGAGGTTGTCTGCCTTCAGCTGTGTGCACCTGCCCATTGTAAAGTATTGAGGTAGCCTGAGCAATGGAAAAGAAATGCTGCTGATGATAAAAAAAGGAAAAAAAAGCAACAAGGAGTCTATCTGTGCACAGGGAGGTACACAGAGCCACAACAGTGGCTGAATTTAGTGTTACCATCTTCTTTGTTCATACTTGTCAGCCTGGATGGTGTGCCCAGCGGGCTTCATTAGAGTGGTAATCTGTGTAATCTGGTGAAACTGGATGCTGGGACCCTACCACATGCTGTTTGTGGCCATCTCAGTACCTCCCACAAGGGACTGGCCCAACCTGGGAGGTTCTGAGTGCTCATTTGCAGCCCAGGACAGCTGAACAGACCCATACGTGCCCCTTGTACATCATGGCTTGATTGCACAGTCCTCCTCTCATGTAGACACACATTCTCTTGGCACCAGCTGGTCATTAAAAGAGGGCCCTGAGGTCCTCCTCCTCTGGACAAGGTAGGTGAGAAACATGCCAGGATGATCTGGTATCTACAGCAACTGTGTGGCCCCAAGCAGGGCTTAAGAAGGGTTGGGGGAAGGGCTAAGAATGGGGGGAAAGAAAAATGCTGAAGAAAGGCTACCACAGTGGCCCATGATAGTTCACAGGCAGGTGTTCCCGCTTTGGCTGCGAGCTGCTTCTGGAGATCCTTGGCACCGTGGCTGTGCACAACACTGAGGTCTCCTACTTGGCCTGGGTAGCCTCTCACAGGGCAGTGGTTGCTCTGAGGACCATGGAGGGGATTCGGAAATTTTGGTGCTGGAGCAAGGGTTGTGGAGCAGCTGATGTGGCGGTTGGTCAGAGTATGTCTGTTCTGCATGGCCTGACCGGGCTTTGTACGTGGTGTGTGCCACTAAGTGCCCACGAGATGGTGGGAAGGACAGGAGCAAAAGAGATTGACTGAGAGCTGTCGGTCTAGAGAAAGGGCGCTTACGATACTGAGAGAAAGGACCCAAATGAGGTGCATGGAAGTTGCAGGGCATATGAAACTCCTCTCTCGGGAACCATGGCTGATGAGGATGTTTCCACGGTCCTTACTGGGCTGAGCAAAACCCTGCTGCAGCATCGTAATGTGACTACTGAGGTTTGTCAGCAGTAGTTGTGCTGCTTCTCCACCGTCTCACTTGTCCCACAAAACAATGAAGGGGCCTTTGTGTATCCTGGAAACAGCCTCGCAGGTGGGTGTTTACCATATGGGCTCAGAAGAACCTAGGCACACCACTGTTTGTCTCCAGCTTCTTGTCCACACTGCCAATATGGCACTTAGGGGGTGATGTATGGGCTCTGAAAGGCAGTGGAAGAGAAACCTCTTGCTTTACAGTGGCAGCGTGACACAGGAAAGCCAGTCAGAACAAGCAGAAAAGCTCTTTTTGAATTCTGCAGTCTTTGTGGAAACAACTTGCAGTATGAAGGTGCCTGATGTTGCGTATAGTACATGTGCTCTGGAGGTCCCCAAGGGCTTGCCAAGGGGGCTTGGGCAGGCACCCTGCTCCAGGGAGTGCAGAGGTGCCTGCATTCATGTAGAAGTAGTCAATCTTGTGCTCAATTTTTGCCAATATGAATTATTTTGTAAAAGGCCCCAAAAATGGAATACAGGCATAGTACAAGCTGACTTTATACACATTAAGGTAAAGCCAAGTCAAAGTAAATGAGAAGTGCTTCTGTGTTTTTTATGCTGCAAAGGTCTGAGATTTTCTGATAGGCACCCAAGACAAGGAAGGCTTTTAGTCAGCTGTGGATATTTTGTGTCTCGGAGAGGAGGGATGTGGTGGCTCGACCCCAGCTGGATGCCAGGTGCCCACCAAAGCTGCTCTATCACTCCTCCCCACAGCTGGACAGGGGAGAGGAAATATAATGAAAAGCTCATGAATCGAGATAAGGACAGGGAGAGATCGCTCAGCAATTAGCATCATGGGCAAAACAGACTCGAATTGGGGAAAATTAATTTAATTTATTAACAATGGAGATCAGAGTAGGGTAATGAGAAATAAACCCAAATCTTAAAACACCTTCTCCCCACCCCTCCCTTCTTCCCGGGCACAGCTTCACTCCCAAATTCTCTACCTCCTTGCCCTCAGTAGTGCAGGGAGATGGGGAACGGGGCTTGGGGTCAGTTCATCATACATTGTCTCTGCTGCTCCTTCCTCCTCAGGGGGAGGACTCCTCACTCTTCCCCTGCTCCAGCGTGGGGTCTCTCCCATGGGAGACAGTCCTCCACGAACTTCTCCTACATGGGTCCCTCCCACGGGCTGCAGTCCTTCAGGCACAGACTGCTGCAGTGTGAGTCCCCCACGGGGTCACAAGTCCTGCCAGAAAACCTGCTCCGTGAGCTCCTCTCTCCGCAGATCCGCAGGTCCTGCCAGGAGCCTGCTCTAGCGCAGGGTTCCCACGGGGTCACAGCCTCCTTCGGGAACCCACCTGCTCCGGCGTGGGGTCCTCCACGGGCTGCAGGTGGATATCTGCTCCCCCGTGGACCTCCCTGGGCTGCAGGGGGACAGCCTGCCTCACCGTGGTCTTCCCCACGGGCTGCGGGGAAATCTCTGCTCCGGCGCCTGGAGCATCTCCTCCCCTCCTTCTGCACTGACCTGGGGGTCTGCAGGGTTGTTCCTCTCACATGTTCTCAATCCTCTCTCCAGCTGCAGTTTCTGTCCCGTAGCAACTTTTTTTCCCTTTTTAAATACATTATCCCAGAGGCGCTACCACTGTTGCTGACGGGCTTGACCTTGGCCAGTGGTGGGTTGCTCTTGGAGCCGGCTGGCATTGGTTCTTTTGGACATAGGGGAAGCTTCCAGCAGCTTCTCACAGAAGCCACCCCTGTAACCCCCCCACTACCAAAACCTTGCCACGCAAACCCAATATGATGCAGAAGACAAAAAATTGGAAGATAAAGGCAACTAGCATCGTAATGGTGAGATTTGTCAGAATTTCCATTATCAGAGTCTATTTACAGGTTGTAAATATTCCCTCTGGGCTGAGACTTAAAATTCAAGGTCATACACAGGAAATGATATTTATCTTTGCTAAATTAAAACATTGGTTCAGCAGCGTTAAAAAAATTGTAATCACGAGAAAATCCTCTGGAGCGCAAGAAGTTCAGGTACTTCTGATTTTTTTTTTTCCAATCTACATTTTCTTTCTGCCTAATAAACATGGCATATGCTGAATATTTTAAAGCCTTGACCTGTTACTCTGACGTTAGTGGTAAAGATATATTGAAAAATAATGTACTGAAAGTCTTTCACCTATGAATGCACCTTTTCTTCATGACATTTTCTGTTATTTTGCTTGTCAAGCTCTGTAGTGTTCAGTGTTCCTTCTTTATATTTATAAGAGTATTTTATTACAAATAAGTCTTATCACTATGCAAATAGAGTAATTATTTGGTTCATATTAACATTTCCTTCCCTACACAATAATAAATATATCTTTAAAATTCTCTATTTTTGAAGGTAGTGTGGCAATTAAAATGCACTTAAAGATTCCTTATTTGCATGCAAATTGTCAGGATGAAGGAGAATGTGAGGATATGCAAAATAATATGTAATTTTCAATTACATATATATCTGTTATTATTATAAATGTCTTCCAACATTTTTTGACTTCTGATAGCATGTCATCATTCTTCTTGTGATTTAGAATATAATTTCTGATTTAGATTACTAAGGAGTAGAGAATTTTATAGTCTCCAGTATCTTTTTCCCTCTAATTCCAAGTTAAGCGTGAAAGAATTCATCTGTATGGGGCCAGTCAAATTGTCTGTGAATAATTTTCTGTTAAATAGCATTCTGGCAAAGAGTTCTTCATTTCCCAGAGTATTTTACCTGGTGTTTACTGGAGCTGATTGAATACTGTCCATTTACTATATTGACACTTTTTGATGGTATGACTGAATACATTATTCAATTAATCATCTCTGTAATATTAGACCAGCTCTAGTTTTTGCTCAGGGTAATAGATATGATGTGAATTTACATATCTAGGAGCTGTCTGTGGTTTGATAAAACTTTTTCCCTAACTTATTTTGATCAGAATAATAGACATTATGTTGTTTTTCAAAACAAATTGTTTAAGCTGGGATTTTGCTCCCCTTCCACTGTGTGTTTAAGAAAAAGATCCTTTTTTCTTATTGGTCTCTAAAAACTTGTTCTGGGTAAATTGTAGAGCTTTCTTCTTTGAACTGGGGGTAGAAACACTAGTGCCTGACTCAACTCTTCCTCTTCATTGGAAGTATTTCCATTAATTTCATGGATGATGTGTCTTTTCTTGCCTATTGACTGAACAGCACCTGTAAAGCCTGACCAAATTGTGTATATATTTTTTTTTTTTCTCTAAAATGTATTAAAAACCAAAGAGACAGAGTTATGGTTTAATTTAAACATAGCCTGCCTTTCTTCTTAACTACCTGATTTCTCAATGCCCGTTATACCAACATTTTAGTCGCATCACCTCAGAGCCGGCTGCTTGCACAAGTTGATGAAGGACAACTTTGCCTACCCTGACCGTTGTCCAAAGGGTGCACAGAAATATATTGCAGTCCTGAGGGATGAGGTGGCTATGCCACCCTGAGCATTTCAGCAATATGCAATTTCACATAGGAAGGCAGTGTATCTTGCCTCATCCGTCAGGATTTCTTGAGTAAATTGTCACTGGTAGCTTATTGTGGAAGCAGAGGTTTACACACAGAAGACAGACTGTCCTGCCAGAAGCTGATAAATTAGGTCATGAATCAGAGGGCTGTCAAGATCCCAGACACAGCTTATCACGGTGGTGATTAAGAATGATGCAACAAGTCAGTTTTGAAGGCAAAGACTAGACTTAAAGCAGGAGGCTGTGATACGGTCCTCGCTTTACACTGGTGTCGTAAGTATGTGTGGTCCAAATGCTGTGTCACACAAGTCTGTTTGGGCTGTGTGTGTCATTTTTCACCATATGCACCAGAAGTGGCATTAGGACAAGAACAAGAAAAAGGACTGAGAGTAAAGGGGAATTTGAAGAGTCTGGGAAACTATTCTATAGTATTTTATGTGGTGGATTCTACTCTCATCCTTCAATGTGGAATGAAGAAAGTCTTTAAAGTACACTCTAAAATTACAGATGCTGCATTGCCAAGTACTTGATTTGAACGAGACCTTTTATCTGTTGAGGACAGTTCAGAGGTGCCACCTTCCCACTGCTTCATTGGTAACTGTTGCCTACAAGATCTCTTTAGGCCGTGGAGCTGTGATGTCTCCTGCCTTCAGCAGCTGGCTGATTTTTGCCAAGACGTTAATTCCTCAGCTGCTCCTGTAGGTGAAAAAAATTAAAACGCCCTTAAAGTTTCAGGTGTTGTTGTTTTAACAATATACTTTTTATGGCTATAAATGCTTTTGACTTAGTATATGTTTATGTTCACTCCAGTGAACATGACTGCTGACCTCCCCGAGCTATCATTAAAGCATCATACAGCTTATACAACAATACCTAGTTTAAAATTAACTCAAATTTGAGTTGCAAACTCTACAGTATAGTAATATCTCTGGCACATTTGAAGGTGACTTCAGCTGGAGGCAGAGAGGACGTGATATTCAAACTGCCGGGTACAGGCATCCAATTTATATGCCTTAGTTAGGAGGTTAATTGTCTCCGTGCTCATGGTATAATCAATACTGAGAGGGAAAGGCTCCTTAAAGGGCAGTTTTGTTCCCTCAAATTAAGCTTGTGCTCTGAATTACTATTCAGAGGAGACCATTTCTCTACAGTGGTTGCCTATAGAGACTAGCCGAGTAACATAGGCATGGAGGTGGGTTCTTGAATTTAGGAGACACCATCCTCTGTGACAGCTATAAGAATCCATCATAGTGCAAAGGCAAGGGCCCATCACAGAATAGTGGGTACCAGACTTAGTGCAAACTAAGCTAAAACTTCGTAAATATGAAAGCCATGCTCTAAAGATGGCGACTACTCAAGTATTACTAGAATTTTGAATGGAAAGATAAGGAAAAATTCATATCCCTTCTTGTTCTTTTATAATCAAATAGTTCTAGGGACTTCACCTTGAAATTTCTGCTATTATTGCTGTTAGCCTATAATACGTACTTAAAAATGGGTACTATGGAGGAGAGAAGATATATGCAAATGAATTATTAAAGAGCAGGGAAAAAATGTTTCAGAATTGCATGATGCAAACAGTATGATGGAATAAAGGTCAGCTAAAGTTACATCAGACCTTCAGGTTCTTGTCTCAAGTCAAAATCAATTTCAAGCAAAACCAAATTAAATCCTGCTGAGAGAAAGGCCACAGTAATATTTCAACACCCCACCATATTGAAACACCATAAAGTATCATCTGATCTTCCATATCACAGAAAATATTCAGTTAGTCTATTTGGATATTTTAGTAATATTTAATATTTCAAATTATTGGACTATAATAAGGAAAATCACCCGTTTAATTAAAAATAATTCATGCTAAGTCAATATTTCATATTTCCAAGGCAGTTCTTTACAAAAGTAATTAAAATCTCTAGACATCTTTTAGTGAGCTGTGGATTTAGGTGTTTTCTCTTTCCTTCAACTTTTCTCCCTTCTTAAGAGTAAAAGAACTATCTTTTTTTGCATTTTTCTGTAACAGTTCCTTCTTTGGCTGTTTGTATGGACACCATGCAAAGACCTCTCAATGTAGACCTACAATGTAAGGAAACGTAATGCTTTCCTCAGCTTCAAACTTCCAAAAGGGTGTTAGGGGAATTCCAGGTAAAATGAAATATTTCAGGAGAATCCACCTCAAACCTCCCATTGAATTCCTCTAAGGCCAAGATTTCATACTTTTGCCAGATCATGTCCTTGGTCTGATCAACTTCGAAGTGAAGCTCAGTTTGCAAAGCTCTTTTCCTGTTCAAACATCCTCCGGAACTTTTGATATATTTAATAAGAAATGCAAGAACGAGTAAAATAAAGCTTATAAAAACCCACCAAACTATCAAATTCTCTCCGGTAGCCAAAATTGTATTGTGTGTGGTTTTAAATAATTATTACACATACACAGGCAAATTGGCCTACTGAATATACTACAAAACTGGTAATGATTAATATCTTAGCCCAGGCTCAAATCCTGCTGTAGTTTAACAGTTAGTGTACCCAATGACTGGGATGGGGTTTCTTCTGTGCAGAAGGTGGAAGCTTTTGGCCAAGTATTATTCGGTAATGTCAAAGCAAACACTTTTACTGAAAAAAACAGTGTGGTTGCAATACCCCTTTGGGCTATCTGGTCCTCGTGGTTGTGTTAGGATAGTTTCATTCGCACCTCCCTCAGAAAGAGAATATCCCTATGGATCAGAGAGGCATTTCCTTCTCCTTCCGGCAACTCAGTTAAAGAGTCAGTCACTTCTGCAGATCATTCTCAGATAAACAGGCTATCTTCAGCAATTCATAATAAAATATTTCTGGCAAAAATAGAGGCTCTATTTTAAAGATATTAACAGATTTTTCCATCCTGCTGGCAGATATCAATTATTTTGGGAAAGCACTGTGGACGTTCTGTAGATATGCTAATATGGGGGACTCATTATTCCACATGATTATAAGTGTGGTAGGAGCAACTCTCTCAGGACAAGGGCTCGGATCAAGTAAACTTGAGGAAAGAAATTTTATAAGTAGTAAAACCTGGAGAGATTTGAGCTGATCTTTATTGCTTTCCTGCTTCCCCCCACCCCCTCACCTTATTAATAAACTCACATCTCAGGAGAAGGGAGAGTTTAGGCTTTACTACAAAAAGAACTATGTTTCTGAGCAGGCCAGGGAGGATACCTGTTTATATTATTTTAAAAACAGCCTTGGGAGATGAATAACCAGTTAGTCAGCCGATGTACACTGTTACAGTTCCAGAAAGCTGAGGAACCCTATTGCCAGTTGTGAACCTGGACCACTGACGTATAAAGGGCTTGAGTCTTACATGGAAAAAGCAGGCAATCAACAGATGAAAGAATAGTATAATAGCATAAATAAGCATTTAAAAAAAAAAAACAAACAGGAAAGAATTTGATAAACAGAAGTAATTTTGTACTGTTACAATGAGAGTCCCCACCATTGCCCCTTTTTGCCTCATAAGCTGTTTCAACACAGACTTGTAACATTGGTATGGGCTGATCTGGCGTGCAGGCATCTGAACGTAGGTCCTCACTTGCTGTACTGATGCTGACCATGAAACTACAGAACAGTAAACACACAAGCCTAGCAGAAAATGGGTTGGTGTGTGGAATTATGTATGTGGCCCCTGGAGTCCCAGGTGAGGAAAGTTCAACTCTTCCCAGCTGAACCAAATTAAGAGGGTAGGGCAGCATATGGAAGCAATGAAGGAAGAGGAAGCTGGAGAAGGTGGTGGGAGGTCTAGTGGAAGGGCTGGAGGAGTGGTAGAGGTATTTTGCCTCCTGGCTGAGGCCAGGGAGAGGAGCTGAGGGACTCGCCAGCTGATTTCTCTGAACAAGGATGGGAACTTGGACAAAGCAAAAAAAGGCTGAAGGCCAGGGAGGTAAGACTTTCTAATTCCTCATCTCTCCAAATGAGATCTAGTAAACAAACGGGCAAGTGGAAATGCAGGCAGCTGATGTTTAAGAGCGGTGGTGGGCTGTGCTGTGAGGAGAAGGAGCTGGTGGTGGAAGGGGCCCTGGTGCTCTTGCTTAATGGGCTGTGTGAACTACAGTGCCCCAGGCAAGAGCCCTGGAACTGGGAGGGTGCCAGAGTATTTGAACTGGTCACAGCACGTTCCTTGCTACTGCAGGAGAGTGGTTTGTTCCTGAGGTGTATTTAATTTGTGGTGGCCTTTAGGCTTTTGATGTAATGATAGCTCCTGGGTGGTAGAGTTGTGCTTGGGGGGTTTTTTGTCATTTTTTTTTTTTCTTGTTTGTCGCTTGTATTATGCGAGGGCATGTGTGAAGTGGACGCTTTGCGGGCTTTCCTGAGCTAAATGTTTATTATGTGGTTGCAAAGAGTTGAACATTGTGACTGGGTGGTCCTTTGCAGTCCTATCACCCTTTTGGGATTCTGAAGGGTTATACATGTGTTATGTATATGTATGCTATATATATCCTGTGATAATGACGGAAGAAAAAAAATTCCCAGCAGGATGTTAATAGATGTAGGAATCCTTGGAGAGGACAAGTGGATCTGTAAAAGATACTTAGCCAGCTTATAGGGAAGTCATACATAGCAGTTTTAAGGGACACCTCAGCAAACTAAGAACGGGCAGTTTCAGGACACTTGCCAATGTTATAGTGACAGTTGTTCCTGTGGCTTCATTGTTCAGTGAAGTGTATTCTCTCACCAGACTTTCCAGTTTTATTCTCTTCTCGCTTGCCTCATTATTTACACTCACCCAATGCAAAAAACACCCTCTGTGTCCCCCATAGTCATGTTCTGCTCAGTTATGGACAAATCCAGAGCAAAACTGGAGTCCCTGCCCTAAACGGGTTACAGTCTAACTATAGATAATAATAAATGTGTTTACTGCTGCATCTCCGTCTGTTAAATGTGAAGAAATGAGAGCATTCAGTGTGATAGCCAGTTGTTGGAGGCTGCCAGAAGTCTTTTGTAGGTTTTACTGCAAAGCAGGAATCCGTATTGGTCTTGAAAATATAAAGGTCAGCTGTTCCCCACCCTCAACCATTTTAAAAAAAAAAAAAAAAAAAAAAGCTGTCACACGAGGACTATAGGAAATGAGTATAGGAAACAAAACCAGTAGTATGTTCTACCTACCTTAAGGAAAAGAAGCCTCACAGTAAGCATATTTGCTTTATCTTGCTAGTATTTTCCCAATTGCCTCTGCCCGCTGTTGTCTGTTATTATTTGTATTTATCCTAGTGCATGCCCAGTGCCTGTAAAGCCACCAATGCCAGCAGCACTCTGCACGTATCATGGGAGACATGCAGAAGATCAGTTTGGAGAATCAGGGCCTAACATTGGCAAGAGGAGGACTCTCTTGCAGGGAAATGAGGATGAAGAGGGCGAAAGGTCAAATTTTATATCAGATTTCATAATTCATTTTGAAACCTTGCCTAAGGAAATGAGGAAATCCTGTTGAATCCTGTGCTGACCTTTCTTTTAGAGTGGAGGTGAGACTGGTCAAAGGGGGAAACCCCCTACTGCACTTAACAGAAATTCACAAATAGTACTTGAGACTCTCCTCTGGCAGAAGGGAAGGGCAATGAGCAGTTGAATTCGACACTGATTGTCAAAAGCTTCAGGAACTAGAAGGTAAGTAGGTTTTGTTCAGCATGCGAGCACAGACTTTGGGCATCACCCCTGACGTGAGTGTAAGGCATGAAGAAGAGCCGGCTCATCAGCTGTTCACGCACAGTCAGAGGATGGCTAGTAAGGTGTTTTTCACTCTGTAGCTTGTTAGGTAGGATTGCAACCCCTCTTGGCATAACACGGGATTACAAACAAACTTTGTGTCTCTATCGTTCCGCTTAGTTACAGATACTGCGTCAGCGCTTTGGTGTTAGTGGGTAGAGTTGCTGAGGGTTGTAATAGCATTTGAGCACACAGCTTGAAAGGTGACAATCTGGGGGGTTTGGTTTTTTGTTTTCCATTCATCTATCGTCTCCTTGGGCTGCTGTCTTCCCACACTGCAAGCCTGAATCCCCTTATACTTCTGAAGTGTTTTATCTGAGGACTTCAGGCTCCCGTTCACTGCAGCACCTTCTTGCTGTGGTTTTGCCCGCACTATGTGATTTGGAAATGCCTGCTTTTAATAGTCGCAGAATGCAAATAAATAACACACATGAAAGTGTGTGTGAGTAACTGTGCATCGAAGTGTTTAATATTCTTCAGCCTGCTGCTGAGGGGCGAGCCAGTCGGAATATATCAAAACCAAACACACCACTGGCAAGATTAAACAGCAGTGGATTTGTACATGTAATAAAACCGCTACATTGAGTTTAATCCATGTGTAATTGGGAATAGATAAGGCTGGAACTGAATGACTGCGCAGGATCTGCCTCAAATGAAGGAGGGGAGGGGGGAGGCTCTGCAGCCTCTGGTTTGGCAGGCAGCTGCTGGAATAAGGGGTGGGTTTGTGCTGGTTTGTTGTGAGAGACATTAGAAAGGTGATATGATGTTGATGAGCTACATGTACAGTAAAGAGCTTGGCTATTCAAGAGCTTCAAGTGTAAACAGGTTGTTTTCCTCCCTTGGCTATGGGAGGTACAGTTCTAACTGGGCTTAGTGTCAAGAAGTGTTGCCGATGTTTTCAGGCTGTCCTTATTTGCCCAGTCTGACTATAATACAGTAAAACTGAACAGTGAGGATAAAACAGCTGTTACTCTATTGTTCTGTCCTTTCCCCATCATCTCTGTTTTTCCACTTAAAAAGGAAAGACTTGCAAACGATCCAAACTCCTCCCTTCCCGCTTCAAAAATCATAGCACCTTGGCCAGTCAGTATCTGTGTTGGCTTTAACTCTGCTCCCTGCTAACTGCTTGGCAAAGGAGTGCAATGTTTGCCTCCCTTTTAGCTTCCTTCACAAACCTGTTGGTATTTGTTGGGTTTGAATTTTGCTCCTATGAAATGCTTGAATGTATAACACTTTATGTGTTTTGAAATACATGAAAAGATGTACATACAACATTTAAAAAATATTTTCTTCATTCTATGGGATGCAATTTCTCTTATGTAGTTTCTCCCTCCTAAGAGTATCTAATTGTCTCTCTCAATAATTCCCACTTTCAGCCGTTCCTCTTCATTGGCTCTTGCTAATGCATTACTGTTGCTTTTGGTAGCTCTGTCAGTGTCAAGACTTGATGTCATCTTGTCTCTTAGAACGTTCCCTCTGCTGAGCTTTCTCTCTCTATCCTTGTTGTCTGAGTCCTGTGCTCATCCCCTCCCTGTGTCCCTCTGTAGTCCTAAATATCTGATCCCCTTTTGTCTCCCTACTTTCTCTTCTGAGGTTACCCACGCAGTTACCACCAGCACACAGCAGCTCAAAACAGGCATTAAATGCATGTACAGCCAATCTTTTCCACTTATACTTAACAGACCCGGTAGGCTCGTAAGGATATTCGTAGGCAGTAATGGAAAGTTTTAACAGATACTTTAATATGTTTAGCTCAAATCCAGACAGCCCACCCTAACTTCCAACCATTACAGAAAATAGAGGATCAAAGGGCTAACATTTATCACTCAGGACTTTGTTTTCCTCAGTTGCTGTGTTTCTTTTGATTCAATTAGCATGGCCCACTTTCATTTGAGGATCAGGTTTTGCCACGATTTTACATGGCTCCACAGCACGTGACTGGAGTTAGGAGACTTGTACCAACTTTCAGCAGCCAACAAAAAAGACGGGCAAAGGTGCAGTAATTCATTAACTGGCAGAGCTGGGGTCAGGCTTGCTTTCCATCCCCTGGCCATAACAGGTCTGCCTGGCCTGGTGCAGGGAAACTTGCTGTTGCCCTGACCAAGTGCAGAAGTAGAGGATTTTTTTTTTTTTTAGTAGTTGTTTGCTATGTGCACTTTCCTATGTGATTTTGGTCTGTGGAAAAACATTCCTAGGTGTAAGTAATGTGTCTGAATCCAGAAACAGTGTTTCTGACAGCTCCTACTCTGCTGCTGCTCAGTTGTGTAGGTACTTCTGGCTTATTTCATTTTGATTTATGGAGGCATCCCTGAAGCACAGAGTGCTGCCTCTCTGAATACAATGAATTGCCTCAGTCCAGACCAGGACTAAGTGGATCACTGTCCTCACACTGAGACCCATTAAGGGTGTGAAGGCAAAGTGAGTTCTCTGCCTGTGTCTTTCTGGATGTGCGTGTGTCAGTCAAGTAGATGTTCCCCAAGATTGCCTATCACGCAGTGACAGGACTGAGCTGCTTGGAGATGGACTTGGGGCCACCACTTGCTTTCAAACTGTAGTTGGTAGTAGTGCAGCGTTTGGCCCTGTGTTTTACTTTTGTAGCGGCCAAGCTGGTGGAAAATTTCAGGATGGTGAGGCTGGATGGATGCTCTCCTGACCCCCCCAGCACATTTGCCTCTCAAGCTGGGCAGCTGTGTTGCAAGGATCGTACAAAATATTTGAAGTTTTATTAGACAATTTTTTTGGCTGAAACTGCAGGGCAGGGTTTTTAAAAGCTACTCTGTTCTCTTACAGTCTATGTATTTACTAACGTTTTGGGTACAAGAACTGTACAATCATTTTGCAAATAGGCTGTGCTTAGTAACAATTACAATAAAGTGTAATCCAAAGCCTCTGGTTATGGCATTTTATGCCTCTTGCTTTATTATTTTTATTATTTCAGAGCTGTATAATTTGTACGTTTTAGTCTGAGTGATGTTGGCTGTATGTTTTTTTGCCACAGGACTCAAATTAGAAGCTTAATAAATGAATATGGGGTTTATGTTATTAAATCGGTTTCTTACCTCAGTGTGCTAGCTCCCCCACCCCCCACTTAGTCTGAATTCCTTCCTCAATTTTGTTTTAAAACTGTTAGTATTGCGTACATCTCTTACTGAGTGTCCATGTTACAGCATGATGGTGATTCAGCTGCTGGTAATTGCATGGGCATTGTAGGCAAACAGGATGGCAAGGTAACTAAAAATTAAAGAAAAGTCTTGAGCAAAGAACAGTTTAGAAAAAAGTAATTGCAAATACACCATCCTTGCGGGGAAAAAAAGTGTCAGCTTTCCACATGAGACTGTCTCTCCCTGATGCTTGTGCCGAGGAGTGTAATAGCGTAGCCTATGCGTTTCTTGCAGCTATCTCTACGTATGCTGGTGAAGAGCGATGGAGCATTGGTCATGAGGTCCCTGATTTGACTGTCACTGTGACCATAATATCTACTGATGCAGCATGGTCCGTTACTCAATGTTAAATTCCCTGTCCGATTTTCTTCTCTAGGCACTACTAGTCAATGTGCAATGTTTGTTGAATGGTTAGTAGGGTAATGACGCAATAGAAAGGGCTGGCTGAAGTGGGAGAAAAAAGTGCATGTGCTGGAAGCATCCTGCAGCAATTGGGTAGTTAGTACTTCTTAACGTATTATGGAGAGCATATAATTTGTGAACAAATCTTGATGGTAGTTTCAAGATGACCTAGTAATCGATCTGGAGTGGATTCCCTTGTTTTCTGGAAGGTGGCTACTGGATGAGAAGTGCTCTCCTGCCCTCCCCTTGCCATGCCCTGGCTCAGGACCCTCAGTGACAGTGTGTGAAACCCAGTTTTGGTTCATCATCTCTGCAACCTATATCTCTTTTCAGGATTCCCTTATCCATGAGGGTATTCTGATGGTGGGATGACACTCCCAACTGTTATCTCTGCTCCATTTTGTATTGGTAATGATATATCATGGAGTAAGGACTCCAGACTGGGGTGTCATGCTGTGTGTCCCATTAGCCATGGTTTGTGTTTTACATAAACGAAACCCATGTCATATTCCCTTGCCCCTTTCTCCATTTGCTTCTCCCAAGGAGGCCAAAAGCAATGTTATAGTCTGCCACTGTCCTAAGGGATGGTTTAATTCTGTCCCTGGTCTGAACTAGGCATGGGACAAATCACCAACTGATGCACATATACAGAAGAGATTTATTTCATGGGTTAGTTTCATCTAGCTGCTTATAATATACAAAGGCAACTATTTTAGGAAAAAGGAGTGCTTTTGTGTCTTCTACTCTGTTTGATTTTGGCTTATAGTGGATTTCCCCCTCTAATACACCTGTTCTGATCAATCCTTTCAATTTTATAAGATGATGTAGCTCTAGTCCAAAAGTAATTATTTTGTATTTGACTTCTGTTTGTAGTATCCCTTCTTTCACTCTGTAAGCATCTGTTATTTTCTTTGACAGAACGCCCTTCTTGACCAATACAGCCTGGGAAAGGTGCGTTACTAAACTAGATAGATGAATGGACTGATCCAGCCCAACAGTTCCTATTTGATTGCTTAGGGTTTTTCCTTCTATTCTTTTTTTTTTTCCCTTACTGCAATTGCAGTACTGTAAACAGTATTTAAGTGTTCCTGATCAAGCTTTCCTTGCCTTCCAGCATAAATCAGAACTTCTAGGAAGTAAATTGTCTGCATTATTGCAAAGGTTTCTCTGCTTCTTGGGTGAAGGAGTCCCAGTGTGTCCATCCAACAGTGGAGGAAGCAGACAAGTTCTAGGTCTAAAGTTTGACTCCCTCTCCAGCTCCTTTGTGGAATTGTCCTAGAAATGGGATTCATGGGGAAAAATGAGTAGGTGTGACTACAGGAAATTACATACAGTCATTATTTATTTGCACTTTTAAAAAAAATATGTGGTTCTAGTTCTTTAATATCTTTTGCAGGAAGGGGTGAATGCATTGGCAGAGACCTGTAGACCTAAGTAGAGGGCCTAGAAAGGACTGAGACTTTATTGCCAAAAGCAGGCAAAGGTGTTTAACTTGTGGTCTGTATAATTCATGCTGGGTGAGGATAAGCTGGTTTTTGTGTTTGTTTTTTTTAATATATAAACACCTAAAGTGCAGGTACAAACCTAATAAAATATTTTAAGAGCACAAGGACCATTGGCCTTCACCTACATCTTTAAATCCCTGTGAGGTGAATCAATTCCTTCCAAAAAGTAGTTTCAGAAAATAAACTGTAGCTTTCTACAGTGAAGGATCCACTGAATCAAGGATAGGAAGCTTGTCTGTGTGTGTGTGTGTATCTCTCTCTCTCTCTCTCTCTGTATATTGACTCTCCCCCAACCCTTCCATTTGGCGGGTGGGGAGTGGGGGAGGAATCCAGTTCTTTTTTCACTTTGTTTCTTAGTCTAAAACAGAAAATATAACAGCTTTATTACCAACAGTTTTGCACATTGGACGCTGCAGCTAGTAAGGCATTGTACTAACAAGACATTGCAAATTTTCAGCTCGTGGGTGTATAGTTTTCATTGGTTTTGTCAGCAAAAATTTTGTCACTGACTTGTGGCTGGAAGGTACAAAATTTGTGTTGGCAAAAGAGGATATTTATTTACTGCTTGTATGGATATGGTTTATAAGTGGCTTCTGCAAGCAAATGCAAAATATACTTTATATTTTTCTGTGTGATGTTTTGCATTCCTGATAAGTGAAGTTTTTTTAAACATTTGTCAGTATGGTTTGGAATTATCACATACCAGAAATTACTATGGATGATTAAAAATGTTGAGCAAAAACCTCCTTAGCATATTCCAGACTTCATAGATCTCCAAGATGGTGAGTTGTGTAGTGCATTTTAATCATATTGTTGTGGCTTTCTATAATGCAAAACTATTTCCATTGAAGTCTGAAACAAGACTGACATGACCCAGAGTCAACATGATAATATATTCTTGGTATCCTTTACATGCTGATAACAGTTCAGCTGCACTAAAGGGTTTTGTCAAGTTATGTTCATTTTCTATAGGTGTTAATATATCTGGCAATTAGAGTTCAAATTGTTACTCTTAAACTAGCGTTGAATCTGTGTCGGCGAGAACTCTAAATTGAGCAATTTCACCAACTGTTGCAGGATGCTGTAGCAAACCTTTGAGCTAAACTGTGCTCCTGTGTGTTGAGAGTTGTAATTTAATAAGAGGCAGGCAGGCTGTAGCTACTTGTCTTCCTCCTGGGAAGAGATGGAAATATGTTAGCTTGATATTGCTATAACTAAAAGTTGAAGTAGAGAGAGGGCAGCCTAAAAGGATTGGTTTGTCTCCCGCTTCCTTCCTCTTGTCTGTTGAGTTAAATCCTTACTGAGATTATTCTTGGCCTGCTTTCATGTGATTTAGCACAAATTCAGTTTTCCTGGGTATCTTCATAGTTTAAAGACAAGTGTAAAGCAGCAGCTCTGTCAGGGAGTGTTCCTCTGGCTCCATGTTAAAGAAACACCATTGTCACATTGGGTGTTCTCACCCAGATTATTTTAGTCTATGTTGCTAGTTTGAAAGGGAGTGGCCTTTGGTTAAAGAGTTGATGGCTGGATAAACTCTTGCAGGAACACTCATTTGTTTTTGACATCTCAGTCTTGCATCTATAAGAAGATGCATTTGAGCCCCAGGGTCTGCTTTTCTGTTTGTTTCAAGACGCAAGTCAAACAGCGAGATCTCCACAGAAGAGCAGAGTGACAGCTGCGCTTTTTCTATTTCTTCCTTGCATGGAGAACGCTTTTTTTTTTTCCCCTGCTTGCAGCACGTCACAGTACCAAACTGCAGGATAGCCATGATGCGTGCTTGTTTAGTACAACAGCCTTCCTTTAAACTTCTGTTTCATTAAATTTTTTTTGCAACCCACTTCTGTAATCATATTTAATATGAAGCATGTAAGAATGATATATACAGCAATCTGTGGCAATCTATGCATGGGATTATGCTGAAGACTGGCCAGTAATGTTGCTTTATTGAAGCTTTTTGCTACAACAGCTGCTTTCATTTAGATCAAATGATGGACAATCAAATGCCTTCCAGTTTTATGATCAGCAGCCCAAGAGAAAGCCAGACAGTACTTGAAGATAAGACTGTGTGTAACACAGGCTAGCGAATGGCCTTGTAAGGTTGAAGGCTGTTTCTTGAGTCCCTGAATACATATCAAGTGGGTGAGGGAACAATTTCACTCTCTGTGTATGTGGGAGGAGAGAGGAGCAGTAGAAATGTGCACGTGCGTTGGAGGCTCTGCAGACGACTAAGACTAAAGTTGCATGGCAGCAGTTATAGCAATTTTGGTCTTGGCATGTGGTAACTGCTGCTGGCCGGTAGAAATGTAGGCAGGGGTCTGCTGAATGCTGTTTCTGCTGCTGTTATTCGTGCTAATTCAAGCACCTCTGCTTACCACCCTGGATTGCAATGTACGCATACTTGGAAAAACAGAGAGAATGCAGCTGGGAAACCAAGCCCAGGAGTAAAACATTGCCACAACCTTTAAGAAAAGCCCATAGCAAGATTTTAGGTAGGACAGTGTTTGAAAAGGTGCGTAGATGTGAAAGGAAAGGGAATGTTTCCTGCAGTCCGCCTTCCCGCTGTGCATGTATTCAGGGCTTTATGTTATTAGGTGAGATTGCAGGAAAGGCATTCCTGGTTCCACCCCTGATTTCTCCTTCTAATAGGAGTAGCCCCCACAACCCTGCAAAATGCTGAGGACGAGGGGGCAAAAGCGATCTGCTTTGTTCTCTCAGATGTGTTTTGGCACAGACGTTTTGGTCAACGGTAACTTTGTGATGCCAATGGTATGGGAGTTCCCATGACAAACATGCTTGTCTCTAACCCTGAACAGCAGGGTTAATCCCAGCCCTTCAGGGTTAATTAAGAGGTAATTGCATGGGCCTCAATTAATCCCTGTTTAACTCAGTTGCATTTGATGGAAGGGCACTAGAGATTAATTTGACCTAGTGCCTCTTCAAATTCATTAATTTCATTAAATGTGAAAAAATATTTTAAGTGTGATGTAACAGCTGTGACTTCTACCCTATGATGGGGCCTAGCAGCACCGGGCAAGACCTGAAATGCTTGTCATAACGCTATAGATACCAGTATGTTGGCTGAGTTAGAGAACTGCTGCCTCTTCCTCTCTGTGGCTATAGAAAAATCTTGTAAGCTATTGAATTGCACAGTGGTAAGGACCTGGTCCAACGGAGGAGTTGGGACTTCTTGAACCCCTGATGATATCGATGAGAATGGCAAAAGCTCGCTCTCCCTCTCTGAATCAGGCCCTTGACAATTCGCACAAGAGCATGTGTTTGCAGGGTGATATGTCAGGCAACATACCCTGCTTAGCCTTAATTAAGGTTATGGCTGAGAGGGTGCCCGAAATGTTTTGTCGTTATTCTGCAGATTAATGAAATCTTACTAATGAGATTTGACTCTAACATCTGCTAGGTGAAGAATTCATATGTGTTAAATGGCTCAGCACTGAAAGTATGGCTAAAATGAGCCGGTGTCAGTCTCTGCAGATCATCATCCAACACTCAGAAGTAAATACCTGGCTGAGGGTGACAGGAGGGCTCAGACAGGAGGCAGGTTACTAGATTTGCACTATTTGTTTTGGTTGGTTTCACCCTTACAAGCCCTGACATTACCCAACACTTGCACGTGCCATGAAATACTCTGGTTTCACTGACTTTCGCAGTTAACTATCCTTCAAACCACAAAATCTGGGTGCGCTCTAGCTACAGTATATACTCAGTATGAAAGCTGACTCAACTTCTGCCACAGTATACTGTACCAGGCAGCTCTCAAGTGATGCTGCTGCAATTTATCACCATAAACTGTTTCATATTGGAACAAACAATACTCATGAGGCAATCTGGATTCAAATTAATTCAAAAGCACCATAACTGAAAAGTGAGCAGTCTCTTTGTGTTGTTTCTTTTAACAAGATTTTATGATATGACTAGACTACAAATAGCTCTATTCATGATAAACTGGCAACTTTGCAAATTGTATATGCTAAAAGCTATTTGTTGTACAAGCTGTTCTAGAGAAAAATAAATGAAGTCTTCTCTGCCACGGGGATGTGAGGCATCAATTGCACAGGTGCTGCCACGGGTGTCCCGTTTCAGGAGCCCCGTGGCTATGGGGGTGGTGGTGAGAAAAGACCATCTGGTCCAAAAACCTGTAATTGCTTGAAGTTAATCACTGCAGGGCACTAGAGAAGAAGAGGGCAGGTCCATTTGGAGACAGTTTAGTAGTCTGGTGAGAAAATGTGTAAAGGTGAAGGAAAACTAAGAGGTGGAATAATTGCTTTTGGTCCCAAATATTTGCATCTGACTCTACAAAGCTGCTGCTGTATGCTTTCCCTTTGAAGGCATAGCAACATTATCCTCTAAAATACTCTAGAAACACCTCCACGTTAATTCCACTGACTGCTGCTGTTATCTTTCAGAGATGTGCTGTGTTTTCAGCGTGAGCCCAGGACATAGTTATGGCTGGACTTCCTTTTCAAGGATAAGTGAACTAGTGGAAGAGACCTAATGTGTTTTTGTTCACATCAGTAAATACCTCAATCAGTGTAGCTGATGGTATGGTATGGAACAAACCATTAATGCATCTTCCCTGTAGACATTATTACAGGAAATTACGTGTGTATTTGGCGATGTATATTTCTCAAATATTTGTATAGTGAACTCGAGTACCAAAGAACACATCCTACTATGCAACCAAATGCTTTCGCCACCAGAGAGGAAGCCTAAATTAACCCTCAAGAATAACTTCTATATGATATATAAGGATGTCGACTATGACCTGTTGATAAAGTTGAGTAGTAGCTACAGGAGTATCTCCAGAGCCAAGGAATTGAATTACAGTTATGTTTTAATGCACTTATCAGATCATTCCAATTCCTGCTTCCTGGTAAAATTTTATCTGTTGCAAAACCAGCACCATTTACTCTGGGCCTTTCTTTTCAAATTATTTATACTTTAATAATAATAATTGTAAGTATATTGGAGGTTAAAACCCATCTGCAGAGCAATTAGAAGCTCTTGAAAGGTCTTGAAGAGAATTTGGATCTGAATATGAAGTAATTTGAGGGCTAAAATTTCTATTGCACTTGTAAGATACACCTACAAAGTCACAGTACATGTGAAGGCATAGTATAAGATGTAAAATCAGAAAGCAGTTGGAATCGGGGAGGGGTTAGGCATCTGAAGTTGAAGCCTCAAAACTTTCTCAGCTGCCAGCTAACTCCAGAATGACCTAGATCAGGAGGCAGACTGTGTCAACAGAGACTAGAGGCACATGACTTTCTGCTTCTGAGTAACCACAGAAGTTGCCTGCTCTTGGTAGGCATAAACATCATTCAGGATTGCGCCCTGCAAGAATCCACACAATGGGCCGTTTTGCGAGAGGAGCTCGGTATAATGAATCTGTTCTGGATGCTTCTACCGCAGCAAGCTCTCGGTCAGATGCCAAGACGGTATCTGTCTTGTTTTCAAATCCTGATGTGGAGGACTTGATATTGCTGCCTTCTCTGCTTATCTGATAAATCAGTGTTTAGTTCAAATGTCCAGAACATGGGAGCTGGACATTCATCACTTATGTAGCAGGGGGTCAAATCTGTATCTCTTGTAAGAGAAGGCCTAATTATTGGGATAAACAGTTCAGTGGAACGGAGGGACTCTCTGTCCCTGCTGTTATGTGCTTCTACATGTGAAAGATTTGAGCAGCCTGGGGTCCTTGCCCTGAGGCTTAATTAGCTCTTTCACCCAAGGATTGATTTCTGTAAGGAAACCAGTCCCTGGCAGAAGGAATTCAAGCGCAGGCATGTCCCTCCAGCCTCTAGGCAAGGTGGTCGTGCTTGCTCGGGGCTGTCTCTCTCCACACCAGCAAGCCCACGTTGCGGAGAGCGCTTCGAGGCCATCTTCAGCAACGCAGAGGCAGCTGCCAGCAGCGGGACAGGCGATTGCTTCCCCTCTATGGAAAGGAAATGCAACCTGGGTTTGCTGTCTCCCACGTCCGTATTGTGCTCACTGAGCTGCTGGATAAAATGCTTGTAATCTGAAAGGGGAAAGCAACCCTGCTCCACTTTGGTTTTCTTTTAAGGTGCCCTCCATCTAACAGAGCGGGGCTCAGGCTACGATAGCCCAGTGTAATTCCTGAGGAGGATCTGTTCAGCTTTCAGAAGGCTGACTGCAGTCCCAGATTAAAAGTTTGGGGAAGGATGAAGCCCCTTTCAGAACACAGAAGAGGTGCTGGTGAGGGAGAGGTAGTGTAGAGTAGGTCTTATACTACACCTTCACATACACCGTTATTCGGTAAAGGGAAAAAGGTGGGCACCTTACAGCCACACGTTTTCTTCCAGCCTGAAGTCAGCAGGTCCCACAAATGGGGATGTGAGGCAAGGTGCGCGGGTGTTTGGGTTGCAGATGGCAGGGCGAGGAGAGCCAAAGGCAGAGCAAGAGCTCGCAGGATCGCTGGCGTGGCTCACGGAAACTGAGCGCGCCGGTAAGTATCCCGAGTGGTACCTTTTCGGCCCACGTTGTAGGCAGCTGTGCGGCTGTCGATGGGTGATAATGTATGGATTTCAGTGGAATAGAACAACATGAGCCCTGCCCAGAAATTTTGTGTTCAGCTTGCAGCTTGGTTGGATGCATTTGGAAATCTCAGTCTAAATTTGTACTTAACTGTATGTATTACAATAAAGGGGAAAAAAAAAGGGTATTCATTAAAGACTAAAATTGAAACAACTTAGTTGGAATCGAATTCAATCCCTCAACTTGGTTTACCAGTATATGCTGTGCACTTCATCTGTATGTAGTATGATTGTAATTATGATATCTTTGTTAGTCTAACTCCCAAGAACAAAAAAGCGCTTAGACATTAGCTGGCTATCTTCCTGATTTTTAAAGCCAAATGTCTAATTAGAGCACTTCTGTTTCTTACATTTATTTTCAGTTCTAGAGAGTGAAAGACAAGAAATCTCAACACAGCTGTGGCTCTTTTATAAACTTCAGCTTATTAGAGCTTTTGGGTCAAATTCTCTGGTGGTGTAACTCCATGGACTTACATTTCTGCTGGTGTAACTTCAGATATTTATATAATTCTCTGTACATCTGTCCACATGTGTGTTCCTATGTATATACCAAACCCATAGCTGATATAAATCACTGTAGCTCTTTTGGCTTCTGTGAAACTATACTGATTTCTTACCAGCTGGGTATCCGGTCCACAGCATCTGGTTTTCCTTTTCCCTCCCTTAATAGCACTGATGAATCAGAATTCCTTAAGGAGGATAATACTAAACATAATTAGACAGGATATGTTCAAGAAGAAAATTTAATTTGAAGAGGTTTGCAGAGGATTTTTATTGGCCTCAGGTGGGATGCTGGGACTTTACCTTAATGAATCCTTTCTACAGATCCATTTCAAAAACTGCATTATGCTATTTTGTGGTGGAGTGTACTCTAATAGTGCATTGCACATATGTTTATTCAGTTGGATTTTAAAGTTCTTCTCTAGATTAGTATAATTATTCTGGGCTGCAAAAAAGTGTAGTAACATAAGCTGAAATTTTAAAATATCTACACACAGAGAAGTTTATTTAATCTTTGGCACCTACATACGTTTAAGAAAGTCCTGTTAGTAAACCAAATATGGGACTGTGGATTGGAGCTATCCTCAGAACTGACTTGCTGGTTAAGCCATGAGACTTTTTTTTTATTGTGTCCTCCAGTTGCTCACAATTCAAATACTGGTATTTTATTATTGTGTAATATTTTGTACTTTTAAATTCATATCTGGGTGTTGCCTTTTTCTTGTGACTGTGTAAGCACAACACATTCTGGGATTATTTAGATAAATCCTGTTAGATTTTGTAAAAGTGTTCAAACTACTGGGTGAATTATCTTCTACTCTTCCTGATTCCATATCCATTTGCCTTTTATCTTCAGAAAAGCTTGCTAATGTCTATTGTTAATAATAACAGGCCACATCTAGCTGTCATCTACCATGGTGTAATTGTATTCTAATTAGGATGCAATGTTTGGGGGACTTGTATCAGAAACAGTTACAGAAAAAAAAAAATCACTTGATGTGTAGTGTTGCAAGCTCTCTGCTAAAGACATTAAGAAGAGCAAATGGAAAGAGGTGGAGAGAGGCAAACTGATAAATGATTCAGTAGCCCTCTGTCTGGCAGAGCATTTCTGAGAAAAATGGGATGGAGCATTTCTGCTCACTGCCCTGCCCCGGTCTTGCTCAACATGGTACACGGGGAATTGCGCAAAGGGTCGCGAGGGTCGTCTTTGAGGCCAGCATCAAGGGAGAAAAGGCAAATAAAAGGTAAATTACTTCTGAGCACCCAGAAGGGGGAGAAAAATTAGTGGAGCTGCTGGGTCTGTTTCTCTTCTTCTATAATTGTATTCAAAATCATGGAGCCTTAACAAGGAAGTATCAGAGCTGTTGTACAAAAGCAAGCCACAAGCTTCCTCTGTCCTGGCACTGCAAAATGAGATTTACAAGGTGCTAGTCATATGGAAATGAAATGTCTTCAATGTCGATGGTATTTGTTTGCTGACTAATTACTCCTAGTTTAGGGGTCGCTAATTTTTCTGTAGTTTCCGTGTTAACATTTCTTGAATAAAATTGCAAATCTACATTCTCTGGGTGCATAAGACATACCATCTAGCTGGTGACTGAGTTCTTGATGAATCTAGCACTACAGTGAAAAATTACTTCGCAGCCATTAGTTATTCAGAACATGCAATCAGACATTGAAATATAACTATTCAAAACAGTTAATGAAGCTTGCAGACCCCTGCTGAACACTGCAGGCAAACAAAGCAGTAACCTGTACTGCTGCCTGTAGATTTACTGTTTGGGTTGTTTTTTTTTTTAAAAAAAAAAAAAAAAAAGAAATAATGAGGTATACTGTATTTGAGAAATTAATTTTTTATTAGGTCTTCTGAGAGGCTCAGGACAGGATTTGAAGCTCCAACAGATTATTGCTGCTGCCCCAGAATCAGGTGCTCAGAAAACATCTGTCAAGGTTCTGACATGGGCGTTAATCACTGGTTTGCAACATGTTTTATAACAGCTCGGAGCACCTTCTTCCATGAGTCCAAGTGATGAATGAGTGCATTGCATACTCTGACTCCACGTGTTCTCTTTAATCTAATTAACAACTGTTTTTCTATCTTGAGGTCCAACCACAGTGCAATCTGATCATGATGATGAGAGAGGTTCTGTGCCTGTACAGACAGATCTAATGTTGTTAGATGTCAAAAATAAATAGTTCACCCAGCAGATGTTACTTCATGTTGCAAGGCTGTTCCTTAATTTACATACAGGTGAAAGATCTAACCTCTATTCACCTCCTTTTCCAAGTGTTTTGCACCTTTGTAGGCTTGGAAATGTTCACATTTTAAAACCAGGAAGGAGCTTGGGCCCCCGCTCTTGGGAAGGAGTCTTAATTTGAGTGGGAAGAGGAGAAAGAACATTGCATCCAGAAACAGCGATTAGGTCCTTCTCACATGGCCTTTTTCCATCATTATGAGCTCTTCCGAAGGGGTGTATGTCTGGCTTCAGTGAGGCAAAGTCAGTGCTAGCCTGAGTATCCTACCTTCCTGCTGCTTTTACTGTCCTTCAGGGTGGGAGTGGAGGGAGTTTGTTTCAATAAAATTAAAACCAAAACTCTGAAATGTACTATGGCAATAAGTCAGTCCATATTCTTACTGTTAGATATTGTACCTTGCAAAGACGATGAAGATACTAGCCCAGAAACAAGTTTCAGAGAGTCCTTAGTATGTCAGGCAACAGAAATGTCCCTTGTGTGTGTGTCAGATCTCATTACTGAAAAGCATCTACCCAGAAGCTGGAAAGTAAGTACAATCCAGGCAGGGAGCTGACTTCTCGGCAAGATGAGAGATTTCTATGTATCCTTGTTTTCTTTTGTCCTGTTAGAATAGCAAATACCACAATGGTTATGGTGTTCAATGTTTACCAGAGGTCTGGGAGAGCGGGGTGTAATTCTTGGCTGTGACTCCAGGGGCTATGCTGTGGATATTTGCAGCCTTGAACTGCAGGGATATAATATGAGTTTAAGTAACTGTGCCTTGGGTGAGGCTGTGGATTCTGGAGCAACCCATTTAAGAATAGATTTCTTGCCTGTGATTATAAGGGGGTCAGGACATGGGGATTTGTGTACAGCTTAGGCCCCCAAATTGAGTTGTGTGCATCTTCATCCGATTCCTTTCTCTCTCCTGTTCTTTCTACACTAAATTGAAAGTTTAATGTAAATGGCACCTTCTTTTCCTTCTTTTCCACCCTAGACAAAGTTCCACTTTTAATAATCTGACCTGTCCTGGTGAAGGAGCTCTGTCAGAAAGTGTGCAGCATCTCCAGCAGCAGTGTTTCCTGCTAAACAGAAGAAACGTTGTGTTAATCCTTAAGGCTAGTTGATCCAGCATTACAGGAGTTAAGCACCATTTTTAGGAAATTGATTTAAATCAAAAGTCACAGATTAAAATAGACTCTATTTCTGTACAGCTTCTGTCTAAAGCACTCCAGACTTTCTTGGTTTGAGGAATTCCTATTGGCAAGGGGATTGTAACCAGAAATGTTAGAAATATAAAAAAGGTGGCATCTTATGGAAAGCAGAGGTGTCTGTAAATTGTTCCTGACCGGAGCAGAATTCTTCTGCAAAAAAATGGTTCCCTCTCCACTTTCTAATTAGAGAGAGTTAAATTTGGTTAATGACATTCCTGTCACTTGAGTAGCATGACTTGTGTTTAGGAAGTACGTGCAAACCCTGCAGAGTCTACCTAGTAGCACGAACGCAGGACTAGGGTAAACTTATCCATGTGGCGGGACTAAGGTGATTTTGGCTTACTGTATTTGTCATGAGTGTTTAAGATGTCTTATTTGTATTTCCTTTTCTTTTGAATTGTTGACAAAGCATAAAAAGATTTCTGTTTGTTGCCATTTAGTAGCCTGGACTACTAAAAAACCCTTGACTTTCCACGCCTCATAGAAGACACTGGTTAGCTTATTAAAACAGAAATCGCTTAACAAAGCATTTACTAATGTTATTTGTTGTAATTAAGTCCTCAAATGGGATTCTAAATGGGACTCAAGTCTATCTGCTGGGACTTTTTTTTTTTTTTTTCTTGTTTAGGAGGAACAGGTCAGCTCCTAATACTCTTATTAATAGCCATCAGTGTGACTACTTTCATGGAAAATCTCCCACATTTCTGAGTATATGGTGTTAAGTTCAGTTTCATAGCAAGTAACTTTGTTGTAGTGTGAACTGTAAGAGACATGAAACCCCAAACAGAATGGGTTAAGATGACATTTTCCTTAGAAAATGCCGGTCCACCAAAATTGAAAGTGTCATCATAACCTGCTGGTTTTTATTAACTTTTTTTTTTTTGACAAGTTCTGGGTTTTGGCTGCTAGATCAGAGTCAGTTGCTACAATAGAGCCCTGTTGTAGCTTTCAGCTCAGGCAGATAAGACTAAAATAGATGTACTCTTCCTAGGCTGTGTCTGTTAGATTTGAATTTTTCACAGGGAAAAGCCTTGTCCACCAAGGTGACTAGGTACGTTTCTCTAGTGTATCTGATAAAAATATTGAAAGATTTTGATCATACATTGATGCGGAAAAGGCACACTTGTTTATGATCAAGTTGCAGGAGGGAGACGTTTTATTCTACCCAGATTTACTCCCAAAAGATAATATTTACTGGCCAGTCTGTATAATGTTGCAATCTATGCACACAAATATAGAAGGAAAGACAGACAACTTTCATAAGAATAGTTATTCTGAAATGATTTACTGGGAAAGCAAACCTCTGGGGTTGCAATGACTTTTTAAAAATGTTGTTTTGCTTAGAATCAAGCTAAGAACATGAAGGAAACACCCACACCAGGAAACCAATGCACTTAATTAGATCTTGAATTTTCATTCAGTTTAAGGATGGATCGAGCTAACTTTTGTCCCTTTTGTGTGCACTTTTGCAGAGTGTAAATGGGGGGGGAGGGGAGGAATCAAGTTATTTCATCTATCTTCCCAGAATTTGAGTTTGCTGCTACAGGCTGTCAGCTACCAGCAAAAGAACACTTCATTTAAAATATTGTTAAAAAGTTGGGTTCAGTCCTGTTGCATCTGGTATGCAGATGGGATGCTACTTTTTGTTCAAATAAACAGAAGAAGCAATTAAGCCCCTTTTGGAGTAAGATATCTGAAACAATAGGAGGCACCATCTGAAGCATGAGCTCAATCAGATGCTGAACGATATGGATAGCAGAGTTTCATAAAAGGTTGAATGCAAGCATATATTGGCTAAGTGGGGGTGGGGTTTTTTTGCCTTTTTTTCCCTTGGTTTTGGAGTTATCTGTGTATGAACAAAGATATGACCAGAAGAGGGATGGTGGCAAGAGAGGACAGAGAAAAAAGTCCAGAAATCCCCAGTTTGTTATCCAGTGTCCCGAACTACTCTGAAAGAGCAAAGATGTGACAACAAGCCTGGCAGTGCTGTGTAGCACCCTGTGACCCCACAGATTTGTCACTGCTGCAGGACGATTGCAGGTGACTCCCTCTGTCTATGGAAAACCAACTGATACCCAGAGATCTGATTTGTTTTCCAATTTCAGGCACCCCATCGACTCAGCCACACAGAAGAATGCAGCATGCTTGCATCTCTGATAGTGATTACCGTTCTCTTTACACTTGCAATTAGTTTCATGGCAAGAACAATTCTATACCTTCTTTTTTTTTTTTTTTTTTTTGTCCTTTCTGACTGTTGCTGACTGCTTTTAGCAGTGGAATATTTGTCCCAGTAGAAGAACAGACAGGCAATGCACAAGAATATCGGTACAGCACAGGAATATACAAAGTCCTCTTGGAAAACAAATATTTTCAAATGATACCTTGGTTCTCCTCAAGCATGTCATACTGGCATATGAAGTGACAAACACATGCACCCACAGTTTATGCAATGTGAAGTATCTTTTAAAATAATCATCTTCATGCGTCCCTGAAAGTTCTACCTCAGTAAAACAGATAAAGTAGTCTTCATCCTGCCTTTTCTTCGCCCCCCCCCCCCAGGAGTCAGGTGCAAACATCCTCCTCCACCAGATTCCTGTTAATAGACAAATGTCTGGAAACACTCTTTTTTTTTTTTTTTTCTTTTCTTTTTTTGAGTGCAAGCTATTTAATGTGACAGTGCAACTTCTCATATTTTCCCATGAAATGTGGAAGTAAGATTTCTCCCCAAAGGTTCCACCTGCCCACCTTGGAAGAGCTGTTCTTAATGGAAGCCAAGAAGGTTTGGTGGCTGAGACATTAACACCTATCTTCCAAAACCCAAGCTCATATCAATGGCAGTGCAAATAATTGCCTTTTAGAGGTCAAGTAGATACAAACAGATCACCTTGAAATAAAACAATATTGTTTTGTTGTTGTTAACATTATGGCTTTTTTTTTTTTTTTTAAAGAATAATAAACCATCCTTTGAGAAGGTAGAAATAGAACACAGTTGCACAATGTTTTTGTAAAAGGTATCAAAGGGTTTAACATCTACAGCTGCCATGTACAGATGCAAAGGAAGTAGATGTAGGGGGCAGAAACTATTTATCTAATTCAACTTCAGCCTGCAAATAGCTTTGGTGGTCCTAAGATTGTGTTATGAAAGCAGAAAATTATTGCAGCCCTATTTGGTTTCTTACACTGCCATAGATGTGTCCTGTAACCCAAATCATGAGATCTTTGGACCTCAGTTTCCCATCTATAGAGTGGAATTAGTATTGCTTCCTTGCGCTGTGAAGTCACCAAGAGAACAAACACATCAGTAATAATGGGGTTGACACCATCCTGCAAGTCCCGTGGGCAGGAAATGATAAATTCCTGGGATCCTAAAGTCTCCAGATTTGAAAAAGAAGGAATTTAATATATTTTTGTTCTATTAATGCAGTTTCCCAGGATATCAGTGCAATAGGGATAAGTATATAGATGGCAAAGCACAATAAATAAAAATGTGGATCATTGGAAAGAATACAAGCTCAGAACTTCAGCCCCCAAATCTCCTAATTTTCTGAAGTCCTACTAAGTATGACAATTTGTAGTGGTGACCTTGTTGAATTTGGGATTGCCGAAAGATATAAGAAGCAGAGAGTATTATTATGTCATAAAATATCTTTTATTAAGCCAGATGACATCTATGGAGGGGGAAAATAGACGAGCTTTCTGACCCACCTCATGCCTGAAATATGGTCTGAGGAAGATCCTGGACATATGTCAGCTTGTTTGTCAGTCTAATAAGAGGCACTACATCTTCTTACAAACTTTGTCATGTACAGTATAGTACACAGTTAAAATACATTGTGGTCAAACAAAAGGTTAAACAAAACCAGAATTGGGGGGGGGGGGGCTTGAGTGAAATGAAAAACATAACTTCATGTCAATTCAAATTCTTCCTGGGTTGAAACAAAATGTTTCTTTCAGCTTTTAGTAACCTTTTGCTTAATCGTATTTCTACAGGTCCTTTTAAAATGAATTATTGGTTTAAAATTAAAAATCAAGGCTTTTACAAATAAGTCAGATTTCTGGTATGAAACATGTTGCTTAAAATGTCAAAGAGAAATGTTTCAGCTCCCTTAATGGATGTTACCCTTATCTTTATTGGTAGGAACCATACTCCAAACTTGACACATTTGCAAGTAAGATTTGCTCTCTCCATCAAAACTCAGTTTAGCAAAGTTGATATTCACCCCTGCTCCCCTTAAAGCCAGTTTTATTAGAGTTCAAACTGCATAGGACTCCAGACTGTTAAATTACACTTAAAATACAGTGATGCTGACATGCCTTTGGGTTTCTATCTGTGCATATAATGAGTTTGCATTATACTTTTGTCTATATGTTGGTGCATTTACTCCTGCTTTTGTTGATCTTATGATACACTGCTGATACCTTCTGACTTTTGCAAGCTGTGGTGAAAATCCCTGGAGGAAAAATATTTATCATTAACAAATTTAATGAAGCCTGTGTTTTATTCTCGTGGGATGTGCCATCTTTAATCTTGATGGCACAGCTTTAAGGATGAAGAGGAGAAAAAAAAAAAAAAAGGCAAATGGACTTAAGAGTCTGATACAAAGCCATGGAGATGAGAATGTTTAGGTGAAAACCAGATGTTGTGAAATCACGTTCAGAATCAATTCCATTGATTAATATTCCACTGCAAAAACGAAGAGAGAATTAGATAAAGGCAGAGGGAACCTTTAACTTCTTTAATCCAACAAGTTGCTGTTTACTTGCTGAAACATTCCTTGTTTTAAATGTATATCATAGCATGTTCCTATAGCAAGTACTCCCAGGGTTACCTCATCTCTTGTGGTAGATTTCCTGGGGCCAGTCAAATGTAACATGCTTCCAGATGACTCCTTTTCATCCAGCAGCAAGTCTGAGGTTTGTTTAAAATGCTATTGAAAGTCAGAACTGAGCAAACTGAAGCATTAGATTCAAGTATGAACTTGATATACTGTACTTTCCATGAACCTGTACAGCAACAACCGCTAAATCTCTTAACGAATACATGTCAATTAAGCCTAGGGCTATGAAGACTGACTTCACCCCTCTGCCCTGGTCCCAAGCCCTGACATGTGCTCCTTTCCAGGCTGTTTTGAGGTAAGCCATCTCCCAGGCAGCATGCTTTCACCATCTCTCCCTTGCTCTCCTCCTCTCCTTTCATATATAACATAGCAGCTGAGCATCACTGACCTATTTAAGTGTGTCCAGCTGAATGCCTTTAGCACACAGGTTTATGAGTAAGAAATTAGCCTAATTAAAAAAAAAAAAGACTTCACTTAGCTCTTAACACTTATAATTACCTTATCAAAGGTCTTGATTTAAGGGAGTGAAGGATTATTAAATGAATATTTCACATAAGTATGAAATATTCATATCCGGTATTGTTTTTTTAATTTTATTTTTAATGGTGGTTCCCTTTGTCAACACCAGCTACCCTTTTATATGTTATATTCCATTGGTTTGCATAACAGACCACTACATTGCTCTTGTATGATATTCTGCTGTTGGACAAGCATAGGCCATAAATTAATGCGAATTTCTCTTTTTAAATTTGAGGATGCCAGAAATGGAAAAGGATGGCAATGTTGTTGTTTGTAGGCTGGGGAAGCGTATGTCCCATGTAGAGTTGGATTAATGTCACAAGCCCCTCTTTAAACCAGCTGCACAGTGCTAAAAAAAGAAAAATCGATTTGGTGGTTTCTCTAAGCTTTTATGGTGTGTTTTCCCCTGAAATTTTTGAAAAAATGTATTTTTCTAGCAGGAATGCTTGATAAAACCACCAGCTGTGAAACAGTGTTTCAGAATACTTGTAGGATGAGAGCTACATGGCAAGATGGGGCAGTCATACCCAATAAGCAGTCACAACAGAGTTCAAATCTTAGCAGCTGTTTACAAGAAAGTGTAGATTAAAGACTTTGAATAATGAACAAATTGTTCCCAAATGGATTGCAAATAAATTTATGTAGAAAGTGGTCTATATCATGGTTGCACTGACTTTTTATTCTCCTTTCTTTTCAGAGGTTGACTTTCCCCCCTTTTTTTAGTTTGCAGTTTCGTTCTATAATTGTGGCTCTTAGACTATAAACTATCACATAAATTGTGACAGCGCTTAAGTAATTTTAGTAGGAAACTTCAGAATAGAGAGGTAATGTAATAAAGGAGGTGCAAAATAACCTGATCTACTGGTAATATACAGTAAGATTTTAAAAGAAAATGCATATATAGTAAAAGAAAACAAACTGCTACGTTGCCTTGTCTGTTCATTGCACTTAAACCTTCTCTTGCCATCAGAAGTGAGGGGCACATTTCCAGAAAACCGGTTGTGCTAGGCAGGGGAACCCAGCTAGCTGCAGAGACAGAAGATTTCCCATCTCCCTTGATTTTCTCCTTAAGAGAGTACGTGACAAACTAGCTTGACTGCATCAATGAACTGACTTGTTAAGGAAATGTCTATGTTCCTTACATAAATACTCTCCCTCTAGTAAATCTTTTTCACACCTCACAGAGTCTTAAATTATGCTGAGTTAATACTTAGCTGAAGAGATTTCATTAAAAAGTCAAGCCTCGACTATCATTGTGTACTTCTTAGCTGATGTCTGTCTAAGAGCATCGTTTAAGATGCACCTAAGAACTGCCAGGAAGAGGTCCAGTGATTCAATACCTCTCCTTCAAAGCTTAGATCAACTTTGTACTCTCTTTAAATGAGGTACACTTGCATCAAGTGGGCACATCACAGTGCTGCATGAGTACTGGTTGGATTCCTCTCTGGTTAAAGAGTATTTTGACAAAGGATTCTAGATCACAACAGTTTAGTAGCCTTTATAAGACAAGAGCTATGAAAAATCCTGGTGACCATGTCTGTTATCGCACTAGATGGTGTATATGAGGGGTACCTCTTGGGCTAAATAACTAAAAACAAATGAAGAATATCTGTAAGGATAACCAGCAACAAACATGAGTGTAATGAGAACTGAAAATGAGTTACTCACTGTTTAATGTTTTCATGTTAAAATTTGAGGTAATTGCATGTCCAAGCTTTACTAGCCTGTTGAGATGTGATAGTTCTTTGTCTTAAACCTCTTAGTTTTAAACTCGGCACTGTTCATCTGCTAAATACTAAATCAAGACTAAGTTATATCATATTAGAGAAAGAGGAGACTTAAGTTAGAGATGCTTGGTTGGAGTTAGGAGGGCTATTATGGCAAAGATGAGGCAGTCATAAAATGTGCCTCGTGTCATAGTAGAGAAATAGCTCAGCTCTGGAGAGTGCTTCTCCTTGCCACTCATTCCTACACTCACATTCACGCTGTCAAATGAAGTATTCAGAAATACTGGCCATCTTAAAACAGAAACAGCAAGAGAGATGACAGTAAAAAACTAAAACCCCAGTGAAACAAAAAAGGAACAGATGATTTGTCCCAGTGTAAGAGCACAATGAAGGCATTGGTTTTCCTCTACAATGTCTTGAAAATAATCAGCAGACTTTTTTCCCTTATTTTAATGTAAAAGGAGTGTTACGAACTATTATTTCAAGCAGCCAACTTTTAGTCTAGTTTAGGCATGTTCTCAGTATAGCATCTGAGTGCATGGATAATTATCAGCAGGTATAAAATAAACTGCTCCTTAAACTAGGGGCAGATAATAGTCTTTATTAAAAAGACTCATAAGTGTATCTCTGACTTTAACTATTTGCTTAGTTCTACTGATATGGCCATATATGTAAGGATGACTGGGTGAGGTGAGGTTGATGCAATTTAACTATGCTCCACTGAGTAAGGACAGAATTTTCAGAAGTGAGATTATTATTGATTCCCTTTTAAGTTGTGTACACTCAGCCACTGACTTATTAAAGTAGGACTGGTTGGCTGGTTTTTGGATACGGATTTCCCCCCCCCCCCCCTTAGAAAAGTAGTAAAATGTTTTCCACAAACATCTCTACTTTTCCTTGCTGCATGAGAACAGTGTCTTCTAGACACCATACTGAAGAAAACAAAGCCATCTTGCAATTGAATATTGAGCAAAAGTGGCTTATCCTGTGCAGGGATAATAATACTTAAGCTTGAGATCTATGTGCTGTGTTCATGATGAAGTACTGCCCACCATAGGAGAAGTTCAGGTTCAAGACCATCTAAGGAACCTGAATGTGCACAAGTCCATGGGACCTGATGAGATGCACCTGACGGAACTGGCAGGTGAAGTTGCTAAAACACCCTCTATCACATTTGAAAAGTCATGGCAGACTGATGAAGTTCCCAGGGACTGCAAAAGGGGAAACACAGCCCCTGTTTTTAAAAAGCAGGGGGGGGGGGAAGATGACCTGGGGATCTACAGGCCATTCAGTATCATCTTTGTACCAGGTAAGATCATGGAGCAGATCCTCCTGGAAACTATGCTAAGGCACATGGAAAACAGAGAGGTGATTGGTGACAGCCAGCATGGCTTCAGTAAGGGCAAATCGTGCCTGACAAATTTGGTGGCCTTCTATGATAGGGTTACAGCATTGGTGGGTAAGGGAAGAGTGACTTATGTATCTACCTGGACTTGGGAAAAGCATTTGATACTGTCCCACACAACATCCTTGTCTCTAAAATGGAGAGATGTGGATTTGACGGGTGGACCACTCAGTGGATAAGGAATTGGCTGGATGGTCATACTCAAAACGTTGCAGTCAAAGGCTTGATGTCCAGATGGAGACCAGTGGCAAGTGGTGTCCCTCAGGTGTCTGTACTGGGACCAGTATTATTTAACATTTTTGTCAGGGACATGGACAGTGGGATTGAGTGCACCCTCGGCAAGTTTGTGGATGACACTGAGTGGTGTCGTTGATACTTAGAGGGATGGGTTGCAATCCAGAGGGACCTTGACAGGCTTGAGAGGTGAGCCCATGTGAACCTCATGAACTTCAACAAGGCCAAGTGTAAGGTACTGCACCTGGGTCAAGGCAATCCCAAACATGGATACAGGCTGGGCAATGAGTGGATTGAGAGCAGCCCTGTGGAGAAGGACTTGGGGGTATTGGATGGAAAAACTGAACATGAGCTGGCAATGTGTGCTTACAGCCAGAAAGCCAGCTATATTCTGGGCCACATCAAAAGAAGTGTGACCAGCAGGGTTGAGGGAGGTGATTCTTCCCCTTTAGTCTGCTCTGGTGAGACCCCATCTGGAGTACTGTGTTCAGCTCTGGGACCCCCAACATCAGAAGGACATGGACCTGCTCAAGTGGGTCCAGAGGAGGGCCATGAAGATGACCAGGGGGCTCGAGGACCTCCCTTGTGAAGACAGGATGAGAGAGTTGGGGTGGTTTAGCCTGGAGAAGGCTCTGGGGAGACCTTATAGTGGCCTTCCAGCACTTAAAGTGGTTCTACAGGAAAGATGGGGAGGGATTCTTTATCAGGGAATGTAGTGATAGGATGAGGGGTAACAGTTTTAAACTGAAAGAGGGTAGATTTAGATTAGATGTAAGGAAGAAGTTCTTCACTGTGAGGGTGGTGAGATGCTGAAAGAGGTTGCCCAGAGAGGTTGTGGATGCCCCATCCCTGGAAGCGCTCAGGGCCAGGTTGGATGGGGCTTTGAGCAATGCAGTCTAGTGGAAGGTGTCCCTGCCCATGGCAGGGGGGTTGGAACTAGATGATCTTTAAGGTCCCTTCCAACACAAACCATTCTATGATTCTGTGATCCATTTTAATAATGGGATTCTGGGCAAAAGTATAAGTGTTTATAAAGGTTTTTCTTCCTTTAAATGGAAGAACCGAGTTCAGCTTGAGATTACCTCCCGTGAAGTCAGTGGACCTCCAGTGTATCAATGGGCAGAAGTTGTTACCTCATTTGTTTTCTAAACAGTTTTGTCACATTGCAATTCCTCCAGGAATATGCAGATTAAATGGCAGAACTAAGAGCTGAAGAATCATACGAGCTGTAACTTCATTCTCCTAACTACAAGAGCTGGAAGAGGGTACTTTAATTTTTAAAAGCTCCTATAGATTTATAAAGGCAATAGTGGAAGTACCACTGGCTGTCAGTTCTGACAGCTGTCAAAACTTATTTAATAGCAGCAGCTTTACAGAAATTATATTTGCACCCAAAATGAAGCATTTTCTCTCTCTCAGTGTTTTCACTGAAATAATACCCAAGTTCTTTATAAAATTATTTCTATTCAATTATATATATATGTATAGATATATCTTTAAACCAAATATTGCAAGACCTACTGTCCGTCCCAAAACCTCAAACCAATTAGGGTGCATCAGGTTTAGGAAGGATGGGATAGTTTTGTGGCATTTCTAACAGTTTCTCTGTAAATGCAGCTGCAAGTGGCACTGCTGTGCTGCCCTTTCAATATGTGCTATGCCTTTGCGCTGCTTGGAGTCAGCAGATGTGCTAGTACCTGTTGGCTGTTTATTTTTGTCCTCATTCTGGATAAGTCTGGGTGTTGCAGAGTTTCTGGGGAGCAGCTTGTTAGTCTCCACACTTGTCAAGATGTTGCACTGGGTCACAGGAGAGATGAGGTTTGAGTGGAAAGATGGAGCCAATCATTCCCAAACCCAGAGCAGCTTATGCTGGCCTGCTGAATTTTCTTCCCATTCCGAAACAAAAAACCCCACACAAACCAAAGCGTAGTGATTATAACCTCTTCTGAAAACAGCACTTACAGGGACAGAGGAAACGTATTCCACTGTGCTAAGGACCCAGCCCCCAGGCTGGCTGCAGTGAGGCTACTGCTGTGAGACAGCTCTTCCATGGGCGCAATCCTAGGAAATTACTCGAATGTTGGACCAAAACTACTGTGTTTCCAAAATATTGGTCAGCAGGCACAATTGAGACCAACATGGAATTGCAAGCATTTAATAATAGCTCTTAAGGTCATTCTGTTGGGATGCAGTCAAAGCTGAGCAGCTTATTTGGTTTAAGGAAGTTCACAGATTGTGAAGTTTGCAGATGTATTCATGTGTGGGGATATACCCACGTCCTCTCAATGAACATAGCTAATTCCTCACAGGAGCGGTGGTCTTTGGCCACTCTACTTGGCAAATAGGGACCTGGCTTTGCCCTCTGCACTTTTCTACCAGAAAATTTTAGTGTTTCTTAGAGTGGGGGGGGAACGTAGACAAAACTGAGCACGGTGGAAGATGGATCACAGCATTTTTCTTCTGGACTAGGGCATCTGTGCACTTCATTCCACTTTACACCACTGTAAGGAAGGACTAAATGTAATTTGACTAATAAGTGCATGCTTTGGCACTTTGGTGCCCTGTTTTAAATATGTCTACTGGCATTTCTTTGAAATAGAGTAATCCTGATAGTGGTCACTGATTGCTTTCTGTTTTTCGTAAAGGACTCAGTCCTTTACAAAGGACTGACTAAGCAACATCACTGATTGGAAGAGATTGTAGTCTAGAGTCTTTTCTTCCTTGAAAAGCAACTACAATTTCAAACCACTGTCAAGGCACTGTAGAGCTAGCACACAACAGCTGAGAAAAGTCTTTGAGTAATTAGATCTCAAACACAAATAAAGAAGGGTGGTTTTCATCATGGATACACCATTACTTTGACATTTTCTCTTCAGTTAAAGTGGATAAAAGTTTACATTTCAGCCATCCAAGTGAAAAATAAAAATCAATCCAAACTAAACTGTTAGGTTTAAACTGAAGTTTAAAACTGCAGCTCTGCCATCACTTCAGAAAGGACTCTGCAGATGCTCTGGTGCCTGAGTCAGGCAGCAGACCAGAAAGTTGACAGTGGCTAGAGCCACCCTGGGGACCATGTCTGCAAACACACTGCAGGCACATGTAGAGAGCAGGAGTGAGAAACCTCTTGTAAACCACCCTTGCAAAATGCACCCTCAGAAAGAGATGCTCTGATTTCAAGAAAATTAGGGGATTCAGTGTGGACAAGTGGCTCAGCAAGATGTCCTCATGTGACAGTGGAGCCAGGATGCCCTGGTTGCTCAGGGTATAAGCAGGAGAAGATAGTTAAGCAGAGAAGCTGTTTCCACCTTGGGTGAGGAAGTTGAGGCGAGTGTCGGGGACACTCCATCTTTTAACTTACACTGTTTTAAAAAGAAGGAAACTCCAGACCTGATAACACCACATGGAAAATTTTATCCCACTTGAGGAAGGTTTTATAATGTTTGTTAGTTGCTGGGGAAAAGGGTTTTATAACAGGAGATGCCGAGCAGTGTTATTTATGACTGGGAATCCCAGTTTGTTGTGTAGTGATGAACTGGTGCCTGCTCTCAGATGTTCTCAGTCCATATGTAGCATGAAGACTCTTTTCCCTTCCTGCCTTTTTTTTTTTGCCTTTTTTTTTTCCTGTTTGGGTTTTTTTTGTTTGTTTTGTTTTGGGTTTTTTGTTTGTTTGGGTTTTGGGTTTTTTTTTTTTATTTTGTTGCCAGACAGCTTGCTGAGAATTTCAGTTCGTTACTCCCACAGCTCCCATCCCAGGAGAGCTCAGTGTGCACCAGGTGTCTTCAAACAGCAGTCTGAGGGCAACACATGGCTGGCAAAGGGCAGCCGAGACACTCACGGACAGTCTGCAGCCCTACTGCCCCTGGGGTGACTGCTCACCGTGTTGGGAAATGGTCATGTCGTGGCCAAAGCCAGTCCCATACCACCAGTAAAACCCAGGACTTGCAGCTCTGGATGCCTTCCTTGCAGCAGTGTCACCACCCAGGCACCCTCCGAGGGTCTCTGCTCTGCCCGCTCCTACCTTCCTCGGGACACCCTGAAAACTAGTGGAACGTTCCTGAATAGTCAGGTCCTTTTCTGAAAACCCACCTAGCTGAAAACAATGAAAAGAGAAGAAAAGAAAACACTTTTCTTCACCAGAAGAACCTCAAAGTGCTCTCTCTGCACACATTTATTTACAAGCTCTGTTTCCCACTGGCCCAGAGCTGATTCTCCTGGCTCTGAGCAGGGTCGTGATTGCAGGTGGCCCTCCTGGCCTGGGAAAAAAGGAGGAAGCAGATTCAGAGGAGAAGGTGGGATCAACAAGTCTTTGGTGAAGGAGGCAGGTCTGTGTGGAGGCAGGAGATCTCACAGTGTTTTCAGACTCCTTTGAAAGAGAAAAAAAAAAAAAAAAAAAGTAACTTTGCAAAATGTCAATAGTTTGAGGGAAAGGTGCTGGAGTGCCTAGAAAGGAAGACTCCTACATTTTTTTTCAACCATAAAATACGATGTCATGGGGCTAAAGTATTGTATTTATTTTAAATTTGAAGTGTTGCAAAGATTTTATCAGATAAGGTATACACAGTTCCAGGAATTTTCTCATTTGTTGTGTGTGTCTTTTTTATTTGTTTACAAAAATAAATTGTGTGCATATGAGTAGAATCCTCCATTTCAGTGTAAACTGAGAACAGTCTTCAGTGAGTAGCTATTCTAGTTACTAAAGATTTTATAAATTAATGTTACTTGCTTTTTTTTTTTTTTTTTAAGGCTGGATTTTTGTGTGTGTGTGTGTGTGTGTGTCAAATATACCTGGAAGGCAGAGCAATAAAACATGATTATCAGGAAAAATTATCATTATGGAAAGTAATGCTAAAATCCTAGAAGGAATTGTTCTGATTTACTCTTTTGTACATACTTCTGAAAAGGGTGTCTTCTCCTCCCCCCCCCCCCCCCCCCCCCAGCCTAATTGTGATCTGGAGCCTAAATTATTCAAGTAATGACCCAAACACAAAAAGAAAGAGTCAGTATTGATACCATGTCACGTCTGGCAAAAGCCAAAATTAAACAGCAAGTCATTTACCCCGTGGTGGCATGAGGATATCGGGTTCAGATAGATTTAATTTATCAATAGGGTCAGGCTGCACTGAATATAAAATCAAATTACACTGAAGCAGATGTTGAAGTCCAAGCAGAGAAGGTGTAGATTGATTGAAGAAAGGCAGCCCATCAAAGGGGCCTTTGTCCGGGTTTGACTGGGTGAAGCAGCTGACAAGTGGCCATCGGATACTGCAGCCAGGCAGCTGCGTGATGGGAGTTTGACAGCTGACTTTGTTAGGGCCCCTAGGACATGCGTGGGGATGAATCTGTCCTTTAATTGAGCTGGGCCAGGAAATAACACCGAGAGGGCAAATGGGAGTGAAAAGGGCTGAAATGAACCCAGAGGCCAGATAGGTAAATTTAACACTCTTACGATATTCAACGTGTGTGTTCTATTGGGGTGTGTATTTATCACCAATCTTAAAAGCCTTCAGAAGTCAAAATATATACGCAGTAGAGAAGTCCTTGGGAAAATTTCAGCCCAGGTGTGGTGGAGGGTGAAAAAGTGCATTGATCTGGGAGCCCCCCAGGCAAGGACTCTGTATGAATAGCCTTCCATAACGTACCATTCTGGGAAGAAATCTTGCACTTCTGTTTGCATCAATAACGTAATTTCCTCTTACTTAACAGGTAAGGTAAAGCCTATAATGCAAATTCTGAGAGTTGTGTGCAGTTTTTCTGTTTACAACTCAGTGGTGTTTTCTCCTGGTGTAGCGCTTCAAGAATCTGTCTCGGAGCATTCATCATTGTAAAAACCTAGATTGAGTCAAAATGTTAATAGAAACTCTGTATTAGTCTGCCTCGCCTGGCTTTTTATCTCACGTTGCCAAGAGTCTGGGTTGATATTTAAATATGGAGTGGAGGTGATGGATGCTTTGTAGGGGGCAGAGGGAGAAAGTCCTTCAGTCCATCCTCAGGCAAAATGTTGACAGAAAGCAGGGCTCCCATGGAGGGAGACAGGCGTTTGGTTGTAATATAGACTGTACTTTTTAAGTGTTCCTATCAAAGTAGCCTTATGTGATGCTCAAGCTAATTAATATAAAAAAAGGACTGTGGTGCAAAGCTGTGGCTAGTAATCTGAGTCCTCTAGCATCAATGACACTTAGATATATCTATCAAGTGGAGAACAGACTCCTTTATGTTCTCTCAAAGCATAAATATGTGATCAAAGAAATTACATGCACTAGAGCTGCCCTTAAGCAATGACCCTAACCTTTTGCCTCTCTTCCCATCACCAGTATCCCCAAAGCACTCAACAGATGTCAAATATAGTTAAAGGAGGGCATATCCATGCATCTAATTTGGAGGCGGAGTAATTGCTGGCAAAAGTTGCCAAATTCTAATGTGCTTGTTCAAAAGCTACCTTGATTTACACACCTGTGAGCAATGGAGTTTTACAAATTATTAGTATTCAATATTAATCGATAAATTTTGAATAGTGAGACATCAGTGACCATATTCAGTACTAAATTGTGTGGAAGCATGGACTGTGAGCTATCTCAGTCCAGGTAGTCTGTTGATTTTATGCCTATGCAGCTCTTAATTTGGTTGGCACCCCTACAACCTATTGCTGTTTATGCAATGTATACTACCAGCAAAATGGTCCAAAATCTGCCCTAAGGTGAGGTGCTGTTAAAAAGTACGTATCTGCCTTGTACAGCATATTCACAGGGTATAACAAAAACCAAACAAACAAACAATAAAAAGCTTTTGAGATTGCCCTGGTTACTTCATGGGACTTTCTGTCTTCCAGTGGTTTGCTCCTGCTACTTGGGACAAGTAAACCAGTTCTCAGTTTTATTACCTTCCTGGTATGCTCTAGCAGTCTTTTCTGCCAGGCTCTACAGGGCTTTCATTCAAAGGAATGAACCCCCTGAATTAGACCAGGAGATACTTTTTCTCCCTTAAGACACAAAAAGATATTTAGGCAGCCAGTGTCCATGGAAACTCTGCAGGGGCTGGAGACGACTCCAGAAGTCTCCCTCTTTGTTTTATAAGCTGCTCAAAAAGAGAACGGGGAGGGGAGGAGAGGAGGAGGCAGGGAGAAGGTCATAACTTTCTGCTCAGAGAGGTTGTTTTTTCTCACCATAGTGGGGTGGACGTCTTGATTTCCAGAGAGCTGTTCATGGTTAAGAGCCTATTTGCCAGAGAAAGTGGATCTGATGCTATATTACTTCTCTAGTCTCACTTTTAGCTTATGCTACACGAGAAGGCACTGAAAAATCTCCTCCATGCTGATACTCGTTATCCGGAGAGCTCTCCCTGGTACGCTGGCCACACATTCAACAAATTAATGACTAACTTGTAGCCAGAGACCTAGAGTAACCTCCAAAAACTGTGGGCCAGGAAATTTTGTTTCAGTTCTGGTCTCTGTGATGATTAAGTAGAGTTCCCTCCACAAGACTGCTCAGGTCCAAACTTTTATATAAATTGTTTTGCGATCTGGTTAGGCCTGCTGCCAGCCATGCTTCCCCATGTGAAGCGTGTTTACAGCTGGAGTAGGACCTGGAGGAGGAGGGAAGAAGGATGATTTATCTAAAAACTGGTTTGATGCCTGGAAAATAGGCATATTATGTATAAAGAAAATTACATCCACTTAGATTGCTCCAACGTGCTTTACTTTCTTTTCCCCTTATCTAGAGAAACACTGAGCCAGGATACAGGCACATCTGAGAAAGATTTGGGGAATATGCCTTCTCTTCGGCTTCTTACAGCAGGAAGCTTTGCACCCTGTATAAAAGACTCGAGAATAAAACTGAAAGGCAAATCCACAGGACAGCTAAAACTGAAAAAGCCTAGATATGCCAAGGACTTTTTGAGCAGGGGTAAACATTTCTCCTTAACATACACCTCGGCATTTTTTTTTTCAATCTATACCATGAGGGAATTTTGATCAGCCAGCACAGCTGTGTGTCAAAGAACTGCTGTGATTTCGGTTGGAGTGCCCGTGGCTGGCCCGATGTAGCCCCTCTCTTGGTGGGGTTCTGCCCCTTCTCCAGCTGGTGCAACTGAGGCACCACGGACCCGGGTGGCCTCGTGCGTGGCTGCCCTCTGCTCACGGGGAATTTGCTGCTATAGATAGCATGTTAGGGGCTTGGATATAATAAATGCGGTCTTTTAGAGGAGAAGAGACTGTAATCTGTTCCTGTGTTTTCCCAAAGACTGGCAAGTCTGGTGTGAGCTATGTCTAATGGATTATTCTAATTCTGGAATAGTTGCTAATATTTCATTTTTCTTCTAGTTTATGTGCCTGCTCCGTGCTGTCTTTTCCTGCCTTTCCCTTCTGTGAGTCATATACTTTTTTGCTAGTATTTGCAGTATTTGCACTTTTGATTGCTACACTTTTATGTGTGAGACCCAGAGGCAAGGAGATACAGAACACCTTTATGAAGAAGAGTGGTTTTATTGTGTTTAATATTTTCAGTCCTGGCAGAGAAATACAAATGCTGCCATGAAGTGGTGAGAAAAATCTCAGTTGCAGCTTCTCCTAGCGTTAACAATGGGTGTATTTTGCTGTGGTTCAGTACAGGTTCCACCAAGCAAACACATGCAGACCTGTCAATTGCTGTAACAGGTGGAAAATTGTTGTTTGCATTTATGGGCCTCCTCGATAATTACTTTAAAACACTCTTATCCTCTTTTTTGTAGGTTTCTTAATGAGATCTGTACATTTTTTGTGTACAAGCAAATTACTGACTTTGACAGAAACTTTTAGATAAAAACATGATAGCCTTTTATAAAATCTTACATTTAGCTAACCTGTACCTGGGTCTGGTGCAAGTGTTTAGATAGCTGGTTCATTGATTAATAGAGTCACTGTTAAAACCTAATATAATAAACATTTGCTCAATATTGTCTGATTCAGTAATCCTTTGTAATGGCATACGGAAAGTCAATATTCTCCAAGAAATGGCATTGCTATGCAACAGATTCATAGCATAGAGATCCACACAGTAAATTCGCAGCAAAATCAATTGGTTTGTTGTATTTCGTCTGGTGCAATGCACAAAAACCTACAATAAGAAAAAAAAAAAAGGGTGATAAACCAAGATTGCAGATCTCCCAGTCTTGGTTTACACTGCAATGCTAACAAGCAGGCAGCTGCCATTTAAACAGTGCAAAACCTCTGAGCCTGCTCTCCGTTTTGCTGGTGCCAATGCCAGTGACAGGAAATAGTTACTTTTTTGTTAGCCTAGTATCTTTGTGAAGAAACTCAAGCTGCCTATCTCCAAAATAAAAGATTGAGGAAATTGGATTCTAATTGCATTTTGGAAGTAGATATAGGATCCAGCAAATGATATCAGCGAGGCAAATTAATTCCTAGTGTAATTACACTGACGTCAGTGGAGTTAATCCAGGGATAAATTTGGCCCGATGTCTTCAAGCATTGTTTGCACAGGAGAAATCTAAACAATAACAAAACTCCTGTGCTTAACCAGAAAGCCACCATGTTTTTTGGAGTTCTTTCTGTTGTAATGGCCAAAAATAAAAAGATGGGCCAAAACCTCACAATATTTGTATTTGAGGTGAAATTATGGAGTTACATTCTTTTCTTTGCTGAACTGTTAAATTCCACTGTATTTATCTTTTTTTAATTCTGTTTTTGTTAATACAAAGCTCTTGAGATACTCTGCAAAAAGACAATTTTGTTCTCTTGAGGGAGATCCTGTAAGTTTTTCCCCAACAAAACCAGTGACAGTTGGAAGCAGGAGAGAAGTAGCCATCCCTGAGACTAGGCTCCCAGTTTGCTGTCTGCATTAAGCCCTTTGACAACGACTAACTAGGGAGTTTCAGACTAAAAAGACTAACTAGGGAGTTTCAAAAAGTAGCTGATACAGGGCACAGTGGCTACGCTTCCATCATGTATCATGAGCTCAGGCCACACGAAACCAACATCACCAACCACCCAGGTTTAAAGGCAATCTTTGGAGTAAGCCAGTGGTGAAAAACTGGCCCTACCCTCCACTTTAGAGCAGGACCTGGTGCATCGGTCTGGTTGTGCAGCTGCTTTCGTGTTTCCCTGCTGTCTTACCGGTAAAGTCGTGTAACCTTTGTTGGGTGTTTGCAAGGTTATGCAGCTTTATCAGAGGCAATGTAGATGCATGGAGCCAGCTCAGGGCTATACGCAAGCTTTAAACTTTCCAGCCTGGCCAGTTCAAGTACAACAGAGAAATGCTTTACATTTGCAGGTTTAACTTTATCAAGCCTGAGTGCTTTGGTACAGTTTACAGGAGAGGTCTGTATATTCTGTCTGGCTCTTGGTAACGCTTTAAGAAAACAGAGCTTCCTCAAATGGAGCAAATCTTTGGTTCCTCGCTACGGTTTTATTTATTACCCATATATGATTACTATGATAATGTAAGCCTGCTGTGTAAACAGCATGGCACCTCTACATGTAGACACTGATTTATACATCTCATCATCCACTGAAGATAAAGCAGGGAATTGTCCAGCCAAAGAAGATAGCCAGCTAACCTATTAGCTAGTAAAGCACATCTTTTGTTTGCTTGATGTGCTGTTTGGCTCAAAAAAGTGAATAGATATGCTGATAAAAAGGATTATCACATAAATTTCTTCAAGTTGGTATAACTGAATGCAGTGCTGGAGCCGGCAGTTCCTAAATTAAATTCACCCTTCTGTGATGGAGTCAGTAGATTAGTGACTAGACCTTCAACTTTCCAAGTTCTAAGTTAAACGATTGTAGTTATACAAAAGGGGTTTTGGAAAGTCTTGCTTTTCACTTGCTAATTTATCCTTGTGAAGTATAAGGAGTTTGGTTTGGTTTCTTTCCAGTGAGGTATGTGTCCTAATGCACTAAACATTTATTAGGAAATAGAATTTTTATATCAAAGTTGGAAGGCAGATGGTTAAAGTAAAACCCCGCAGGCTCTCCATTCTACTATATAAACAATGGGATCTTTATGTTCTGCCTGTTCAACGTTTCTTGAAAGTTGCTCTTCAGCAAACTGCAGCACCTGCAGTAACCAGAGGCAGCTCTCTTTCACTGGCTTCTCTCGACTATAGCCAAGGTTCATAAGGTGCTGAGTGCCCAGTTTCCATCACCCTCACTTGCTTTCTATGCCTGCTGCTTTCAGAGAAATTAACAGGTGTTTGACAGGCGCTCTGACATAACAAAATGTATGTCCTGTGTTTGATATCAGGACAATGAAAATAAGCCTGTGCTTCAGTCTTACTGAAAATTAAACATCAGCTGAGCCTTGGAGAGCAAAGGGCTTTTGGGTGCTGAATTCTTTTTGCGATATAGCCTGTCACAAGCTCGCAACTGGTTTATAATTTATAAACCCATTTTATAATACATGGGAAGAAACTGTGTGATAAACTTACAGGCATAGAACAAGGTAAATGGGTAAAACGTCATGCATAGATCACAGACGGAGTATGTTAATGCACAGTTAAGAGTCCCGTTTCGATTTAACTGGAATGGCAAAATGCTGCGAGGCAGTAAAACATGGGAGTACCCGTGTAAGTACTGAGTTGCAGAGGCTACCTTTGTTAGCTGACTCCTGCTTGAGTATACTGAAAGCAATTAGCTTGTTAAAACACTGCTCCTGCTGCTACCACAGCACACCCAAATCCTTTCCATTCCTGTAAACTAACTAATCAGCTTTTTGCTGTGACTAGCAAAAAAAAAAAAAAAAAAGAGGAATTCTGCCAGTCAGTCCCATTTGAGCTTTATTCTCTGAGTGTCAGATGTCTATCACATATACTGTGTCCCTTGGAATAATAATAATTGAGCCAGGCAGCTGAGTCTTGCTGTGGGTATCTACAGGGGAGGGGGGCCCTGATAAAAGACTCATCAGTTTCAGCTTAGTTCAGTAGACATCTGTGCAGCAGAGGACCTCGTGATGATCCTGGCAGCAGCTCTTTTCATTTGGGTTTGGCTTTTTGTGCTGAATGCTTTTTGTACTGAGTCCCCGTACCAGCCTGTCTCAGCACTTTCAGAGCCAGGGCTTTTTCTCTTTATAAGCTCTAGGTTTTTTTACAGGCCACTGGGTCTGACTGGAGCTGTATCCAGAATTACAGAAACCAGCAACCACCTGTCACCAGGATATTGTGCACAGTGGAGGGGGAGAGGAGTGGGTTGAGGCGGGGGGGGCATGGGGAGATGGAGAGAGCCAGCTGATTGCAGGGGATTTCTGAGAAGCAGGACTCTTTGCTTATCCATTTGCAAACACGGGAAAGGATAACAGTGGTTGGAAGCTTTGGAGGGACTGGGGGAAGGGGAAATAGAGAAACCAGAAAGAAAAGGATTAGGGGCTAAAAGAGACCCTGCCCAGAAAAGTCTGATAAATTCATCTTTTCAGATTCCTTTATCACTGGTAGGATTTGTTCTACATATGATCCCCTCTTAGCTCTAGCAGAATCTACATGCACTCCACGTGTTTCTTGCATTAACATAATTTGGCAATAAATGAAGAACCGTCTCTTCTGACTCCGTAAAGACTGTATTGTCCACTCCAGTACTAGGATGGGTATCAGGAAAAAAAAAAAAATTCAGTTGCATATGTCTCCTGATTCAGTCACATCAGTTGCACCTCAGACTTTATGGTGATGCAGATTCAGTAGTCTTTTACAGAGGACTTAGGGTTACTTTCTGATTTGTGGGGCCCCTCTGTTCTCACTTCTTTCCTTGGACAGCATTTACAATGGCTGGTCAGTTTATCTGAAATACTACTTTGAATGGTGCAAGCTGTCTTAATAAACCAGAGCGTACTAAAAATGTTAAGCCGTTTCTGTGGAGAATAATTTTATTTTCTAGCAAATAACAAAAGAGCATGGAAACTTACTTTGATGCTTTATTTTAAAGTATCAATGATAAAAGCTGTATCAACCATGAAAATATCAAGTCCTCATTGGGCAGTATAATGTTCTACTCTGCAAAGTACAAAGAGCATTATGCTCCCATGGCATTACAGAAGTGTGTAATAACAACAGTTAGACAAAATCTGAAAGTTTTTGCCTGAAAAAATTTCCACTGATAATGCTAAAGCAGGTCTTTATTGATCTGAAATTTAGCCATCTGAACTACAACACCCATTTTGCCTCCCCCTGTATCTAATAAAGAAAGTCTTATTCCAGCGGTTAATCCTGAGATCAGGCATCTTGGAATAGGACAAATTGACCTCTGGATAAGATGGTTGCTCCTTTTGGGTATGCTGTGTGATCTAAAATTGAGATCTAGTTAGATGCTTGACTTTTAGATTATTGAAGTTAAATGAGGTGAATCCCAACCCAGGACACCTGCTTGTGTCCCAGTGTTATTAAAAGAAAGGCATGCCAGAACATTAGGCTGACATTTACTGTGTGTCATCATTTTTTGGGTCTTTACTTTATCCCATGTATTGTGTAAAGCTTGCTGATGTATTTCTTTCAAGTGCTGTAACGCTGAGGCTTTCTCTAAAGTTATTCATCAGGGGCCACTGCCGGTCACATGGAGTAGAGCAGAAAGTAGGAGGCTCAGCCAGAGCAACTCTGTTACTTGTCAAAGGTACGTGTCCTTACAGTCGTGGGCTTGGTCTCACTCCTGATAAATTCAGTGAGAAAACTGGGACCTCTTGACCTTAAAATGGAGGCATTAGCAAGAATGTAAAACAATGTGATGAGATTAATTTGCTCCTCTGTAACTCAATAATCTTGTGAGTCGTACAAACGAAAGGACATTCCCTGCTTAGAAAAACTTATCTTGCTCTCCTGACTGTCCTACTTTAGCTTTCTCCGTTTCATTCTCCAACGCAATACAAGACCTTAAGAGTGTGGGACAATAAGAGACAGAAAAATACTCAGTGTTCAAAGTAGGAATGTGGCGATGAGCGCTCCTAAATCAGGATAGCAGCACCTCTCTTGGCTACTCAGAGGGATATATATTCACACTAATGAAGAACTGGGCCTGTCCAAATGTATTCCTTCTTGTGAAAATTTGTACAAAATATATGTAATTAACGTATAACCTTATGATGCTTTCATGAAGTTACAAAAGGTATAATCTATTTTTAGCAGAGGGTGTTACGTGTGTCTTCACTGGGGACTTTAAGATGTAAATGACTAGTTCTCACCTTCACTGATGAGAGGCAACTGCTGTAGTTGCCTAAGGCTGGAATATTATTTTGATTTTCTTTGGTGTGATACTTAAGTATTAATGTCAAAAAGTAAAAGATGCAATGTAGTATGTAATGACTTCGTTAATTTCAATTCCTGTTTTTACCTTTGGGCTTATCAAAGACTCTGGAGGTGCATAACTGAGAAAGCTGGAAAATAATAGCTGTATCTCTAGTAACATAAGGCTCTGGTTTTGTCAGTGACCTGTCCCTGCATGTAAGTTACAGTTTTTAATTTACTACAGGCATGACTGTGTCATACCGCATAAATATATGCATGTGTTACCTAGTTCTGTTGAACTACAATTTTTTTGATGGCTTTAGTAACTAGTATGCTTGAGAACCCAAGAGGAATCAGGAATTTAGTTTATTGCATGGAGAAATAAGAACTAGTTTTGCAAGAGCTAACATAAGAGAAGGAGCACAGTATTATTAAGATGATGTTGGGGACACGAACACACTGCTTATGTCGTACTTATCCGCTGAGAACAACTTTGTTTTGAGAGGTGATCTCCTCCAAACCAACAATCTTCTTACAAGAGCTGCTTAATACCAGTAAAAGACAAGTCGATACAGCATCTTCACATCGGTTAATGTTACATATTTGGCTTTAACTTGCAAGTTAGAGGGCACCAATGCATTCATCCTTTTTCTTCTCTGCTATTTTCTATATGGGCTGTACTAGGCCACACATTAACTCAGAATTTCCCCCTTGGTTTCCATCAAAATACATGGCAAGCATTATTCAAAATATATTAAAGGATTTAACTAAATTCGTCTGAAATGCCCCAGTTTTTACTTTATTTAAATCTGTGAAGGATCTCCCCCTGTACATTAAGTTATTAAAAAATACTGAAATCCTTCAAACTATCCCTAAAGCAAGAAGGTGTTTCCTTGCTCAGAAATCTCAGTAAGTTAAAACAAGGGGAAAGGGGAGATGTAAGTGAACCAGGCATAGCTGATATTGGAAACTCCTATTCGTTGCCGGCACCCGCGCCTGGCCAGCTTACAGAGACACTGGAGGAAAGAGACTTCCTCCTTCTTTCTTAAGTTTTAAGGTATTCCTTAAATTACTTGCTTCTATTTAAAACTCAGCTGGGATAATTTGAATAGCTAAATTTCCTTTAATAAGTTCACTGAATGACAGCGATTCAGTTTGGATTATTTACTGATAATTTTTTCTGATTCTTCTTAAACTTTATGGAAGAAAAGTGACATGACAGTCATGTAAAACTTTCTCCTGAATGAACTTGTTAGTGTGAAGTATTAAAACTAAATTTTGAGGCTCTACTCATTTCTCTTTGTTTGGGGGTTCTGAAAACCCTTTTTCACGTTCCCACTTTGTCTTTATATACATCTTAGACTGGGACATTTTCCCAAGGCTAGGTGAAACTTTCAGCTTCCCAGGGAATTAGAAAATACTTGAGTTGAATATTAAAATTTATGAAGCTTATCCCCCTGCCATTAGACCTGACCTCAACAAATACAATCTCTGTGGCTTTGCTTTTGGAAAAAAAATCCTATCAGTGCAGATATCTTCATCAATCAAATACATATTTCTAAAAATACCATTTTTCATTTAACCGTAAAAAATGGCACTCTCCAAAGACGAAGATTTGTACGTCTGCAAGAGACATATCAACACTGCTGCAAAAAAACCCTCAGCCGTCCTTCCCCTACAAGGACGAAGCTCTGTTTAAAGATGAGATTACTGACTTGAGCACTCCACGGTTCTCCTTCAGCCCACACCCAACAACAGCCTAACAGCCTCCAAGGCTTCGAGTAATCATAACAGATACCTGCTCCTGGCTTGCCAGCCCCATGGCAATTCCAGTTTGCTGTGTTAGAGCGCTTGTCTATTCTGGTCCCTACTGGAAGAACAGTAGCCTCAGGAATTAACTTCTTGATTAGTCTGAAAACTCAATCATCTAGCAGAAACAGTAGGAAACTGCCTGCCTGAACAGAGGATGGTAATTCTGTTTTACAACTCTTTCAGGCTACACACCCACCTGGAAGAGGACACCTAAGAAATATTGGTTCTCCTACATTTCTTTCACTGTACATACAATACAATATCTATTTCACTATGTGGGGGAGTAGGGGAAATAAACCTCAGCGGGAGCAGCAGAAGTAGCAGCGGCAATAGTCAAATAAATATACACAATGCTTTTGTTAGACAGAAGGCATTTTATCAGGGTTTGGCTTGGGAGTAGCCTTCCTCCTCATTAATTTCCAAACCACGCAATTTTACCTCTTAAAAAGCATATGGATGCTACATTTAAAATGCAGTCTGAAATTTGATCGCTGGGGCAGATATGAAAACAATACTAAAACAGTACTTTGACAGCTGGCATAAACATAGGTAACCTCTGAGCGTTAAGCATGATGAAGATGGTGGAAACAAAATCTGACCTCCTTAATGTTAACCTGAATTTAAACTGGATGGCGCTGAGCCTTTGCAGATGACAGCAGGTGGCTGTGATGAGCTTGCTGTGAGGGAGTTCTGGGGCTCAGGAGAAGCCAGGGACCGATGTGATGGATTGTTACCCAGAAAATTCTGGACAAAGATTGAAGATGGTCCTGAAGACATTAGGGAAGTGGCATAGAAAGGTCAAGTTGGAGTAAGATGTCTTAAAAAAAATAAACATCAAAGGAAGATCTTTGAACCTGTCTGAGCTTCTCCTTGTCATTGTTCAGTGCTAAGCCTGTAAGTGTGATGTCACCTTGTGAGCTATGCCTGGTTTTTGACATAGTTAGGCTGCTATATGGCATGGTTTCCTTACGGGATGTTATTCCAAATTTTAATCTTCCAGTTTCTGCCTGTAGTAGGAGGAGGTTTGGATAGTCCTTCAAAAATGGGCTGAAATGTGGCATGCAATCAGATGACTGTAAAGATGTGTCGGATGACGATACAGCACGTGCAAATCAGGTCTCATGCCACCACATTTTTGTTAAAGGGAGTAACTGGTGTTCATGTACTCTGGTTCAGGGGAATTTGAATGGGGCACAGGATGTTCTCTGCATGTTCTTACGGGACACAGCTTTCAGCATCCATTTGTTTCTGCTGCTCCTCCGAACAGTAAAAAGGCAAAATGTAGTGAGGGAAATTGTGTGGGGGTTTCTTTAATTATTTATTAATTATGTTATTATTATTTTTGCTATTGGCTTGGTACGCATACACCTAGAGGGTTCTTCTGTGGCTGAAAATATGGCTCTAGCCAGGTCAACATGGGGTTTGAAATAGCTCGGGTTATGTGGAAGTTGAGGTCTTGGCTGACATACTGAATTATCAACATTTCTTCAAAGCTGTTCCCATTTCACGCTTAAAGACTTTGTATCTTAAGAGCTCTTGTAAAGTAATGTTTATGGACGTGTAGTTAAATGCATAATCAAATGGCTCTTAAGAAACCCAGGAAAGGATCATTCTCCTGCTACTTCTTACTGGTTCCTTCTCCCATCGGCTTAGACCCGTCTCCTTCCCGCTCTCCCCCTCCCTGGGGCAGCCGGCTGTCGTGGGGTGGCTGTGCAGCTGCAGGACAGGCTCTGCGTTTCAGCCGTGGGAGCGTGGGTGTGCTGGGTCACCCTCCAGCCTGCGCCCGGGACGCTGATGCCGCTCTTGGTCCCCCAGTAACTCCAGACCGTGCTGCCCAGCTAGATGCTCGCCGGTCCTCCGGCGTGCCACATTTGTCCTGCTCCTGTGGCACTTAAGGAGGCTCCTTAACACTCTTGTTTCTTCTTTTGCTGTTGAGTGTGAATTCTAGCGGGGGGGGGGGAAAATCCAAGTATTCACAACAAAAACACAGGGGGAAAAGAGCGTCTCCATTGAAGTTAATAATCAGCGGGGTCCAAATTACCTCTTATTAGCATTTATTTTACAAAAGAGGCAGGGTATAATTTCACGATAGATGCAGATTTGGAGAGGGACTATAATCAGCCTCCTGAAGAGCTCTGCCTGAAGTATATGGCTGCTTATTTCTTTTCCAAATTGCACCGCTCTCTTTCCCCCTCTCGCGCTTCCCCCGCCCGCCCTGCTCTCTTTCTTGCTCTCTTTGAATAATGCAATCACTTTGAATAGCCCAGACAGGCCTGAAGATTAGGGAGCCTGTTTGTGGAGCGGGGGGCCAGCTGAATAGGTGCAGGAGGCTGGCTCCCCGGGAAAACAAGGCGCTGGGAACTAGGCCAACTGTGAAGAGCATGTGCTGGGAGGGACTGAATAGGCAAGCAGCCGGCCAGCCCATATGTCAGGCTGTGCCACAAAGACTTCTCTGCACATCTACCATGACAAACAGGATTACCGAAGACAATTAATCTGGCACGCTTTATCAAAATCAAGCGCTGACCCCCAACCTCTCCCCCCAGCATGCAGCAGATGCCACGCTCCAATTCAATGGAGCTCAAGTGTTCCCTTTTTCGCCGCTGAAAGGCATCCAAAGCCTGAATAAGGTTGGCGTGGACTAATTGCAAACACTGTCTGACGGTGACAGTCCTAATCAAATGAGATGAGCTCACCTTTTCTGTAAACTTCTAATGGGAAGGCTGGCGGCAGCTCCCGTTCAGCTGCTGGGAGAAAGAGAAACGCATGGGGCTGAATGGTTTTTCCCCTCCTTTCTCCCCCTTCCCTCTCGCTGCCTGATGGAGGACGGGGACAGCCACACGCATCTTTTCCACTCCAGCCTTTCGGGTGTTGCATCATGGGAGGGACGGAGGAGGGAAAGCGTTGGAGCCACCCCTGCGCAGAAGCAGGTCTCTGCTCGGCAGCTGCCAAAGAGGTGCCGAAAGGCAGCGTGCCGATGCTTGCTGCCATGCTAGGAACCAAGCAAAACGTCCAGGGCTGAGTCCTTGGCTGACGTCTGTGGAGCTGCAAACAGCCCTTCGGTATTTGACCCGGGCTGTGGGATGTTCCTGTCAGCTCTGTAGTACAGAGGATAAATTTACGCTCATTAGGACCAGTCATTTCTTTTCATCTCCCTCCTGCTTGTTTTATTTTATTTATATTTCAACGTATAGGAGTTTCAAAAAAGCCTGCCCAGTTGACCTTAATAGAAAATGAAAAGTGCAGTTCAATAAGGGGGGGGGGGGAAGCAAGGGAAAACTAACAGTATTTTGTCTTATTGCTTTTGTATTTACCTTACCGCTGTTCAAATAAGCAGCTCAGTTGCTTGCCGCTCAAGCTGGTAGGCACAGGCCTCTCTTCTACAGAAATCCCTCACGAGCAGTCTTCTCCTCACAGAAACTGCTCGTCCTCTTGGTTTCAGTCAGCTTAGAGCCAAGTGCAGAAGTTTCTGTATTTGCATCCTCTTGCTTGTTAGTATGGAAGGAGTGAAAGTGCATGCGCATGGGTGAGTGGTTCTTCTAAGTATTCTTTTTTCCCAAGTTTTCAGGTAAAAGTTTTATTAATTTCAGTTAAAATTTGGTAGAACCTCCTCAGTTTTATTAAATAGAAAAACATTGATAAATAAAAAAAAAATAGTAATGAGTGTTGCAACACAGAACACGTCTTGCAGGATATTCTACTGTTTTGTAAAATTTGCACAAATGAAAAGGTTGTTTGATTTGGGAAACATTGTAAGAGCTTCTCATAATGTTTTAATATGGTCTTTTTTTCAATCAGAGAAAGAAAAATCTCTCTCTCTTCTTCCCATACACACATAAAACAAAAAAGAAGTTTAAAATAAACTTTTTAACGTAAATATTTTTCACAGTTCTTTTTCTGTCAAAATGGACAGCATTTTGTTCTGAGTGGCATTTGCAGTTCCTCATAATCTGCCTTCTGATAGAAAGTTGACACATAGATATTGCTTTGGTCTCTTCTGTCAGGTGGCTGGAGATAGGACAAGAGGAAATGGCCTCAAGTTGAGGCAAGGGAGATTTAGGTTAGATATTAGGAAAAATTTTTTTACTGAGAGGGTTGTCAAACATTGGAACAGGCTGCCCAGGGAAGTGGTTGAGTCACCATCCCTGGAGATATTCAAAAAGCGAGTGGACAGGGTACTCCAGGGCATGGTTTAGGAGGCATGGTTAATGGTTGGACCTGATGATCTTGAAGGTCTTTTCCAACCGAAATGATTCTATGATTCTATGATATTATGTCTCTACCTACTTCTATGGCTTTCCTCAGCATAACACCTGATGCCTCACCAATTTGAATAATTATAACTTTCCTCTTAAAGTAAGGGTAGTAAGGGACCGATACACCCCGTGTGCAGAGAAGGCACCGAGGAGCAAGGGGTAGATGACCCCCTTCGTTTCTGAAAGCAACCTGTTAGGGTTGGGAACCACCTGGGTCACAGTTCGACTCTGCCCACGAAACCACTGTCCCTCTGCACACAAACCCGTGATAGTAACTCCAGGAAAGGTCCGCACGTGTCCACTAACAGCCGAGACCAATGCGGAGCAGTGGTGACTACGTAGTTACTTTCTAGAAGACACGGTGGCTTTGATTAACATTTTTCCCGAGCCTCAATTCTCAGCACAGTGTGTCATTCTCAGCACAGTGTGTCCTAATTAAAAAAAGACCAGACCTGAAATGATGACTTTGTGGGCTGACACCTGCAAAAGGCATCGCTGTGGGAAGGGAGCTTTTGCTGGAGCAGCGTTCTCCCGCCTCTAGCTGAAATAGGCAAGAGGCTCTTATTAACGGCGCATTGCTAATGATGCCCCTCAAATCTGTTAATGTTTCTTCCTCCTGCATATCAAGAATGGGATGTTTAAATGCTAGTTACAGATGGAGGAGCAGCTGATTTTGATATTACAATGTTTACACTCCAGCAACATGTTCCAGCATCTGAGAAATGCAGTACTCAAAGTGGCTCCAAGCAGGAAATCAGAAAACAGAGCTAATATTGCTCAAGGCACCCAGCACAGGGCAGCTGCAGATCACGTAGCAGCTCATTGCTGTGATCCTCTGACATCCCATAGCCCAACACTTTCCAGAAATCAAAGGCCAGGTTGTGTTTTTATTCAGAGTGCTAAGGTTGACTTCTAAGAAGTCTCTTGTAATGAAGTGATATACGGAGTTAGGAGAGCTAAACTGTAGCTAATGGCTGCCGTGCAAGAAAGGTGAAGGAATGAACCACAAATCCTACTTAAAAAAAAAAAAAAAAAAAAAAAAGAAAAGAAAGAGGAAAAAGAGCACAACCACCACGGAAAACTCAGTTCACTGCAGGCTAAAGCAGCAGCAGAAGAATGAAGTGACAAGATATTGATCTGAACTACCTGGGGACCAGCAGAAGATGTTTGCATCTCCATGCTGCCTGCAGGATGTGAGCCCCTCTGCGGAGGCTTGCGGAGGGGTGATGGGGGAAAGAGCATCCCCAAGGCAGCCAGCGCCTGGCATCTGCGCTCAAAATGAACGCAAAGCCCTGGTGACACCTCTTTCTTCGACTTACTTAACCTGATCGCTGCTAAGGTGGAGAACAATTTATACCACAATTAGATTAGGAAAGAGAAAGACTGTGATCCTTTTGACTGCAGCTAATTAAAACATTTCTTTAAAAACTGGGGGTACTTACATGATTTTTACACTGGTTTTGGAGCAGTTCTGTAGGTGATAGTAGCATGCATCACTGCCAGAGGTACCGAGATGGCTCAGAGTCTGGAAGGTGGAGCTGATATGATAATACTTAGTGACACGGGTGGGAATTTCTCCCAGCCGTTAGCAGAAGCAGGAACTTGCTCTTAAAAGAAAGACTCATGTCAAATGACATTTTTAAAATGTCATCTGGTTTGCGGTGAAGCATCCAGTGTTTCTTCTAAGATGCGCTGTATGTGTAATCGAAGTGTAATTCAGAAACAACTCTGTAAGTATTGACACAGAAAGGGTCTCCCCTTCTCCACTGACCCTGAAGGATTTGCCACTGCCTGCAGACAGCAGGAGAAAGTCTGACCTATTTTATCATGCCTACTCGTTACTGTCAAGATGTTTTTTACATCCATAAACCAGCAATCACTGACTTTTTTATTTTGAACACACACATACACAGTCTAGTGAATTGGATCAGAATAACAGAAGCTCTTACCTTTTCCAGTCCTCATACCAGGACAAGATCAACCTTTTTGAAGGTTAAGTAAATATGCCTAGCTTATTTTCTTTTTTCTTTTTTTTCCTGGACTTAAACAGGCCCCTTCACCTCTGGTGACACAATGTCCTAAAATGCATCAGAGGATTTTGCTTCCTCTTGAGTTCTCTGTAGCTGCTGTCAGGTGTCCTGCTCTGTTTGTGCTGAAAGCTTTCCTCCAGGCCAGAATATGGAGTCTAATTCAGATGCCTCACATGTAGGAAAATCTTTCTGTGTTGCACTGCCATAAAGCATGGTGTTTCGGTCACCATGGTATGCTTCCAATGTGGCGCACAGAAATACAACCAATACATGAAATCTTGTGTCTTTTTTCGCTAATGATGTTGTTAATACCTCACTACATAGGAAAATAAAACCACTGTGACTTGAAGAAAGGATCAGCTTTATCCAGTACAATAATGAAATGAATTATAACATCAATGAGTAATGTTTATGGTAGTGGAAAGAAAGTGTTCAGTTGCTGGAGGAATGAAATGTGCATGTATGAATGCGTAGAGAAACACTGGCAGAGTTCGGTGTAGTGGGCTTTGTTTCACTTACATGAAATATTTTCCTTCCACAAGAAACACTTTCCAACATGAAATGAGGCTGAACTTTCTTGGCTTAAATATCAAAGTGATTGGCGTCTATCTAAACATAATAGATAGCTCAGGCCAGCATTCTCCAACTTCTTTTGATTTACAGCCCCCTAAATATAGAGGTGCCGATCCGGTCTAAGTAACTTAAGGCAACTGACGTGGGGCTTGCTTTCCTATTCGGGTTTTACAAACCTCTTAGAAGTGGCTTAGGGAACACTACAAGTCCACAGACCAGTTTCTGGTTTAGACCATTGTCCCCAGCACATGGCTTTCAGGCAGCATGCTGTTTGTGGCACCTCCTAACGTTATTCTTGGCCATGGCATACCAACCAGAGGGAGCACAGTATGGTATTGCTAGTATCACATTACTTGCTCGGGAGATTTTTGTTTTTGTTTTTTTACCTCGAAGCCACTAATCGCTGGTAGCCCCTGGCTAGGGTATTTTTCAGTGCTCAGTAGGAAACAACAGGGGTTTTTGGTTCAGCTGGAGTTTCAGAAAACAGAAATAGCATGGGGCTAAACGCAGAGTTCAGTTTAACTGAAAAGGAAACATTTCCTTTCTGAGGTTTTAACAATGTTTTATAACTAAGATTGCAGCAAACAATTGTGGATCTGCAAATCAAAACCCTAGGTCTAGAAAATGTCCAAAATATTCTGATTATTTCAATAATTATTTTAATTCCTTTTTATGCAGCCAAAATGATTTGCTGAAATTTACAGGAGCTTGCAAAATGTCTCAGTTGACTCAAATCCTTATCTTTTAATGAATACACTTCAGCCAGAAAAGTTTACTTAGCTGTGAATACTTGATCACATAAATAAGCAGAAGGATCTTCTTGTCGTCAAGGCAGACTCAGATTTGAGAATGCTCTTAGGACGGTCTTGGCATTGCACCCAGAGGTGATTTCTGGCCTACAGAAATAGAGTGGTGGAAAATGTATTCTGCTCCCCTGAGCATAAAGCTGCAAACAATGAGTTAGTAAGAACGGAGCTTTCTTGAGAGGGGTCTCTGTGCGTCCTATCGTTGCAGCAGTCACACAGCTATTGATTTCATATCTTCTGAAGTGATTCGGTGAGCAGGGGACAGGCCTTCTAGAGAGGCAGATGGGAAACTCGGTAGAGCTTTTCCTCACAGGCTCAGTTTTGAAGCCCCTGCCTTGAAGACAGTACACAAACCATCTCTGAGAAGAATGCAACCCACAGCTGGATTTCTGAAGACCTAAGATCTTGACAACAAATGACAAAAACTGAATGCAATCTGCACCTATGTTAATTATCGGCTGACAGCGTGGTCTGAAATGCATTTGCGAGTAAATACAGAATGGATTTAAAATTCACAGAAAGAGTCGTTCCAACTTTCTGTAGTTTGAACAAAAGCAGGTTTTCCTTTTTTTTTTTTAATCTCCCATCTTTTTAATCCTTAAATTGTTACAACACCAAGTGAACATTGAGATAAACTGCTGTTCAGATAATTCACTGTCAAAAATATTGAGCATACTTTAGTCGGATGGCAGTAGTAATGGTCTTTTCAAGTGCCTCTACACAAAAGCTGAGCCTATCAAGATTTTTTGGCAGGCACTGCGTTTAACTTGTCATGTTATATATTGCAGCAATGCAGTTGAGGATCAGTATAAATCAACTTACAAGTCTGGAGGAAACGGGGGAATGTGCTTCTGCAGCCTATTAGCAGCACAAGTGTCTAACATAAGGTGGCAGCATTTTAACATCATTCAGTCCAGCAAAAAGAGAGAGAAAATGAACGGAATCTGCATGTCCAGAAAGCTGCTCTTTACATTCAGGCAGGATGTACACACTGCTGCCTTGAATTTATGGGTTTGATAAATTTATGTGGTTACAGACAGGCAGGAAGGTGAAGTTTTGATAACTCCTCAGTCTTCTTAATGTAAATGTGGGAAACAGGCAAAGTAGGTGCTGGAGGGAAGGAAAGTGAAAAATAAATTAGAAAATATGGCTGCCCATAGGGTCAGAAACAGCCCACCTCCAACTAGAGGGCAGTTTTGTGGTAGCTACGTTAGAAATATTGAGTAAGAAAATATGCAGTCCCTAATGAATTATTGGGATTTGATCTCATACCAATTTCACAGGGGATAACGCTCTTGTTTCAGAGCTATCACACCCTGTATTGTCAGCTCTCATGATCTCATCACAAGCTTTTTGGCATCTATTGTTTTTCTTAAAAGCCCCAGCCTTTGAAACTGGCCAACTGCATGGGAACCCCAGCTTTCACTTCACCACCACCACCACCACCACCAAAAATAGCAAGCTTTTCAATCTTTGTGGTTACTGGGAAAAGTCAAAAAACATGAGCAAAATGCTCCCACAATGTTCAAAAACTAAAAGGCAGAACAGGAAGAATAACAGAATTTAAACTAGAAAAAATAAAAACCACATCTCATAAGGTTAGCTTAAAGTCATACAGCAGAGTGGCCTGATTGACGATGCCATATTGCTGATGGGAAGCCTGGAACCAGCACAGAAAGCCAGGCATGTCGCTGAGTACTCTGATGAGAGTGGAATTAAGTGCCTGGCTTAGTGCGTAGCCATGAGCATAAAATGGTGTTGTTCACTTTGGTAAGATTATTTGCTGATTTACAGCTCAAGTCGTTTGCTGAACAGAGCTCTTAACTTGCCTAAAAACTAAGCCAGTGCCCAGTGCAGTTTGATCGTAAAACTCTCAAAATCGGGTCATTGGAGTTCTTAAACAACTATTTTCTTTTAAATATGAAGCTGCTTCAGCTAGCACTTGATTCATCTTTTAAGGTAGATATGGATGACACTTAAGGAATACCGTACTAATGGTCACCACAAGGACTCCATGTATTGCCAGTAATTAACACCCTAATACCTAAAGAACTGTGGCATGTTATTTTCAGTCTTTCTATTTGTGGTGGGTTAACCCTGGCTGGTCGCCAAGTGCCCACCAAAACTGCTCTATCACTCCCCCTCCTCAACTGGACAGGGGAGAGAAAATATAATGAAAGGCTTGTGGGTCGAGATAAGTACAGGGAGATTGTTCAACAATTACCATCACACGCAAAGTGGACTCGATTTGGGGAAAATTAATTTAATTTATTACCAGTCAAAATCAGAGTAGGATAATGAGAAATAAAACCAAATCTTAAAAACACCTTCCCCCCACCCCTCCCTCCTTCCCGGCTCAACTTCACTCCTGGTTTTCTCTCCCTCCTCCCCCCGACAGTGCAGGGGGACGGGGAATGGAGGTTGGGGTCAGTTCCTCACACGTTGTCTCTGCTGCTCCTTCCTCCTCAGGGGGAGGACTCCTCACTCTTCCCCTGCTCCAGCGTGGGGTCCCTCCCACAGGAGACAGTTCTCCACAAAATTCTCCAACGTGGGTCCTTCCCCAGGCTGCAGTTCTTCACGAACTGCTCCACTGTGGGTCCCCTCCATGGGCTGCAGTCCTTCAGGCACAGACTGCTCCAGCGTGGGTCCCCCACGGGGTCACAAGTCCTGCCAGCAGACCTGCTCCAGTGTGGGCTCCTCTCTCCCTGGGCTGCAGGTGGATATCTGCTCCACCGTGGACCTCCCTGGACTGCAGGGGGACAGCCTGCCTCACCGTGGTCTTCCCCACGGGCTGCAGGGGAATCTCTGCTCCGGCGCCTGGAGCATCTCCTCCCCTCCTTCTGCACTGACCTGGGGGTCTGCAGGGTTGGTTCTCTTACATGTTCTCACTCCTCTCTTCTGGCTGCTCCACAGCAGTTTTTCCCCCTTAAATACATCATCCCAGAGGCGCTACCACCATCGCTGATGGGCTCAGCCGTGGCCAGCAGCGGGTCCTTCTTGGAGCCGGCTGGCATTGGCTCTGTCGGACACAGGGGAAGCTTCCAGCAGCTTCTCACAGAAGCCACCCCTGTAGCCCCCCGCTACCAAAACCTTGCTATGCAAACCCAATACACCGTTCCAATGGGTTTGTCTCTGAAATCAGCTAAAAACTGGTAAATGTCTTTGTGCAGTTTCAAAATGGAGTAGATTTAATTTCCAGATTTTGCATATGGAAAAGAAATGCTAATTTTTAAGAGACTTCCCCCTATATTCGCCTCGGAAGCTTGACGGCAGCGCAATTAAAGCAGCAGGCAGATTGCCAGATGGCAACCAACTATGGGAGGAGTTAATCTAGAAGAGATACAAAACCTTGCAGGAATTGAGATTTTGAGGGTTTAGTACAGGTAACTGGACATAGACAAACAGTCACACTGTCAAAAATGGCATTCAGTGGTGAGCCCCAGAACTATTGAGCGCCTTTCTGGGAGTCCCAGTGAGTGGACAGGAGAGCTGAGAATAGGATCGTGGCACCTTTCGTTCTCAGATCCAGCAAGAATTGTGTCAGACCGCAGTTTTACATTTCATACTGAATACTCAGTTACCGTACTTGGTAGACTCAGCCAAATACACACAGGTCAGGAATAGAGCTGGCAGGCAGAGTAACTGATTTAATTTTGTTTGGCTTTTCGATGCGCCTTCCTGGAGCTCCTATTTGCTGTGTTGTGGGTTAAATGCTTAAACAGGAAATCAGCTCAGAGGACCGGCTGACCATTTCAACCTTGTGGAAACATTTGTCCTTGCCTGCTTCCCAGAACAATTCAAAGAATGCCTTGTTTCTGGTACACACAACCAAAGTAAAAATCTTTGGAGAATAATTTGTGGACAGAATGATTTGATAGGGTGACAGCACTCACTCGAATTAAAGACCTTGGAGTAAAGGTCAATACAGATATCTGCACACCTAAGGACAGGAAGTTCTGCTTAATTTGTATGTTCTCCTGTAGACAGTCCTCTGACTGAGTGTTGTGCCTGAATTGTTACATGAATCTATTAGCTAATCATCTATTAAAGTGATCTCTCAAAATTAATCTAGCCAAAATTTGACATAAATGATCTAGAATGACAACAATTATAAAAATCACTTTACAAAAGAATGACCTTTAACAGAAGAAAAACCAAATTTAGGCTAAATTGATTCAAACGACACACAGGCAATCAAGGAGGGATATCTTTCTTTCTTTCTTCTTGTCATTGTAATAAAATGTCTGCAATGCCATAGTTCTGTCAGGCTTACAAATGCCACTTTTCATATTTTTGTCAAGGGTTTTTTATTATTTTTGCTGTTATTCCATGCATAAGGAATAAAACTTCATGCATGACTTCTAATATCATCATTAAGATCTTTATTAAAGTTCATTCCATCATAGCAGATGCATTTTAATTGCCACTTCTTTTAGCTCAGCTCTGCAGCACTGTTTATATTGCTTTAAATTAAACTCCTTCTTACTAATGGCAGGATCTGTCAGCCCTCTAAAAAGCAATGTATGAAAAGTATCATTAAGATCTGTGAATTAGATGGAAACAAAAATGGAACACAGTGGACGCAAATATATTTCTTCAGGCCTTGAAGAGGTGGTTCATTTTATGCTGCCTGTATTTGGCAAGTTAAATCACCTCTTGGTTAAAATTTCTAATGATCTCAGGATAGAGATTTGCCTGAGAAAGGACTGTGTGAACCCTTCAGGATTTTGTCCTATATGAGAAATAATGACCTCAATGAGCGATAGACATTTCTCTCCAAATGTGGATATCAGGGACCTGGCCTATATCGGGATCAATTTGCATTTCAGTTGCTTGTGGGCAGCAATTGCTGTAGCTATGTATGTCCTAAATCATGGCATGGGAGGACAAGCATTAGATGCAACAACCCTGGTTTCAAACAGAAATAAGTTCATCCCATGGACATCACGGTCCTGTGTGTTTTCTGAAGGGCTTGCACAATTCTTGCCAGGTATTTATGGTTGATGCCAAGGAAAATCCCTGTAGGATAAAAAGCCTCAGATACTTCCTACTCAGTGGTCTACAGTGAGTCTTTACGTTTTGTTTTTATTTTATTTTCCAAATACTTGAAGCTTTCCTTAGGAGCTCTGAGGACTTCACTTATTATCCTAGCTTTACTACTTCTCTTGGGCAGTCAGTTTGAGTTTCATGGTCCAGATCATTTTAAATGAGGTGAGACTTGGGTAGACCTTCCTGACAGAATACGCAGAAAGCCATTTCTCTGTCACTGAGGGAAGAGCACTAAAAATTCATCCTCCTCTTTGAGCATAGGCCTTTTAGCTCCCATATACTCTGTTGACACAAGAGAGGCAAGCTGTTGCGTTCTACTTGCTTTATGACTTATTTAGCTTTAATTCAAAAGCAAATATTTAAAAGTTATAGGCCTATTTTGAAAAATGGAGCTCCTAAGACTTGCATAGAAAGCTAGGGTGTGAAGATCACGGGTTTATAACCTGAAGGAGGTAAAAGCACGGGCAACGTGTTAGTGTGAGTAGAGCCATCCCATCTGTTAATCAAACTCATGCTTAGTGTATGAATAATGCTGCAGCAAGGGCAAATATTTCTGAGAATTTTAGTATGCATTTTTGAAAATTTGATTCTAAAGCCTGCCAAATATTGCAAAGTTTATTGCTAGTCAGTGCTGGGAAAAAAAAGCAGCTGTTTATCAGGAGGTACAGAGAAGAAAAAGTCGCTAGGGAGTGCTTCTCAAAACCGCATGGTTTTTGTTTGTTTCTTTTTTAATGCATGCATCGTGTGCCTATGGATTTATCACAGGATGCTTGCTCTTGGATTTAAATCCATAGTGGTTGTCAGAGGGCCTGTGCAAAAGCGGCAGCACACAGGCCTACTTAATGAGCACAGTAACACACACGATATCTTGTTTACGGCCATAAAGCTGAAACCCTGCATCCCTAAAGGTGGTGGCAAAACAGTCTGGACAATGTGGAAAAGAAAGACTGGAAGGTGAACGCTGAACTACTGCATTATCTGTGCTCTTTTGCGGTGCACTGAGGTGAAGGCAAGCCTGGGCCTCCTCTGGGGTGCCTGGGTGGGCAACTTTGAGGGAGCTGGCTTTGCACAGCCTGCCTCGGCTCCTGTCATTTACCTTTTACCCCGTTTGGGGTTCGGAAAAAGGGCTTCTGCACACTCCGAAATACAGCCAGAAATGACGGCACGGTGGGTTTTTCCTCAAGAGTGTGGCCTGCCCTCGAGAGGGGCCGTGGTGCTGAGAGCAGTGCCACGGGGCTGCAGGAGAGATCGCCTGAAGGCTCATTTCCAATATTGTTACAGGTTGTAACTTTAACAAAGTCCTTAATCTCGAATCGATGTATTTGACGGTGACCTTCGTTATCCTTCATCTGTGGATAGAAATGTGACTAATGTCCACCAGGACAACTTATCGCCAAAACCCTATCTTGTTCTCCAAGTATTTATTGACAGATCTAATTTTGAAGCTATTTTCTGCATGCCTAATCTCGTAAGTGTATTAATATTCTGCCTGGTGTGTTGTTTATAAGCAAAAAGATCCATTTTTCAGAAGGGCACGAGAGTGGTAAATCTATAAACTGAAGATGACTTTCTAATCTGGGCAGTAAGACCTATTAAAAGTTCTCAAAAGTTTCTTTCTAATGCACCTGTTCTTTTCACTCAGATAAAACCATTTTTGGCAGAGCTGTGACAGGAATTAGTGAGGACAAGTAAAATGCAGTCAACACCTACTTATGCCATGGTCCTCTACGGAACCGATAAATAGTGGGAAAAAGGAGTAAATTTAACTTTCCTAGGCTGCATGCCTTAATATATGAAGTACAGGAGAGACATAGAATAGCTTCATTCTACATCCACCTTTGCCATATTTAGGTTGGTCCTTGACTAGTCATGTCAAATAGTCGTGCCTCAGTTCTACCTCTGTAACTAATATGAGAGTAAGCCTCCTTATCTCCAGGGCAAAGTGCTGCTAAATGATAAACTTATCTTAAACAAGATGAGTTTCCCACACTGTAGCCCCACCTGCATTCCAAAGGTGAAATGATACATCAGACAGGTTTCAGGTAGGAGTAAGGTTTTGGTAGCTCTGGGTGTTCTCTAATTGAATGTGACTGGATAGGGCTGCTGGCAAATTTGCAAGGCTTTCTGCCTGCTGTGTCAGTAGAAATCCGGGAATATGGCCATTCGCAGCCAGAGAGCAGCCCCCCCCCCGCAAAAAGTGCTGTAAGCTTCAGTACATCATTTCATTTGCATACATTGAGACAGCTGGCAGCTTTGCTATAGTATGGGAGGCGTCAGTGTAAGCACAGGGTTTCTCACCCACTGGGAGAAAGATTATGAAATATGGGGGACTGAAAAGCCAGCAGTTTCTTTACAGAAGTTGGAGTCTGTCTGTAACAATACTGGTGGGATTTGCTCAGTTTTATTTTTAGAAGTTCATGCTCAATCAGCTCAGTATTTCCACTAGGAGAATACAAAACAGTGTAAATCTGATTTGTTTCTCTCTTTTGACAATGGATCCATACACTCATTACGATTTTGTAGGCAGAGCTTTTATCTCTCATATAGATGAGTGGAGTACTCACCCTTCTTTTCCAAAGTCTGTGTTTGCTGTGTTTTTTCTAGGTAATACAGCATTATGTGCTGAGAGGCTGTCAGCAATAACTCGGTGAAGTGGGCAGCAGAAATGTGGTTAGATACACAGATATTCCCCTTCTTTTACAGAAAGAAAAAAACCTGGAAGCTTGATCTGTCTCAGAGATACAGAAGAACAGTGTTCTGTTACAGTAAATTGTAAGGGAACGTGATATATACATATACTATTGTATATATACCATATATACACACTGTACTATACTATATGTGTGTATATATATACACGCATGTATATTTATATCTATATTAATTGAGGCAACTGAGCAAAGCCAGGACCCTAGAGTGGTTTCTGGCTTGAAAGCTGTTAGCTAAAACAAAACATAAATGCACAGCCCAGTGCCCCACAAAAAGTACCAGGCTGGATCAGGCAAACCTTGACTAAACTTCTCTTTGTGAATGGTCCCGTGAATCTCTCTGCAGTGGTACAAAAATACCTGGTGACAGACTTGGATAACTGGTTTGGTTGTCCCATCACAGCTGCCATTTAAGCGAGCTGCAAGAGACGGCGAGGCATGTAATTCTGCCAAAGCAAAGGCGCATGCAGAATGGCTCAGCACCATGCTTCAAATTTGCCTGGATGTTATTTGAGAAGGGATGTCGTGTGGATGAATGAAACCGCTGGTGTGGGGAATACAGCATCCTGGAAGGGGAGAAAAGGGAGCTTTAGTATTGCTTAAGTAGCGGTGGTTTCGGGGTGCCTGGGGACATCTGGAGGATAGGCTTATGGCCAAGCTTGAAAGATCCTTGCAGATGTAAACTGGGAATCCTTACTTCCAGAAAGTAATGACTGAAGACAGCCTTGTAAACAGAAAGCAGTGGGTAACCATAATGATGCTGTTGCTGTTATCAATTCGTGGCTGGAATAACTTCCAGAACCAGTACTTGGGTTAGGCACTTGGGCCAGAAAGGGTGACATGTCAGTTCTTGTCTGCTCGAAGGAGGCCAGAATAGCTGGCTAAGTGGAGTATAAAGCCTGGGAAGTTGTTGTCTCTTCATGACCGACATACAAAGTACAACCCACCGCCAGTGCTGTCTGCTTCTGGGCCACAGTTCTGCCTTCTCTGAGTGACTCGCAGGGCCGTATATATATTTCTTGTAAGTCATCTTTGTCCTTCACGTCTCAGAAATGTTATTTTTATAATCTGGAAAGACTCAGCGCAAGATTTCTGGATGACAGCTCCCTCACAAGAATTATGCTTTATTTACAACCACTCCTGAGAGTGGGAATGGTTTTAAACAGACTACCTATCCCACAACAAACACACGCTTGGTATTTTTAATAGCAACAACTCAGCGTCTTAAGAATGGGCATTCAAGGAGTTCCTTGAGGAAGATATTAGCAGCTGTCAGAAAGCAGTTTAACCTCTTGAAAGCTAAGATGCAGCTTAAAGTCTGTCCCAGGCGTAGAGAAAGGATTTGCTGAGGGGAAACACCAAATCATCACATGAAATGTTTTCCTAAATGAAGGCCTGTTTTTTGTGGACTCTGAGACCTCACAACATCATTGTAAAGGTCACTAGGTTTGAGTATTTGTGTTTTATGTTCAGTTCCCTTCTCACGTGCAGATGAGCTTGGGGGAAAGGGCTGCAGGGAAAACTGGCCAAAGTGTTTCATTATGTCCTCCAGCCTAAAACCATAAGAGAATAACTTTCATCCTACAGGTTAAGGTTTTCACTTGCACCTTCCCTCCTGCACATTTTGTTAATGCAACATGAATTGCTGTATCTCCAGGGTGTCAAAAGCACAGTACACATGAACACCTGATTAGATGTTAAGGTGCCTCATATCAACAGCATTCAGACAATGAAAACTTGTGTCTACAGGGATGAAAGCTATTCACATAGATATTTTTCTGACTGGACTTAAGAAATATGTTCTTACAAGAGGTTTGTCTCTGAATGGATCAGATCTTAGACATTGGAAATGCTAACATAAGTGTTAGAAATAGTGTTTATGCTCATTTTACCAGTTTCTCCAGAAATCACTGATGCTGTAGGGCTCCGTACTGCCCCTCCGTCATGTTGTACTTCCTCTCTTTTCAAAGCCACATGCCACTACTTGTTGCGGCTTTGCACACTGAGCAGTGATGTTGATCTGATGATATGACTGGCTTTAGTTTAGTTTCTTTGTGGTCCTGCTGTGTACATTCCTATTCATGTGCTCTTTCTCTGTCAGACTGTATTCTTCATGGTAGTATCCAAGCCTCCAAGCCAGCAGATATTGCACAGCTCTGATTTCAGCAGAACAGGCTAAATAAGATTTTTCTTTCTTCAGTTGTCTCTTTCTTCATCAGCAGTAACAGAAGGCTATTCTTCTCTGTGTTGCATACCTGACAGTTTCTTTCCCCTTGATTAATTGGAGCAAAAGTCTCAAGTTACTGTGGAATAAACAGCTGAGCTGTTGTAATGGGCCCTATATGCACTTCATGATGACTTAAGCCAATGTGTTTTACCTTGCAATGGGAGCAGATGAACTGTATGTGCTGGACAATTTTGTCAGGTCTGTTGACAGACCAAACCTTGTTAAGCTGCTGTAACCGAGTTATAACTCAGTCATGTGGCGGAGTCCTAAATTCTTGTGCTAGTGTCCAGAGACGTGTGGTTAACAGCAGGTAACTCTGTTTAAAGAAAGGATATCTTTGTATGTGTGTGCTGATGCCATAGTTTTGGCAGAGGCCTCTGAGTCTCTTCTGGACACCTTGAAGCAGCATTTCTACTTTTCTCAGCCCAGGTGTATGTGCTGCATTGGCTGGTAAAGTGAAGCCACCATGTCCCAGTTCTTCCCATAAAGTCAGCATAAAAAGAAGGGGGTTGAATATTATTATTATTATTATTATTATTATTATTATTATTATTATTATTATTTTTAACTAGGTTGGGGAGAGGATGAAGGCTGACAGTAAGGAAGGAAAGTAGCAAAAGTAGAAGCAATAAAATAATTATACACCTGCCAATTCCTTCCTTTCTTGTTAAAGACTCACCTACTTTTTTGTCTGTGAAAAGTTCATTTAGAGCTGTCTCTCCTGTGCAATAGGAAAAATAACAGTTCATTCAACAGTATAATACAAATCCCAGAATGTTTTCAAATTTCCCTCTTTTGTGTGTTTTAAGATTGACAACTATATAATTAAGCATAACAAAGGGAGAAAGGATTTAACAAGATTTAGCACAACTTGGGGTAGCAGAGGGAAGGAAAGTCAAGGGCAGAGTGGAGTTACTCATCAGAGTTGTGCAGACTCGCTTTGAAGCACTATTTTAAGAATGGAAATAATCGCAGAGCTACATGCACAAAGTATGCTATGCCCTGCAGGCAGGTGCTGCCTGCCGAGGTCCCCGAAGTGATAGCGAGTGGAGGACCCAGCCTGGTGATCCCCATTTGTAGAGGAGATGGGCACAGCCACCCCTCCTGCAATGGCAGCAGAAAGCTCACTTTTGTTTCCAGGGACATTTCAGCAGCGGCTTCTTTGTCTTTGTCTTTCCCTATCCACAACATGTGTGTGGAGGTATGTTGGAAACGTACTCTGCCGTGTTATAGTCTAGCCTGTGCTCTACACTATGCTTTCCATCCTTGATGTAGAGAGTGGACTCATCCCAGTAGATCATATCAAGGTCCAGCTTCAGGTAAATCCAATGGAAAACCTACCCTGTGAACTTTGCTTTAGAGAAGTAAGGAAAAATAAAGAGGTCTGTGTCTTCAAATAAGTCACTTGTCTTCCTGTGACTGTTCCATTCCCTTCAGAGCCTGTTCTTCAATTTATTGCATTTTCTACGTGTGTCTTTTCTTTAAATATGCAGTTTTTTAGATTTTTCCACTATACAAATCCCATTTTTCCTGATTACTTTGTCAAAACCTTTGTGCTTATACAACTATTTCCATCACACAGGCTCTATTTCATAGATATCCATCTATCATTATAATTGTTAAAGAGAGTTTGAAAAGCCCTCCTGAGAAGGATCTTAGACCTTTTAGATTTGTGAAGAAGGGGGGAAGATTCCTGTGGCCCAGAACAAGATTCTCACAGGTTCATTACAAGCCTAATTCCGTTCTTTTGAAAAGTTATATGATATCCAAGCAGGTGATCAAACGATTCTGAGCCATTTTCAAAAGCTTCTCCAAATGTCTGAAAATAAAAAGTGGGGGGGGTTGTGGCAAAAAAATATAAATATGTAAATAAGAATAAAATTTTTAATTCCATATCAAAATTTCCTTCATAAGGAGGCAGGCAAAAACCTTCATATTTTCTGACTAACCTTAGTATTCACTTACAAAGGCGTTCTGTTTGTTCAGTGTTTATTGGAATAGAAAAGTGGTGAACCCCAATAAAAATGCCATTCCTGCTTCTTTGTGGGAGCTCGCAATATGCTATTTCACTATCTGAAAATCCCATTGAGTTAATACATTTAGTTAAATCCTGTCTAGACACGTTTCCATTGCTTTAAATTCCATTTGAGCTTAATTCAGTTTCTAATGAAGTTGAAATACAATAGGAAAAGAACAGATGAAAACACATGGCATATCTGCACCACTGTGAAAATGTCTGAAGCCCTACAAGAAAGTGGAAATGCTGAGTCTTTCGCTGGGTTTCCATGAACATAAGCAGTTTTTATTTCTTATCTCATTTTCATTGTCAGGCACTGACTCCAGCTCAGAATAATTTCTTTTAAACTCAAAGGTAAAGAGGACCTGCAGAGCTGCATGGTATTTTCCCTATTCCTTTCTCACCCCTTTCACATTGCTGCCCTGCTAACTTTATGCCGTTATACCTTGTGATGTCCTTTCTATGTACCTCAGAGTTAGACACCTATTTAATCCTCCTTAAAACTGCTGCTGTAAAAATTCCTGTGCATGTAACAGATGCACGTGCACTGCCAGGATGAATGGTCTGTAGACACAGAACTGTCATCCCATCTCGTCCGTAGGAGTTCTCCATGCGGTATGACAGCATGGCTTCTTGCCAACGCTTAGCCAACATTATGAAGTGCGTTGCTCTCTTTCTTTAGGATATTTTACTCTCAGTGCTTTTGCCATTCTTCCTGGGATTTAAATAAAGATGGGACAGATCTGGTCCCCGGTGATTCCCCCACTTTGAAGCCACAGCTGCTTTGGTCTTTGGTAGGAGAAAGCAGCTGTGCCCGTGGCATAGCTCCATTCCTCACCTATCAAAGGCACTGCACTGAAGTGGCTGGAGGAGAAGCTGGCTCCACTGGCTTTGCACCAAGAATGCTGAATCCAGGCAGCTGCAAATGGATTTGAGGCCTTTTGCTTTTTCCACAATGACCCTGTTTACTGTGCCTGTTAGATATAACTGATGTAGGCAGGCATCTCCCAGGAGGTGCTGGCTTTGTCATTTAAACAAGTTGACTTCTTGACTGTGACCTTCTAAAATTAGCAGTGTTCAGCCATGCTTTATTAAGTTCATTATATCCTGTAGCATCCCAGATGCTCCATAAAAAATAACAAAAAATGACCTAATGAATTCCTCAATGTAATTAATGTTTCAGTTGAGGCTAGCCCAAAATATTTCTATGAGGCTAGCCCAAAATATTTCTAACACCTAGAGTTTCCATATGTTAAAAAAAAGAAAAAAGACAAAGGCAAACTGATCCATGTAGCTACAGCTGCCAAGCATTGGACTAATCAATTCTATCTACGAGGTTCTTAGCTTCAAGACATTCCTTGTCCATGGCTTGTGAAAAAATAGAGATGGGGAAACTTACAGAATTTCCTGTAGGAAGGCCTCACTTGGGGTGAATAAATATCAGCCTCATTGCTTTTTCAATAAGACTTTGGCTGCAAAGTCTTTTGGGCACGTTTGATAAAGTTGTTATGACCTACTCTTCAGCACCCCAGAAATGATTTCTTTAGGAGAAAAAGAAGTGATACTGGAACAAGATGTTTGTTACCTCTGCTAAAGCTGAGGTCTTTGTACACTTTGAAATGTCAGATTTGTTCTAAAGTAAATGTGTATTACTTTCTATGTTCCATCTATGAGTTGTAGTCCAGCTGCTTGGGTAATCCAAAATATCATTATTTTATACACAGCTATATTGTTGTAAAGGAATGCACCACAGCTGCCAGGTCTGACTGCTAGTGATTATATCTGAAATGGTAGATTTGAGCCTCAGTCTTAAGTGATAATTGATCTCATAGTTCCTTAATCAAACAGCATGTTTAGACAAAATTCTTGTTGACTCTTCCCATCAAAAATCCGCACGATTATCCTCAAAGCTGAACGGTTCTCTGTATCAGTGATTGTAATTACAGTTTTATCATCTTTGTGGAGAAATGGCTAACTAGCTGTCCTTGGCAGAGCAAAGGAAACATAATCTTACAGGCTGTGTGTGTACTATGTACAGTCGTGCGTATTCTCTGAAGAAAGCTCTAGATACCAAGAGTGACTCAGGAAGAACACCACTACAAACCTAATTAATGCAGAAGAAAGACCCTTCAGTCTCAGTAGCAGAGAGCACGTGCTTCAATGCCGGCGAAACTATTTGGTTTCCGCTCTATTTGAGCCCCAGTGCAGAAACTGTGGCCCCGTGAGGAGGCAGTGGCATAGATCCTTGTGATTCTAAGGGGGCCAGGACAGTGTCCCACAGGCTGAAGAGCTGTGGGCTTCTCGGGAACACTGAAATCCGCAGAGCTTTTAAACATGCTACCATCATGCCAGTAGTTTTGTGATATGTAATAGGAAGAAACATGGGTTAAAAAAAATAAAGCAAAGTGTGAAAAAGAAATGAAAAAAACCCGTACTCACAAATACACAATGAACATTGTCCAAGCTGGTAAGCCAAACACTCCCCATGGCAAAACAGTCATTTTTTTGTAACTAACTTTTTCAGATTTTCACTTTGTGGGCTGAAATGTTCTATGTTCAGTGGATCCAAATGGCTATTATTATCACTTGTTATTATTATTGTTCTAAAAACAATATGATCAGGCATTTCCCAGAACAAGGCTAGGGTAAAATCCATTGTGTTTCCTGCTTCGCCCATGAGAATTTTGGCATGTGTTCTTTTTAACAGTTGTTATGGTATGGAGCAGGGGTTTGAGCTAATCTGCCTTTTCACACCTCCATGTAAAGCCATCCTGAATCTCACTGTATCTTTGGAAATTTAGTGGGTAAAATTGAAACAGACTTTTCTGAGTACTTCCTGCAGATTAAATCCTTTGAAGTTTCCACCCACATTAATTATAGTCCAATGGTAGTTGTGGGTGACTGGCATTTATCTCGTGACCATAGTGCTGCAATATGCTAGAGATACTGGAGCGGGCAGAAGCTGGGAGGTGGTGAGGGAAAGGTCTAGCAAGGAAGAACATCTAGGATTTGGATCTCTGGGATGTAGCTCTCCCAGGAAAAGAGATCGGCGCTGAAGCCAGAGGCTAAGAGACGAACAAGTATCTGATGGGAGATACAGAAGACCTGAGAGGGTCTTGCATGCTATGATGCATGAAAAGTATGCAAAGAGACAAAGTGGGGAGAGGAGGAGGCAGAAGACACCATACATTTTAAGAGGAAGAAGAGTAGAGCTAGGACTGAAAAGGATAGGGCCCAAAAGGGCTGGAGAAAACGGGGGGTGAAAAGGAAGGGAAAGCAACCTGGTGAGCGAGGACCGTGGGACTGGGACGCCTGAAGAGCAGACAATTGTCCTGGCCAGGTCCTAGAAGAGTGGAACAGGGATGAGAAGGCAGAGAGTGGGAAAATCATTGCAAAGACAGAGACAGAGCAGGAGAGACAGTGTGTGGGAAGGAGGGACCCTACCAGCTGGGTAGGAATCGGTGGGGCCCAGAAGAGGGAAGGCTGGCTGGAAGGGTCTGTGATGCTGTAACATGTTTCCCTTCACAGCCCTTGAGGTTAGGAAGCAAATGAAACATTTTTTATTCAAAATGCAACTTTTTTTTTTTCCTAAATAGAAATAATACATATATGTATACATACATGTACTTGCCTCCCAGAGAATGGAATTTCTGAAATGTTATAGTCACCTGGTGCTTCACCTGCTCACCTGGCAGGAAAGCTTACATCTGGTATTTCCAAAATTAGCTTGAATCTGGCATTTCCCAAATTTTGCAACCTGATGTTCTTAAATGTTGGGTTTATGCAGGTATGCGTGTGCTCATATGTGTGTTCCTAGTTATAAGCCCAAATACATGTCAGAGCATATATCAATTCCATAGTGCTGTGCATCAGCAAAAACATACTGATTTGTATCCATATCTGATTTGTACATGGATTTACATTAGAATGACGTAAGGTCCAGGAATTTTTCTGGTGGAGGTAATTTACAGGACATGGGATTTTTCTGTCAGGAGTGGCAAGTGTGTTAGGATACGGATACTGTACTTGGTTCCTTATAATGTCATCTGTTTCTTAATCGCTAGTCTCCAAATAGACTCAGCTATCTTGTCTTGGCAATCATCAGATCTATTATTAGTCTGTGAAACTATTATTTAAACTTGGGAAATTCCTGTAGTTATTATTTCATAAACTGGGACATGGATTCCTATATTTGTAGACTTTTGAGAAATCAATGTTTTAGCAGGAACTAATGGCCTTTTAAAATATATGCTTTTACCACAAGCAGTTCTTATAACACCACCAGAAACAAAAGGCTTTCTTTAGCCAGTGTGGTAAACAGATTGCATGTGATTATGGGAAGGGCGAGTTTTATTACTGTTTCTACATCCAAAATCCTGATTGGAATTGTATCATCTAGGTTATTGCTTTCTGGATATTTCTGTAGCTCTTTTACCCAGGATCTTGGCCAACATAGTAGGTTAGACATTAGTCGTTCGTTTTCCAGTACCCTTGGCTTCAGCAAGATTTATTTTAGCAGGAGCTTCACTACCATTTTCTTTCCAGACATGGAAACATCCCTCTCCCAGCAACAACTTAACCACACTAAGCAGTGAAAAGCTGAAATTCCAAAAGGAAATTAGTTGGGCAGGAATCCATGGGACAGGTGGTGGGATGAAGCCGGGTAACGAATTTGGACGTTGCTAAACCTGAAACTGAACTGGACGGTCCCGCCTCAGGAAAAAGGAAGAATTTATTATATCGCAGCCTGGCAATAGCCTTTATGAGCAACATAAATATATTTAAAGGAGGGGTATTTCCACTCTGCTAGAACACCACTACCAATGTTCCCTTCCTTCCCAAGTCATACTTAACACTGATGATATTTTAGCAGTGTTTTATCTAACAGCCATGTGAAAGGGGGAGTAAACATTTAAGTAAGATTTGTTGCCTCTCCATGCCTTGCTATATTGCCAGGCAGTGCAGATTATGTTTGCAGTGTTGTTTTTGTGAGACTATTCCTGTAGAAGCTGAGCTGAACTCTTTCCATAGATGCCAGTGAATAGCCATCAGGCATTGCATATTAGGAACCGTCTTTGAACAAAGCATATTAAAATTAATAACTTAAACTGTAATATAATGTGTGGGTAGCAGTAGTGCCTCAGCTGTGAAATGTATTTTGCATCTTTTTGTTATTACTAATAGTTTGTGAAAATATCAGTGTTCTTACATTATTTGAAATCATTTACAATCAGAACAGATATCTGCGAACCATATTCTTTTCCTGAATATGTGAAACTGAAACTCTAATTCCCTGGCTTCCTGATGATTTGGTGTACAAGCTTGTTCCTGGACAGAATAAGTGCCATTCCTAGATTCAAAGCATATGGTACAAATTCTCATGTGAACAAATACAGAATTGGATTTCTTTGACCAGTTGCCAATATTTGTTTAAAATGAATGATATTCATGAACTTTCTTGCCACAAAGCGCATTCACTGCAACAGGGGTGTATGGCCTGGGATTGATCCATCCTCTCCCTTTATGGCATCAGGCTTTCTATAATATGAAGCAGACTGGGAACCACTGTGCTAAAATATTAGTGGAAAATAAACACAAGCTAAGTGAATTCATTAAAAACATTAAACAAACATTTACACAAAATCTTCGGCAGTATTTGCCTACCTCTTATTCGAACCACTGACCTAGAAGGAAATGCTCCAAGCCAAATGGGACTTGAAACCATTTACATCATTGTTCTTGTGCTAATAACCTCGTGGATTTATTACTTTCAGAGCATTTTATTGTTGTTTGCGCACTACCTGGGGCTTTTTGAACTCATTATGGTTGCCATTATTCTATATTCCTATATGAGAAATGCTCATCTGCTTTCCTGGTAATCTTGCAACGTTTCCCATAATATTTCCCTATATCCTATATTACATACTTTGTATTAGAAACGAGTGATATAATAATAAGCAGTAAACCTTATTGTCATTCATTTGTGTGAATAGCAACTATTCTGCATTTGGAAGTGCACAAAAAAATGCTAATAATCACTTGTAAAAACCAGACATTGGGTGCTGTTAGTCTCCTTTGTCACAGAAGACATCCTCATTTGCATTTGTATCTTCCTTCTTTGCTGCCTGCACAAAGAGAAGCGCAGACGCTATGATTACTACAACTTGGAGTCTTACTGGAGGATCGGAGGCTTCTCAGAGCCCCGTGTGACAAATGGTTTTTGAAGCAAGGAGGGCTCTGAGCTCACAAGGAGCAGATACTTGCTGGTTAGCGCAGGGCTCTTCAGCGTTACCTTCTTTCTAGGCCGTGGTGTTATCCTTGGGCATCGCATGAACACGATGCCAGCAGCTTGCAGAGCAAAATAGCTGAAGGAGAAGCATCTTTCCAGGAAATGCTGGGCTGAGCTTAGGCCAACCTGAAAGCATTACGGGGCCGGGTACCAAGCCCTCTGTTGAGGCAGTCTGGCTGGCAGACCCACGGTTGGATGCTGTGTGCCAGATCATACAGTTATGGGAGCAGGGAGGGAATAAAGGGATGGGTTTTCCCGATTCCTTTATGTAAGGAACGTTCCTGCACCCTCCCTATTCTACTATGTAAGGCTTCAGGTACCCATAACTAAAATACCAGCTAAGACACCACTTGAGGGGACAAGCATTTTACTGAGAACGTTCATTTCTCTGTTCTTCTCCACTAATCCTCTTTGCCGAGTCAAATGCCAACAAGCATTTGGCAGCAATTTCTCTGGAGAAATAAACAACCTGCAGCACTGTGCTAAGAGTAGATGTGAAAGCACAGGAAAGGAACAAGGAGAGAGAGAGATCAACCTTTGCTGTAGCAAAGACTTATGCACACTTTCAGCTGAGATATTATAGACATGGATTTTTTTCTTTTCTTTTTCCCCTCCATAGAAAATGTTGAGGCATTTCTGAGACCTAGCATTTATTTTGTTTCTAGAAAACATTCACTTAAGGGCCACTTATTTTCTACAGACTTGCATAAAGCTTTCCATAATGGGTAGAAGTTGATACTTACCTTGGGACACATTAGACACTCTTTCTGCTGGCTTATATTTGGACCCATTTTGTGAATAAGAAAGCAATGGTATTTGCAGGAGGGAGAATTGAAAAGAGAATGTCTTTTACATCAGAAGGAAATTACTTTTCAGACAGATTGAGTCTTGGACATCCTGCCTCTGGCCTGCAACTGGAAATATTCTGCAATTGTGTCTTTTTTCCTTAGTACAGGTTTGGTAACATCAGTAGGTACAAAGCATGCTGGTTTTAGTGTTGAAGGACAGTTGGTAAAGATAGCCAAGGTGTTATGTATCTCACTAACATCCAAATATAAGACACCAACTTTCTTTGACTGCAACTTCAAGAGGTGATGAAGAAAAAAAACTTGTACACTTACGGACTTTTACTTGTACTCCAATAGTCTTGTGCAAAGTCAAGCTGGCTTAGCGCTGTTCTTATTTCAAAGGACAGCATATCACGGAATGGCAGAAGAAAGAAGAGACCTCTGGAGGCCATCTAGTCCGACCCTGCTGCACACAGCAGGGTCAAATAGAGCAGGTTGCTCAGGGCCATGTCCAGTTGGGCTTTGAATATCTCCAAGGATGGAGACTCCACAACCTCTCCGAGTTACCTCTTCCAGTGTTTGACCATCCTCGCAGTAAAAAAAAGTTTTTTCTTATATTTAAATGGACTTCCTTGTATTTCAGTTTGTGCTCATTGTTTCTGGTCCTGTCAATGGGCACTGCTGAGAAGAGCCTGGCCCTGTCTTCATTACTGTCCCCTCCCCCCTTCAGGTATTTATACACTTTGATAAAATCCCCTCTTGAGCCTTCTTTTCTCCAGGCTGAGCCGTCCCAGCTCCCTCAGCCTCTCCTCATATGTCAGATGCTCCAATCCCTTAATTGTCTGTGGTTTTTTTGCTGGACCCACTCCAGTATGTCCACATCTCTCTTCCAGCCCAGAACTACATCTAGTACTCCAGATATGTCTCACCAGGGCTGAGCAGAGGGGAAAGATCTACTCCCTCGACCTGTTAGTAATGCTTTTCCTAAAGCAGGCTAGGATGCTTTCGATGGTGTATAATTAAAAGCTGTGGAGAGAAATGTATAAACCCCTCACAGTAATGCTAATTGATAGTATTTGGGGGCCCCTCTCTGGACTGTGCTCAATTCCTCCTACAAAGGGCACTCCTGTTGTCTAGTGCAGTTCCATGAGTATTGTTGGTACCGTGGTAGTTAACATCACTAAAGATTAAGCGTCTGGTCCTGGGGAATAACTGGACAAGAAGCTTATAGGAAGGACTGTTTGCAGGTACTGGGAAAAGCTCTGCAGGGTGTGGTTTTGTAGAGTGCTAGAGCAGCCAGGGAGCTAAGGTGTCCATGACATACTTTGCGGTGGATGGTCTGGAATATGTTACAGCAGAGGGTACCTGGTGACATCATTCACAGCAAGAGGAATCTCTGTCCACGTGTTTGCACATGTGCAAGCACACTCTGGGAAGGGTAAGGAGTTACTCCATAAGGGAATTCTCCAGAAAGATACTTTTCCACACATCTCTGGTGGGTTTTCCTCAGTGTATTACAGTGCTATTGTCTGGCAAAGCCTAAACTCTCATCAGCTGTCTCCACAACTCCAGGCCTGCATGCAGCCTGCGTGATCTCCTTAGCAAGGCACCCTGCTGCTTGTCAGGGCAAAACCCACTGCCAAAATTCCTTCCACCAAGTCTCATACCCTGCATCTGCCTCTTTTTTTCCCTTTTGCTCCCTGTCCCAAAATCTGACTTGCATTAACAGCTGGAAGAGTTCATCTTCTAGAGTAGGATCTGTGTCTTTCCACCAGCAGTTTAATTTACTGTGCTGGCAAGCTGAGAGCATTTGCACACAAGGGCTTAGGAAGAACAGGCATATTCTCCCACAGTCTGCCACGAATGAATTCATAGAGCAGTACATAAAGTAATGCAGTGTGACAAACCATCAGCCAACCTGCTGAAACCCAGCCTGGCATAAGACTAATCCAGCAGCAGGACTTTGCTCTAGGCCTGCTTTACCTGGCCCAGATAAGTCCCAAGTCCCTGTACATTTAACGTACAGTTACAGGTAATGCTGTGGAGTCAGTCTTGGGGACTGGCATCTGATTTGAGGACTTGGGTTGCCTGTAGCCAAGAATGAGCCTTTCCTCAGCAAAATTCAACTTGTTCCTGCATCCTCCTTATTCTGCTTTTCCTGCGCTTCTCAGGGAGGAGATATCACAAGTGTGTGCCGGGTTGTCCTGCCATCGTTCCCAGCAGGACAGTCCCTCATTGATGGTGATAGTGGAGGGCAGTCACCAACCAAGTATTTCTGCCAGCATTCTCATTGCTGGGTGGATGGCTTTCAGCCTAAGCTAGAGTACAGCATTAGCCTTGAACCTTGCAGTCCTGCAAGCAAGTGAACAATAAAGCATGTGCTTGCAGTGCTGCGATAAAATTATGTCTAGAGCAATAGCCCAAAGAGTGCATCTTGCTCAGTTTTAGTCACATTTGGATTAATGCCAGCTCTCCTCCACCCTAACATAAAGAATATGCAAAGTATATATTAACGTATAACCTTTATAGCATAAAAGTATATGGGTGTCAGTCCACAATACACAGCCACACACACGTATACACTCACAAAATCATTTGGCCTTTGATTAACACCTTTTCACATTTCCATACTTGCAAACATTGAGGTGAACAAAAATTAAGAACAAAAACCAGGCGTGAGAGTACCGTGGCATCACCTATATAGATTTGTAAACATGAATACAACAAATGTTCCCAAATGGTTTTCATGTATTTGTTATCCAGGATTGGTTCAGACAACCTGGACAAGCCTCTTGATAGCAGATGTGCCATGAAGAGCAGAACACTAGTGAAAGACCAACAAACTGCCTCTTGAAACAGCTTTGAGCTGGTAGGTCTTTGCAGTCTTCTTAAATCTATTTGCAATTAAATGATTTTTTTTTTTTTTCTAGAAGGACAACCCCTTAATTTTCATCTTTCTGAAGAGCAGGTTTGGTGGAGGGTAAGAGGCACTCTAAATTTATGCTAATTGCCATGGGGCTGGCACAGTCCTGGACACAACCGCCAGGATCATCTGAGCTGCTTTAAGCTACGACAGAGCCCCACTTCTTCCCTCCCCTCATCCCTTGCCTGCCCGTGGTGGGGTGGGGGACAGGTAGAATAGACTAAAGTTCCATTCAGGAGGGGTTTTCAGCTGTAACTTTAAGCAAACCAGCATTATCACAGCTGAGGATCAGTGCCAACACGTTTTATCTCCGGGGTCAGCTGAGTAGAATGCAGTTTACAGGATGTGGGTTGTTAGTGATTTAAAATTGGACATCCTGTTTGCTTTGCATGGATGTCAGTCTGTGGTAGCACTTAAAAGCAGAGATTTCTCAAGGGTCCCTGGCCAAACTGTCTTCTTTCCCCTGTGCCCGTGCACTTCATTGCTTTGGGTGGAACTGTGCCAGATTACTTCAGCTGAGAATCAGGCCCAGGCTTTCCAGTGAGGAAAAGAGAAGTGAAAATGGCAGTCAGTCCTACTCAACTGAAGTTAAATATAAATTGAGACTTTTTCTCTCTCACACACACAAAGATGCTGAAATCGCATACGAGAAGTTCCTTTCATACCATCTGGTAGAGAATAAAAATCACCCGCACCCATTCATTGTCTCTGTTAGGAGATCTCCTTGCTTGGGTAAGCACACCAAGCATGCACATTTACACTTCTGCCACCTGTGCTGGGACTGTGCCTGGCAAAAAAAACACTGTGGAGACTTGCAGCATGGTGGTCCTCCCGTGTCGCTGTTTTGTACATGTACCTTTACATGGTTCTTCAGTTTGGGGGGGGTCAGATGCTCTGGGTGGGTATCAGGTAACCTCTACATAGCAGAAACGTTAAAAAAGGGTGGTGACACTTGGTTGATGTTATCTGCCAATAACCAAAAGAAAGACAAAAGACATCTTCAAAAAGCCAGTGACACTGTCAGAAAAGCAAGAGGCCGTTTGGGAGAGAGTGTGGTATCCTGAATATCTGCATTTGAGAGAGTGTGGGGAGACTGTCTAGAAAACCCTTGAGCAGAATGAAAAACTCATTTGTATGCTTTAGAGGTGCAGTATCATTGGATGGTATTTTGTGCAAACAAGCTGATAGCTTATACTACCACTGACCGTTCGTACTAGTTTGTCAATGTGATCCATGACTCACACAATAAAAGATCATTAAATGGACTTGTTAAAAATCCATTGGTAAATGAGGTATTTTGCATGTTAGCTGCAGCATCATGTCTGTCTGCTGTCCCGGTCAAAGGTGCTCACCAACTGTATCGTCATTTCTGAGTGCTAACTGCTAAATGTAAGTAATACCATATATTTAGTCCTCACAGAAAGTCTTTCGAAACCCATGCCACAAAACTCGTGGCTGTTTCTTTCTTTTTGGCTCCCATCTCTCCCCTGTTTTCTTCTCTTCCCCTTTTCCCCATATTTTATTTTCTTTTTTCTGACCGCTTATGCTTTCCCATTCTAACCACGTCTTCATGTTTCACTCTGTCTTGTGCAGAGAAGTTTCTCTTTAGCCTCTGCACAGAGCTGGCAAGGGGACAGCCTAATGCAATGAGCTGTCTGGGGCAGAAAATGTCCGACTGCAAGGATCAAAGTTCTTCTTCAAAGAGACAGAAAGTCAATGTTGTGTAATGTCTGAGTTCCTGGTGACCTCCTCGGCCGTGAAATGGGAAGAAGGATGAGCTCGTGATTATGAGGCTAGTCTGGGTAGCTGGTGACCTGGTTCAAGTCCCCTCTCTGCTGCACACTTCCTCTGTGAGTCTCAACAGCCTGCTGGATTTTTGGACATCTATGCAGATGTGGGACTTTTCACAAGTGTATGACGAATTCTGAAAATCTGACAATTCTGAAAAATCATCTGCCTTCTTTAGCACCAAAATACTCTTCAACTGGTGGATGTTTTCTTCTCCCAGTGCCTGCCTCCGTTTCTGTAAAATAGTGATTTCTTGCCTTGTAGATGAGACAAAACCAGTATTGGTGGTGGAGCTGTGCAGACAGTGCTGCACTATATGGGTACCATAAGGAGAGAGAATGTTCTGCTATATTTGGCTCTAGGGCATGGAGACACTCATGCATAGCTTATTTAAAGCCCAGCCTCATGAGCCCCCTCTGAAATGAATGAATGGCCCTTGTATGTGAAAATTAGCATTATGTATATTTGTTTAAAATGAGTGGATTCTTTTTTGGTGATGAGAAAAGAATATATATTAAAATACCCAGGCACAAACACTTTTTAATATTTTTTTTGGCACCAGTGGGCTCTTTTTCAGTTGATTTTGTCAGCCACATTTCCTTTCTGAACAGAGGTTACATACAACAATTGGATGAACAATTGTAGAAAACTCTCAGGGGGGCATTCTTGAAGACAAGCCTGCATGAGATCATGTTATGAGTGTGGCTTGGCTGTGCTTTTATTCAGTAGGTGATCTCATTCATTTAAAGTACTAATCATTTTAACAGGGAATAACTGCAGCTATCCAAAAGTATAGCAAAAAAGTGATCTTGCAAGATTGCCTGTGAGTTTTGCACAGAAATATCCATTTCTGTGCTAGCTGATTGGACACAAACTGGGTACTGCTGGTTAGATAAATGAATAAAGAGAGTTTAATACAAGCAAATAAGATTATTCACTACAGTGAGAGCTTTACCAGGTTTATTGTTTTTCTCTAAATATGCATTTTATAGGCTGCTTTTAGACTGTTAGCTTTTGGGAAAGAGACCATGTAAACATCTGCATTTCTACAATTTCTGTCTCACTGGGGGTCTGGCTGGGGCCTCTGGATACTATCATGATATAAATATTAAATACAATCTAACAGATTAAATATCCTGGGACAGGTTAGCCTATGATTACCCCTGAAATGCCTACAGAGCATTTCCTCCAGTGTTCCTCAGTAATGAAGAAATCCCTGGCTGGACCAATTATTCGCAAGTTCAAGAGGCAGTACAGGCTCCTGGCTAGAAAACTTACTTGGGCACAATCAGCTGAAAACTTTGAACTGTCTCTCAGAGCAAAAAATAAAAATGTTTACAGCCAGAAATAACAAGGCTGGGAAGTTAAATTAGAAGCAGGGACCCAGAAAGGCTTTGCCTAATCCTGGTTTCAATCAGTGACTGCAGCAGTCATCAGGAGCAGGCGCTGCTGTGGGTTCGAGAATAATGACTTTATTTTAAGTAGACAGAAGTTGTTGGCTTGACCCAATTGCTGACAACCAGTCTCCCCTAAACACCCCACATGGGGCCAGATCCTGAAGTCCTCCTGTGGTTTTTATCCAAGCCCGATCTCACTGCAGGCAAAACTTGAGCAGACACAGCCTCAGTATTTGGCCTACACCTATCGCAGACTCTTTTGGTCTCTTAAAACCACCACAGAAAAATAAATCCCAGTGCCCAGGTTTCATTTTCAAGTCTCAAACTCCTCTGCACTGTTGGCCTGTTTTTCCTGCAGTGAGGTGAGAGTGGGATATAAATTACAAGTCTCTCCGCTGTTAGCTTCTTGCATCTCTTGGCCTCACGTTTCAACAAAATAATAGATTACCAGCCTTGACCTCGTGCAGCAGGGACAGCATGTTGTATATGAGCTTGACCCTGCCAGGGGTGGAGCCGCTTGGGGATATACAAGGTCCCCTTCACTGAAAGCAATGAAAATAGAAGTTACTTAGTTTCTTGGAAGAAGAGACCATCTTAGCTTCCCTTGGGCAGTCTCCCCAGTCTGGCTTTCCTGGTGCTCAGGACCAAGGCCTCCAGACAACCACCACAATGTAAATGGTTAAATATATGATTTAAAAAACCAAGAGGGAGATGAACAGCTGAAAGGGGGGAAGCAGCCTCAGAGGAGAGACACTAACAAATGCATGCACACACCTGTTAGAGTACAATGGACGGAAAACCAACCCAAGAAGAGCTGAAATTGCTGCTCTCCATCAGGAGGAGAGATTGTATGATTGGTATGATGCAGCCTGAGGGTATACCCATAGCATGGAGGAGAATCGATCTTGTGATTTGGGGCACTAGGCTGAAATTTCGGAAGGTTTGGGTTGATCGGCTTTTGTTTCCCCACTGTCTGGTTTTTTGTCCACTGTTACAGCACCTCAATCTCAATGTGCCTCAAGTTCCCCTTTGTTTAGATGCATCCATAGGGAAGCTATTTCTTACTAGAGAGACTGGCCCTCCTAGATGCCAGTAAAATGTGAATAATCTCTGTCATGTGGTGCTTAATGTCTCCAAGTAACTCAGTGGAAATGATTGATTTTTTTTTTTCTTAAATAAGGACTTCTTGGCAAACACAGAATTAATCTGAATTTTCAATTCCCACCTGATTGCTCTGTATTATTTCAATAATTTGCATCTGAGCTTCATTAGGTATCTCAGTGTGATATCTGTCGTCAACAGCAGTCAAGAAAGTCTGAGGTTTTTTACAGAAACTGGAATTTTCAGATCAAAGTTAATTTGAGCCAATTTGGTTTCTCTTTCCATTGGATTGAATTAGTTAATTTAGAGAAAGCAGTAATGTGTTGTTATGTACATGTTTATCCCAGTGAAACTTTCTTGTTGCTCTGAAAGTGACCTTCCACAGTGATAATGTATCTGCCTGTCTAGATACAAGGAAAGCCTTTGTGCACTCTTAGAAACAAATTTCAGTGTTAAAGCTGCTTTTCCTGAGTCCCCCACAGATGATGTCTGCTGCATTTTGAGCTGTACGCCTCTAAGATACTTCTATGGATTTAGGAGCCTGAGTGTAATGGCACCATGTTGGGTTGTAGCTAAAGGAGTTTAACAGGAAAATAGACAGAGCTGTTGGAACAAGTATTACGGGATCTTTTAAAGGCAGAGTTATTACTGTTGGCATTATTCCAAATGATTCCAGCATGAGTTCCTATGCATGTGCCTTTTCAAAGGACTAATAATTAAAAGCTGGTTTTGGTTTTTTCCTCTCCCCCCAACAGTTTCTCCGGGTAAGCACAAATATCGTAGGGCAAATTTATTTGCTTGCCACAACAGTAGCCAGAACAGCTTTTTTTTACTGCCACCCCTCTCTTTGTACCAATCTAACCTACGCCTAAGGCTGTGGTGGAAGTGGTTTGGCCCCGCTCAGTAGATCTGGCTTTTAGGATCCCGGGCAGCACGTGAATATACCATTACACACGGCTTCTGACGAGGTGCTCTCCTCCCACGCCCCAGAACTGGGGGCAGCTTTTGGGGCTGGTACCACCACCCCCTCCCCAGCTTTCTCAGTGCCAGACCAGGCATCCTCGGGAGGATAAGCCAGCGCTTGAGGTCTGGACTGCGCTCGCAGGCACAGGGCTCCTGCTTTGGGCAGCAGGTTAGATCAGAAGTGCTGCTGCTCCAGCAGTGCTGGGTGCCTCCAAAAAGCATCTCAGATAGGAGACATCGAGAGAGAAGCTCTGCTAGGTTTAACTTTTGCTTTGGAAATGTGACCCTGAGTAATTTCGGTCGCTGCTAGCCTCAGAGGATGATGTGTAAACTTTGCACCTCTGTACCACAAAATGAATGACATGAGTAGAGTTTAGAAATTGCATTTAAAATAGGTTGGTAAATCAAGGGAAGTGGACAAATATAATGAAGGTATGCATGCTCTGAGTACTGCACAGTGTGTTCATGTAACTCTTCTCAATGCCTTCTAAAGTATTAGCACCAAATAAAGAAGAATAATTAAGTAAGCTATTAATAACTCAGGGAGACTCCCTGTCTCAAACGTACTTTTATCTTATAAATGTAAGGTCAATCTTAAGAGCGAAGGCATTAAAAATGAATGCTACAGAGAACCCCTGTCCCTTGCCACTATTCCAGCTGTGTTTGAAAGGTAGTACTTATTTTCTTTAATAACAGAGCTTAAAAAGGAACATAATTAAATAAAAAGCTGTGGAAATACATAGAATATTGGGGTCTAACTCGAACGATTACCATCACTTTCAGTGAGGTTTCCATCATGCCAAAGGTGATTCTTGTAAAACAAACATTTGCATTATTTTAGAGAGAGAAGAAAATTCTGATTCCATTAGTAGTAGCTCTAATCATCTAGCCAATATAAAAAATCATTATTTTTGAACATCCAAGTATCCTTTTGAGGATGTCACACAAAGCAGGGAAGCAAGGAAACAAGAACTGATTTTCTCTGACCCTTATATTAAATGTTGTAGCTGGAAGGAATGTTATCAATGATTTTTCTTCAGCCTTTTAAAATAATATTTTTATTTATTCCTCTCTGTGGCTTTAACTGACCTTTAGAGTCTAGAAAGCAAAACTGACTGTATTACTGATTTGTTTTCCTTTTGCTTTGCATTCACAAGTCCCCTATTCCTCTTCCTGCTTAAATAAAACTAGATTCAACCCACCAGACTCCAGGCATCTAATTAAGGTACCTAAGTGCAGAGTATGGTTGGTCCACTTGTCTTCTACCATCAATTAACAGAGATAGGCACTTTCTGAGGGTGATTGCAAACCACTTAAGTATTCAGTGCCCTCTGGAGGTGTCCTGTCTCTCTGTCTTGACAACAGAGGGTACCTAGGGTGACATTGTGCCTAGGCCGTGTGTCTCATTTATGTACATAAAATCAGACATCATTAATCTAGACCTAAGAGGCTTTATAGTTTAATTTGCTATTCCATAGTGTATTGGTTGTTGGCAAGGAAGTATTTTCCTTTTTTTTTTTTTTAAAAAAGAGAGTGTATGAAATGTGTGTATGTGCTTATATATATAAAATATAACTGAAGGAGATTTGTATGCAGAAATAGAATTGAAAGAGCAGGTGTCCCCCTGAGCCTGTCTCAGCGTAGCAGAATGACTAGAGGGTCTGCTGAGATCCCCTTGACAGGGTACCCTACTGTCTTCTTCCTCCAATAGCATCTTTTTGCCCTAGAGCATCTTCTCACCTTCAGTCACTTTTATTTTCTTTGCAAAGGATAAAGCACTTGCCAGCTACAAAGACTAATAAGAAACATTAGTTCTCATTTCTCGTTAACTTCTCTAATACCAAAATTACCAAAAATCCCATGACAATTGTAGACTGGAGGAACATTTTTTGGGTAGTAGTAGCTTAAACTCCTACAAGAGTTCATCTGTCATCCTTCACACTATGGTCTTAAATCACTTACCTAGAAAAAGTCAATTTATTGACTAGCCTATGTTCATTTCCATGTAGAGAAAGTATGGATTAGCTAGTCAAGTCCGTCTCTCCACTCTCAGTGATATTGGCACAGTTGCTTAAGAGATGTTGCTATTAAGGCATCCCGGCCCTAGGTAGATCACATCCCCTCTGGCCCTGGCTTTGGGAGAACATGCTTGCTCTTGCCGTGAGAAAGAGGGAGAAATGATTTCTAATTGCCTTTCACCTTTGAAGAGGAAGGCTTCATCTAGACCAAGAGGCTGGGGTGCTGTGACTGCCTGGGGTCCTGTCCCTTGGATGGACACACAGGGGATCTGGCTGGGGCAACCCATGCACCCTCTGCCTGGGTTACCTCCTGCAGCACCCAAATCATGGGGCGCTGGTGCAAACTCCAGATTCACTGATAGCAGTGCAGGCTATAGTTGTGCCAAGCATCTAAACACAAAACCGACTTGGTCTACTAGAGGTAAACAAAGAGAGAGATGATGAACGATGCTAGTGTTAGCTAATTTGTTAGCATGGACAACGTAACTGGTCACTTAAACAGCAACAAGAATGTCCCCATGAACTAAGCAGCCCATTTCTCCTGGAATTTTCATAGGAGAAAAATATAGGTGTTTCTATATGGAAATGCTGGGAGAGCAGTGCAGTACTTTAATGGCAAGCACTCTCCTAGCACCTGTATTACTGGTTTTGGACTTCTTGGCTGTGAGGTGTACATCTTCTGTATAGAAAATATAAAACTTCTAGAAATAGGTCTCCTTTTCTTGGCTACCTTTTCTGAACCCTTAGAAGTGGCCTCTCCAGAGGTTGAAAACTATTGGCCTAGGTATATGGAAAAACAAGTTCCTTAAAAGTTTACTTAGACCTCTCAATATATTGTAATATATTATTATTGGGATAAGAACCAAATAGAAATCTAGATAGATTACATTAGATAGCTAAGCACTTTTTAAAAATAATAATTTGCTTTATTTGGTAATGAACAGTTAATAATTACTTCATACTGAACATAGAGCTTTCAAATGTGATTATATAGCTTAGATTTTGAAATCATATATTTAGATTTATACTTGGCAATTAGAAGCCTAAATATAGTTCAAATATGATGGCATTTATTTCCTCCGTGTCTGTGTTAGTTTGCAAGCTGAGTGCGCTGTGTATATCTTACTCCAGCTTGGATTATCATCCTCTGTTTTAACCATAGTGGGTCCAGCATTAGAATTTCAGATAACAAAGCTCTCAAGGGCTGGGCAATTTCATATTCTGAAGTGAAACGAACTGTATAGCTCAGATTCCTTTCCAGCAGTGACATGTGTACACCAGCGTGGGGTTTCTGTATACTCTCAGCGCTGACCTTGCTCTGCTCCTGCTGGAGCGTAATCTTTTCTTAGAGAAGTTTTCAGAAATCCCACCCTCATCTTATTTTACAGTGATGGGGAGGTTTTCTTTTGGCACTATTTGAACATTGTTCAAGTTCTGTAGGAATGGGTAGGAAAGCGTGGAAGCACTCTCCAAAGCAATATATTACACTCTGCCACAGTCTGGTAGGGGAACCCTGACGTGATACATATCAGGTATATGCACATCTAGACTATTTTTGCAGTGCTGCTTTCATGTCATGGCCCCAGGGACACCACCAGTGCTGACCATCCCTACCCAGCTCCCTGGGGGTCCTCCCACCCTGCCCATGGACCAGGACCCCATTTCAGCCCTCTGGATCCATCAGTCCCTGCCGAAACGATGTCGCAGCAATGCCGGTCTTCAGCTCCCCACACCCCTGCCCTGCCTGGCCGCGGGTCCCATCGATCCAGGCCCATCCATGGGCTGACATCCCAGCCCGTCCCCATCCCGAGGGAGGTGACTCATGGTCTGGATTCTTGGCTGAACCTGGCTATGGTCTCTGGGTCTGTCCCACTCCCTCACTGCAGTACTGTGGGGCTGGGCCCTTGCAATCAGGTTGGGACGATATCTGAATTAGCAGCAAGCATTTAACTTTCTGCTCTTGGTGCAGGCTCAGCACCTACGTGCGATGCACCTTCTCATGTTTGTTTTCTGTACTTCTCATTTGTTTTTATCAAAATGCTCATCGACCCAGGAAGGTTTAGTGTCTTTCATGATTCGCCAGCTTGTTAAGGCTTAAGTTGTTTGGAGTAGGCTCTCTTCTGTTTATTATTCTTTTCTTCAGATATTTAGTGCAGCTCACAATGTATTAGCCTATGGTTTTGGAAAAGTTAAACCACCAGCTAGACTAGAGTACATCTGATGGACTGGATGAGTGGGCTAAAAAAAATCCCCGGTGTATTTTTGTTACCTTCTTTGGAGTAAGATTAAAATGGAATTTGACCCATAGAGACAATTTTCCTGCATTTGCTGTAGCAATATTATCCTTTTAGTGAATCAATAATGAAAATATATGCTACTCACGCATGAGTTATCTCCATGGAGGTATTTGCCACATGAGTCTTTACATTAAGATGTCTTAGAAATGTAGTCCATATCAATAATTTATTCTTCACCATATGAGCCAGACCATCAGACCATTTTATTCCAACACACCATTGCATTATCAACATACTCCGCAGCAGTTGTCCTTGTTGACAAGTGAGACTGTTCCCTGGCCTCCTTGTTGTGTCACAGTTTATCATCATAGCATTGCCAAGAAGTATAGTTTGATCCTGGTGAAAATCAGGCCTTCGTTTCAGACAGAAATACTCAGAAGGAATACTTAATGTGTGAAGTTTCTCTATGTCAGACAAATTGAAGGTAGGCGTTAGCATGGGATAAATAAAGGCATATTTGGGATTTTAGAAACTTAAGGAGATTCCCCAATCTGCTTATTCAGCCTGGAGAGATTAACAGTTTATTCCACTGTTTATTATTGTAGCGAGTTCTTCTTGTGTATTCAGAACATCAGCTAGCAAATTTTACCCAGATCTTTTGCGTGATTCTGTTTGAATAGGAGTTAACACCTCAGCATCTTGATATAAATGACTTATTTCAGTGTCATTTCAGTGTTATCTACCTGAAATAGTGAAGAGGTGTGAGGGCGGGGAGCATACAACATGCAATAACCCATGCGTTCTTGAATGTTTTGTAAACCTTTAGCATTACAGTGCCTTGTGGTTCAGATTAATGGCTCAAGATGGTCAACCAAATAGGAATGTACTCACATTTTGCAACACTACTAGGTCTGCTTCTCAGGGACCTCTTGATATGTTCTCACTTGATACGTTTGTCGTGGTTTAACCCCAGCCAGCAACTAAACACCACGCAGCCGCTCACTCACTCCCCCCCACCCAGTGGGATGGGGAAGAAAATCGGGAAAAGAAGCAAAACCCGTGGGCTGAGATAAGAACGGTTTAATAGAACAGAAAAGAAGAAACTAATAATGATAATGATAACACTAATAAAATGACAACAGCAATAATGAAAGGATTGGAATGTACAAATGATGCGCAGTGCAATTGCTCACCACCCGCCGACCGACACCCAGCCAGTCCCCGAGCGGCGAATCCCTGCCCCCACTTCCCCGTTCCTATACTGGATGGGACGTCCCATGGTATGGAATACACCGTTGGCCAGTTTGGGTCAGGTGCCCTGGCTGTGTCCTGTGCCAACTTCTTGTGCCCCTCCAGCTTTCTCACTGGCTGGGCATGAGAAGCTGAAAAATCCTTGACTTTAGTCTAAACACTACTGAGCAACAACTGAAAACATCAGTGTTATCAACATTCTTCGCATACTGAACTCAAAACATAGCACTGTACCAGCTACTAGGAAGACAGTTAACTCTATCCCAGCTGAAACCAGGACAACGTTTCACGAGGGTTTGCATGTTAGGTAGCAGTGTTTAAAAAATTAGGTATGGTTCAATCTCCACTTCTCTCTGTGGTCCCTAGGTAGAAATCCTCCAGTCAATTTCTCAACATCAGGAGTTAGGTTCTCTGTAGTTTTCTGAGGAATGGTGTTGCACAACATACATTATGCCAACTTTAGCATAAGCCTGAGGCCATCAAAACCACCAGCACTATGCCTGCTTTAACTCTGTGGTCAGGGTGCTTCTACAGCACTATGAAGAGCAACTCCACTGGTGTTAGCAGGTATATATGCCCTTTGTTATCAATAGGTATCAAAATAAATAGGTAATACTATTGATAGGTACTGATGCATATAGATATTGAAATCAGCACTGAAACCAATAAGTATGGATGCCTAACAATGCTATTGATATGGGTAAGTGCCAATACCTATTTAGTATCTATCCATATCATTACCAATTGATAGGTGTCAAAATTGATAGGCATTGATTGTTTATTGATGGCTATCGATATCAAAAGGTATCAATATTGGTGGGCATTGATGCTTATTGATATCAAAATCAGTATCAAAACTAATAGGTATTAAACACTGATGCTTATCAGTCTAGGTAGGTCTTGATGAAAATAGGTAACAATAATGAGAGGTGTAGATGCCTATCAACAAGTATTGATATTGATAGGTACTGATAGGTGTCTATACCTATCGATAATGCTACCTATTGACAGATATCAAAATAGATGGGTATTGATACCTATCCATAGTTTACAATATCAGTAGGTATCAACGGGTATCAATGCCTACTGATGCTTATCAATGCCTGCAGGTATCAATATATATCAATGCCTGTAATTATTGATACCTATTGATGTCTATTCATATCAAAAGGTATCAATTCCTATTAAGGCCTATAGGTCTTGATACATTTCAGTGCCTATCTATATGTATTGATATCTACAATAGGTATCTAAATCAATGTCTATCTGTAGGCTCCTATCCTATTGATATGGAAAGGTACTGATGCCTCTTAATAGTTACTGATGCCTACCAATGCCTCTTGATGCCTATTGATATTAAAATTGGTACAAAAATTGAGAGGTTAATACCTATTGCTAAGTATTGATATCCATATTGATAGGTATCACTACCTATGGATATTGATAACTCTTGATAGATATCAAAATTGATAGGTATTGACACCTATCTGCATCAAAAATGGTATTAAAACCGGTATATATGTAGGTAGAGGTGCCTAGTGATACCTATTGATAATTATGTATAGCAGAAGGTATCAGTAAGTACCCAAATAGATAGACATCGATGCTTATTGATATTCAAAATATCAATATTGGTATACATTAATATGTATGCCTTCCATGTCAGTAAGCATTGATGACTATCAAAGTAGTAGTAGCATTGATATCAAAGTAAGTATTGATATCAACCTATCAATATCCATCACTATCAATAGGTATTGTGACTATTGATAGGTGTCACTATTGATATGTGTGAAATGTTGAGGTATTGAAATTGCTAGGTAAAGATGCCTATCACTATTGATAGGTATCAATGCCTACCAATACCAATAGATATCATTGTTGATAGATAATGATAAGCTTCAATAGCTTTCTGTTTTGAATCTTCTTGATTAATATTGGTATCAAAGGTATTGATCTCAATACTTATTAAAGCCTATTAAGATCCAAATCAATATCCAAAACAACAGGCATAGTTGCTCATCAATATCAATAGGTATCAAAATTAATAGGGATTGATGCCTATCAATAGGTATGGATATTGAGAGGTATCAATTTGTATCAATATCTCTTGATATCAATGCTTATCAATAGGTATCCAAACTGATAGGTATTGAGGCTTATCAATGCATACTGATCATGGAATCATAGAATCATAGAGTGGTTTGGATTGGAAGGGGCCTTAAAGATCATCTAGTTCCAACCCCCCTGCCATGGGCAGGGACACCTTCCACTAGAGCAGGTTGCTCAAAGCCCCATCCAACCTGGCCTTGATATAAAAAGGTATCTGTATTGGTAGGTATCAATGCCTATTGACAGAAAAAGGTACCAATGCTTATTGAGAGGTATCAATATTAATTATTATTAGTGACTAGTGATAGGTTTTATTATACATAGGTGTCAATATTGATAGGTATCAGTGCCTATTGATATAGGTATTGATAAGTATTGATATCTATTGATAGGTTTTGATGCCTATCAGTGTTGAAAGCTATAGACACTGATAAATATCAATGCCTCTTAATGACTATCAAAATTGAAAGGTATTGTTATATGTAACTGTAAATTCCTATTGATATCAAGAGTTATCTTTGCTTACTGATAACAATAGTTTTCATTATCAAAAGGTATCAATGCCTATTGTTAGGTATCAATATCTATAGCTGTCAGTTTGTATCAATATTGATAGATATATTGATGCCTGTCAATATTGGTTGGTGTCAATGCCTGTCAATATTGATAGATAACAAGCCCTGTTGATGCCTATCAATATCAATAGATACCCATATATATTGACATTGCTCAGTATTGATATCGAAAGACTTTGATGTCTAAAATAGGTTTTGAAATAGGTTTTGATAGGGATCAGTGCCTATCGATTGTAGGGCATCAATCAGTATAGATACCTCTCAATAGGTCTATTAGGCCTATTGATGCTTAATATTATCAATAGGCATTGATGCCTACTCCTGTCAATAGGCATCGATACCTATCAATAGATATTCATATCTGTAGGTAGTACTAAGTATCAGGTCAATGGGTATTGATGCTATTGATATTGATATGCAGATCAAAAAGGATCAATGCCTATTAATATCTGTATCTGTATCGATAGATATCAACATCTATAGATACTGATCGATACTGATATCTATTGTGAGCTATTAATATATAGATATAAAAATATATACATATTTTATGTACCTATATCTTTCTATCTGTAAATATCTACATACGCTGATATCAATATAGATATCAATACTGATATATAGAGAGAGATCAATGTATATTTATATTGACATACAGATGTATATAGATATATGTAAGACGGAGCAGACAGTAATTCCTGTCAAGTCTTTTAGTTAGAGTTGACATTGGGGAAAGAAGGCAGCAATTCTTCTTTGCAATAACCAACATATGAGTTGCATAAAAAAGCTGTGTGTGGCCTCCAAGAAAGTATAAAAGATATTACTTTGTATCAGCTTTTGTGGCATTGAATTCCTGATGGTATATCTTGTCCTTCATGTCTGTGGGAAAAATCATAAGCATTTATGTTTCTGAGAGCTATGTTGGACTGTGGGAAGGAAACACAAAATCAAGGACAAAAGACCAAACTTTTCTTTCTCCTTCCTCAAAAGTATAATACAATGGGGACTCCGTTGTCAAGTGATAAATCACTCTACATGGATATATGTGAACTCAATCAAGATCTTTCATGGTCTCTAGGTTATGGAAAATATTTTATTTTTGTAGTGTCAGGACAGCACAAGTATGTTGGCCAAATGCTCAAAACTGGGTGATTTCTAATTTTACAGAAGAAATGAATGTCTAAAGAGTACAGAATGGCTTGCACCCTGAAATCTCACAGAAATCAAATAGAATTGCAAGCACATGACACTCACAAATATGAACTTAAAAAATAGACCTGAGGGACTTGCTGTTTTGACCTGGGTCTGGGTAGGGGCGGGGAAAAGCGATCTAGATAATTGTGTACATATAAAAGGCCAAATCCTTAGGCCATAAACCACGCACACACCCAATGATGTCAATGTGTTTGGCTTACAGGGGAAATAAAGCAACATTTTATTACATGCTAAGTGAGAATCTTTGCTTGCCCAGAATGAGGGAAAAGTGCAAACAGGTGCTGGCTCAGCAGGAATGGAAAGTCAAGAATAATAGCGGCTTTTTCTTAGGCTCATACGCATCCTGAAAGACTAAATTTCTGTCAGTACCTTAATAAAGAATTATCTACTACTCAATCCACCTATGTCTGGGTTTGAGGCTATCTGCAGAAGCTTTTGACTGTGCGGCTGCTTAACATCATTTCTCCATCTCTGCTTTTCGCTTGTGCACAAGCTGTTGTGAAAGCAACCCCCCTCAGTCAAGGAAGCTGGGGCCCCGCTCTCCTCCGGCTCGCGGGGGAAGAAAGGAGTCATTATTGACACATGCAAGCGATTTGAGAAGAGGCTGTCTACCCCGATAGAAAAAGACTTAGTTGTCTGGTGAATCAGGAAATGTCAGACTTTCTGAAAGGTTAATGTGAAGCTTTAGAAACACATTAAATCTAATCTTGCAGCGTGAATGCTGATGACTTTATGTCAAGATCCTAGAAATAAGGAAGGGCAAGAAAGAATACTTTAGGTGAAAGTAAGTTTTGACCGGGGAGCCAGGAGAGTGCTTTATTGCAACGTATTGTTGAATTCTCCTTCCATATAGAGCTGGCTATCTGCCTGGTACCATATGCTGAAATAGGACAGACCACGAGACCATTTGAACTGAAAGCAACGCTCAGATTTTTTTATACTTGCTGAAGTTTGATTAAATGAATGACCTGGTCAACTCTGGAAGTGAACAAAATTAATTTATTTTCAGAGTTATCTACTCTAAATGGGCTGCGTAAAACTCCGGTCATTGCAGGGACTGGCAGGGGATTGTATATAATGTTGTTAACATAACCTTTCCACTTCAGTCAGAATCATCCGTGCCTCTTCTGGTTTAGCTGAAGAATCATTAAATACGGAATTCATAAATAAACACACTTTACATGCAACCTTTCCCCCTGCCATTTTACGATCTTATAGGCATTAACAGATGCAGAAGCATAGGACATATGGGAACAAGCAATAGAAGTTTCGTTAGCCGGGTTTAGTTGCATAATTGACACAGTTTTGTGCCATTAGCTTTTTAAGCAATATCTTCTGCTGTTTCTTCAGGTTTGAATTTTATTTTTAGGTCATTAGTCTTTTGTTTGTGACTTACTTTCATTGCCTCGCTGCTTTGGGGAGATTTGCCTTTGTTAGTCGTTAGCAGGTTTTTACAATGTGGGCACAACTGGTTAATCCTATAATAGAAACCTGCTGTGTGGAGAGTGCTATTTTTACTGTACGTACTGTATCTCGTAGCACAAGGCAGTTTTAGAAGGGGGTACAGCTGCCCTTAAATCTATACATCTCAAGGTGGGCCGTGAATAGCTGCTCCCTGTGTAAGGACGTGTCCTGTGGTTCTATTATCCCAGCTCAGGCTCTGAGTAACACCGATCTTTAGCAAATCAATATCCTTACCTCTCCTTTTTGATTCTTTTTTCTTCCCTCCCTCGATTCATTGCTCCTGAAAAGAAACAACCTGTATCTCCGCTGACCTGTGGCTGTGCGTTAGGCTGGGCCAAACCGAGATGCTGGCAGGAGCATCCGAGGGGAGAGGTAAGGTGTGGGGCAGGGGCCCATCCTGCTGCCAAGCTGGTGTCTGGCAACCTTCAGGTTAAAAGTAGCCACTGTGAGTTTGGGGGTTTTACCGTTGTCAGAGCAGAGCAAGCATCCAAGCACCCTGGATGAGTCTGCCTGTTATCGCGGAGCCCCACGCTGCACAGCTTGTCCGGCGGGATGTCTGTGCCACAGCCTCCCTCCTCACAGCCCGTAGACGTGTCCTGATTCTCGCTCGTCTCCTTTCGGTAGCTCCTGGTGTAAGGGTTACGTCGGAAACATGCTGTGCATGAAATACGGGGGTGGAGGGGAGGAACGCGAGCTCATCGGGTTGCTCGTTTGGTGTAAAATCCATCCATGGAGCTCTGCCAAATGCAAGGGGTTCTACCTCGCATTTTCAGAGCCACTCGGATCTTAGACCCACCTAGGTGCTGGGGTATTGCTCCTACTGTTCTTCTCCCAACACAATATAATTGCAATCAGATTAAACCAAACACGAGAAAATGTGCTTATGGACTAGATTTATAAATGTCTGGTCTGTTCCCACGTCAGTTTGACGAATGCTAGGCTTTAGTCCATATGTTACTTTTAAGCTTAAAGAGGCAAAACCACACAACAGTGGTCTTAAGCAAGAGCTACATTTGTTAATATATCCTGAAAAATGCACATTTTTTACAGACTGGACATTTATATCAAAGTAAAATCTCTCAGCAGCAAACATCCAAGTATCGCTCACCTAAAAAAAAACTTGGCACGTCTGTGCGTTTATCAAGTCATAAAAAAATCCTTAAGGGGGCTGTCAAAGTTTCCATGAATCATCCCAACCTGCATGCACCTCAACCTGCACCCTCTGGGAGAAGGCTAAGGCGACTACTGCTGATTTATGGAGGCAGACAGCTTGGAGACTCTGCCAGGGAGTAAGTAAATCGTGGTGGCTGTGTGATAAAAGGGATAAAGCACAGTCATTTTCAACTGCTCATTCATGCACCCCTTCTAGGAGAGATCTGCAGAAACAAGGAGGTTTATATTCATTCCTACTGACCTACACTTCCATTAGAAAATGTTCCGAGGTTCCCAAGTATACAAAGATTGAAAACCCATTCAGGTTTGGCTGGTCCATGTGGGGAGTCTCGGGTATTGGCAGAGGGCTGGCCAGCGCAACACAAGAGCTTGCCTCTCGCAGAGGCGGCTGGAGACGGGCGAGATGCTCTCAAGCGGACCTTCACCACGGTATTTAGGCAGCCGGGCTGACCTCCGGGTCAGAAGGGGTCTTGTCGCCACTTGCTTCCATAGATGAGAGTCTGGTGGTACGGGGAGGGACAGAAAGGGTGGGAGGCCTGAGGTGTTGCTCGCTTCTCAGTTTTGCAATGTCTGTAAGAACACAAGAGGTACTGGGAGAGCTGAAGCTTTAGAAGAGAAGCACAAGAGCTGTACTGAAAAGCAAAAAAGCCCAGACAAATGGTCTGTAAGAAAACAAGGCTACTATTCACTGACACGTATCAAAAATACTAGAGCTATGCTTTAGCTGTGAAGTTCACATTCCCAAACTTCCTAAAACTCAAAAGCTGGTCAGGATAACGTACGTATCTTGATTTCAAGAAAAACACACATATCTGTGCCTCAATACAATGCATTTAATATAAAATTCAAGACATAATTAATAATTAATATGAAATTAATACAAAATTACCATCTAGCAGTAGCCACTGGAGCCTCTAGAAATTCTATGTTTCAAGTCTTACTGACTCAATACTTTGTAGTTTTGTGGTATATGTCAATATATTTCGTACAACATTCTGTGTATTAACAAAATTATTTCTTCTTTTGAGTCAGGGTCATGGGATCACATTCAAAATCTGTCTTCAGAAGAGACTCTAATCAAATTCAGAGATGTAATTGAATCCAATGCATTGTATGTCCACTAGCTAATGCCCCCCCCCCCAAGTATACATATGTGTAAGTACACTTATGTATGTATGTCCCGTATGTCTCTCTAGATATATGCGTGTGCATGTGTCTTTGCTTCTGTATGGCAATTACTGTATATGTAGCAAACATTCTTTGGTATTTATAAGTCAGAGTACTATACGACATCTATGATCTTAAAAGCTGGATTCAGTAGATAAAGTCATGAAAATCTTACAATAATGACAGCTTTCCAAAGATATAGCAGATGTCTGAGACACTAGAAAAGTAGATGATGGTGAACATTAAAATTCTCAGTTATACTGAGGACTCCCTATGCCTAATTTAAAACCCATTATTTTACCATAAAATCATATTTTTGGCAAGGGGTCTTTTAAAACCTGATTCTTTAAAAACAATAATTATGCAATAAAAACTGAGGAGGTTTTCAACACCAGAATTATGTCTGCATTTTTTATATTGATGTATGTGGGGGTTTTCCCAGAAAGAAATGTGTTTGCCAGCTGAGTTGTCTCAAATCTCTCCATGTGTAATCTGTGGCCATGGAATATTTTTTCAAGCACTTGGAGGATAATGAATGCAATTATTTAAAAATATAAAAGAAGTCAGTTAGCAAGCGGACCTGGGTCTGTTCCTGTGCTCTGAGCTAAGCCACTCTCCCTGTGCTTTTTTCTCCATTCATTGCATATCCTGTTTCTGAACTGTCCTATCACTTAGTCATTATTTACATGTTAAGGCCTGTTTAGACAGTATCCCTACAGTTATTAACTGCTGTAAAGGAAAATGAGGTGGCAATATTTCACACTAGCTCAAGTAGGCTTTTTGATGTCATCGACGGATTTTTGGTTTAGCCTCCCGTAACATTTCAACAAAGCTTTTTATCTTTTGTTTTTTCGGGGAAATGCTAAGGTGGAGTGTGAGCACATTCTCCCTCCCCCTGTTTTTTCTGTTATTACTTTCCAGTATCTCCTGCCTGTACAATATTCCTTGAAAGCAAACACTTTATGCAAAGCAGCTGTCTAAGGAAGTTACTTTTACTTTTCATTGCAGGGTGGCCTATTGAAAATGATTAACTTGACTGTGATGGAAAGAGAAAAATAATCTGGAAACATCTGGCAAATTGCAAAGCAATGCCTAACATTTTCTTCCCTGTAGGATTTAGCTCAGAAACATTATACTTAATGGGTGCCCATTTACTTAAAGCACTAAAGGTTTTGATGCAGGGTTTTGGGGGGTTTTGGTTTGGGTTTTTTTCCCCCTTGAGTTGTAGCTCTGTAATATTTTATCTTATACTTCTGAATCCATAGGAAAAAATGTGTGAGTATGAGGTGGGCACGGTGCTGTATTGAAAAGGTGTTTACTGTTCCAGGCTGGCATGTGTTTTGCATGCACATGTTTGAGGCTTGAAATACGTGGAAATTCATTTCCTGTGTTCCACGTGGCTAAAATGACAGCTGAAAAGTAATTTAGGGACACGAACAAATAGAAGTTGTCAAATGAATTTTAAGAAGTTAAAGGAACTTGAATACAGGTTTTAGAGGATTTCGTTCAGTTCATTGGGTAAGAAATGAAAACACTTTTGTGAAATTTTGTGTGTGAAAAGTCATTCTTACTTTATCGTTTTTTAAAATAAGAGGGAGAAGCATTGTGTCCCTTTTATATGTGGATTTTTTATTCAGACATTTTGTCATGTAAACTGTGGAGAGAATGTACTCTACGAAAAATACATATTTCATATTCACTATTCATTTCACCTATCATTTCTCAAGTGGTATTATCGTGTGGAAACAGAACAGAGAAAATGGGAGCAATGTATTAAGAAAAACAACTGCAAACAAGCTTCTCTTGTAGTTAAGTTTCAGCTTTGTCTCCTTTCTGGAGACTTTTTAAAAATTCTATACAAGACGATACAAAAAGTTTTTAAAAAGCAAATTTAAAGTCTTTCATGATTGCATGAAAGACACATTATTTGCTCAGTGGTCAAAAATTCAACCCCCCAAATTTAACTTGACCTGACAGGAAACATTTTCTTTCCTGGTTATCTAACTTACAACTTTTAGCCTTAAAAAAAAGACCTCATATTCAAAATGTTAAATATTTCAAAATGACAATTCACTATGATCTGAATATGTTATAACAAAATAGTTCACATTTACTAAATTTAATTTCATGATACAATATCTGTTCTAATTTAGTAAGCAGTAAAATAAGCCTATACACTGGATTTCTTTGGCAAATATCACATTTGTGAAAAGAAAGGTTTCAGCTAAAACTCCATTAACAGTCCTTGAAAAAGAAGAAACGTGTAGCTTTCTGGATTGCTATGATCTACACAGATCCTACGGGCAACATGTTTTTAACTCATGCTCCTTCTCCTCCACCAACATGTTAAAGGCAGCATCCAGAGACAAGTCCACGGATTTGTGGCTCTTGTGATATGCACAAACCCCTCTTGTACTGGTGGAGCTGCAGTGTTAAAATTGCCTGATGTTTTTATAGTTTAGACACGCAGCTTTACTAGAACCTCCTACAGATGTACCTTTGTATATCTAGCTATCGCAGGGGATTCATTTGTGTTCTTCTGAATGCCTTGGGGGACTAAAAGGTACATGACAGCTTCTTCAACAACAGGTACCGAAACTCCAATTTGCAGTGCTCTGAGCTGTTTGCCAGGACTGGAAGCCCGTTTTAACTTTTCCCCCTCCATTGTCAGGCATGCATGGATTATTAGCAAGATTACAGGGATATGACCTACAGTCACACTCTTTGGTTGCTGACACGCAGTAGGGTACATAAGTAAGAATATCAGCAGCACAAAATATTGGTGAATTTGTGTCAACTCCTGATACGGCATCAGGCTGAACTGAGGGCTGAACTGACGATGCAGAGTCACTTCCATTGTGTAGCCTGAAGTGGCTGAACGACTCTCCCTCACCCTCTAGCCCAACAAAAAAGTTGATTTCAAACAACCTTTTTTGCTTTCTGACCTTACTTTTCATCTTGATTGAAGTAACAAGTAAGCCTTTCCAGATTAAGGATCCTAATTGCAGCATTCCTTCCCTAAGGTTATCTATAAGACTGATTTTATGGTTTTGTTGAGTGAGAGGTCTTTCTGTCCACATCTGTGACTTCTCCGTCTTTAACCCCTTCTTAGTGGCCTTTTTCTTAGTTTTGCTTAGGATTTTTGTTTGCTAATACCCTCACTTTATTAGTTTATTTGTCCATTCTTTGCTCTGTTGTATAAAGAATCCAAACATTTTTCATGGCAGATGCTTTTTTGGAGTATTTACATATATATCGGCAAGTTGAAGAAATACATGCTATCCTCTGCTCTCGTGCTCTCTGAATTGTACCTGTCCTTCAAACTGTAAACTCCTGATCACCTTCTTAGAGATACAAATGTGACCTTCCCTATATTTGTCAAATTGTGTCCATCATTAAATTAAGTGGTTATAGGTAACTAGGCAAAGAAATCATGGAATCTGTGAGTCATGGAATATGTGAATTACATTTGAGAAAGGCTATATGAAGAATTTCTGACAGGATATATTAGACAACAGTCCATTTCAAAGTATTCAGGTCAAATGACTGGTGACTGCTAGGGATGTAGTTGGAAGGGAAGCATTTTAAGCCACAGTCTCTCTGCTATTTAAGTGCTGACATCTAGCTTGGTGCTGCAGAGAAAGTCCTAGCCTCAAGCAACAGATATCCTTGGATTAGGCCAACAGGGTCCTCACACTTCATATCAGATTACTAAGGCGCTCTCAAAGTATAGCTCACACATGATTTTTATGTATAGCCAGCTGTTTATATGTTTATCTAGCGTAAGAAAATGGGAGACAACAGCCAGCAGTGGCCATTGGAATACGGGTATGGTAAAAATCTGTGTGAAGTAGTGAAACTCTGGCCTGGCTGAGTTTTGTTCACCATTTAGGAAGGGGGAAAATTTAGTCCAATGCCTGTACCAGTATTGCACTAGGGGTAGAGGTCGTGTTGTGCAGCCTCACTGTAACAGAATCACACTAACTATAGTAGCATTTTGTAGATTTCCTAGAGGCATAACCCAACCCAAGGGGCAAACCTTTGCCTTCCCGCTCTTGGGATGTAACTAGAGATTTCGGCTTTTCTTGCATGAACTGGATATGTAGTGCTGAGTATGCTCAGTTTTCCTCTAGAAATATATAAACCAACATAAAAGAAATTTTGGTTGGGTGGATCACAGCAGTTTTAAGAATAAAATGAAATCTTCACAGCATTAACTTGATAGTCTTTTTAAACCCTCTGCTTGTTTGTAATCTTTACTGGTGTGCAAAGAGTAAGTAACATTTCTTCCCCAATGTTTTCCCTGTCTCAAATGGCACTGCAATTTAGACAATAACATGCATAGCACATGATTAATGAAGCTGTGCGCTGAGGACAGGACATCTGTGGGATCACAAAGAGCTGCTTTGTGTGCGTGTTACTGCATGTTCAAGAAACTCCACAAATTGATAATTTGTTAAATTAATTGACTTTCTCTGTGTAATGTTAATGTAACCTTCAGTTTGAAAAGTGCACAGATTTTTAGCAAAGAAAAAAGGCAAGTAGTCAAATCCCCAGAGGGTGACTTAGGTCTGCGGCTCACCACTTTGTCCTTTACTAAGGATATTAATATTACTCAGGAGTTCTTAAAATGTAACTCATCTTAAAAAAAAAAACAAAAAGTAAGCGTCCTTTCAATTTTTTAGGCCATTGACAACTGAACATAATACAGAAAAATGTGCAACATAAGTGTCACAACAATAATGATATCTGTTCTGTAAGGAAATACACATAAATTGGGAATGGTCCAGACAAGAATGTTTTCTCTTCTCTGATCCAGCTCATTGAGAGGCACAGAAAAAAAATAGAATCATTGCTAATTCAGTGATTCCTATAGAAAATTCAAATCTGGATCTTTATCTTTGCTAGTATCTCTGAGCCATTGAACTAGGAGTAGAAAAGTCATTACAGGCTTGAGCATAACTGGCTGGGTTTTCTAAAACAATGGCAAAGAACTTTTTACACACGAGATATGGCAAGTGAGGTAAGGCTGACAAGGGGTACTACCCTTTCCACAGCAGAGGGAAGGGCGTTGCTTTGCAGGCTGAGAAGTGAAAGAGATGTATCTCTCTAATGGAGGAAAAGAGGGAAACTATTCCAAAGTAAGTCAGAAGGGAAAGTAGTGCAAGATGACTTAGTTCCCTCTTCCAAAACTCTGCAGGGTCAGAGCTCTTATCCTGTTGGCACGGCATCTAAATGGGAGCTTTAAGTTAGTGCATAGACACTGGCCTAAAGCCACATGAAATAGGAAAATATGTTCTTGTACTTGAATCAGAGGGTGAAATTCTGGCATTCAGCCGTTCTATTGATTGCTCATCTTTGATACCTGAGACTCCGCTGACATATCTATCTACTCTAATTCAAACAGGATTGCATTTTTAATAAAGTCATGGTAAGCAGAAAGTGGCAGAGTGGTGCCCGAGCTTTCAGACTTTCTTTGCTTGAGGCTTGCAGATGGAGTCAGAAATACAGCAGTAGGACTCATAATAGAGTCGTTTGGCTCTAAGCACCTCAGAGCACTTCTGTTGTTGCAGGCTGATGGCTAGCTAACTGTTTTTCTTGCATTTGGTCAGGGAGATACATAACTGCACTTCAGTGTTTTAGTTATCATAGCTAATTAATGTAACAGTAGAATTTAGGAGAACAGGGATTAGTATCAGTTGCTTTTAAAGGATGATCCATGCTAGTCACTCACTGGGGGAAGAATCAATGAAAAGCAATTTTCCTCGCAGTAGATGCAGTCCTCTTCTTGCATGCACTCAAAAACATGAGTAAGTTTGGAAGGTAAATATTCCAAAGATTAACCCCCGCTCTAATCCATCAGTGCCACGGGCACATCATGAGCTCTGTCTGTGATACCAGTCACTGCCTGTACGAGTGCAGTGGTATGGGGATAGTCCTGTTTAAAACAGACTATCCCCATATGCTGCTATGTTGGAGGCCCTGTAAATGGCACATACAAATAGATACACAGCAAGTCTGAAAATTCCCAGTGGGTAGAATCTATTAATTGTCTATTGGCCTATTAAAAATAATAAAATAAAAAGTGTAGCAGCTTCTGTTCTACAGCCCTGGATGGGCTCCATCTGGGAGCGATTTCTTTAACGGGTGACCAAGTCTGAGTTTTAATGGATGTCATCAACACACTTGATCTTTTCGAAGATGGTAGATGCATGAAAATGTTAGGAGTCTTGGGGAATTGATAAAAAGCATTCAAGGCATTTTAGCAAGGCATAACTTCAGGGCATGTAATTAGTATCATGCCTGACCTTGACACTTCATCTCAGCAACCATTGCAGGCCCACAGATCAAGATCCTGTACACAGCCATACGAAGCCATCAGAAAATACATCTGGTTTCCATACGGATCTTAATATTTAGTAAGATCTTACACTGTGTACTGAAACATATGTATGATATAATAAAATCTGGAAACTGCTACAGCGGAAGAATCATGAGGTAAAACCGATACACTGTACTTTGAAAAAAAAAAAGTATGTTACCTAATGAAAATGTGCACTTCGCATAAAAAGCAGCAGAACATACTGAAATATTTATATAGCCACCACATATTTGGTGTATTGTATTCTGCAAGCCACCGTGTACCCGATTATGAAATGTCTTTGTCAAAATAGTTCAATATACAAGTAATACGATGCAATATAGCTGGCTTGCTTCACTGTGTAATGAAGCTTGTATATGGTGGAGTGGTAACACTTAGCAGTCTATTGTCATTCCAAATCGGTCTTCCTCTTTGCCTCTTGTGCTGAGATACATTGCAGGTTACTTGACGACTTTTCAGAGTATTGCTGTTTTTCATCTCAGCCTGTTGGTAATACTTTAAGAATTAAAAATTACCATAAATAAGAACAAGTTGGAGGCAATTATTTGTTCCTGTTGCACAAACAGCTTGCCAAGACATTTCTTTCACCTCTGAGTGAGTTTCATAGATTTAAGATGCCAAAGATGAAGATGGGGCTTTTTACTTCATTCTATAAACAGAGACAAGCAGATAAAACTAAACAAATAATAATACCGGAAGATCAGCAGTTTTAGAAATAGCTGGGGTAATTAGGCAACTAAACTAAGTTACAAAGAGGACTGGTGGTTAGACTGTGTCCAAATTAGATCCTACTAAATTGCCTCCTGATGAATAGCTAGGGTCAATAACCACTTCTGAACATCTTGGTCAAACATCTTGTGGGCAAATCAGAAAACACCAGGACAAAACTGTAATTGTCTGTGACTCAACTAACGTAATGAGAAACGACTGAAGTGAGTACATTTTACTGATGTTGAAACAGTGTCCCCAGTTGTTTTGGAAAGAGAGTAAACCCATTTTTCAAAGTGATTTAATAACAACTTCTGCATTAGCAATGTAATGACAGCAATTGCAGGGGGAAAAAAAGGAACTTCCCTGAAAAATAAACACTCATTGAAAATCTATCATGGCATCAACTCATGGAGACTTAGTTCATTGCCAAAGAAATAATTCAAATGGAATGTGTATGTTCAGGTAATGTACAATAGAATTCTAGGGTTCCTGCATCATTTTTATATCTTTCTCCCATAAAAATGACTTAATTTTATAATGATTTTTAGCTATGCAAGAGTTCTCTCTTTTCTCACTTAAACAAGGACTTCATATTATGGTGTTTTTACATACAAAAGACCCACTTCTCTTTTCATTCAGTGAGATAACTAAGCATTTTTTGCATAAATTAGAAAGAGGGTTATTGTCATTTAGCCATAATGTGGTGGCTAAGAGCTATTTAAACATTTTATCTTGGTTTGATATGCTTTCATTGTTAACTAATACAATGGGGTTTTTTAGTGAACTGAATGAAAGAGAAAAGGGAAATCTTCATTGCTTGTCAGGAAACTTGAACAGCAAGCATTACTGTCAGAAGAAAAAGCACTTTTGGCAAAATTTGTTCATGTATGGTGGGAAAAGTAGCTTTCAGAGACAGGCACAGGATGAACCTTGTTTCTCAGAGCTTTTTCTTGGAGATCAGCACATGTGTTTGGGCAACTGGGGAAGGTGCAGAATACCTGGGATGGGCTGAAATGAGAATGACATACCATGGACGGCATGAGTAAGCTGAGTGATACAGCTCATTTTGGTGGAAGCTGGTAAAGCTCACGATGTAATGAGTGCATTTAAATATGTCATATTCTGCAGAATACAATATAGAGAGTTCAGGGAAATGTTATTAATATTTCAGTGTGCATCTTTTTATATGAAATATACATCTTGTGTATGCAAAGTACATTTTCAGGAGCTCGCTGAATTCTGAAGCTAAGATATAAGTGTCTCAGCATTAAGCCTGAATATTTCATTACATCATAAATATCATATGTTTCAGTATATAATGGAAGACAGATAACTAAATATTTGATTTTATGCCAGCCATAACGACCCCTCATATGAAGAACTGTTTTCATCACCATGACCCAATTACAAGTGCAGTGAAAAATTTGAAAATAATTTTGGGATCCAGTAAAATGTGGCTATATTAGTGCTGGATGCTGTAGCAATGTGGCAATGGCTCTGTTGCAGTCTATGTCCAGCCTTTATTACTATAAAAAAAGCCTTGCTGCTTCCAAAGTAACAGACAGTGTTCTCTGAAAGCTTTCCAGGTAGAGGTTTACTTAGTACGTCGAGGTCCCCTTCCACCCCAGCTTACTGAACTGGCTGTTCTGCGCACTGCTAGCTCTCCATTTCATTCATTCCCTCTCTTTAAATGGAAAATGCCCTGTTTTCCCCTCGCAATCAATTACATAAGTTACTAAATATCTTGAGACCACTTGGTATTCATAGGCGAGTGCTCGTTCCTGCTCAAAACACATCTAGCTTTGTATTTATGGCACTCCAGCAAATGCAGCCTTTATAATAAAAGTAGCTTCCAACTGCAAAGTTTGTATGGCTACTCGTATTTTGTTCAGGTGTAGAGGTATTTAGGGTGTTAGTCCAGCTACAGTAGAAATAAAGACAATGGTTTGGTTTATTTACCCTGCCTGTCTACAGTGATTTCACCAGTGCTGTATTATTTGACTCTATCCCCTCCTTATTCTTTGGTTACCTTGTGAGGTTAGACCTGTGAAACTATTTCACACATTTTTGTCTGTGGCATAGCCTGTTTGGCATCTGCTGAAAGTCTCAGAACAACGCAGGGGAAATGAGAGACAAAAGATTTCTACCTAAATCTCTGGGGAACAGCTAACGATGCTCTGATGATGCAAAAACTTAAAGCCACAACTATTTTGTGACGTGTCTTCAGAGATCGTATTGCAGAGAAAAAACAGGGCAAAACCAATGCAAATCATAAGAAGATTGAACCAGAAGGATATCAGACATGATCAGTGGAGTAAAATAACAGCTTGCCTGCTGTTAGGTCCTCTTCATTGTATACAATTTTAAGGGAGGACTGACAGAAAACAATCTTTCTTCAGGAATTTGGGCTGAGGGGACATTGTTCTGCCTTATGTCCTTATGCAAGTGCAGGCAAGCTGAGCTTCAGTATTTGTCGTATCTATGCCTGTCTCTCTGGTTCCCTTTCTCCTTTTCTCCTCCTTCCCTTTTTTTTCATCCCTTCTTCCCTTCTCCTTGATCACACACATCCTCCCCCAATTGGTGTGTACATTTGTGACCACTGTCTTGTTAAACCTGTCCCCTTACAGCTCCAAAGTGAGGAAGAACACTTTAAGCCCTAACACCCTGGTTTGGCAGGGCACTATAGCAGCCCTAACCCTTGAGAGAAGGAACTTCTTACAGTACAGGAGCGGATCGCTCGTTTTGCAGACCAACGCATGCTTCAGCCCAGCCCTTGCTGAAGCAGGTCCCATGGGAAAATCCTATCCTGCAGTGGGAAACTGCTGCGCTGGAGTTTCAGGTCTCAGTTGGTTCAGGAAGCGCTTGCAAGTTCTTTGTGAAATCTGCTGTTAGGAGAAAACGTCAAACTGTTAGATCACGCCAAATGGGTACAGCTAAAAGCAAAGAGCAGCAAAACCACCAAATTGCAGCACATATGCTTCGTGCAAGTTCAGAGGATGCCTGGATAGGACTAATTCTCTCGGCTCGACAGCACAAGGTTATTACAAACCCAGGCTCATACATTAGGCTGTATTAATTGTCCTTCAAGCTAGAAGTGGTGTGTGAAAAGAGCTTCTGTGGGTCGGGATTTCCTCTTGTGTGTTAGTTTCCACATCTGTGAGGGCCAGAGATGAGAGTGTGTTTGAATTTGAGAGGAGTTTTAAGCATCCTTCCTGAATGAGAGCAGCTTTCAGGCATAGGCAGGGACATTAATGTGCCTGCATACCTACGTGTCGTGAGTCTCATCTGATGAGGGTTTATGGAGTGCGGTTGAGCTTCCTCTACATCTGTGCAAAGCTGAATTATGTGCAGTATGTTTTAGAGGCATTAAGTTCAATCCTTGCTCAGGAAAGTTAGTTAGTTTAGTAAAAGTTTTGCTGGAGAAGATACTGGAGAAGTGCCTAAGTCCATCTGCCCAGAAGTTACAGCCCAGGTGGTATCATGTTCTGTGCACACTTCAGTGAGAACATCTCTCATCTGTGCTGCCCTGCTGTCCTTCATGAAGCTATTTACCTGGGGAAAATTAGAGATGGGCTTAGGTAGAGGCAGGTATTTTTGTCTAGTGATATTTTAGAGCTGGGAAGCGTGAGCCAGTAAATACAACATGACATGAAACACAGGAAAACAATAGCAAAAGCAACTGTGCAAAAAATAATTCAACATCGGTCCAGAAAGGGAAAAGAGGCTACAGCAAATCCAGGCCTGCCTTAAAGGGATAGAAAAATATTTCAAGAAGGTGCAAGCACTTGCCTTCTCTTCCACTGTGCATGGGAATGAAAGGAAGGCAAGAGTCTTCACATCAGCCCCCAGAAATCCCACATTTAAAGGGAGAAAATACTCAGCATTGACTGTACCTTATGCCTTTCTTAGGCAAGAAACAAACAAAGAAACGGGGGGAAGCTGCAGCCACATAACTTTTTAAAATAAATTGTACTCTGATCACAAGGGTTTGAAAGCACAGCCATGTCCCTTGACATTTTGGATGTGGTTGTTTCAGTAGGATTAGCAGAATGTAATTTTGTGTTAAGTGGTCTTGCTTGAATTGGACTTGCTGTTACTTTGGTCTTTCAGTACCAGCTACATATGCTGATTACAAAACTCACTGTAGCTCCCAGCAATGTGTTGTAGACAATTAAAATACTAAGCAGAAATTTGTGGGTTTGTAATTTTCCTGTGGAAGCTGCTGTTAAAGGAAATGTAGCCAGACAGAAGTTCAACATCATGGCAGGCTGGAGTATTTAACCTTTATCCATGAACAGATCCGTGGGCTCTCTAGCCTGGATTGGCACTTCACTCCTCCGCAGGAAGAGAGAAACACGGACCCTTCTCCCTGGGACATGGGTCAACACTGTCACAAAGAAGGATGAGCACGAGCTTCTCTCTCATCCACATTTGGGAAGCTGACTATGGCCTGAAATGATGAGGTCAGGTTAAAAAAACCAACAAGACAGAGCTAGCAGAGGCTGAGCACAATTTCCCAAAGCACTATATATTTATTTGTGTCTCAGTACGAATACACAAGGCTAACTTTAGTTCCTGTTTTTGAAAATGTTGGCCCTAATCTACATAGACCATTCCCTGCCCTGCCCCCTCCACTCTCTCCCGTTTTTTAACAGATGGAAATATCATTTTCCAGAGCTAGTTTTTTCCAGGTGGAATGCCTCCAAACTATAAAAGTGAATTTCTCACAATCATCTACGGACAGAATTAAAACCAGAACTTTAAATGAATTGGAATTTACTGTCAGAAAATTCCAGTTAGGTGAGTAGCAGGCAGTAGCAAGCCTGCAAGGGGCTGGGTTTGGCTTTTTATTTTTCTTTTTTGTTTTTGTTATTCAGAAAGCTCAGCAAAAAAATGGAGAAAGAGTGGTCCCGCTCCAGCTTTGCCCCTTTTGTGTCTAAGTTAGGCCATAATTATAGGGCAGGGCAGAGGCTACAGCTCCAAAAGTGCAGCTACCCACTTTAATCATTTTCGAGCTGAAACCATGTTCAGAAACAAAGTTGCTTAAGCGCAGCCCTGCAATTCATTCTGCTGGCTACAGACACCTGCAGAGTCACCAGAAGATTACTCCTAATGCAAATAATCCATCCTGTGGCATGGAGTACATCACAGAGATTTAGTTACCACCGTCGGTGGGGAAACCAGAGATCTGTGGCCAGAAATATCACACAGATGGGCCTGTTTGAAAATCCGCTGCATCCTGGGCTTTCAAACCTTAAAAACAGATGAAGTGATTCCAGCGTGACCCCTGCTGTGATATAATGGATCCTGTCTGTGCATGCAGTGTTTGCCGTGATTTACCTCTTGCAATTCCTGGCTTGTGTAACAGACAGCAATTCTGAAAATGAATTACTATTGATTAGACATCCTGCGCTATTGAGTTCTAAGCAATTTTATGAATTTATTTATTTGAATAAAAGCTTTTAATGACCCCACTAATTTCAAATGGCTCTAGGAAAACAGCAATTCTTCTTTCCTTTTTTCCTGTTTGCGAATGGCAGGCACATACTTCGAGGCCCTGTTTATGCCGGCTATGACTTGTTGTCGCCCTTAAATGGACAGAGCTACCTGATTAAAATTACAGCGTGGGTTTCGGGAGGAGGAGGAGAGACCCTCTCCAGGGCACACAGTCTGCCCTCAGAGTGCACGGGGAGCTCTTGCCTTTCTGCCGCAGGTGGAAGGGGTCAAGCCCCAGTCCCGGAGCATCCCTCCGGCAAAGCATCCCTCCAGCGGAGCATCCCTCCGGCAAAGCATCCCTCCAGCATAGCATCCCTCCTTCCGCTGAGCACAGCAGCAGCGGGCTGCAAATAAAGGACTACCGACAATACAACCGGGGGCCAGACCCCTTAATTACCCCTCACGCCCTCCTGCCAAAAAGAATATTCTGCTGAGAAAGGAGAGGATTAGGTGCTGCTCCGCTAAGGACGGGATCGTACGGAAACGAGTGAAGGTCCTAAACAGGCAGCCTAGGGTTTGGAATGGGCTGTGTTTTAAAGTCGAAATCTTGCCAATGTCTTATGAGGCATATTTGCTTACTGTAGAAATAAACACTGAGGTAAGATCTAATCTGGCACTGAGCTGTGCTCTAACGGAAACAAATGACAAAATGCTCGTTGGAGTCAGGCTCTCCGTGCTCTCTTTAAAAGCCTAGGAGATTTCTGCAAAGGTGTTTCCAGTGCATGTATATTAATGGTCTTTTAATAGGAATTTTTACTGAATAACTTAATGCGTGAGAATAGCATGCCCATTTCAAAAATCAACAGCCCACTTCCCCACCTCAGAGGAAATGGATTAAGCAGTATTTTCAGTACTACAATGGACTTGAACGAAGGAATAACATGGCTTTTGATATATGATAGTTTCAGGAGACTGACACAAAAATAGGCCGAAGAAAATCCTCAAAGGCACCTATATGGAACATTTTCAAGACTTGGAAATAGCTTGTATACAGAATATCCTCCTTTCATTTGGCCAAAAAGAATGTGCTTACACGGCAGAAAGGACAAGGGGTGGGAGTTACACGTGGCTTCCTGTGATTATTTCCAACCATAATCAATGTCGTACTAATGTACCCGAGGTATCAGTTCTGTAAACAGCCTTGAGTATGCTGGCTGTAAAATAATAAAATTTTAAAAAGAGGGAGAGAGAATGAGAGAGGCAGAGAAGGAGGAAGAGAAGGAGCTCAAGAGGGGCTGCTCTATTACAAGCAGAAAAACAGGTCCCTGAAAGATGGATCTGGGCTCAGGCAGGCACTTAAAGCCTTTAAACAAGCTCTGCAGGGAATTAAACTCTCTATCTTACTGTAAAAACATGTAGCAATAAAAAGGGCTGTTTATGACACAGACTATCTACAATTTTAATTGAAATTTGTCAGAAACATGTACCTCCATGAACGGATGCTGAATTTAAGTGCTCCAAGTGAAAAAAAGCAAGCAAGAGGGTACGACGCAGTCAGTCTCCCAGAAGCCTATGAAAATATAGGCTTTTTCATTTACTTATTAGCTATTTCATACCCTAAAGGCAGATGATTTCCACAAGAATCAGAGTAAGTTTTGACTGTAAGGATGGATTTGAATGTGGGCTCCTGCAGTGGCTCCCTTAATCCCTGAATGAGCATAAACAAGGCAAGTGAGAAACCAGTGGCTGTTCTGGTACCTTAACAAGCTGTTTTTCTCTCTGTGATGGTGGGTGCTGTCACCACCACAAGGTGACGGTCCAGTCCCTCCTACTTCCTTCCCTCCTCTCCCCCCTCCCATTCCTCCCCCCTCTTTCCCCAGCATTCAGAGTCTGGCATTCAAATCAAAGGTTTGCTTTGAAGTTACAACCTAAAATGGGAAGTTGATAACTGTTTTCCTCCCAGTGCTTTAGTGATGATGAATTGCTGATCACGAAAAGGAAATGACTTCTTCTTTTTTTTTTTTTTTTTCTTTTTTTCTTTTTCATTTACATGCAAGCAGTAAAAGTCAAGGCTCCACACTGCAAATATGTGCAAATTCATCCACTGGCTGTGTGTGCTACAGAAAATCCTATGGAGATAAGGAGCTAAAGCAGCAGGGGTGCAGCAACATAAGCTCCAAAGCTAGACATGCAATTTAATAGGCAACAAACTTAACAAAGGGCAAAGGGATATTTAACGGGGAGGTGAAATATTCCAGCCATTAAAAACAGTAAATTGCTGTGATGACCAGAGGTTTAGCGCTGTGCCTCAATATAGGATGTATATGTGGGAAGAAATATAGAGGCTTGCCCAGGAATTAGTTTAGCTAGTAATTATTTTTTTCAAGCAAAGGGATGGTCTGAGGGATGGAGATTGTTGCTGTGAAAAGAATTGAGTAAAATAATATTGGTGGGGAGGAAGGGAGGGAGGGCTTAGTAATTGGTGCTGAATGCTCAAGGTAATCATCCTGTTCATCATAAATGATGGTGTTTAACCATAAGAAATTAGACCATGTCAATCTTTTAAGAGGCAATTAAAGCAATAGATTTTCTGTGGCCTGTTTTTACACGCATGGGGCCTGATTGAACTCCCATCCACCTCTCTTGGGCACAAGCATACCTCTTGTCTTCAGCGCAGCTATGGCTGACTTTTACCACTATCAGTGGTAACTGGGTCAAGCCCATAATACAGGGCAGAAATGTTCTTCAAAAGGGAAAAAAAAAATTCTCTTCTAAACAGATATCAATCCTTATTAAAACAGCAGTTCCAGTAAAGAACCAATTCTGTTCCAGATTCCTAACACTTAATGATGGAGAGACTGGAAGGTATTTAGGTTTGCTGAGTGCTTGCAGTAATAGCAGTTGATTGGCCTTTTTTCCCCAGCCACCTGGATCTTCAGTTAGCCATATTAAGAGACTGCAGCTACACTGCAAACTGGCCTTTTTCTTTCATTTTCTGCAGTTCATTTGTATCCAATCAGGTTGCATCAGGATTCATTGCATTTAATGGGAAATGCACTCTTCTGGATCAGATACCTGTTTTCAATTTGGAGAGTATCTGATTCCAATGGCAGAGGTGACAAGAATAAAGAGGAAAGGAGAAGCAAGTGCTTATAGTATAGATTTCTGTCACACTAACAGAGCTGCCAGTTTCTGAATCACTGGGACCTTAGAATTTACTTATATTTTCCAAATTATGATGGTGAAATAAGACGTGAAAAATTAACTGTGTCTTTATTTGAGCTTATTTGAAAATTAACTGTTGTCTTTGAGAATAATGACTGGGTTTTGACATGAAAGTGCCCTTATCACAGTGTCTCCCCAGAGTCACAGCCTTCTAAGGAGCCCACTACTCTGCAATGATGGTCTGCAGAAGTTTTCCTGACATACAGCCTAAGTCAGCACCAGGCTCACTACTGGTTAGAGTGGGATGAAGTTCAGGCTCGTTATCACCTGCTGTATCTTTCAAGTGTCAGCTTGAGGGTTCAAGGGCAGGAGGAATGATGGACGATATTGCCGTGTGGACTTTTTTTTAATTAAAAAGCTCTGCCTCCAAAAACATTTTCTTTTTTTTTTTCAAAATCACATTATGGAGACAGCATATTTTCTGTACCAAGCTTTGATGTAATTCCTATTAGGGAGAACACCTGCGCAGCTTTATCTGTGGCAGAACCATCGGTGTACTGTTTTCCTAACAAGCAGAAAGAAAAATTGTGTGGTATCACAGCATTAATACTGTAGGCCTCTGCTTCAGTTCAAACACAGGCTGCCCAGATTTATTCAATCTATTTGAATTATGGAGAAGCTAGACCTGTGTGGATTACCATTTTCAACTTGCTTACAGGCATTTGGAAGATGTCAGTTCCTATATAGAAGTAAAACGATAAGGAAAATTTGGGATCAGCTTTGCCTCCCTTGTATCTCATTATTGCAGGCATCCGACACGCTCACCTTGAATGTCTGACAGAAGTCACATTTGGAGAAGGGAACCAGGAGGGCAGGAAGGAAAGTATTAATGTGAAGGTGAAAGAGTAAGCTGAGAGAGGCTTCTTGTTAACCCCTAAAGAAACTATCAAATCCTGCCCCAGATCGCTGTACACCCTGACAAAACACTTCATCAGACTTGGATGGCCGTGGCATGTAACAAAGCTGAACGCTAGACAAACCACCGAGGGACCACTTCTACGTTGCCAACAAAATCGTGCATATTCAGGGAGCTTTCCAAGTGGCGTAGACCTGCTCCTTCCCACCCACCAACAAACAGCCCACCTATATTCCCTGAGTTCAGTACTTTCTTTCATCCCATCAGGAAGTAACAGACACCCTCGAGGAGCCCCGAGAAGTGGCCTATGCCCCTCCTCAGCCTGGGAAACAAAATGTTCAACAGCTGGTGCCATTTCTGAGGGCAGCTGCCAGCGCAACGCTGGAACAGAGGGCCCTCCTCTCTTTGACCATCTGTTAGTCCAGTGCTGAGGAAACCGACATTGTAGACCTCATTTCTGGCCAGCTGGCACCCAGTTTCATAGCTCTGAGTTTACCCAGAAGCTAGCAAAAGCCAACTTCAGGGCTGCTAGAGGTAGCATCACAGAAGTGGTCAGGCCAAAGCAGAGATGGATGGACATTTTTAAAACAAGGTATATTTCATTAGAAAGCACCTTATAACTAAACCCGAGATGTTCTACGAAAAGAGACCAAGTGTGGCCAAACTTTGTGTGAACGGCCAGTGGGCTTGCAAGGAACTGCTCTTGGTGGGCTGCATTGGGTGCTAAAGAGTTCGCATTTCCAGCCCTACCTAAATACGTTTCCTAAACTCTGCCACTCAGAAGCCAGAGGAGTTACCTGGAGCCCAACGGCTCCAGGGTCTGGATCCCCCAGTTTCCACGAGTGAACCTGTAAGACCTAAAATGCTGTGGCTGCTGCTGAGGTTCATGGCCCTGCAGCCCTGCATCCCACCTGGGAGATGGCAGTGCCACCGCTCTTGACGTGCTGGAAGTGGTTGGCCTCAGTTTACTTAGAAGCCAGGCAAAGGCTGGAGCCAGGGTGGTTGGGCGAAAGGCCAAGCCGGCCGTTGCCCAGGGATGGCAGGTTTCTACTGGCAGAAAAGTGACCGTGGCCACGCTGCCTGCTCTGCCTGTGCCAGACCTGCGGGAATCCAAAGTTGCTGCTGGAGGGCAAGGTCAAAACCGGCAGCAGTTGCTCCCTGCCCGCCCGGCAGCAGCGGGAGGAGATGTGCCAGCCCTCTGTGGCCTCCCTTGGCTCCGCTTCCCAGCTCTGCTCTCTTCGCCTTCCCTTCCTATAACCGGAGCATCCCAGCTCCGGCAATGCCGCCCCGGGAGAGCAACACGCGATTTTGCATGCGCTGCCGTGAAGGCTTGAGTCAGCCCTGCCCGCAACAAACTCCCTGGGAGAGCAGAGACCGTCATAACCTCACCACCACGGCTGGCAGGGCAAGGTGCGCTTTCACCTTCGCCTGCCTCCTCGAACACAGATACCTGGCAGCACATGTGTTTGCAGAAATCATACCAAAACAACACTCCTTCCCTGGGGAGACAACGAAGATACAACAGCCTGTGACAGATGTTAGCTATGTTGCTGAAGGCTTTACTTAGTGGTACTTGCAAACCAGGGGGATTGTCATGGCACAAAAACCTACGTAAAAGAGAAGAATTAATCGTTTCACCAGAAAATGCACACAAAAAAAGGAAAGTAAATAGAGCTATAGTCTCAACATGTCCAGTTCAGCAGCATTTGTGAGCTGACGTGGCTGAGAGAAGTGAGGAAGAAAGGTCTTTTTGTTAAGACACTGGAATCAGAGACTAAGGAGATCTAGATCTGAAGCACAGCTTAAATGGACCTTCCTGACTCTGCCTCAAGTTTCTTACATTTCCTTAGGCAAAGCATTTAATCTCTCTGTACTGGCTTCCTCATTTGTAAAATAAGGGTAATACTTCCTTCCTCCCTCTCATCTAATTAGTCAATCAGGGCCAAAGCCATAAAAGAATTTAGCTACCCAAAGTGAAATTTAAGTGACTGAATTAAAATATGGGTCCTCAGTATGTTCTCACAGCTGCTGCCTAGGAGCTGGAGACATCTGAAATCTGTATACATTAAAAAATGTCATGTACCTCCATGTTCTCACCTAGGTACTAGAATATTGAACCTTTGGGGCACCTGAACTCCTTTGCAGATTTAGCCTTCATCTCTCTGAGGTTATCATTTGGGGATTTATTGTAGTGACCATCATAACAGTTATCATTTAGGAGACAGAAATATCCGACTTCTAGGAAACATACAGTTGAGTCGCAAACTTTTTTTTGAGGAGCAAGCAGTTCGTCTGATAAGAAGAGATGTCAAAGTGAGAGGGTTTAGTGTAATTTAGTTCTGAATGAAAGATGCTGTATAACAAGGACTGTGTGATCACAAAGGCTTTGAAGGAGTAGGAGCGTGCTTATCCTGTTTGACAGCATCACCCACAATGTGTCATTACAGATATTGATGATTATATAGCCATAATTAAAGTGTTGTGCTTAAATAGCTAAATGCAGAAAGAAGTGTCAGATCATTAACATAACTTTAAGCTAAATCATCTACTTTATGTCTGGTTACGCAGCCCGCACATAAGAGCCGAGGCAAATATTTGAGGTTCCTTGCTTAAAAGAAGAGTTACTATGTCTAATCATCAAAGCAGAGCTGCTTGCCAAGAGCATAAAAACCTAATGGGTTTTGCAAGAAAATTATGTCACCTTCAAATCAATGTTGGTAATACAGGTGGCATTTATAAAAGGTAAAGTCATTCATATTAACATAGTCTATCTCCAGTGACTGTCAAAAGAGACTATGAACTTTCTGTCCAGAAAGACATTTTGCCAACGCAGGGTTTTGTTAGAATAAGACAGGCTGACAAATCAGAGTAACTTTATTTTTTTCCTGACAATTTCTTCATTTGGACTTAAACAGTGACATATGGCTGCCTTGTTTTGTGCAAATAATCAGGATCATTCAGGCATCTACTGGTATTATTCACAAGCTTTTCTTGTGATGCCCACAGGATCAGCATTGACTCCGTGCATGAATGCAGGAATGGACTTTGTAAAACTTGCAGGGAAAAAATAGGTTTTCAACATAGCATTTGCTATGATGGATGAAAGAAAAAGTCTAGGAAAACATCACTCTCAACAAGTCTGCAATTCCAGGTGACAGTATGGCTTAGCATAATAATAAAATCTCCTAATAATGCTACTGCATGAAGGTCAACTACTTTTGGAAGAAACATGGGATGGGAGAAAGTACAAAAAATCTTGAGCAGAAAGGTACATATAACACTTATTTAAAAAAAAAAATCAAGAGGGATCCTTGTAAATGCTTCACATTTGCAAAAAAAGAAAAATCAGTTTAACTATAGATGTTTCATTGCTTTATTTGGATAGACATGCATAATGCATTTCCTGAAATCTTTTTCTAAAACTTGAGATGTTCTTACACAGAAAAGTGTAATGTATATCAAAAGTTGCAAAAGACAATAGGTAAAGAATAACAATGAATAACAAAATAGTGAATTGTTAACATCCCGTATTACACCACTGGACATAGAGAAAGACCCTATCCATGAAAACTATGTGGTGCTATTGCGATTAACAAATATGGAAGATTTCATACTGGACAATTAAGTACAGAAAAACAGCATAAATTGTGATCTTCTAGAAACATGAACATACATACTAAAATGAGACTGAATTATGGAATATATGATCTGATGCACACTAGAAAATATAATTCCAAACACAGAAGTAAAAGGACTGGGGACTGGTGCTAATGACGGAGATTCACTGGTGAGCATGGACAGTGAAATTAGGCATGCACTTCAAGTACGAGCTGACATGAGAGAAATAAAATCACCCTCAACAGTCAATGTGTTGCAGAGGCAGGGGAAATATTTTATGCATCAAGGTTGTATAAGAACCAGCATCTGGAATATTGCATCACTACAGCAGATACACTGTGTATGGGAAAGGTGCCCAGAGGGGATCAACATAATTCAGGAAAGGCCTGAACTAAAAAAAAAAAAAATCACAGTAAAACTCATTCTGGCTAAACAATGACAAAGACAGGATATTGTGACATTCGACCAACATTTGGGAAACAGAGATGAAATTTTTAGTATAACTCATAATCTACATTTAGCATAGCAGAATACATATAATGGAGTAAATGGTAGGAAATCAGGATTGAAATTTTAAGAGGAATTTCAAGAAAAACTTCTTGACAGTGAAATATATTAGATTGTGGAGTAGTTTCCCCAGGGAAATAATGAAAGCACTGTCACTTGGGACTTTTAAAATTACACCGCAAACCCCCCACAATAGAGCATCTAGCAGAGAGAACAGTCTTTGAATTGGCCTCAGGGAGTCGAACTGAATGACTTAATTGGTCTTCTCAGTGTCTAATTTCTGCAGGACAGACCATGCCCTGTGTGCTTTCCACACAAGGGAAAAACAAGCTCAGGCAGTCCCCAGTCGGGGTTTTGAGTTTCCTTTCGCCTGTGCTGAGGTGGGAAGGGGCTGAAGCTCCCAGCCTGGCCCTGGCTGCTCCGTCCTCCCACTAAGCCCCCCATATTTCCCTGTCACATCCCCATACCTTGGTGAGGAGCAGCAGTGGGGCCCAGATTATTTTATTTCAGCGTGTTGTAGCCTCTCATCTGGGGGGGATTGGTGGCAGGAAAAATGTTTTTTCCAAGAGACACTTCTGCCCCACGCTCTTAAATTTAGAGGAGTTTTCTGTATCCAGACATTTGCTATGGAGAAGTAATAAAAAAAAGCATCCGTGACTCTTGGGTCTTACCTTTCTGTCTAATTGATCAGAAGATCCTTCTCTTTGTCTAAGCCGAGCAGCTGATTTTCTTCACACTGTCTCTTGGCGTGACTCTTCTCATCGTTTGATCATCTAGCGAAAGGTTCAGCTCATTTTTCAAGTTTCTGCATTCCATTTTTTCTCCACAGAAACAGCAAAAGGAAAAAAAGCAAATAAGAAAAACACTGTTACTTAGACCAATAAAGCTATAACCGTGGAAAAGTTTTTGTAGTGTAAAACCAGTAACCTCAATTATCTGGTATAACATGACTGTTTTCTATGATGTACGAGCATGATAAGGGAGGTTCTGCGTGTGATTTGGGATTTCATGCAGAAGAGGAAGTGTGACCGGAGCACAAGATACTCTTGATACTATATGTGTATATAAAGCTTGGTTAAATTAAATCAATCTTAAGTTCATAGGCATAAATTCAAGCAGTCTTAAGTTGCACTGGATTTGTGCTAAGGCCACAGACAGGGAAGCGGGATGACAGCCAGAAGCAACTTTTGTCTCAGTTCATTTTGTATGCAATGGCAATTCAGCAAACGAGTAACAGATAGCAAATTTTAAGCATGCGAGCATCCCTATCAAAACCATTCTGCCTCAGCAAGTGCTTAATTACTCTGTTTACAGAATGGAGACCAGCAGATCAACATAATCTGGCCATTATGAAAAGTATTAGAGGTTCTTGTAAATGAGAAGGGCTGTCTGCTACTCAGAGGAATTTGGGGTTTTTTTTCACCGAGGGCCATCAGGTGAAACCAGCTAGCAGACGCACAGCAACCATGCTGTCCACCTGAGCTCCCCCATTTTATACAACAGGAGCTGACTTTTCTGACGAGACCCCCCCCAACTGGAAGCCAGGCTCTTGTCCTGCTCGGTGTTTCATGGCCTTTTTGCTGTCTCTTTTAGGTTTCTTCCTGCTTATCTGTTACAGGTCGTATTCTGAGTCACCCCACTTTCTCCTTTTACTGATGTAACACTGAAGCGCTAGCACCTAGGTCTGGATCTCACAGGAGGAACACGGTGTTGAGGTGCTGCAGGAGTAACCATTAAGCTCTCAAGTCTGAACTTTGGGGATCTTCTTCAAATAACAGTAAGGGCATGGACCTGTTTGGCCCAGATTGCCCCTGGGTCGGAAATGGCCTCTGACTTTGTGCATCTCGTAGCAGGCATTTATCTACTACATTCCAGCCTTTGGTTATCTCGGTGGAACAGGCTCTGCTGGTGTTGTCTAATGGTGTTTGAAATCAATGGGAGCCTCAGTTTCAGTGGTCTCCTGATAAAGTCCTATGTTAATAAACATGCTAAAAACTATGGGATCAAAGTGTTGCTTGCAGTCAGGACACCTGGTTCAATTTATTTTTTTATTTTTTTTTAACTTCAAATATGTTTTCAATGGTTCATTTATACTCAGTTTACTTTTTTCCCTTTCCTACCCTTCTCTCATGCTGAAGGACACTGATGCAGTAAAGCACTTGAACTTACTGCTGGGTTTATGGACATAGATAATAATATTACCTGGCTTTTATGGGCTTTTTTTAAGGTGTGTAACAGTGTCCAAAGGAGGCAAGTCTGCTTGCCCTCTTTCACAGGTGGGGAATCCTGGTACTTGCACTGTGCAATGACTGAGCTGGGAAGAGAACCAAGGCCCCTGGCAGGTATATTGCATTTCCAGTGATTTCAGTGAGCATGTTCATGTGCTTATAGTTAAGTAAAAGCTTTGCCACTTCCCCTGATCTGAAGCGATCTCTCCCCCTCCTTCCCTCCCTCCTAAAGCTCAAATCAGAAATGTTCCCCCCAGATTGTTTGCTGAAACTGGACTGAAAAAAAAAAAAAATTAATAAAAAAAGGCAGGAATGAGCATGTGAAATGTGCTGTGGAGTATTAGCTGAGCTCCTCTTTGTGGGCCTGAAAAGCCCATGATAATGAGCTCCTCCATCGGGGTGGAGAAAGACACACATGCAAAGGAGGGTCTTGGTCTTCCCGTTTCATTAAAGAAAGGTTTCAGCCTTTTTCCTTGGAAAATAAAACAGCTTTGAAAATGGAAAGCACCACAAACTGATCATTATGGTTGAAAGCGCCATCATTAAAAAATCTCTCGTCATTCACAGGCTCCTGACAGCTGGTCGCTGGGGCCTGAATAAACACAGCCAGCGTCGCGTGGATTTTGGGGAAGACGCTCCATGTTTCCCTAACTGCGGGAGGGGGGGGGCTGTGCCTCTGGGGCCACCTTGGGCCCCCCAGGCTACCTTCCAGCTGGCCACCTCCGGGGAAAGCAGCCCTGCCTGGGGACAATGCCCTATTGAGGGGTTTAGGATGCCGTGAATACCCACCGGCCGGCTTTGTCCCGCTCCCCTTCTCCGCCTCCTTCTCCCCTCTCTGCCCTCTCCCAACCTCTCCCTTTTCTCTGACGGAGTATTTCCCAATCCGAAAGTCTTTTGCCGCAGTCGGTCCCCTTGTCCTGCCATCACGCCTGGCTGAGCCCGCCGTCCCCCAGCAGCAGTCTCGTCCCATGGAGACTGAGGGGAGATGCTGAGCTTTATTCAGCGCGGCACAAAATAAGGGCGGCTTCCCAGCCGCACGGGCAAAAGCAACACCCCGATGCTTGACAGGCTCTTAAAACCAGAATGGAGGCCCGTCTCCTGTAACCCACCTGTTTCTGGGGTGGGTTTCCAGGCAGGGGCACCTACGTTTCCTTTCTGCGTGTCGCTGGCTTGTCTCCAAAGCAATTTTAACTCTCCCATCATCTGTGTAACCCTATCTGTTCCGTGCGGAGCCAGGCTATGTGTCACACTTATTCCAAGGCGTCTGCAGACGCTTAAATTGCCGACAAAGTAAATGTTGCAAACGCTTCGCAGGGGAAAAGGGGAAGGGAAGGGGAAAGAGGAGAGGGAGTGAAACTGGAATGGAAATCAGTGTTGGGCTGGTTTTCCTTGCATGTTGCTTGCTAGTAAGCGGAGAGGCTGGAAGTCGGGAAGGGGAGGGAGAGATGGGGGGAAAAAAGGAAAATGAGGAGGGGGAGGAAGCCAGTCCTACAGGCAACACCGAATGGAGCCCATAAACAAACATCTGCTTTGAGATGTCTAAGGAGAGAGGCAGGCTTTGTGCAGTTTGGAAAAAAGAGGATGTCTTACATGTATTTAATGTTTTAGGCACACTGGGTCTGAGTTACTGAGCACTTAATGCTTTATGGAAACAGCTAAAGACAGGAGTTGTAATTGCTGAGCTTTTGCACCCTTTAAAAAAAAAAAAAAAGTCAAAGACTTTGATTTCCCTTTCAATTGTTTTTCCATATAAGTGTTTGCAATCATTCAGGAGTAAATGCATACTTCCCAGGGTGTAAAATAGATTTTTCCGGAAATTTCTACGTGGCAATAGTCACTATCCAGTGAGCTTACTGCTACTGTGAAACGACTGTCGAGATGACATGTCAGTGACACTAATGTGACACAGTTAGCATGCAGAATAGAAACAGAGAGGCAGGTTTACACTGCAAGGTTACAACAACCCCTACCTCCCATTAAAAGACTGTGGATTATTGCAAGTTTGAAAAGAGGAAAACCAAGGCTGGGTGCTGGGCACAAGCTGCTCTGCAAATTCTGTTCTCACGCTGCTTTCGTGCCTTATAAAATTACAACCTCTCTTAAATGGTTCCTCTTTTTTTCTTCTTCTTCTTCCTTAATAATTGTAAGGAGGTTGGTGATTTAGAGTTGTTCTGGTTAATATTCATACTATGAAATTAAATCAGACTTCCTCACAGCACATTCTTCATTTTAAAAGTTCCTTCCCATTTAGAATATTTCTTTTGATCTAAGAGAGATGAACTGTGATTAAAATGAAATATTTCATTATTTATTTAGCATTTTATAATGGCAGGAACTTGATCGCTGTTCTCAGTGTCACCCTGAGTTTCTTGCACAGTAGCAGGCTCTGAGCAAACCCACAGTACTTTGCAATCTTCATCATGGGTGGAAGGATGGAAAAAAGGAGCTGGAGGCCGAGAGAGGTGGAGGAGTGTGCACAGGATGGGTTAGAGGTGACCAGCCATGCTGAGATGAGAACCCGGAGGTGAGATCTTGGATTCCTGAAATAGAGGAAGTTTTGCTGATGGCATCAATAAAGCTTATTTGGGACCACTGCCTCCCACGCCCAAGTCAGCTAATATCTGATCCGTGCAAGCGCACTCCTCCTCAGACCAGGGCGTTTCTCAGGAGAATCATCTTTCTACAATGGGAAAGAAGCTGCCATTTATTTTGAACATTAAAAAACATTAAATTATTTTCAAGCACTTACACTGCTTGCTTATTACCTGTATTTAAAAATAAATGCACAATTCTCTTGGAATAATAAACTCCAAAAGAAATACTTTGATTGTTCTTGGATTCTGCAGAAATTTGTCTTCTAAAAAGTCAATTTGCAGGCTAAGTCTGACTCAACAGAAGCCATTTACAGTAGTGTGCAATTCAAGTCACAGAATTCAATAGTGCCAGAATTAAATTTAAACAATCAGTTCTAAAAATAAATGTTGGCCAACGGATCAAATGCATTACTAAATTTATGCATGGCAGCAATAGGTCTGGCAATCACCTCAGCAATTTCCAGTAAGGAAAGGAAGAAGCACTTGTGATAATGTTAAGTTGTATTTTCCTACAAGCTCGGTGCTTTTTACCTCTCAGTACTTGCTCTCACTGTAGTTTCATGTAAGTAACCATAACTGGAGGCACTATGGAACCGTCATGTAACTTTTCAAAGTCAGTAACATATATACAGACAAGGCCAGTCCTCTCATTCTGCCCAGAAGCAATGTGGGCAGAGAAAAAAAACACCCAGCACAGGAAAAAAAGCTCAGCACCTGCAAAATGAGGACCATATGTTACAACGTACAATGAGAACTGGATTTAAGAAAAATGAGAACAGTCCCCTTTAAAAAAACCCCAAACCACACTGATTTTGCATTCTCCCAACGAGCCACAGACACATTTTGCTTTCTGGTAGAAGATTAGAGAGTTTTGGGGCCATGGGATCGGTATCCACTGATACAGTAAAATGTATAGCCCTAAAAAGTGATGTCAGAAAAGTACATAACTAATGCATCACCAGAGGGACCCAGCAGGGTGAGATATCTAGCTACTGATAAATCACCATGTCTGCTCCTAACACAACGACATCAGCACAACCCTTGTGAAATACTTCCAAATTTTGCCTCAGTAGCAACCAATGTATAACCAGCTAGAGCCTGTTCTCTAGTTATTCTGCCACAAGCACTCTGTGACTACTTCATCTTGTTCCTTTTTACTTGCCCACGGGTAATAATCAAGACTTAGGTTTTCTCTCTTCTGTCACGAGTTTCCCAATTTTTATGGAAGTCACCGAGGAACTCAAACTCCTTCCCGAGCCAGTGGTCATTTCTCGGTACTCTCGCTGCTACTAATAAACAAGCAAGTAACGTTATAGCTTTAGGAAGGGCCTGCTGAAGCCAATTACAGTCTACTGACAGAGCTGACAACATTTAGGTACCATGTAAAACCTAGGCTCTTCTTCTACAGTGGTGATGCTTCCCCTGAGAATGCAGAATTTTTGATTGGTGAATGTTTTTATGGCCATGAATGTAAAGATGGTGCGGGAGTCATGTTTGCTGTTGAAGTCATCCTAACAGCCTGGTATAAAGCACGAATGGCCACTACTGACTTTTTTCCTGATCCCACAGCATCGCTCGGGTGAAGTGCTGAAGCTTTTTATCGGCTTCGCACCATCCTGCTGCCACGCGGGGAGACCAGACTTCTCCCGTGGATGCGTGGCTCATCGGCTTCCCCCAGCCGAGTTTCTCCTCACGCTGGATTTCACCCTGGGTGCAGCACACATCATGCATCCCGCTTAAAAATGGGAGGGGTGTCTGCCACTCAAGCAGAAGGAGGAAAGGGAAATTAAAACTTCTTGTGATCTGCCGACTCCTGTGGGCTGCTCCGTTACTGCCTGCCGGGAGAAGCCCTGCGGTCAGAGATTTGGGGTTGCGTGGTTGGGGGGGGATGCTTGGCAGGGCCCCCGCGACGCTGCTCTTCCAGCTGCCAGCAACTCCAGAAGAGCAGAATCGTTTCTCAAAGACCATTCCTGCTGCTGACCTCTGATAAAACACTCGCAGCCTGGCAAGAATATTGCGTTATTAATGCGTCGCTACTGGAGGCTTTCTGCTGGGGAGGGAGCACAGAGGTTTGCTCTCTTCAGCCAGCGTGCAGAAGTTTGCTGATGCCACCATCTCGGTCACGAGCAGAGACAACAGCAGCCACCCCTTGATCTCAGCTGCTCCAGCCTGCACAGCTTAGAGCTCAAGGGCAATGTTTTCTGAGGCACGGCGTTCACCGAGAGGAGACACGAGCCTCCAAAGACGTAAAAATAAAACAAAGTCCCTAGGTGCCTGGGAATTCAGTGGCTCTCATTAAAAAAAAAAAAACAAACTTGTCATAATTTCAGCTAGGCTTCAGGGAAAAACAAACAAACAAACAAACATCCCAACAACAAGGAGAAAAGGCAAAAAGAATGCCTTAGTGGCAAAGAGCCAATTTGGGACTACAGCAAAGTTGCTAATTTTGGACGCACTGCCCTTTGCTGCTGTTGTACAACAATTACTCAAGCAGGTCTGGGGCTTGCCCTAGCTTATGATACATCTGTGTTTAATTATACCTAAAGGTGGAGATGTGGGTTAATTTGGTAGACAGAAACAAAGCAATTTTTGTTTCAGCTCTGCAGGCCTGTGAGAACATGTGCGAGTGTGATGGATGGCAGTGGGAGTGCACGCATGCACATCCCGGCTCTCTGAAGATGGGGCTCTGGAAGTCGGTCCTTTCTGCCAGGGTTTCTGTCCTGCCCATTTCTGTGATAACCGCGTGCAAGCTCCGCAGCTGGTAACGTAGCAGAAGCACTGCTTGCCATGCCTCAGAGCATCTGCACGCCAGCCAGCCGGGAGGGAGTGCTGACGGTGCCTGAGCATCCCAGCAAGTCATCTAAACCTGCTCAGGGCATCGTGTGGAAGGCAGGGTGGTAAAAACGCCAGCCAGTGACCGCCAGCGTCCAGCCATCACCAAGTCACCCCTTGTTTCTGCCAGGAATGACGCTAAATTGGTGAGCTTTAGCTTCTGCGTTTGTAAGGAGGAGGTGGTATGCGAAGTACCATGAAGCTTAGTGAATGTTTGTAAAGCGCTTCATAGCACAGAGAAAAATCCTCCTATCTAAAACTCACTTGTCAAACGTCAGGCTGTCAGTGTCAGTCAAGCGTGTGCCACCTTTCTTCTGCTACTCAGCCGCATTACAGCCTCCTGTGCATTAGCTGACAGCGACATGACATTTCTCCGACTTCAGGTACAGCCTGGTGTATGGGCAGTGGGGGAAGAAGCAGCCCTGATGCTGGATGGCATAAGGCATACATAAACTGGATCACCTCAGGATGCATCCTTTGTGAAATGCCCTGTGTTTCCCCCCAAAATAAATCAGCCATTTCCCATGCAGAGCGCTAGACTTCCCCATTACATCCCCTGAAACACTCAGGTTAACTGAGAGGTTGCTAATCACCAACACAACTGTCTTGCCATCCAGCTGGGAGGCATAGCAGAGCTTCAAATCCTTGCTGTGCTATGGAGGCAGCTCCAGGGGGATGTCATCTGCTCCATCACTGGCTCTCACTGAAACAGCGGAGAAGCCACTCATGGGGACTTCTGTGAAAGTACTCCCAGAAACAGCTTTCATGTACCAGTTGCAGGTACCAGAGGTGGAGGTAGCACTGCCTTGCCCCTAGGACAGTCACCTGGCACATAACTCTTCCATACAGGCCATGCAGAAGAAGTTCTTAATGTAATTTGGAAGTAAATTAAAGTAATTAAAGTAATTTGGATGGCGCGTGATGTGTAGGGGTTGCAGCTGAGCAGAGACTGCATTAGTATCACTTGCCGGAGAATTTTGTGGCATTCCTAGGCCATCTAGTACGTCCCTGCCCTACGGAAGGATTGATGGTAGCTGTTTTTATTCTTGATCAATGTTTGTCTAATGTGTCCTCAAAATTCTCCAGTGCTGGCAACCCTCTGAGGGCGATCTAGCCCAGTGGCACCCTGTCCCTGCTGCTAGAAAACATTTTTAACTTCTTTGCTGATTTTTTACTGCTGTCATTTAAGACTCTGAATTACTGTCCTCCTCCCTCTCCTATCCTATCCCTCTTTGCTGCAGCCTTTCACCTGTCTGGAGGCTGTTTTCATGCTATTCTTCCCATTTTCTCTTTAGGCTGAATAACTCCACCTTGCTCCATTTTTATTCACAAGTCATGTGTTCTAGACTACTGAATAATTTGGGCTTTGCTGAGTTGACCCACATCTTTCTTGATGGAGCAGAGATCTCAGCTGAGGCTGTAGGAGAGCTGAGCAGAGTAAAAAGGATTGCTTCATGTGTTCTGTAGACAAGACTTCACTACTTGCCTTATCATGACTTTTTCCTTTTTCACAACAACATCTCAGCATAATCTGGTTCAAGACATGACAACTCCAGATGCCTTCTGCACAACAGCTACCCAGCCAGCTGCTCCTCACCCTGTACTTGTGTAGCTGGCTATTCCTGTCTGAGGCTGGGATCCTCGACGCAGGAAATCATGGCCCAGGACACTTGCCAAAGCAAAGCTGGATGCACGCTATACTCATTTGTATATCATTATCTAGAATGGGTTGTTTCACAGACACATTTAATTCTGAGCTCTGGGAACAATCCAAAGGCTTGTCTGGCTTTGGCTTGTTTGTCAAAGTGATCTTTTTCATCTGTGTTCTAGCAGGAACTACCTTGAACGGTGCTTTTGAGAGGGCTGGTTCTCTGTAAAGATATATTGAAAATTATGCACTTCTTTTGTACTTGGATCTGTTAATGAGACTGCATAGATTTTACCAGTGGGATCAAAGAAAACAAAATAGTCTGTAGATTCTGTCAAGAAGAAATAGTCAGCTAGAAAGTCAGCATTTTCTTGCAGTAAAATAAAGGAATAAAATATCAGTTTCCTGAAACCTCTGGCAGTAAGTTTTCTTTACTTAAAAAAACCTGCTGTGGATACGCTGAATAACAGATTCGTGCTCCTCTGAGTAGGCACAGGAACATGCACAAGATCCCTTTCCACAGTGTCGTGGTTCAACCCCAGCCAGCAACCAAGCACCATGCAGCCGCTCACTCACCTCCCTCACAGTGGGATGGGGGAGAGAATCGGAAGAGTAAAAGTGAGAAAGCTTGTGCGTTGAGATAAAGACAGTTTAATAGGTAAAGAAAAAACCGCGCACGCAAGCAAAGCAAACCAAGGAATTCATTCCCCACTTCCCATGGGCGGGCAGGTGTTCAGCCATCTCCAGGACAGCAGGGCTCCATCACGCCTAACGGGGACTTGGGAAGACAAACACCATCACTCCGAACATCCCCCCTTCCTTCTTCTTCCCCCAGCTTTACATGCTGAGCATGATGTCATATGGTCTGGAATATCCCTTTGGGGTCAGCTGTCCTGGCTGTGTCCCCTCCCAACTCCTTGTGCCCCCCCAGCCTCCTCACTGGTGGGGTGGGGCGAGGAGCAGAAAAGCCCTTGGCTCTGGGTAAGCACTGCTCAGCAGTAACCAAAACATCCCTGTGTTATCAACACTGTTTGCAGCACAAATCCAAAACACAGCTCCATATCAGCTACTATGAAGAAAATTAACTCTATCCCAGTCACATAGCATCCTCCAGTTGTTACTATTTCTGGGTTTGGTGACTAAAGGGAGACAAAGAGATGGTTTTGGGGGAGGTTCCATTGCAATGGCTTCATTCACCATTTGTATCTTTTGCTTTTAATAAGAAAATTGATTGCCTCAGGAGAATAGAAAGAATGCTGGTATAAAGGAAAATAAAAGAATGAAAGGGATCTACTTTTTTTCCTCTCTCTTTTCGTTGTCTGGAGCTGCTCTATTTTATCAGTAGAGAAAAAAAAAAGGTATCAGTAGCTTTTCATTCAGATATTTTCTTACCATGACTTTGATAATGCTGGAACAGGATAATGGGAAACTCTGACCTTTGACTGAGAGCAGGATTGTCATAAAAAGCATGAAAAAGCAATATTCATATGACATATTGTCTCAACCTTTCAGCCCCGAGACAGGTTTCCTCTCCTCCCTTCTCCCTCTGGTCCAAAGCCCATTTCCCAGAGCATCAAATGCAGCATGAAAGGCAGTAATGACACCTTTGCCCCAGAGGAAAGAAGCCCCAGTTGATACAGACCACAATGAAGCACTTTGTGTAACATCACTCTCGGCTTCATCTCGGGGTGGTCAAAGAGTGCTAAGGACAGGGGGGACCTAGGAGTAACCACACGCTACTCATTCTTACGTGGGCAGGTGGAAAGCGGTAGCTATCTTCTTGCTCTTGGGGTGCATCTCTCCAGCAGGCACATCCCGTTGTACCTGTGATAGGCTTTCCACTCGCTTTACAAGTACTGAGCGTGTTTTTCTAAGAGAAGTCCTTTTCTTTCTCACAGACAGAGGGGGTGGAGAGAGAGAGGACATTACATCCTTCCTGTTCTTCCCATGTGGATTTTTTTTTGTTGTTCCATGGGTTGTACTAAATTTGTAGTTATTTCCCACGTGAGTAATACCTGGATAAGTTATGGCTTACATAGGCTCGATACTTGAAATGAAAAGCAGATTGCCGTGCAGATTTGAATTATCCTCCAATATTTCCTGATATATATTCCATCTTCATGGGTTAGTATTGTTATATATTTCATAGTTATGATTTCCATGGTATCAAACTTCTCGTTATCTGCCAGTGCTATCCAGCTATAAATGCCAAAGCTCTCCAGCAGCCAATGTGTCCTTTTTCAGACTTATAGTTCTGTGTTCTGTGGATATTCAGCATTTAATGGTGCTGAATAAAACAGAACTGCCATCACGCTCTCGCAGAAACCCCAGCTAGGCTATTGACAGTGTAAGTTTCATTTAATTCCTTGATTCAACAGCCATTTCTAGATGTTTCCTGAGCAATGCAATAAACACAAAATGCAGTGCTCAAATTGAATATTTAAAAGTCAATCAGGCTTGAAATTTAATTTTATCTAATTGGTTTGCTACAGTCACACACAACTGAATGACATTTAGAAAAACCCAACCATCCTATATAATTTCATGTTTACTCCAATCACAAGATGGATTTTTTTTTTAACTTCTTTTAATCTCATTTTAATGCTTTAGCTAATTGACTACTCCCTCTGCCACAGGTTTAATACAGTGTTTTGGAATCCATCTTTGTTCTACTGATATGCAGTGCTATCAAAGCAATCTCAAGTCTTATTTAGCTTCCAGTGCTGGATGCCTAAAGGAAAATCATATATACTTTTGTGGATCACATTTTGCAAGGTGGGGAAGGGGTTTGGTAATTCTGTGACATTTAAAAGTAAGTGCTGAGTAAGGAATTACACACAAGACAATGTTAAGTTTATTGGTCCTATAGAAAACCAAGGGCTGGTACTTCATGTTCTTTAACTTCCTTTACAGTATCCTTGTTAATTAATTTTATACATACACTTAGAGATACATCAGTCCCATTTATAGCCAGTGGGTAGCATTATTGCAGATTTCCAAGATTCCCCTCTGAAAAAGGAGTTGTGCCACAAGCTAAGTCAGTGATGCAGCCTCATGCAGAATAATCGGTACAGTGCTTGTCACCTCAACACAAACGAAAACTTTAGAAGGGTTTCTGGAAAGCACAAGGAAAATTATAAAGGGGTGGCAGGTAGATAGCATACAGGATAAGATTGCAAAGAAATTTCTGTTGACTATAAGAAAGAGACCACTGTGATATACAAATTTAAAAATAAATGCACAATTGAATGACATAGATTACATCTCTCATAACACTAAATTCCAGAGGACCTTTACGGATGGAAACCTGAAATCCCAGAAAGATGCTGCAGGACTCATTGCATGGCGAGGTTTTGGTAGTGGGTGGCTACAGGGGTGGCTTCTGTGAGAAGCTGCTGGAAGCTTCCCCTGTGTCCGACAGAGCCAATGCCAGCCGGCTCCAAGAAGGTCCCGCCGCCGGCCATGGCTGAACCCATCAGCGATGGTGGTAGCGCCTCTGGGATAATGTATTTAAGAAGGGGGAAAAACTGCTGTGGAGCAGCCAGAAGAGAGGAGTGAGAACATGTAAGAGAACCAACCCTGCAGACCCCCAGGTCAGTGAAGAAGGAGGGGGAGGAGATTCTCCAGGCGCCGGAGCAGAGATTCCCCTGCAGCCCGTGGGGAAGACCATGGTGAGGCAGGCTGTCCCCCTGCAGCCCAGGGAGGTCCACGGTGGAGCAGATCTCCACCTGCAGCCCAGGGAGAGAGGAGCCCACGCTGGAGCAGGTTTTCTGGCAGGACTTGTGACCCCACGGGGGACCTACACTGGAGCAGGCTGTGCCTGGAGGACTGCAGCGCATGGGAGGGACCCACGCTGGAGCAGCTCGTGAAGGACTGCAGCCCATGGGAAGGACCCATGTTGGAGAATTTTGTGGAGGACTGTCTCCCGCGGGAGGGACTCCACGGTGGAGCAGGGGAAGAGTGAGGAGCCCTCCCCCTGAGGAGGAAGGAGCAGCAGAGACAACGTGTGAGGAACTGACCCCAAGCCCCATTCCCCGTCCCCCTGCGCCACTGAGGGAGGGTAGGGAGTGAAGTTGAGCCGGGAAGGAGGGAGGGGTGGGGGGGAAGGTGTTTTAAGATTTGGTTTTATTTCTCTTTATCCTACTCTGATTTGATTGATAATAAATTAAGCTAATTTCCCCAAGTCAAGTCTGGTTTGCCCATGACAGTAATTGCTGAGTGATCTCTCCCTGTCCTTATCCTGACCCACAAGCTTTTCCTTACATTTTCTCTCCCCTGCCCAGCTGTGGGGAGGAGTGATAGAGCAGCTTTGGTGGGCACCTGGCGTCCAGCCGGGGTCAACCCACCACAGAGCCTCACCTACAAGGCACACTGCAGGGCCACAGGGGAGCAGCTCCGTGCGAGTGCCTCTACCCGGGGAAGGTCAGAGTGGTCAGACACAGCCCTTTGCTCCCCTCGTCACAGCCCGTTTGGAGCTACCAGCGTGCTCTGCACAACGCCGCAACCAAGGTTGACCAATGTCGTGGCATCTTTTAACGAGGAGTAATGCACTCCTATAGGTAATAAGACTATACATAGCCACATTAGTTAAAGCTTTAAAAGGTGCATCAGAAGGTATATAAAAAGCCAGGGTGTGGTGTCCTTCTCTAACTGCTGGAGAAGACATTTATAGGAAGGCATTTATTTGGAGAGGACATTTATAAGACCACAACTGGCTACTGGAAAAGGCTGAGCCAGGGGTTTCTTGCTTCTTCCCCACAACGACTAAAGTCAGTCATTTTTTGCAAACAGGATACTAGACAAAGCAAACAGCGGTTTGGATCCTACACGTCATTTGTTCTATCCCTTAAAGCATTTCCAATCTTTGTGGATGTCTTACATGGTATCACTCTAATTTCAGGCAAGATCGCACCTCAGTGAGTACCTGCTTTTCACTTCACGTAGGAAAACCTGAGGAGCTGACAGAATGGAATTATTTTATTTTTATTTGAGCATTATTTTTCTTGATTCCCCTTTCCTTCATACTAACAGCTATACAAAAGAGATGAATCCCTGCTGAAAACATACCTAGGGCACAAATGCTGCTGAACATAAATATTATTTTTTGGCATATAACATCAGAACAGATATTTAGTTTACCCTTAAACTTAGTAAGAGCTATTATCTCACCTTGATGTGTGAAGCTTTATACATTTAACTCCCAATATAATGTGGTGAAAATACAGCCCTCCGTTCCTGGAAGCTTTTCTAACTTGTCATATTATACAAAGATGGACAGTGCCTCTTTCTTTAAGAAATAACTTATGGATAGCAAAGTGATTGCGTAAGAATACAGCTATGCACAAACTACCTACAGAGTACCTGCAAATAGAGTGTGTTTATAAAATCTGTACAATGTTTGCACTCAGAACTTTAAAATTCACTTCAGTAGTGACTAACTCATGCCTGGTTGGCTTGTGATGAACTAGGACACAGTCAATCCAAACAGCACTTCAGATTTTTCTTGTGTTGTCTTCACTTTCTACAAAATCTATGCTTTCATTTTTCTAAACTTGAAGGTTTTTAAACCGTAAGATTGCCAAGACAACTCTCAGAGAAGGAAGAGAGGCAGTGGTGTTTGACGGAGTCAGCAGGCAGTCGGGAGCAATACTTTCTGGAGAAGTGTGAACAACTTCATTTGTCTCAGAAGAGCATTGGCTCTGACACCTAATGATGACAATTTAAATATCACCATTAACTGTTCCAGGCTAAGTAATCTGAACAGAAGCATCCAACTTTCCCTTTAATCCAGTGTTGATGGTTATAATAAAGATTAGAGATGGCAAATACCTAGCATGTCATCTTTTACATTTCCCAAAAGGCCAGCCTAGGTGGTTTCCAAATGCACTTACACCTCAAATATTGCCACATCTAGTTTTAATTCAAAGCCTTCTCTCCCACAGGTTCTCCCACCAGCACAACTCCTGCCAAAAAAAAAAAAAAAAAAAAAAAAAAAGCTAAATCTGCTGGAGGATTTCAAAGCTGTGCTGGGACAGTGGTAGCACTTTGAGTTCGGCAGGTGCAGGCTGCACCTCCCCGTTTTGGGACAGATCCAGCCCACCCAGGATGGGGCTTTGGGACTGGAGAGGCTGCGGTTAAGGAAAAAGGAACAGTGTGACCCTAAACACAGATGGCTCTTGTCCGGGTGCTTTGCGTGATTACCCTAAGCGTTAAGTAGCATGGAGGAGAAGACCGGCCAGACCCCCAAGGCAGCGATGGGCAGAGAGCATTCCCCCCACCTCCGCGGCTGCTGTAAGGCAGTCCTGCCTTTCTGCGGCATGCTGCGTATCAAATGTCCCGGCGAGGTACGGCAGCATTTGATGTACTTTGAAATGCAGTCCAGAGTCAGTCTCTCAGAAACCTGATATGCTTTTAAACTCCTTGGGTCTCCCATTAGTAAACTCAAGAGATATAAGTAATGACTTTCCTTAATCAATTAGCTTGTCTGGAGAATGTTTAAGTCTACACCTGCACTATGTTTTGAACCCATGATCCACTGGCTTGTTTAAAACTGTCTTTTAGTTGTTTAAAAAAAAAAGTGCTTTTGGTGTTTTCAGCTGCCAGAACCTGGGGGTAAAATGGTTTTCTTGACACCGCTTCTGTGTTGTCTCACATCTGCGTATCTGGCTCTCTAACACCTAATAAAGTAAAAACCTTCCCTCGGCTTCTCATGTGTAATTCCAAATGTCAGTCAATTATGGCTCTGGCTGTTTGAGCATCTGCACTTGGGTGGATATTGCTCTTTGGCTTATTGACTCCATACCTTGTGTCTAGTCTGGAAGAACAGAAGCACAGTTTTCAGACAGTGAAATTTTCTACAGCCTCTGAGGAATAAGGACCCACACTTGATTTGGAGATGGATAATTTAGGAGGAAGGGTAATCCTGAGAAAGTGTAAGAGCAGCTTATGCTTTCAGTCAAACTCCTTTAGGGCATGCCATGAATTTATGAGTATTTTTTCACTAACATTTCTCAGTAAAAAGTACAGATTCTGCGGTAATTGCCATAACAGAAATTAATATGAATGTGTTCATTAGATTAGGAGCTTCTTCTATGATTTTTTGTGGGTGCTATCTGTGGGTGCTGTGTCCATTTTCTCAGAGGGAAAGGACAACATCATAGCCTTCCATGGAGGGACTCCCCCTTTTTCCCTTTTGAAAGAGCTGTGATCTGCAGCCAGTGTTGGCTGACCTGGCAAAATCAAAGCTGTTCAGTGGCAGAAATCTCCACTGTGCTCTGAGGCTGAAAACGGTGCTCCCAAGGCAGGGCAAACAGGGAGCCCTTCCAGCGAAAGCCAGGAGCACGCCGAGGGAAAGCAACCCCCATCTCCTGATGCCATCAACACAACGCAGGACCACATGCAGCTGCTTCTTTTGGAAAGAGCAATGTCAAAAGCAGTCTGACCATTCTGCAGCGTGGCGCAAGACACCATGTGGATTGCAAACTCTAGTTAAGCCTCCACCATATGGTTTGAGAAAATTAACTACGTTATCTTACATGTGTTAAGAAATGAAGCAGAAGCTCAAACTCTTTTAGTAACTTTTCTCCTATGCTGTAAGGGTGAAAACCTTTATTTCTAATTTCTTTAATTTACACTAATGTGTCTATCTATAGGGAAAGACAGGAAAGAGGTATAATACCTTTATTAGTGGGAATAAACACAGCTATCATTCATGGATTAATTTCATTGGGGTTAATTTTGTTTAAGAGTGTCTAGATAAAGCCCTGATAAATAAAAGGGAGGACTGGTTTAATGATCAGGAAATGACTGAGAAAAATAAGAATAAACTAAGAACACAAGATAAAAGATCAGAAGATACAAGGGTTAAAATGGAAGGTGCTGTGAGCCCTTAAATTGCTATACCTTTTCTCAGCTGAGTCGAAAAACATATATTATTTGCTTGAGTGATTTAATCTGACTAGGTCTAGGATGAGAATGGACATTTAGATCCTGCGAGCATTTCCATCCTATAGATATGAATGCCCTTCATCAGCGAGATCAATCCACTGTAATGATGACTCAGCAATGTTGGAGAGTCTTCCTTCTCTGTTAACTAGACTCCCTCTTAGAGTTCATCCTGTATAAAGTGAAAGCACAATTATTCCTCCTAGAGACAACCTCTTAATTGGACCTAATTACCTGTTGTATTAATTTGACAATAGATCCTGTTTGCTCAAAGATTTATTTTCTGTTCTGACCCCAGGTTAGTAAAATTGTGATACAATCAGCAATATATTTGCTATGTATATATTGCCCAGCTTACTCTTTTTAATAAAATCCATAAAAAGTACACAGAATAGGTTTATTCCATTAAGCAGCAGCATGGCTCATGAACTTTGAAGGCACAAATATCCTTAGGTTAGAAATCTTCAAGGTATTGGATTCTGCTTCCAAATTAATATCAAGGTCCTTCACAGAATGTTAAAGCCATTCATGACACAGCTATCACTCAGACATTTGATGGGTTATGGATCTGGGAAACTAATTTAGTGCTTTGTGTCAGAATCCTCAAAGTTTAATAAGGTTGGTTTTTTCTTCCTTAACACAAACAAATCAGAAGCACTCAGATGCGCTTAATTTTGATACACAAATAATCTGGGGAAAAGCATTTGGAAGAAATAAAAAAGGCATATGAGAAAAAATCATGTGTCTGAGTTTAAAATTATAGCAGCCCTCAAAGACCAAACTACCACTAAATTTATTTCTCTGTACTGAAAGGCAGAAGAAGGAAAAGTCAAGACATTTGAAACCCATTAAAACCAAAATACTCTTTTGTTATAAAAAAGAATGAAGAAAATCCATCCACATAGAGTAACTGTTGGCATACCATCTGGGATGTCCTGAGGGCCATTTGGAATAACAATATGGATATTTCAGGAGCACCTAAGATTTACAGTGAACTCTAGGATGCACTCCTGAGTGACCTGTACTGTGCATTGCTCCCATTTGGCACGCCACAACTCTCCCAACATATTTCTCACAGTTGCGGTATGACCCTTGCTGTTACCCTCCCAACACATGCATGAGGGAATGAAAATTTTCCAGTAACAGCAATCTTGTGATCTCCACAGTGAATGCTGGACGGGTCGATAGCAAAGGTGAACATGCTGTGCATCCTGAATGCTGCTGTGATACCCCTGTATCTTAATTGCAGTACGGTCTTCACCGGGAAAGCAGTGAGCTTGTGCAACCTGCTAAGCAATCACCCTGTGGGTTTCTGGCCTGAAAACTTTCTGAAGTCTGATGGATTTGTAAGCAACAACTACACAGGTGATGTCTGGGAGCAGAGAGGTTTCACACAGTTTTGAGAGGGACAATTTCAGAAGGGTGAGGTACGTATTTAGCGCTGGAACAAGAACGACGCTGCCAGTTGAAGCAGGTTTTGTTAGACAAGAGGCCTGCCCTCTGGAGCTTCCCAACAGCTAGGATCCTCCTGTGGTGTAGCAGAAGATTGTTCTTGCTGTTAGTCCATCAGAAAATGGTATTTTAGAGTTACAGAATGAGAAGGAAGGTCAAAATGGAAGAGGCACTTTAAGAAACCAGTTTATCTGGATCCCTGCTGAGTTCCTTCTTAGGTTTTTCTCTGCTCTTGCAGCTTTGAGCAATGGTTCAGAGGAAGAGGGCAGTGGTGAGGGATAAAGGGGTTCACAAGAGAAGTACAGTGTAAAGGAGATGATTGATAAGAGCAAAAACAAGAGGACATACCAGGAAGTTCAGGTGTGGTTTGACCTTTGGACTTGTTAATTATATTGAAGCACTGAATTATTTCCTTCATACTGTATTGAAATTCCAGCACGTTTCTCTGTTACCTGATCTTCCCCCTCTTTCTCCACTTCACCCTCATATTTTTACACCTTTTTGATCTACTTTGATCTGTAGCATAAACTACTAGCTTCACGAACTACCATTCACATAATTTCATGATGCACATTATGACTGGGGATCCCTTAGTAAATTGCAAGAGATCTGCTTTATTCTAACTCCAGAGCAAGCAGCCAGTGGTTAACAACACAGAGAAGCTTCACAGCTTTCTACCCAGCCTTTGCATCTCAGAAGTTCAACCCCTACTGACTCAATGTTCTACAATATACCCTATGTATTGTATGCACTATGTAGTGAATTGGGAGCTGATAATGATGGATGATAATAATATGCTCCTGGAATGATTATTTAAAGTACCAGCTTTACTGCAATTCCATTTTGCTTCAAGTAAGTCTGAGTGCTGTAGGAGGAGGTGGTCCTCTATCTGTTATCGCTATCTGCTATCTGTGTGAATGACTTGAGATTCAAACAGTAGATTGTCACACCCGCAGGACAAATTCCATAACATTTCCACCCCTTACACCTAGTCCTTCATCTTTGTCATTGCACCCGAAGTGTTCAGAGACAACGCTTTCATGGGGATAGTTAAGAACAGAAACAGGATCAAAAGATAGCGTCAGCAACCAAAAGAGATAAAACCAGCATCCACAACTGCAATACAAACCTCTCTGGAAGTATGTGTTCCATTTTTTCCTCAATCTGCAATAATCCAGAAGGATAATAATGTAGAAAAGGACTTTCAGTATTTGATACGAAGCAGCATATGAAGCTAGCTGTGGGTATTATGGCTCAGTAGTTTGTGTTATCCCCAGCCCACTTCTCCATGAAGACATTACTCCCAATTAAGTCATAGATACGGACTCATTCCTTAAATTGGCCATAATTCAAAGCACTCGTGCTCTCATGTGCAGACACTTGGTCTGTATGATCAATGGCTTTTTTGCATGTCTGATGTTGTCCCATTGATTCATTTGTTTCATTTTGTCCCATTGATTCATTGATACATTCATATTGTATCACACTGGCTCGTCATGCTGTGCAGTGAATAATGGTGGGAAGCAGCATAACAGATGTAACGCAATGCAATAACCAAAAAAAGGCAAATAGTTTTCTGATCAATAAGCCAATCCATTTGGTGAGATAGAAGGGATCAGTTTGGAGACATGATTTATTTTACCTTTAGGCAATGCATGAAGGCCCTTACAATTATGAGTCTCATGTGTCTGACTTTTACCAGAAATCTCCTGTGTAAGTGCGTGCGTGTAGGTCATGTAGTACAGCTGATTGATGGCTGATGGTTTTCCACACCGCTCTCTGTGAGCATGCTCTGCAGAATGCCTGCACAGGCGGTATTTCCCAGATGCTAGAAGTGTCCCCTTTTTCTCTTTTTACTGCAGAGGCTAGGTTTCCATCTGCAGAGGACCCGGCCCAGTCAATGTGATCCTGCCTATTTGACATCACCCTGGGCTTAGGGAAGCCTGGACCGTGAGACAGAGCCAACGCATCAGGTATTGCTCAGTAACACAACTTCTGACCAAAAGCAAAATAAATCGGGGAGGTCTAACATGCAGGCAGCAGTCAGAGCTACTCAACTAAAATCTAGTGGTTCCAAGCAAAACACTGGACTCAAAAGGGCCAGAAGAGCTCCACTCACCTTAACGTCCTTTCCTGTTCCCCTTTTATGGGGATGGTCCCTTCTACCATCTGCACGAATAACCTTGTCTCTGAGGGACGGCACTGTCCGTCAGCCTGCGCAGCCAGAGGACCTCACCTCTGCCTGGAGTACAAGGTGCTTCCCCATACGACGCCTGGGACGGTCCCCGGCTGTCCTTGGCCTTGGTAATATCACCTGACCCCATACCAGCACTTCCAGGGCACTCCTGTGCTTCAGAATCAGTTTTACTGAGGGCAGGCAAATCATTTTCAATATATATCAAGAAACTGTAGCTCACTGCATGTGTGTCAACGACACTTGCGCTTACTTTCTGCAACAAGTGAAGGGGGATGTATAGTAGGAGAAAGCCTCCTTCCCCCTCTCTCTTTACTCTCTAGGAGTCTGAGTGAGTCCTGTCTCTTCCTCCAAAGATTTATTGACATTTGTTACATTAAAAAAGGGGTGGGTTCTCTAAAGTGTTTTTAATGAGCTTCTGAGATTACACCTGATGGGAGAAGCGATCAGTGCTAGAGATGGAGAATTCACCCCAAGTTTTCACTCATGTTTGCTGGCAGAGTATTTGCAGGAGCTCTGAGGATCCCCTGTTAGCACATTACTGGTTTTACGGCTGTCAGGTGGGAATCCCGGTCTGATTATTTGTCTGGGAGAATTTCAATTCCTCATTTCAAATTGCAAAAGGACGGGCAGCAATTTGTTTCAGCACCTTTGTTCTTTCTTCTTCACAGCCACATGCTAAACCCGGGATGTTTTACTGTCAGCTATTAGTACTTGGCATAAGACTCTTCAACCGGCCTTTTCCTCTTCCGCTTTCTTTTGCTTTGTCTGAGATTTTAGAGCTGACATAAACCAAGATAGTTCCGTGCCTCAAAGAAAAGTTAGATGTCACCGTCATGAGACACAGCTTGACTACATATTAGCAAATACTCAAGCAGTCTGCAAATCTCCTAAGTCTGATCCTCTTTATGTTTTCTGATGGTTTAACAAGTCAAGATTTAAAGAGAGAAATGAGCAATTAAAAAAAGGAGAGAACAAAAGCTACCATCGTAAAAATCTGGTAATGACTTATCCTGAGGGCTGGATGCTAACTATTGGCTTTAGGATCCTACACACAAACTTTCATCTCTTCTCTCTTGTAGGTTGCTGTGACCCTTCCTGGTATCCAGATGTTCCCTCTTCTTTCTTCACTAGCTCATCACTTTCTGAGGCATTCACCTTTCAAGAGGCATTTTTTCAGTGCCGGTCCCTGCCTGCAGCTGATTTTTTTTTTTTTTTTTTTTGCTATGTTGTTAAAAAAAGTCATTAAAAAGTGTAGTTAAGAAAAATGTACTTTCCCTATTGAGAAAAAAAAAAATCCAGGTTACATTTTAAAAATGACAGAATCCTAAGGGGATAATGGAAAGTCGGTGTGGAAACAACCCAGGGGGAAAGGTGCTATTGAATTTTCTGTTGAAAAGTCCCAGTGAGTAGAGCATTTACCAAAAATAGTGATAAGCATGTGAACAATTATGGCTATGCAGCTAATGTGTTTGTGAAAGGTAAGATTTAACATGGGACAAGACAAGAGCTGTAAAGGTGACCTTTATTGTTTCACTGTATTATTGGCAAAGTCAAAACTCCCCCAATTCCTCTGCAGGTTTAGAGTTTGCAAGGCAGGGACTTGTTTCTGTGCACCCTTTGTCAGCTGACACACAGCAATGATTACCAGCTGGTTTAGAGGAAGAATCTTTCCGTCACTGTCTCCTCTTCTCACTTGCACAGACACTCTTGCCCCAAGCCTGCCAGCCCTCTTCCTCTTTTGCAACCCACAACCGCAGCATCTCTTGCTCCCCATACTTCTGGATGCCTCCTCGCTTGCTGGGCTTTGGCTGTCTGCCTACACAGTCCCTTCCCTCCAAGCCTTCCCCAAATGAAGGTGCTTCCACTGCTGTTCCCTTCTTGGACATACCTAGTTAGCCCCCCCCTCTTGGACAGCAAGGGAGAAAAAACAATCGATGTTTTGGGTTCCTGTACCTTGCCTTAAACTATGAAGTGTCATAGACACGAATGTCACCCACTGGGAGTCCCAGGTGCCTCCTCAAAGGGAGAGAAAAATAGAGGAGCTACTGTTATTATTTCCAGCTTTAAGAAATTGCATTTAAAAAAAAAAAATGCTGAAGTTATGAGTCAGATCAACTGAGTGGAAAAGTCAATTTTGATAGCAGCCATCATTCCTGGGGGAAAAAAAACCCACACAAAGTGTGGCAAACACATCAGGGTGTGTTTCTCGCAGGTGTCTTTGTAGAGAGGACAGAAGTATCAATAGTTGTGTGTCATTTTACATTCCCTACATCTTCACCATCTTCCTCTTTGAAGAACTTATCACTGTTTTTACTGGGGCTTTTAACAAGGTGCCGTTAAAAGTATAACAGCTCCCATGGCTTTGCCACCTTTGTGGGAAATAAGAGTACAAGGGCATAGCCAAGACACATGTTGTAGCAGTGAGCTAGCTATGGCCAGAAATCCCTCACAATCCATAACCTTCACTTTTGTGCTTTCGACATGGACGTCAGATGGTGGTTAGAGCAATTGATTACCTGGCTCACCCTCCACCCGTCCCCTGTTTTTACAAGGATGGCTTGGAAAATAGCTCAGCTCCCATAAACATTTTAATGGAAACATACAACATCACTGGAACCTTTTTTATTTCTTCAGCTGCTCCTGGTTGTTTCCTTGCCTATCACCGCCGTCCTGTCCCCTCAGCATCAGTAAACAGAAGAGGGCTGGTGTGGTTTTTCTTCACAAAGGCCAAACGCATGGGCATTTCAGACTGTCTGCAGGACAGAAGTCTGTGAAATGAGGATAACCTGTTTTAAGGAGCCAGAACTCTGTTTAGGTGAGACTTATTCTGCACTTTGCCATATGGCTAAGCACCATATATTACCTGCTTAGGACAGGGCCCTTTGCGAAAGCATGAAGCCTATGAAGGAAGCCATTTGTAGCACAGAAGGATAACAAGTGCAGTAGTCCTACAATAATGATGCAATCATAACGAGTCTCTCCTGGCACACATGTTCTTTAACTCTTTCCAGAGCACTGATATATAAAAAGCAAATTGCACTCATTTTCTTCTTGCTGGAGAGGTGCTATCCACAATCTCCTTGTCCATGGAGTGAGAAACCTCCATGGGCCATGATGCTGCATCCAGGCTCGCGTGAGGTGCACTGCCAGCCTTGCTGAGGGGAGGGATGAAACGGTGCTGTTCAAAGCAATTGGTGTTTGGGGAGCTGGAAAGATCCACGGAGAAATGAGAGGGAAGAGAGGGAGGGACATGCAGCCATACCGCTGAGGTATGGTAACCGGTGGCTGGATTACACAAGTACGCTGAAAGGAGCTGGATACCCAAGGAAGGACATGGATGGGAAATCCATATTGCAGTCCAGTGTGACCATCTGGGGCAGATACACCTAGCCAGTCAAAATGTCATGGAATAAAACAGAGAGCAGAAATCCTTTTCATAGAGGAGGTTTGCAGCCCTGCCACCCTTCCCCTTGCTTGTTTCCAGCGGGTAAGTGCACATTAAGTGACAGTGGGGCTGCTCGGTCCAATTTTAAATGAATGCTGTAAAGTGGGCTGTTGACAACTTATTAAAAATTTAAGTATAATTCCAAACCCTCGGGTTAGTTGATTTTATAGTTAACATTTTTCTGTTGGAATAGCAACACATGATGTCTGTCGGCAAGCCAGCCACAATAGCCCTAGGCTGATTTTCCAAAAATAATAGCAGCAGTCTATATCTGTCAGGACTGTGCCGGTGCCATGTTCTACACAGGCACTTCTTTAACCTGATAATTCACTTGTCTAAGAAATGGCTGAAGTGTTCTTGCAATCTGAAGCAAACTCTGTTCTCTTCCCCAGTGTGGCATTAACCTGAGCAGCTACTGGCAACAGGCTTTCAAAACAGTCCACAGATTTTGTCAGAAGAGCATTAAAATGTCACAACTTACCAAAAAGTTAGACAGGTACATTAGGGGAAAAAAAAGAATAGAAGAGCGAGGTTAAAATGAAAAGATGGTTATAGTAAATTTTTTTTAAGGGAAGTAAATCAAGGAAACAATGTGCTTCAGCAGATCACTGACCCTGATTGCAACGATGACCTAAATTTGACCAAGTTCCTGAATGATTTGGTATTTGACAGCTGACACAAACATAGCCTGACTAGGTTTGTTTTCTCGATTTCTAACAAAGGTAGTAATGTCCCAACTGCATTTTTTGTTTGCAATTGCAGTTGTGTGCATTCAAGAACCCATACAAAACGTGTATAAATACAAATATGTTTACTGAAAATCAAGGAGGTTAATTTTTAGTTTTAATATAGACTAAAATCAATTGTGCTGAAATATTTTAATGAAAAAGCCATACCACTTTGGAGAACCTAACAGATTTGGAGGCTAAGGGACCCCCATGCAAACCCCTGTGTTGACTGACTTGCAGTGACAACTTGTGCCTTCCTCTTCCTAAGCTGATACCTTAACCAAATGGATAGGGAGTCAAGCTCTCTTTGGAAACTAGTTTTTACAAGAGGAGATAACTTTATCTGGTAAGATTGGCAACTGGAGGAAGAGAAGGAGCAAGAGTTCAGATGTAGATAAAGATGGGAATAGCGTAGGACCCAGGTGCATACCAAAGTGCTTGACTGTTCTGCACTAATGGAGCATGCAATACCTTTTCCTCAGTAATAAATGCTACCCTGACCATGAAAAGTGTTTGCAAAAGCAACTTCGCTGACTCCAACATTTACACCATATAATTTTGTTATTTGGGTAAGCTTGGATTTTCTGTCCCTCCCTCCCAGTTAAAACTTGCCCAACTCATGCATATGTGTGTGCAGTATTTGAATATTTAATAATGTGTATATCTCTGTACATACTTCAGCATACACACATGACTTCCAATTATAGTAGGACTGATAGCTGCACTGGGGGATCTTCTTTGGAAAAGAGAAAGAGCAGAACTAAGTAGCTTTTACTTTGTGAGTGCTTCCAGTTTTGTCAGTTTGGAGGCCTTTTTAATCACTCATATTGTATGTCTATAGTACTTATATTTGTGAGTGTTATGAGGTCATCACAGGGAAGGAGTAATTTATAGCTTCTTTTTTCTATTTACAACAGTAATGAATTGTGACAAAGTTACAGAGCTATTGTAGTTTGAACATAGGAAATGACATGGAATATTCCCATTTCACTGCAAAAGTGATTGTTTAATGCTCTGATTTTCCTTACAGAATGGAGAACCATAAGGATGCCACTGTGCATTTCAACTAAGAGAACATATGAAAAACCAAAACATGAGGCCATGGAATACAGCCCCTTTTTAGAGATGGTGAAGTGACAGTTCAATTTGTCATTGCATTGAACGCAGCTGACCACTAAGGAAAATGGATCCTCTGTCTACAGTGGTCACGTTCTGAAATGAATCCTTTCACTGTATCACACTGTTAGTAAGATTCATATATTCTATGAAAAGCAAGGCATTCCCATCAAAACTCATCAAATTTAATGTAATACAAGTTACAATTTTTGCCCATATTTGTGGTAATAAGATTCTGCTCTAGAACTTCATTTCACGGACAGGACTTTTGTTTTCAGTTTCAACACCAAATTCATTCATAAGCAGTCTGTATTTACTTATTTTTGTGTCACCGCTACATGTCTTTGCTTACCTCTCATTTTGCTAGGCCAAAATAAGCCAAGCGGGTTAAGCTTTCTAACCATTGCTCTATTCATCTGTCAGCTCTTTCTCTGCATCTATTCCTCTTTCATTTCAGTACATCTTTCCTCATCACAGAGCATCAGAATTATACAGTGTCTCATGTGGAGTCTTCCCATATTGTCTAGAAGGCCATTAAAAGTACTCTGGGAAACACTCTCAATTAAACAATACTTGATTTTCTAAGGAAAAGTTGCTTTTCTTCTCAACAGCCCGTTATCTTACTGAGCTTAAGCTGCTGGGCCTTTGTTGCTTCTCCCTTAAGTCAGATCTGAGAGTCAGCAAGACTATTATTACTGCACAACAATACAGATTATTATAATTGCAAATGGATTTATTGGATGAAGAAAAAGAGGTACAAAACTGTATCGACAAGACAGGACAGAAGCACAAAAAAAAAAAGAAAAAAGAAACTGGGCATCAAATGTTTCTTACATTTTTTAGGGCAGTGCTGAGTGTTGTACTTACTGCTACATCACATAGAAGTTACATACGTTGTTGCTCAGTTTATGAGTGTAACTATCATATCTGTTGTGGCCATTATCCATCTTGCATTCCATCAGAAGGGGTGTTTTTAGGTTCAGTCCAATCTTCCGTAGGTTGTGTTTGCTCTACTAAAAAGAGGATTGTATTGCTGCTCAATGATGTACGCTGGAGGCACTTTACAACCAGCTTCAAAAGGTATTAGATATATGGGACCATGGGCAAATATTTCAATTACATGGAATGGACAGAAAACAGTTTTTCCTCCCTTTCCTTCTCCCTTGCTACTGAATTAAGCAATAGTGCTTGTCTTTATGTCATTGGCTCTATTTTGGAAAGGTCATGATTTGTTCACACGCTTAAGTCATTTTAAGCACAAGCATAGTAACCTATACTGAGCAAAATTAATTCCCAACCCTACCTTGCACCCTGTTCTTGAAAATACGTGCTAAGAAGCAAGGGGTGAGGGTATTATGGAAATGGAAGAAATACCTTAAGAGAAAGTCTTAGTTTTTGTACTTCATTGTGCAATACTGTATAACGTAATAAATTTTATACTTTGATGTCTACTTTATAGATAAGAATTGTTTGAGGAATTGAATAGCACCACTTGCTCCTCCAGATTGTTTTACTCCTCTTTGTCCCGTTTGTCACTGATGTGCATAATACAGGAGTAAATGACTAGGAGGGACCTCCTGGTCACAACGCTGAATGCCAAAATATCTCAGCATCCCTGTAAAAATCTCTTTCATCAGCTGCTCACAAGCAAGTTTCTTCAGACAGAAGTCCTGTTTTAAATATCAGCTGGGCTACTCTGCCTTCACTGCAGTTGTACTTTGCAGCATCACACCATCACTGATATGAAAATGCCATGTAACTACAGCAATAATAAGGAGATGAAACTGCCACGATAATTTTTTTGGTATAAAATACCGATTCTCTGCAGATTGGCTGACATATCCAGGCACTTCGTACTTCATTCCCAGTGAAAATTTCCCTAGAGACACTAGACTTAGGGAGATTTTATACAAGGACATATCTATAGATCAGGGATATATTTGTGTGAAGTTTAAAATGCATTTGTTTCTTCTCTCCAATAACATCCTGTCATTTGACTTAAGTTATTTCATTTTCAATAAAATCTTTCCCTCTCACAAATCCAGGCCTTTGCTCTTTTGCAGCAATGTTATATAATTCTTTCTTTCTTCCTATCAAATCTTTCAAGACATAATACATAATAGCAACATTGAAACTTCACTGAAGGATTTGGGGGTTTTTATATTTATAGACAGTTCTACAGAGAATATCACCTGAGCACTTGATTGAGTTGGAACAGATGTTCAAGAATGGTACAAAGAAAGAAACCTTGATTAAATGTGAACGTCTTTAATAATTGCTCATTGGGAGCGTGACTTTGATAGCACTGTGGGTAATGGGAGAACCAGGGTATGCATCTAGCCAAAGAAATTCAGAAGGGCCACGTCTTTTGTAATGTGTACCTTTTCACATGTGCGTATGAGCACAAGTCCATGTTGTTTCCAAAGCCCTCAGATTGGCATGGGAGAGTTCTCGGGCTATATTCAGAGGTATGCAACGCATTCAAGAAAATCTGACACTGTGCGGCAAGGCTGTCAGGCACTGGCTGGTGACAGCTCATATGATGAGTTAAAATGGAGAGGTAGATAGGATACCAAGCCTCTTCTGGGCCAAATCAGGGGGAAAAAAAAAAAAAAAAAAGAAACGATCGTGGCTGTAAAGCAAGCACTAGTGGAACCATGGATTTACCTTGGGACGATACTGAACTCTCAGTACGACCAGTCATATCTCAGGGCACAGAGAGAATAGTCTGGTACAGAAAACAGAGAGAAAAGCCAAGTATGTGGAAAAGGAGAAAGATAGAAGTCCTTACAATATTCAGACTCAAAACTCCTCTGGCATTTCATCTGCACCTTTTTCCCCCATTTAAGCCGATAATTGCCCAGAATGGCGAGGAAACCTCTAAAAGCACTACAGTGATTCCAGCTGGTTCCAGATTTCAACAGGAACTATGACTACATATATTGTTTCCAGGGATAAAGTACCCTGACATTCAGCCATATATCCTGCTCTTTAGCAGGCAGGCATGATTTATCAGTATTCTGGCAGAGCTCTCCCTTTGAACTATTTGTCTTGCACATCCATGTCAAGTGCACTATGTCATATGCACATGCCTCTTATGTGCCAGAAATATTCCTTAGAAATATCACAAGAGAGCCAAATGAGAACCAACTGATTTTCTGGTCTACATTGGACAGTTTGAAGCTGCAAATGATCCAGTACTTCTCAAGCACTTCAGCTATTCAGGACTGGAGTAAGCATGTTTTAAAGATGCTTAGCGCATCCAGTAACAGCACACAAGTGTATTGGGTTCTGTCTGGTAATGGTAATACAGAAATCATAGTGCACTATGCCTGACACTGTTGGTTCCTTGAAAATGTCTTTTTAATTAGAAAATGTGGAAAAAAAATCTAAAGCACCTAGGTTACACTACAAGTGCAAACATGAGACGTACAGATACAGACAATTTGGTTAAGGGTTAGATGAAATAACACAACTGTCAGCCACAATGAATGCCTTCCGTCCTTCAAATGTTGTGCGAGGAGTATGTATATTAATTTTCACTTCCCTTTATTGAGTTGCTTCACCTCTCTGCTATCATTCTCAAAGCAAGGAGAAGCATTAGTGTGAAAACACAGGACTTTTATCCACAATGATGTTCAAAGATTGCAGAGGCTTTTGCTATTTTTCTATAGATGGTAGAAACACCCATTTAATGCAGGACAGAGCAACCTTCAGATCCAACACTTGAAAATGCACTGGGACTGCCGTGATAAATCACACAGCTGAGTTTGGGAGGTAGATAGCCAAAGATGCTGACATCAAGGAATGAAAACTTGGCCTCACTGGAGTTAGCACAGACTCAGGCATTGATCTCAGCATGACTGTGATTTTAACAGTGATTTTAGAAATGTCAGGCATGGCTTACGAGCCTAACTGACGGAAACATTTTCATGAATGTCACATTTAAAAATGCTATTTTTTACCTCAAGCACATGGCTTGCTTCTATACTGATCCCAGGTGCAGGTTTTTACAACACAGTACAGGACACACTACACTTGATTTTTAGGCACACAGCTCTGATATAGTGGGATCCTCGATAGCTGGAGTTATTGCCAGGACGTGGAACAACATTAAGGAGCTCCAGCTTTGTGCCTGCATAGCTATACTATTGACGATACCGAGCTGTGCAACAGTAATTTCAACTAGTTAACTAGGAAAACAAAAAAAACCTTTTATGTGATTAAGACTTCTACTTGAGTACCCAGAATTTCTGCAGTGCATATACAGCAGCTTAGGGAAACCTAACTAAAATCAGCTCTTCTACTGCATCTACATTTCCTTCCACTATTCCCACAGAGGTCCCACAAAAACAGCTGCAAGTCAAGTACTCAGGCTGGAGAGCAATGTAAATTCTTCTTCTTCCTCTAGTCTCCGTCATGTGCTTTGCTATCAAACAATGCCAAAGCCAGAATATAAATGAGGCTAGAAAATATCTATATAAAATACACATATATATGTATACACATGCTGTATACATTAGCCCAGGTGCATACAGCACACTGAACTGCTAAAGAGTTCTCTGCATGGGCTTCACAGGAACAGAGACCTTGTTATGAACTACTCCCCTCCATTTTTTTTTCCCCATACACTCGGACTATTGTAACATCTTCTCTCCCAGCAGAGCTTCCTTTCTCTTGACCTTTTACCCTCTCTGCTTCAGCCCTTCTATGAATGGCAGTGAAACAAAAGGGGAGAAAAATCAAGAGAAGAGTAATTAACAAGACGACGACTGTTCCAGCTCCTCAGAGGTATCCTTACAGAGTCACTCTCTGAGATCATCAGTGCAACAGAAGACACCAGTGTCAGGGATAAACAGGAATGGGAAGAACTTAAAAAAAAACAAGATAAGCTACAGACTGCCTCAGTTATTTTTGAGTCCCATTTTATTAGAAGAATATAACATCAGTGAAATTAAGAGATTATGCAATTTAGGCTGGTATTATGTTTTTAAGCTATAGCTGTTCAAGTGAACTATATGGTTATAACCATACTTCATCTCCTTGAAATGTCATGTGTGTTTGGGCAGTATCAAAAGAGTAATATTGGGAGAAAAGTCTGTTAATACTAGGTTATTCAATACAGTATTGACAAATTACCTGGAGAGATGCTATAGACAGACCGTTGAATGTTAAACAGCTATCAAGCCTCATCTACGTCATCTAAATGTACCTTGAGTAATACAAGAGCTAATACAGACTGGGGAATTTCAAATGTATGCCCCAAGCATGTACACACATTACAGCAGTAAAACCCAATAGTGAACCTGTTCCTTAGGCCTTATTTATAGGATTTGGATAATCACAGGAAAAGCCCTTGGTGCTGAAATGATATTCTTTTTATTGACAACACCTTACCTAATGGGACTATGTGAAGCTGAAAAGAAAACACACTGATTGATGTGACTATTACAGTAGAAAAACCAACAACTTCAGTGAGGCCTCCCTGCAAGTTAACAATTTGTTTTACTTTATCCCCCCCCTTGCTCGTCTCAAGGAATATTTTCAAATTAAAACCACATGCTCGTGCCTTCTAGCTGGAGTTAAGTACTAAGATAGCAGGTTTTAAAATGTCCATTGTGGGGATTAGAAGACCTCCTACCAGGAAGCCATGCCTGGTGCACACTTCACACGGGGGCCACGGGGAGGCCCTGCTCTGAGAAAGCGTCTTCTCGGTTGTTTTCTTCATCACAAAATCCATCAGTGACATTTCACGTGTCCTTTGCCACTGGAAGCTGTCCTATCCTGGCCCTTGGCTACTGAAATATTACTGAATATTGCATTTCTAGTTCCAGCATCTATTAATACGATTGCTCCTGCCTGCTGACGAAAGACAGACCAAGTTAGGTAAAGAGAGGCTGTAGCCAAACTGGAACAGTTAATTATTAACTGGGAAATCTGAAAGAGAGAGATGCCTCACAAGCCTCTTGGTTGTCCCACATGCCCTTCTCCCTGTCATCCCTGGGCTTCTCCTTACATGCAGTCCGAGTCATTCTTACATGCAATAAGATGGAAGGAAAAACAAATTCTGCTGCTTTTTCCCCTTGTTCCTGGTTTCTGTCTTTTGCCAGTCAGCACAAAGTCCAATGAAAGGATGAGAGAAAATCAGGCACAGATAGAAGTCACTTTCAAGGGGCATTTTACTGGTGCCAGACTACTGCGCCATGAGCAGTTATTGGTTACACGCTACAAACTTTTATCTCCCTGCTTGCTGGCCACATGGTACCAAAGCTCCCTGCCCGCTGCTGGTACATGACCAAAGGAAAAAGGGGGTTATGAGACTCCTTGGGCTATTATATGGCCATTTTCCTAAGCAATCTTTGGCTGCCGGAGCTCTGTACTCTCTCATACCAAGTGTCACATGGTGGGGATAGAGGTGGGGGGTTGATTCCTTATTTCTATGATTTGTAAAAAGGTAAATGTTTATCTCAGTTTTGGCACCAAGAGGAAGAGCAGAGAGGGTTTTAAAGGCACTTTGCATGTAAGTACTCATGAAACAATACTGTTATTCTCACACAGCAGGCGGTTTGCAGCAGAAACAGAGACATAACAACTTAGCAATGCAAAATGAGCTCCAGGCATCTGGTAATTGTACCTTTTTTCCCTTTTAAAACCCCTCATAACACTGAATTGCATGGGGTCAATCTGACCTGTTCTTGACAGTGTTCACAGTGGTAGGAAGTCTTTGTGACTCATACTTTTGATCAGAAGAACATTTTAGATTATTCAGGTGTGGAGGGAAAAAAACACAACAACAAACTGTTTATTTGCACCTATTCTATGACCCCAAAGGGCTCTGGGTTTTCATGATTTGTATTGAAGTTAGCGTTTTAAAAGTATTTATCCAGAAGATGTGTTTTCATCACACAGGCCTCAAACCAAATTTATTTAGTTCCATTATATGTGACCTCTCTTTCTGCCTTTCTTTTAAGACATAGAATATTATGGATCTGGGGAAGCATGTGATTCAGAGAACCAATGCAACATGCCAAGTGTTTGAAATTCAAAGATACTGGCAGCTCCCTGGGGCATGCGCTTCAGCTTCGTGACAGCCAGCACCCGCTGTAACGAAAGCGGTGGCTCTGGATGGCTCAGACTCAGCTTCTCAGAGTTTTTGTCAACTGGTTCCTCATTCAGCATCGAAAATCCTGTGCTCCATACCCGGTGCTCCTGTGGAAGGGTGGAGAGAGATAGGCGTTTCTAAATCCAAAACCCAAGCGGGCAGGCAACAGGAATGGGCATCCTTCCTGGCTCTACGAGAGGTGAGTATAGCCAAGCACCTGCAGAAACGAGGCACGCATCCATCACCGGGAAGGCGAGCGGTGACATTGGGCTTCAGGCACTCCTCTGCTCCAGCAACACCGGGTCCCAGGCGGTGCAACAAGGAGACGGGTCCTGCGTACACCTACCTAGGTGTACTGCCTAGAGATTGGCATTAGCCAGGAGGGCCGGTGCTAGCACAGCCCCTAAGTGATGCAGCTCTCTCACGGGAGCTACACTGCAAGGGCTCGAGAGTCACAGGACAACCATTCCTGTCTTATGGCTAACCTCGGCTCGGCACGGCGCTGTGCCCAAAGAGACACGACCTGGGAAGAGGCTTATTAGCTGTGCACCACCCTAACGGGTGTATGGCTTCCCGGTCAGAGCTGGGCTGTGACCGCCAGCTGGGAGCACCAACAAAGCAGCCCTGGTCCCCAGGAAAGCAAGTCTGCTCTCGCCATCTGTCATCTTTGGGAATTTGGTGTACGTAGTGTTTTGGTAAAAATCAGGGATCTGAACCTTGCACCCTTTCTCAGGTTCGGTAATATGTATTCTTTGTTCACATAACTTGTGTGCAGGTCCCATGCAGTAAGTAAATGCCTTAGGATTCAGCTGAAAAAGTTTTGATGACAAGTGCATGTAAAATAACTGCAGGTGCCTATAGAAAAATTTTATCTGTCTATAAACCACCTCGTAGCTGACAATACAAACAAACAAACAAACAAACAAATTGGCTCTCACCACTAGTTCTACTGCTTGCAATTAAGTGTAATCCATAAATACCACGGGATTGCATTCCAACCGTATTATATGTTTCGATTGTTAGAACAAGAAAAAGTATTACTTTTCTGCCATGCATTAAATTTAATAATAGTTACAATGTTGGAAAGAATAATGCGAAAAACCTTTCCTTGGGTTATCGGAGGGAGAGAGCTAATATCTGCCAGCAAATCCCATTATGATTATTATATATGACTCTAGGTTGGATTCATTCATAGATTGCACAGATATTACTAAATAAGACTTCAGGCAACCATACATGAATTTTTGTAAATTGTGATCAGGCCTCAGTGCAGTGGCCGCCAGGTAATGGATTAACGAGCTGTCAGTATTAAATTCATTCATTTCTCCTTATCATTTACAGAGCAGGTGGCCTCTACTTCTACCAGTCTGCACACACAGCTCTGAAAGACTCGTAGCTTTTTGCAGAGAAATGGAAGGAGCAGCAGCAGATTTCATTTATCAGGAATAACATTCTGTTCATGACCTTTCATCTCCAGCAGCTAGGCAGACTCAATCTGCTGGTGCTATTGACCCTGCGCATTTTGTGCAGACCGGGGTGGAATGATGATAAATATACTGAAATAGGATAGACTTGCTGTAACTTGAAATTAAGCAAGGCCTTGAAAGAAAAACCTTCAAAGGATTAAAAATGTGTGCATGCATGCATGTATTTGTTCAAAGAAAGCACGTAGTCCACACACTGGACTGTGTTTTGCAGATATGCACATATATTGGTTTCGGTGGAATTGTGTGTAAGTCAGTGCAAAAGTTGTCTTACCCTTCTCCAAAGTCAAGTCAGTCCTGGCTGCCTCTGTCACATAAACAGGGTAAATTCAGATACAATTAAAATATGTGAATTAATTTGACCGATTTATAAAAACCAGTAAAACTAAAAATGCTGGAAATGTTTCACAGTTATCTAAAAATAAGAGGGATAACCCCTAGTCTAGTCAGGATATTGTCCCTTTTTTTCCCTCTCTTTTCACTGTACTAGAGCCAATAAAATATATGGCTTGGAAAAATGAAAAAGGGTGGGAAAGAGTTCCATGTTGACCTTTAACTCAACAGCTCGTCTAATACTGAATCTCCATACGCTGAAAAAATGAAGGCGAGCGAGCGAGCAGGAGAGTTTCCTTTCACTAGGCAGGGCCTCGGTGAGGTTACATTTCCTATCATCTCACTTGTTTACACAGCACATTTATAAAAATTACTGCATCTCCCCATCTATTACTGCAGTATTCCCATGACAAGCTAGAAGGGTACTGAGGAGTCGCCTGGCGACGAATAGTGATCACAAAACAAAATGAAATGGCCATCCGCTCTGTACCGGCAGACAGCTTTTCCGCAGGTGACGGTAAAGAGGAATAGCACAAGATTTGTTGAAAGAGTTTTGTAACGCTTCTCATCTTGTCTTACTATGGTGGTAAGTGTTGTCAAGGAGTGCTTCCACCAAGAAGTTGAATTACAGTCATCGTGAAGAATGAGGCCATGCTATTGTCAGCAAGACTACTGATGGCATAATATGATGCTGCGTGCAATGAAAATTTGAAAGATGGGATAGATCTTCCATCAAAGGAACCTTTTTCTTGTCTGGACAGGGCTTTCCCCCTCACTTTTTATAAGAAGACTTTTTAATTTAAAACAAACAAACAAAAAAACCCCAAAGAGGTAAAGGAATTCTTAAAGTAGCCCATAAGAAAAATAATCCTGAAAACACTTGTCACCTTTTGGGGGTTAAGTTGAAGGTATGAATTAGGGTGGGTATCTCCAAAAAAATAGCAGCCAAAACCTTTCTCAAGGAACTGTGTATGTATACATTTCTGAGCCCTAGACGTGCGCCAAAACCACCTCTGTTTTCATTCCTGAAGTACTACCACTCTGAACAGTACTCAGCAAGAATTCAGAAATGCTGTACTTGAGCAGTGTGGCATTTAGAAGGCAGGTATAATGTAAAACCGTTTCATTGAAAGTAGGTTGCATCAGGACTCAAACAGAAAGATAGTTTATCCTGGAATGACTGAAAATTGATATGTATGGTCTGTTCTGCCATTGGCCTCTCCAAAGAATGTGGCCCAACTAGACCTTAAAATTGTGCCCCAAAAGAGTATTCGGACACCCATGTTGCTCAGATAAGTGTGAAGTCAGCTGATGTCCATTCCTAATTCTCAGGCAGTGACACCACATAGAAGTCCACCTATACAATTTTTTGAATGGAATTAACTTCTTCTTTTATACCTCCACGTGCATGACCATAATCACATGGATCCTCACCTCACTCCATTTATATATAATTGAAATTATACGTAAGTTCAAATGGTATTAAAAATAAAAAGGACAGCTACTGGTTTTAGAAAGTTACTTACAGTAGACAATAAACCCATTTTCAATCTTTTGGCATACACATGTCCTTTCTTCCTAAAAATACGAAAATTACGCTTTCATAGGACAAATCACCCAATTGTTTCCCTGATGAATCAGGAAGTACATGTTTCTCTCATGCAAAAAAAAAATCAGTACTTGAAATGGACCACACTTTGACATAATTATTTCTTTTTGCTTTTTTCCCTCTCTCCTTCCTCATTATTCCATCAGGTTAATGTTCTCCATGCGAAATTCTGAAGAAGTTGAAAAAAGAAACTGGTGAGATTAGCCTGCCTTTATCATCTGACTTGCAACCTATTGTGTATAATACTTTATGCATAAATAATTATATATATATTTAAAAAAAAACCCCAGTTTTCCCATAAGTTGTTTTTTTTTTTTTTTCCTTCCATGGGCAGCACTGACCTTTGTCCCCTGCTTCTAAAAGAAATGTTTGCTCCAAAAATATGCTAACCATCCAGTGTTTTGTTTGCACTCTATTCAGGAGCTTGCATAAATATTCAAGATATACAGAGAAAGAAGGGAGCAAAATGCCTGATATTCTACTTTACGTTACCGGGATTCCTTGCGGGACTGAACCAAATCCTTAGCCACGCTTGTTTCACACACTTTTATGGACAACTATTGGCAAGCCATGTGAATCCTGGAGGTTGGATCTTTTGTCCTTTCATCTGCCCTCTTTCAGTCTATGGGTTTCCCTTATCATATACCATCTACCTACGCAGGGCTCTGCCCTTCGGCGTAGCTTACACTGCTGATGGCATGCCAGCCTGCTCTCGTTCGGGTTCCTCCTTTGCACCACTCCTCTGCCAACCTCCAGCCTGCCTGCAGCATCCACCTGCTCCCATTGCTCCGTAGGCTCTCCCCGACTCTTTTTTGTTACCGGCCTGCTTGTTGTAACTCCCCAACCAACTGATCTTTCCCAGTCCTTACATAGGAAAGGGTAGTGTATGTAAAATGCTTTCAGTTTGCCAGCTCGGTGGTGTTATGCAAGTGAGAACACTTATTCCATTGCTTATCAGATTAATGAATATTTAGATAAATAAGACTTTCTCCAGGCGGCCAGCTTCAGTGTGTGCAGGAATGCTGATTGCAAGGTGGGGGAGATAAAGACTCAGTACTGTGAGCAACCAAACAGGTACGGAGGAGGGAAGCCAACCTCTTTGATGACCTTCACGTCTTACCGCTGACAGAGACCCACAAGTGACAGCACAAAACAAATTACCTATATTTTGGAACTGTTCACATCAGTCAATACACTCAACTTTTCTCTTGGTTTTCTAAGGAAAAAAAGCCTACACAGTCACACTCTCTCTGTTTCTACCCACGAGCATCTAACAGCTGCTATGGCATTGGGTTTTGATAATGGATTGTCCTCTTTCATGTACTACCAGCTATAAGCCAGGACTCAGGCCAACAGTGCTGCAAAAAGCACAGAGGTTTAAATTTATGTAATATGTAACCCATTCCCAGGCACTGTGAGGGCAGAAACAGAAGAGACTCTGTACATGTCAGGGAAGAAACCCCCTGAAGTTTGCAGGAATCTCTTTGTTATCTTTAAAAGCCCTTTGGATCAGCCCTGTGAGATGCTTTTCTACCGCAAGTCTCTTTCTGTTCTCCCGTTTGCAACACGTCGTAATCCCAACGAGCACCAAAGCTGAGATCTTCAAAGGATACAAAGAGATTTAGGAACATAAATGTACCTGAAGGTTGATGGCACTTTCCTAATGCTCTCCAGCTACTTCTAAAAATGCCTGTTCAACAGTTCTGTGAGATGTTTTTTTAATTGTATGCCCTTGTTTTGGTTCCCTTTTGGACTGTAAATCAAAAGGAGCCAATTTTCTACTCATATAGCAGCCTGCAGAAAACTTATTCAGCCTAAACTATATCCAAAATTTAGCCACAATTCACCATGGGATTTAAATACTATTATAAAAATAAAAGGGAGCAGTAGTCTATCACTAGCATTTAAAAGCATTAGCTTTATCACACTTTGAATATAGAAAATCTTCCAGGATTAGTTAATACTAGTACATTTTTCTTACACTCAGCCAGAAGTACCTGATCTCCTCTCTAGACACTTTTTCTCAGAAAGCAATCGAGAATTTGTAATACTTACTGAATTTAAAAAGTTAATTGCTATCTAACTGAAGTAGCTTATTATACAAGTACTGGGACTACGCCTGTCTGCCAGTCGAATACACTAAAGCATTCCATTTAAGCAATTTAAATTAAAATATCATTTTATAAAGTTGTTTTGATTGTGATTGCATATTGAGATTTTTAAATAATTTTGACTTAATTTCAAGGGAGATGGATTCATTTTGTATATTATCAAATTGTAATCATTTCTGTGTGATTAACATTTAATTTATGTCTACACTCTTAGCACTTTCCTTCCCTATAGCTGTAGTTGTATTATACTTTTTAAAAAGCTGAGTGTTCTGTGCAATGCACTGTGGAGATGAAGCAGCAAAAAGCACGATCTGCAGCTCTACGAGCAACGCCCCATAGAATGCCACGCTCACAGTTCATCATACACCCAAAAACACAGCTCTGTAATGGCAAGACTTCACAATAGAGACAATTAATTAAAAATATCAGTGTGTGTTCTATAGTGTAATATAGTTACTTGCTAACCAAACACAAGATGACCAGAAGACAACTCTAGATTAGCCTTCAGCCCAAACTTTTTATATTTGGGAGACAGTAATAGAGACATAATGGATGTAGCACTATACTCTCTGCAGCACAGACGGGTGCTTTCTCCTCTGTCCTTCTTCCATGTCTGCTTCAGGACTTACACACACATTTTGAGAAATGATGAGACAGTACACGCTCCACTGCAAATGTACTATTCATGAGTAGAAGTGGGCATTTCTTTTCCATTTTGGTAGCTGGTACTATTTTTTTTGGAGGGGAGGGTATGCAAAATGGTTGAATTATCAAAAAAGTAAATACTCTAGGTTGACTTTGGTGAATGGCTCTAGCCAAATTCAATAAAGCAGGAAAAATAAATGTCAGGAGCAGGAAGACAAAGCATTCTGACATTTTTTGAATTAACCTTTCTGATTTTTCAGCTAAGTTCACTGGGGGACATATTTTTTAGTCCTTAAGCAGCATTTGAGGTGAATTACCTGGAAATAGTCCAGTTCAAATAACTTGGATTGCTTAAGGAAGGATGCGAGAAAATATATGTCTCTGAATATGCTTTCAAAGTTAAAGGACTACCCGAAATTCCCTGAGCTGTTAGCAAACTGGTGATGAACAAGTATGGAATAAGAATTTAACTTTTGACTTCTTATACTAAATTTCACCCAGGCAAATATTTCATAACGTATACTGTAACAGCTGTGGTCACTACCACTTTAAACTGAAGTGTCCTAGGTAATTGCACAACTCCCCATCTCTTTTCTGAAGGAAATGCTGTTAGCAGCAATCTGATTGAGCTCATCGGAAACAAGTACCAAGCAGGAATTTACATCCTGTCTTTGTCTCGGGACTTGATCTTGAGTTTACAGATTTGTTTTCCCTGCTAAGGTTTATAAATGAAGCCATGGATGGTTTGTCAATGTGCACCATGTATTATTTTTTCCCATTGTCAGCTCTTTGTTCTGGAAAGCTGATATGAAATATTCCTACTAGTAGTTCTTTTGAGTGTTCAGTTAGTATAAATACCAAAATACACACACAAAATAGAAAAAGAAAAAAAAAATCTATAAGGTAACAGCAGCAGTACAACAGCTGAAGGCATTTAGAAAACGACAGTCTTTGTAATGATGCAGTAAAAGCAGGAAAAACACAATCCAAAGGGCAGATTGTTTTTAAAAAACTGCACATGCAAGCTACAGCAACCATATTTGAAGTATATTCATTCAGAAAACTACAATGGGACAGGGGTTTTGGGGTTTTGGGTGGTTTTTTTTTTTTTTAAGTGAAGGAAATTATGTCATCAATAAGCAAGGTATAGAAGAGCTAGCATTAAGGATGTTATTTGAGAAGATTTTTATGTTTTGAATAGCAAAGTCAGGAATATGAAGGAATATCCTCATAAGCTTACCAAGAATAAAAGGAGATTGGCTTGCTGTGAAATTAGATACTTTATCTGAGCCTCTCTAAAGAAGTGCACAAGGTTAAACTAACTGTCACTTACATAGTTTTGAACAGATTTTCTCTCCCAGGGAAAGGACAGAGAATGTAGGCAGTCATGGGTCCTCTCCCAGTCAAGGTGGGAAACACTCCAGGAACAGGCTGCAACAGCCAATGCTGGAGCATCTACTGAAGGTGGCCCATCAGTCATCTCACTACCAACTTCTCTGTTTAATTGCCCGATCAGCTGATGGACCTCTGTAACTCTAGTCCCAGCAGAGGCACAGTATTTCGGCTCAGGGCACAGACAGAGCTAAAGAGGAGCTAAGGACAGCTGAGGACTCGTCCTGTCCCTCAACTGTACATGGATAACATCATGTTGTGTTGGGTGTTGGTCTGGGGTTTTTAATTATTTTGCTACAGTTGTGTGTTCTTATTATTTCCATAGTAAAAGAGTAGCAGAATGCTGCAATATACAGAGTTGGAAATATGTAGCCTTTTTCTTCTTCCAGTGTATATAGGTCATACCAGATAAACTCACCTAGCTTTTTGTTACTAATTTTTAAATCAGGAAGGACTGAAACTAGAAACTTGCATCAGAACCTCTTCGAATCTTCTGGAGAAAGAAGTCTTGATTTTCATGCTTGGATAAATGTTTTCTCCACCAGGTTTTGCAGATCTTCATTTGCCAAATCTGCTAGATCTTCACCAGATCTACATTTACACCCTACTCCCTTCTCTGTTATAAGGTCAGCTTCTTCAGATGTTTCTTTATCAAAATAGAAGAATAAAATTTCCTTCAGAAGGTTGTGTAATTTCTATCAATGAAGAAGGAAAGAACAACTGCTTAACTCCATTACAAGAACAGCCACCCTGCTTCCCTTAGTCCAGGCTGCAGAACCTCAGATGACAAAACAGCAGGAAAGTGGAAGAAATCGATTTTAAGGTTAACAGGTATCTTTAAGCACAAGTTCTGTCTCACCAGCCTCAAACTTTGATTTGCACCTAAAAAGGCAAATCCCAAAGATTAGACTCTTCAGCCTTCTCTACCTTCAAACAAATTTTACTTTAAAAAGCCTGTCTAGTGATCCTAACCAGCTACCAATGTTCACCATCTTTTTAATTGACTTTGGGACACTTTCCAATAAAATTCCAATTGCTTAATTGGCTGTGCATTGAAAACAAAAGTTTAGTTTAACTTATTTCAGTGAACAAGCCTCACCTGAGACTTTTGAGTTGTTTAAATGTAGACACTTCAATCAACGTGAGCTGGGAGAAGGAAAATCCACTACTGGAAATTGAAGTTAATGACCTTCACACTGGACAAAAAAAAAGTACAAAAAGAATTGGTTGCAAGGGACCAAACCCTGAGGGAATTTAAGCATCCACAGTGTTGCTGAATTGGCTGAAGGCGCTGGCACTTGGCAGCTCTGAGAATCTGCATCTAATAGAAAAATCTACCTGTTCTGAGGTTGCATTTAACCACATGAAATACTATCATATTCTGTGCTTCTGTGCGCCAAGGTTTTGCTGTCCCTGCTACAGTGAGGATCTTAGTCCAACTGTAGTTCTTCTAGATGGCTCCATATTCAAAATGGACAGAAGAACCTAGGGAGCATTTGTTTTTTGTATAGCTTCTAGCATTTGATGTGTCTACAGAAATTACATCCCTGAAACATCTTAATACATAACAAATGGAAAAAAATATTTTAACTGAACTATCTTCATTCCTCCCTCTCATTTACATTAACACATGAACTACTGTAGAGCTCCTTACAAGGCTGTAACACTTAAGCTTTGCAACCTGCAAGGCTGTTATGCATAACAGGGTTTAGTGGTTCACCTGACAAGCTTTTGCCTTGATTTCCAAGTCCTTTATAAAGCTGTCTGAATGAATTAACTGACAGGACACCTGAAGGTATGGTAGATATGTAGGAGGTCACCCTTATCATTCATTTCAGGGACCACCTAAAGGTTTCTGAAGAACTTGTGGTTAGATGGACTCTCAGAAAAGAGCTGAGAGTACAGATATCTGGGCCAGTACATCAAGAAATTAAGCAGAAAAAGCTCTACAGAAAAATCCTACAGCACTACTCCATGCGGGTTTTTTTTTTTGAGAAGGTGATATTATATTACCAGCCATTCTTAAAAATGTTGTTCATCTCATAGTTGTGTATTAATCTTATCACTTACCACTTTCACCTCTGCCATTTATTCTCTTATTTACGAAGGCAGTGTGCTATCCCCCACTTCTGTATAGTCACAGAGATTAAAGCCTTATGTGAAGGATTTGGGTCAAAATGAATGCTTTCTTCCTATCTTTGCCTTTTCTTGACATACTGTGAGGAGAGCTGCCTGAAGGACTTAGCCTCCAAATAAAATATTTTTACAATCCCTACCCCAAAAGCTTTTGAAGTTAATATATACTTTTTTTCCTCTAGTTACACATGCTAAGTTTTCCAGAAATCCCTCTAATACAAATATATGTGTGTGTTTGTGTGTGTATACACGCACACCCTTTATTATCTTAGCAAGGAAGCAAGGACAAAGACAACTTAGTAGCAAATCATTTAGATAAGAGCTAAAAATCCATAAAAGACCGAAAAGCTATCTTGCTGTTGTGTTCTCTTCTCCTCCTTAAAACACTGCTATTCCAGAGAAGTGTGAAAAGAGGAGCTTTGGGAAATGAAGCCCTTCCTACAACCGCAGACAGGATCAGAACGGGTTATCAGCATCATCAACATATATCTCGGTCTTGCCCTTTCATCCTTGTGTGGCAAGTTCAGTCCCCCGTGACTTCCCTAACCCACCACCAGCTAGGTTAGCCAAAGTAGCTAGGATTAACATAACACACCCCTCTGTCCCTTAGAAATGAGGATGAAACGCAAACATGCCTGTCACAGGTAGGCCAAAGAGCAGCTATCAGATTATCATCACCTTCAGCCTCTGCAGACCGGGCTCAAGAGCGGTGGAAGGTCTCCTGTCGACAAGCCCCCTCGCACAACCACTGCTGCAAAAAGCAGCTAAGATGCTGAGGTATAGTAAGCTGACTGTAATTAACTGCATCATGTGAAAGGACTGAGGAATGGAGGAGGAGAAGGAGGCGAAATGAAGCAAGAAGTCTGTCTCCCGGGCGAAGGTGTCCAAACGTCGGCGTGCTGGGATCTACCTGGCGGTAGATGCACACACGCAACCTCTGGAAGCGACTGGCTTACTGCCCAGGGAGCCTGCGAGACTTTCCATCCGAGTATCTCCTAAAGGTAACTTTCAGGATATGCCCCAGCTGGTGAGCCTGTAATTAGAGTAAGGGCTAATCACCGCGGTGGTGGCCCCAAGCTGGCAGACACGGGTGACCGGACCGGGCAGAGGGCCTGTTCCTCCAACAGGAATCAAGGTCAGCCTCCAAGGCTGTGAGGACAAACGCAGGTGCGTCGGGTCTCTAGGCGAGGTGGCCACGCACGCTCGCCCGTGCCACCTGCACCGGCATTGCCCAGCCTCACCCCTGCTTCCCCAAGGAGGCGGGGGGGGGAAATATATCGAGTTTCCCAATTTTCAAAACACTGTTATAACAATGAGCTGTTGCTGCACCTGCTTCCTTAGCGCTGAGCGAGCGGCCACAGCTCACCTCCCACCGCAAAGGCGAGCCTGGCCTGCGATGATTAACTCCAGGAGAACACAATGGTCAACATCTGAACCGCCTGTGTGCCAAGGAGCGTGTTTTCCTTGTTTATCTTGCACAGCAAGTTTTTAGCACTGCTTTTTTACAAAGGCCATGCCTACTCCAAATTCCCAGACGGTGAGTCACCCACGGTGAACCTGCGGAGCCACGTGATGGAGGGTGAGGAAACTTCACCCCACGGAGGGGTCAAGCGGGCTTGCCACCGGAGCACGTCTGGATTTTAAAAAACAAACCTGTTTCCTACCGCTAACGCTCTAGCCTCGGCCAGCAAGTAAACAACTTGTGGAGGCTGCCGTTCGTTCGGTGCTAGCTGTGCTTCTCCGGCTCCCTGCCTATCTTTCCCGCCTGAGGGCTGCAGTAGCAAAGCGTCTGCTTTTCGCCGAGGCTCGGCATTTTATCCTTGTGGAAGCACGATTACCCTATTTTTTTATCAAGGCTGAGTAATCTACGTACATTACAAGGCTGTCATCTTAATTCCTAAACCACCCAAGCTCTCAGTCTGAAGTACAGGGTGTGGATGTGCTGTCTCCAGCAAAACCCAACAACAAGAGCAGGCCTTTGAGGTCATGAGCAGCCAGTTGGAAATTAGAGCAGCCCTGAGGCTAAAGAAATTCAGAGGCAGTAGAAAGTTTTAGCTAAGCAAGAAAAAAGTCCAACATGCAGAGGGTGTGCTACAAGGACATTTGCATCCCACAGCATTTGCCATCGCAGTAAGTAAGTGGCTTGTTAGAAGTGAAAAGTATGAAGGTGATGATATTTTGCACCACCTTCCCACTTTTGTAGCATGTAGCAATGACATATGCAATTCATTTTTTGTTTTGGAACATTATGGATAATATTCTATAAGGGTAACACATCATGCTATGAAGTGGGGAGCAGTTGTCATGAAAAGGGAATTTATTATCATTGCTAAAGATGGCCCCAAAGTGCCTAGAATAACCTTTGTGAGATGCAAAGGTAGATCAGAAAGCGTGAGTGGTTTTCTGCTTATGCTGTAGAGGGCTTTTGCTCTACCCTTCAGCTGGGGTACGTGTTACCTTCATACCACCGCTGTGTTATGAATCTAACTGTAGGCAATACCGAGTGAGGCCAAACCTAAGTATCGGTGCTATCTCAGTGTCTGTGATGCTGCTGTAGTGCCACCCTGTGAAGTCCAGCCCAGGTCTGCTCAGCGCTACTTGGCCTCAATGTCCTTCTACCTTTGTTCTCTGACACCTTGTCTATCTTTTCAGAGCTTGCCCTCTGTTATGAGTTGGGGGCGAGGGGAGCGGTGGTGGTGGTGTGGTGTGAGTAGGTCCCGGGATGGGGATATGAAGGGCCAGGGGGACCGGGAGAAGGCTAACGAAAAGGGGGCAACCTCCTCAGGCCATCCACGCACTGCATGTTCCCACCATTCGCATCGTTGTCTGACCCACACTGTCTTACCACCTCTTCCCCCAAGCTAGCCAAACTTTGTGCTGGCCTCCAAGGCAGGACAACCTTGATCGCTTCGTGGGTCTGGCCCCAGTTCGAATTCCACTGAAATCAAGGTGGCAGAAGGAGAGATGTTCCTCCCTTAACTCCTGTGGACCTTGAAGTAGGTACGATTTAGAGGACAGCTGTGGGGACCAAGCTAGTGTACTATTTAAATTAGTTTGTTGATTTACCCTCCTTGTAATTCCGCATTGGTTTTTTTATTACTATTTATTAAAGAATGAAATATAATGAAAGTTTTTTCTTTAAGCTGAGTGAAATTTTGTTTGGTTCCTTTACCACAAAGCACCACTTTCCACCATCTCCTCTCACAGGCAGGGTTACTGGGGACCTTGGTGAAAGGTGTGAGCTGCAGGCTGGAAATGCCAGAGATTTCCCACACAATGCCCACAAAGCTTCTGAGACTGATTATGTCGTAGCTTGTTTTTAACAAATGTCAAAATGGAAAAAAAATCAAGCCATCAGTCTGCATACGGAGCCCTTCTTTGCAAAACAGAGGACCTTTATGAGGAAGCCAGCCTCCACAGTACAGCATCATAGGTGTCCAGCGTCTTGTATGATGGGCATACAGATTACCCTAAGGTTTCCCCTAGAGAAAGTCATGCTGGAAATCATGATTTCCATCTCCAAGGCTCATTCAACCCAGAAGTTTTTAATTTTATAAATGAACATATGGTTTAATTTGAAGTCATGGTATGCAGCCTAGCTTGTTGAATGGCCATTTTTAGAAAGCATTGGTAACATATGTGGGATAGTGGAGTTTTGTTTTGGTTAGAGGTTTTATGGAGGGTTGTTTTTTTTTTTTTCTTGACAAGTACAGCAACACAAGCTGGATTATTAGAGCACCTCAGTCATGTCATTGTTCATATTGTCATGGACTGTCACAGTGATTGGTGTTCAGAAAGGATGCGATGAAATGTTTATGTGGAAAACTAATCATTGTTTTGTATTTTTTATTGACACTTTGCTTGGTATATCCTATGCTGGTTTTGTGGGGGAAGGAGGGTTGGTTATTTTGCTTTTAGCTGTCTAGCTCTTACAGTTGGTCTGCTCCTGCTCCTGCTGAAACCTTTGGGCACTTTAACATCCTCGCAAGCAGGCCTGGAGCCAATATGTCTACGAATGCAATAACAGAAGCCCCAAGTCTACGATGAGCTCTGAGCAGGAGGAATTCCATCTCCATATATGAGACCTTGCTCAGCTGCAAAACATGTCAGCATTAAGCCAGATTTTGTGCAGAGCAGCTAAATAAGAGCAAAGCTTCTTTAATTTTGAGGTACTGCTTCAACACTACAATGTCAGCTGCTCTTTTTCAGAGTCTGGGAAGCACATCTGGACTGCTGGTACAGGTCGCCTTGCTAAACAGTGCCATTAAGCTCTAGCTCTACCTCCTTTCCTTGGAGAAAACAAGTTTCTACACTCTTCCCACTGGAATGTAGAGGTTAAGGGCCAGCAGACCTCTGGGCCTATACTGAACTGAAAATATAAAGGAGATGATGTATTCTTATTTATAATAAAAAGTGTAACGGCATTTTTTCCCACATGCCAATCTGGTTCCAAATTGGATATGCTCCATTTTAAAGAAAGGCAAGGGGGTGTTTTGAAAATAGCTAGAGTAACGACATTCACCCCAGACAGAGAGCTCTCATCCCAGATCTGGTACCCCACAAAAAGGCAAACTATTTTCCCAGTGCTGGTCCTTCACCCATCTCACCTGCTTAACCATGCCAACAAATCCACTCATCAGAGGATGCAGGAACAGCCTCTCAGCCTTTGGAGGGTGAATTTCCTTTACAGAGCTCAGCTGGAGGGGGTGATGCTTGCTCTAAAGACTCTTTTTCACAGAAGGCTGTTAAGGCAGTCCCTGGGGTGTGAGAAAATGGGAGGTGTAACTCAAGCACAGAGGAACAATAACAACTGCACACAGCTTCTGCCTTCTTTTGCAGGGGAAAAAAAAAAATACGCTCAACTTTCACATACCTTCCACCTCCTGGCTTTCTCTCAGCAGTTCCCCAGGCAGTGGAGAAGGCTGAATTTAAAATGGAGGTTAGGAGATGCCCTGGACCATATTTAAGCCTTGTTACTTGTCCTTGTGAAGACCTGTACTTTGTAACATGTAAGAGGCAGTGGACATCCTTTTGGCCTTTCTCTTCTCCCATCTTATCCTACATGAAGGAGATATACAGATTCAGAAACATGTCATTTTATATCTGGAAAAGAAATAGGGGTTGAAATTATGCCTTCATCCAGCACAGAGAGGTCAGACTAGCCAGAGAGTTAATGTCCAGGATTACTGGAAACATTACCTAAAATAATGGCTTTCTAAAACCCACTTATCAAAGGATAGATGCCTGCAGCTGAGGCATTGTCGAAGATTAGACTCCAACACTGATGCATCCTGCTGTGAGAGAGCAGTGGGACAACAATCACGAGAGCAAGCTGACAGTGAGGACAAGCAATGTCACAGCCACATTCCTGCAGGTTGGTTTCTCCAGCCAGACTGAAGCCTTAGCCAAAGCAGCCTTCTTTGGCAAAAAAAAAAAAAGACGAGTCAAGTCAGCGTACATTACAAATTAGGCTGTATTTCTTCATAACGGCTTCCTAATCTAAATGAAAGTTAGCATTTTTTCATAGGTATGGCTCCTCACTAGCCATCTTGGCATAGAGTAGTTCTTTATGTCCACTAAGTAAGTTTTGATATGTCTACATTGGTATTATTTTTCACATCGGGGGTTTAGATTTCTGTATGTATGTGTGCAGAAATTATGCTTAAGAGTCTAGACTGAAATTCAGCATCCAAGAAACAGGAAAACTAGTGTTCCAACTACAGTCTGTCCCCTGCCCCACCTCTTCAATGATAGCACTCGTATGGTGAAAACTTCTGCTCGGTGTGCATTGTTCACTCCTTGCTGTACCTTTACTTCCAGGGAGGTGAACCTGTTGCAGATCTCTGCTGCCCCTGTCCCCAAACCAAAATAATTTTAGTTTATTTACAAATCAGTTCTGCAGCTTTTATAATTTCTATGGCATGTTTAGTCCTAGCTTAGCTGTTAAAAGGGATTTATAAGAATGGCACAATGGAGCAAACAGAGCTTCCTTGCTTCCTCCTTTTTCCTTAGAAACAGGTAAAAGCTGTGCACCCAGATTTTCCTTTATGCATCGTTCTGAGGATGTAACACAGCTGGGAGTGTCGTACCACTTGCAGGCATAGTGGCAAATACAGAAGACTCCCTGAAGAGGTGTCTAATAATGTTAGCAATAAGGGACATGCTATAGATAAGGCAGAGTTTTGTAGTTAACTTTTTAAGGCATAATATGAAATGAATGAAGTTTTTAAGGGATAACGTTTTCTTTAGTTATTATGTTAATAATTGAATTTTGCTTATTAACAGTGGTAATTAATCGTTCTATGGATACCTAGGAAACTATCAATAGCCGTAGTAGGTAAATCAGAGGGTCGTGTAGTTCCGTACCCTGTCTCCAGCAGTGGGCATGAAGAGGTACATAGGAAAGATAAGAAGAGAGTGAGCACATATGATGCTCCCTATGATTACTCTCTCATCTGCCAAACATTTTCAACTCAGGGTTGAACTAAGGTGTCTGGAGTTTCTTTGTGTTTGATAAACCTCAATAGATTTCTGCTGCACAAACTTATCTATTCTTCCCTCCCTTTTAAACTTTTAGCATTCATAGCATCCTTTGGTTACTAGTTGCACATATCTGCTCTGTTGTGCGGACCACCTCGTTTTCCTTTTTTCCCATCTTCCTTTATGGTTGCTTAATTCTTGTACTGAATATGTTCATGTTACAATACCATCAACAAGCAGAAGGTAGAGTGGGAGGAACAAGGCAAGTTTTGACTTTCTGGTATGCTCTGAAGAAACTCTCCCCATCTGAAGAGCAATGTAGAGTGCGGTACATAGCCTTTAGCTGGAAACAGGGACAGAGGAAACATATCAGCCATACACAAAACTCAGATGACAAGAGGCTTAGAGCTGCCAAAAATTCAGTACCTAAAATTCACTCACCAAACCCCTCTAATAAAATGACAGCATAATGAAGCTCCTAAAGGAAGAGTAATGCTATATGTCTCCAAGCACACGTCTCTGTGCTCACTGAATTAAATTTAGCAATTACAAAGAGAAACTTTAGGTTTGGAAATGCTTCTAATACTAGAGTGATTTGCACAGCGTTTAGGAAATCATGAGGACCTGTAAATCATTCTCTAACATGTTCATGAGTTCAGTGGTAATAGCGTTCCTTGATTTGAGTATGTAAGCCTCGAAAAACAGAGAGACAATTATCATCTTTCTTGATGATGTTGGAGTTACAAAAGATAGCTTAAACTTCCAGAGTGCCAAAGCACTGTACTAAGTATGAACCAAGGATAAACTCCCCAGGATACTGTGATAGGGGTCTGACTTGTCCTGAACAGGAAGAATTTAGGTGGCCATGGGAGCACCTGGTGCTCAGAACCTTTCATAAGAAAAATGCATTTATACATGAACTGCCTTTCCTTTTTAACAAACAAAACGGTCAGCAAAGACAGGAACTGAAATTTCACTTCATTCAGAGTAACACCAAATTTGCCTATTATGCTACAGATCTCTCCCACATTTATGATTCAATTTAGGAGATAATGTCAATGAAATTGAACGTTGTGACTGGATAATAGACAGCTGCTGAAAGATAAATGCTGAAGAGAAGCGATTTATTTTCAGAGAAAAAACCTATTTTTTTAATGATGAAAGTTTGGATCCATTACAGGTATTACTATTATACCGAGATACTATTATTTGTGCAATGCGATAAATGATTTTCTTCTCTCCATGACAAGCAAAAAGAAGATATTTGCTTTTATACTTCATTGTATTTGATTGAAAACCTACATTCTTGTTAGCCAAAAGATGGAGCAAGTCAGTGAGGACTTTTAGTCTGTATTGCAGCTCCCCAGATATCTCTATAATCAATCTGTTCCATCTCCTTTTATAATTACCTAAACATCAGTCATATAGATCAACATCTTGAACTATCTGAACCAGGGGATCATTTAGAACTGCAGAAATGTTCAGTTCAGGATCTGGCCAACACTTTTGCTGGCTAACACTGACTTTATACGGTATACTTGCTACAAAGATTGCATTAAAGGAAAAGTTAGGTTAAACACCAAGCACTGGGGTTTCAAAGTTCCAACATCTAAAACAATAAAAAATTAAATAGGTCTGCAAAACTTAATTCAGACCCTTTATGCATATGCTTTACACCACAAGTGTGTGTTTTTGTTTGTTTTGTATTATAACAACTTGAGCTCACATTGTCATTTGCCATCTCTGTTCCTTTCCCTCTCTTACCTGTCTTGCCTTTTGTTTGTTCCCCTAGTCTAATTTGTCATTCCATCTTTGCTTCCTTTCTTTCTTCTTCATCCTTTAGTGTTCACTGTAGCAGACACAAGGAGTCTCCGGGGTCTCAGTTCTCGTGTCTAGGCACTATGACAGCCAACCAGATCCACATTACCTTCTGCCTCCCTCTCTTGTATGTACTCAGTCACTTTGTTGCTATTAAAAAAAAAAAAAAATCCAGCCATCAGTTAGGAATTTTAAGAGAATGCAAGATACTTAGTGTTTCATGCAGGTGAATCTGACAGCCAGACTCTAACAAGTCTTGGGGAACCAATGATTTATTTTTTTTTTTTAAGGCAGGGCAAAGGCAAATGAAATCACGGTCATTGTATACGAATAGAGGAAGCGGAATTTACAAATGCATATGCACGTGGAAACATGCTAGCTGACAGCACACACGATTTCAGAGCTGATCTGCAGGACAGGCTTCCAGAGTGACTGCTTTCCTAGATGTATTCGTAATGGATGTTTTACCATTGTCCTCGCGGGCACTGCTTGTTGTGTGGTGGGTAACCAGTTGCCTGTGGACATTATCTCTTGTGAAAGCAATCTTGAAGGCAGCATGAACAAATCCTGAGCTGCCTAAACTTACCAGGAGTTGACCATAAATTTGAAGAACATCTTGGATTCATGCTTGTCAGGCCACATGCAAATGGGCCATACTGACAGTGGGGGAGATAGATGATGGTTATTCTCAGGCTACTGATGTTCAGTTTGTGGGACAGATACGCAGCATGTATCAGGAGCCCATGACCTTTAGTCAGAAGCAAAAATTGAATGATATCCTCCATGACTGCACTAAGGGTGGGGTTCCCCTGAGTGGACCCCGGGCGTATTTGTCTCAAGGATAGACCCAACGCAGTCGGGCATTCTGTTCCTCTGGGCTGCCGCAATGGGCACGGGGCCATCACGGCAAACAGCAGGCAGCCACGACAAAGCAGCTAATGGGCTGTGTCACAGCCCCCACAGCAATGAACTTTCCAGTGCAGAAATTGTTATGCCCAGGAGCTGTACAACCCAACATATGGGTTGTCTCTCTTTGAGGTGGTACTTGCTTCTTATGAAATGCCATGAAGCCAAACCTGTAAATTAGCCGTTCTCTAGTAGCCATGCTTTGGCTGCTTGCTCATTAGGCAAAGTCATGACTACCATGACATAGTGAAACTGAGCTTGGCAGCAATTTTTCAGATTTCTGGCCCACTTTCTGGTATCAGTCAAGGTGGCAAGGTCTGGAAGATGACTTGGTCCTCCTTGCCTGTCAAGATTCCTCCTGTTCTTTTAACTTTCTTTCTTGACCTCGCTGGTAACGTCTTGGTTTAGAGAAGTTTGAGCAATATTAGTTCAATATTTTGTTATATGGTGGCTCTTGATGTCAGTGCATTGCAGACATTGAAGGAATACCATGACTGCTAGATGGCCCTTATTAGGGTGGTCAGCAAAGGTTTAAAGGGTAGGTGACATTCCAAAGCCAGCCAGTCTTGCCTGCCGTAGAGATGCACCCAGATGTCCTAGAGATGCCCTAGGGATCTGAAGCATCGTCACAGAGGAATCAATCCAAGCTTGGGACTCTAAGACTGGGACAGCGCTTGAGAAGGCCCTAAGAATCAGGAGAAGCTTGGGCCTCAAAAGTGTAACAGGCAGAGCTGAGCACAGCTGCTAGCCATTACACCTCCACTCCCTAAGTATAGACACATGTTTTTTAAGTATGTTGAGGATCAGCTATTGTAATAGCTGTGCATGGATTTTCATGGACAGAAACTAATGGAAATATTGCCTAAATTGAACACTTCACACAGGTGGTTACTAAAATATTTACAGGCACGCTACAAGGTGAAATAATTAACTGTAACATTAATGGTTTTCACGGTAAGTAGTATGAGTATCCTGCAACAGCATCTGTTGCTTTCAAATTCCCCACACAATGGGAGATTTCTTTTTGGTATGGCCTTGCCTTCACATTAGACACCATCATACCTTAAAGACCATGTAGATATTCGGTTGCGTTCTCAGCCAACAGTTAAACAGAAGCACTATATGCCTGATGGCACTTACAGACTCGTTGAAAGGCAAAAAGAAAGACAGCACCTGTTTACATCCTTTCATTTGTGTTAGGTTTACTTAGCCTCATTGGGATGGTTATCATTTGTTCTTTGTGAATATTTCAGTTAAAAGGCAGACTGAAGAACAAATTGTTTGCTACCAAAATACAATACTGGCTTTTCTGAACAACAACAACAACAACAACAACAACAACAACAACAACAACAACAATAATAATAATAGAAGACAGTATTATGAAGGTTGTACCACATCTTGGAAAAGTACACTTAAGTGTTGCTCAGTATCCAGCAGGGTTTATGGACAGACTGATAAGCCTTCAGTTAAAAAATCTTACAATACATAAACAAGTAAATCAATGGAAAGGGATATACAGCTTGTTGGTTTTGTCAGTTTTGCATAAGAAGTCAGCTATAATAGAAATATTTCATTTGTGGCTGTATCCAGGGGTCTCACATGCTGTGCACAGGGCACAAAAGGTAAATTCAGATTTAAAAATCCACTGTACATTCCCCCATCAATAGGGATTACATGGGATTTGTTTACTCAATGTTTTCACATTCTTTGACCATCTTTAATGGCCATATAATTTCATATGGATATAACATACTTTAAACATCTATGAAAATATTATGAATCTTCTGAAAAAAAAAAAGTATAATTTACTAAACAACACCAAAGGAAAGCTGCAATCTTTGTCAGAGTTTGAAAATTATTAATAAAAAAGTGTCTTTGGAGATTGCAAGCACCCTTGGCAGTAAAGGGGCTTGATGATTTTGTTTTTTCTTCAGTGCAATGAAAGCAAATGATTTCTATGGGGAATATTCTTAATTCAGTTCAGCAGATTCTACTACCTAAACCAATAGTGTTTTTAATGCAATGAAGTCAAGATATTCATAGGAATTAATTTTTTTTCATAAAGTTTTCCACAAAGTAACAAAACAATGAGAAATGCATAATTCATGTGTTTCACAGGGAAAGGGACGCTTTTTATTTACTTCTAAAAGTAAAAAAGAATGTATGTTGTAAAGTAGCCTGTATAATATTGGATTAAATTCAGTGTTATTAAAAGATGGTGTGAATTAGAGACATAAGGTACAGAAAAGAAAACCACTGAAACTGTACAGAAAAAAAAAACCTTTTGAGGTCTGCTATAGAAAAAGCAGAAGACTCGAGGATGTGGTTTAGAAGGATTTATATGCAGTATTTTCCGTCAATGAGAACAGTGAGTTCATTTTTAGAAATGTGTAAAGTGATATTACTGCTTATCCACTTCAATCCATCAAATTAGTTCTATAATTACAAAATATTTTGAAGGGGGGCATTGTATTTCAAAACCTACAGAATTTGAATATTTTGATTCTTTTATATATGTAGGTTTATATGCTGAATTTACTGAATTTATGATTGTTTCCTAATATTGTATTGGGTTAACTGCTCAGTGAATAATAAAATACATGAAGCTGGAAGCAAACCCGGGAAATCATCTAGTCCAAGCAGGGCTATCTTCACAGTTAGAGCAGATTGCTCAGGGCTTTGCCCAGCTGAGCTTTGAAATTCTCCAAGGATGGAGACTCCACAGCCTCTATGGCAAATCCATGATGATGTCATAGTAGTATTCCAAGACATGTCTTTTTTTAGAAATTTTTGTGTCTGAATTCCAACTTTAAATCCTGTTTACGTGCCACCTAGAGCTGTACGACTCCTGAATTTCTGGCTCCCATGGCAGTATGTTGACTGTATTTCAGGTATTTTCCGCATTTTAATGACATGTATGTGAAAGACATATCAACAAACAAAGAATATAATACCCTTAGGATGCATTCGGTGTGTACAGCAATGTAATGCTGAATTAATTTCTGTAATGCTGAATATGTTTATTATTGATTGAAACTGTTTATAGTTATTAATATAACAACTATACCAAGTAGTACCTCATATGGACTATGTTATTTTAAGTACTTTCCCTCTTCTTGAAGTAGCAATTAAAGTTTAATTTCAATAAACAATATTTACCAGAAAATGTTCATTTTCATTCCTTTTTTTTTTCTAAAAAAAGTGAAAAATCCTGCTTTTCTCCCAGACATGTAAAGAATCCATAAACGCTACATGTCTGGTTTGGATTCCAAGTCCCTCAGTTGACTAAACATTCCTTAAAAACTCATTTAAATTAACTAACTTTGTCTCACTAATTTGGAAGTAAGTGGTGGAGTGGAATCTAAGCTATTCTTTGAGAAACAATAGTTTTGTACCTTTGAAAGGTGGTATGCATTATTGTAGACACAGATTTGGAAGATCTATTTAGGAGGTGATGAGGAAAGACAAAACAAATGGTGATAAGTTTTGGAGGCACTGATGAGAAGCTAAAGCCTATGGAGTGGCACCGTGAATTTTTATTTTATTGGAGGAGGAGGAGATATTGCACTAGCTAGTGCTCCTTCTGCTGAAAATATCAAGTGCATAGAAGGTGATGAGTTTGCTTTTTAGTATCTACCCTAAATTCAATCAGCAAGATTAAAATCGACTACGATGTGCATGCAAAGCATTTATCTGCTACAAACAGGCAATGCGCTCTGAGCGCTCTTTCATCTGCTGCAGTAGACCAAAGTTACACTGCTCACCATTCAAGAAAGAATTTAACTTGATGGTGGTGGGTTTGGTTTTTCTGGTTTTGGTTTGGGTTTTTTGTTGTTTTTTTGTTTGTTTGTTTTGTTTTTTATTTTAAACCTGCTTTGTTATTGTGAAACCCTAATGGTCTTCCTATCACTCGGGTAGCCAGAATATGTGATGTTATCCATTGTGACAATGTTATTAATTCACTGTAACAATAAACCCTGACTATCTGTAGTGCACATGCTGCATGCTGAAATGCATATGATTACATTAGTTAATAATGGGGGATTTTATCTGCCTTTCTTCGTTGTTTTTTCAAACAGCTCTTCATGAAAATTTCAGGTGTCTCCTACTCAGTAGCAAGTCATAACTCCATGTAGATGGCTCTGTTTTCTTATCATACATGGTGTAAAAAATGGTCTGCCCTTTCTCCCTCTCCTTTTATTATAATGACTGCAATTACTACTTGAAATCTCTATTCACCTTCTTTTGATAAAGCACAGAAAACTACAAAATCTCTTAAAAATTAAGCACTGTCCATATTAATGAAACAGACCAAGATGGTGTTTAGCTATTGACACTAGCATGATCCATTCTGCTAAACAGACATATGGGTTATGTATCTTTCTGCATGTATTTAGAAAAACATTAACCCAACCACAGCCTTTGCTTCAGCTTCTTGAATGATAGCTTTGCTTTACTCTCACTTCAGTGACTACACAAACTAGCCAAACTGGCCTGTGTCAAGGAAAGAATTTTCTTTGCAGTGATGCTACAAAACTGCATTTGAAAGAAATAGCCTCACAATTGCTCTGAATTGCTCACTATTAATTTTTAGACAGGGCTCCCAGATTTCCATCTGAGATTCCCTGCACAAAAAATAGCTCCCAAGAGCTCTACATTTTTCTGGCTTACCTACAACACATGCGACCTACCAAGGCTTGTGCTATGGAAACGATATGTTCATCATCATTAAGTGCAGTGCATGTCAAACACATCAGACCTACTGTGCAGCTGATCAATTTAGTAAGATGATTTCTACGCAAGGTTTAGCATAATGCAAACATGAAAACATTTGTCACCTGAAAAATGCAGCAGAGTCATCCACTTTCACTTAAAGGATCTAAAATGAAGTCTCCAAAGTCAGCAAGGGAGGAAGGTGCTTTGTACCGCACATTATCAGCCTGATCCATCTCTTTGTGAAGACACTTGCAAGGATTCCCACTGGTTTCAATTATGGATGACTACCCATGCATTGCCTTTCACAAAAGGAGCATGAGCATATTTTCACTACCTAAGCCAGCGGTGGTAACTAGAAGATGATATGTATGTTCCTTCCAGTACGAGGATACCAATAGCCAATATCCACAGGCTAACACATCTGTCTGGGTATAGGGGTCATTCTTGCTAGAAAAAGTTTGTTATTCTTTCTGTTGTGGGTTTTTTTTTTCTTTCCCTGATCAATATATTACAATTTTCAACAACAAAAAAATGTATAGAGCAATGTTTCCTGCAATCACCCCAAAGGACTTCCATAGGGAACCCAAAAGTTTAGAAGAGAATTGCTTCGGTAACCTTCACTATTCTGGCAAATGTCTTTACTGTGGCGAACAATAAATGCCACAATGCACTCCAGCAATAGCATAATACAGTATTGATTATTACAATTCCATGAGCAGGGGGAAACTGTATGCTGAATTATACTCTTCACTGTAAATTTCAGGAAGATTTATAGTCCTTTTTCTATAGTTTATCCAAAACAGCTGATCATGACTATACAAACACCCAGGCACTAAAAATATTTTAACTGCAGTTTATATTCCAATTTAACAAATCAGGAATATCTTCAACTATCCCATGTATTAATTATGCCACAGCTTCGTCTCCTTATAAGGGTTTGAGAGATGGCACAGCAAGAATGCAGCCTGTCAGACTGCTTTATCCTCACTGCTTGGGTTTGGAGGAGGAGGGAAGCGGGGGGGCGGTTGCTTAGTAAAACACACCATCTTCTTGAATTTAAGTAGAGTTTTACATCTCTGCCACTCATAACAATCCTTTCGATGAACCCTCTAGAAATAAGGCCCCAAAATCAGGGAGGGGAGGGAGGGAGTACCTTTTCTGCACAGTGCAGCCACCCCTGGTGCTGCTGTTGGTAGAGAAGGGCCTCTCACTCACCAGTCCTCTCTGCTGTGTGATCTGCAGGCAGGGATTCCTGTATGAAGCTGGGAGAAGTGTAGAGGAAACCAACACCTCTCAACTATGCCATAACTAGGATGTCTTATTTCTCTGGGGAAGAAAATGCATATATACATACATAAATTTAGCTGGAGCTGGAATAAAAATGCATGGGGAGGGAGAAGGCATATTCCTTTTTTATTATCTTCCCCTACTGGAAAGCCATTCCTTTCACTCTTTAGCACTTAAGTACAAGTGGACATGCCATTTATCTTCTGAAGCCTCTTTTTGCTACAGAGAGATTTCTTGAATTTGTTCTGGTGTTCAAGTTCACTTGACAATTTGATTATTTATTGTGTTAGATCAGGTATATTTAGATCCTTGATCTCCGGGCAAATCATGACCAAGTGCAGGACCTCTGTCTATTCACCAGCTTACCTGTGTCTGTTAAGTTGTGATTGCTTGTATCCGCGGATCCACAAAGCCATGGCATGTCGCTTTGCTTCTGTGTTTTCACTTGCTCAGCGTATCCTCTCCTGATACCTAAATTTAGATTCAGTAGCAATTCATTCTGCAACTTGTACTGCTGACAGGGTAGGCAGTTCTGCGGTGATATTCTCTCTGATGTGCTGAACACTGCACAAGACAGAGAAGAAGTCATTAATGTATTAAACTTAACAAGGTGGCAATTAATGGAGAACATGGCTCTCTGGATTTGTTTCAAGTGTACATTTAAACATGAACGTAAATTCTTTTGCAGTCTGAACTGTTCTCTATTTAAGTTTCCTAATTGGGATTGAGAGCTACTAATGATACTGACCTGATCTCAAGTCGTGCCAGGATGGATTTTGTAAAGGGGTGAGCACTCTGGACCCAATTCTGCAAGTGCTTCTTATGCGTATGCCTAACTTTAAGCCACATGAAGAGTTCTATTTATCACAAAGATTGTTCCTGTGCTCTCAGGTTGAACGTACTCAGCTGCTTTGCTGGAGCAGGGCAGGAGCATGCACCCCTTTCAGTAGTTTTTCACCCACAACTATTTAATTATCTTATCCAACATCTTGTTGCTTCGCTTCCAGGTAAGTCATTTAGACCAAAGACTCCCCTCTAAATCTTCCTTCCCTTTCTGTCTGTTTAACTAAAGCTTCCATTTTTTAAACTGCTGCTATGCCAAGCAATGTGTTTTGGATTAGCTTGACATTATGTAAAATTTACTTCTTTTCAGCAAGTTAGGAGAAATCTAAAGAAGCCATGCTGAACACTAAGTAGGGATTTTGCATCAGGTTTAAGTTAGGCACATATATCCAAACAATCTTCTTGACTTTCCCAATTATCGCACATCACTTGAAACGTGTCTGTCCTGATGTGGGATGGTACAAGGAGAAAGGAATCACAGGCCCACTGTATCTGTGTGTTTTCTCTTAAGTATGGGGCATATGTTATATAATAAATTTAAACCTGAATTTATTTCACTGCAATTTAAGCGTAGTCAGATTATTTTGAGTTTGCCATGACTATTAATGTACATGTGCCCATTATCATGATCAAACCGAAAAAGCTCATTGTCAAACCGTAGCTGCTAGATCATGCAGCTCATAAAATACTTCTGAGACCCATTTATGCCAAGTCCATGCAAGTTTCTTGTGTACGCAAGTCTCAGTTTAGATTAACGCATCCTGTAATCATGTATACTGCGTCAGGAATAGCATCACAAACAGGGTAAAAGGTGGCCAAACATAGCACAAGCCCAGCTGTAGGGAGCCTGACCTCGTGAAATCTAGTTTAGCTGCAGTCTAGTTTGTGAATGCTCTTGCAAGACTGCTAACACAGTTCTGTACCTAGAAATACGTTGGTGGCCTTCTGCTTCCTACAGTGAGGAGGAATGTAGACCAGAGTGTGGAAAATCAGTTCAGGAAAGTTCTTTGCGATAAAAATGCATTCTTGCTTAAGAGCGTCTAGCATCCTCTGCCCAACCCAAAACCACAGAGGCAGAGTGACAAACAAGTCTCCCTCTTTAAAGCCATAATGAAGAGCTACATTAACAAGGCAATAAAAAACTTGTCATAAATTAACTGCTTGGATTTCTCAGGGGGCATCAAAAATTTTCCTCAGTTTCAGCCCATTCCACCCTCTACGCTAAAACACTCCCAGGGGCTGGCAGTCTCTTGGTCCGGGGGATGAGTCCTGCTCTCCCTGGGGGAGGTCTGGTGAGGATGGGGCCCACCCATGGCATGAAATATGCAACCTCCGTCCTCTCCACCCATCCACAGTGCTGCAACGAGGAGCCCAGAAAGCTTATTTAATACCTCCCTGCTTGTGTGTAATTTCTTTCTGTTTCTACAGAAACAGAATGACAACATCATCCTTGCGAAGATAAGAAAGCATCAGGCTGAAGCACGACCTTTACTTCATACGGTCATTTTATTGTGGCTATATATTAATGAGTAGCAGGATCCTAAAGAGCAGCAGATATGGAGCTCATATTCTCATGTTATTGGTTAATTGCTTACTACATATCAAATTCAGTCGACTAAGTCTCTTGCTGGGAAATTTCTTGGTACAAAGGGGTGTGCGTGTGCATGCACACACACGTATGCGTGTGCACGGACATATGTGTGTGCTCGTGGGTGTTGAACAGCTCCGTGTGAGAAATGATGTTTTAACAGTGTGTTTGCTGGAGTAAATGGTGTTCACGCAGTTCCAAAGCAGGTGCAAGATACCCATATGCTGTGCTTTTTTAACTCTTAAACCAGATTTACTGTGAAAATATGTGCAGTATGTGATTGTGATTTTTAGCTTGTCTATTTATCTCTACTGGGTCTTGGATTTTTGCTTGCTTTACTTGTTTGTGAGCCTCCTGGTAGAAGATTCGTTAGCATTTACTGAGTTGATAAACAGTTTCTATTCTCCGGTCCTGTTATCATTTTCTATTACATTTTTTGAATCAATTCTTTTTATTCATTGATATCCAGCCTTGTAAAAACAACTTTAAATAACCAGCACATTAAAATGAATCACCCATTAGAAAACATTTGACACGAAATATCTGTCCCCTGTCCTTTGATCGGTTTTCTTACTATCCTAAGCAAACATCTTGGAACCAAGTCCTTCATCTCAAGACTGCCCAACAGCTAGATACAGAAGCACCCATCTGTCTGTCTGTCTGTCTATCTACCTACCTGTATATCTTGTGTTTGTTTACTGAAACATTTTTCCTGGACAGTTTATATTCTCAGCAGAAATTTGCAACATCTGAAATGAAGTGAATAAAGGGTTGAATATGCTGTTAGCCAAACACTCCCCAAAAAGGGCAGACTTTGGGAAGTTTTCTTTAAAAGCTCAGATCCTCAGTACTTCATATTCTCTGCAAAAAAAGAGTGAGTGAAAAATGAACAAGTCATGGTTTTTCAGAGCTCTAATGACTTATACTAATGTATTCCTTCATCTAAATACAGATTTCTATTTAAAATTCAGTATGCAGGGGTATTATGAAGTCTAGTTTAATAGATTCCAAATAATTGCCCTTTAGAAATGATGAATAGCTGTTTAAAGCCACTGATAAGAATATACTATTTCTCCCCTAACAATGGGCCTTCTACATTAACTGTATCATATATGCCTGAAATTAGTTTATTATTTTTTTTATTGATATGCAAACTACAAGCTGACGGCAGATGGCAAATAACCCCTCACACTAACACCAAACCCTCCAAAAAAAGCCTTGTCTCTGCTACTGTTCTTGTAGGAGGACAAAAAAGAGAGATAAGAAGATAGCTTTTATATTGAAGGCAGACCACTGAAATGCAGATGATGCCATCCTCTCTGGTACTCAGTTTTCAGATTTTCTGGCATAAAAGGAATAAGATATAAGGTTGAATTAATGACCAGATTTTGCACAACTGCAATTCAGGATGCTTTCTGTGTGCTGCTCATGCTGTCTCTGACTGCCCTTTAAAACAACCATTCTAGACTTGTTCTTTCATTTAAAAGATGAGCATCCAGAAATACTAAATTAAAAATACATTATTCATATATTCAACATAGGAATGACCTGACAAAAATTTCACTTAACAGAGCTAGTGGTTTCTTCATAACACATGAAACCCGTTGAAAACACCAAGCAAAATAGATTAAATGCATCTACAGTTGAATTTGCAGTTATGCATACAACATGATATTGGAAGTTTCTGAGGTTGTATGTGTTTTGTGTGCTAAACACACCTGCTGTACTTATATGCAGCACTTGGGAAAATATATGCAAAATGTGAATCTATTAGAAAACTAACACTAACAGCTTTTTCTTTAAAAACTTGTGAAGTATTATCTCAAATATTTAAGGAGACATACAAAGATATTGGACACCGACACCAGTGGTTTTGTCAAATAATGTGGTAATGCTGAAGTTATAAAAGATTGATATAGAGATATATATATATATATATATATGGTTTTTCACTACATAATGGTTGGGTTCTATCAAGCTTTTAGATTGCAAGCAGAAATAAAACACTTGCTGGGTGAAAAGTACATATATATATATAAAAAATTAAATTGCATTAAAAAACATTAGTATTTCCTATTATGCGCATATTGCGCAATGTTAACATCCTTATACTAGTGCTTGCTTGCTCTCTCTGCCCATATGTGACTGCATGTAATTGTATTTCTGTACAGAGACTGCATCTCAGCTGCATGTTTGCTGCTGGAGAAATATTTGCCAGTGTCCTTATTTGCTAAAGCTAAGAGCAAAAAGAAAGCCTCTTCCTTCTTTCCTAGAGGTTAGAAAGTTACTGTAAGAATTGTTTTACTTTCCTCGTTTTCATCTTTCCTACCTACCAGCGACTTTTAGATTTGCTTTCCAATTAATTTTCCCTTGGCAAAGTTAGCAACACCACAAGAGGTCCTAAAAGTGGGTTAAAGCAGTTTTATGTCTTAACCATGGTTGCGTCTATAATGCTTGGCTCTGGTCCCTTTAGCCTTTTATTTTTTTCTATAGGAGCAGGGCAGTTACCCCCCTTTCAGGGCCTTTTCTTCCTCCCTCTGGGGTAGGCTGCCTTCTCCACACACCACTGGTACCCAGAAAAGAATGGTTCTTCTGTTTGTCTGGCTGCCTGCATATTGCATCCATTGCTCCATTCAGCCTGTCTTTTCAGGTCTGCTAGCTGCTGTACAACTTAGCTTTTGTGCTCTACTGCCAGGGGTTTTCTGAAGCCAGACGCTTTTTGAAAAGAGGGTATATTTGCATAAACAATACCATGTGAGGAGGTCTGCTGGAAACAAAATCAAAATTCAGCTGAGCAAATCTTCCTGAACAACTCATTTCTTGCAACCAACACCTCCTATCGTTACCATCTGTGTACTAAATTATGGCCGAAAACGTGTGCAGCTCTTTCTTTTCACTTGCTCTTGTGTACAGATTCCTCATATCAGCTGAAGTATATTTTGTTTTCAAATTTAGGCTGAACAGGGACCCTTAAACAGAATTTGGTATATGGAATGAGAAAAATATGGTTGTGTTAAATAAGGAACAGAAGGCCAGCCATGCATCAGCTAGCTTGCAACCCAGATTGGATTTGTACTGAAGGCTCATCAAAATGCATATCAGAAACAAGATCTACCCATCAGCTTGCTGAGATTTCAGGTCAGTGATGGCAGGGCAGCTTTATCAGAACAGAGCAGGGAGAGGAAGGCTTACTACTGTGGCTGATAGCTGAAGGAATCATTCTGGAAATATGTGTGCTTAAAACAAATCTCTAGTGGCTTAAAATATTGGCTATACTGAGCGTATGTGTATGGTATGCACATAAACACAAACATAAAGAGGTCATACATATGTATACATGAGTGAATTCATGTATATGTCTATGCACAAGCAAACATACACACGTGGTCTGTGCTACATCCTCTGTGTGCATTTACAATATCTTACCCATGGGAACAAAAATAATTAGGCTAACCCTGCAAAAAGGCTGGCAGGCAAACCAAAAGTAGCCACATGGAAAAAAGGAAGAATACAGTTTCATAAGCCACTGCTCAAATCTCCCACTTATTTGCATTTTTTATTCAAATATCTACCTAGGTAATGCATCTCTCACTATTCCATTAAATTACAATCTTAGTTTTGCTTTCTTGCTCAGATGCTTTGGATATAATTAATAACAATATTCAAAATGTGTCTCCCCTACCGCATTAGGTCTGTACATACAGCATCTGTTTTGCACTGCCTATTAAACCACACTCCTCTGTCAGAAAAATGGTGCCTACGGATGCGTTCGGCATACAAAAATACCACGAATGAGGGGTTCTCCTTCCACCCCACTGCCTTGATCGCTGCCCACTTTCCAAGCCCGAGTGCCAAGCGGGCTGGGAGAAGCCAGATTGCCTCCGAGTGTTGACTCCGTCCAGGGGTTAAAACAATGCACACAGGGGATTTTTGTGGGCCTCTTTTATTGACCTGGTTTCTTCCCACACAAAACCCAGCTCAGGGGAGCAGTTTGAACAGAAGGTCTCATATCATGTCTTTCCACCTACAGACAGGGGTCCTATCGAACGGCTTCCCAGGCACCTCCCAAGTCTCCGAAATAGCCCCTCGCCATGAGTCCGACTTCATTTCTGTCGTGGGGCTCCGGTCAGGGTGCATCTCACCCCGAGGATGTACCCAAACGGACAGGCAGGAGCAAACTGAAAGGAAATACGTTCCCTCCTTCATACAATGTCCAAGTCCTCTATAAGATGTGGAGCTTTATTGTTCTTACCTGCAATGTAAAGTGGCCCATTTCGTATAACACTGGAAAATGAAGGTCAGTGAAGGTCCTGTTAAGGAACTGGGCTTAGTAACAATTTTTATCAGATTTCAGTTTGGGGGAATCATCCCTTTAAGGTATTTGCCATCTGTTACAGGAAAAAAGTTGCTACACAAATAACATACATAAAACACATCCATTAGTGCTTAATAGGTGTGCTAGAGATAGGAATGCCCACTACATAACATCTGCAAATATGGCTTTATTATTCTACTTCGTTGCCCATAATAAATCTTTCATTAGTCTGAAATTAAAAGCATGGCCAGCACCCCTTATGCAAACCACCCCTGGTATTCCTTTACAACATAAGTGACTGTATCAAGCAAAAGAGAAACCAACAATAAAAATAACTAAAATCTGGTGCTTGACCAAGAAAATCCAAAATACCTGCTGCAACTATGCCATGAAACTCTAAGCTCAAGCACCAGCGAGCACATTTGTCATCCGTCAGCTCCTGGTTTTGCAGTAAAGGAGTGGGTCTCTCCCAAGCTCCGTCTTCTCTGCATGTCCCTGTTTAGCCCCACAAGGCCAAGCAAGGTCCTCCGTCTCTGCAAAAACCAGACGTGACCCCACTGCTACCTCATTCATCTCGCTCTGTTCCTGGCTGGTACTCTCACGTGTCTCCTCCTAGAGAGGTCTGAAACTGGTCCACCGATTTCACTGGTCCCTACAGCGGGGGGTGAGACTGTTGTAACCTCACGGAGCCCTCCGCTGATGTCAGCAGGGAAACATCTATATCGCTATATCGTGCCTCAAATCAGCGAGGCGTACGGAGGGCAAACCCCATTAGTCTCACTGAAGGCAATGCCTCGTGTTACAGCTGGGACATAAATAGGGGAATGCAGGAGAAACTCACACTTCAACATTAACCAGTGTCACCTCACTGGTCCAAAATATGCTGTGTACTCCCTTCTTTTAAGGCCAGTTAGCTTCACGGTGACTGGGCTGCTTCTTTAAAATGACCCACAAAGGAAGACTATTTCTAAAACAAAGCTCAGGAATATGTCAGTCTGAAAGCAGGACTTGCACTTGAGTGATTAGCAATTATGCATCCTGCAGTTAATAGTCTCCACATATGTTAGCATATATATTAATCTGTATGTTAATCTCTCCGCTTTTCCAAGGATTTTCTCTATATTACCCTCACCACCCTGACAAAAAAAAAAAAAAAAAAAAAAAAGAAATTCACAGAAGAAATGATAGTGTTTATGTAAAGAGAGACATTGCCTGATTAGCATTAGCTGTGCGCTCATTATAGTACAAGAAAAAATTAGAGGGGAGGGGAGGGTTGGAAGTAGGAGAGAAGGAAGAGTGAACTCCGTGTTGTTTGCAGAATGTATTTTTCATGGAGTCTGCAAAATGCTTTGGGGGGGGGGGGGGGTTGCATGACTGGATTTTGTAATCCTCATAACTTGGAAATCAATAAGATAAATGGAGGAGAACTGAACAGCTAGTGGCCTCAGTCTTGATGATTCCAGGATAAATCCTTTTAATAAACATGAAACTGCAGCAGAGCAGAAACTCTAAGTCCTACTTTTGATTTAAAGATGTTTACCTCCGTATCTGCTACATTTCTTGGGTTTTATTCTCCTCCTATCTTTTCAATTTTATCTCTCTGGCTACCCATACGGTTAATTGTTTTTTGCATTTATTCTTCAACGATGAAGCATGCGTGTACATACATAACACATTGATATATGCAGACAGTGGGGACATACGTATAGTTTTGCTTTGTAGTGGCTCCCAAGAAGACTTAATGGAAAATTACTGTCTTCCTATAGTTATTTTTTTCATGCTTGAAACATACTGTTGTCTGTATGAGAGATTCACATTTGTGAAACATGCAAAAGTAGAGGAAAAGATGGGAAATATCATTTAGAGAAAACTTACAGATAGATTTTGCTGGTGGTGGTGACAAAGGAATTGTTTAAAAAAAATGAAACAAACTGCGCTGGTTTCGCAGCACTAGGACTCCTTCACTAGTTAATCCATCAGAATTGGGATTTGACAAGGCTTGCTTTGTATAAAAAATGTTTGATTAATTTATACATTTCTACAGTATAACAACAAGAATTTGGAAGTTCAAGATTTAATATCCAGGCTTTCCTTGATATACACAGGGGAAAAAATACATTTAGATCTCTCATTTATTTTCCAATTAACTGTTCTTTATCCGTGCATTAATATTACAGATGTCTCAAGAATAATTAAAACAGATAAGCAATTTATAAAAATCTTCACATTTCATGCTAATTACCATAATGTAATGTTACATTTCTATTAGCAGCTTTTGTTCCCTCCCCCCACCCTTTACTTCTAGCAACCCTGGGGCCTTAGCCAGTCAGCACGTTATAAATCTTTGTTAAAATACGACAAGAAGCTAAGAAGCTTCCAACAAAGCAAATTGGACAGTGATGGAGCTCTCCTTTCTTTACCTTCATTTTCCAACAGCCAGCCTGTCATCAAATATGAAAACAATGATGTTTTTTCACAACTTGTCGCTGTGAAGGCTAAGGGGCTCCCAGGACAGAGGGTTGTGAGTGTGGACTTTGAAGGATCACAGCCAGGCCATGAGAAAGGCAGAAGAGAGCAACTTGATCCTAGGACCCTGTTGGAGACATAAATCATGGGCCCAGGAAGGAACTGTAGAGTCAACATACCTAGTACCACCACATCACACAATTATATTCACAAGCAATTAAGTCCCATCTGAAAATGAGTTGGCTTATTTGTTCCCACCATTCCTATGCAAGATTATTACAGGGATTTAAAAATAACCATTCTAAGGGGAATTCCTACTGATGTTTAATGTTCAAGCCATCAAGTCAGAGGACAGAAGTAGTGCCATGGGGTATTACACGAGCTCTCCCATACCTCTGTTCCAGCCATCAGTAGAACCAAACACGTAGTCAAGCTAAACAGCATGGTTATCGTGAGCAGTTTGGTGTAAGAAATAAAAACAGGTTCAAAACGCTAATCTTGTGAGCAGTTTACACTGATAAAAAGGTTTCCTTTGCTGAAATATGAGACTTCATATGAGTAAAATGATGTACGTGCTCAAATGTTTAAAGGAACGGGATAAACTTGTCCAATTAATTGTCTAGAATGAACAACATGATCAGCTCCACTGGTAGCAATACAAATGGCCAGCACATTATTCCGCGGACACGCCGAGGCACGCACACGTGCGCACCCCTTCCACTCTGGTGCTGCACGGCAAAGCCAAGCGCTCGTGTGCTGTTAGTTGCATCTCTCAGCAGCCTCTTCCACTCAGCCTTTGAGCAGTAATTTGTGTCATAATACAGATAATGTACCTCCATAGGTTTCAAAGATACACTCATCTAAGCTTTCAGAAATAATAATGTAGTTTAAGTTTCATTTTGTTTTTATTCCTGAAATAGACTTTGATACAAGGCAGTGGAAATGAGATATGAAATAAAAATCTTGCTCTGGTGCCAAGTTCTGAAACCTTTCTTGAGGGAGGAGAGTACGTATGTGCATCTCCTCAGCTGCTACGCAGTCAATTGATTCAAAGCTACAACACTTTTTTTATATTACTTAATTTATCTTTATTTATTGCAACATTGATAGCATTCAAACTGCATTAGATAATGTACTAGATAAGATACCTTTTTAAAACCTCTTACTGAGATCCTATTGGGACTGGCATGTAATTGAAAACACTTAATGGAATATTTCAGGGCATATTGCCAGAGAATGAACAAGAGAATCACATTTCATCTTAAAATGCCATACAAAAATCACTTAAAATGATCATAGCTGTGGTTTAGCGTAGAAAAAGATGGGTATTATAATTTACATAGACTTTCTTTCTTTCCAAAATTATTTTCTCTCTTTGTTACATTTGACAACTCACCCACTGTCTTTTCAGAAATGCCTGACATTCCTTTTAATTAAGTAGTGAGGGGCGACGAGCGATACATTTTCTAAAGACTGCTGAATGCATTGGGTGTGTTTTCAGCCTTAGGGCCAAATCCCAAGTTGGTTCACTCCCTCGGGAAGAAATATCAGTGCTTACAAGTTCTGCCTTGACCTACTCTATGATGGTACAAAGCTAGATTGCAATACTCTTAGTTAGGGCTTGGGTTGCACGGTCCTTACTTCTTTAGTTAGTTAGGCCATAATAATATTTAGGTCTTGGAGGGCTCCAAACTGTTAAGTTCTGAGGTTTCTGATGACAATACAGCAAAATCCAGCCAAGACACTTTCCAAGCTGGAGGTCTTATCATGAATTTCTGGGGTGCTTGCACAGCCTCAAACAAAAGGAGACAGCCGCCTTCATCTTTTACAAGTAAAGGGAGGAACAGAGAGTTCAAGTGGGCTTTCCTGCGATCACACAGCAGACTATCTAGAAAGCTAGGAATAGCAGCCAACCTGCCTGTCGCCATCACCCCATAGACTACAGAAGGAGATCGATCCCCTGCGGGCAGCTGACATCCATACATATTCATACTGCAAACGTACCATTGAAACTCTCCCTCAAGCACCTTTGCATGAGGACAACTTTTGTGCAAGGAAAAAAAGTTTCTTCCGAGAATGTCATAGTCGGGAGAAGCACTAAAAGGCATCTTCAGCTGACACAAAAAAAATCTCTAAGTTAGATGAATAAAAGCAAGGAAACTCATTTCAGATGTAAATTTTCAAAACTTGACTGTGTCTACACACAGAGGCAAGAATACAATATTTTGCTGATTCAGCCTCAGCCAACCTTGTACTAGGAGCCTGTCTTCATATATGTAAAGAATTACAAGGGAAATACATAAACGTTTAGTTGTACCTGTGCGACTTTAGGAGCCTTGAGCACTCAAACCCCTTTTACCCTAATTTTGTAGACGAATATTGTTTAATTGCTACTAACATTTTAGCTCTAATTAATGCTAAAAGTATTCATGCCACAAAGACGTGTGTCACCCAGCTCCATTGCATTCTAACAGCAGGCAAAGAATCCACCTGGGGCAAATGATTGTGTTTAATTTAGCCTCTGTTCCTTTTGCAGTCTCCTTTGCAAGCTACATTTCAGAGGTAAACAGCACTGGATTGTTTTCATCCTGGCAATGGGCAAGAGAAACAGGTCCTTTTTATGGCCTGGCATTAAAAATTAGGGCTAAATCCAAATAAAAAGCTTAAATTAAAAATTCCTCCACACACAGGGTTTTGACATGCAGCTCCAGAATAAAATGTCTTTGAGTCCTGTTTGTAAGTAACTCTTCTCAGAGGAATCTCTTAACGTCAGTCAGCCAACATCTTAAAGGGTATAGCTCTTCCCTCGTCTGTAATCCTGGTCCTGGACCTGGATTTACACGAGCACAGGAACGTGACCACACATTATCACCATATGTCAATGTATATTTGCCTGCAGGTTTGAGAACCACATTAGTAAATAGGCCCTTCATAAATGTGCAGCAATGACAAAATATGGCAAATATTCTGAGAACTAGCTCATCCTTTCCACTTGTCACTATCTACAAGAGTCTGTACTGCTGTCAGCTAATAGTCCCTGCAGGCAGATTTTTCCCACTGGGTGCTCAGAAATGTTGGGGTTCACTGGAGCTGTTCCCTCTTCTGTTCTGTTGAGTCCGTTGGAATGGTGACTCTAAATCTGGAAATCGAATGGGGCGAGGAAGCCACAATCACCAAAACTGAGATGGCTTATCAGCCTGATCCCCGTTTTGCAAAGGGCAGCCCCAAGCATTCCCTGTTGCTGAGAGCTCTCATCTTATAGAGAGAAGCCAAATGTGGAAAGAGCCTGTGGTGGGCAGAAATCTCTATACCAGAATGGAGATCGGAAATCAACACACTCAGATTTCCCCCTATGGAAAATAAGTTGAATGTGTGAGCTGTCTGCGTTCATGGTCTTGCCACTGGAGGTGTGAGTGATTTACCACCTCCTTCAGCAGCACCGGCCAATTTATTCAAAATCATATCATGGTCTTCCTAGCTAATAAAAGCAATCCAGTGTCAGCCACGCCATCACTAATAATTAATGCCCCTTTCAGAATACGTCCAAACCTCTCAAATAAAACAATTGCCTAGATAACATCCTATCTGCCTCTTGCAAATCCTATGCACATTCCCACCAAATGCTCCTGCCATTGACTTCTGAGGCAAAGTGATCAAGATTGAACAACACACGGCATATGCTCACAGCTGGGACATGTCAAAAGCAGGTTTTGAACCAAGGCATAGCACTGAGATGCCCCAAGCAGCAGTGATAAATATCTTCCTTATGGCTATGATTTAAAGCCCAGGTTTACACTGTTTGACCTCATCTGCCTTTGACAAGGTCACAGGTACCAATGACCTATTTCTGTTTACGGTGCCAAGCTGGGGTGGATGTTGCCTTGGAGGACACACTTCATATATCCTCTGGTATCTGAGGTGATGAACACAGGCAGGATACCAAAAATAAGTAATCAGTGTGGTGAATGTGCCATGCAATTTCACATACCCATCATGGGGGAAGGGGTTTGCAAGGGTATACGTGTGGTGCTGCTTGCCAATAGACACAGATTGTTTAACAGTCACCTCCAGGCAGTAAAACCGGTTGCCAGTTCAAGTGCCAGGTAATTTTAAAGGATAATTATTAACCTTACTGAAGTTATTAGAGACTAGCTACTGGGAGACCTGTGAAGTGTGAATTATCGCTATCCGTCTGACCAGGAAGGATAGCTAATCCCCTCAAACATTTTATGCTGAGCTGAAGATTATCCCCCTTTTTAGATATTAGAAAAATCTTTAGAAAGGATCAAATTACACACAATTTTTACAGTTGTGAGAAAGCATTTACAAGATTTCTCTTCCATTTCTCTACCACCCACCCACCACCCTTCATACCCACCCTTCTTTCCAACAATATGTTAGGAAAACACAGTTCTGTCTCAGCCCTCTCTGATACTGCCGTCTTCTTACTACACCACAAGCAGCGAACCGGTGATGTGAATCTCATTATATCTTCCATGGAAAACATTTCTAAAGATGATAGCAGAGCTAACACCATGTGCTAAGGCAGGCAGCACAGCTCTTTCAAGGTCCCACAGTCTCCCCTCCTCTTCCTTCCCACCCAAAGTAAAATTTGTTGTGCTGAGGATATAGATGCTTTTTTTTTCCCCTTCTTATCAAGCCACTGGTGAACTACCACTGCAAGGCAGTGTGGTTACCTTCCTCTCCTCCCCACCACTTTGACGCAACGCTGTCTGTAATGTTGAGCTTTCAGTACCTGTCCCAAAGCCAAATGCCACTATGGAACATTACAAGGCCACATCCTGTGAAGAAAAGCGTGAGCAAGCAAGCTTTTCTGTGTCTACCAGGGCCAACTTGCTTAAAGAAAGCTTCACATGTACACAGTACTGAAAAGAAATGGAGGTTAACCGGAGGGGAAGAAATTAAGAAAAGCTGTAGCCCAATTTTGGTAGGGTCTCTTCAGTCTCCTTGAAAAGGGAAACGATAGAGTATCACCACAGCATGCCCTCTTGCATATGGTATTCCTCACCATTGGTGTCTCAGCCCTGCCCTAACACACAACCACGCGTTCGCACATCCTTTCTCCCTGGGTGTCTGGCACAGTCATCTGTGAGAAACATTCAGAACTTGACTATTTCTGCAACAATTGCAGAAAGGTGATCTCAGTAGCCCCAGAGATGCTAATGTCTTCGTTCCAAGCCCCAGCTGATGATGCTTCCACCCATTAAGCTCCTGCCACGTACCTGCATCCATACATACTGGTGTTAACTGCACAGATGGAGAGATGGTTTCTGATGTGAGTTACTGCCATTTCCAATCCACGACTGGCGAGCGTCTGCCACTAGGGAAAGCAGTAAATTTCAAAAGTCTGTCCTTTGTTGATTTGTTACCCATCTCGCGGCTGCTTCCTCTCCTCCCTTCCACATGTCTCTGTTGAAATAGCACATTTCTATTGGCATGCTTTGAAGGCATGTTCCCTTGATTATCTTGCCCTTTCTTCTCCTATCCCCAGAGCTTTGTAACTGCCTTTTTTACTCCCAAGAGAAAAAAATGTACTGTGCTGTTGTCTTCCTTTTCAGGAACTTTTACACGTTAGTGCACGCAGGTTTGCATTCCTCATACTGCTGGTTTCCTCTCTATACACCTTATTTCTTGATGCAAGATCAGGAAATATCTTCTTCAAGGACCATACAAAAGCAAAAACTTGCTATTTCTATTGCACTAAAAGGGGTAAATCTATGTGACAGTAAGATTGCAGAAAATGCGATCACCTGGATTCCCACCACAGAGCAACCCACGTTTTATACGGCCACAACTGATAGAGTGACCCCAGAACTGTGAGGCAAGTGGGAGTCCAGCAAAAACTTTCAGTGATTCCCCTAGTATCCCACGGGGATATTTTTTGTTTGTTTTATTATTGTTTGGACTTTTCCGAATGTGGCACTAGATTAAATGTGAATTTTGTATTTCTTATGCTATCTCACTTTGCCTGAGCATGCTCTACTTACGTGCTACTTCTGTGCCAGTAATAGTCACCTTAGTTATTCCAGAAACTAAGAGACAGGGACAACTGTACCAATGCATTCACTTTTATGGAGCATCTGGTATCTTTACTTTATTCTCTAACTTTACCTTAAAGTTCCCAAAACATTGACAGTCTTTTCTCTATATTATAAATGAAAAAGAAGCCTTTTATTACCTATTTGCCTTTTTTTATAAAGGTCCTGGTGACATAGTTTGTAAACTACGAGAATTCTGGGACAGCATCATTTAAGAGAGGGTTTTAAACTATTCTTTTATATTGATGGGCTGGCTTAATTTGTTGAATTTCTTGAGCCTTCTACCAGTCAAATGTGAAAATTAAATTTAATTTGTTAATTATTGGCATTTGTTTAGACAGAAAGGGAAATAAACTATTGCAGTCTCTGTATATATAGCCTGGTAAGGTATCTATGCATTTAGCCATAGATTCTGCTTAATCACAGTCCAGAGGCCATTGCACATCCAAAGAAATATTACTCATTTCATAAAGTGTAAGGCTGAGATGTGGGCGTTCTTTTCCTTCATTCCTTTCCTGGATTTCTTGATTAATCCAGGGCATGGCTTGAGTTAATAATTTCTTCCTTTCATTTTATTATACCCGTTTTATCCATCTGGATTTTTTTTAGCTTGTTCATTCTCTGGAGAGAAGTTGTGTGTGTTCACACAGTGCTTTGTGCGCTGCGGCTCTGAGCTCGGGTGAAGCCTCTAACTAATTTCTAAGTAAATACCACCCAAAGGAAGAATTCGAGCCCTCAGGTTTTTGTCCCACAAAGGCTTCCTGGCTGGCTAGTAAAAGGTATGAGGCTTGCCCTGCCTTTAATCTTGGAGGACCCGACCATGTGTTTGCATTGGTAAGAAAAAAATCAAAACGTAGCTGTATTGTGCTGGCTGGGGGGAAGGGGTAGGGAAGGTCAGTCTAGACAGGAAAAAAAAAGGGTGAGAACAACTGCTTCGCCGGTCTGTGTCTCTGAAATTACTCTGCTAACGGGCTGATGCTCTCCCTTTAGACAAGGAGGGTCTTTTACCCTTAAAGGTCCCACCTGCAGCAAAAACATCTCTTTTCAGTTATGTAGCAAAGCATCCTGAAAATATATTACATCAAATTAATAATGCCTGATACTCAGTTTTTATATACCTTGCTGTTGGAAGGGAAGGTCTCCAGGAAAATTTATTTTATTTAATTTATATATTGCATCCCACGATCAACTTTTAGATGAATTTAAAATAAATTACAATAAATATTTCAGTGTGACATGCCAGCTATATCAATGTTGTCACAACAGCAGCAACTCCCTCATCAATAAATAAAGCTAGTCTGGGTCCTTCAGGTTGTTTTACTCCTTGTAGAAGTCTGTTCCAACACACCCCCCCTCTGATAGCTAGTAGAATCTTTCTGATATGGTAGCCTTTTTGAGGCTACATGCATCCACAATTACGTTCTACTTGTTATCACGTCAATATTGTCCCTAACTTCAAAAATTAATCTTGACCGTAGCTGTCTCTCCTCCTAATATATTTAAGTGAGAAATCACATCACCCCCTCTGCCTTTATTTTGCCAGGCTAAAAAATATCATGCTTTTTTGTTCAGGTTTGGTCACCGTTAGCACAGCCCACTCTCCAGAAGCCCTTTTCCACACCCGTTCCAACCTGGATCGCTCCCACTTAAAAATGAGGTCTTAGGAGAGGTTGCAGAGCATTGGATGAGATTTTCCTCATAGTACAACAGTCTGCTCTGCTCACGGTACAACAGCACAGATATTCTTCATATAGGAAGCTACTTGGGGAAATTAGCCACCCAAGTGTCATTTCACCTGGCTTAAAGGTTCTTGATTATTCCATAACATAGTTTCTTTTTTTTTTTTTCCCCCAGTCCAAGACCTCATTTCCTAAAAAACACATACACATTATTATTATATTTTTGACAAGAATCGAGTCTAGGAGTCGTTATTGTTTTCCAGACTTTCCCATTTTACTGGGTGGGAACCACTGCTTTCTAGCCACATTTACTCACTATAAACTTATAAGCAGCTATAAGCTTGGTAAGATTATCTGATTTTCTCTTGATTCCCAGATATTTCCTCTGCTGTTTGAATGTGTTACAGAGCCCCAGAAACCTGCCTACCTGTCTTCCACTCCGAGGAAAAGGTTTAAAATTACCACAGTTGATGGCACAGCAACGTCCCATTGAGCGATGGTGCATCTAAATTGGTAAGGATGAAGCCAGCCTGTTACCCAGGATCAGCGGGGTGAATGGAGGTTTGAGAACATGAAAAAGTAAAATAAAGATTTTTTCATGGTCCTTTTCCTTTATATATAGAGGATTCTGATTGGACGACTGTGCTCCTCTGGGGACTTGGAAAGCAAAGTCCCAAATGCTGCAGTCAAACTGCTTGGGTCAATGAGACCTTGCCTGAGTCAGTAGGGAGTTTCAGAGTATTTAGGATCTAGGCCTATTAATCATTCCACTCTGCACACATCTTGGCCCAGAAAGGTCTTAAATTTAATTCTTACCAAGTCTTAAATGATACTCTGACTCCTCTTGCATCCAATGTTCAGGAAGAGTTCTTTCACTGGAATAAGAACATTCCCATATGTGTTTATTTCAAGGAAAAGCATCCATTTTTGGTTCTTCGGTTTCCTTGATTTCATTTCCTGAGATGTAAATCTGCTCTGGAGTCACTGCCATAGATTTTTTTCTTTCTTTCTTTCTTTCTAGACTTCATTTCTTGCTACAGTCCAGGCTTAGGTTCATCAATTTTCAGCCTGGGTGACTTTAAAAAACCCCACTATTAACTTCCCTCTGTTGTGTGTATCTAAATATGGTAGTGTCTTTTCCTATGAAAAGCTTTGCCAAGAGACTGTTAATTCAACCTTGTGTCATTATATCTTTCATGGAAATCCATGATGTGGAGAGGTCTTTACCATCTGCTTCCATCAGGAGGGTTATCTCAGTGTCTAGACACTATACTGATAGGCTTTTTAGGTTGCTGATAGATAGACAGGGCTTTGGAGAGCTTGCCTTTAATCCTCTTCAGATGTGGATGGATGTTTTCCGGCAGTCTGGGATGAAGTTCAGGATTGTATTTCAAACAAATTTGTCCTGGAGTGTAAGTGGGACAACTTTGGTTAACAGTAAACTCTAACAGGTCTGAGGGATTAAATGTGGGATTAAATAATATGAGAATCAGAGAGAATCAGAAAGCCTGCATTTTGATATGAGATATGTTTATCTTCTTTTGGTTTTTAACACAAATTAAAATTCTTTGAGCAGAGTAAAAAGTTATTCATACACTTCTAATGGTAATGGTTTCCTTTAAGCAAAACTGTTATAAAAAACATAAGAGAGCAAAATAGAAAGGGAGCGTGTGCCTATATGCACATGAAACTTTTATCACTGACACTTTCATATACATAGATTATAAAAAAAATATTTTTAAGTCTTGGTAGCTGCTCGCCATTTGTTTATTTTGGCACAATTCTGTTCTCAGAAAATGAGAATAAGGCAAACAAACATAATCCTGCCCCCCATCGCATTCTGGTTCTTGTGTGAGAGCACAATGCAGCAATGTTTGGGTCTCGAACAGCAGAAAGCAGCGTCTGTTCTGAAAACCTGCCTCTGTGGAAACTTTTAAAACTGCCAGACATTCCTGTACTGTGAGGTGTACGTCCTCCAGCAGCTCTCCTGGGGTTCCTGCACTCCCCAGCACGAGGAACGCGGTCCCCCTGCAAGGTGGTCAGCACCCCCACGAGCAAGTGGTTTCAAAGATGCTGAAAGTGCTTTTACCTGCCAGGAGGAGCTCACTATCAAGATGCTGGTTCTGCATCTGTGCCCTTCTCTGGCTGCTCCGAGCACAGCTCTCAACAACTGCCCCCACCTCGACCTCCTCGCTTGCGAGCATCCCTGGGCAGACCCGTACCGTTCTTGCCCTGCCTCCTACTCTTGCCCCAGCTCCCCAGCCGTCTTGCAAACTGAGTTTGGTTACTTTGGGTAGTACAGCTGGGAGGTCATATGTACAACTCGCCTTCAGGAGAACCGGTTCATCAAGGGGAGTTCCTCAGGGAACAAGTCCGGGACTGATCTTGTTTTTATTATTTACCAATACGAAAGGAGGAGTGTGAATGAGTGAATGAAAATTAGCCCGTAGCTAACACTATCAATACGGAAGACGGAAGGAAGACCGACCTTGTTGCCCTTTCAGACTGAAGAGGTAGAAACACAAGTATAAAAATCATGCATTTTAAGAACTAATAATGAATATCTAATGAATATCTGTTAAGAGATGGAATCAACTGAAAAAGCAGAGAGGATAGACTTGTGTCCAGAATAGTCCCATACAGTACTGTATGGCCCTTGGAGATACATGGCAACTATCTCCAGCAGAGGAAAGCAAGCATTCACTCCCTTATAAGACGACATTGATAGCATCCCCACAGGAACATTGTACACTGTATTCTGACAATCCACACTTATGAGCAATAAAATTGGGAATGGAGGAGGTCCACGCAACCAACCAGGAGAATGGAAGGACTATCATGCAAGAAAGATTAAAAAACCTAGGCCTGCTTAGCCTAGCTAAATACAAGCTTTAAGGAAATATGATTGCTCAGGATAAATGCACGCAGATGGAGGAGAACTACTGAGGTTGCCAGACAATCCTGGCAGCGGAACAAACAGGTAGAAGGGAGCCATGGATACAGCCACGCTGGGAAGCAGGAGAAGGTTTCTAACCACCAGTGTCCAGAGATGCAGATCTCAACACGTGGGATAGCAGCATATTTTTCAGTGTCTTCAAGACAGAACTGGACCTGCCCTGAAGGAGACCACAGAGCATGGCTTCTGGCAACCACAGAGGACTGAGCTGAGTGACCCCACACATCCCTCACTCTGTGCTCAAAGCTGCTTCAAGCAGCTTGTGATTGTCAAGGAGCACAACAAAGCCAGGCAGCCTTCTTACAGTGTACTACTCCTTCAGTTTAAATTTCAGCTACAATACCAAAGTGAAGAGACACCAAAACCTTGACATGTTTGTCTTTCCTGCCTGGAATTTAACCGTCCTCTTGAACAGCTGTCTACACTTCTGACTTCCTCAGCTCCCCAGTTCCCAGGGTATGGCTTTGCTCTTCTCTCCCTCTTTCAAGGATTTGAATCATCAAGCTTTCAAACTTTTTTGTCAGCCTGGTTCAACTGTGGAAGACGATTCTGCACAGTGTTGGAGAAGGAATTTAAAATCCTACTCTGGAGGCGAGTCCTACGTATTAGCTAAAACATATTTGTCAGCGCGTACTTCAGTGACTGCACAGCAGGAAACCCTGCGTAAAGGGCTGAAGGACAGTTTAATTTGCTGCCTCTTCAGTCATTTGCCTATTGAAAGACTGTTACAATGCAATGTACATTTGACATAATAGGCTGGATTAAGTTCACCAACACACCCAATGCAAGCTGCTGACCAGACCTCGAGCTTATCAAGAGTGCTGTGTGCCAGTTTGGCATGCACACATCCCAAATCTTTCATTGCCAGGCCTGTAAAACATCTGAGCCGTTTCCAACACAAGATGGTCCTGCAGCGATATTCCCTTTTGTCCACCAAAGTCAAACTAGTAAATTATCATTGGTAAGCCAAGCATGGGTTCAGATGCACACTTCTGCACAGAGGAGCGCAATTCAATTCTTCCAATAGAAATTTTACACCACCTTTCCTGAAATGGTTTGCTTGAAGTGTTAGTTGAGTATTTTCCTCTGAAGCATGCTAAACTGAGCGTTGCTCTAACTTGTTCTGGCAGCCAACAGTGTCAAGATACGATATCTGCAGGTGAAGATACACAGCCGAGGGATTTATGGGATATGCTCTTTGATGTCTGGCAGTCTTGCATGGAGGACAAGTGGATGCCCTGCCTTTGCAGCACCACAGAAAGCTGATGCTGGAATGAGCAGCTCTGGGACAGGCTGAGCTATACATTTCCCTTCAGCTGGGATTTAGAAGTCAGAACGATTGAAAGGACAGGGCTTTTTACTTGTGTTTTGTAGGCAGCCAGAAGAATGCATGCTTTCTGGTCTGAGACGCTGTATGGCTATCAGTGTCTGGTTTTCGTAACCATCACTTGTTATTGTTACCTCACAGAGAATAGCAGGCAAGCTAGGAAAAAAAACCATGTTTGTTTATCTAAGAAGTTCTTATTTGACAAGTGAAAAACTAGAAATTGGATAAACGTGAGAACGATCTGCTGTGGAAGAAAAGTACTTAGTTGTAACTCAGAAAAACCACCCAAATTGGTGGTCTGCAATATGATCAGAACTAAAGGAAAGCAAATATGCAGTATGAATACAGGTATCCATCGTATCTGATCTGTGAAAGAAGAGCTTGTATTCCTGCTCCCATGTGGGTTATAGCTCAGAATTCAAAGCTCCGACTGCAAAAATGTAGAAATCTGTTAAAAATATAACTGCTCTTAACCAACAGGCATATCATAAGTCCTCGGACTGTAATTTATCAGCTATTTAAATCGAAAGGGATTGATCATGAGAGGCCTCACAAATCCTATCCCGCTGTCAATATTCAATAGTGTTTTAACGTACTGAAGAGTGTGTTGCCCAAAACACTGGGGTGCTATGATTTACTGGCTACGATTGATTATGTTTCTGGTAGCACAGATGGCTGAAGTTTTCATGAGAGGAATTTCTCAATACGATGAAATAAATTCTCAGCTGCCACATCAGGGTATGAGGGTCCTTCTCACTGGGGAGAGGGCAGCATGCCCCCCACGTGGGCTTGCTTACAGGTGCGTCTGTCGTATTTGTGACCATACACACAGTTCCTCCTCTTCTCTCTAAATGCTTTCAGACTATATTCTCCTGAAGAAAGCTTCCAGTTATCAGTTGAAAACAACCAAAGTGCCCACTGAAATGGCAAGCACAGGCAACCAGTTAATGGGTGAAAGGAAGAAGATAGTTGGATCCAGCCACTGCTTGACAGGTCTTGCTAAAGGTTAAATTCTGAGCAGTCCAGCACAGAAGCAGTAGGATGAGAGAAGAAAGCCTATAGACTTGCTTCTCTCTCAGATCAGGGACACACTTGCATTTCTTTGCATATAGAAGAAGGGGGAGAAAAAGAGCAAGAGCAGAACCAAGAGCTATTGCAAATTCCACTTGTCATCTATGCTGAAGTGCGGTCCAACTTTTAAGTTGGTCATTTCTGAAGCAAAGTGTGCTCATATACTTTTCCTGAACTGCTCCATCAATTCAGTTTCAGCACATGGGAATCTCTGCCAGGTTCAAACAGGGTAGACAAGGAAAAGTTCTCCATTCTACACAGAGAGAACCATTGCCATGATCCCACAAATCAGGACATACGCTTTCCCAAACCACTTGGACTTCTGCACCCACTTCCACAGCTTCGATTGCCTGCAGTCCTGAGATGGCTACTGACAAAGTTTGGTGTCTGCGCACACTCCTGAGCTTGACTTTGTTGGTAACGGCTCCATTGTGAAACTGGCTGCCACAGGTCACAGCTGTGGTGGGATATATTGCCATTTGGGTAACATGGGCCACCCTTCTGAGATGCCAGAAAGGTTAAGGTTGTTTGCCAGAGATACCAGAAGCTATAAAAGGCTTCCTGGCCTCTGAATGCATTGCTATATAAAATTGGCTTGCTTTTGCCTTCTTTCTTATGCTTTTTTTTTTTTTTAAATGAACAGACTTTTGTAATATTTTCTATCATGGCATGTATGTTGTTATCCTAGACTAAATGCAGATATGTCATTACTTATTTATCTGGGTGTGATTTGGACCTAACTCCAATACTTCCAGATAGAATAGGGACCATATAGAGAAATGTTTCCTTTCCTGTTAAATACTTATCAGCAGGCTTAAAGAGTTGAGCACATTTTGCTCAAAAGACATCATTCATTGACAGCAGAGAATATGCAGGACTAACAAAGGCAAAATCATCCATCTTTTCTCTGACCTCAGCCTGCTACAGACCTTCACTACTGTGGGGATGTTTTCTTACAAATGTACTTACTTTACAGCTGGAATATAGCATTTCTCCCCACTGCTGGAAACAGAGAAGCTCCTGCTGGCTCAGAGCAGAGACACTTTCTCTTGGAGCAGAACTTTCCCTGATCACTCACTGGATGTAGAACAACTCACAAAGCTGAGAGGTCTCACAAGCGGCACCTTCCCGTTACCTCTGTTCATGAGACAGGAATTCTCACGCGATGACAGTTAAATGAGTGAGAAGTCGCACTGAATCACACTGCGAAATTTTCTCCTTGCTGGAGTGAGACAGTGTGCTGTAAAAAGCTGTTTGAAAGTGAACAAGTCTCAGCTGAAATAAGTGAGAGCTGACAGGTTTGGTCCTGCACATTACATTCCTTGGTAAACCAGTGAGATGCTTTCTGTGAAGATTTTCCATGCTCCATTAAAAATAAAAAATCTTTTGTCTTGCATATATGCTGTAGACAGAGACCGCTTAACTGTAATGGTGGATGGGATTTAAAAGGAAAGCTACACTTCTAAAGCAAGTAAGAATAAAAAAAGGCCTTCATACATTTAAAGGATTACATTTCAGACTGTGGAAGGATAAGAAAATAAGTTTCACTAAGCGTTACTAACAACACAGAAAGCTACCATCTGAATCTCGAGCACGTACTAGGGATAGCTTTCTAAGTCACAGGAGCACACCGCGGGGCTTCAGGGTTCTCCTGTTCTCCATAAAGCTTCAGCTATGAATCAAGGGGAAACATTCAGCGTAATACTTGGCAAACCTACCTCCATATTCCACTTTGTCATCATCCACAACAACTCATGGCTTGCATACTGGAGAGGAAGGAATTCCTGAGGAGGAGGAAGGGATGCAGTTGCAGAAGATATGAACCTAAGTTGCAGTGGGAGATTTTAGTTAGGCTTTCGGGAAAATCATACCCCAAGCCTCAAATTTGGTGTTGCAGAAGCCAGTTTTCTACCACAAGAGTGAAAACCAATCTCTCAAATTTCAAATCTAACAAATCTGAGGCATTCTGACTGTGTACTGTAGACAAAACTTATTTTTATTACCGGGGAAAAATAAAGCTAACAAAAATAAAAGCTGTAACTAGGACATACATAATTTTCTTCTTACAAAAAAATATGAACAACCATATATATATGGGGAACATGCTAGCTGATACATTATCTTTTACCTCTGTTTATTGCTAACTTGAGGCCAGATGCTGATGCCTTTACGCACAATGCGCCAACTCTTTAAGCAACTCCATCATCTACTGAAACAGACTTGCAAGAGGAGTACTCGAGTACTCCTTAGGGGTGTCAGCACCTGGTCCGGGAAGCCACATTAATTTTAAACATACTTTTGAAAACAGAACAATGTTTAGGCATTGCCACTTTTGATTGTTAAATTGCTATGACAAACTTTGCCAACTGGCCCACGCGTACACAAAACAGAACTACAAATGTTTGCATGCAGCACAGAGTGGTTACAGAATAAGCTTTATATGCTTGCATGTACACACACATACATAATTCAGCTTTTTGAAGCAGAACCGATTTGAGCAAAAGACGGTCCAGAAGCTTTTACCATTGAGCTGAAACAAAAGCTGGGGTAACGTGGCTCTGCTCGGTGCTCTCTACAAAGCAGTGCATCCTAACTGGAAGCATGGCTGTGTGATTCCTTTGGGAGTGAGGAAGCATCCAGCCGCTCTCCCGGTAAATGGGTCACCAGTAAGGGAGCCGGCAAGCTGACGCGAAAGGTGTTCGGCAGCAACTGGCTTTTTGAGAGATCGGTTAGTTAATGGAAAATGTGATCCAGAACGTGCAACAAGTGAAAGCATTTCCTTGTTAACCCACCTCTGGTATTTGCCCTGCAAATACACTCTCCAGCTTCATTTGCTACCTGATGCTCTGCCTGAAATCAGTGTCACATACAGAAAATCATAACATGAGACAGGACACAGTGAAGGGTCATCTCAGTTCCTCCCCATCTCTGTGTCAATAAACACAGAGTTGCATCTGGTACAGTATATCTAATGATTGCACTGTCCTTCCTATACCTTTTCACCAACAGAACAGCAGGAAACGAAAACTCTGAAGGTACCAGAAATTCAAGCACGAAGACAGATGATCTGTTCTGCTTCTGAGGAAGCCCAAGACCACCAGAGACCAAGAACACCCAAGCAGACACAAGGACTTATTCTAGGGACTGGAGCCAAATTAAATGTTTCTTTTTAAAAAAATGTCACGAGTATCATTAATATTTGTGTTTGGGGAAACTACTGTAATGGATTGCTTTTCTGACTCACTAATGCCCTAGAAAAAAGTGAGTGCTAGGAGTGAAGAGCTATCACTCAGGAGAGGTTTACTAAACTTACCAGAAACCTTTGTTTGCTTCCCTTTCTTATTTGTCTATGTCCTGGTTTCACATCTGAGAGTCACGGGATCACAAGATCACAGACCTGTTCAGGCTGGAAGGGACCTCAGGTGTCTCCAAACCAATTTTCTGCCCAGAGCAAAGTCAGCTGCAGGATCAGACCAGGGTGCTCAGGGCTTTATCCAGGTGGGTCTTGAAAACCTCCAAGGATGGAGACTGCACAGTCTTCCTGGGCTTCTGCTCCGCTGCTTGGCTGTCTTCATGGGAAAGCAGTTTCTCCTTATATACTGTCTGACTCTCTTGTTTTAACTTATGCCCATTGCTTCATCTTCCCACCACACACTACCGTTAAGAGCCTGGCTCCATCTTCTTGAGCCCTGCTGAGGAAGGCAAATATAGCAGCAGGCATATTCCCAAAACTAATATGATGGGAGCTTTTACAATCAGATTTAGTATGAGCATATTATCAGCTTTATGAGATTAGACTTTTTTGAACATAGAGTGTTACATGTAGAGTAATACAGCCATAGAAAAATTGACCAATTCTGACAGAATATAGGAACACAATCCTTCAAGAGATTAAACATTTACCAAAAATAGACCAATCTGACTAGTAGTATGTAAAATTCTAATTCAAAGAATTTTTTCTGTGGGGGTCCTCAGAGACAAATAAGTACACAAACTCCAAATATTTGACACTTGCATCCCCCCCCCCCCCCCAGTGATAGCTCTGTATTACAGATATTTTTTTTTTTAACGCTGCTTTTACAAGGAAGAGTACATCAATATTCTCTACAACATCTTTTGAAAACAGGCATGAACTAGGTAGGAGTACAACAGATGGAAAATCTTCATACATGTAAAAAAGAAATGTTGTAAAGCAGATGGTGATCAGTTGTTCAAGTCAACTAAAAGGAGGCATTGGTTTTCTTTGCATGAAAGATACTAGCAAAAAATTCCAGTTATGAGGGCAGTGAGGGGTGGACCACCTGGGGACTCTGAGTAGAGCAAGCTCAGTAGAGCCTTTTAAGAACAGGTTAACATCTGTTGGAAGTGAAGGGTCTACCCTGGGATACTTCTGCTTCAAGGCAAGAGTTAGATGAAGTTTGACTTCTGTCCATATTCTGGTTTCATTATATCCACCCTGGTGTCATGGATCCAGCTTTTCTTTGTCACCTTGAAGGGTTAGCTCCCAGGCTTTTAATGTCACACGTGAAGCTACAATTCAGGAGTAATTAAAAAAAAAAACAAAAAACCCAGAAGATAACTGCAGATAAAGAATGGAAGAATCATGAGGGTGGTGCAAGGACAAAAAGGAGAGCAAATGAGTAAGTAAAAGACCTGAAGGACAACAGAGAGATGAATGCCAAGAGCGGGGTAAGGCCATTCTTCAATTTGCTGAGAAAAGTGGTAGACAGTACTGTGGAGTATTATAAACGCTTCCCAAGCCATAAGACTTGATTCCTCTTGCCAGCAGACTCACAACTTCACAGAAGAGCTGTGGATGGGACAGAACCCAAGAGGAAGAGTAACAGCCTTGGGTTGAGAAATGCTTTTCTTAGCAAAGACTTTGCACCTTTGAGTGATAAGTATCATTCACGCACATGATGAGGTAACTGAGAAACAGAACTGTAGGCTCTTGGGTGTCAGGATCAGCTCCTACCCACTTTGAAGCCCAGTAGAAAAATATTTCTTCATTCACTATGAAGTCATACATTAGCTGTCAGCCAGAAGGCCACATGAAAGAGGATCCTGGTTCTGCCATAGCTCTTGCCCTACAAAACCTGATTCTTGAGCTCCGGTGTCAGGATGTGTTCAGGTTGGCAGGGCAGAATCTGATTTGCAAGTTAGAGCAGAATCTGGTAAAGTAACCGTATCTGCTACAGACCTGTGCTTATAAATCTGTACTTGCATTACACAGGAGGAATGGTTAGCAGTTAGATTGCCTGGCTCCCACAAAACTTCGAGGGGAACAACAGAATAGTCATTTGCATAGCTGCAACAGACGTAAGACTGTTGAGCGATTGAATGAAGAGTGAAAATAAATATATTCACCACGAAGCAAGACAATTTGAATCCAGAGCACTTTTTCAGCCATCTACAGAATATTTAATTGATATTAAATTGGAGCTTGTATAGTGTAAGCAGAAGCCTTCAATTCTACCATGGCAGTCTAACCACAGAAAAAAAGAAAAACACAAGCGTCCTTATAAAGTTGAAGCCTGTGGGTTTGGATTAAGAAAGTGACATGAATTTTTTTTTTTTTTTTAGATCAAAAGTTCAGTCTGGTTTCTTTTGTAGATTGCCCATAGTTCTGCCCTGCCAGGCTTTGGCTGAAAGGAACAGCAGAAGTATCAAAATATCTCATATATTCCTGTTCTTGCAATATTTCTGGCCCAACCAAACCCAGGCTCCTTCTGCTTCCCCTGACCACTGGCTGACTGAAGTCTGTTCTTCCAGGATGGTTATTTAAGAGGTGTGACTGTCAGACCCAGCCAAGCAGTGTTTACTTCCTCTGCCAATCCTCTTCCCCAAAGATTGCTGTCATTTTCCCAGGGGCACGCATGCTCAGAGTAGGACAGTGCTTCATCAACCTCTCTGAACCATATACAAGGCGGCTATTTTATTGCAGCACTGCACAAAGGGTTTCCTCCACTTCTTTCTGTGCAGCCACACGTTATACATCCCCTAATGTGGGGAAGAGCTGCAGACATGGATCAAAGCTGCTAATAGAATCATGGAATAAACGAGGCTTAATAGGCTAACTACTTCAAATGTGATTAAAGTTACAAGAAACCAATCCTTCTCCTTAACCAGGCCTGGCAGTTCCAGGTTAAAAACTGATTTTGCGAGGTTAGATGCTCTTCTTCCACATTAGTCTAGTTTCTGTATTTTTCCCCTGTTCCCACAAGCTGCAATTTGCACATTTCCCAACAGAACCCTGCCAAGCCATCAAACAGACAAGCTGGCAACTTTAGGGACTGAGCAGCAGTTTTAAGCAGAAGAGAAGGAGCCAGCCAACTACTCAGCTCCCTTCCCCTTCCCAGCAAGTCTCTGCTATAGTTTTGTAGGTCCTCGTATTTTTATTCACCTTGTAGAACCAGTAATTTATCAAGTTGGCCTCTCCCTGTCGCTTGCAGGCCTGTATATTGTATTGATTTAAAACACAGAAGACACTAAACTTAGAGAGTTCCCTTGCAGCAGATAGTGCGTGCAATTGCAATTTTCTTCATGTTCACCTTGACGGTATTTCAGATATTAGAAATATGAAACAAGATTATTTTTTCATGCTAATTAAGAGTTGTCGTGACAGAGGGTGACCTAAATGTAAGAGAAATTGGCTACAGTAGTGATAGATCAGGTGTATGTTCATATTTTTTCATCTCTGTAAAATATGCCATGTTGTTACGTATTTGTAATCAGCCAGCAGTAAGTTCAGGACAGGAGAAGACTTGCAACTGGTGCTACCTGGAATATGAGGAGACAAAATTGCTAAAGAAAGAGGAAAAAAGAAGTATTTAGGAGACACGTTGCAATAGATGTTGGATTTTGAAAGCACCCATCATTTTCTGCATCAGTGAGGCTAAGACCATTTGCAAGGCCCATACCACCTGGTAAGGGACAGCTTTCCTAAAAGGAAGAGTTAATAATCAGAAGGGACCTACGCAGAGATCTGTGTAATCGAGAACACCACAGAGAAGGTGCACAGAGATCGAGGCTGTCACAAAACAAGAGCTGGGGGACCTCAAATGAAATTAACAGGTGGCAAGTTAAAAACAAACAAAAGGAAGTACCTTTTTTTAACCCATTACGCTATAGAAATTCATTACCACAGGATGTTGCAGATGCCAAAAGCTTGCGCAGCTCCAAGAAGTGATTAGACAAGATAACGTGAGAAAAATTACGCAAAGGCTACCGAGCGCAAAGGCACGGTCGCTGTTGCAGGACGTCCCTGAGTCGCAGGCGGTGGGAGGTGGGGGAAAAGCATCGCTCTACGCTTGCCTGTTCTTGTAGCCTTCCTGACACGTCTGTCCTTGGCTACTGCCAGGGACAGGATACTCCTGCCCCACGAAGCCCTTTGGTCTGAGCAAGAAAGCCGCTCTTATGCGGGGATGCTAACCGGCAGCCAACGGGCCAGGTCTGGCCAATAAAGCACTCCAGCCTTGCCTGCTCTCTTTTCCCAGAGGAGTCCAGGAATAGCTGCTCAAGAAGCAAACGCCACGCAGACGGCTCAGCCGTGCTCGCTCGTAACCCAGGGAAGCAGGGAGCACCTCGAGGGGTTTGCTCGAGACGGGACTGGGAGGAGCGTTTACCACGCGTAGGAAGGGAGAGAGGCTTTGGCCAGACTGGTCCCAGCGAGGGTGACGCGTCCTGCCCGCAGCACAGAGGACACGTGCACCTACAGCCTAGGCTTAGCTACGGTGGACACTGGAGCATATTCAGCCTCGCCTGTCCATTAAAACATGTCATAAAAGCAAAATATAGACCTAAAATCTTCTGCATCTCTCTTCTACTCTCCTAGTACGCATCCACTGAAGGCAATGGGAGCTCTGCTGTTAGCTGCCGGGGCACAGGATCAGCCAAAAAAATGCAAGACTGGTGGTACTTCCCCCCCCCCCCCCCCCCGCCATTTATTACATTTTTTTTCCTCCTTATGTTCCAGGGCAGAATTGCATGGCAAATACATAACCTGGTGGATTAATCTAAATAAAATCTCTACTCCAGCTCCTGGAGGTAGCCACCTGATCTCCTTATTCAGCATAGATTGTATGATTCTGAGGTCTTTGAATGGCAGGAGCCAGAAATACCCCGTAAAACATAAGGTGCATCTGAATACATTTGATTTTGTAAGATGGTGTTAATATTCAAGGAACCTAAGAAGCATGAGTTCATCATCAAGTATTCCAAAGACTGATCAATGTTTATTTATGAATGCATGTATAATATATATATCTCAGTCATAAGTTCATGGGTTATGCGCCTGTAAAGAAATCTGTGAAAACTTAAACAAGAAGCTGTCATCCCATCAGCCTTGAAAAGCTGAGACAGCAGAGAAAGGTACTTTGCTAATGGAGCTCTCGTTCTATTTTTGCTTTCTACCTAATGATTTTCCTTCTGCCTTTTAGTTATTTCAGCTACTTTGCAATTTAAAAATAGCTATAACACAGCAGAATAAAATACTTTGTGTTTCTAGACATCCTTTGAGAAAACTTGATCAGAACCTTCCTTATAGTGTCCCTCTAGATAGTATTGCCTTTTTAAAAAACTTTCAGGTTTTTCCCCCCCCCGCTCTGGTTTCACAGAGTCAAGTATCTTTCTTTGTGCAGCAGGAATTAAGCAATTATGAATAACTTCATGATGGACAACTTACCTTTTGGACACATATACATAACTACTGTAACATCTTTCCAGCAAACACCACGCTATCTTCTCCAGAAAAACAGAAAAACTCATGAGAAAAGGGACACACACAGCCCTTTTTCTTGAGCAGAAGTCCCTTACTTTCTAAAGCATTAAACACGTCAGTTCTTTAAAGTACAGCCTGCTGTATAAATCACCGAACAATGGAAGGGCTCTTAAAGAACCAGAAATGCATCAAGATTTACTGCCATGGCTGTATATTCTTTTAGGACTCCTCCAACCAGTTGGGTTTTTTTTCCCTTTCCATTTTCCCTTTTTCTTTTCAATATCTGACAAATAAGGTTCCTTATTCTTGTCCCTGCAGAGGGCAACAAAGAGCTTTGCTGCTGGTCAAATGATTTGATTTGCACCCTAATGAACTACTGTAGCCAATTATACCAGCCTCTGGCTACCGGGCTCTTGCGAGGCCCCGCCAGCCAGCCCGAAGCTCCGAGCTGACCATCACCTCTCTGAACATGGTGCTGCTGCCCGGCTGCGGGTGCTGGCCGGGCTCCACATCAAAGGCTTGATTGTTCTGACTTATTGGCCCACGTGTTTCTCAGGGAAATGGATAAACCCTGCAGAAAAAGGAATGCAAGCAGGAAAGCTAGATCTGTAATCATTCAAAACATCATATAATGTTTTGAAGTGATTTTTCCTTCCCCCCCCCCCCCCTTCTCTAATGCAGTTGTTGGAGTACTGGGCTTTCAAAAATCCTGAATCAATAAATCATTTTTTCTCCAGAAGAGTAGAAACATTGACTTAGCAAAAGCGCAGGGCAATGCATAAAATAAAGTTACATGTAGAAACCATTTTCAGGTTCCACGCTTTGCTTTTCTGCAGGAGACATTATTAGAAAGCCTGAAATATTTAAGTACATGGCAGTTCAAGCTGCATTCTGCTACATACAGAATATTTTTTTCTTATCCATCTCTTCTCCCCATCTATGGGGCCAACTACCACTTCATCTAAATGTCTGTGTATTTGTGTGTATGCACATCAGAGCGGGGGAGTGCAGCGTTCGCTCTGCTAGCGTGGAAGTTTCCAGCATGCCATATGCATTACGGCTTGCAGCACAGATCGTGCCTGCAGGCTGACAGGTTCCCGTCCTGTATCTCTTCATTATCATGAACCCCTGACAGCACGGCGAAACGTTCAGACAGCAGGAGGAGCTGCATGAGTCCACATCTCAGCTCCGCGAATCAGGGTTATCGGTCATCAGGTAAAGGATTATACTGGCAACTTTGAGAGACATTGAGGAAAATACAGCAGAGCCTTAAAGAGCAGGTGAAGAAAAACCTAGCCGCATTTTCTGTTGGGTGTGTGACCTGTGTTCCCTGGCTACATTCAGCTGGATACAATTGTGAACACATGCATAGATGCCTACCAATATGCACCCCTACATTGCCCAAATACCTACCAGTCCTACCAAATCTCTAGAGTTTTGGTGGGGTTTTGTTCGTGTTTCGTTTTTTTCCTTTTCAAACTATAGGTAAGACTATGGAGTTGAACAGCAACACAAGACAGTGCAAGCCAGCCCCATACTGCAGTGGCTTGTTACAGAAGGGCAAGTCAAACGCCCCTGGCTAAACAACTCTCCATCCATCGCATCTGCTGCAAAGCCTTGCTCAGATCTCGTAGCTGAGATGGCTTAAGGATAAGTGCAGGAAAGTAGGTAGGATACAGCAACATCTATCAACAGAACAACTGACAGAACTGGGTGGGGAAACCCGGGAAGGCTTTTGGCCACATCAGCCTTTTTCCAGGTCTGAAACAGTCTGGGAGAGCTCATCCCACATTCACGCAGGAAGGAAGGGTTTGCTTCCCACAGGCTTAGCACGTCGTGGGTACAACCACTCCCTCAGGTGACTCAGAATTTCACATCTCATACAACCTACACATTCGCAAGTTCAGAGCCTAAAACATGTTTAGAAACTTCAGGGCTTGGGAAAAAAAATCCTGGAAACCTATACAGAAAAAGTTAGTGTTGGAAGGGGTTTTTTCCTTGGGTCTGGTAGGGAAAAAATGGGGGGGGGGGGGGGGGGGGCGGGGAGGAGGCTTTCATGTGAAATACTCTGTCTCAGAATGAACAGTGAAAGAATGTTTAAAGTAATGTTTACAGTGATACTGGAATTTTTCCCTAAATGGATGTTTTTTCTGAACATCTCCTTCCATCCCCTCCCCCTCCATACTTTCCAAGGAAAATATTTGCTTTCCAAACTTGCAGCATTTCCAGAATTTTTACATCTGTAGCAAGGTTAGGGCTGGGGGTAGGACTGGGGCAAAGATCTGGGCCAGTAAGGTAGGATAAAATAAGGCAGACATGTTGTAAAATAAGGATTATAAAACAGAAAGTGGAGGCTAGGTTTCTGGCTGGTACAGACACGGGACCCTGACCAGGTTTGAGGAACGGTGTTTGTTCCTGGAAACCCACCGTGAGGCTGACAGCCTTTGCAAGCATGGATGACCTGACTTGGTTTAATCCTGAAGCTCACAAGCATCTTTCTGTAACAACCAGGTCAGGTCTAACAGTTCCTACCATTCAGAGCAAAGGAATAAAACAAGCTACAGTTTTAAAATTAAGCCAGAGTGTGTCAAAAGGTTGCTGGACCCAGGCAAGGACCAGCAGTACCTGGACTCAGGCAGACAGCAATCCTGTCCAGGGCAAGGATGCCCATGTTCATCTTTGTTTCTGGAAATGAGTTTCCCTATCCCTATTATAGAGGTACAACTCCACTCACCGGGTTTCTCTTTGAAAGCCACATACACCCGAGTTCTTGGTTTGTATATAAGTCACCACCACTCTTGCTTCCTATTTTCAAGATTTAATTTTTACCTCCTATCTTAGGGGTATGTCAACAGGTAGCCAATACACTCAGGAACACTGGTACATAGGGAAGCACCGTCTTCAGCATTTGGTACAGCCATTATTATTCAAAAGTCAAGTACCTGTATGCATTTATTTTGTATACTAATACTTTCTAAATTACTAAGTATATTCAGCTAGCTAAATCAGCAGACTTTTTTGTTTTTAAAGAAATGAAGTTTCATTGTCATAAACACATAATAAAGTATTTTAAAATTTCCCCAAATTTTCCTCTAAGAAAAAAAACGGCCTCTGACATTTCTCTTTTCCTCAAAAAGACCTGTAGATGTTCTGCCTTTTCTCACAGTCACATTTGCATATCTCAGATTGACCTGTGATAGCTGCCTGTGTCCTCACAGTAAATATAACATAACTTACACTCACCATAGTCTCAAAGCACCAGAGAAAGGTCCTGTAGCCCAAGAGAAGATCCCACATCCAGCTTCTTTCAGCCACGGAGCCAAATTTGGTCAGGGCCTACTTCCCCTCCCTAAATAATGGGAAGGCTAATTACAGTTCACAACCAGGTGTGATTCAGAAAACCTTTCCTAATGTAACTCCCTCTAAGGACCCAGCTGACTTCAAGAAAGTGTTTTTGGAAACTCAATTAAGAGCATGTCTCACCTGTTTTAATAGTGAGGCTAGACCTTGGGAAAAATTGTATCTAAATTCATGCTATTTTACACCATCTCTAAATTATTTATGTAGTGTAGCAATGGTGTTGCCTGTTAGGTTCATACAGATGATAGCCACAGCTGAAAGCAGGCAGAAAAGGTTGACACAGAATAAATGTATGGAGGGTAGGAATTAATCAGTAGCGGTGCTCATTGCAGAGGCATTTATCTGTAGTTGCTCTCACATTTCTTCCTCCAGAGGCAAGGTTATACAGCGACCCTCCTTACAGTGCTGCACAAGTCTCTCTTCACTTTGCACCATGCCTTTTTCATGAATATCCACTTCTCCTACCTCCTCATACCTACAGGTCCGTGGCCCCAGAGTAGTTAGACAGCAGTAAGTTAAACTCTGTTAGCACACATGCATCCTCAGAAATTCACTCTGGGGAGCCACACCTTGACATCGAGCTGAGCAGTATCTCAGTTACACCCTCAAGTAACTCAGGGTCAAGGCTAAGAATAACTCCTTGGTCCACACCCAGCTTACAATGCTCACTACTTTCACCATTACTTCTGTAGGTACCGCAACCGCGCTGTGGGTTATCTGCTCGTAACACCCACGCAAACACATCTCAGCCTTCACCAGGTCTCCTCTGCTCTCCGTTACAGCTCAGGAAGTAGCTGGGAGAGGAAAATTCATTTCAAATATTTGTACTAATACAAAGTTAATTTCTCGGTGAAGGTTTCTACAAACCTTTCATGATTATTTCATACTAATCCTTCCAAACTCAAGTTCCCCAGTGTGAAAATCCACAGAATAAAATTCTTCCTACCTCATTCACCCTCAGCAAATTTCAGCTGAGCTGTAACCCGACTGCAGACATTAACAATTCAAACAGAGAATTTCATTTCTGCGTTTATAACTCACAGTCCTCAGTGGAAATAGTTACATAAATCACACTGTTTTGCTGTTGTTCCTGATTGCACAATATAACAGTGTGACCATACCAGAGCAAACATTTCATGTTACACCCAGACACGGATTTCAAAATTTCTCCTCTGTTGGCTTATTACTTTGGCCACCAAAAGAGGGAAGGAAACAATACTATGTAATTAACAAACACAACATACATATTTAGCTGAAAAATTAAACTTTTAAAATTGGAATATCCTAAAAGTAACAACTGATGAGTTATACAACAAATAATACACTGTTTCTTTAAACTATTCGGACTGGATGTTTCAAAATACATACCATAGGCAAGACTTATTGATTTTTCAGTATAACTGCATCAGTAGAAGGTGGGAGATACAAGTGAGGCCAAGGAAACAAGCACAGATCCCTCTGTCTCTAAAGAGCCTGGCAGCAAGCTACAGCTCTGGCTCCCTCCAAATATCCTTTTGTCAAACACAACTTATTTATTTCTACCTAATCCATAGGCTTTTTGAGCTCCCACTAAACTAAACCAACCTCACAAACACACTACTGCTCTATGCAAAACCAGCTCTGAAACATTACAGAGGCCATCAGGGATGGCATCCTGATGGGTTTTAGGCAAGATTCATTTTGGCAAAAGGTTTCTAGCAGCATGCTGCAGGTTTAAATTCCCCTGGATATCTGCCCTGGTCTTCTTGGAGTTGAGCCTAAATATCTAACTACATCCAGGTACAGAAAAGAGTGAATTTGCTTTCTCTGGCCCAGAAGGCTCGCACCGGGGCGGGGAGCAGCAGGGAGCGGGCAACCCCCCGGGGAAGTTTCAGAAGCACAGTCCTTTCCAGGGCTAGCCCCGCCAGCCTCAGGCACTGAAATATTTTGGGGATGTGGGTTTAATTTTTCTGTTCGTTCACAGGAGAGGTATAAGATGCACAGCTGTTTTGTTGGCCTGCCAATCTGTTCCCGTCCCTCGCGCTGCCTTGCGCTGTGTGCAGCCGTTTAAACCACGGAAAGAGCAAGTACATCATTAGGCTTCAGCCAGAAGCTGTAGCTTACTGACAATTTACATCAGTATCAATTACTAGACTGGGGAAAGCAGTGGAAAATCAGGCCTTTTGTTGAAATAGTTAGGTGGTATGGGTAATGCACATGAGGTGTTTTGAAACTGCTTCCGTCCGCTGGCTTGGAGAAGGACGCACAAGCCCACTCCCTCGTTCCAGTGTTCGGCAGTGAACTGCCCATAGCATTGACTGAAATTTATGGATGCTATTTATTTTAATAATGCTGGGTGAAACCAATCTGTGTTTTCTCAGAGGGAGCACATGCATCTAAGTGAAAAATAAAAGCAAACTATTTTTCTTCGGGAAAAAAAAAAGAAAAAAAAATCTTAGGAGCAGATCAATGTAAATAAAGTGAAAACCATATAAGAATGAGATGTTGGAGACGTCAGCCAAACAAGCAGCTTAGATGTCTTGGACTTGAGCACCTCCTTAGCACGGACCCTCACCCTGACAGGCCATGCTGTTATTCTTCTCAACAAGTGTTAAACTCGGAGGAAGGGGCTACTGCAGCTATGCTCAAGGAAAATTAATCTTCTGTGGTACTTCACTGTACCACAGCACGTTCTAACTTTCCCTATTAGCGAATACAGCCCTGTGCTAATGACAAGCCAGACCTGCACCATGAACAGGAGCCACTTATTTTCTGAGGGAGAATAACACTTTTTTTTTTTCCCTTTTTCTTCCCCCCTCACCTCTAACCCCCTGTGTGCTCTACTCTAATGAAAGGTCAGAGGTTAGGACTTTATTTTCCTCCAGACCATGAATGCTAAATAGCATCAGCACCAACAGTTCAATGACCCCTGTGTGTTCTGAAGCCACTGAAAAATGAAAACAAATGTTAATCTGGGGTCTGACTCAGACTCTCTTTGCTGATCTATACTTATGGAGCACATTAGGGCCACTTACGGAATCAGACTGAGGGGTGATCTCTGACCTCGCTCTGTTTTCAGATGGCCTTGCTCCATTTGCTGGAAGCCTGGTGCTGCCGCTGGCCTCGCCGCGCCGGGGCTCGCCGCTAATTCTCCCGCAGTGCCCGCTGCCGCTCACGTGCAACTTACATAAGCCAGAGCAATCGCTAGCACACATCAATGGAAACGCTCCAATTTAAAAGTAGATGGCTGGAGTAGGTGTTATTAGTAGCCTGTGTCAAGCCGTGATTGCTCACATATGGCTGCAGGCTGAATAGCACTTTTGATTCAGGGCAGAGAAAGAAAAAGTTGGTGCTAAGAAGAAAAAAGAAGATGAAGTAGGCTTGATCTTGCCATTTTCTGATTTGAAATGGCTGGATTAGAAATAACTACAGCCAAAAAGGAATCAAGTCCGATGTCATCGAGATACCTATATGTATCATCTTCTGGATTCCTGGGTGGTCCTGATCTTAAACCGAAAGTCCTAGTCCAGTGACATTAAAGCCACATATTCAATAGCAAAGCAGTTGTTTGCAAAAGGCTTCTGATGAAGAATACACTCTTCTTGGTAGCATGACAAAAGAAGCAAGAGAAATATTTTCTTTGTAAAGTTAATATTACACAACAGCAGCGTTCTTGCATTTAATCTCATCGTTCTGAGACAGACACTTTTTATTTCTTTCTCTTTTTTTCTTTTACCCTACCCTTTTTCCTGTTCAATGTCTCTAATGCAAATAAAAACCAGAGGTTCAAGTCTGCACTGTTGAGATCTGAAGATTGTTGTCGGTCTACAAATGTGAGCTGTGTGAAGACTGTTACAGAATTTGCTTTTTTTTTTTTTTTTCTTTTTCTGGAAAAATCTTCTGGAGTAAAAATCATATATGTCACGTTAGTTTCTATTTGAATATTTCTTACTGCAGGACTGCCTAAAAAACATATATTGTGCATATACAGTATTGTGCAAGGGAAAAAAAGAAGAGATGAGACATGATAGACTCTATTAAAGCTTGCAAAGAGAAATGAACACTTAAATAAAATTCTCTTTTGAAATAGTCAAGTCTCAAAGCAGAAGAAAAGCCAATGAGCACTTCATTCAGGATGGGCTGAACATATTTCTAAGCTTACAGGTACATAAAGCCCTGATATACTAATGTATTGTAATTCCCTGCTTGTGTGCTTAAAAGCAATGTGCAATTTTCTCTGCTTCAACAGGGCTCTTCAAGTGAAAAGGCTGAGAACCAGGGGTCAGAAATCACTAGATGTTCTCTTTCAAAAAGCAGCAATTGTTCACGAATTTCCTGCATAATTTGAGTACAATTAGTTTCAACTGGTTTTGGAGAATACGATTAGTATTTGCTTTTGGGGACATCACCTAGCATTGTATTTGCAACAATAAAACTAATGTTGGCCCACTTCAGTATTTGCCATTTTCTTTGTTTCAGCTTTCAAGGTAAATCTAAGTCAATTGATAACGTCAACATGTAGTTGTTAGCAATTTCATTCAGAATGACAAAAAATCATACATTGTTATTATTCATTATTCCTACGTCATTTAGATGGGTCTGGCCTACACTGACTGAGTTATCCAGAAGGTCACGTCTTTTATATCATGATGGATACATATATTGGCTGGTATTACAAAGTCAGTATTTACTATAAGTTCTTAAAGCACTGTCGGCTGACACTCAAGAAAAAACACTACAAGCTTCTTAATGGTAACAACTGTGAGTGGGTAGATAGCTGTAGATGTATATTCATCTTTAAGCTATAAAAATTGGTAAGACTGAGGAGGAAAAAGCTGATTTGAGGGAACAAAGAAATCAATCTATAGGAGCTGTAGATCACCAACATTGCTGGAAGCAAAGCCATTTCAATTTAAGGATGTAAAACTTAATTTAGACACGTCTTCTCTTGAGTTCCCCAACTTGCTGTCCTTACTCATGTTTTGAAATCCATCAGTAATTTTCATCAGGTATATCTTGACAGTGCCTTGTGCAAACAACCTTAGTCTTGAAAACTCCCTCCCTACCTGACAGCCTGAATCCTGAGCGGACTCACCCAGCAGTCCAGGAGCTGAACTGACTGCCAGTAGGCAAATGTGTGCAAGATCCTCCATTTTTGTGTAAAATCCTAAATATTGGAGTATTCAATTTAACATGTTTTTGCCTTAGGCTATGGGATGAGCTAAGAGATTAACTGATGTAATTTTGAAAGGAGGGTGGGGTGTCAAGGGGTATTTTGCAGAACTGTCCAGGAGAAAAATCTTTTTCATTGAGTGCTTCTTGTCTAAATTTCTGGCATCCTTTAAAACCTCTTTCATTTTTACTTCATTCTAATTTTGAGGTTGTTTTGCATGTCTCCTCTTTCTTTTTCCTTTGCTTTTCTTTTGGGTATCTATAAAGCAAGAAGCCTCACACTGACATAGCCTTGTTCATGTTATCTTCAAAGTCACCTGCAGGTTTTGAGCCTGCGTACCAACTAATCATGTAATCTGTATAAATTATCTATAAGATATTTATGTAACTTATGTAAGTATTTCTGTAACTATGCATGAGGATACATACCATTATAATAATATAAAGCTGCATTAGCACCACAAAAGAATATAAAACCATACAAAAAAGTAGGCACTTTTTCCTAAGTGATCTTACTTAGTGTTGTGGTTTTGGATGGAAGGACAGTGCAAGGGGAGCTGAATGTGAAAGGAGGACTCTCCTCCCCCCCCCAAATTAGTTAGCTTTAATTACCAGGGTGGCGCTTCCCATATGTATGGAGAGAAAAAACCTTGCATACTTAAAATACCGCTTTTCTGTGAAATATTTTCTTCTGTTTGATCTTGTCTGAACAGAGTTTGGTGTTCTTTCCCTGGATAGGACTCTAGTAGTCCTCTCTTGAACAGACGCTATATAAACATTGTATTACTCAGTCTTGCTTTTTTCAGGGCCAAATTTTTAATTTGGGTCTAGATAGATAGCCTTTTCGTGGGGGCTACTAACTGAAGGGACTCATACAGATTGCCTCTCACATATTGTCCTCCCCTGACTTCCCTGTAGAAGCAGCACGTAGATGCAGGAAATCCTGTAGAGCTGGTAGACAGCAATTTGGGAGCCAAACCCAGAAAACGAGGCATTGAAATGAAGCAAGGAGAAAATGCTGGGAACAGGGCCACGTTTCTTGTCGCCCACCTCCAGGCCCATTGGCTGATTAATACAGGCTAGCTCCTTTCCCAAACCACCTGAGAAAACTGAGAAGACAGAGCTGTGAATCCTACTTCCCAGGACACATGGCAGCTTTTGAGCAAGAGGGGACGGGGGTATCGTCTCAGATGGGGACAAGATTTACTTGTCACTGCTCTGAGTGAAGTGCTGTCAGTTGTGTTGTCAGTTTGCATCTCATTTTACACCTATCATAAATACTCTGTCTTCGCTCAGAGTATAACAGAAAATGTAGGTCCAGGTCAAAGGGGCGGGTGGTCGTAGAAAAGAGGACAGGTTTAATGGAAACAGACCATCAGAAACAATTTTCAGAAAACAATGGAAAGACAAGAACAAATTATGAAAAGGCAGAAAATGTGCATTATCTTCCCTATCTTTTAAAAATATACAACTTCCATACCGAGCATCAACTGCTAGAAAATTATTGATCCAACACCAGCACCAGCATTTTTCTTCAGGAAGATTTCAGAAAGTTTGTTGAATGAGTTAGTTCTGTGAAATTTATGTAATCTATTTGGAGCAGGAGCTATCTTTTATGTATTTGTACAATATCTAGCACAAGATATTTGTAAATGTCTAGCCAGATAAATGGAGTTATTGGGTAATGTCACCTAAAATGCAAATAACAAAAACAACAACAACAATAAATCTCTCTGTACTGAACAGGAATTTAACTCTGAATCACAAGTGGTTTACCTTCATTTTTTTAAAAGTTATTGCATGTATATCCAGCCAGACAAATGAGATATGCTGGATCTCATAGCTCTTTCTATTTCTACAGCTCTAGAGAAGAAGTGCACAGCACGCTGGAAGGCTGAGGAGTAAAACCAACAGGAACGATGGGTCAACTGGGACAACATGAGCCAAGAACCTACCAGCAGTAGCACAGCCTTCTTGCACGACACTGAGCCTGCCGCTGCGACCTAGACTCCTAGTTCAATGTCCAGCCATACCTGTATCTGTGCCTCTCCACAAATCACTGCCAGGAGTTTACCAGGCTGGAAAAAAAGTTCTATCAAAATTTTTTGTCCTAGGAATTATAGAATCCATGACCAAATAAATTTAACACGACAATATATGGTAATGCCCTATTCAAACGCAGGAAAAATATATGTGTGTCTATGGATGTATATATACATATATACACATGTATGAATGTAAGTATACATGCATATATATGAATACACATGTATGTATGTATACATCCATGTGTGTGTGTATACACTCACTAAAGACTATAAAACATAGATCATATTATACAACATATGGTAAAGAAAAAAGAGTAGAAATCCAAAATCACTACCACTACAGGATCCGCATGCTAAGAAACCAGTTGTATAAATATCAGAACAGATATTTTAAGTCACCTTACAGACCCCTATCCCTGTCAGATTAACCTCCAGAACAAGGACCTTAGGGAAACATTTTCTGATCTGTGTTCCTAAAGCATAATTAGTTTATTACATCAACAGACACCCACCTCAATGCAGGAAGAAGAATTCCATATGCAAAACTCTTAGTCCAGATGAAGTTTATTCTTCCTTTCATCTTTTTTCTCTTCTCAGTTTACAAGAATAAGGTCTCTGAAAAAAAGAGGAAAAAAAAAAAATCCTCCCATATATGCCTCCAACTTTGTCATCACTGTCTGACATTGTTGCAAATACTGCTTGATACAGACAGTCCTTGAACCTCCAGGAAATAAAATGGACTACGAACACAGTGACAGCAGCAACTATAGATGAATAAAGACCACAGTTAGCTATAATTTTTCCAAAACAAATATACTAAGATACACTAAGAATTTGCCCCAAAAACCAATCAGGACCTCCAGGCCATCTCTTCCTCTTCTTATCTCCTGGTCCTCACATTAACATTGATTTCTATTGATTTAATTTCTAGAGTGTCTCAGCTGAGCTCACTGGTAATATTACCAGATTTCCTACAACAAAAAATTGTCTTTGTTTTGAAGACACTGCACTCTCAACAAGTGGGAAAATAGGATTGGTTTTATAGGCCCAGTGAGTGGCAAAGCTGGGTGTAAAACCTGCGTGTGCCAGCTCCTACCCCTGTGGCCTGAAACAGTTTTGTGCTGGCATTCATCTGACTCACCAGCCTACCTGGACAGTAAAAATCCCACCTTAATTACATGCTAAAAGGAAGGATGACAAACCTCTGTGCTTGCTTTCCCTATTGCAATAAATGCCAGATGCCCTCCTAAGGAGAATGCAGTTGTATAAGCTGATGCAATGCACACAAGACTCGTATTTGCTCATATTGCCTAGTTAACGGGCAGTCAGGCAGACCGATGGGATAATTTCATGACCACAGAGCTGACGAAAACTCTGGTCTGGAAAGATGGCCTCACGTTTTCCAGACTTATCCCAGGGAACAGGAGCTGGGGCCAACATCCCAAGACTATGTTGTGGCTAAAGACCAGCGAGTCCTTCAGAAACTGCAAATTTGCCCAAAAATGCAGCCGCATGGGTATGAATGGAAAGATAATTCCAGGTGAAAGAAGAAATTATAGAGAGCAGAGTACGACCCCCCCCCCATGCCCCCATTGTAACAGGGTTCATTTCTAAAGGGTCCAAATGACATTTTTTTCACATAGTTCTCGCTGTGGCGTTACGATAAAGCTTCTCCGCGCTGCTTCTGTCTTGGCAGATGCTCGGCAGCTCTCCCTCTCTTCTTCTCCCTCTGTCAGCAGCATCTGGCTGCGGCGTTTCCACCTCTGCAGCTGTTTCTCAGCTGCACGCAGAGACGGGTGGAGAGGGGGTGACCCACAGCCACCGGGAAACGAGGCAAGACACGAAATGCAGGCTGGGGAAGATGTTATGAGGATCCTAGGAGTCCTTTCCAGCCCTGGAGAAAGGATAAGGCGCGGGTTTGCCGGCTGGGGGAGGACGCAAAGAAAAGACAGACCTGTCCATGCGGTGAGAAGGCTAGAGGACCGGGAGAGGAGGCATGAGGAGAGGAGTTGTGTCCTCCACCAAATTGCAGAAACCTCTAGACAGGTCTCGACATGCAGGCAGTCCGGCCGCCAGCGTCAATGCCTAGACAGTGTGGAGAGGCTCCTCTGGCAGCTCGGAGTCAGGTGCCGGCGGCGGGACAAAGAGGTCAGTGTTGGGCACATCTGCCTCGGCGATTTACATCAGAGGACGTGGTGGGCCAGCAAGGTAATGAGAACATCAAGGGCAGCCTCTGTGCCTCTGCGCGGCGTTTTCTCTCTTTCTGCGAAACAACCGTTCATAACGTCTTCCAAAAAATCCCGACCGCAGACTGGGAGCAGCTTTAAACCGAAACACCTGCGCGTCACGCACAGCCGTGCCATTATGTGCAGGGGCACCGACTCCTCCGCGGTGTGTGCCAGGTGTTTGACTCCAGGTAAAGCTGGATGGACAGATCAGCTCGCCGGAGAAACATGGGACTCTGCGAGACTCTCCTCCTCCCGTCGCTGGACGGCCTTTCTCTGTCCTTGCTCTCCTTCCCTCCAGCCTCTTAACCCCACACAAGTCACGGAGCTGAGGCCCGGTGAAACGGCAGTGCCGGCAAATGCTTTTACGTGTTCTCGGTCCGGGATGATCGTGTTTCTCCAAAGCACACGGAGGGCTTCACGGCTTGCTCTTTATCTAGCACGCAGCTGTCACTGCTCCAGAAAGGGACAGGCAGAAGTTAGCTGCTGCTGCTCCTGCTCCTCACTGGGATGTGGGGATGCTCCTCTTCTACCAGCTCAGCTTTTTGAGAGATTTCTAACATGCGAAATCAAGGCAATTTCTTTCTAAGCAGGATTTCTTTCCACCTTCACGATGTCCACACTCTTTCCCTGCTGCTGTTGGCTGGCATTAATCAAAATTACAGTATTAGGAGCTATGCCAGTGCCCATTTGTTTCCTTTTTAGAACAGGCTCACGATATAAAAGCATTATCAGTTCAGTCCACCGTGAAAATAGACCATACAGGCACACAGGTGAGACTTCCCCTGATCGGAAGAAGTGTGGATACCAGAATAAGCAGCAGGAGAAAGCTGCCTTAAATGCTCCCAAGTCCAGCAAGGTGCTTTCCCGAGTGCCAGGAGCACCAGCCCCGTGCACAGCTGCCTCAGCACCTCCAGGAGCCTCCTCAGTCCTGGTCCCCCCGCTCCCCCGGGAGCCAGAGCCGTGCCAAGGAAAACGGGAGGAAAAGGCTCCTCTGCCCCTCAGCCCCGGCAGTTTCCCCTAAGTCACTGACGAAGAGCACGTGTCCTGCCAAAACTGTAAGCCCTCTCCAAGGCTCCCACCAGACAGGGTGACTTTGCATCGCCTGCTATTCAGGCTAGTGGCTACATATCACTCTTTGGCCTTATGCCTGTTTTTTAAGCTTTAGTTTTCCTCAGCTGTGGTGGGATTGCTGGGGTAGCGGTGGGATGCTGACCTGGAAAGAATGAAAATGGTGGAATATGCTTGCCAAGCATATTCCAAAGACGAACTTTGGAAAACCATGTTTTGTTTTTATGTCTATACATTAAATTAATCTCTCCAGTAAGGCAGGTTTGCTCAAGAATGTGATTTTGAGAAGGAGTGGCAATTAAAATTCCTTATGTACTTTCCACCCTTAGAGCTGAGGCCAACGCATCTTAAAAAATAAAAGCAAACCACAAACACATGTGCACACTGCACGCATCTGATCACCTGACTTCAATCAACTGATATTTATTTATTTGAACCCTGTTTTTCAAAAGTGTTGACTGCCACAAGTGATTCCCTCTGATCTCTTTATAGGGATGCCTACCAGACAAGACAGACAGACAGACAGATGGGGGGGGGGCGGGCGGGGGCTCCTGCTCCTATGGTTACCATATAGCTTCTCTTTTTCCTATGGAACCTTTCTAAAAGCCTCCACCAGCTATTTGAAGGAGAGTCATTACTGGAGGGGAAGAGAAAAGAAACAGACTTTCATTGCTTTTAATGCAATGGTTAGAAAACCAAGAATGAACCTTTTCTCCAGCCCTTGTGTCCTATCTATTCCTTTTATTGGCTTTTCACAGTCTTGGGCTGTCTATATTCAAAATAACACTTTGAATAGGGCCCCCAGTGGTCCATGACTTTAGCCAAGAACTTAAATCAGACTTAGCCTCCCAGGGACCTTCTTTTTTTCCCTGAGAGCAAAAGATTTCCACATGATTTGAGCTTTGAAGTGTGATTTTTTTTCTTTTTTTTTTTTTTAATTTTTTTTTTACAGGAGCTGTCTGCTGAATCTTAGTGAGACTCAGCCACCTAACCCTCTTAGGCTCCCTTGGAAATCCCACCCTCAGCCAGATAAAGCATGGTATTTTAGCTGAGGAATGAAGTTAGCATTCACATGGCTGGCTGATCCCAGGTTTTGTTATTAGAGGACAGACTTAAAGAATACAGGGACTGAACAGCAGAATAATTAACTGTGGGACTTTCTCACTCTGTTAAACAAAATGATTGTGCCCAATAACAGAGGCAAGAAAGTGAGGTCGGAGCAGAGATGAGAAGCTAAAAGCCAGTTGCTGGAATATGAGCTATTTCCTTCCCTCTTTAAAATGAAAGAACTGAACATCCTCCTGGATCTCAGAGACAAATGGAGGTAGAGCCAAACTGGTGGGAAGTAGAGCCATGCAAAAAAGGAGGGCACAATTCTTTTTTTTTTTTTTTTCCTTTTTTTGCACGCTTTAGAAGATGCTTCTATTCTGTTTTGAGACATGTTTTAGCTCTTATGGACTGGTTCATTCAGCACAGCTTGAAGAGGGCAGCTACAAGGTGAAAAAGTAAGTAAGATGGGAAAAAATGCAGTCATGCCTAAAAATAATTCTAAATATATAATAAATCTGCAGTGTCAGTTATAGTCTTCAGTTTTATTTAGAGAATTACAAACATGAGTTTAAGGAAACTTGTTTGTACGTAAGAAGAAGTATAAATATGCTTATAAAATAAACATAACCTTTAATCTGTCGAGAATCCTACTGAAAGCTATATATGTATGTATATATATGTGTATATATATACACACACGTGTGTGTGTGGAGGCAGGGATGATATTCAGACACAGTAACGGAGCAGTATCAGGACTTTCTTCCCCTTGCCATGAGACTCTCTCTGGGAGGGAAGGGAGCAGCTGATCAGCAGTGTGATGTTACTAATATAAGCACCTTACACATCACAGGCACTTAGCATATATCCAAATAGTGCAGTAAAGTGAACTTAAAGAACTAGATACAATTACGTCTGAAACTAGGTCCCCCAAAATGTGTATAAAGACAATTAGCACCTTAGTTTTCTCTTTTTCAGCATGAACTCCAAGCTTAAATGTTGGCTCAGTAGGGATCCAGAAGCACCATTTTCTCTTGAAACATTAACAGCCTTTTCTTCAGCATCTGAACTGTTACTAACCCAACCCGATTCTGCTTAAATAGTAAGGTGTAATGAGCTGGTTTGTTTGGGTTTGGCTTTTTTTTTTTTTTTTTTTTTTTTTTAATATGGCCTAGCAGAGTAAAACAAGTTAAAGAGCTTTGGCTTAGTTGAGACCTAAGATTATCAGGCTTTAGCTGCACGCAAGCAAATTTAGCAGTGAATTGCAACTTGGTCCAGTCTGCATCAAGTCTGGGGAAATCACATTTTGGGGAAGAGGCGATCCCCACTCCACAACCTCTGAAGATTGCAGCTAAAATGAGATGGTGGCTGCTAGCCAGAGAAAGAAGATATTTTTTCCCTGCTTTGCAATGTATCCAAAAGCCATGTTTTCAGGGAGATTTGGTACTGTTGACTGTGATTTCTACAAATATGTCAGACATTCAAGAAAAAACATAGATCTTCCCATTCACCTGTGAACCAAAAGTTGACAACTCGGTCACAGAGATGAATATGTTCTGGCTTGGAAGAATATTTAGGAAATAAGGATCATATGATTGTCCCCATTAATGTCACCTTAAGACAAATACATGGGCAGTTTTCAGCTGCATTTAGGGACGCCTAGTCGGAATCTCAGTTTTCAAAGGTGGTCTGAATTTCAAGAATAATTACTAGCCACTCTGTAAAAATCATGCCCTTTTCCACTTTCACATCCCTTGCATTAGACCTCCAAGACCTCATGTCTCTTCTGAAAAGCCTTAAGTTTTCAAAACCTATACTTACAGAAGGAGAGCCCAGAAATTTAGTCCTTGGTGCCCAGGCAAGTCTCTGTGGCGAACCATGAAAGGTGAAAGGACGATCAGAGTTCAGACCTGTTATCTTCGAGGTGCCAGAGCTCTGAATCACCAAAACGGTGGCTGAAATAGCATATTTGCACACTTCCTCTGACGAGAAACCTGGATGTCAGATGGGGAAAATTTTGATTCTCATGGGAAAAAAATTTGGTAAACATGTTTCACGTTGAGCACAGTCCACCCACACAGACAAACCCAGTTTGCAGCCCTCTGTTAGTTTTTCTCCTTATTTAGTAAGAAAACATATATATAAATGTAATCTTTTTCATTTTCTTGTGGCTGAAGCCTCACTTACAGGCTTCCAAAATGACACTACTGAAGAGCAGAGCCTAACCTCAATATTTGGTAAAAAAACACAGGAAAGGCAACACCTCCCCTGAGGAACAGAGTAGAAGCAGTGAGCAATATTTCCAAACAAGTGGACAAACAAAAATATACACAGCAGCCACTACAAAGTCAGTGCACCTCTTCTCATTTCTTCTGGATATTTAAGGTGAATCAAAGCCAAGCCAGAGGCTCATGAAGGGAAACAGTCCAGATGTTTAGGCCATTTTTCTGTGGCATTTCATGATGAAAAACTGCGAAGCGCAACAGTTCTTGCTCTAAGCTCCTCAGCGTTTGTATATTGTTCCACACAAAATAGACACTGACGGCAAAGATCCAGCTACTTTTTGTTTTGCTATTGCTATTTTGAGGAACGGTAAGTCTCCATTTGGGAAGGGAGAAGAGGGATTTCTTTGAGGACAGGTGACAGTGGTGAGGCAGAAAAATCTTTTTTTTTTTCCCCTCTTCTTAATTCACTTTCTTTCTCAAAGTATCTGGGGTTTGTAGTGAGTATCCATGCTGGAAGCAACACAGTTGTCGAGCATTTACCAGTATTATCTGGTATGAGAGAGCCTCCTAGCATGCTGTCAACAGCCGGCAACAAAGAATACTCGTTATAACTTATTCCTATCCTAAAGCTGAATAACTGTTTTACAGAACTCCTGGGGAATGTACAAGAAATACCCATATGCAAAATGATAGGTGCCAGAGAAATCGTATCCCTCTATCAAAGCTGTATTTATCTTACAATCGTCTTTTTTGATAGAAAGGTCATTTTAATTAGCAAGTGGGGGCAGGGAGTTATAGCTGGTAGGCAGAGCCCCATATTGATGGTTCTTCTATACGTCAGTGCACGAGCATTAACATTGCTCAGATAATCTTGCTGGCAAGCAAAGAAACAACTATCATGTTACTTGAAAGAACTGAAGCTATATTGTATAGCAGTCATTAGTCTCCTTGAATCTGCTCATAATGATGAATGCATCATTCTGCCTGCCTGCAACTTGTGTAACAAACAGCACAGCCAAGTCTTTTCCAGTTCTGTTATTCTGTTTTAAAAAACACTGACATTTTCTTAAACAGACATAATTTACAATTTTAAGTAACACAACAGTGCCTTGGTGTGTAAGGGCCAGCAAGCAAACAAGACTCCTTTCACAAAGATTAAAAAAAAATAAAAAACACAGTCTCGTGCTCTCTGAGGTCACCATGGCTTAAAACTGGGGTGAGGGGGGGAGGAACTAGGACCTTTCTGTGACATATCTTTGGCTTTGAAATATGTATTATGCTCCCACAGCAGAAACCCCAAGCGCAATTAGAGTTAAAAGCAGTATGTAATGCCCTCTGGGGACAAACAGCTGCCTGTGTCTACACCATCCTATTAAAGCACCTCAGGCAGCAGGTTTGGGGGCTGACCATCCGTGCTGGTTTGATCCCTGATTTATATTCCCAGTTTGCCTGAGTTTCCCTGACTGCAACACCACGTGGGAAACACGGGGAGCACCCAGCTCTCACAGCACCCACCAAAGCATCCCACACACACCATCTGGCTGAACCACCTTGTCGGACACCATCGCCTGAGGCATCCTCCACCTGCCAACACGTACCCCACCAGTCTGCTCAGGATGCCCCTTATCACTCACATTCCCAGGCAGAAATCCCTATCCTTTATAGGATGGGCCCAGCTAGGAGGCATGCTCTGCAGACCCATCGTCTGTGTGCCACCCATCCATACTGGAAAGCACAAGGTGGTGCTCGTGAACTGACCAGCGAAGTCCTGACATATGGTGAAATATTAGTAAATAACAGGAATTCCCTTCTGGTGGGCACCAAACAGAAAACACTGTCCTGCTTATGGCCCTGGCACAGCTGGGCTTCTCCGCTGCCGCAGTGCTGCCGGGACAATTCAACTTTCTCAGTCTAGCAGCTGAGGACAGATCACAAGCTCATGACATTGCAGACCTCCGGGATAAAAATAATGCTGTACTTGTCAATGCTGAACTGCTGTGGCACAGGTCGAGAGGAGGTCAGGGTGGCAGCCAAGGAGTGGATGCACTTTCCTCTCCTGCCCCGTGTAGAAGCTGCTGTAAAGGGCCACGGAGGTGGCCTTTTATGTCTGGATTTAGCTTCTTGCTCTCTGTTTTTCCACGTTTGGAGGACAATATGCTTCCCCCTGTAGGAGACTGTAACATACACCGTAAGGTAAAGCTGTTTTCTGTCAGGGGGTGTTCGCTGTGGGCGTTCGTCTCGAATCACAGCCTCTGCATTAATACGGGCTATGGGAACCATCTTATCCCTGGCTGTCATGGCAGTGGGGTCATTTTTCCCCCAGGCAGAGCACCTGGCAGCCCACCGTTCCTCTATTGCCCTCCCATCTTTGCGGGTTGCACTCTAGAGAAGGGCTTCAGCACGGCACCGTGGGACGCGAGTGATGAGAGGGAGCTGGGTGTGTGTAGGATGTGTGTGATGGAGATGGATTAGGTCTGGGGCTTCTATCTAGAAGGACTGCGCCAGAGGGCTAGTGGGACACAGGTGCTTGAAGCAGCCCCTTGTAATGTGAACAAGCTTGCTTGGAGACTCATGAAAAGCTTACAGGGTGGATGGCACGCACCCTACATTGCTCTGCGAGGAAGCTCCTTAGGATAGCCTAGCAGAGTTAGCAGATATGGCCAGAGATTTTTCATCTGAGCTTGATCCTTCTTCAGCTGAGGTCAGTGATTTACCTTCCACAGATTCCAAGACACGGGCTCACACATTTAAACCCTGGTTTTCTTCCTTAAGAAGCCAGTGTGAAATTTTCTGGAGCTGATTCACTCTTATTATTGGTGCTCTCCTACCTCCGTTCTTCCCTCTTAGAGCTTTAGCTCTGGAGAAACTGGGAGCAGACCTACGGTTCTCAGCTTACAACAATACTATGGCTTTACGTGAACTACTGACTAATGTCACAGCTAAATAAACCATCCCATATATAACTGCCTCAGACAAAACAAATAAATAAAAGTCCTTCTTTCCCTGAGGGTTATCAACTCTGGGTTAGTGACATGAGGTCCAGAATCCAAAATCCTTCACTAAAAATGCTGTCTCCCTATTCCACCAGCCCCTGGGACTGCAGCAGGAAGGAAAAGCACCTTGTCGCCTGCAGCAGCTTATGAAAACTATGTGACTGCTATGTTAAATTAGTGATGGACTGAAAACAGCAGGTGACACACAAACTGCAATGCTGGTATTGTCAAATAGGTGAGCAGAACCACTCTGCGAGGGCAAATCTTCCTCACAGACTCCCAGGGCAGCTAAAGTGAGAAATATGACAGTAACACAGTCTGGAGGGCAAGGAGACGTGCATTAAATACTGCCCCAAACACGTGAGCTCTATGTTCATGGCTCGGACTCGCTACCTCACGATTAAAGTTCGTTTAAGTGTTGGGGCTTTTTTTTTGTTATTGACCTTTAATGGATGTTGGGTCATGGAAATACTCAAAAACCAGCATTAATGGAGGGGAAAAAACCAAATGTGTTTACATTCTAGGCTCCAAATGAGATCATGAATGTCCTGAGCAGCATGACAAAGGCTGCTGTCAGAAGATGTTTTTATGACTGAGCAGAAACAGGAAGCATGGTGACTCACAGGTGACAGCCCATACCTGGACATTTCCAGGAAAATTCACAAACTTGAGTAGTTCAAATAGCTCAGATAAGGATTACGTAAGGCGGCAAATATGGGGGCTTTATCTGGAAGAAATTCAAGCTGTGAACCTTTTCCAAAACATCTTGGTCTCGGATACAGTCCCTGTGTACATTCAGCCTTTTGGTCATACTTATATTTTGCTGAAGAAGCAAGTTTGATAATATTCTCTTCACTCACTCCTTCCCCATCTTCCAAACTTTAACCCACATCAGTAAAATAACATGATCCACAGGGGAAATTGTCATATTTTTCCATTGTCTACAGGCTAGAGAAAATTTGACATCAAATCTGAAATTAAAAAATTAGCAGAATATGAATTGAAGTCGGTATTAACTAGAAACTTCAGCACAAAGTATATTTGTCTGATCAAAGCAATATTCTATATCCCGTGGAAGCTTTTGAAGAATATTTAGAAGTAAAACAAGTGGGAAAAATCTCTCTGTGCCAAATTTTGGGCTGTTTTTTAAACACACATCAAGGCAAAGCCATAAAGCAGCCAATTGCCTGTATCTTCTGCCAAGAGCAGCATTCCCTCTCTCTCTCTTTCTCTCCCCCCCCTCATTTTTTCCCTCCTCCTCCCTCCAAATGAATGAGATTCAAGATCAAGAAAATTATATCAGGTCCTTGAAGCACTTTTCAAGTTTGCAGGAATATCGCACACACATGAGTACAAACACAAACACACAAACACACACACGCGCGCGCGCCCAAGTCCCTTTAGACGCTTCTGCTGCTGCCACCACCAAGGAGCAATTACAGGACTGTGGAGGTAGTTAGTGGCATAGAGAGGTGACTGAGGGAAGCAGAGAATTTGGTGGCCAGTGGAAAGCTGAAAAGCAGAAGTGGGGTCACAGAGGGAGGGGGGAGAGTGGGTAGCACTTGCTCTGGATGCCAAAAATGTCTCCCTACAGCTGTGTGCTAATATTATGATTATTATTTTGGCAGGGGCCTTTTTGTTTTCTTTCTCAAGCTGATCCTGCTCCCCTCTTGCGCAGGTATTGAGCTTGTGCTGGGCCAAAAAAGCAAAAGAAACAAGGCCATCAGGTTTAGATTTGCTGTGGTCTATCCAAGATATATAGCACGGGGCAGGAGGGGAAAGCAGAAGGAGGGGAGGAAAGGACCATGTTAATGGTCACAACCAGAGTAAGAACCTGTGACTTTTCTAATAGTTCTAGTTCAGGGTGAAAAGGTGACAGGGGTGAAGATAAAAAGTTTTAATTCCAGATTGCCTCTGATGTAAATAACTGATGCAAATAACTCTGTGTATCTGATTAGCCTGAAGCTCTCTGAAGACATTAAAAAAGCTTTAGTAGTAGAATATTTTATTGGAGGAGGTTATGGTCAGATCTTTCTACTCCTCTCTCTCACTCTTCCTTCTTCTGTCAAGCTACAGTACGTATATCATTAAAGACCTTTTACAGCTGTCACTAGGTTACATCAGCTCAAGCCCTCTGCACATCACATGCTGAATCAGCAGACCTCCAAACAGAGCTGTCCGTGACAGGCACCGATGCCCGGTGGTGGCAAGGCAGTTTTAGTTGCTCGATAGCCTGAAAAATGCCTTACATACAGCTAAACTTTTGGTCTTGAGCAAAATTATTCATTAGATACCCCATTCCTTAGAATTATTCCCCCCCGTAAATTATTCCTTTATTCCTTAGAAAATAAAGCTCTGCACTCTGAGGTGTTTCTGCATCCCTCCTGTAATTGGGAGTCCCTGCAATATGAAGCTTCCAAGCACATTTTCTCAAAACTCCCTAGCACAGGGAAGTAGGACAAAATATAAGGCACTACGGGTACAAATAAGAGTAGAAGCTGAATTTGTGAGTGTCAGTCAAGCAAGTTGTGATTTAGATTATTAACATAAGAGGAGGCTTTCAGTCTTAAATTAACATTCCAGTACCCCTATTTCCACTTTCTATTTCCTTTTTTTTCCCTCATTCTATTATTCTGCCATTTATTTTCATATGTTACTTCCCCCTGTAAGCCTGTTACTTTTATCATACATCATTTTCCTTCTTCTACTTAAAAGTCCTTATAATATTTCACATACTTTTTCCTCTTTGTAGTGTCTCTTTTCTGCCAGCCTCCATTTTCTTGTGTCTGAAACAGCTACACTCATTTGTCCTCTCTAGGGCCTCAATCCTGAAAACCATCTGACATCAGAAAACACTTAAGCACATGTTTAACACTGGGGTTAATTTTTACATAAATTCCAAGGTAAGTATTTACCTGAAGTTGATCAAAGTTCAACTGCTCTGCCAAACAGGTGTAGATTATATATATATATATATACACACATACATGCGTGTGTATATACACACACATACATGCGTGTAAGATAGATGTTTTGGTTTGAAACTGAACAGCTTTCCAGAAGGAGAACCGCTGGCTCATGGAAAGTATTTGGCAAATTATAACCTCTGCCTCGGGTACCTAGGACATATTACATTCATCACCATCACTCATCTCAATGCCTATCAAATAAGACCCTGCACAAAACACATCCTCTCTTCATCTGTGAAACACGAGTGGGGATTCTTTCCAAACTGTTCATTCCCCTGCTGCTCCGGACCTCTGCAGAGAGAAGCGGCCGCTGCGGCAGAAGGACAGCGGGGGGAAGTGGGACATCCTGGAGTTGCTCTGGTACGGGGCCACAGGTGGTTTATCTAGAAGACACCCACCAGCTTGGATGATGCCTAAAGCTCTGCAAAGCGGCTAAGCCGACCTGCCTTCGCATGGGCTCAACAGAGCTTCCCACTGGGAACCTGCAAAGGAGGGTGGCATGGCCACAGCCACCCAGAGAGCTCCTTCACATTGCAGGGCAAGCACCTTTAAAGCAGAAGGCAGCTCAGAAGAACTTTCCCAGGGTTCCCATCTGCTGCTACTGATTGTTCATACTGCAGTTTAGGTGTACCCTGAAATACTCATTCTTCCATTCAACTCACATTGCAGCTTTCTCTCAGGTTGCACACAGACACTCGCCTTTAGCAGGGCTTCATTCCAGCTTGACCCAGGCCCCTTCACTTTGTCAGCTGGATAGGCTACAAGATGGGACTATTAATTTCAGGCACAGGACAGAGATGGCTTTCAAACCAGAGCTGTTTCCCGTGCAGGACTGAAGAATGTGGGCAGACGAGTTTGCGTCTGCTTGTGCTATCGGTCTCTGCCAGGAGCGGGGCTTGACCCACACGCTCCCTCCGCCTTTCTTCCTGGATGAGTTCCTTTGCTCCGTGCTCAGTTCGTCGCTTTTGCCGAACCTGTTCTCAGATGCTCTATTTTCGCATTGTATTGCGAGCTTGAACTGTGAATTCTGCGGGGAACAAGCTGCCTAAAAAGCTGGGCTTTACAAAGCCTATATCCATTTGGGGATTCAGTTGTTCAATCCTTTTAGATATGCCAAGGGTACCAAATGCATGCAGGTACTTTGCTGAACAGACACTATGTTAACATTAATAAGAGCTACTTCCACAAGAAAGTAATTGTAAAACTGGGAGCCTTTTATTTTGTTTTACTTCTAATTTCAGAGCCTGCTCTCAGAGTAAGACCTTGGGTGAGGAAGTGGAAAGGCAATTACTTCCAGTGTACTGGACGAATTTGCCAGAGGAGAGAAACTGAGTGTTTGATGCGTTCCCCAAGGCCAATGTTCCATAATTATAAAAATATACTACCTCCCCTGTAACTCTGTGAATATAAAATGAAGCAACTTACCTACCATTAATTAGCTATATTTTGTAGTTTTATGGACATTGAACATGGTGTGCTAATTTGCATATATTAGCATGTAATTTACATGCTTACTTCAAGGTATTCAGTTTTATTGCCATTACCTTTTGTGGCCTATTTCTCTAATGTCTGTAATGGAATACAAAAGAGATTTCTCATTGTGTTTACCCTGTTACCTTACACGTGAGATTCAGAATAATGTGTCGTGCTGAGAAGTGGGAATTTTCATGCAAAAGGTCTTGCCTTCAAGTCTGAGCCACTTCATGACCACCCACCCTGCTGAATTTTCTAATGCTGCCTATATTTCCCTGGCCACTGTTCTTTTTTCACCCACGTAGGGACACACAATATTTTAAAAGTCAGGTACAAGTGTAGAAATTTGCTCCATTCCCTGCACTAAAAAAAGAAAGTCAGACACAAGAATTAATGGGTCCAACTCTGTCTATCAGCACCTAAAGGCACAGAGAGAGAAAAATAATCTGCAGCTGGGGAAAGCTGAACAGGGTCAAAGGGCAGTGCCTGCATCTGCATTCACTGAGAGGCAGAGAGGAAAAATAAAGGGTCTCTTTTTGTTGCAGCTCAGCACTATTTTAGAAAGCGCAGATACTAACTTAATTACCACAGTTCCCTTTTGCACTAGAGCACTGCAGCAGGCTATAAATCAATACTTAAGGTCACATTGCTAAAAGCACTGAAAACCAGTCTTTTCTCTCACTATAGCATGTTGTTTGCTGCTCCTGCATCGGTGTCACGAGAGTTCAACATCAGAGAGGGAACAGGGCTAAAACAATGATTACGAAAGAAATCAGAATTGCAAAAAAGTAAGGAGTAAAGCGAGCAAGTCCAGTTTATGGCAGATATCACGATTGCATGATACCTTCTGTCCTCTCCGAGCTGGGAGACAGGAGACGCATCAGCAGGTGCCCAGGAGTATGAAATATGTTTCACTCTGTGCCGAAGTCTTGTTCTGGAGGCCAAGTTGATGGGAGAAGAGCAGATCTGAAAAATTTACAGTTATTTCTGCTGAGTATATCTTTGGCAACTTTACCATACATCTGAAATCAATGATACATGTGCATGCATGACATCTTATTTCAATAAATTGTTGGGAACGGGACTCAGGAGTTGCAAAAATAGATTTTTTTTTTTTTCCATTTGCTTTTCTATTATACCTGCTGACCCAGATATTTCACAACATTTGGAAGAGAAAACTATTCATATGAGATTGGGAAGATATGGAAAAAGCCACTTACAGCTGAGATACGCTTGGCACAGCATTGAATGGCTTAGCCAGAGGGAGGCTTCTTTTTGTTTGGGTTCATACTGGGAGTATGCGGCCAATAGTAATATTAGCTAGATAGAGGATCTGCATCCAGGTGCCCAGGGTATTACAAGAATGAGACACAGGATCCTGTAAATGCCTAATTTAGAAGCTAGATTGTCTACAGCTTTGCTGTTTACAGACTAATTTATGATGCTTAGAAAAAGTGTAAATGCAATTGGGGGGGTGGGGGGAATTAGAGAAGTTAGAAATCTATCCAAGGTTAAAAAAAACAATTCAAGGACATTTTTATTTTTAAAGCATAAACAGATTTTCACTTAAAATGAAATTTAATTTCCAAAACTCGCATGTTTCCTTACAAGGGACTTGGATCCCAGAGGCTGCTAAGCCCATGCCACAGCACACTGCTAAACAGGGTTGTTAGTTCAGGTGCGAAGTAGTGCAGATGCATTCAGTTTAGAGCTACCACCTCTAGATTCCCTGGATTTCAGCCCAAACGCAGCCCCTGGAGCGCTGCTGTACAAGTGGGAGAGCGTGGACGCATGTCCAGGAGCTAATCATCTCAGGCATGCACTGTGCAGCTCATCAAGGCATCCTTTGATTTAGAAGCAGAGCCTTAGACAACGCATTTTGGACTCCACAAATTGCATTTTCTGATAGCACTTTTTTCTGAAAATTTTCTAAGAAGAGCAAGAGCACAACGTCATTCTGAGTTGATGGGGTGGGGGATTATTTTTTACCCTTTTGCATAAGTACAGACAGTTCCAGTAACCTGTGACATGTCTGTCCTGACAGCAAGAGTCCCCAGAGTACCGGAGCCAAATTCCTGAGACATTGGCAAGGAACTGGCCTAGATTCTGGCACGCAGAGGATAAAACTGTCCACGTGCATCTTCATGCTTAGAGGTAAAGCCAAAGCTAATCTCTTCCTTTTCATTCTTTGTCAGCAAGACTCACGCATGGCTAGTGAACATGTGTTGGGTAGGAAGAAGAAAAAGATATTTCTCTTTTTAAAAGCATTGGTATTCTGATGATGGGCATTACACTAGTTCCTAAACAGTTACAGAGACAGGGCTTCCTTTGAAGGTATTCTCAGTTACTAATGCACTTTTAGATATATTTAGGTTGGAAAATTTTGAAAGCTTCCAGACCAAATGGATAAGTATTTGTGGTAAAATTTAATGAAGCTTCTATATTACAGTAAAAACAAGTAAAATCCCAATATTCAAAGCTATGCCCAGAGTAAACTTACTACTTCCTAATTCATTGTTGTACTATTGATTTGAAAACATCAGTTAAGGCCTCTAAGTCCTCTATGATAAAATAATATAATCTGATTCAACTTTTTTGAAGGCTGAAGTAGTGCTGTAGGAGGAAGAAAACCTCAGTGTATTTTAAATCATAGGAGACCAGGCATTGCCTAAACGTCTGACAGCACAGTATTTGTAACACTATTGACTACAGTGACAGTTATGAGCACCCAATTAACTATGCATTCAGAGTGTCACTATATTTATTTAAATTTGATTATTTGCCATAGCTCATCCCAGTCTTCAAGTAGCTACAGCGTAGGCTTTAAGAAACAGTTACACAGCTAAAAATGGGAAAGTGGCTGGGGATGAAACATCGTGCCAAAACTCCAGAAAATAACACACAGGTTTTCAGAAGAAAGCTGTAGTACCTTGAAAATAAGATTTAAAGCATGACTTAGGAAAGGCTTAAGTGAATATTTTCTACATGACATACAAAACTAAACTTTTTTGATAACGATTGGTGCTGTTGCATGATACAAGTAGCATGAAAGTAAAAAAGCGAGACTGGGCCTTGGTTGTTATTGTCACCTGAAATTTACTCCACTGCATACGCTGCATTTCTGTCACTGAAGAAACCTTTTTTTCTGCAAAGAGGGGCTACGCTGATCATTAATCACAGGCTTGCTCAAGCAGTGCTACCACAAATACTAAATATGCATAAAATTCACAACCGAACCTACACTGACTTTTTTTTTCCCCCTTCCACAGACTATTATGTGCAGAAGTGATGTAAAGAAAGCCCATAACATACACAGAATAATAGCAGAAAGAGCACTTACTCATATCAAGCAGATTTTGCTTGACGGATGCATTAAGATGGTACTGTTCATCTTGAAATTCTTGAATACTGTAGTTTTCATCCTTAATACAGGTGGATAGTCTTCAACCATAGTGAGTGTATGGTTTCAGATTTAAAGGAAAAAAAAATGCCATAATTATTTCCATATTACCATTTTTCTAAATGCAGCCTCATAAAAGTACATTTCCTTACATTCACTGTATCATATTTACATATACATATGCTATAAGGCTAAAGGGCATGCAGACAGCTGAAAATGCCCTTAATTAATAATACTGAAACTGTGTGTGTGTATATATATAGGCTGAGAGAGTTGAGGTTGTTTAGCCTGGGGAAGAGAAGGCTCCAGGGAGACCCTATAGCAGCCTTCCAGTACTTACTTAAAGGGGGCCTACAGGAAAGATGGGGAGGGACTCTTTATCAGGGAGTGTAGTGATAGGACGAGGGGGTAAAAGTTTTAAACTGAAAGAGGGTAGATTTAGATTACATATTAGGAAGAAGTTCTTAATTGTGAGGGCGGTGAGGCACTGGAAGAGGTTGCCCAGAGAGGCTGTGGCTGCCCCATCCCTGGAAGTGTTCAAGGCCAGGTTGGATGGGGTTTTGAGCAACCTGCTCTAGTGGAAGGTGTCCCCGCCCATGGCAGGGGGGGTGGAACTAGATGATCTTTAAGGTCCCTTCCAACCCAAACCATTCTTTGATTTTATATATATACATATTCCTTTGTCTGATATGTATAATATTGGCTTGATTCACTAATAAATAAAAAAGGAGGGAATACTGTTATTTCTAAACGTCTGTCTCATGTATATTCCTTCCATGCCTTCATAATTGCACACTATGAAATTAACAGTGCTTCTGCTTACAGGTGTTACAGATGCTTATAAATTTTTGTAGATTTTGAGGACTAGAACAAACAACAAAGATTCAAATAGATTTGTATCCACTCCTGGCTCTTTTGTGGATTTTCAGTGTAACCTTGATCAAGTCGGAGAAAATCTGCTCCTTAGTTAGGTGATCCATAAAGTGGGATGAGGTTTTAAATCTACATCATAGTGATGTTATGAGACTTAGTTACTGCAATTAAGGCACTTAATTGTTTTACATGCTTTTGGAGGAAAGTTTCTTCATGGGATACCCATTCCATCAGTGTATGAAGGGGTTGTTAAAACAGCACCGGATAAACTACTTACAGGGAATTTGAAGCACCAGAAGAGTTACTGATTATAAAAAGTTCAGACACTGTGCCACATATTCTTGAGCACCATCTACTGATACTGCAAATGGTCAAAAAGGTCCATAAAACCGTCAACAAATATGTCGGTCTACAACAAGTTGAAATTGTACATAGAAGTAGATGTTCTCTATGATGATTTAAGTTATGTTGTTCTGCTCATTTGGTGTTTTGTGATTTGCTTTGGTTTTCCTTTGGGAGGTGGGAGACTCAGATGTCTAAAAAAAAGGAAATATCTTGGCCAAAATGCAAAATATAATGATTTGAGATGTGCTGCCACAACATCCCTTGACATATGTAGTTTGCTTACTTTGTGCCTCAGGCTCATCAGTTGGTAGACCTCTTTGGCCAGCCTACATCTCCCACACTCCACTCCTTCCTTTTCTTCCCTGGGTCACATTACAGGAGGTGTACCCTAAGGAAAAAGCCCCATGCTACAGAGGAATGAGCCATCAGAAGCAATTAGTGTATTAGTCTAGGAAGGTGGATAGAGAGGCAGACATCTTTAATCTTTGCGGAAACATTGACGGTTTAGGGAGAGGGCGCATGCCCAGATATCACCACGATGTCACCCAGATGCAGTCAGACTGTGGCATCACCCACATCTAAGGGTTGGGAAGCCCATACAGTTCAGGCAAACCTAAAGTCAGATCAGACTCTGGTGCAGCAGCATTTAGAGCTACAGATCATCCTTTAAGCAGAGTAGCTTGTTCCGCTCCAGTAGGCAGTTTCACGGCGCAGTGTAAAGCGCAACTTTGCTGACGTGGATGCACCCACAGTACGAGTGTTTCAACAGTGTCACACATCTGTCAGGTGTGGGCAGTACAGACACAGCTGGAGGGGAGGTGGAAGGCAGAGAGTCCTTATCAGCCCTGGAAGCAGGATTTGTCACCGAGACTGGAGAGAAACTTAAGAACGTAGGAAAGAACTGGGTGTTGCTGCAGACACACTCCTTAAGAGAAGCTATTCCTTCTCTTGTGTTAACTGACAAGGCCAGTAAAAGGCAAAGCGGGATGATTTTTACTCAGTGATGCCTGCAGATACTCTGCTTTTAACAAGGGGAAGACAACAGCCCTCTGCTGACCCTCTTCTGGCAATGTTAGGCACTGGACTCTCATATTTTTACGATACGCCTTCACAATATTTTGGGGAATTGATTAACTCCTTTCTATGGAGACCACTGGATTCTCAAGTGGCAGCCTTGAATCTATTCAGTAAAGTGCCAGAGGGGAATCAAACAGAAAAGCCAAAAATGAGAACAGTAAGACAAGCTGGAATAAGGCTAAGGAAGCGGTTAAAAGGTTTGATTATTCAAGGCGCAAGTTAGCTGCAGTTCAAGTACTACGGAAGCGAGGGGCTGAAAATATTCATAATATTCTTATTCTTTAGTGTACAAAAAAAGACCAACGACAAGCAGCTGCTCCACCACTCCAGGACAGTGTATCCAGTCCTTCATAGCTGAAAGTACAAAATAGGAAATTAATGGGACCATCCAGGTACAAATCAGAAATATTTCCAACTTCTTAGTAAAAAATGACTGTCATGCTTGAAACTTCTTCTTCCACCCTTTATGTCAACTTAACCACTCCTTAGAGCCATAACAAAACCAAAATTCTACTCTTACCTTTGTACATTATATTTTTCTTAAAGACAGAAAAATAAAAATACTGGGAAAGAAAATTGTTTTTCCTTCTTTACAAATAATCTAAAAGACCAAGATACAAAGTATTGTGTATGTTTAATAATCTACTAATAATATATATGTTTTTTCCTAAAAGATCTCAATGTCTGCCTGGAAGAAACATTTTGAACATCATGAAGCCATCTAAACATTTCCTGCAATCGTAGAAAATTTAGGCAGGATTACTGCAGCAATATTCAGGCTTTTGATTCTGCTGACAAAGTTTAAATCTCTCCACCTAATATATACCTCCTGTTTCTCCAAGCCGCAAGGAACACTTTCCAAGACCAAATCTCCACAGCAATCCCTCCGGCTTTTTGGTTTAAAGGAATTTTGGCCCGTGCCGTTGGTTATGAGGGCTGGAGAAATTGGGTTACCTGCCAAAAGTCCGGCAACACATGACGATCAGATAGGCACCCCAAAGCCTTGACTCTGTGATTCCTCACACCTTGAGTCCTTGCACAAGGACGAAGCTCTACTGGCCCAGTGGGGAATGCCTACAACCAGAGTAAGGGCAATTATTCACGATGATGCAGAGTACGTGGGTGTAAATAGCTAGTGTTTCTGTTCAGATGCCAAACTGAGGTAAAGCCTGAGGAAAGAAGAGTCCAATTCTGAGTGAATGAAGATGTGTTGCTGTGGTTTTCCTCATTTAAACACAAGGAGAAGAGCAGGTTTTAGGCTTTGTAGGTTTTTTTCCCTTTTCCAGTTTGAATACAAATTGAAATGTTTAGTTCAAGGAGTCAAGGGTTAGAATCACAAAACTACTGAAAAGAGAGAGGGGCTTTCTTTTTTACCCTGCTGTTTGGTGACTAAGACCATGATCCAGGAAAGAGATACCAGGTTGCAATTCCTTCCTCTCCTTCCTGAAGTATGAGATGATGAATATCTTCTCATACTTCAGCATTTCTTCATATCCATTGACATATCCTCTCTTTCTGTGGTCTGGTCTCTTTGCACAGCTAGCTTTTTATCCTACTTTCAGCTGTCCCATTGGCAGAAGACTCTCCTTTCCTTCATCTTTTTATGCAAATTTGCAAGACAAAAATCATAATCTAACTCTATGTAATTAGGTGTTCAACACTACTATGATAAAGCTATACACGTTTTTTGCTTAGCTAGTTTCCAAAAGAGGGAATGGAGAGATGAAGGACAAGCCCAACAATAATGACAGAACTGGAGAAAGTTTTTAAGAATATTCTTCTATGTTCCTGCCACCGTATCACGTTCATTCGTACCAGCAAACATGATTCATCCACTTTGTGCAGCTGCAACTATTTGTGAAAACATCCCTCCTCTTTTTAGTGTAAAGGTCTTCTTCATTTCATTAGGAATTTCATCAAGGTATTATCACAGGTTTTTTGTTTGTTTGTTTCAGTTTAGGTTTTGTTTTTTTCCTGAGTGTGTACCCCGTGGCTTTTTCAATAACACAGATCTCCTTAAAAGATTTTTGTCTCAAAAGGGACTGTGTACTTCATTAAAGACAAAACAAGAAACTCACCTAGAGTAACACACACACATATATACACACACACAAAGAAATAAATGAGAGTAAGTCTTCTGTGACAGCACCGTTTTCCACTGTCCGAGTGATTAGAGCATCCAATGCCTTTTATCAAAGACAACCTCTTTCTCTCCCTTTGAGCTTTAAATAAATACTTGTCCTAATTGCAGATAGCAGTAGAATACACCACCAAGTGTTTCGAAACTGGCATGGGTGTGAAAGGGAATAAACAAGCTATGGTAGATTAAACACTGGGAAGTCCTGTTTTTCCGTCACTGTCAGAGTGTATAGTAAAGAGTCCCATGCTATTTTACTATTTCTGTCCTTGTAATGCATGCCAGATACCTATAATTTATGACACAGAGCCATTGCTTCATGAGTTGCACTTCCTTTTAAACTGATGCTGAACTCGTTAGTGGGGGAAATGTGACAGGTTGATAGTGGTTTCTTATCTGCAGGTTAAACGTTGTCAGAATAATTCATGGCCAGGCAACTGTTAGAACTGTAATGTTTTTATAATTAGACCTGGAGTGGACTGTTCACTAAGGATTTGAGCTCCAGCAAACAAGCCCCCATCACCGTCAGTCTGAAGCTCGTTGCCTTCCCACCCATCAGATTTCAGGGAGGAAACATTCTGAAACTCAATCTGCTGAGCTCAAAGGAAATGTCCCCGGCACTAAAGCTACCAACTGAAAAAGCCAGGGATGACCGTATTTCCAGCCATCACCATTCAAAAATAACAAGTCAGGTTCTAGAAATAAGAAGATATACTTAAAAATCATAACACTTTTTGGGGGTGCAATGTTATTGCTATTTTTGTCCTCTCTACTTTAAATCATTAAGATATGTGTTTTGAAGCTTTTTGACTATCAAGGCCAGAATCTTGATTTCCAGTTCCTTGAGCAAAGGCTACAATTCTTTTGAAATCTTGTGGCTTGGAGAGATGGAGATTTAGAAAACATAATGTGAGACTTCTTCATAACAAAAATCACAAAAGCTCACTCTATAAAGGTCACAGTCCAAATGAGGACTTTCTAACACACACAAGTTTAATTGCTCTGTTGAGCTATATCAACTTAAATCAACTAAGAATCTAGTTTTGTGTCTAATTTCAACAGTGCATATACCCCGACAACTGTGCAAGTTACCTGTAAATGGGTATTCTACTGTGTTCCTCAGGAATCAGAGTATACTCCAGTAGTCAGTACAAGGAGGTAAAAGTGTATTCAGGTTTGTACAGTCTGCATTATAGCTCTCTGTATATTTGGTGAATTGCATCCCAGATGGGTTTAACCCAAAACTTCACTGTTGGAATGTGCAAATATTCCAAGAGAGTATTTTGTCACAACTGAGCCCAATAGCAGTAGGATCAACTGTTGTTTTTAACACTGCCCTTTTGTGCCTGTCCATTCACTGCCATACAAATTTCTTGTTTATTTTCTTTCACTATTTTTGTACATTCACAGGACCCATGGAAGGTTCTGGAGCCGTGCCTTCAAAGAGTGACGTCTACCCCTAGCTCCTGTATCATAAAATATGGCATAAATCCTAATTAGAGCTTGTCCACAGCAAGAAACCTGCCTTATAACCTCCCTTCCAACAGATGAGTTAGTTTTTTTCTTTCCAAGTCTATTAGAAAAACAAAAAATTCAGTGTTTTTTTAAAAAGAGGAAAAAAAATCGCTGTAAATAAGTAAGCAAACACACTTGCATTTTTAATAATGCACGAACACTTATTTTAAGAATAATATTCATGGAAGAGCTATGATTGTTATATGCCTAAAATTCCCAAATGGCAAAATATAATTAAAGTGAGAACTGTTGAACAAATAAACCTGTTAAATACACAGTATTACCAGGCAAAATGGCTATACATTTATCACTTTGCCACTGTAATTACACTGACTGCTGCTCTTCATGCATATATTAATATCTCACTAACATTATGGAGGCTGAGACATAAATTACAAAGCACTGACTTAAAGGAAGATTTTTAGCCAGGCAGAGTACAGTGGTAACAAGTCTTACATACTTTAAAAAAAAAATCTTAACATTAAATCTGATTGCTGGTTTTATTTGGATAGTTGTTTCTTGCAGTTCTGAGAAACCCCATCTCCCTAATATAGTAATTAATGAAGTGCTGGCTTGGAAAGCCTAGCTAGAGCGGGTTTCAGATACCACAGGTCAAGAAACTCAGCCTGGGATTCTGAAAGTAGCTGAAGTGTGAAACTCACAGAAGATATTCAGTTTATCTTGAGAAAAGAAAGGAAAGGAAAAACAGTATGTCATTTCTGTTTTCTGTATAAATAAAGACTACTAATTTAAGATTGTTCGGATTATTTTGGGAGGCTCTGCCTCATCATCGATTGGCTGGATGTGGCTTTGAGTGGGTGTGCTAGCTATTCACAGCAAAAAAAGGTCAGGAAATTCATTCCCATGGGATGAACTTTTCTGAACCTGGAAATGAGCAAAGAGACTTGGAAGTGACTTTTGACCATTTGGATGAATGATGCCAAAGCTGCCTTCAGCACATTGTAATTCTTATAATATATGCAGCACTGCTTGTGTTTTGAGACTAGAAGCCGTTAAATACTGTTATTGGGCCTGAGAAATCCCTGGGAATGCAAGGTTTGGTTGAAGAAAATTAGACAGGTATTCTCACACAGCATGTCACCTTAAGGACCCACTTACAGAGGGCTTATTAAATGTTAATATTTGACTAATAGCTGTTAAAACCATATTAGAGGCATGAGTAATACATGTTTCACAGGGTTATAGGCATTGCAGAAGAAAATGTCTAGACCGTTACTGTTCCAAAATATCAAGTGCATTAGAAAATTTAGGCCACAAAGTCAAGCCTGTGAATATTTAACTGAGCCCAGTTGTGTGTATTTAACCACTTAGTCACATCCTATTTTCTTCATGCTCCCTGCCACACCCAGAGTACAGGAAAAAAACCACTTCCACAATGGAAATCAATATTCTTTCCATAGTGCCCCATACAATAACCCTGGAGCAGAAGACAGCACACAAATCTTGTTCTACACACAGAGATATCAATTTCTTCATTGATGCCCAGCATTTTAATATTTTTGTTGTTCCCAGCTATTAATGGTTCAACCTTTCAAACCCCTCTATGGGAGGAGAGCATAGAAATTTACCCATTTAATAAATTAAGAGGTAAAGCACATTCAGGGGAGGAGTTCTTCATTCCTGAGTTGAAAAACCTAAGGTCTAATTTTTCAGGTTCCTTCACTTGTTATATCATTCTATGGATTGACAGCTTCAGAAAAAATTAAAATTCAACTGTAAGTACTTAACACCTTGCAAAGTTGCCACTGGGTGCCTGAAACTCACACTGCAGAAAAATGGGACACAGATGAACAGCCACCCAAATACATGTTCATTTCCATGGATTTCCCGGAATTGTGCAGAAATTGTACGCTACTAAGAAGGGTAGAATTGCATTTTGATGGCAAGTATTATGCTGCCTTTGCCACAAAGTCTTGCAATCTCTTCCTGCCATCTTGCCTCACCCACTGCACACAAGTCAATGTTGACTTGTTCCTTGAGCAGGTTTATTCGGTCCTATTGAATGACACAGAAGCAACGTAAGAAAACTCATGAGCACATGCATAAGCAACACAAACCTGTAAAAGGACGCAAATTCAAATTGTGTTGACAACTTGAGGGCTGATATCCCTGGCTTTTGACCACATGATCATGCAACCTAAATTAAAATCAAACAAAAATACAAGAACATTATGTTCAAAAGGAATACATAAAACTGCATCAAGTGGAACCATAATGGGACCGCAATCTCTGCCTCCCCCACATTGCCTTCTACTGATTAAACCGAGTAACCAACAGCAATGGGAAGCAAGAAGGTGTTATCTTCAGTAATCTGCCCTTAGCAATGGGATGAGGACAAAGCTTGATAGTCTGTTTCCTAACTACCTGCTTCACAGCTTGAAGTAATGTTCCAGTTCAGGAACCTCATGTTCTTTTCCAAATCCATGAAAGTACAGTGTAGAAAGCTTCCTGCTGTTCCCTCCCATGGCTCTCCACATTCCTGTCTCCCTAACATCTATACTATCCATAGTCATCCTTGCCGACCTGAGTCCAATCTCTGTCCCATCCTGCTCTATTCTTTACTCCCTGCTCCTATAGCCTTGAAGATGCAAGGGCAATTGCAGACAATAAAGCACCTAAGGAAAATCAAATTTCTGCCAAACTTGTTGAAATTGCAATTCTTTAGACTGAACTCCTTGCCAAATTTGGACTAATCTTCACATTTTAAGTGACTCTCCAAAGCATAGAGGTGCCTCATTTCCTTCACATCAGGCTTTTTGGGAATGAAACCAATATACTTTGGTGACTATTATCCATGGATTATTTTTTTTCATTGGGTTTGAGAAACAGTTGTCTACAGTCCAAATGTTCTTGTCACCAAATGGGTGACATATAGAGAATACCATTACTTCAAGAATGCCTTTGCGGGCACCATCCATGACACCTAGATAATTGGGCAGTTCCATACAAATGAAGAATACAGGTTGGAAAAATAATGATTTTCTTGGTAAATTACCTGTGTGGTTTTAACAATGACATTTTTCTTTAGCAAAGTATAAAGTTCAAAGAGCAAGTGGTTTGGATGTTTTGTTGTTTGTTTGTTTTTTAAAAAAAAAGCTTAGTTACTGCTTTTGAAATAATAGATTTTCATTTTCTTACACTTCATATTGTCTTACTTCAGGAGTGCTCCCACTGAAAGTTGCAAAGGAAGATACTGCATAACATTATCAAAATCTAATCCTGTAGACCATTCTTCAGATATATCAGCGTACACGAGGCACCTTTAGTCATCCACAATTTACAAGAGGTTTGCCTGCTATACGAATTTGACAAGAATACAGTGAAATTTTTGAATAAAGCAAGAATTTCTGGATTTGATTTAAGTTACTATAGATTAAAAAAAAAATGTGCTTTCAAATTCAGGTCAGATATTATCCTGCAGAACATTTTGAAAAGTTCTTTCATTTCTGCCAAAAGAATAAAATTCCCACTTTGTAACAGAAAAAAAAAAAAATCTATCATCTCATATTTCAAGTAATGGAAAAGCAGTTTTTCAGCTGGTTTAAGCTGCAAACATTCTCATGAACTCCAAAAGTGCTACACTGATTTACACCACTGTGCTTCAGGACAGCCTTGTGGTTTAGAGCAATAATGATTATTACAAAATAAGAAGAAAAACAATTTTTTGTAAAGGTGCTCAAAAATGAAATTTAAGGGAAAATTCTCTGGCAGAAATGACACTGTCAGAGAATAACATAGACCACTGGAATAACAACCATGCTGTCAAAACATAGCCAAAGGAACACAGTTTGAAAAGAATTAGAGTATCATTATCAATGACATGAAGAAAAAAAGATAAGAGCAGCTTAACTACTGCCTGTCATTGCATGCACCTAGTTCAGCACCCAGCTTAAATAGTATTCAGGCAGCTGCCTGTGGATATACCCAATATTACATGTTAATGTAAAAGTTAAGACTGCCAAGATAACACTTTTTTTTTTTTCCCTTGTTCATTCGAATGGAAACACCAGAGACTATGTTAAACTTTTTTGCATGGTGTGTACTATGGTTGCAAAATTGAATACTAAGATGTTCAGAGTGGCTTCATGACTGACAGCTGCTCCATGCTCTACAGCATAGTTGAAAAGGGACTACACCCAGCAGGACTCAGCATATGGACAGGACCTCAAGTTCTTATTAAAAAGACTCCGACCTTTCTCAATGTCAATCTCCTCCACATAGCTTCACCTCCCAGTAGCTCAGATTTCCCACCTCCAGAATGAATAAGAAGAGCTCTTGTCTACTTGGATGGTACTGGAAAAGCATTTAATAGCTACCTGTCACAAGGAAATTCTTGTTCAACCGATAGGGGAAAGGCACTCAAAATAATGGGTCTGGGTTCTAGCCCTGATTTTATTGCAAACCCATGGGGTAATGAGGGGCAACTCCTTTTTTCATGTTCATCTCTTTGCTTTCCCTCTGCCATCTTGTACTGGCTACTAGAGAGTTTATGGAGGGACTGTCCCTTATTGTGCACTTTCATCTGTTTCTTTTCTCATGCCTAGTACAGGGGAGTCCTTTAATGGTAACACTGTTCAGAACATCTGTCACTGTAACTTGAAGAATTTTTGCATTATTTCATGTAACTGCAAAATAATTGTTTTCTTTAATGCACTAAATATATCAGACTGTAACCCCACAAATCCTGAAAGGAGTGATAAAAGAAACACAGTGTAAAATTGAAATAGACGTCAACTTGATAGGCTACCATGGCTCAATAGGAATTACAGTCTGTCATTCAAAAAGTCAAATACACAGTGGTTAAATACTAGAAAATATTTATGAGACAAACAGCAGTATTCAGAGTTCAGATAAAGAGGCTCTTCTGAGGCACGACACAAAATGGCATCTGTTGAAATACTTCAAGCACAGAGAAATCTGAGATAGCATTCTTTCTTTCTCAGGTATGGCAGTCTCTATCGTTTCCCTCAGTAGATGGATTAAAATGATGACAGATGAAGATCCATTGCCAAAATAAATGAAGGATCACATTTAGATACGTAATTACTTGGTTCTGGGCCATTAAAAAATACAAAAAATGGAAGCTAAAACACAGACTCAAAGACCTAGCCTGGTAATATTAAATTGTTCTTTGACATTTTACCGACTGTCAGAAACTCAAAGTAGCAGTGCATTTCTATCAGTAAAGATCACAACTGTGGTGACGTACAAACTCTTTCCCTTAGTTTTTAGTAAATACCTTTTGTACCATACAGCTTTCAGCTATAACAGGTGCATAAAGTTACCTTCTTCAAGAAACACTGTCCCGTTCGTATGCATGCAGATTTTTCCAGGTCTTCTGTACGATGAAATAGGTAAGTCCTTTTGCAGTGTTGAAGACTTGGCATGAAATCCTAACACTACTGAAATAAATGGGATTTATTCCACAAATTTCAGTAGGGGTTGGATTTCATCTCTAGATGAGAGAATAACCACTCAATACTTCACTCGGTTCCTAACCATTCCCTCAAGTCAAATAGGACATAATGTATTTCTATGATACTTCTCAAAGCCACTGTTTTTGTTTCAACGTGGTGACAGATGCCAGCCATACTGGAAGCTTTTCAAATTGACTCCGAGTGAGACATTAGCTTACTGCCCGGAGAATAAACTTTCCTCTTCTATTCACTGAGTGCATTAGGGAATGTTTCAGACATGTTTTGCAGGACAAACCCTTTTGTTTTGCTAATAGGGCTCATGTACACACTTCCAGTGGGAAAACATCTGTTTTACAAATCTGTCCTCCTAGATATAGCTGGATTCAAGCTACAGACTTTGGAACCACATCCAAACATTCCCAAAGTTCAGCAGTGTTTGGATCAGGGGGTTGGACTGAAGTCATTATGAAGAAATAGGCCAGGTTCAAGATTTAAGCTTCCTACACTTTCAGGGACACTTTGGGATTTTGTCTTAGGTCCAGCTCTGCTTCTCAGTTACAAGCACAGTCATTTAATGTTGCTTTGGGCAGGCAGGCAGCACCTATCCACAGCGACATAATACAAGCACGTGTCAGTCAAGGGAACTGCTCTCATGAAAAACTGAGGTGAGATTAAAAGTGACTCTCTAATTACCTTTAGTTCATCCACCAAAGAAATTCGCATACTTCTGCCTCACTGCACACCTCAGGCAGACAGTACAACAATATCCATAATAAAATCAAGGCTTTGTTTTTTTTATTTTAGTGTGTTAGCTAGCATCTAAGGGTTTTCAGCTTTGACATATTGTTGGTTTTGTGTTAATATTGGACTTAGCTTAAAATTTAATAATAAATGGGGAGGTAATTATCTTAGTTTTTTGAAAATCTGTAGTTTTGGTTCCGCTCCTTAATAAACTGTCATCCAATAAAAATAAACAAGAAAGAATCCAAGGAAACCTTGAAAATTTGGACCAAAGGACCTCTGTGAACTTTTAAAATGAGGGATTAAAGTCTTCCGAAGCATCTGCTGCTCGATAGTCTTTATCAGGTCGAGAGTTTCAAACATAGAATCTATTCCTGGAAAACATATAACAGATGTTACTGTTCATTATCTTATATACAATATATGAGTATGTAAGAGAGGGAAAATGAAGGAGAAAAAGGTAGCAAAAAGTCTCCTGAAGCTACCCATGTTCCCCTTGGATACAATATCCAGATTTATGCCAGTGAAGGGCCCACGCTGAAAGTCACAGCTTCAGGTACCTAAATAATTAAAAAAACCACCCTAAGGAAATGGACTGTCCAAGCAGAACCAAACAGCCTGAAACACTACCCTGAAATAACAAATAGCCATAGCCAACTACAATCCACGCTCACTGAGCTCCCTAATCAATAGCCTAAGAATTAAATATTGCTCTAAATCCTCATTAGGAGAGACACTACTTACTAATAATCAAACTAATGCAAATTATAATATTAGTTATTGTATCTATGTGTAACACCTGACACAAGAGAAACCACTAAAAGGGAAGCTCAAAGACCACTGAAGCTGATGAAGCCGTAGTTACACAGATCTGTTTCCACGTGAAGCAGTCTCTGTCCTGCTCCCTCCTGCTGTTGATGCCCTTTCACTTCTTCCTCCACATCACACGCGCCAGCACAGCTATATAACTGCATGGTGAACTGGAGCAGCGGGAAAATTCTGCTAAGAAATACCTTTCTTTTTTGCCACATCATTCTTTACTCACAGGCAGTGAGAGTGTAGGGAGATGACAGCAAGGAGCAGGTACTGCCTAAAAGGACAGCAAACACAAAATGGCAGCCAAAGACTGTTTCTATAGCTGCAGTGAGCTTTATCTCTGTTAAGAAAGGATTTGCCACACAGCTATCATCTCTCTTTTAGCTTAAAGGAGAGAGCCCAGCCTGGTTCCTTTCTTTACCTCTGCCAGCAGTAAGTGATGCTGGCAATGGCCATCCCAAGATCTTCTATGGATTTTCCTCTCCAAATGTAATAGCAACTTATATTATTGTCTGGATGACATAAAACCCCTTAAGTGGTGCAAATATTCAGGAAAATTTATAGGCCATACATGCCATCTAAAATGCTGTAGTTCTGTAAAGCTGGGAGAGAGAGGCACTTTGTCCATTGCACAAATGAACAGTCAGTACAAGAAGAACAGCTCACCACTGAATGAATGCCATATCATTCTTTTTTAGGGGAGATATACGCTTGTGAGCAAAAGCTCCTGCCATAAAAAAGCTGCCATTGTAAAATACCCAGGGTATTCTCAAAACTGTGTCTGATGCAGAGCACAGTTTTCTCCGAGAAGGGCTGGAGCCACACGCCTCAGAGGCAGGCTAGAGGACTGACTACATGACATGTTGTTTTACCAGAACTACTTTGGTCTGACAAAGAGATTAAAGGAATCTAGGTTTCTTCCAACCTCCACAGCACGACTTCAGTGCAATACTTTGGCACGTCTCAGGCTGTGGCACAACAAGGCAAGTGTGTGGAGCAGGTGGTTCACCTCACTCATCGTGAGTCCAAGATAGATGAGAAGGGAGGTAGCTCTTGAGAGATCTCTTGCAGCCTGGCAGCAGTTCAGTCCAGTGCTTCTTGCAAAGATCTGGCAGGATCTAAGCACTTCAGAAAAATCCCTCCCCTTGCTCCCCCCAAAACCCACAAAGTTTCTTTCTGTGTAGACTTTGCCCTATAACTCAAGAGGCTCTCATAACTATAACCAGGAGTGAAAGCACAAGGTCACTACTGGTGGCGTTTGTTCTGACCCAGGACCGTTGGCATATGTTCTAGAAGAAAGCACAAAGTGAGCACAATCTTAAAGAACTAGCAGTCAGGTAGATTTGTGGATGTTTTGCCTAGAAGCAAAATTAACATAATGTATTTCTCTTCCCTTGAGATTACATGGGGTACTGACATCCCAGAGAAGCCAAGGGTCACTAAAAAGTTGGTGTATATCACCATCCTCACAAGTCTTTAGCAACAAGATAGGGGCATTTGGAGTATTCCTCCTTCGATCGCTTTTAGACAGAGGTCTTTAAGTATTAGGCAGGACGGCTCATTTTACATCCCGGTATTTACCTCCCCACTATTGAGAGACGATCCAAGGAATAGAACAGAAAAAGACATATGGAAGAAATGAGGGCTCCCTCTGTCAATATAAAGGTCCCACTGATGACCTTGGGTTGGTAAGAACAAAAGCTTTCAGACCTCTGGATCTTTTGCAATCTTAAAAAAGGGGTTAGTGACCCGCTCAACAAAGTGTCTATATAAAGAAATGGGGGCCACTATCATAATGATTAAAACTAATCAGCATTTGTGTTGGCAACAAAGAAGCTAAGGATTTAATGGATACAGAGAAGAGACAACCTTCCAGCCTACGGAGCTATACCCCAGCTGTATTAAGCGGATATATTCTAGCCTGAGGAAAAAGGACAGAGTTTGCCCATGCAAGACTTGCTCAGTATGTCACACTCGGGAATTATTATGGAAAAACATAAGAGATTTTGATCTGTTCTTCAAACATAAAGTATGAAAAGACTTTTCTATTGGTGACAAAAAACCCTTCAGTTCCATCAGTGTTGCATATTCTACCAGGACTCAAAGTAAGACTCCCTGTCCCTTCCCTTTAAAGATTCCCAAGCTAAGGCAAATTGGAAAATTATAAAAGCTCTTGTACCCCAAGGAAAACAGCGACATTTCCATACTATGCTGTTCACAATGTATGGGTGCTCTTTACTTAGAAGAGAGGAGAAAAATGGCTCTACCTCAAGTTGCAGATCCCAAACCGAAAAACAGTTAGCTTGCCAAAACAGCAGTATGGCTAGTACACAGGAAAAAAAGGCATCTCTTTTTTCATGATCTAGTTTTGATTTGAAAGGCATCAAAATTAATACAATCTTCCATAAATGAAAATTCCCTGGAACTTGCAGCTGTTGAATGAAACTGATGTCCCGTGAGTTTTATAAATGAAAATTATGAAAATTCCCAGCAATCACAGGGGAAATTAGAAGTTCTCCAAATCTGCTAATGAAAATGGTAATCTTGATATTGGCAGTGCTTGCAGGGTACTTGTTTCTCAGCCATGTCTACAAGCTATGTCTATATTTGGATTTAGTGTGGACCAATAGGAGATCATAGCAACAGTCTGTGCTGAGAACCCACGGTATACATATTTCAAGGAGTTTTATCTTGAATACTTACTCCTCTTGCGGATTGAACTCCCACTAGTGATGGAAGGAAGTTAGTTGTCTGTGCTCATCAAATACATCTTTTGGTTTAGTTTAATTTAAACATAATCCAGTTATGGAGCCTGAGACCTCTGTGCAATGGAAAGCACAGCACAAGAACTACACGGGTACAATCTGGAGATTCACTTCTAGAGTGTACACTTCAGCCGGACAAAAATCCTCATGTAGATACCCCTCAAAGATGATGAGGAATAATTTTGACTAGGCAAGGAGGAATAAAAAAGAAGCAGGGTATCCTGGCTATGTGGATATATGGAGAGGTTCACCTCCGCTGCAGTATTTCAGCCCTTCCGTGCCCATCCAAGTGAACCTCAGAGGCATGCAGTCCTGCTCAGGTGGGCAAACTCCATGTCTGCTGGAGTCAAGGGAAGGACAGGCTTCACTCAAGTGAATATGATCTTACTTTATCACAAATAGTTCTGTAAAGCTAAAAATAACAGCTTATTTTCCTATACACCCAATCTTCCCATTCATTGTGAAATATGACTACAAAAATAAGTATGGCAACTGAGGCTGTCCGCGTTTTTTGAGTGTTTGCTGGGAGTCCTGAGAAACAAAGCAAATCATCCTATTTCATCCAGAGTAGGAATAACTAAGTAATGTAAAAGAATCACACAGACAAATCCAGCTGAGACTGAGTATTTGGGTCCAATCCAAAGCTTGCAAAAACAAAGTCAGGACTTTCATGGAGCAGGCACTTTCTGCCTTTATTCTCCTGTGTCCCTGGAGGATGAACAATTAATGATCAGTGGAGATGACTTGATTACGAATCACTTTCTGTCTGACTTGCTCTCCTGAATCATTTTTATTGTAAACTAAACTCTTCTTGGATCATTGTCATTCATGAATTCACAGTAATACCAGTTTTGAGGCTGATACCTACCCCTGATAATTTGCTATCTGACTAATCCCTACTAATTAGGGAAGATAGACTTTTGTTTTTTCCAGACCATGAATATCTGGAGAAATTATGTTTGTCAGTACCTGGACTGTTTTACAAAAACTGAGTACTGGTGTGATATAACAAGACGATCAAGCAACCCAAGGACAATTGCAAAAAAAGGCGCTAATAACAGAGCCATCTTAACGCTTCTCAGCAGTGTAAGGAAAATTGAAGTATGTGGCCCCAAAAGAGGACAAAACTCAGTTCTGGGACACCATCAGATCCTGTTTTTGGGTGGAAAAGGGAAGGCCTGGGGAGATATAGTGGGAAAACCTTGGCTGTGAAACCGGATTTGGATCCCACAGGACTGAGGAAAGAAGGAGATGGAGTAGAAGGGTCACTGGTATATGGAAGCCTGTATTGTATTTTAGGGGGAATTTCATACTCACCTTATCCTATAAGCCTGCGGGACTTCACTCAATCTGCTCGTCTACGGTAGCTGACTCTGGACATGCCAGTGATGTGGGATCATAGTTATCCATCCAATGCATGATAACTGCCATCTTCAACAGGCCGCCAGCTCTCATCCCTTCCACAGTTGCTTCCCCACCTCCCAAGACAGCAGACAAGATGGGACAGCCAGTCAGTCTCCTTCTCTGCCTTATTGGCAGTGAAGGATACACCAAGACATTTCCAAGACTGGTCTGGACTCAGAGTGGAGGAACTCTGTGGAAGGCACGTGTCTCTTGGTAAGGCAGAAGTCAGAGGTCATTTGGGGATCACCTTCTTTTGAAGACAGTGGGTATCCCCCTTGGATGCTGAGTGCGCTGCTTCTTGTCCATGTGACTGAAGGGGTAAGGACCAGGGAATGGACTCAGCCTCTGTTGGCAAGACTGGTGTTCTTGTCTCTGTCTTGAAGTTCCCACCATCTGTACATTTTAGGCCATGGAGGAGGTGGGAGTGCAAAGAGAGCGAATTGCCCTGATGGATGCATAGGCCCATAAAGGCTGCCCAGGCAGAAGGAATTCTGCCAATCCAAAGATATCTGACTTCATTGCTTTGCAAACTTCCTTGGAAAACAGCAAGAATTTTGACTGAGTTATTTTGTTCTGAAACTCAAAGTAGAGCTGGTTAGAAAAAAAAAAACAGCAAAATGTCTTTCTATCATAGGATCACCTAAAATGACATATTTTGTCTTTGAGAAAGATTCTTTCCAAAGGAAAAAAGTGTTTTTAAAGCTTCTGATAAGGTCAAAATGTTCCAATCCAACCTGTTCAGAATGGCCTGTTTCATTTTTCTCTCTTGAAATTAATTTTTATTTGTAGTTTCTACATTACAAAACAAAACAACAAAGTAATATTTTGATTTTTAAGGTTTTTGTAACTCAGTGTGCCATGAAACCCTAAATTAATTGTTTTAAGAATTTTAAATTTAAAAGGTTGTGGATACTTCTGGTTTTATCCTGTTACAGAGGAAAATAAACTTGAGAAACACAACAAATTGAAAAACCTGGGTACCACTGAGCTTTCTTGATTCCTCTGATCGATTCACTATGCTTTTTACAGAATCATAGAATCATTTAGGTTGGAAAACACCTTTAAGATCATTGAGTCCAACTGTATACCTAACACTGCCAAGTCCACCACTAAACCATGTCCCTAAGTGCCACATCTACGTGTCTTTTAAATACCCCCAGGGATGGTGACTCAACCACTTTCCTGGGCAGCCTGTTCCAATGCTGGATAACCCTTTTGGTGAAGAAATTTTTCCTAATATCCAACCTAAATCTCCCTTGCCTCAACTTGAGGCCATTTCCTCTCGTCCTGTCACTAGTTACTTGACAGAAGAGACCAGCACCCACCTCGCTACAACCCCCTTTCAGGTAGCTGTAGAGAGCGATAAGGTCTCCCCTCAGCCTCCTTTTCTCCAGACTAAACAGCCCCAGATCCCTCAGCCGCTCCTCATCAGACTTGATCTCTAGACCCTTCACTGGCTTCGTTGCCCTTCTCTGGACACGCTCCAGCCCCTCCATGTCTTTCTTGTAGTGAGGGGCCCAAAACTGAACGCAGGATTTGAGGTGCGGCCTCACCAGTGCCCAGTACAGGGGGACGATCCCTTCCCTGCTCCTGCTGGCCACACTATTTCTGATACATTTCTGATTTTTGCATTCTTTCAGGAATTTAATAAAGATTCTTTCAAGAGATTACCCCATACAGATCTTAATGATGACCACAGTGCTTTTTCACTCTGGGTACTCATTCCCTTCCTTCCACTGCATCTCATCCCAGTTTGCAATTGGACTTCTAGGATGGGAACACAAACCGTGGCTATCTTTAGAGTTCCGAAATCACTGGATTCTTAATACATGTCACAGAAATATATTCCAGGTTTCCCCTATTAAAATACAAAAATTTTTGTTTTCATTAATTTGACCAGAGTCTAGATTCCATCTTCTGCCCAGAGATGTAATTATAAAACCTTTCCTGCACTGTCCGTCAGATGTACAACATGTGGCTGTGAGAACACAGATGCCCTTGGACTTTCATCTTTCCACAGCCACTGTCATGCATGTTGTTTTTTCTGTCACACCCCACAGTTTCCCAGACAGGCAAAGCCCAAACTACAGTGGAAATGCTACATTTCTTCTTCACAGAAGAATATGCAGAGCCCATACAGGGAGCATCAAAATATCGTTCCCTGCTGTGCAAGTGTGACAAACATACAGACAGCTTTCTCAACAAACTGAAAGAGTAAGAAAGGCATGTTCAGCATTTGCATAAATTCTAGGGCTCTGCTGACCACAGAATTTCCTGAGAAGGCATGCAGTGGTAAGCTCGAGTGGGCACTGAATTCTGGCAATCTGTATACTATCAGCAAAAATTTCAAAGATGAGAGCTACAAATATTGGAAATACTGTGTCGATAGGCAGGACTTTACGCCACTGAACTATTTAATCAGCAAGATTTCATATGATAACAGTGATGAGAAGGAAGGATAATCCAGTGCATAGGGTGCTCAAGTGGCACAACTAGCCAGGTGGTGAGTGCGCAACCAGCTATCGCCAGTTACCACTGGTAACTGTACGGGTATCAGCTCAGCGTGTTCCAGCTGTAAGACTGTGTAACTCACCTTCTAGTCTTTCATTAGGGTTTTAATGCCCCATAAATCATGTGTCAGATTCCTAAAGCGTGTTTCATCCTTCTCTCAACTAAGGTTTCCTCTGTGACCTTTGACAAGATATTTTGTTTTAGCCTTTCTGCCGATCCCCATCTACAAAAAGGGGTCAGCACATTCCTATTTTATAAGAAAGTTCTGTGAAGTTACATACCCAACACAGAGCAAGGCACTCAGAAGTCACCATACTAACAGCTGGACAAACCAGGCAAGAAAAGTAGCTAAGCACAAGGCAGCTAAACGAGTTTGCTGAATGTCTTGCTGCACATTAAACTTCGATTGTTCATGAGGGCAGATGCACTATGAATTAATAAACAGGTGATACCCTTGTAAGAATTTCAAAAAGTGATATCATTTGAGAGTTTACATTAGGACAGACTCAGAGAGACAGAGGGGCAGGCGCGCGCACACACGCACACATATCCATGCATTTATTTGCACGTGCAAGTTCAGGTGCATGTGAAAAGCTCAGTTTTATTTGCAGGTGCAAACTTTTTCCAGTGTTGAGGCTTACAACTCAGGAAATTTTGCACATTTCACAAGGGTGGAAAAAAGTTTTGATTTCATGGTAAATATTTCATGAAACAAAGACCAGATGTTTGCCTTAGCTCCTGTTTTTACTCTGCCTTACTTTCCCAGCTGGAGTTATTAATTATACCTTTTATTCTCCTACTGCAGCTCTTAACTCTAAAAGATTAAATGGCTTGATTAGCACTGTTTAGCTTTTCCTAGGTGGTTTATTGAATGTCACATTTAACATTCTGGCACCTCACAGATGAAGCTAAATTCTTGCAGCCTTGAGGAAATATGACTATTTTTTTCCCAGAGAGCAAGAGAAGGGCAGTTGTTACATATTTATGAACACATCACATTGGACATTTCTATTTATTCTTTAACACACTCTCACAAACACACAGCCTGTCCTAGCCTGTATCTTATTTATAAATGTTGATACTTAGTTCTTTTGGAAATGCCTCCTGGAAATTTATTCATAAAAACAGTGACTGGGAGGGTTACAGACATTTGTGGAAACCTTGGAGTCAACAGAATATTCTCACATGATTTTTCTAACTCTTCTACCTTCTTGGAAGCGTATAGAAAAGAATGCAATGAAGTACACAATTCTTTAGTGGATAAAGAGCACTTAATTCTTCATTTTGGTGCAGCTGATACTGCTGTACCTATGCTCATGAGACAATCAATAATTCACCATAAGAGATCTTTGACGCCGCTCCATTAGTGACTGGTTAAGATAGCGCCAAGTTTGGTGCTTTAAAATTTCCTAACACCCAAATCATTAAGCTCTCTACTCAACTGAATCTTCAGCCAACCATCAGGTGATGGCCATCCCAATGTTTGCATTGGACCAGTATCTAAAGCCAGAAGGCTGGCGTGGGATTGCTGTGAAATAAAAAACAGCCTTAGCCTTAACACACAGGCTGTGGGTTTAAGAGCTTGCAAACAGCTTTCCCTCTTCTTCCTCCTACCCTTAAAGTCTAGAACTAACATGGGTAGCTACCTAGCTAGCTGAAAGTGCTTTCAAAAAACCATCAGTTTAGATCAATTGAATCCATGTTCTTCAACACCTTTTCAGATTCTAATGTTTTAAGGACTTTTTAGAAAATGTTACAAGATTTCTTTTCCCTTGTTTTCTACCTCCAAGAAAACACAAAGATGACCCACCAGCTACTTACTCTGAAGAAAGAGAGAAGAGACTATGTAGACTCCAACTGCTAATAGTAGAATACAATAAGAGGTAAAGGCTGAACACAGATTTCACCCTATGCCAAGACTGAGGTCCTGCATAACAACTGAAAGGTGTTCCTGTGCAGACAGAGCTGATGTGAGCTCTGTTCAGTCAATTTTTATAATCATATCTTTGAATTCAGAGGCACCTGGTCTTAAAAAACAGATCTTGTATTTCTCCCAATTTGCATTCACATACACATATAAATGCCCACAGAGGAGGGGCTATATCTGCATCACAACAGAGCACAGGGGTGAGGGCACTGCATGGAGCTTGCCGGCTGGAGGAGCTCAAACTACAAAGCTGGGAGCAGCAAGGTCAAACTCTGAGTAAATTATACAGAGACCCCCCCTTTCATTCTTTACACCATATGCCAAGCAGCCTGCACTCTGGGCACGGGGCAATAGCAGTACACCATGTTTGCCTACATATGCCAGGAGCTCTGGCCATTGGCACAAGCGCAAAAGTAATTAAGATTCAGAGAAGTTTCTAAACCTGAAATGATTTTTATTCATCACGGATTACCCCCTCACCCTGCTCCCCTCTGTGGTCTCTCATTCTGTCTGGTTGGTTTCCCATTCCATTTACCTCCAAAGTGACCCCCCAAGCCCCGAACAAACAAAACCAGATGTGGGACTAAAATGCTATTTTGTGTCACTGCAGCAGCCCTTTGTTTTGCCTTGTTTGTTTAGCTCTAGTTTGTAAGAACTTTGGGGCAGAGGCTCTCAATTGCTCTTTGTTTACATCTCATCTGCAAAAGGGCCTCCTCCTTCTTTGTGGGTTCTTGTACTCTACCACAATAAAGATGACTATTAATAATATGACCTTCAGCTAGCTGGAATGTATTCAGCAATTTAAGGCATTGACATTGGAGAAATCCTTATGAATGCCTGAGATCATGTAACCCTTCCATTTGTTTTCAGGCCTATCTCCAAGCTGTGGTTAAGTAGCTATCATTTCTAACATTTGCATTCCTCTTACCCCATAGTGTGTTGGGGGGATGGTACTATCATAATTATACCACATTCTTCTGGGTTCCATAACGAGCTATTATTTTGCTAATGGAATATTCAAGCAGTCTGCAGTAATTTATCAAATAGTCCCAAGTCCCATTTTCTCTGTGTGAATCTTTTTGTTCACAGGTAAATTGATGTGTGGGGGGTTATCAAGGCTTTTTTGTAATTCAAATTAACCATTCCACCCCCCTCTCTGAAAAAAGATCGTTAGACACAGAATGTTATTTTTTTTTCTAAGGATGTTTAGAATTAGAATTGTGCAGGCTTCCTGTGAGTGGCAATTTCTGCTTTTTAATTCATTCTTACAGTGTTTTTGCATTTTAACGCCTAATTTTGAAAATTTGCTTAAACTAAAGGGGAGCAAAATGTAATTCCATTTCTCCTTACAACTATTGTCTGCTCCACTTTCACATTAAACTGCCAGCAGTGTAGAGTGCCATTGAATTGGCCATGAGAGAGGAAAACGACCACCCTCTCGGTTTATTTTACTTACAGTAAAAAAAAAACCAAGACCTGTACGTATAGGTAGACCACACTGAACACACACAAACACACATCTCTTCCACTGTGTATTTCTCTGTGTAACAGGAGAGGGAAGGAGTGTGTGTGCATGCATATGTGGGCACGTGTGCGTGCATACAGGGTAGGAGGGGGAACTGGTACCTAATAGAAGAACAGTAAGTGCAAACGATTTCTGTGAAAGACAAGATTTCTTGCCTTCTCAAAAACTGTCTCTGCCACAGTTCCTCACTTATCTCCTAACTACAGTTAGGAAATTAATGACTGGCAGTGTCAGTGGAGAGTTTTGGCATAGAATCACAGAATGGCTGAGGTGAGAGAGAAGGGAACCCTGGAGATTGTCTAGTCCAACCCCCTGCTTTGAGCAAGATTGTGGATGACACAACTGGGAGGAGTGGTTGATACACCTGATGGTTGTCAGCAAGAGCAGGTTGCTCAGGACGTTGTCTGGTTTTGAATGTCGTCATGGATGGAGACTCCACAACGTTTCTGGGCAACCTGTTCCAGTGTTTGACCATCGTCACTGTTAAAAAAAAGTTGGGTTTTTTTTAAGGTTTACATGGAATTTCCTTTACTTCAGTTTGTGCCCATTGCCCCTCTTCCTGTCGCTGGGCACCACTATGAAAAGTCTGTCTCCATTTCTTTAGTCCTCCCAGTCAGGTATTTATACACATTGATAAGATCTCCCAGAGCCTTCTCTCCTCTGGGCTGAACACTCCCAACTCTCAGCCTCTCCTCCCATGTCAGATGCTCCAAGGCCTTAATCACCTTTGTGGCATTTCACTGGACCCACTGCAGTGTGCCCCTATCTCTCTTGCACTGGGGATCCCAGACCTGGACCCAGCACTCCAGATGCATCTTATCAAGGCAACATAGAGGGAAAGGATCACCTCACTTGACCTGCTGGCAATGCTCTTCCCAATGCAGTCGAGGACACTGTCGGCTTTCTTTGCTGTGAGAGCACATTGCTGGCTCATGGTCAACTTGGTGCTTTCCAAGTCCCCCAGGGCCTTTTTTGCCAGGCTATTTTCCAATCAGTTGGCCCCAGCCTGGCCTGGTTCATGGGGTTCTTCCTCCCCAGGGGCAGGACTTGATGTTTCCCTTTCTTGAACTTCATGAGGTTCCTGTCACCCATTTCACTAGCCTGTTTACGTCCCTCTGAACGGCAGCACAACCACCAGGTGCATCAGCTACTCCTTCCAGGTTTTTTGTCATCTGCAACCTTGCTGAGGGTATGCTTTGTCCCATCATCCAAGTCATTAATGAAGATATGAAATACTGGCTGCAGGACTGATTTCTGGGATACAGCCCTAGTGACTGGTCCCCAGCTGAACTGTGTTACTGATCACAAACCTCTGAGCCCATCAGTTCAACCAGTTTTCAACCCATTTCCTTCATTTTCCTCATCTCATAGCCCATACTACCTTCATTTTCTATGAAGGTGTTAGGGGAAGCAGTATTGCATGTTACAGAGAAAATGAAAAAACAACCCATATGGAGAGATTATTGCCTTCATCTGCCTTTATATATGTTCTGTCCATCTCATCATCTTAGATCCTGGTCTTCACCACAAATATGGTAAGTGGGGTCATATGGCTTTTCTGGGGATCTGCCTCTATAAAGTGCATTACACAGGGAGCGCTTTGGTTTTTCAAACCACAGAGTTAATTTTCCTTTGCATTTGAACGCCATAGACTACCATGAGGTTGCATTCCACTTAGGGTATCTGAATACAAGAAACTGTTTACTCCCTCTCTTATAGAAAAACCAGCTCCCACTCATTTGTTGTGGAGTGGAAAACAGAATCATCTAATAAACAGTTTCGAGATTCAGTTCATGAGGCATGAAACCAGAAAATCTACCAACCATAAGGTTTTTCATCCCAGGCCTGTTATTTTGGGCCAAAATTATACCCTGTAGCCAAGCAGTGAAGTTTTATATTAAAACTGACACATTACTAGGGGAAGAGAGGGAGGTACAGTTTTTGTTTGTGACTAGCTGGCCTTTTTCTAATGAAAACCATTCTGTCACAAAGAATTTCCAATTTGCTCCAGTAGATTATCTTTCTGTAGCCTTAGCTTGGGCAGATACTGAGCCAGGTATCACCTGAATGTGCTGATCCGTTCTAGTGTCTTTATTAAAAGCGCTGTTAACTTCTTAAGTGCTCTGCTTATTGAAATACATAAGAATCAAAATAACAAAAAGACTTGAACTTCACCAATTACCACCCAACCAGTCTCTCCAGCCTTTAGTTCATGCCTTCAGAATAAACTGGTTTCCACCCTCACCTGCTGGATAATCCCTGCACGTAGGGTAGCGCAAGCTGCTCTGCGCAGCGCTTGCTTCCAGTCTTCCATTCCAAGAACTCACATCAGAGTCTGCATCCCTCAGATGTACGCATGCCTGCTGCAAAGTCTCTCACAGGGGAGCCTTATAGATGGGATATCCTAACAGTATAGCATGAAAACAAACAGGTCAGATACTCATTTTTACCAAAATATCACAAATGGTATTAATTGCACTGTTACTGGCAGAGGGAGGTGGGGAGGTGGGCAGGAATTTGCAGCTGAGCTAGAAATTCCTACCAGAAGAAGTATAGCCAACAAGGCAATGTGTAATGTGGCAATTTTAACCCTGAAGCAACATTCTGCTATAAACAAGTGAGCAAATCTCTTGCAACTCCCTGCATGAAGGCATTTTTTTAATTTCCATCTTAGAACATATGTTAGGTCTTATGCTATTGTAACACATTTTCTTTGAACCGTATCACTCCCATTTATAAATACGTCATCTGAAGTGGTGAAATGCCAGGAGACTGCTCTATTGCCACATCATTCATTGGACATAAATATTCTGAAGTTGAGCGTCACTAGCCACATTTTTAGTTGAAGAAAGTTGTGCAATATAAACATTTGGTTCGTAAATAAATAAGGCATAAATGCCTTAGAATGCTGCCTCCTGCTGATAGCAGCTTTGGTTAAATGTAAGCTAACTTCTCTGTGTTTCCACTAGATTCATGGCATTATGGTCAAACCAGAATTCATTTGTTTGCTTAGCCCATCTTCTAGAGTGAAGGTTGCCATTACTGAAAACCTGCAGTCTTTGCCTAAGACAAAAATCTGAAAAGGCAGTTTGTTGAGGGCTTTTCCCTGGATTTGTATTTGCTTATTTGGAAGTGTGAGGCTTGGTATTGGTTTTGCTGGAGCAGAGAGGTAAAGCAATGAAACGAAACTAAAGGCCTATATTTTGAAACTGGAGAAATTTAAAAACAGAGGTATGCTTTGTGCACCACAGTAACACTTACATGAATACAGTAAGTGCCTTGCCACTGTTTTAAAAACCTATACAAGCCATTATCTACTCTATATCCCAAAAGTTACTTTTAATTTATGATTCCTGTAGATAAAGGCAGATTTACAGTACGTATTTTGCTGGCATAGATCAGTTGGTCAAAGGTTTCTCCTCTTCATACTATTACCAACAAAACTGTACAAGAAAAAGTTCTTATGAAGATATGCTATTAAAAGCATGCTTTGGCTAGCACAACTGCATATACTCAGGGGAGTGCTGGGGAAGCTTGAATAAGTCTTGGCAGTGCTGCAGCTTTGCCTGTGTAAAAGCACTGCAAACGTGAAGGCATTTGCCATCATAACATACTGATATAACTATTCGGACCTAGTACAGACTTGTCCTGAAATGGAACTAAACACAAGTGCAGCTTAGCAAGACAGGAAGATATTAGATACATACAGGAGACATTTGGTGATTCATGGGTGCGCATAATCTACCCCAGCACTTACCAGGGATGATCTTCGCAACATGGAACTCTGTGCACTGAAAATGATGCAAACTCATTTTGCAACAGGCTGATGAACAAGACAGCAGAAAACAACAGCTTCCAGTTCTACTAAGTAAAACTGAAACAGAGCAGCCTGCCTAAACTGAGCATTCCATTGCTAATACTATTTATCTGTGGCGTGACAAAATGGAGCAAGGGTTTGGGGGAGAGGGAAAAGGGAAGATGAAAACTTCATCGGCAATACAATTCTCTTCTCAATACTGATTTATGTTACTGCAAGAGCAAAACAGAGCATACTATGTGCATCCTCATGCTGTTTCTGCTGACTAGGATCCTGCTTTTCAGCTCATTTGATCAGTTCACGTTGTGCAGGGATGAATCCTGTCAGTTTTGCTTCAATCCTAAGCTGTAAATGGGCACATACTCACACACAGAGGAAGGTAAGGCACTATCCCTTGGAGACCAAGGCTACAGTTCCTGCTTTGCCACTGACTTCTGATCTCTCAAAGGGCATTAACTGGGTATGGGTGAACACCGTGAGAATAAAACTTCCCCCTTTTACCAGGGGAAGGAAAGGAAGAGTAAAAATTGTCAGCTGCTTGTACATACAGGTAGGTTAAACTGTTAAAGATACACTGCCAACTTAGTGTGTAATCAATCATATTTCAATCATAGGCATTTGGGGCCAGACCCAATGCTCTGTACTTCTGCCATGGTTGACACAATGGCACCCTGATCTCACTTGTCTCATTCTGCCACAGAATGTATTATTGTTCCTTTTACTCTAACAGCACCCTTTTTTGAGGCAAATGGAGTTCTGCTTCCCAGAAGCGACTCATATATACAATGAAATACATCTCACAGGAGAGCTGGACGCTCAGCTGCAATGCTCTCTTTTCACCAGACATTTTTGTGCAATTACATGTCCAAAAGAAAATTTTCCAAAATAACAACACCTCCACATTGCTGTTCTATAGAATTCAAGGCCTGCCTTCCTGCCTTTTTCCAGAATATTTTCCCAGTTCAGCATATTCAGTCAACAGTTCGTCTTTCAATCTTCTGTGCTGATGTAAAGTGATTTCACTAGTTAATGTGGAAAGGAAGGCTGAAGCTGCTTGCCCTGCTAATACTGCTGTTTAGACACGCAACTTTTGAGGATCCACTCCATCTTTTCAAACCAATCAGTGGTACAATACGGTCAGAAAGTCCTTCTCTGAGTACAAGAATGAGTGGAGACCCTAAAACATAGTGCATTTTATAATAATTCGGGAGCCTTTGTGATTAGAAGACCACACATTGATACATTTGCTAATTTTTGCTCTGCCTCATCGCTCATGAAAAGACCTAAATGAGGGTCTAGCAGAAGGGGGGGGGTTGTCCCTTGAATGGCCTGCACTTCCACAAAAATACGCTACGCAAGCAAAGACACTCTGCTTCTATGACTAGCAGGGGTGTCAACAGGGGAAGCAAATCCTTTCTGAAGATAGGCTTATCACTCCAATCTTTTTCAGAGGCAGGATCCTGCAACACTCAGAGGCTGCTTCCACGACCTGTTCGTGCAGAAAACAGGAGTTCTGTTTCCTGTGAGAGGTGATGGGCCAAGATAATAATCTTCACTAAAACCTACTCAGTTTAAACTAACATTCCCCTGCCCTCATCTCTTGCTGTTGCCATGGTCTGGTTAATGCAAAACTCCACTGAAAACACAAGGTACTGAGAAGAATTTAAACACACACATGTACGCACAGTAACCACAGTTAATGCGGAGGTCTTCCAAGAGGTTACTGTCCCCTCAGCAATATTGTGGGACGGTGGAATTTATAGCTGGTCCGGGCACAAGAGTTCACGTTGCAGTTTTACATTTGACATCCTAGTAAGCTCAGGAAAGGAAAAAACTTACAGCTTGCCCTTGATCCTGACAAAGAGCTTCTATGAGCCCCACCACTGCAGCTGTTTCAACTGAGAAATCTTAATTTTGCTGAAAATCCTTTCCTGCCCTCTTGCCTTCAAAATCAATATGTTGTAGTGAGTTATTTCATTAAGTACTCCTCACGCTCTGCACAGAGCTTGTCTTTGAGGACAACCTTTAGATATACCTGCTGTCTGCAGTGCTGCTAGTAAAAGGACACCTGGTGTTTTGTAATGGGTATATGCCATGTGGGCTCTTCCCTAGTCCTCTTCATAAATATATATTACAATTGCTCCTGTTACTAAGGACAAGAAAATTGTCTTTTGGTCCTTAGTGAGATATATTTGTTCCCTTCCCTCCTTCACTTCCAGGCTGACCTCTCTCTTACAGACAGACATGAAGACAACCTTAAGTGACAATGAGATAAATTTCATTTTGTTGTGAACTGCTTTTTCAATTTTTCTCCTCTCTATTTCTCCTGGCTGACCCGGACCAGGCTGTTACTCTGACAGGGGTCCCTAACCTCCAGATTAAAATATGCAAATTATTATCTTTCCTTCCACTTAGACCTGTGTCAGATACATTGCAATTACAAGGAAATGTTTGATTAGGGTTTATATGAGAAGAACATAGTTACTTACTTTCGTCATCTTCCCTAATAAAATAAACCCAATTTGACATGATGTAATCAATGTTCAGGTACAATATAGATCACAGAGTGTTTTATATTCACTGAGGCAGCTGCTGTTAAAAAAAATCAACCAACAACTGAAAATCTCTAATACCCCCTACCTTTTACCTTCCACCTCCCACCTTTAAATTAGTATTAAATAAGTTATACTAAAACAATGAAAAGAAAAGCAGGTGCAACACATCAATTTTTGCAATTCCTCCAAATAATTCACACTGAAGTCTTTAGATTGATATTAATGATCATTGGCTTAAGATTTTACAAAAAAATTATTTCCAAAATCCATGGATATATTCCAGTTTTCAATCACTGTAAAACAAAATTTGGCCAATAGTTTTAAATTACAGAATTACACTACACAAAGAATGTCTCTCTGCAGAGATTTTTTTTTCCCTTCCTTTCTAATTCCTCTTGTTTTTTAACTAATTCTGAAAAACCCATTCAGTAGTATCATCATTAATAATGATGATATAACAGAGGTCCCTAAGTACACAGAGATTTAAAAATACATTGTTGAAGGAGAACTATACATGCTCAAAGCAAATTCCTTCCAGATTTTCCAGGGAAATTTGGAGACATGTAGGTAAAAAAAGACTGTTTCCCTAAGCATGAATCACTTTCTGTCCCAGATACTGTTACAGCGTAACATAATAGCTGAAAAGCTGGAATTTCGTAAATGCAGTCCTACATCCAATTTTACCAACATGTGACATGGAGGGTGCACTGCTTGAAACAAAATGCCTGTGTTAGTGGGGACCTGAGTAAGAGAAAATATAGGTTGTTAGAAGTCATGGTAATCTTCCCTAAATACCTGGGGAATTCTGCATTTACAAAAAGGTCCACTTCTAGCCTATTACACCTTGCCAGCACCTAGCTAATAAAATAGTCTTATGAAAAATATGAGTATCTTCATAAGATTTCCTTGTATTTCATTTCACCCACTTGTACATCTACAAATTGAGAAGTTTTCTGAAATTTTGTAATGTGGTAATTTTGGCAAGATAACTTTAAATGTTTCTAACTTCACCTTAATGTATTGTAAAGACCATTTCAAGCAGCTGAGCTACAGCATGTGAAGAAATTGTTCCTGCTGACAACTGCATGTTACCACTCACTCTTTCAGCTATTATGTGGGCCTGCATTGCCAGTCCAAACCAACTATAAGTAAAAATGCTGCAATGACGTCGCCAGCTCCTTTCCTTAGACTCTGGATGTGCCCATTGTACCAGCTTTTTCACTTAAGAATTAATAACATTCAGCAGAAGGTGCAATAATTGCTTAAACCACAGTGACTTAGTTGCTTGTAATTGTCTAACACAAAATTGTCTAACACAAAAAGAGATTCATGTGATTTCGGTGGGTTTAGAGATTCATCAGATACAGCCCAGTAATTATGCCTCTAGGAAGGGATTCAGGTCTCTGTGACAGACTCTCTGTGCAACTGTAACCACATCACATGGGGCCACGTACACAAAATTTACATTTGCCAAAAAAACCCCAACATAAACCCAATTTGGTACTTAAGCACAAATAAGCATTCTGTTGGTAGTCCAGCTGAACACTTGAGAGGCTTCAGGCTTTTGCGCTGTAGCCACCAAAGTAAATCACATCACTTTGTGCGTGCCCACAAGCCATTCTGGCCAAGCTGCAAGTCTTGCAACCCATCTCCTTCCCATGCCTGGAACCTCACAAATTAGTCTCGTGCCATGGCTGTCTTTATGTACAAAAGAGCATTTTCATTTGTAATTCTCATTTTTATCAGTCAGGTGAAACTAACTACTCAGTAGTTGGAGGGGAAAAAAAGTGAATCAGGGCTTCATACTCAAAGAAGTAAATTGAGTAATTCAGTCCAAAAAGCTCTTTCAATCTGAAAATCCCATCAACATGCCTGCCTCAGCGCCCCCCCCACCCTCCCCCACCCCAAGAAAATGTCTAAATCTGAAAAAAAAACCCACTTCTATCCTCAGTGTTTCTTTCTGGCTTAAGCAGCCTCTCCTTCATGCCAGGCCTAGACACATAACATACTCGCTGTTCACTATACAAAGAATCTTGATGTCTGCATTACCATATGTATTCGTGAACAGGGTATCCCAAGTCTTTATGGGTGTTGATCCCCGAAACACTCCTGTGTGCCCACAAGCCACATCCATACATGAAACACATACTTTCAATTTCATGCTACAGAAACATTTTGGTAACTGGCAGCAACAAAGCCGTCCCAGTTTTTTCAGAATCTTTGAACAGAAGAAAATGACACAGAAAAATACTAATGACGTTATGAGGCCAGGAGGACACCCTATGATGCCCAAAAGAGAGACAAAACAAAATGCTATGTAACTCTACAGGGAGTTATCCCCAAACAGGGTGCATACAACCCAGTCAATGTCACCTGGCTTTGGTTTTTATTGAGTAGTTTGGGCACAATCTTGGTGATCTTCTTTGCTCTCCTTCCCTTCAATCCTCGCTCTCTCCTCCGCGACCTTCTGGGGAGGCTGGCATTCCTTCCATGAGCGATCCGTGTCAGATAACATCAGCTCTTTCTGCAGCGTGGCCAGCTGCCCAGCTGAACAAATCCAGGACCTAGTAATTTAATGTATTTTAGCAAACAGTCAACAGATTGTAAGAATTATTCATTAAAATCACTAAGGATTACAGTCACAGTGGTAAGGTAAAGAAAAAAGATTTGGTATCCTGTTACCAATCCCTCAGCCTGCTACTTCATATAAATAATGCTGCCTGGGATTTCTTATTAACTACAGCACTTCTGTTTAAAATCCTTCCTAAAAGCCTGGAAAACCAATTTTAGAGAAAATTCCAATTTAAACTTGGTTACAATTTACTTGTTAGATTAATCTTGCAAACTTTTAATGGGTATATTAATTAGACATCATTAATAACTCCAGTATCAGCCATGAATTTCTGTTGTCCCTTAAACTAAATACGATTAACTTCACTCTTTCTCAAGGGCATAATTTTGCAAAAATTAGCAAGCACAAGAGTATAAGTTATTATAGTATTAAAAGTGCCATTTTGTTTATGATTTCATGTGCGGGGCCAGATCGGCCTAAGAAGCACCCAGAATCTCATGCATTTTTTACACCAATATCCTTGTGGGATTGAAGACAGCAACCAAATGGAAAATGGCTTCTTAAAATGCCAAATTTTCAGCCACATTTCCTATATTCTAAGGCAAGTTATCTGAAAAAGAACTCTCTCACATCAAATGGATCTTTTTTAAACATAACAGTGTGCCTTGAGACACTGCAAAATTCCTACTGATGCTCAAATCTCTAATACAAAGGTTTACAAAATACACAGTCTCTATTGTGCAGAATGCAATTGTAAAAAATGCCATTAAAGGTTTCCCTTCGTTCCTATAATTTCAGCCATTTAATTAACCTTTAGACTTAAGATATCATCAAGACCCTGGAAAATAGAAAACTACAGTGTTCCTAGCATTTTTGCCAGATTTTTGCTTTGCTGCTTCATTGAGTGTTTCTTGCTATTACTCCAGCAGCTGGCAAACTAAGTGTGTGCTGCGCACAGCAGGACAACGCTCCAGCGAGCCAGCATAGCTCTCGGTACCTAGTAGCTACCCAGCCACATGTGTTTCCTAGCAGTTACCATCTCTCACTCTCTCCAAAAGGCACTGCCAAATAGGTTCATGACTCCTGTCTGCTCTTGAAATACATGTTCTCCACGATCTAGCTCAAGTTTTGTACATGCTTCATTTCCCAAAGACTTGCATTACAAGCACACCGTAATCACAGATGCCCTTTTTTTCATGGCATTAGACATTCCGGGCTCAGTTCTTTCACTTGTCCTGACAGAACCACTTTACATTTCAAGAAGTTAAGTAATTTATGGAAAGTAGGTCAGCAAACTGCAAAACACAACATTCCCAGTGCATGAGGCTATTCTGGAGGCTGGGATTCATTCAGAGAATGGTAAGTCACCTGTTGCTTTTCCTGCCAGCGCATTCCCCACAATACAGAGAGTACCCTGTCTTTCACACACAGGGATTATTCAGCTCATGATATTGCATTAAATCCTATGTAATCAGATTTAGAGCTAAATATTCAGGCGCATCTGAGAGAGAGTTGCCACGACGCCATGCATCTTCTCAATTGTTTACAGTCCTGTCTGCTCCTTCCATATGACCTAACAGTCCCCAGTGCTTAATCAAATAAAGGTGAACACAACAACAAAGCATTCACTACTCCCCGTCTGTACAGGACAGATGATGAATCAAACTTCTGTCACACAGCCACTCCCAAAGGGAGAAGTCTTCGGGTGATCAATTGGTGTTTCATCAAATGGACCCCTTGTCCCCCCAGCTCCAACTCTTCTGATTGTTTTCTGTTAAATATCTGAGACAAAGAACTGCTGACCTCAACTTTCAAACTTCAACTTTCAGCATCGATCAACAGTAAATAATGGATAAGCCCTTGACAATACATTTCCATGCTATATCAATTTTTCTTCAGCTGGTGTATCAAGTCACAAGGATGCAACTCTGTCCCCAGAGACCACAGAGGTCTTTGAAGCTCCTTTAAACTGAGAGCAGTCCAGAACTTTATGCACTTAAATCATCTTCCCACTGGTAGGGACACCAGACAGTTGACAGCCAGTGTCTGGGACCATTTACACAATTTTAGGCAATCCACAGCAGAGCTTTCAAGCTTTCAGAAAATTAATTAGTTCAGGATAATATAGTAAACTCTGAGCCGAGAAAGGAACCATCATATTTGTTGAGTGTGTTATGATATCATATTGTATTTATATGGTGAGAAAAACAATATTGCATGGCTTTTTTATTACATTCATTTGCTTGAGAAAAGGATACTGGGGAATCAGTGGGCAAAAAGCTAAAGCTAATTTTGGATGAGGCAACATGTAAAGAAAATGCCTTGATATAAGATAAGTTAGTGAAGCTATTTAAATATTTAAGGCTGGGAATCAACTGTGAGGAGAATGGAGGGAAAGAGATACTTACATTTTCCTATGCTAAAACTTTTTCTGTTGTAGGTATTTTTCATAATGCATAGCTTCATCTAGTGACATCCAGCTGATTCATGATTTTAAAAAAAAGTAACAAATGTTCAAAATCAGGTCCCTTCCCTGTTGAGCTCAGTAACATGGGAGAGCAGGGGATATTTCCCTGCCTTTTCTCACAGTGCAGAGCTTCATGTTTTTAGCAAGTTCTCATTTTCTAAGCACCAAAAAACAATCTCCTTGGCAGCTTTCCTTCCTGGTATGAACCTCGTTTTCAGCAAGCAAATGTCTATCCAGCCAGAATTCACTTACTTCTTATGCTAATACTGAACCTCTACAAGCTGACAACAAGGAGCTTTTTTTTGTGTCTGTTACATTTTGGGGAAACATAGCCTCGTTTCATGCACCAGGGCCTCAGGCTTGCTTATATTAGTTTACATTGTGGAGGAACTTGGCCTAGTAATTCCCGATGTTGGCTCATCATTGCTAAACTATAAATGGATATCTCCTGTTTGGCTGGCTGCCCAGGCAGCTTTCTTTTAAATTCTTAATCCCACTTAAACAACATGTTCTTAATACAAACAAGTGGTGGTTTCCATACAGTATCTAAGTAACTAAATAAAGCACAGCTACCACCAATTACCTTCTCTCCAGCATGACTCGCCAAAATGCTGAAGACTAAAGACTATCTGACATTTCTCTTTCTGATGCTGCTACTCCTGCTTTTTCCAGTGAGCTCTTCAGCTTCCTGCCTCAGACAGTCACCCGTCTTGGTGCAATGAACTTAGGTCAGCTAACTAACTCAACTAACCACGTTAATCGCACCATTCTATGTACCCTAATCTATTTACGACTCTTGAGCATCTCGGTGCCTTCCATGTGTCTACCCCAATATTCAGTTTTCCTCCACACGTCCTATACTGCTCACCTACTTTATGGGCAGGTCTTACTCTCCTTCTTACAGCTACAAAGAGTCCTGTTGTCATGATAGCATTTATGCCCACATTAATATCCCCGTTCTGTCTGCTGTGTTTCCATTAAAAACTATCCCCAGTCTGATCTGGTGCAACTAAAAATGTTTTGTACCCGGAAAAAACAAGTAGTACATCAGACAAAGTATGTAACTAGGAAGAAACAACACAAAAGGGTTCAGTTCTGTAGCGGATAACTACATACATTGAAGAGGCTGCACAATACTTGATGAGAGAAGCCAAAGTATCCCCATTATAAAAGAAATACAGTCCTCTTGTCACAAATACACCTCCTGCCAGCTTGTTCTTTCACTAATAAAATACATAAATACATAATGGCATTTCTGATCTATAAAAAAACCCCAAACCTCTTATCCATATACTTTGTAGGCAATAAAATGTGGGTCCATGTTTCCCCATCTATTTTAAGACTTCCTAATGTAGTTCAGAGGTGGAAGCTGGAGGAAGAGAACACACATATCAGAAACCTTCATTCTCCATAGTACAGCTTTTAGCCACATTTGTTACAATGTCCTAACTTGTTTATAACTAAATATGTATTCGCATACTTAAACAATATGGTAAGCTTTGATCACAGTTGCACTGGTGAATTTATGTGGCTACAGCTAGCTAGGACCCCAACTGCAAGTCAAGAGAGCCTGTTTTGGGACACTAAGCTTCTTCAGAAAGAATAACCCATCTTTAAATTCATGAATAAGCTCCATTTACTGCCATGGTTAGTGGATTGTGTAAATACACATCCCTGAGTGATTTCTTTAATCAGGGCCTTGTTTTCTTTAGAGAGAGGCCCTGAAGCATTCCCATGCAGCCAGTTTCTCTTTTCTTTCAGCTGCAAACGTGAAGGATATCCAGGTCGTCTGGCCAAGCACTCCTGGTGTGACCTGGGACACTCTCTGCACGGACACAACAGGGAACGTGGCAGGTTCCCTACGCTGGGAAACTGCAAAAGCACTACTGCAGGGGTACAACCCCAACTTTTACTGTATCTCTTAGTCCAAACAGACTGTCAGAAACTGATCACCAAACCATAGGTACGTTTTTAACAATAACTCTTCTTCCAGTTCGAGCACAGTATCCACTCATTCCCTTCTTTGTTAGACTAGGCACTCCCTAATGAGCATTTTAAGTTGTTTTAAATAATGCAGTTACTTATCTATTTGCCCGCAAAGAAATAATAAAGGAAAGCTTTCAGAGATGTGATTAGCTCTAAAGGTTATGTTAAATTTGGGAGAGAATAGAGAGAAAGAGGCTTTTACTAGAATGTGGGAGAATATGTGTATATGAAGCCTGCAAATATTTCAGTCGAGTGGATTTTATTTTGCGTTCTATCTGGTTTCACTTATATCATAATTGAAGGGAAATGGTGAGAGAAAATAAAGCACTTTCCCATGCTGTGTCTAAAGCTTTTTTCATGATTAAATGTCATCATGTCTCAAGAGTACCGAAAATACTGGTGAAGGCCATCTTAATTTTGAAAAACAAATATGCATGAGAACTGGTTGTAGCTGGACACAGTTTGAACTAAAGCAGGTCTGCCATCAGTGTAAGTTTTATTGTGATGTACCCTGGAGAGTTTGCATTAGGATCTCCAGGAGGAAAACAGTAAAAGATTTTTAAATCCAGCTAAAAAAACCCCTCTGTGTGGAACACTGGCCACATCACTTGTTATTGCTGCAAGCGAAAATACCACTAGAGGCATAACTATAACTTACCCCTCGAGAACAGAGCCAATCTCTGCTCTCACTCCAACAGATGTACCTTTCGTTTATAAGTGAAAACAGAGTTGGCTCTTAACAGGAAACGAAAGGACAGCAAAAAAAGTTTGGAGAAAAGCAAGCAGCTAAGGAAAGTACGAAAGGGAAAAGTGGGCCACAGAAAAACTTGTCTCATTTTTTCTCCAGCTGATAATGCCTAATCAGGAAGTTTCCCCCATTCCTACTGACTTAGCTGTGATTGAATGAAGAACCTGTCCCCATATATTGAAACATTTCATTCCCATCCCATATGACTCACTATCCGGTCGTCAAGTATATACATCAATGTATATATTTATACCTCATGTATATAACCATACATCCAGTCCTAATCAAAGCAGGCAGCTTTAATTGCTCAATTTCCACGTATTTTACTGTGTCATTTCTGTGTTCATTTTAACTTGGTTCTGGACATTTCTGCAATCTAGTTTCTTTGCTAGGTTTTCAAAACTGGCCAACAACAGAAACACTTTCCATAAGGCATCCCAATTCTTTCCTCTCCAGCAACAACCTGTCAGAAGGGAATAGGGGTGGTGGGAGTCAAAGTGTAGCCAAAGTGTAGTATTAAAGGAAGGTGAGAGCAAAAGTTTGATAGCTATTAACCTGTAAATGTGAACTCATACTGAGTTAATAGTTCTGTCCTAAATCAGCTATTTGACTCAGCTTGGGATTTTAAGATAAACTTATATGCCTGTTGCCTCAGTCTCCTTGCGAATTGGGACACATTTTTTGAAACAACGAATCCTCACTAAAATGTTGAAAAGTGACTTTTAAAGTCCCATTGGTCACAAGAGAGGCCAAGTCAGTTAAGCAATTAAGAGATTACTATTTTATTATTCTATTTTATTCAATTTAGAACTCAATCATGATACTTTGCAGAAGATTTACTATTGTTAGCACATGCATTCAGGCACTATTTTATAAATTTCCACTGCGTTTGGGCTTCAGAGGTCTCTATTCCCACCAGAGAAATCTCACAAGATTCCTATTATCTCATTTTCCCTTTTTTTGGCCTTGCACTTTGACCCTGGCATTCTCAAAAGCACACTTGGCTTTTTACATTAGGCTTCAACCACAGACTGGTTTTCTAAACAATAAAATACAGTAACTCCTAGTCCATACTTGTCCAGAGTCAGAGAGACAGGCTCCACAAGCCAAATATATACAGTGGGAAAGTATAATTTAAAATGTTCCAGACTAAACATTTTAAAATCAGACAAAATAAATATTTCAAAGCACTAACCTGTAAACTATTGCTTGCTGATTCTGGAGCTTGATGTTGTTACTGCTGTAGCTCCTTGTTAAAAGATCATGTATCTTTAATGCTTTCAGTCATCCTACAGATAGCACAAGCAGTGTACATTGGCTCACAAATTATTTGCTGTCCCTTCAGCATAACTATATCCAGTGCTGTACCTTTGAAGTTTGGAGTTTCAGTAGTTAATAGAAAGCCTGCCCTTCCTAGGGTCAGTTTATCAGCTGATGTCCTACAATTGTAAGACACTGCAATATTCCCATTTGTTCCGAGAAGCATCTACTTCTAAGGTAAAACAAGATTTTTTTGAACAGAGGAGATGAGATGTTAAGGTTCATACCCTCATCGTTTTTCATGAGATCAGCAAAACCGATAAACTTTCTTCTGGATAGCAATTGCTGGCCCAGGATGCCTTAGGGAGTACCAGGCTTCTAGAAGAGACACATCTTATGATAAGATTCTCCAGTGTCATTTATTAACACCCACGTGTTGCTTACTCCCTGAGCCCCGTATGCATGCAATTAAGAGCATTTTCCCTGATTTGGTTATTTACTTTCTTAAAGTGTAACATTTTGAACAATGAGTACTTCTAGCTATACAAAATAAGAATATCAGGCTCAGGATCATTCCGTGGACAAAGCTGCTGAGACCTGCCGGGATTACCCTGGCATCAGGTAATTGCAGAGAGCGTGAGAAAGGCATCGCTGGCTCAAGGCCACTTGCTCTGTCCCTGTCCAGGAGGACAAGAGGGTGGGTTGAGGCAGGGAGGACCAGCTGCAGGGACTGAGGTAGGCAGGGTGCCCGGGAGGATAACTTAAATTACACTGCTGAATGTCTCAGACATGTCGTAGCATTTTGTCGCTCACAGCTCCAGCCTGATCAGAACCAAGGTATAAGGAGCTAGCTGAAGTAAGAGCTTATAGCAGGACAGGTTCACCCTCTACAACAAGGCATTGCTGTTTCCAGGTACTTGGATTTCCCAAACCTCTATGCTTCCACCTCCTCGGACAGGGTCTCACCAGACTCAGAAAGCAACATAAACATTATCACAATATGTATGTCCCCTGCTGTATTCATCAGGCTTTCTCTCCACAGGTTTGGAAGGTTCTTTGAGGGACACTTTTTTGACACTGTTCTGCATGACATCGTCATCTCTAAATTGGAGAGAGATGGATTTGACACATGGACCACTCGGTGGATAAGGAATTGGCTGGATGGTCGCACTCAAAGAGTTGCAGTCAACAGGTCGATGTCCGAGTGAAGACCAGTGACGAGTGGCATTCCTCAGGGGTTGGTATGGTGACCAGCACTGTTTAATATCTTTGTCAGCGACATGGACGGTGGGATTGAGTGCATCCTCACCAAGTTTGCTGATGACACCAAGTTGTGTGATGTGCTCGGCACGCTGGAGGGAAGGGATGCCATCCAGAGGGACCCTGACAGGCTTGAGAGGTGGGTCCGTGTGAACCTCATGAAGTTCAACAAGGCCAAGTGCAAGGTCCTGCACCTGGCTCGGGGCAATCCCAAGCACAAATACAGGCTGGGCGATGAGTGGATTGAGAGCAGCCCTGTGGAGAAAGACTTGGGGATATTAGTGGATGAAAAACTGAATATGAGCCAGCAACGTGCGCTCACAGCCCAGAAAGCCAACGGCATCCTGGGCTGCATCAAAAGAAACGTGGCCAGAAAGTCGAGGGAGGTGACTGTCCCCCTCTACTCCGCTCTTGTGAGATCCCACCTGGAGTACTGCGTTCAGCTCTGGGGCCCCCAACATCAAGCAGGTCCAGAGGAGGGCCACGAAGATGATCAGAGGGCTGGAGAACCTCCCCTATGAGGACAGGCTGAGAGAGTTGAGGTTGTTTAGCCTGGGGAAGAGAAAGCTCCAGGGAGACCCTATAGCAGCCTGCCAGTACTTACTTAAAGGGGGCCTACAAGAAAGATGGGGAGGAACTCTTTATCAGGGAGTGTAGTGATAGGACAAGGGGGTAACAGTTTTAAACTGAAAAAGGGTAGATTTAGATTACATATTAGGAAGAAATTCTTTACTGTGAGGGCAGTGAGGCACTGGAACAAGTTGCCCCAGGATGTTGTGGATGCCCCATCCCTGGAAGTGTTCAAGGCCAGGTTGGATGGGGTTTTGAGCAACGCAGTCTAGTGGAAGGTGTCCCTGCCAACAGCAGGGGGGGTTGGAACTAGATGATCTTTAAGGTTCTTTCCAACCCAAACCATTCCATGATTCTGTGTTGGGGAGGTCATTAACTATAGGATTAAACTCAGTAGGGTATTCAGCTCTACAGGCCACTTAATTTAGTATCACTTAACTTTCAGCATGCAGATCAGCTACATCCTATGCAGAAGTGTTCATGATATCAAACACAAAAGTGTTTCGAGATTATCTAGGGCTCGTACCCCAGGCAAATCACCTGCCTGAGCATTAAAACCAGTAGTGTAGATAAGGAAGTATCAAAGCTGGATTTATTATTCCAACCAGAAAAATGATATTTCTATTTTAAAAAGAAAGAAAAAGTAAAAGACTTGCAGCTCAGGAGCCCGGGGAAAGCACTGATAAACATATCTTGCAATTACATTCCTGTAGATGTCTCTGCCAGATGATTTCATGTTCCAGCAGGAAATTTATCATGCTCTCTGTGTCACAAACAAGTAAACTGAGAGGTCACCAAAGCTATTTCTAGAGCCTTCAGAAGGATCTGAAGGACTCAAACCTTTCCACTGACCAATAGGAAGGACACCACGATTCTTTCACTTTGCTTTGCAAATTGCTTTATCCAGCTTGCATATGGAGAAAACATCTTCTGAAACAAGTCAATCATTAAAACATATGATACTCGTGTCAATGAGGAACAAGCGTTGTACACTACTACTATTACTGTCACCTGCAAAATTAAATACTGAGCAAACTTTAATACTGAGTAAACTACTTCTCTCAGTAAGACATGGAAGTGTTGACTCTTTTCCAGCTTTACTCTGGGATTCTGTTAGCAGAGGATTTATGTATAAAAGTACCACTTAGTCTTTTAAAGTTAAATCTGATGACCTCACTCATGTAAAATTCCCGGAGTTAAAACAAATTTGCAATTTGCATCTACTGCTGTGGCTGACACATTTCTAAGAATGAAGCACTCAGGGAGCAGGCATTGTCTCCAAGTTAAGACTCAGAGGTAGAAGAGCAGGCCATGAATATGGTAACACTGCATGCTGAAGCTAATAATTTTGTATCAATTTTAATTAAGTGTTGAATGCTAAGCATCCAGCACAATTTGCAGTGGTAAGCCCAAGAAGCTGTGATACAGAGGGAGACAAAAGCTGTCCATTTTCATGAGACAAGTTAGTAATTTTACAATATTTAATTAGATATTACTAGGGACCAGGTCATAAAGCAAATAGAGTAGCATGTATTATAGAATTATCTATAAACCAATAGACAATCACAGAAGTTTATTTTAACATCCAAAACCATGCTGTAACATCACTGCTGGGACAGGACATTTTATAATTCATTGCTAGGTGCAAGTGAATGCTATACAATCTCTGTGTGTGCGTGTGCATGTACTTCAATTTTCTCATGGTACAAAAGCTATTCATTAATGTGACTGTATATGACATGGCTGTTGAGAGCCACTAGAAAAACACATTTGCGCGACCCTCATGTTTCCTGTTTTCTGAACTGAGATTTGAATTAACAGATGACATAAATTCCCAGGCTCTGTAACACAGCAATGAGCTGATATGTGACCACATATAGTAAGGAAGATTTTAAAAACTATATATGAAGTCTTTTTTCAGCTATCAGAAAGAAGCAACAACCTGACTCCTGCTGCCCATCGAAGTAAGTAGAGTTACTAGTGTCTTCTTTTAGAACAAGTGCCCGTGTGAACACCTATTTCTGGAATAAGAATATCAGCCCAGAGGGTTTATACAACCCACACTTACACCCCTGGAAAAAGAAAAGAAAATCTTAACACCTCTTTGCAGCATTTATTTCAGAGCAGCTATTTTGTAGATTTCCACACGTGGACAAGCTCTTGTATCAGTGATCACAGGTTAATGTGATACACTATGTTGAATGTTGCTTATATATAAGAATAAGGTCTATTAATGCAACCAAATAAACAATCATGTGTCATTAAACATCAGTTTTGCAATCTAATAGTAAGATAATGATAAAAATCAATCCATTAGTTCAATGGATACTTCAGTGGATAGCGGCATTTACTTCTCTTAACATACTAATACTTCCTAATAGCAAGTGTATACGTTATCCTTCTTCCTCACTATGGGAAGATTTCTAATAAGCCCAACTACTCCTGGTGTGAGCAGCACTTACTGCCTTTCTTTCTCAAATGCAAAAGGTATCATTTAACTTACATATTGTAAATAACTTGACATGAAGAAACATGCTACATGAACTTGTCCATGGTTTTATAAGAAAATGACAAACATGGTTTTCCACTGCACTGCCGAAAGCAAATTAGCCATATGCGCACCCAGCCAGTTACTGAGGGACTTAAAGCACATCCAGCACTGCACTGGAAAGTCTTAGCCTTATGTGACAAAATTCTCAAAGGCAAAGGTATACAGTATTTGCTGCACAGCTCAGGAAGGGAAATGCCATCTGCTCCACCACTAAATACAACACCGCACACCTAGTCAGGTGAAGTATTTGATCTGAATTGTCCTATATACCAAGGACAATACAGATTATATGTACACCATGGAAACAGTCAACACCAAGTCACTTCCACCTGCATTAAATCCGGAGCCTGAACTCTTAGAGGTGTTGCTGCAGGGACACCAATGCGGATTAGACAGGACAAGGAATAAAATAGACAGACTTGAAAATACTGAATACTGCTCCCAGACTCATGCTGGTAAACCTGTACAGCTGCTCAGCAATACCAAATGAATACACAGGTCTGGATCTCCACTAAAGGAAACATGTTAACATCGTGCTTAGCCAAATAATATAGAGGCTGCAAGGCCCCTTATACTACCTCCACGGTGAAAGAACCAGGTGGAGGGGGCTTAGTTCAAGAGTAAATGATACTTACTTTTAAAAGAAAGTTTCCACTGCCAAGACAGAGAGTGCAAACAAGACTTACATTTTGAAAGGTAATACATCACAACTTCTTACATGAACAAAATCACACAGGAGCAACCACACCTGGCATTTTAACTTCTGATAGTTCCCTCTGTAATACTTCCACCTTTCTAAAATATTCAGAGTGTCAGAGTGCTAATCCACCTTTTGGACATTCTCTCTCTGGATAGTGTGGATTTCCAGCCTAAGACTTTTTCTTCTTTTTCCCTAGGAAAAATGCATTTTAAGAATAAATTTAATAATCAATTGTTTCAAAGACAAATTATTTATTACATTTTAAAAGTGAAGGGTAATCCTCCTATACCTTCAGATTCAGTGAGATGCAGGGACATATCTGAAGGAGTAAAGGATTAATATGACCATATATTCCAGATGAGGTAGTAGAATTCCTTTTGCTTTAAGAAGTGCCTGTATGTCTGTTTTCCACGTTCTTCTAATGAATATTTCATATGGGTTTTAATGCAATGCAAGGGTAGAGCATAATGTAGGTAGGTGTAATGGATACAGGATAGTGCATTGCTGCTGAAAAGCCAAGTAGATGCGGCCAAAGTGAAAGAAGCAGTGCCCCTGTGGAACTTAAAACAGCTCTAGGAAAACTAACAGTTCAGCAAGCTTTAGTAAGTACTATGAAATTTTCTGCCTTGTTGTTACTGTCGAAATATGCTTGCATGTTCTCTATCAGCCATTTCACTTTGTTGACCGAATGAGATGTTTTGCAGTCCTGAATAAAAAACCAAACAAACAAACAAACCCCAACCAAAACAAAACCCAATACATCTTGTTTATAGTTTCACTGCATTCATGAAGTATTCCAGATCACCCCATCAAAAAAGATCACAGCAAACCCTCTTTTCTATACATTGTAAAATCAAATTATTACAGCTTTTCAATTAAGGAGCCCAAGATCTCCCTAACTTTTTCATAACTAAACAGATTAATTGTAGTTCAGGGACATTCCCTTTGGTGTACAAAGCATTCCCTGCATCTGCCCTGCAAATCCTTTATTAAGCTGAAGCTAAGGAAAGAGAGAGCTCAAAAGTACCCACCACTGAATGGAAGATGCACAAATTTAGCTGATGTTTCATGCATTCTATTCAGCATCAAATATCTGAAGGAAAGACATCGTTCTTTGTCACCATGGCTGCCTAGGTATGCATTTATTGATCAGAGTATTGAGGCTGAAAAGACAGAGAAAAGAAAACAACACTGCACATAATCCACCAGGTATTCCAAGACTGCGATGTCAGTTTGATGTGGAGGACATTTCATTTTTATGTCATATTTGAAGCACGGCCAGTTTCCATCTAATTGCTAAGAATAAACTACATTGCAATTTCAGTGAAAGCCCTTAGGCTTTAGTCATCTACAAATGCATTTGAAGCTTTCCACAATCAAGCAGATGTTTGGTCTTCTTTTTTTTAATTTTTTTTTTAATCTGATAAAAAAAAAAAAGCTGTTTCATCTTATGCTTTTAAGGCTGCTCAAAAGTCTTGCTCATGATATACATAAGATTGCACTAGAAAACACAAGGACAACTCAAACTCAAATCTATACCTCATGGAGATGGAATAGACTGTTTCCCTAATCCATTTGCTACAGCTCACAGTCTAGAGGACTGTAAGGGATGAATAGCAGGGTTCCTTGCACAAAGCGCATAGAATTGACCTCAGCTGCCCTCCTATGAATAATGGTAGCTATTTCAGTGAGGTGATGGCAATGGTAGCAATATAGTACTTTGTAGCTCCCACTCATGAGCAAGGCAGGGAAGCAAAAAATAATTCAGCCCTCAAGACATTTGCTGTGCTGATATTTTTTCCTCTTCTTTTTCATAGCCCCAGCATAGTTATAGTAATGAACTATTTATGCTGGTGCAGCTAACAGTCCCCTAAGCATAAGAGTCATCAGCCACCTTAAGTGCATTTTTGAAAAAAAAAAAACAAGAAAGAGAAACATAGTTACCTTCATAGATTGTAAACCTAAAGGATTCATTAGGCACAGCTTCTCTGAAGACAGTTGCTGTTACGACATTGATGGCATGCATAAACAGGCAGGTACAGCTAAGAGATGATGGATGTAGTCAGAGTATTGTCCTCCATCATTCCCATTCACCTTTTTCATTATTATTCACTTTTTAACTATGACAGGGAATTATTTAAAGGCACACTCATGTTATCATAATCAAATTATCATATTCTGCTTTCAGGCACTGTGCGGATTTCATAGCAGGTTCCAATGTTGGTTTGACTCTGGTGAGATATTTTTTTTTTCCTCCAAGCACCCTCTGCCTGGGGACTTCCTCCTTATCTAGATGTTTTCCTGCTCAGGACCTGTACAGATAACAGCCTATGAGATGGAAAATAATGAAAGAACACTTTCCTTGAAGTCAGATTTTCTGTGCTGTCCTTTCTCCACTGTATTCAAAATGAAGACCAGATTTTCAGTTCTAGCCAAAATTCAGAGAGAAAAAGGAAAAGGTTGTAGCAGGGGTATAGAGTGTACTATGGTATTTCTTCCTCCTCAACTCTCATTCCTATGTATACTCGAAAGCAGCTCTGTCTTGCTTAGGCTAATGGGGGTAATACAGGCCTGAACTTAAAATTGAGGGTCATAGCAACATCAGCATGAGAACACTGTTCTCCAGTCATAACTGAACTTGGCTAAGCTGATTCTGCAGGAAACTTTTCCTAAGAACTCAACAGTTTGATCCAGGACGGTGGTCTGTTTAGAATCTCACAGCTTTAACCTTTCAGTGCACTAAATGCAGAAACATTTAAGGTATCTCCTTGAAAAGCAAGCTGTCTGCATGAAAATACTTCATTATACCAAGTATTGGAGGAACCAAAGAAGCCACCAGAATATCCAGCTTACTGAAGCCCTGGATCTCTTTGAAAATGCTTTGAAATATTTGGGGGTTTTTATGATTTTTCTTATCTAGCCCTGCGATGCTCAGTTTTGTTCACTCTGCCCTTGTAATCTTCAAAAACTAGCATTGATATTTGGGGGATGGGGAGTAATATCTTCAGGATTCCAGCTGCTAGTGGTAAGATAAATTGTTGTCAATACTCACTGTACATTTTCAGGTACCAAGAAATTCCAATTTATCAGAAAACTTATTGGTCTTATGTTCACGTGACAGCACAAACATCACCACTGTTTTTCTGGCTACTCAAACACACAATGGTCAGCTTCACAAAGTCAGCATTTACCTGTAGTTAACACACACTGGTGTTTCCCAAAACTACAGTCACTGTTTTATGTATAGGGGAAAAAAAAAAAATCAAACAACTGTGGTACAGAAGAAATCATGTGACTGTTAAATATTTTTAAAGTCACTTTTTATTCACTTGCCCATCATTCCCCAATGGTCAAAAAACATCATTAAGTGCCTACTTCCATCATGAGACTAGCTTATCATCAGTTTCAAGAACTGTCCAGGTTACACATCTCTTTGCACAGTATAGTAAAGTCATAGTGAAATGCAGTAAAGAGCACAGATACAGCTAAAAAAGCTACTTACATATTTAAAATAAATTACAAAGATGGCATGTTCCATATCATTGAATCCTAATTATTTTCTGTTGAGGAAAAAATTGGAAAAATTGTCTGCTAACTTTCTGATTTTAACTGTTTCACAGTAAAAAAAAAAAAAAAAAAAAAACCAACCCCGGTCTGTAGCTTTATTTGTGAGCTTACTTTTAACAAGTTTCCTTCAGAAATAATTATGGATTCTTTAAAGAAATACTGAATCATCCAGCCAAGTAAGAAAACTATTTCTACAGAAAAGTTCAACCAAAAAGTTTCTAACACCTACAACAAAGCGATAGCGGCATGTTTATAAAATATACTTTTTTTTTTTAAGAAACAATGGCAGAGGATATATTTGAATATGCTATTATGCCTTGACTTTAGCATTCAAGCTTAAGGATAAACAAGAACAAAAATTCCATATATAAATATAAACTGTAAGCTAAAAAGGCAGTGGTATATAATATAGATGAGATGGTTAGTAAGAGCAGCCTGAGAAAACTGCACCAGAGGGTAAAAACTAATGATTGACAAATATTAAGCACCAAAAGGACTGCATGTAAAAGGGGAAAAAACAGGACTTGTTGACAAGTGAAGAGCAGTGAGAGGAGATGAGCTGAACATATTTTTTTTAATGAGGTGTTAAGTAGATCAGCTCGAGAGGTTGGATAATGACTGTGCTGATGAGTTGGCCAGGGGTGTGAAAAAAGCTGAATAACATGACATTTGGGAAACTCAGGAGAGCGGTAAAACATGAGATGAAATAGCTTCTAAGAAAAAAGGTGAACTACTTGGGCCACTCAGATAACTTTTAGTGATGCTAGCACTGCAAGGACCTGGCATCTCGTTAAGGTAATATATAAAAAAAAAAGCATGCACAAATTTAAAGAAAAAAATCCTACCTTATATCAACTCCCTCACTCCCAGACAAAACTTCTGAAAACCCAAGTGCTCTGTTACTCTTCCTATCTTCAGGTCTTGGTTAAGCAGTGCAGTTGAATGTAGCTACTCATCTAAACTATACTGAAGTTTATGCAGAAGTGCACTGGACAGTCCTAAGGAAATAGGTATTCATCTGAAAGAGTCCTGTGATAATGTCAGATGTTCTAAATGCTCCACAGAAGTAGATCACAATAGCAAACAATAAACACAGAGTAAGATTATGAGGTTTCTACCTTCTGACCTTTACCAAAACTGTGTCCTCCAGACAGTGGGGGATAGGACATAGAATTAAGCCAGTCTTCATGTCATAGCTACCAGCTCCTCAACATAGAAGGATAGGATGTGCTTCTGTGGTTTGTCTGTTGGATGTCTGAATACATTCATATACCTGTAGTAGCACCAGGCATCTCCTAGCTTTTCCTACGCGTTGCCATTCTACTCTATGTCCGTAACTCTAGTATCCCTCTGGAGAACTGGGGGGACAGATCTACCACCAAGGCAGTACCACACTTGCACGCCATATCCATGGAGCAGGGGGAGAAGAACAAAAAGAACAGGCAGGATTTGCTTCACTGAGTATCAGAATTAAAAAAAAAAAAAAAAAAATCAAACCAACCCTGTGGGAACATTTTAATGAGAAATAGACCAAGCAGGAGCACTGTCAGGTTGTGCAAAAATAAGTTTTATAAGTGTCTAAAATAGCTAGTGGTTGTTTGAAGGAACTTGGCAGTGACAAAGGCAGAGGAAGTTTGTGGTGGGTGTTCAAGGATGGCAAGGAACAGGATATGTTTATGTGCAGAGATGATAAATATAAACTCCAAGGTGCAGCAGAGATGAAAGACAGCTCATCAACAGTATCTGTAGAAGGTCAGGGTGCAGCATAAAAGCAGTGGAAAAAGACACAGGCTACTATTCACACAGAAGATAGCAGAGAGAGATTTTATGCCACTTCCCCATGGTTTTGCTGGGCCAATATATAAAAATACATAAAAGCTACCCTTACAAACCGAAGTTTTATTTGTACCAGAATCACAGACAACACAAGCTGAAGAACTGGTGACCCACACTGCAAAAGTATCACTCTGTGTAAACAGTATTTTACAGAATAAATGTGCTATTAAAGTCAGTGCAACAGTATCTGACGCTGGCTGTTCATCAGAAGAGATGAATGGAAATATTAGGATTTCAGACTTGTCACTCCTGTGATGGAAGTGAAGATGGCTCTGAGTTCTGAGAATATCATCAAACACTGCCACAAAATTAGACGAAAGGTCTGTATAAATACATAACGTAATATTTCCTTTAAAATAGAGTTTGAGATACTGCTGGCATGACAACCCACATCATGCCAAACTTAGGATTGAATATGAAGTCTTGTTTCAAAGTAAATTTTTCAAGTTTCATGGCCTGTGAGTTGTATCATAAAAAAAAAGCGTGAGATATGAATTTGTCTGCCACTAAAGCAAAGGGACTTACACATAAAATGTTTCACAAAGGCTAGGCATGGTAATTCATGAAGTGATGTAAAACTATTAAAGAGGGTTCTGACCATATGACTTAGTTCTTTGTTTCCTTTCACAAATGACCGGCTGATAGGCAAAACTCTTTATGAGCCTCTCAACATAGAAAATGCCATTCATTACCTGGTGCAACTGTGGTTCTAATTCATCAAGCAACTGGATATTTAATTCATCAGATGATCTGTTTCTCACCACAGTTCTTTCCAAGTCTGTTTCCTGAGTCTTATTTTTCAGGTAAGAATCCGATGGTCCTTGTTTCAAGTGATTGTGACAGTGAAATCCATACAGAAAGCTCAAACACAGTCAGTTCACCTTTAACTGCTTGTTTATCTTGAGCATCACAGCCACACTTAATCTGGAGTCAATTGACATTGATTAAAAATGCAAGGTAGTCTCAAAGGGGAAAAGTAGGGTAGATGGGCAGGTAGAGAGCAGGGTGGGAGCGATGACACCACTCAGTTCTAGCTTTACAGATGTCCTGTGAAGAAAGCACTACCTGCACAGTGAGCTGGGGAAATAGCAGGATGAGCAGAGCAATTTTTGTTGTTATTTCTGCTACTACACCCATCTTGGCAGCTACAAAATATTAAAACCTACTAAAGGAGACTTTCCCACTCTGTGTTCTGACACGAGTCTTTCCACATCAGGTAGAGCTCCAGCCCAGCCATGCTTACTCTGGCTCAGGTTGTAGACAAAGGAATCAACAAATTCGAAATAGAGGAACAGCAGAGGAAGAGGGAGAGATGCTGAGGAAAAGAAAGAACAACAAAAACCCAACAACAACAAAGAAAGAACAGAAGTTTTAAATTTCCATTTCAAATAAAAATACTAAATGTTTTCCCAGGAAGCATGTCTTTATGGGCCACCTGAAAAATATATGTTTTATTTTACTATTATGCTATGCAATCCCTAGGACATTATGTGGCCAGAGGAGATTGCAGCATAAAGTAGATCTTGAGGTCCACTAATTTAGTAATATTCAATAGTTTTAGGGGTATTTTTTTTCTACTCCTCTTAATCAGAACACAGAGACCAGCAAATGGGCCACATGTGATGAAATGCAAGTAGAAAAATTGAGCTTGCCATTGTTCTTAAAACTGTTATGCACATATCTGACAGCAACTAACTTAGATCAAAGTAGAGTACAGAGGGGATCAGAAAGCAACAGCCACCAAAGCAGGAAAAGAAGATGTGAAAAGAGCTACAAGCTAACTAACCACAGGGACATAAAATCGGTATTGACCAGAGCTGCAAAGCAATGGCACCCAGCGGTGTCAAAGACATTATTTTACTTCAAAACTACAGAAGAAACAGAAACATTAAGGTGTGTCATGAAAGAAAGGGTTGTAATAAAGTATAAAGATGTGACATTGAGAGCCTCTTGCACAATTAAAGTTGCAAACACCCAACAGGGGAGATAAGACACTTTCTGTGTTTTCACCTACATAAAAATTATTTAGCATAAACAAACAAGTTTTGGCACAATAAAAAAGCAGTCCTGCCATTATGTATGGGGAGCAGAAGTGGAACTGGAGTACCATGTTGCTTCCCATAGGTTACTGCATTAAACTTCAGGGATTGTTAAATATTAGAAACAGGCATCCTCAACCAGTTTTGTTTTTCCCCACTCCAGGCTGTTGTCATCCTAGTAGATCCATATATAGGGAGTGCTGTGCATCATTATTTGTATGCCAGTCATGCTCACTCCAGGCCAGACAACCCTGTCTTATAGAAAGCCCACGAGAGCTGGTAGTTACAAAAACCTTCTTTTGGATATTCCTCAACATCAATCCCTCCATCAGTGGGAAAGTCAGGTAAGGCAAATGGCTCTCCTCAGAGCACCAAACTCAAGCCTAGATAAAACACTGTGGATATGCCATCCCCATGGCTCTCTGGCAGGGAATCTTTAACGGATTCTCCTGTTTTCTAAACAATAAGCAAGTTTCAGTCTGGGCTTTAATCCAGCTAGGACAATCACAATTTTCATTTTCTAAACCAGATTGTTTAGCCATGTGAAACATAGAAAGCAATGCCCATGGTCACATGTCAATGGAAAAACATCAGAGAAAGAAGAGCCCTTTCTTCTGACACTAAAATATAAGCTTTACTAGCTCAATGGGGCGGGAGGGGGAGAAAAAAGAAAAAAAAAATACCAGTAACAGATTCTACTCCTCTCTCTTTGTTTCTTTTCTTCAAACTATAAATTCTCTAGCCCTCTCTTGGTTCCTGCTATCAATTTAGAGAAACTGCTAGCAATTCTTCACCAACCTAAGAGGCACACAGTGTCACCTGCCTGCCCCAACAAACGGCAGAAACAGCATCAGCTGCCTGCTCTGCCTTCTCTGCAGCTGAAACAGCAATGAGGAGGCAGCTGAAGAGCAAACGAGATGGATGGGAAATGGTTCTGTGCTGAAGTCTGCAGTACATGTTAGGAAAAGTTCAAGCAGAGGATGTCAGGGTCAAGGTCTGCTTCTTCCCTGTCACCTGTCCTTCCAAGGGGACAATTCGTAGTGGGTAGCTGTGTACATGTGTAACTATTAGAAAAAGGTACTGTAAATTGCTTTCTTTCTGTCAGATTAATTGCTGTGTGCTTTATTTAGGAGCAACTTAATCACACAGAGCATAAAAATAAATGCGTGTTCAGCAGCTCGATTTATTCTGAAGTCCTGCTCAGCCTGCTGTGAGGCTACAGTTTCAATCATGAGACGTGTTTCTCTTCAACAGATAAATTTGCCAGACATTCAGTGGAAAAAATGCTTCCATTATAGCACATAGCCAGTCTGCTGAGAACCTGGCATTTGTTGACATTGGCGTCACTGAATTCAGGGACATGGATCCCAACCTCACCAGTTCTTTTAAGACTCCAGTTTTACACTGGCTTTGAGGAAGCATTTGCTAGTAAGTCTGAAGTTGAAAAAGAAATAGGAAGCCATGTGCTCACAGTGAAAAAGAGGCATAAAATGAAAATTATAGGGCTTTTTAAAAGAAGTTTACACTGAAATTCTTCCCTCTGCATCATGACTACACACGGGGGGGGAAATACAAACAAACAAACAAACAAAACCCCCAAAGCTGGAGGCTCCCCTCCTGTATGTGAATGTGAAATATGCAATAACAGTTTTCATTAATTTCCACGTTGAGCATGAAATGGCTCCTGCACATTGAAAGAATGTATAAGTATACATGACAAGAGTTTTGAAAACTACTACCAAATGATTGCTTTACTAGTCAACCAGTGAACTGCAAACTCTATTTGGAGAGCTGGAAGTGGCTTCATCTTTTAATTCGTCCTTTCAGTACCATCAGAATAGAACTGTGTCAGAACACACTCCAGTCTTCCCAATAGAAGTTGATGACACATCTTGAAAGCTGCCTTGCAAAAATGACTAACATTTCAACAGTAAACCAATATTACTGCTTAAGAATAATACAGGAGTCACATAGAAGTATTATTGTTTACCTGGGTTATTATTATTTTTAACTTAATTAAATGCCTGTAAACAGTTATACCACAGAAATATAGGAATTTGGTTATTACTATCATAAATTTTACTGATACCTTAAAAAAAAAAAAAGTATGTTGCAGATTTCTGAGAAAGGATGAACCAGTTATCAGAAAGGAAAACTCCTGTCTTAGAAAAATGTGGGCCCACAACAACAGAGTCTCAACTAAAGGAATTTATCTTTTAATGAGGTGGTATGTACATCACCCTTTGCTGCTTTGGAGAGTGCGGTCTCATGATCCTGGAATTCCCTACATGGAGATGGGCCTCTCGCTGTTTCCCCCATTCACAGCAGAATCAAGGGAGCTGAAGAAACAAATGCTATGTACTGCATTATATTTAAGCTTTGAGTGATTGTTCTTAAGATTTTTACATTCCTAGAGATGTTACTACATTTTTAAGAAGACAAATGCTTCACAGAATATGGAAGGATACTCCAAAAACACAGGTTAGAAAGATCATTGCTGTTATTACTTCTGCTGAGAGCAATACTTTTCTGTTAAGGAGTGATGTAAATGAACTTTGATGTAAAAGACACAATATACTGGTTATTTTTTCAGAGGTATTAGTGAGAGAAGCTGAGAATTGAAATATTCTTTTATCTTCCTCCTATAAAAGACGAGAGTGAAAATGGGATTGACTGGAGTGAAAGTGGGATTGAAAAGGAGTTTGTAAAGACTTGAACCTATAGAAGGAATACCAAAGCAGAGAAGTTATTGGCAAGCTGTACTGTGGGAGGGCTGATGGGTCACTGAAAACAGAGGACAGTATAAAAGAAGGCAGGAAGGTAAGAGCTGCAGGTAAAAGCAAATTTGCAGAGGGAAAGAAACAAGCTAGATTAATATTGATGCAACGAAAAGAGAAAGATTAGCATGTAGATGCAGGCAAACACTGCAAATTAAAAATATGGGAAGTTTCTCTATAGAAAGTATTAGCTGTCAGATGACACCTAGTTATAGACACAGATATGAAGCTTTAATCATGTTGGCTTCTCTTTTCTGATCCTTGTATAAAAAGTACCCTGGAGATGATGGCTATAGCTCAGTTGTACAAGACCTTAACTGTCACATGACATTAAAAACTGGTGTAAAGAGAAGGCAAAGACAGAAGAAATTGATGGAAGGAGCAAGAGAGTTTATTCCACTGTCTTTGCTCAATGAGAAGCAAGAAGAGATAAAATAAGTTACAGTCCTTTGAAATATGAAACACTGTTCACATACCGAATATTTAATCTGGTTCAGTTCAGTTATGTTTCCACAAGCACTCTAAAGCCTAGTTTTTAACAAAATCTTAGCTGAATCTTTGAGTGTGAAAAATTGCACTGAACATCCACAAAGAAAAATAAAAGTGTGTTTTTAGGATTTCCTCATTTGTATGCAGAAATAAATATCTCAAAATATTTTTTTTCTTTTGTGCCCTGTCTTCCTATTTGATCCCAAATATGAAAAAAAATATGTATTTAATGCTAAGCTTCAATGTCAGAAAATGCTATTCTCAGGATGTGGCAATTCATATTTTATCTGAGCAGGTTTGCCTATTCCTGAAGAATCTCTCTAAACACAAAACAGAAGAGTGAACTAAGAGTAAAACATGCACCACAGCCAGTAGTACAGAGAAGAAACTTCAAATGCAATGTAGTACGCCAATCACCAGCACAGCTTTAAAATCAAATAATGCTGCCACATCTCCAGTTCTGCCATCACTTTTTATAAAATATCAGTTCCGATATTTCCTATTTTATTTGTATATACAGTAGAAGCACGAATTCCAGCCAAATGAGGAAAGAGTGGTCTGTCTTCCAAGAGACAAATGAAAGCCTGAACACTTCAAAGCTGGCATGTTTTGTTCCCACACCTGAAAGCTAAGTGAAAAATCCCCTTTTACAGCACAGTTGACCTACTTCTGCTCAAGGGACTTTAAGTGATAAGAAGCCCAGCACGAAAGACACACCTGTTGGGGTTCTTTTAAGTTCCTTGTTGAAATTCTGACACAGGTATGAATATGCTAAATGTATTATCAAAATATAACCAAGTGGTACAACAGAACACTCTTTTTAATAATCCTTTAAATTAACTCCATATTTATGTTAACACTACCCCCCCACACACACACAGAATGAAGACTGCAGTTAATAATTAAACAATTAAACTGTTTTGAAGAGCAGATATGCTGTGTATCAAGGACATGCATTTAAATAACTAGACAGTTTATAAATCCCAGATAATAAACGTCAAATGAATCTTAGTGACTGTGCTGAAGTAGCTACTACTGTCAGCTGCTATTTCATCTTCAGCCGTTCTGTGTATTTGGGTAGTGTGGAATTTTCTTGGTACAGAATCAAAACTAAATTTTGAACTAATTCAGCAGCATAATTTAGAAATACTTCATGCTTCTGGATTTCCAGCTTTTTCCTGGTGTAACCATTTAACACATTACTTGGATCAATTGAACACTCTCCTTACAATGAACAATCTCACTTCTGCTTCTTCTCCTGTGTCACGACAGATCAAAGACATGAAACTGAAGTTGCATTTACAAAAAAAAAAAAAAATTTCTAAAGGGACCTCACTGCATAAATACAGGACAGTAACAGAAGTCAGGAATAGGCATTTTGATAGGCAAGGATTTTATCAGATATGTAGGACTTTGAATATGTAGACTTACTTAGACTCCTGAGAATTACAAGCTAGTCAGTGTAATGCCAGCTGTATAGCTTTTATTTCGTACAGTCTTGTAGCCTATTAATTTTAACCAATGCTGAATAGTTTTAGAAAAAAAAATGGTAATTACCAGTCTCAGCATTTTCTATCATCTCATCCTAGTTTAGAACAAAGAATCAATTACAAACTTATAAATGATCCTATGAAATGCTTTTAAAGAGCTGTTTGAAATCAATCCATAATCAGCCTAGAAACAATATGAGAACACACTTATTCTTCCCAAGATTTGGCTTTTTTGCTTCTAGATCTAGCTGTAACACAAGAAAACTGGAAAAAAAGAATGAAAACGTTTCTTTTTTCACTTTCTTTGTGTTCTTACGTATTTGAACTTGTATTAGATATACCTTTTAAGTTTGCTTTAAGTTTGTGTTTTCTTGCTGCAAAGCTGATCAAGTTACCCTTACAAACCAAGTCCTCATGTAAAACTCACCTTGACTTCAACTGGGGTTTAGCACAAAGAGAAAATTAAAAACATAGGCCTTAAAGCAAGGGGCAATAGATTTGTATGTACATTATACATATACTTATATATAAAATAATTTGCGCCAGTTTTCTGGACTAACACAAAGGTGTGCAGGAATTGTCACTAGGCCAGACAGAAAGTGATACATTTTCATAAGCATTTTCAACGTATTAACTTCATGCAATTTTGCACTCCCCCCTATTGATGCTGAAGCTATGAAAAGACATAGTGCATGCTGGATAAAGCAAACTTTCAGCATTCACACTCCATTAATTAATTCATCACCTAAAAGCTAAGTATTGATTTTTTAATGGCTCTACAAATCTGTTTAAGCTACTATGATGTAATTAAGAGGACGAGTGTTTACTGTAAATTACCTAACAAGTACAAGGGCTGTGCATTCAGCAATAACAAAAATTTTAGCTGAAAGCAGACAACTGGGAAAATGACTGTTTGAAAATGTTTTTCCGCTAATTGTACAAACTACCATGGATATTGTCAAGCTGGATTATTAAAAGCCTCCTATAGCACTAAAAATAGAAAGATCTGATACTCCTTCCACTGAAATCAACAAGAGATCTTGTGCAAACGCAATGGTGGGAAGTTTGCTACTTAACATAGGTGTCCACAGGGATGGTGAATTAGAAATCTCAAGCCGAGCCTTACAGAAAAATTACTAAAGTACATGGGCTCCTTATAATATATTCTATCCAAAATACTCGCAAAAAGAAGAACAAAGCCATAATTCCCACAGCTGGCATCTGATTATCCACTAAAATCATACTCAAAAAGTCAAACTAACACATGAAATTGATATTAACTTCTTCCATTAGAAGCATGAAGACTTACGGTTAAATGCGTAATGATGTGCAACATACGTCTTGTGTGAGTGTGAGAAAAGCCGCAATCAAGTCAACCACTGACATGTAGACTATATTAGCAATAATAGACAAGCAACCTAATAAAGAGTACAGACCCACCTTGTTGCAAATACTAGTAGGTTTCTTACTTTATATTTACACTGCAAAAATGAAATATGCAGAGTGTATCATTATCACTACCAGGAAAAAAAAAGATGAGGTGGGGAAGGAGGGGGAGTTGTGATCAGATACCAAAACAAGAAATTTAAGATTTAATGCTTTGGGAGGGGACAGGGACGGGATGGGACACAGAACTTATACAACATAAATCTCCTATTGATACATTAAGAAATCAGTATGGAAAGGTCCATGAGATCTTGACCTTCAACCAACCTTTGCAACCTCTTCAACCTAAGAAGACATCCTGCAGCTATCTTTGCCTGCAAATCCCTAGCTTTTCAATTACCTTGGAAAAAAAATTCTAGCCATGTATACCTCTACAGTTGAAATGTGGAATGCATATTTTATTGTATAGCAGCCTCCAGAGGGAGGGCTTCAACAGTTCTGCTGAGAATAGTTACTGTTATTACCCAGTTTTCAAATGACATCCAACTGTTAATGGGAGAAGGGAGGATATTTGAAGGTACTTATCATGCAGAGATAAAAAGACACCAGAATAATCTGGCTATGTCTTTTGATAACATTAATTAGCAGTAGAGCTTAGTTAGATTTTAAAAAATAAAAAATGCATCAGAATTTTATTCTTAGTAGCAAAAATGCAGACAATTCTAAATATTTCATAACAAAAGCATGAACATATTTTTTTTGAATGTCATATTTTGGCTGAAGGAAGGACTTTCCCAACAGTATGCTAATTTTTCTTTTTTTGCTTTGCTTTGCAACTGTAATGAAATTTTGCATAATCAGCCTTTTTCACCAACCTAATGTTCCATGTTTACTGATAGGAGCAAAAAAGGAGCTGATTTTTACATCAGTAGGGCTCATGAGGGAGAGACATCTCAGTATTCAGAGTCCATTCTCTTGAAGGGCTGGGAAAGACACTGGCTAGCTAAAAGCAGCTCCAATCTGCGACAACAGAATAGAAGAAAACATGAAGGTAATTATTGTATGTGTGCATGGCACAAAGTGTGAATCAATAATTAAAGAGTTAATTATCTCACCAGTTATAGATACAGGCTGGGGATTAATCCCTGCAAATAGGCCGAGAGACAATTATGCTCCCTGCATGCAACGTGAGATAACCAGCCCTTCTCTGGCTGCACAGATGGGGATTCACAAAAGGTGCTATGCTCCCATGGGGTAAATAATTTGGAAATGATCAGTGGCAACACACTGCAATAACCAGTGGCAATACAGTAATGTTTTACACCTCTGTACGTCCAGATTGAGAATCCTCTAGTAGTGATAATAACATAGTGTTAATGCATCTTTTCGCAGAAAATCAAAATTAGTACTACTAAGTGAATCATAATGGCTGCTAAGAAAATTAATTCTCTCTTTCATCATTGTTGTATGCTGAAAGCCTTTCTTTGTGCTATAAAAAGTGAGCCATGGATTTAATGAAATCATAATAGGTGATCTGGAAAATGAGTAATTATTAAATACTTCAGAATTCCTTTCAGAACATATTTGTCTGCCCTTCTTCCCATATAAAATCCCAGTGCAAAAGCAGCAAATACAAAAGGCAAAACAGAAACAAACAATAGTTGAAATATACCTCAAGAGACAAGCAACAGAATTAATTAATTAATTAATGGCTTCAACTTTTTATCCTTTGCCTGGTTTTGATGACTTCACATATATTATATAGAGAAGCTTTTATTTTAGTCTAATTTCCTGTGCTGGTTTTAGCTGGGATAGAGTTAATTTTCTTCATAGTAGCTAGTATGGGGCTACATTTTGGATTTGTGCTACAAACGGGGTTGATAATGCCAGAATGTTTTTGTTACTGCTGAGCAGTGCTTACCCAGAGCCAAGGGCTTTTCTGCTGCTTCCCCCACCCCACCAGCGAGGAGGCTGGGGGGGCACAAGGAGTTGGGAGGGGACACAGCCAGGACAGCTGACCCCAACTGACCCAAGGGATATCCCAGACCATGGGACGTCGTGTTCAGCAGATAAAGCTGGGGTAAGAAGAAGGAAGGGGGGAGATGTTTGGAGTGATGGTGTTTGTCTTCCCAAGTCACCGTTAGGCGTGATGGAGCCCTGCTGTCCTGGAGATGGCTGAACACCTGCCCGCCCATGGGAAATGGGGAATGAATTCCTTGGTTTGGTTTGCTTTGCTTGCATGCACAGCTTTTGCTTTGCCTATTAAACTGTCTTTATCTCAACCCATGAGTTTTCTCACTTTTACCTTTCTGATTCCCCCATCCCGCTGTGAGGGATGTGAATGAGCGGCTCCGTGGTGCTTAGTTTCTGGCTGGGGTTAAACTATGACATTTCCGAATAAAATGAGATGTATACACAGCCAGCATCTCTCCCATGTGTTTTTAAATTATTAGCCAATTTCAGTCAGACCTGAAGGGAAGCCTCAAAGGTGATGAAGATGATGTCCTCAAAGATGAAGACAAAAATCCATAAGGAAACAGAGCTCACTAGTTTCATGGCTTACAGAACTGTTTACTTAAGGATGGGATGTAGTTGTTGAGATTCAAGCTCTTCTTACCAAAGGCAGAGGCCTGGACTGTCAAACACAGGTCCTACAGTAGCAGACTAGAGCCCACAGCAGAATCTGGTTTTGGCATTATATAACCCTTGAATTAAAAAAAGGAAAAAAAAAAGTTAAATACAAGCTGGTTTTGCTTTGTATGTGACATTCTATGTATTACTCACTATTGCCAACCTCAAGCTTTTGAAAACCGTGAGTCAAGCCACAAAACATCATGAGATTAGCTGTAACATGAGTTACTGAAAAATAAATAAATACATTTGTGTGGTTTATTTGCCTTTTAATGCAGGGTGAGTTCAGGTCATGTTTTTGAAGCTTTCCTTCACAAACACCAAGGCTACAGACTCACTTTTTTTTTCCAAGTGGATTTGAGCTAAGAAATCATGAGACTTGGTAACACTAACACTTTTCAAACATCACGCGTAGCTATGCCGACTGTGAGGAACTTTCACTTCCCCCTCCACTGCAGTGGTGAAGGCCAGTCCAGTGATTACTGGGACACAGCTACAGCAAAGGTCCCAGCACATGCTGGGTCTGTAGACAGCCTCAACAGCAATAGGTCTGTGGGGAGCCAAAGAATATATGAGAACCTAGTGACCAGGGTATCCTGCCACCAAACAAGTACCTGCAATCATGGTTTGAAGAGACGGGCACACTTACGAGACATCTCACCTCCCTGCAAGCTGTGTTAGACATGCAAAGAAACTGCGTTAGGCCAAGGGAGTGGAATTTCAGCCACAATGTCTCCTTCCAAAAACATTTTTCTGCAATTAATCTTCATTCTTCTCAAAATATTTGGGCATTCAGAAAGAAAACATAAGCTTTACCCCTAGAAATGAAATAGGACAAAGTCTAAGTATGTAGAGGTAAATCGCATGTTATTGCGTCATGTTCAATTTGTGTGGAAAGTTCTCACCTTCTCATGCAGCAAACACAAACCTTCCCTAACTCCTGTAGGCTCCTAACTCTTTTTCTTATGGCTAATTTTAATGCCATCAATATACAGCACATAACAACCAGCTTTTTATATCGTTGCTCCATACTCACATTGTTCAGACTCCACATTTAAGCCCGGGACGTTCTAGCTATTAACATGCATCACACAGAGCCATTGCTATTTTCTTCCTCCTGTGCTCCTTCTTGGGTGGCACAAATTAAAAATAGTTCTGGGGGCTGTTGAAATTAAAACTACTCCACAGAGGCAGTTGGGAAAAGTCTCAGGAAATGCTTTCTGGTGGTTTTTTTTTTTCCTTGATTACTTTTTGTGGGGATAATTTCTATTCATCAGAACCAAAACTTTCCGTGGGAATGGACCACACCTTTTCAGCTATGTACAATGCATCTGCTCAAAGCAAAGGAGACCATTGCACACAGTGAGAGCAGCTATTCACAGGCTGCTCAGGGAAGTTATCTGGAGCATCTCATTGCAAATGCCAGCTCTGCTTCACTCAGAGTGGGGACTTACAGCTGAGGCAACATCCTACACACTGCTTTTTTTTCTAGCCTACAGAGTCATTTAAAATTTCAAAGTGCAACAAGGAAATTTCTGAAGTTTGAATAATGTGCCGATTACCAATTTAAGGTATTTACCAGCTTTAGGATTTATAGATATCAGCCACCCCTGCTTGACCAAAATTCAGTACCAAGAGACTGGGGTTTAATTTGTAATAAATATTGTCTCCAGAAGCAACATTAAGAAACTGCACCTCTCGTGTTGTTCTAGCTCCCCAGTTCTATAACTTGCTCTTTTGCTCTCATTTAACTTCCATTTTCAGGCTTTACCTAGAAACCTCCCATTTCTAAATCTTGCAGTTCTCCACTACGTTTTACACCAGGAGTGCTTAACCTGCAGGCCAAAGCCTGCCTGCCAAAATTATGCAACTAGCCTTTGACACACCGCTTGGCACCCTCTCTCCCAAAAGCCCCGTGTCCTCTCTACCGTCACAGTGACCAAAAGGCAGGCATTTGCTGTTTTCTATCAAGGCTGTGTACATATATGTAGCCGAGTATATGAGCACGGCACATCACGTAAAAGGCATTAATCTCACTCAGCCCCTGTATTTTGTTACGATAGTACATTCGAGCAGCCTCTACGCACGACTTCACACGTATGAACACTCCCATCGTACAACCTGATACGCTTCAACTGGTCATGTGGTGGTACCCAGTAATGGGACAGCCACATGACAGGTCCTGACATACTGTGTCTGAGTACTTCCAGGAAAGCCAAAGAGATGTGTCAACATTGTTTTATACTTTTTTTCTTTGAGAGAGATTAATAAAAAGGAAGGGATAGAAACAGAAGAAATGGATCTAACTTGTGCTTCCACGGAAGGAGAACAAGGTCAGCTTATTCTAGAGTGCTTCTAGAAACATACCTGGTGTCCGCAGGTGAAAGAACAGGCAAGCTTCCTTTTCTGATGGGCTGTGGCACACTCAGGGACTAGGGCCTCACGACTTCACTTACAGAAAATGCAAAGAACTAGAATAAAACAATTTTAAGGCACTTTAGCAGCCCAGGATTGGTATAGCCCACCACCCTTGTGTTATACAACCATATTCCCCCAGTATCTCCACTAGTGAACCCATAAAATCCATCACAGGATTGCAGAACGGAGCCACCTGGTAGCAAAGGGAAATTCCAATGAGAATGGAGCCTGGGGAGCCCACAGTGCTGCCAGGGGCACTGCCACAGACACCGAGCTCTTGCATTTTGGCACCATTTTTGGTTTCAGTGTTCCAGCTCCGCTTTTAACGTATAACTCTGTATACCATGCTGGATTGTTGGTATGCCATAGCAAAACTGCATCAGGAGGACTACAGTGGCTATTCTTTTAAGCTGATGCAAGCTTCTTCAAAACACACTCTGCTAAATTCAACCCATTAAAAACACCAAATGTTTTTGTTCGTTATTTGAAATTAAATTCCAGCCAGTCTAAGAAACTCTATCTGCCTCTGGTTTGTATGTCCAAATCCCTGGTGCTGTTGTAATTCTTGTAAACACCACAAATAGGTTTTTACCAAAGTCTGCTGCTGTAGAAATGACAAACCACTGTAGATTCGTAACATGAGTGTGTCATTGTTAACTGCAGTTGCAACACAGAGGATACTAAAAAAATAACTGTGGTAAAATTGTATTTTGGAGATCGGTGCAAACAATAAAAGATCCATTTAACAAACTTCAGTTTCATCTTATTAAGGTGTTCAGCTAGACGAAAGGGGTGAGAAGGGACGGAAGATTATTTCATACATGTCAGTGTATCAACTGTATCAGCTTTCTGACAATTACACATGTTTTTACATGTAATGAAACAAACTGAAATTTGCTAACAACAAAAAATAGGCATTCTTATATCAGTAGTTAACAGTGAGTATATTGTAGTAGTTTTACACTGGTGTTCCTTCCTGTGCTGAGCTTTCATATTCATACGTCTGAGCTGTCATGTGTTCACAAATAGAAGCTTCAAATTTTCTTTTAGGTTTTGCATTAGTACATACAGAAGCGATGCCTTAGTAAAAAACCATATGGTCCAAGAAACAACTGAGAGTAGAGTAGGGTAACAATTCCCTGGGGCTTTGCTAGAGCTCCTCCTTTTTGGTTCAAAGCCTTTGATTTGCTTCAACCTGTTATGCATATGTTTTCATACAACCTTACTTCTTTCAGTGCCCTCTTCAGAGAAATATTTCTAGGTCTACTGGTGATTTATAGTAACGTCTCAAAATAAACACATTTGTTTTCCTTGTTTGCCACTATATTATACTGCTGTGACAGACTCTCTATTATTCAGCTTCAACCAATTTATTTTTATTTGTCCATTTGACTATCATAACACTGCTGGACAGATTTCCTATGACTATCTAAAACATATTTCCCTCATTTATCACAAAAGTCTGAATTTAGCTGAATTAATATGGGTGATTTAGCCTTCCCTAAAGGAAATGTATAATACTTTACAGAAGTAGTGTGGGTTTTTTATATAAAAATCCCACTATAAATCATAGAAAACTAACTTGGATATCCTGCTTACCCATGAAAAACAACTAACTCAAAATAGCTTTACCCATAAGCAAATACACATGTGCATGGGCTTCTTTGTCTTTTCTTCACCTGTTTCTGCATGAAAACACCGTTCATGGGAAGCGATGGAAGGGCAGACTTGGAAGCTCAAATCCTGATATTATCTACACAGTCAAGAGAACGGAGACTTCCATAACCGTGCCTTTGCAGAATGAGCTCGATGAACTAACACAGTCCCTGCTGCGTGCCCTCTGCTTCCCCCCAAGCCCTCTCCCAACCACCCAGAGTCCATTGCAAGGGTAGCTGTTGACACGCTTGCCTCCAGATGCAAAACCAGGCCAACTGGCTATTCTGTTCTGATAGCAATTTTTGATTGCTGTTAACTTAGATTAGTCTTCTGGGGGAAACCCGGATCTTCTCCTTTTCTCTTCTTGAGCTTTCCCTCTCACATTTCCCAGTCAGTAAAAAGCTATACTGAATCTCAGAGTGCTTAAAACATAGCTTTCCATCTTGAGCCCCAAATCCCCCGTCTCTGTTTTAAAATCAAGTCAACTTCTACTTCCCTTCAGTATGAGAGACTAGCCTCTATCAGCCACTTGTTTGGAAACTGAAAAAACAACAGTTTTATCTTATGCTGCCCTTCACATATAAGAGGCTTCCTGTCAACACCAACAGCACTTACGCATTATCTGTTTTCAAATCTCACCTTGAAAATATTCTGTGCTATGATGTGCAAAGCAAAAACAAAACAAAAGAAAAAAACCCAAAAGCAAGACAATTTCAGAGACAGGAAAATAAAAGGCCAGCAAATGGAAATTTGTTTAAAATATGTTTAAAATATATAATGGCTATTTCTATTTAAAAAAAAAAAGTTGTTGGGTGGGCTTAGTAGAAAAGTATGGGGAACAGAGTTACCTTGTCGCTTTCAAAAATCTTGACTCAATCTTCTCCGTCTCTTCTCCACCCTTCACAAAATACTAACAAATAGGTTATATCTTCAATCTCCTTTCAAAATCTTGAACCTCTGAGTTTCATGTCTTCCAGCTTTCCCACTCTATAATAAAAGCTAAGAAGTTAATTTATTTTTCAATGAAAAGCAACATCACAGGACTCCAGGAGGGAAAACTTTGACAAAGGCATCAAATACCACAAACCTCATGATGCAAATAATCAGATTTTCTAGTGCAGGAGAATTGGAAAATGGTCTGTCTTACACTGATGCCTGAGGTAGTTGTTTGCTTGAGCTCACAGGCTCTCTAAAACAGCCTGACCTACATACATATTCCTCTTCTTTTTCTAGGCCTCACTGAGAAGACAGACTTCTTAGTACTATTGAGAGGTTCACTGGGAGGTTAAAAACATGGAGAGTTATCTTTAAGTACAGAAAGAGCAAAGTTTATTGTGTAAACATTTACACTGTGAGCTGACCTTCTTCTGACTTCAACTGCTAAAGAGACCGGGGGGAAATGTCTTGGGGCAGGAGTCCAGGAAGCCGAGTGGAGTGGGAAGATAAAGAGTGGGCCACAGTTGAATGGGGCAGCGGGAAGAGAGATGCGGAATGCTTCCTCTGGTCCATGAATTACCGCACAGCTTTGGGAAAGGATTGCAACGCTGTGCTCTCAGGTGAGCAGGGGACCAGAGCCGTTGACCCAGAAATTCCTTTCTGTGTCCTTACCAGGGTAGTTTCTTAGAAATCCAGGAAGACAGAGCATTGCCTTGAGGGTGCCGAGACGGAGGGCACCCCAGGGGCGTGAGGTACTACTCGCACTGTACCATCCTTTGAACGACACAGCCACAGTCGGGATCCTCTGAATGACTCCCAGTTCAGGGACCCGAATTCTCCCGAGGTTAAGCTGTGCAGTGGGATCCAGCTGCCTGAACACGGTGTCATTTTAGATGCCCAAGGGCATCCCACTGCCAAACCAGAAAACACGTGTGTGTCGGGGGGCGGGGGTCTCTTGTAGGTCTGACATCTCATCTGTCAGCCCCATGGGAAAGTTTCAGGTGCTAGGATGCCTCAGGTGGCACCTGACACCTTTACGTGTTTCAGTCTGAGCTGGCTACAAAGTACACTGACTCCCAGAAGGGTTTGAAAGCCTACCGAGTGATATATCTTATATATTAACACATAATATTAAGCCTGTAACACATTAAATAAATTATTTCTCATATTTTCAGAAATCTGAACACCGAGGACCTGCTCCAATTGTCCACGCATGGCATATAGTGCCTAGAACATTTAAGATGTCCTAGGGTGTCTAAGACATCCAGATAGGAATCGCAGATATTGCACAGGAGCTGAAAGAAATCTACAACAACCTGGCTGTGAGCCAGGTAGGAAACTTTAGGGTAACTCAAACCATAGTAGATACCTCTGACTAAGCAATTGATTGGGTTTTTTTAACTGTAGAAATTTGATGCATGTTGGTTAACACTAACAGTGACCCCTCACCTATCCCCTAATTTCTTCATGCTTGGTGTGATGGGGTGTGTGGTTTGTGGTGGGGATTGGCAAGGATCTATGCTGGTAGTATACTAGTGGTCTGTAATTTACTGACAACTCAAATGAACTGCCAGCCCCAAACCACTGGATAATTGACATTTCCCGGTCAAAACAAGACAGCAGATTTTGTGTAGGTGTGGACATGGGAACAGTGTGTGGAGAGAGATCTGTATAACTTCCCTGTCTGTAAAATAAACAACCCACCACCACTGTCTATTAAGGACAGTGATGATGAAATGTGTGACATAACTTCTACTTACCCTATCTTAGAATTTTTTCTATGCACATCAAAGAAAACTCTGGAGATACTTCACCCGGTAGCTATAAAAGACCCTAGAAAGTGAAGAAACAATGAATTTATAAGAATGTTTTCCCCAAAGCTGAGGCAATGTTGTCCTCAGAGAATGAGCTTACACTCTAATATAAAATCCAGACTACTACTTCACTTTTTTATTCTTGCTTGGGGTTTACATGCAGAGACACATTTTCACTGTGTCTATCTGTACGCTTCATATAGGATATTGTTCCTCCAAAAAGCAATCACTGGGAAAGAAAAAAAAAAACAAAAACCCACAGTTACACAGAACCAAAAAAAGGCATTCAGCATAGAATTGCAGGTGCAAATGTTCAGTTAAGCTTTATTATGTATTTCTGTCAACATTTATGAAATTCAGTAGTCTGGAGTCACAGAGACAGCTAGTTTGGAATTTTTTTTAGATTAATACCTCCAGGTTCCTTTTTCTCATTTATTTTGGGAAATACAGTAGAGAGAAAGACTGTGATGACAATATCAGGAGCCTCTGTCAGAGAGTCAAAAATTCAAGTAGAATTACAAGGAACGGGTTTTAGGTGAGGCAAGAGCAAGAAGGGGAAAAAACCAATGTGGTGCTCCTTTGAACTCTGACAAGACAGATGAACCTACAGCTAAGACACTTGAGAGTGAGACTGATGGCTTTCCAGGGCAGATGTTTGACTGCAAGTTTAGACCATCCATGTCAGAACTTGATGTGAGGTTTAAAGTACAGAATGATTGAGTTATCTAAGAAAAACCTATTAGTGAGCCTTCAAGCAGGCAAGGCAAATAATTACAGTACTAAGGTATCCAATACCTTTAATACAGTATGAGATGCTTGCAAGACTTCATGCTTTTCAGCTGTGGAGACATTCCTCTCTTCTCTAACAAGGCAATTAAGGCACTGCACACTCACTGTGCAGTGAGGACTTGCACAGGTATTGAGCAGTACAGAAGTCAATACATGGAGTCATTAGAGAAATGATTTCTTATGAATATTCCCTGTCCCTCTCTCCTCTAAACGAAGTTGAGAAATGTCTGTCTCCTGCTGCTACCCTACATATATCCACTCTCTCTCTCTCTGGGTAAATTCTTAAAGTGTCCTATGTAAGGAATGTGAAAATTTGTTATGAATCAGGCCCTAAAAATCTGACAGCAAATCCCATGCTGAAATCTTAGAGGCAGAGTGGAAAAGATTTCTGGAGAATAACTGGCATTCTGCCAAGAATTTTTAAGAGCTTGGATGTCTTGGGGGAATATATAAAAACAACTTCATGATTCAGCTAACCAAAGCAGTAAAACAAGTTCCCGAAGGCAGGGATCAGCACTTTGAATATATTTGGGTGCTCCCCTTAATTCTTGTGTTCTTTTTCCTTCTTCTGTCCTTTTCCCAGTTCCTTTCTACTTTGAAGTTAGGAAGGTAGACTTTATAAGTTACTTTTCCTTCTCACCCAGCCAACAGGGAAGGGTCATAAGTAGGGCAGCCAGTTCCTTCTTCTTTGAAAGCTGTATGACTGTTCTACTTTAGATACACATCCTCCCGCCTAAGACCCAGCACAGTGTGAGCCCTATCACAAATTTATAAGCTCCAGTTCTGTCCTGTATACTACCTAGTCCAGACATGTAACAGTCATCTTGTTATAACTCAAATGTAGAAAGCATGCCATCGTCATCTTTCATGATTAAAACAGGGCAAAGCATCTACAGCAGTGTCTTATAAAATGGTGTTTAATTTCCAGCACACAAAAAACCACTACTGTACCACTTAAAAATGCTTGTATGCATCATCTGTTCTGGAATCAGGGTCTCTCTGGTTTGAAGAAGCCTGTCTGACCCCCATGAATAATGAACTATTTAAGAACTTCATGAAGAATCCTCAAAGAGATCAATCAAGTGAGACCAAAGGGAATGACAAGAATACAAGATTAAAGAAGAGTCTCCGATATAATCTTGACAAAGTTGATTTGAGCACCTGAAAGTTTAATAGATTTAACTGACAGTGGCTAAAGCTAACTCACACTTTATGCCTTGCGTGATCCTTGTTGGAAGCATTTTTGATACATGTGAGCAGCCTCAAATAATTTGGACTTGCTAAAGTATGTTGTACTTGGCTATTAGGAAAAGATGGTGGCTATTAGAACTTTATTGGTTCTCAGAGGTATCAGGGTAATATCATGATTTAATCAACAAAAGAAGAGCTTCCAAGAACAAGAAAGCACCAGTCATCAGCTATATGTTAGCAAGTGATATGACAGAGTAGATAATCAATTGAAGTGGTCACTGCTGACACCTCTACCTTGTATGCAGTTCACAGGTTTTACTTTCATCTGATCTCATGAACCAAATGACTCTTCCATATACATGGTTCAACACTACCAAAAGGACCAGTCCTTTTTTTAATACCACTTGGGGTTGTAGTGCATCTGATATCCACTTGAGCAGATCTTTCAGTTTGTCTTCTTAATAACTTTAGGTCCAAATATGAAAATAAAACAATTTTGGCAAGCCAAATGAGGACAAGTCTTTCATTTTTCAGGTGAAAACAAGAAGAAAACAGAAACTTCATCATATGCTTGCTAGATTTTAGGGCATTTTGACGCTGTCAGCAGCTTGGGGTTCTAAGGAGAATAGAAGAGCACTGCAAAAGACAAATTTGCACCGACAGGAGTGGCAACACCTTTCATCTTTAAACAGTTTTGGAATAGAAGGTGAAAGGCTGTAACAAGGCAAGAATTTCTATTTAGAAATAACATAGAACAAGAACACTAAGAGACTTTAACGGCTGACTGAATTTCAGAAGAAAACTTGACCAAGGCTGCCACTGAATTCCCTAGAAGAGGTCCCAGCTGTTCACTGTAGCCAGTGCTTCCAGTAAGATGAAGAATTTTCAGCTATCAGTAGGAAAACAGCAGTCATCCCTCTTTATGATAGAAAAAATGGTTTGTTCCATTTGTTCCAAACAATACAAAAATATATTGGTTTTTCTGAGGTTAATTTATTTCAGGTGTGAGAAGCAATGAAATAATCCCACAAGCTCGAGAAGTGGGCCCACGTGAACCTCATGAGGTTCAACAAGGCCAAGTGCAAGGTCCTGCACCTGGGTTGGGGCACTCCTGGGTATCAGTACAGGCTGGGGATGAAGGGATTGAGGGCAGCCCTGAGGAGAAGGACTTGAGGGTACTGGTGGATGAAAAGCTGCACATAAGCCAGCAAAGTGCGCTCGCAACCCAGAAAGCCAGCCGTATCCTGGGCTGTATCGAAAGACTCGTGACCAGCAGGTTGAGGGAGGGGATTCTGCCCCTCTGCTCCCCTCTGGTGAGACCCCACCTGCAGTTCTGCGTCCAGCTCTGGGGCCCCCAACATCAGAAGGACATGGACCTGTTGGAGTGGGTCCAGAGGAGGGCCACAAAAATGATCAGAAGGATGGAACACCTCTCCTATAAGACAAGGTCCAGGGAGACCTTATAGCAGCCTTTCAATACTTAAAAGGCACTTATAAGAAAGATGGGGACAAACTTTTTAGTAGGGCCTGTTGCAATAGGAGGAGGGGTAATGGTTTTAAACTAAAAGAGGGTAGATTTAGACTAGATATAAGGAAGAAATTTTTTTACTCTGAGGGTGGCAAAACACTGGCACAGGTTGCCCAGAGAGGCGGTAGATGCCCCATCCCTGGAAACATTCAAGGTCAGGTTGGACGGGGCTCTGAGCAACCTGATCTAGTCAAAGATGTCCCTGCTCATTGCAGGGGGATTGGACTAGATGACCTTTAAAGGTCCCTTCCAACCCAAGCTATTCTAAGATTCTATGAATACAGCACACCGAGGAAGAAGGAAAGCTCAGCAGCTGAAAGTCCCACCAGTTCAGTAGTGCTTCCACAAAATGAGGGAATACAGTCAAGGAGATTTAAAATACTGACATCATCCCTATGCACACGTTAATCTTATGAATAGCGGGAAGTATACTACTAGGCCTTGCATCCCAAATCTCTAGATCGTTTAAAATTTATGTCTGGTGCTTGATCTCTAGCTCTCCAAAAATACTGAGCCAGCAGTCAAGAATGGAATTTAACATTGTGCCAGACATAAAGAAAAAGTATCCATGACTCAAAGTCCGCAGACAAAGCGTTTTTGAGTCACACTGAAATTCAGTCCCAGGAACCAACAAATGTAAACAAACTGTTCCACCAGCCATGTGATGGGCTCAGTATACAGTAAGTTGCAAAGTGAGGACATACAGTAAAGCATGTGAAAACTAAGCCTCCCCACTAGAGATTACGCCTCCACAGAACTAACCAAGAAAGGGCTTTGCACCAACTCAAAGAATTTGAGGATCAGAAAACAAAGGACTTAAAATTATCCCATCATTATCCTCCAGAGCATATTTCGTCAAAAAGAACTGGCCTTTTGCCAGTGGAGACACAAACTTCAAAGTGATCAAGAATATGAGAATACTTCTACGATCAAATGTCTGCTTTATAAACAAAATGGCTAATTTCAATCGCATCTTTCCTCATTTGAGAAGAACAATAGTTCACCTCAGCAAAGCACATGAAGGAACACATACTTAACATCCGTTAAAAATACAAATAACCCCACTGGGGAAAATTGGCCTATTCACAGACTTTAAATGATGCACAAATTAAAGCACTTCACCAAATCAAGGTCTCAGTTTGCTGAACCAGACTTCCCAATTGGCAGCAAATGAGCTTGAAGTACAAACAAGAGGTTTCTGTTATCTGTAGCATGAAGTGTCAGGTGTTACTTGTATACGTAAGTATAAAAGGCCTGCATTTCATAAGCCCAGCAGCAAAAGCGAGTGCTTTAAAAAAAAAAAAAAAAGTAATCTGTCTCATTCTTTTCTCACTTATACCTGCATAAGAAATTGAAGCCAAAGAAGTTTCACTGCCACCTGCAATCATTAATATCAGCATAGAAGAATGTTTATTACATAATTTAGCAATGAACTTCAATGTGAACAAAACTAGTGAACCCCAAGCCTCATCATGTAAAAAAAAACCCCCACTCTTCTGCAATATCTAGTGCTTACATTTTGTACTTTCATAGGCCCCTCTAAGTATCTTAAGTTTTTCAGTTGTTAATTCAAAGAGAAAAAAGGAGACATTAAGCATGGGCAGAATACTCTTTCTCTCCCGCTCTAGTAATGTGAATTTTTGACTATTTTTAGCACACCCTAACTGAAGTCTTTTTAATTGACTTATCAAGTAAAAGGCCCTTCCCTGAGAGTTCTCCATAGACAGGCTAGTCAGTGACACCAGCAGGAGTTCCTCGTGTGACGCTCTGATGTATTTACATCTCTAACCCTACCAAGAATTTTTGAAGAGACAGCAAGAATTAGACCACTCTACAATCCATGAGTGACTGGATCAAATCCAGCAATGATTTCAAAGCTAGGTGTTTGTCAATTTAGTGTTGCTAACAGAATGCCAACAAAAGTATTCTCAATGCCCAACAGTGTTTGTAATGTGAAACAACACGTGCATTCGTATACTGATACCTCAAGGTTGGTTCTATTAACAGACACAGATATCGCATAAACACTGAAACTGTTTTTTCCAGTTTTGGCAATGAGGCTATTAAAGTACCCCTATCAATAATGTAAGTCTTCTGTAATGCACCCACCCTTTGGTGACAGACAGATCAATGGGGTCTGATGGACTGGGACAGGCAACAGACACTGTCTCAACAAATGCCTGTGAAAAGCCACAGATCTCGCCTTTGGTAAGACCTTTGTCAATCTCTTACTAAACTCCTTCAAGTGCACTAGGGAATACAGCCTAGATGAAATTAGTCTGCGATGGGTGCACAGTTGGCTGAAAGCTGTATTTAAAATGTGGTCATCAGCATTCACAGTCAAACAGGACATATTTATTTAATATGACCTCCTGAAGTCCATTGTATTATATAGTTTCATTAACAAATGGAGTAAAGAAAAGCTTTGTCACCTTTGAAAACAGCATCAAACAGGGTGGTTAACAGGCACTTCTGAAAATAAGACTAGAATGGAAAAGATCTTTGTCCACTGGAGCAATACTCTGAAATACAGACAAGGTCAGAAAGGAGTAGTGCAAACTCCTGTACTTAAATCAGAATTAACAACTCTATAAATATAATAGGGGGAAAATCCAGCTGATCAGAAGCTTTGCAGAAAAGGATCTGGGGGATTCCAAACTGCGTATGAGTCAGCCCGTTTCAAAAACATACCATACACCAGTTAAAGATGTAAAAATAGGAGCATTATAAGAAAAGCAACCTAAGGAATCCTCTTGCTTTTTCTAGTCCCACAGCTGGGCATTGTGTCAGCTGTAGGAGCACTCTTCTAGCAGGACAGCAGCCACCGAGTGTCCAGAGGAGAACAACATGCACTGTAAGGAAAGAATGGGATTCTTCAGTCTGGAGAAGAGGGCCTTATGAAGAAACGTGATTGTCTTAAAATATGGTAAAAATTACCACAAAAGAACCGGCTGTTCTCTTTATCCACCAGGGCTAGGACAAAAATAAGAGGTTTGAACTCCAGTTGCGAAGATGCAGAATAAACATTAGGAAAATGTTTCTAATAATAAGGTGTTTAAAAAAAAAAAAATGTTAGAGAAATAAGGGTGAGAACACTGTAAGATCCTTCCTTAGGATTTGGGATAAACAAGTAAGATCTTATGGTCTCTTTCTGCTGTTGCGTCTCTGAGTCTATGAGAACAGAATTGTCCTCTGCATCTTTTGTCAGAAGGGCTGTAGAAGAGCTCCTCTGCTAATCTTAGAAGAAGGTAACATAAAAACTGGCAGACAGGCAGCTTCTCCAAGTCTTTGACTGAGTGTGTGTGTGTGTGCACTCACATAACTTTCTGTGTGAGCACGTACATACCTTCATACATGCATGCATGTACATGTACAAGCCTGTGTTTATACACATTCCTGTGTGAATGTGGTGTCCTTAACTATCTGAAATTTAGTTTTAAAAACATTTAACAAAGATTTCCCTCCATTGAGCCTCAATAGTATAAAGGGTTGGAGCATGTAGGATGGCTAGTATCCAGGGATGCTTTAATGCTGGTATTCTTGCCCACCTTTTTCTCCCAAAGTACCGCAGGTTTAGAGAGGTACAAATGTAAATGTGAAGAGGCTTTTTTTTTTTTTGAAAAGGCAGTTGGCATAGTTCTTGTCTCATTTACATCTACATGTGGCACTGAATGCAGCAAAATGACAGCAGTATAAAACTGACTTGATGAGAGAAACAAATCTTTGTATGATTATAGTAATATATGAAGAACTATTGATCCGAAGATTTGTTCCACAAGGGTGAGTAAGACTATTCAACAAGCATGCTCAATGGGACTTGCACATAATAGCCTAATGGTGGAACCAGAATATGATACAAAATAAACATCCAAGCAATGCAGACTCTATCTAAACCTGGTGAATGAAGGAGACAATTATCCCCAATATTCAGACCAAATGGTTTTCATTTACACTTGGCAGCTCCTTTTCTCCGTTTTGGAATATCTAGGCAAAGTTTTCCTCAGTATTACATTCCCACTCTATAGTTTCAGTGCTCTGGGTGGCTGCCCAATGAAAAGCTAATCAACTATGTGCATTTCACTTAATCATACCAATACATCACCTCTCCTAATGACCACACAGCCCAAAGAGTGGCAGCACACAAGAAATCTGAGAGCACACTGAAGTTAGATGGGAGGACATGAAGGAAGTTAGGTAATTTTATTATAAGAACAAAGTTACTTAATTAAATCCCTTTAAAAGTTTATGAGATGGTCTGACAAGGCCAGGAAATAAATTTTTCCCCAAATGGAATGCAGCAAAGGCCAGCCATATTACTTGCAGGAAGGAGGGAATGGGAACTTACCCTAAAAATATTTAGCTGCTTCCAGCAATGAGGAAATTTATTTGCAATATTAAAAAATCCTGGGGATACAGTTTTTTTTTAAAGGGCCCCACTCACTGGAATAGTGCTATCCCCTCTGTTGTCGCTTCAACAAAGATACAAGCCCAGGGATGGAGGGAGAAGAAAAACCCCGGCTTACACAGGGTCGTTAGAAACTTTAGATTCTCTCAGCTAAAAATCCCTGAAGATCTTCTCTGCATTAAATGTGCTTGAGGCTCTCACCGTTCCCAGTAGCGACTGCTTCCTAGGCTGCAAATGTGCCTCCCCCTGAGGGTGAGTGAGTATGTTCCATTCCCTCAGAGCTCCCCAGGCTCGTCAGGCTGCACGTGTGCAACCCAAACGGATACACTCCAGCCCAAGGCTGCTGTGGCTGGCAGAGCCAGAATTTCACTGTAATGGCTGGAACTGTGACCAAGAACCTGTCTCTCCACCCCTCCCACTAATCCCCCCGCTAGCAGTATATGGCAGGAAACCATCTCATTCTAATGCAGGAAGGATAAGAGGAAAAACTGAGCAGTAAAGCCAGGGGAGTGGGGCACAAGAAAAACAGGCATAAAGATATGTCTAGGCAAATATATTACGAACTGGGAGAATGTGGGGAAGCAGAAGATGGAGAAAATTACTCACATGAGCTAAGAGAGCTTGAGTCTGGAGAAGATGCCTAGCAAGGAAATGGAGACATGACAGAAGCAGTTTAGAGGAGAAAGAGAAAAAGGGATCAAGCTGGAAAGGAAAAGAGTAGAAAAGTTTGTGCCCAGCAGAGAATGTGCTCCTGCAGAGCCTGAAAAGAAGCACAGCATCCCACTTTGTTTGACCATTACAAATGACATTATCAAAATACCTTATGCTCATCTAGTGATGACCATTCACACAGGACAACACCTTACAATCAATTATTCCTTAACTCAAGCAGCAGAAAATTGAGCAGTTCACCTAAAACATTACGATTAACCGCTCTAGAAGACCATTGCTCTCATTTTCAAAACAAGGACAAATGATATGTGTACACAAAGAATACTCAGTGAGTACTGCTAAATTTGCAAAGTCAAACACTTAGGAAAAAGGAAATGCTAGAATCAAGGCTATATCTATCTTGTATAAGCTTCTCATGCAGATGCATTAGGACAAACATATACTGTTTGCAGACTGCCTTTATCTTAATCCAGAATCAGGATGCATCAGTTCTGAACTAACATACCACTCTTCAATATTTTGGTTTTTTCCTGGATTTCTTGTTTCCTGCAGTTGACTGTTCTGTCCTTTCTTTTTCTGTTCACTTTCTACTCTTGCAGCAAATGCAGAGGAGGAGAGGCAGAATTCTACGAACAAACCCCTTTTCTTGTAACAGTCCTTGTTAAGTCCCCAAAATAATGTGTGCACCTGTGCCTATGCTACTGAAAAAAATAAGCCAGGCACTGTTCTTTGGCTGAGAGTGAGTGACAGCACAGTACAGATCTACATGGCTAAACTCTTCCCCTCACCCCCAAAACAGACTAGCTGCATCTAAACTATCTTTTAGGAAATGACCTGGGTCCCCAGCTTGTGTTCAGGCATTGACTGTGCAGATGTTCTGCTGCTTGAAAAAAAAAAAAAACCGCACCAAGGGGGTCATGCTAAAAATTACACAGTATGGAGACCCATAATCCCATGCTTAAACTCATATAATTTAACTCTTTCATTTAGTAGAATAAGTGTAGCCAATAAGACCAGAACTCCATGCAAAAAGTTTGTGTTATGTAAATAAAAACCATCATCATGTATACATAGGGCAGCATCTTCAGATCTGGTGTTTCCAAATAAATGTACTTGTATTTGAAACTTCAATAATGTGCTTTTAGCATCATTTGTCTGTGTGTTGTGTAATTCATATAGGGACACCAAGCCCTGCATAATAAGTTGGTCGACAAATCCAGGAGGAGACCAAAAAGACATCTGAAGAAACCAAACAAAAGAAACAACTATAGGACTGGAAATATAAGCTCTTCTATTACATAGTATTCAGGTTTTATGCCTTAGCATTGAACAAAATGCATACATTATGCACACGTATCACTAATTCCTGAAATAATATGTGCAGCATGGCATATCATTCTGCAGACAAGCAATTGGCAGGTAGTTTTTACAATAGCAAGATGAATTCACAGTATGGGATGTGTTGATTGCTCATGTCAGTCCCTTTGAAATTTTAAAGTGATAGTAATCAGAGCTATAAATCTCTCCTAAGTATAATTAGATTACTATTTATACCTACTGTTGTTAAAACCAGCCTAAGAAATTACTTTTAGGGCACCATTACTGAAGAAATAATCTCTTTAAAACAATAATCACTGAGTTAAGTACAATTCATATACCTACTTCCTATAATGAGAACGCACAACTCAAGAATTTAGAATACTGAATGTCTTTTCCTATTTAAAAGTTCGATAACAGTATTTTCAGACCTCAAAGTTTTTTCACATTATACTGCAGGTCTGGGAGCATCCTCCAATGCTGAATGCACTGAGATGAAGGATTAGATATAGTGCCACCTCTACACAGAAGGTACCCATTGAGGGATGCAAGTTTTGTATTACAGAAAGCACAGGTTATGACTACTGTAGGGCCTCGTAGGGAATATTATGATAATGAGACAATTATGATCAACTGACTAGAACTAGAGTTATCTCCATAGACTTTTTATCTTTTAGGAACATATTAGGAATTCTGAAGGATGGTAAATTTGTATAATCTGGTCCAGTGGTTCACTGTTGCTAATTTACATCTTATTTCCCATGGGAACTGTCTTGATTTTTTTTTTTTTTTTTTTTTTTTACAGCAGAGAGAAGGCATAGCAACATGCAGTCAGTAAAATCTGAAAGCGTCTAGTACCATCTTCTGATTAAACAGATCTCAATAAAGATATTCACATGATTCTAAAATAAAAAAAGAAAGATCTTTAATCCCCAGGTAAAAACATGGCATTCCAGAGGAATGGGGAATTTTTTCTTTTTCAGAATGCTCCAATATGTAAGTGCTCATGGCCAGCTACCTCACTGTGGAGCTGCAGGCTTCGGTCAGAGAATGCTGATACAGCTCAAAGCTTGCTGGTGTTCTGCAGTGAGTGCCTTCATTAAACACTAGCAATTGCATGAAGAACACTGACAACAGAAGCTGCTTCCAAATCCATGGGTGGAATAACCCAGGCAAATAAAAGATCAAGGGGTTAGAATACTAAGATACAAATTATACTGGTATACATTGTTACAGGATCTAGGAGAAAAAGAGCCTATGCCTCTCTTGATGCGTATAAACCTCAGCAGACTTTGTTCCTCATTTTTCTAGGGAAGGTTCACGATCTTGTAGTTTGCTTCATGCAAAACAGATTCCTGAGCTCAGCAGCCCTCAGAGAGGCTTTGTCCATGACCTACTCATGTGAAGTCAGGGGCAAAACTGCCCCCAAGGTCTCACAGCATTGTAAAGTTAGTTCTCATACGGAACGTCCTTCCTTTCCCTCAAGGAGTCACTTCATTCCCCCATTAATATTTTATTACACGAATCTCAGAAATGGAAAAAGCATATGTTTGGAATGATATGTAGCAATAAGACCCCATTTTTATGTAGTTTTCCATTGCATGATCCAGCTCATGTATTTAAAACAGTTTTGGTTCCATTCTCTTCCAATTTTATTTTTCTCTTAAAATATTTAGCTGAAGAATTTTTCTAATAGATGTATTTTATCTTAATTGTTAAGAGGCCTCTATTTAATTCTCTAGGTATTGCAAAACATAGTATTAGTCAAGTCTAACAACTTATAAAAATCAGAGTTTAAGCGTAATTCTTCAGGTGATGTTATTCTCCCACAAGGCACAATCTAGTTTTCCTGTGCTACTACACTTTCTATTAACTCAGCATTAGTCATAAAATAATGGAAGTACCTTGAGATATTGATTTTGTTTATTTTATTACACATTACTGATATTTAATGGAATGTATCAATCCATCCATTTATCTCAATTATAGGTATCATTTAAACAGCTACTCCACCTATTCACAGATACTGTTTAAGATTTTTAAGGAGTAACAGGGGATGGATCCTTCACAGTACTAGTCTTGCTCTATGATACTATGCTACTACACTAAAACATTCCACTTCTGGTCTCATGGATAACAGTGCTGTTGACTTCAGTGTCACAAAACCAGGTATCAAGGCATGGAAGACACATCCCTATGCAACACCCATACCTAAAATTTTCTTTGTGATTCCTAACATTTTTTTTTTCTTAAGAGGCCCAAACACACGGTCTGCTTAAGCATATGAGCGGTCTCATTTAAGACAATACCTGCAAATATTGACTATAACCACCAAGCACATTTTAACACAAGTAACTCCTCCATCTGGTGCAAAGCTCCATTCAAAACCACTTTCATTAAAATAACCTACATACACTGTATCGTATTTGCTTCTGTCTGTTTGCTAGAGACACCATGAATGGTACATGGGGTGGAGTGTTACCAATGCCCAAGCCTGTTACACACAGGCCACACAGTGCTCAAAAGTCCAGGAATAAAAAGAGGAGGGAAAGAACCAGGAAAATTTTAAGATGTTTCCTATTTCAAATTCACTTAGACTCAGCTGCATGTATCTTTTTGGCCATTTGTTAGCAGCTACCAGTAAGCAACTGTGCCCAAAGGGAAAATGTATTCTAGTTAAAGATAGGCTTATGGCCTCATCAGCCAAGTTTTACAGCTCTTAAAGCACAGCAAGGAAATATTTATACTGAACTTGTTGCACAGGGACTTCAGATAGCAGGACAGTCATTTCTTGCGTAAGTATTATATTTAGCTGGAGACGGCAGAGTTACGTTAAGAGGGAAGCAGGGACTTCTAAAAATAAAATGTCTAGAAAATAAGATGAAAACAGAGAAATGCTACACTCTCAATTTGAAGTAATTCACTTTTTTCTGAAAATGTTCCCAAGACTAGAAAATGTTTTATGTGTCCTTTGAGTTTTGAACACCCTAAGTACAGTAGCATATGTCTGTGCTGTTTAACCAAATACTCCAATGACTGGAACTGCTTCTATTTTTTTTTTTTTCTGTGTATGTGTGTGTGTATAGAAGGGAATATTATTTATAACCATCTAAGGTCTGGCACAACATTTTTGAATCAATGCCATTCAACACATCAATGTTACAGTTGTTCTATATTAATCTAATTGTTTTAACAACATTGGAAAGTTTGTTCTTAACTAACATATATATTTACATGTTCTACAGTTCTAGCCTGTTGGGTAATGAGGTCCTAAAGAATGTTTCAGAGCTACCTTTTACACTAATATTAAAAAAAAAAAAAAAAAAAAATCACCACAAATACATACCTATTCAAGGACCTCCCAGTATTATTCAAGTTTCCAGGAAGTCTCAGTCTAGCTAAACTGATGTAGGATTTGAAGTGGTAAAACTAAGGAATGTAATTTCTGCAAAAAGAAACACCCTAGGAGATGGTAGAGAAGAAAGATTCCATAGAATTCAAAAATGAGATGGCCAAAAATATTAGAGTAGGCAAATAAAAGTGTTATAGTCAGTTAAGCCAGCAGGAACTCGGACAGAGAGTTTACACTGTGTTTCTATTCTGGAAGGCTAGTGTCCTTGGGTCTGGTAGTACTTGCTTGTATCAGCAATGTGTTACATCGTACCCAATGACAATTTCTGGTGCTGATATTTTAAAATAAAATCAGAAAAGACTAAGTAAAGACACCAGCTGATTAGAGTCTCATTTCTGAAAGAGAAGCACTTTTTCAGTGAAGTCACATTCACTGAACGTGAAGTCAGTTCTTTCCTAAGAATGTACCCCAGTACTGTACCCCTACGAAAGCTGCACCGTTAGGTACAGAATGTATAACCTTGTGATTTACTCTGTACATGTGTGGGCATGTATGGATATATACATACACATGTGCTTGTGCGTGAATGTGCGTGCTTCTTTCCTTTCCTCGTTTATTTTTAAAACAATGAAAATATTTGCACATCATTGTATTTTTCATCTAACTTTTAGCTCCGAATAGGTGAGTAGCCTTCTGACCATCCACTAGGCTGACGTTACTGACTTTGATAGATATAAGATAAATCGGAGTGGCAGGAAACAATAATATTAGGAGACTTCAACAATGTCTGTGTAGATTGAGGAAAAGTCACTTCAGGGCTTGGTGCCAAGACCAAATTTTTAGACACTGCTAATGACTCATTCCTGGAGCTGCTAATGAGGAAACCCACAAGAGGGAACCAACAAGAAGAAACCCTTGAACCTGAGCAGTGCTTCAGGCACTTCTGAAACTATCACTCATCTCAGTAACACACAGTGGCAATTGTAAAGTTTGTGGTTAAAACCAATTGCCAATGGGTTTTCAGCATCCTTCTTCACAGAAATCTGAACGCTGAGACCAAAATCCTGCATCCATCTTCTCAAAACTGTAAAGGCAGAAATTTAAGCTACAAATCAATAATTTCCACGAAGGTCAAGCTGGTTGCTTCACAGTGGGATTAAGACCGTCATAAAAACAGGCTCAAACTGCCATCACAGACAAATATCTGAATTTTACTCCAGAATTTAATCACAGTCCATCTCTAATAGAAAAGTGATAGAGGAAGTACAAAATGGGACATGAAATTGGACCATCCTATTGTTTCCACATAGAGGTTTCATACTGGAGGGTTAACGATTTCAAACCAATAGATCTCACCAAAGTTTGAAAGTAATAATTTATATGCATGTATTTTTGAAACAGCAACAGCTATTTTGGTTCTCTCTGTACTTCTTACTACTTTACTTCCAATGCATATACATTTTTAGTTGCCTAGCTTCTCTGCATTATCTTTCTTTTACTATTCTTAGTCTAGGAAGTGTTATTGGATAAGCTTTATCACTTTAATTGTTCTAATTTAATATTGTGCTTTTTAATACAAAATCTAATTTGAAATGGCAAAGGGTTAATTATGGAGTTTTCCAAGGGAATGTCCCAAGGAAAGAAAAAGATATGGGATAAAATCAGTGAAATGTTAATTTTAGAATCTAATTTCTACTTCTAATTTTTCTTTATAAGGTACTCGTATATTAACACTACATATGGAGAAACATCTCTAAAATAAACACATGCTTTTACTGTTCTGAATGCCACTCCACATATAGCAAAACAGAGCATGTGTTAAACAAGAACCCTAAGTAAGCTTTTATTTAATATATTTACACACCTGATTAAACATGAATATCTAAAGACTTGCTTGTATCATTTTAATTATAAATAGATGTAATTATATGTAACGAGCTCCAATTCTCTTAATCTTTCATAAACTCAGGCTTCCGAACTCTTCAGTTTAACTATGGCTATTTGTTTAATAATCTCACTTTGCTGGATTCTAGTGCTTTCAGAGATTTTGTATTAATACTTGAAACAGTATAGTTTTAGGCAAACTAACATCACACAAGATATAAACCAAATCTCTGTTGCTCAACAAACGTGCATACAGGCATAAGCACAGATCCCTGCTGGGAAATAAGTCTCAAATAAAAGTTTTTGCATCTGAAATCTGAACCCAGGACTTAGCATTTTGGGGAGATGCAGACATAGTGTCAGCTGATGAGATTTGTTTTGAAGAAAACTGTGCATTTAGAGAGGAGAATACTTCAGAGACGGGTCTTTGGCTTCCAAAAGAACCCAAACCCTATTCCTGCACTGACATGCCTAGTGACTGCTGAGGTTTAGGCAGAAGAACCTCCCCTGCCACTGACCCTGTCAGAGGTATTCACCAAAATTACAATAGCACACAAAGCAAAAAGTGCTTAGGAGAGTACTTCAGCTAGTCTGCCTCTTTTCTCCCTAGTTCCTCGTATCTGGTAATTGCTCATTGGTTGCTATCTCAACTGGCCTATTTTGTTTGTTCAGACTGAAAAAGGAAAAGCCCATCTTCTCAGGAGATTGCCAGTGCAATGTAACAATCTGCAGCGTTGACTTCTCATGAGATTTTCTGCTTTGAGCCAGACATTATGTCCCAGAAAGAAACATTCACTTTAAAGGGCAGTAAATCTGTACAACAGTCCAGTACTCCTGCATCTGTATTTCTAGTCTCATATACATCTGTAGACAATTAATTTGGTCAGCCATATCAACCTTTCTCTTAGAGGGGCCAGCAGGCCTCACTCAGTACACAGGTATAAGACACAAGGGAACTATCTTCACTTTCAACGTTGCCCATTCACTGTATCAATTTGAGCAAATCAGTTTGACTAAATCAGCAAACTGCTCAGTTTCCAGTTCTGCAAAGTGGAAAATGACATAACTTTCTGACATTTGTAAGGCACTCTCAATTACTTGAACGAAGAGAGGCTGGCTTTAAAATTTTATTTTAAACAAATTTCAAATGAGCCTCAGGAAAATCTTCCAAATCCCATTGCATGGCAGTGGAAGCTGAACACCTAAATCCTTCAGGCATTTTTGTTGAAGTCACTTTTCCTGCCCACACATATGCACACGCTTCTGATAAACTTCTCAAGCCTCTGCGCTTTGCTGGCAAGACATTCCTCATAAAACTCTCAAACAGGCCATTTGTACTCTGGCTATTAAATACATTCAGAAAAAGACAAAGTTTCCAACTGGCAAATGGAAACAAGGAAGTTTATTCTTCATATATTAAATAAAATAAGAATCTTGGGTCACGTAGCTCCTACACAAATCGAATCTGTCACATGCTGCAACTGCGCAACAGGGCATATGTACTTGTCTTTTCATCCAAGTTGTCAGCTGTCCATCAAATTTGTAAATAGATGGAACTCAGATTATAAATTATTCTACCACCTTTGATTATTTATTTACACATGTGGGGGGGAAAATGCAAATTTGTCCAAACACAACTACTAATACATGGTATATGTGTTTATGCACTGTAACTCTGCTGGTAAGGAATTCATTGTGAAACATCTATTTTCTGGTATTTATATTCTTTGGAAAACCCTGCTTGTAATCATATCTTTTAACATCCATCTGTGTGCTTTACTCAACTCAAAGCCTAACAATGCACTGTAGTTTATGTCTGGCCTCTAGATGATGCTACAATGCTTTTAACTCTCTGGCATTTAGTAGTATGTTATGCGCAAGCAACTTTGAACTATAGTCAAACCACTTGGTACAGTAGCTTGAAAGCAACAGAAAGGTGACTCTGTTTACAAAAACCAGAAGCATAGAAGGACCAAGACCTTTTTCTCTAGAAGGTTTCTACTGCAATTGGATTGATGTTAAGCACAAAAGAAAATTGTTATTAGAATTGGTTTGCTGCATTTCATAATGACGACCCTGTGACATCAAGAGTAGATCAAATTTAACTCCTGCAATCTGTAGCAACAGCTCTCAAAATCCTCATCCTGCATCCTCAGATTTCTCCACCACCATGAAGTACCCTCCTTTCCACTTTGATCTGCCTTGCGACAAATGTGTGTGGCTCACTGGCAGATAACCGTTGGTAAAATGTGATGATTATCGAAGATTTCCCTAGTTGCAGAATACACTTTCCTGGTGACTCAGCCTAATTGCACGGCACTCTAACTGCCATGACATTGTCCAGGTGATCCCACTGAGATACAAGTTCCTCTCACTTTGGGGAGCACTTGGAGCTGCCTTTAACATCACGCCTGAGCAGACCTTGGCTGTTTCCTAATCCTTCTGTTTCCCGTTCCTCAGTGATGACTTCCTGTCCACCTGCTGCCCAGATCCATGAAAGGCTGCAGGAAGTCTACATCTAAGGTTGCAACAGTAAAAAGTTGAAAACAAGAGTTGCAGGCAGGTCAGCAAGACAGTTAAAAAAAAAAAAAAAAAAGTTGGGTTCATTTGGTTCATTGCTGGGGTTTTTTTTAGAAAATCAGAAGGGGTACAGCAAACTAGTGAATTTTATCTCAGATGGTGTTCCCATCTTGGGAAAAGGCTTAATGTTGTGAAAAGGATGTGATGAGGTTCTGACAGTACTAAAACCTTATGCTTAAAAAGTGTCCACTTTCTTTTCAAAACTTCAGTAGAGCAAGTGGCATGCTCTTTGTTTTAATCCTTAGAAAGGAAGCTACATTTTTTAAATTTGTATTTTTCACCTGATGGTTGCTAGTGATTATAAAGCAGTGACTAGCCAATGGTAGCCACCTTGCCACACTCATATCACGTTATGCTACACTGTCACACAGACGATCCCGCCTAAGTTGTTCGGCAATAAGCGCAATTGGAGACATATTATCTTAAGTCATTAATGTAATAAGAATTCACAGATACTGCACTCCCAATAATGGATATATTCCGATTTCTTCAGGATGTGAGGCTGCAAAAAACACATTCCTCATCAGTGTTGTTGATTTTGCAGGTGATACCGTCTTCTCATGTCCTGGCAGGAAGTCCAAAGAACCGGTCTGTTGGAAAGGCTGACTTTCAACCCCACATCCAGGTTATTGGGTATAAGGATGCCTAGACAACCATCCCTACTTTGCCATGTAGTCTGTTTCCTATCCCAAAGGCCAAAGGAATCCCCCGGCTTACACCTTTCTACTCTCCCTGATAAGCTTTTCTGTAGCACACTTCTTGATTAAACTAGCTGTCAAATACACAAACTGGGGCCCCTATAACCTGGAGAAGACAGTAAGATAATGAATTTATCATGTGCCCAAATGTCACTGTTTGTAGTTCACTTACATGAAAAAAACAAATTGCCTGAAGGGCATACTCGGCATCATTCAGTGACCTGCAGCCAGATGAGTCCCTGTAAACTGGGGAAGAGATGGAAAGGAACTTTGCATCTTTTTTTTCTCCAGTTTTTCACTCCTCGCCGCTGCTGCCAAAGACCTCAGCCTTTGTGGCCCACAGATAACTATGTCGGTGTCTACAGTTGTGTGGAAAATTATTTAAGGGAGATGGGGGGAGGGATTTCACATTTGCCTTGCATGAGGTAATCAGTTCCTGTGTATACCTCAGGAAGCTGTTACAAGGCTTAAAAAAATTAAGACGAGATTATCTTATGCTTTCAGGGTCTATCTAAAGTGTCACATAACAGTTTCTCTGAGCGTATGGATCTCTAGTTACACACAGTGGTTCATAGATCAGCAAGACAACAAAGTCTTTCAAAAAGGAGGTGTGGAAAAAAATACCAAGAGGGCCAGCAGCTGAAGAATAGTCATGGCTACAGCTTCTGACAGCTCTTCAGGCTAGAAAGAGTATTTTTCATGACAGCCCCTCTAACATTAACCACTTCCATGTCTTGATTAGACGGTGACGGCACATCAAGCAAGGGGAGAATTCTAGCAGGCAGCGCTGAAACAGATGGCACTGCCACAGCACTCCTCCTGCCAGCTGCCTGGGGAGAAGCTCTCTCTACCCCGTAATAAAAATGGCACGAGTTCAGGCGGATTCCCACACCACTTACTCTCTGCATCAGAGGAGAGGCACCTCAGGAGCAGTGCATGGAGCATGGCACAGGAACGAGCAACCTGCAAGGAGAGGCTCCTGAACGTCCAGATTCTAGCAAGCCTGAAATCCCACACACTTACTGGAAGCCTGTGGCATTTAGGTTCCTTTCCAGTTGGAAATATAAAAGGAATACATAGCAAATTATGACATATATGTGCAAAATTAAAGCCTGGTTTGGAATCGAAAGACAACATGATTTATTTGCTCTGCTTGCTAATGTTCTTCTAAGTATTTCTTTTAAATATTGGCTTACATTTTTGCAGGTGCCCTTTGGTAGATGAAAAAACAGCCCTACGATGCTAGGACAGGAAAGATTTGTGAGAAAATAGCACTTGTCCATTTACAAATATTTCTGGTTTCAACATCTTTATACTTCTTTTCCCTTTCAGATACATTTATTTCACTTATCATATTAAGGCACCGCATAATTCAATGCAGTCTTCAGGCTATAAGACTGATTGCATAGAATAGGTGCCTGGGGTTATCATTCAATCCTTGCCACTTTTCCCAGTTTTCAGAAGACACATGAAGAGTATCTTTGGGGTTTTTCTGTGTAATATCTAGCAGAGCCAACTCCCACACAGTAATTACAGAAAGTAGGCACTATTGAAACACACATTACTACGCAAGAAAAACACAGGAGTGAACAAAATCTACCCAATGTAAAAGACTAAGGTGTGTAACTCTAGTAAAGGCTTTTCATGCAAGCAAATAGGGCCAGATAATGAACAGGGAGAGTTTTGCTTTTTTTCCACCTGTTGTGTGGAAATGCTTGCTTCACAGAGTTACCCCATTTAAAAAAAAAAAAAAAATCATTCTACAATAAAAGCTCCATACAACAGCTTTCTAAGCTTTCTACAGTAGTGTTAGCACAGCATTTTAGGCTATTATGAAACAGTGCTGTTTCATTTCTAAGAATTAGTAAATCAAGATATACACGGTAGGGAGGTGATTTGTTTCATCTATCTGCCAGCAACATTCATTTCTCTACTCCAGATCTCTGATATCGAATGTAACATCTGAAAGAAACCCCCAAAAATCCTTAAAGGGCTATGCCAATATACATAAGCTTGGCTACAATGCTCAGCCTCCACAGTCATATTGTACGTTCACTGGAATTTTTCCAAGGAGACTATGCTGTTTGGGACCATTTGAAAAGGGAATGGAGGTAACAGTTCAGTTGGGGCTTGATGTGCAGTCCAGGGGGGCAGTGGGCTGTGCCCATCTTTACCAGGTTCAGCTCTGAGTGGAACTGACCACAACCGTAGCTGCCTGCCTTGTCAGATTTTCCACTGCAGTAACTGGTTGAGGTTTAATCAGGTGCTGGTAGGGGCACGAGGCAAGAGGACCATGAAGTTTGCCAGAATGCAGATCAGCTGGAAAATTTTTTTGAGCAACTTTGATTCAGCAACGTGAGATTAAACTGGACCAAAACTTTGAGTTGTGGGGATTTCAATCCGGGATGAGACACCCTAGAGTTTGTTTCTTGTATTGCAGAATCACGGCCTTTAGGCGAGGCAATGAAGTCAGCAATAGGCTGAAGGTCAGAGCAGAACGTGCAGCATGTCAAATGATTCAGAGAATAAACAGACTCAGGAAGGGCAAATACACAGGCTCCAGAGGCAACACAATAGACTGACCTTCTCAACTTTCTTTCTCCAGCCTAGCACGTCACCAGACGTAAACGCGGGCAAGGAGATAAAATAAATGAAAGATGGATCTCAGCAAGTGGTCGGGTTTTCAGCTACTGGCTGCTCAAGCTGCCTTGTGTAACAGAGTGCAGGGATGAACACGAAAACAAGCAGGGTGTTTCTAGCCAGCTGCTTCAGCTTTAGTACCAACCTGAAAAATATTAGCAGATGTATTTTCAAATAGTTCAACCAAAAAAAAAGGAGGGCAGGGGGGAGTAAAGCTTTAACAAACATTCTGTTGCAGGTATAAATTCGACACAATTTCTTAGAGAAGACAATGGGCAATGGATTTGTGTGAATATATTGTACAATGTAAAATAGCAATTAGAGCTGAAGAAGGCATTTCAGCTGGCTGTTGTCTGCCAACAAAATATAAATTTGGATTACCCAAACTAATCACAAATACACATCAAGCTCATCAGATTCTCACAGCCAAAAACATCCTCTAAAAGCCAAAACATTTCATTTCAAGATTTTCAAAACAGAATATTAAGATTCTAGTCTCAAAAGGTTTTTAAAACATTTTACTTTTTATTCAACAACAAATTAAAATGAAACCAAATGTTTAACCTGGAACAGTCCCCCACACCCTTGATTAAACCAGCAAAACAAAAAAACCAAAAGTCAATTATTTGCACATCTGGACTACTAATTAGAAAATAAAGGCAACACAATTGATGTCTGACTAGTGACTACCACATCCTACTCCAATGTGGTCTTTGAATAAAATAAAAGCAAGGAAGACTAAGGCAGCTTTGAACAACAGGTCTTTAGTTAAAGGCTGGATCTCCCAACATAGCCCCACATTAGCTGGAGGCTTATATCACTAATATTCTGCTATAAAAGCTCTAGGAACACAAGAGAATTTGTGTAGGTGAAATCACCACCAAAAAGTTAATAACTGTCTTTCCCTTGGAGGACTAAATTCAAGCCAAGCACACAAATATAAGAAGTTTCCTTTATAGATTTGAGATCCAAAGCCAAGAGGTGCTGCATAAGGGTTTCACTACCCTTGAAAACATTCTCCAGCAATAAAAATGGACCACAGACTAAAAGGAAATAAAGCTAGAGGAAGGAGCTCCTCTGCCCTTATGCTGAGCTGACCCTGGACTGATGACAGCTTCATTTTCCACTTGGCACAGGAAGATTTTGGAACGCCCCCAGCTGTATGAGAAGTGCTCCCAAAAATCCTGTGGCCCACTTGTGACCTGAAGCAGAGTCCAGCAGTGTGGGTGAATCAGATCAGTTAACACCTTGTCAGAATTGGAATAAAATAAAATAAAATAAAAATATAATACAGAAGAGGGAGAGGGAGAGGGAGAAGCACACTCCCGCACTTTCTGGTTAAAGGATGTGATCAGAGCAGGGCAGCTCACTTGTTCCTTTCCAAACCGAAAACCAGACCCCATTCCCCAGTGGCTTTCCTGCACACAGTAAGCTTTCTGTATTTTAAGCAGTATGTTTCAGTTAAAAACTGCGTGTTATTTCCAAGCAAACATTAATTTCAACTGTGTACGTGCCCAAACAAAGACAGATCAATCCTCAGCCTGGCTCTCGTCAGTGACCAAAGGGGTGGGAAAGGGAAGGTTTGTCTGTAGCTAGATCCTGAACTAGCATAGCCTCTGTGGTGGTTTCAGCCCAGCCGGCAACAGAGCACCACGCGGCCGCTTGCTCACTCCCCGCCCTGGCCCTGGTGGGATGGGGAGGAGAAAATATAAAGAAATGCTCGTGGGTCAAGAGAAGGACAGGGAGGGATCACTCACCACTCATGGTCACGGGCAAAAGACAGGCTCAACTTGGGGAAGAAACAAAATCAATTTAATTTACTACAAATCAAATCAAAACAAGGATAATGGGAAGTAAAACCAAACCTTAGAACACCTTCTCCCCACCTCTCCCTTCTTCCCAGGTACAACTTCACTCCCCATTTTCTCTACCTCCTCCCCTCAGTGGCGCAGGGGGATGGGGAATGGCGGTTGGGGTCAGTCCATCATACCTTGTCTCTGCCGCTCCTTCCTCCTCAGGGGGAGGACTCCTCACTCATCCTCCGCTCCACCGTAGGGTCCCTCCCACAGGAGACAGTCCTTCACGAACTTCTCCAGCCTGGGTCCTTTCCACGGGCTGCAGTCCTTCAGGCACAGACTGCTCCAGCACGGGCTTTCCCCTGGAGTCCCGGCCATCCTGGGGGGCATCCCCCTGCCTCCGGTGTGGGGTCCTCTCTCCCCGGGCTGCAGGTGGGCATCTGCTCCCCTCCATGGGCTGGGGGGGGACAGCCTGCCATCTCACCACGGGCTGCGGGGGCTTCAACCTCCTCCCCTCGAATCCGCAGCGGTGTTCCTCTCACGTGCCAAGCCCCTCACTCACTGCAGGTTCCCCCTCTTATGTTCTCCCACAGGCGCTACCGCCGCCGCTGATGGGCTCGGCCTTGGCCAGAGGCAGGTCCGACTCGGAGCCCAGGAAGCTTCTAGCAGCTTCTCTCAGGAGCCAACCCTGCAGCCGCCTCCCCTACTACCAAAAGCCACCACACAAACCCAAAACAGCCTCAAAGACGGTTGGAGCAGCCCGGTGTTTACTGCCACTTATACAACAAGCTGGACTTTACAGCAATGGTGGTCTGGCAGAGCATGGCTCTGTTTTGCATCCTCTCTGCTGCAAAGGTTGGGTTTGCTGTGTTTGTAAGAGGGGAAGGAGTTCCCTGCTGTTTGAAGCCATAATACGCCAGTTAGTTACATCCAGGACAAGCCCTTTTTGCGCTAGAGTAGTGGCGAGGCTGCCTGGCAGAAATAGCCAGTCAGAAATTTTCTAGCTGGTCAAACCGCAACACGCACATTTTTCTCTTGCACAACAGAAGTGTGTGACATTTAGCAGCCAAAGACCTTGGTTATTCTTGAGAGGTAGTAAGTAAACAGCCTTCTTGTCGGAAGTGGCAAACGCCAAATTGACTCTGTACAAATGCGGTCAGCAGAAGTTTTCCTTAAATTTGAAGTTACAAATGTATTACTGCCTGACAGATTCTGAAAGCCTTAGTCATCAGTTTCAGGGCAAGATGCATGCAAGTGGCCTCGGGACATTACGAAGCATTACTGCATGAATAAAACTAATGTAAACTCATTCCTGAGCTGTTTGTTTCTCTTTTGATATAAGATTATTGTGTTTTGGTGTGTTCTTTTTTGGAATTTTTTTTTTTACTCTCAGCTTTTCCTTTGCTTTCATTAAACTACAATAATTTATTAGTCCTCTCCTTTGAAATATTCCAAATCTTGAGTGGTTTTGTGTCATTGGAAGACCATGATTTCAGTATATGAGGAATTCACTATACCAAGACCTCTTTTATCATAAGTTCACGTAGAAAGTATATTATGGCCTAAGAAACGAACACCTTTCTGCAGGCGATGGCAAACAATATGACTCAGAGCTCTGTGGACACACTGGCTGTATTCAGAATTGCCACTTGCACAGTCAGGAAAGCAGACCACAGCCAGCTCTCCACCTTCCTCTCACCTCCAGTGCTGCTCCTGTCAGATTTGAATGGGTACTCCATATATGGGCCAAATAAGACATATTCCATATAAAGCAACCATTGATAATTAAGAGCTCGCTACAAGTAACTGAATACATGGACATATACTGAACAGTAAAATCACAGCGACCCAACAGCATCTGCAGCAAGCACGCTTGGTGCCTGACAGCAAGTAGTACCTGAAGCTCTGGCTCCACCAATATTTTTGCCCAGAGTTCAATACCGTGACTGCCTTTTTGCAGAGTGGCCTCAAGCCTGTAGAAAACTGCTCATCTAAGGTTGGCATTCAGCAGCCGAAACACAGGCATCTAATGCCACTTGTGTGGCATTGAGTATCTAAGACACTTGTATAGATCTGGCAGATGAAGCACAGGAGTCCCTACCCTCATGACCAGGCAGCCAGAGGCTGGACGAGACATCTAAAGGCATCTAAAATGGCATTAGGCCCTACTTTTAGGGACCTGCATTGCTCTCTAATACACCTCACGGGTTATTATTGTCATTTAGGCCGACCTTCTGCCCATAAAACTTCAGTGAGCAACTCCTACGTATAACACACTTGAGCTAAAAAGATATCCAGGTCCAATTTAAAGGTGTTTATAGTGACTGAGGTGCCACAGATAGATCCTATAGATAATCTGAATTATTTTCAAAGAAAAAGGTTCAATCTTTTCAATGTGCCCCTAAATCTTGTCCTAAAAGAATTGAATTCACTATCTCCAAGGAGATACTTCACTTAAAAAAATATATTGGGTGGAATCTTGGACACAGGCTGTAATTTAGTTTCTCAATTTGTATGTGCTGCCTGAATAGCTTTAAGATGTTACAGCAGTCAATGTCAATTTATTCCAAAGGATTATAATCATACACTACAAGTCACAGAGATGCCACACTAGACCCATGTTGCTGTGGGATTCAGAATATTTTGGGCTGGGGATTTACTGGTTTAGTACCTCTTTTGTTCATTCTAAAACTGCTGTCATATTTTGAGTCTTACAGAGTAGTAGCTTTGCAAAGTTATGTTCCCTCATAAATTAAACTGCTTAGCAAAAGTGCTTAGTAATGATTTTACATTTTGGCTTAAGCACAAACCTTTTTAATTTGTTGTATTACAGCCTGTACTCCTTGTGCAGCTATCAGCTAATTTAATACCCTCCTTTTCTAGCTTCCCTTTTAGTTGAGACTTTCATATAGTCCTTCAACAGATTTGATTCTGCCTCCAGTATTCACAGAAAAAAAGGTCATTTTCCTCTATCACAGGAACAAAAAAATGACTTTTAAAATGAACAAGGATCATTACACAAAAAGTAGTCGCTGCACAGATTTTGTCAGATCCCACCCAAAAGGAGCTTTAAAAATACAGTGTGGCCCATATATGAACTTAATATAATGTCTGAAATGACAGTAATACTTCTCAGGGGATTTGTGAGAACAAATTCATCAGTATTTGCATGATGCTTTCGGAACAGCCTTTTTCTTTTGCCTTGTTTTGCTGGTTATCTAAAAAGAAGGCTCAGTATGAAAGCATAGGCTTGATCCCTTGGGAATGCAGTACATGTTGCATAAACAAGTGATTTTACATGCTCAACTGTTAAGACACATTTTAGAGGGGTTTCAAGCCAGCTTTAAAAATCCAGTGTTTCAAATCTGTGTTGTGGTCTGCATAAATACATGGATTAAACAAAAGAAAGAAAGAGGGGGGGAAATGTGATTTAATTTCGGAATGTGTATTTGCAAGAAGCTAAAGTCTCTGAAAACTTTGCCATACCAAAGTGTCCCTACTCTGGGTGCACACTTGAAAAACAGGCTGCTACACCTAGGGTTGTTCACAGCGTAGGTTCTACGTTACTAATCTGCTGGGAGTGAGTAAAATTGATGTAAGGCTGTCCTAACTCAAATTGTCCTTGTTTTTATTGGATTGCACCTGCACTTTAACATCAACTCTATTTTTAGCATTTAATATGACATTAATACAAGTAAATCACATAAGGCTTGTTCTTAATGGATTTGCAGCATGCATACATATCACACACCATAACGTATTTCCAATTCACATTAATCATAGGATGATAATACATGGGACAATAAAACACATTTTTGACAGGTTTGTGCAAGTTTAGATTTGCTCAGCCCAGATCTCCCTTTCCTAGAATCATTCTCTACCTGATTTATGTTTCAACACTTTCCTGAGACATCCCTCCAGCCTGTAAGATTCTCAAGTACATTTCTGCAATCCAGTTTACTATTCCAAGTGACTGCATGTCTGAATCAAATATTAAACTCCATTTCAGGGCAATTTATGTTCCCAGAAAGCTATATAAAAGCTTTCATTTTCTCTTCACACTTATGCCCTATGAGTCTTGCCATTTTATGCCATTTAAATGAGAGAAACACAACATGGAATCTACTCACACAAATCATATAAGATCTGTGCACCCACACTCAAGGCAACGCCTCCCTCGCCACCCCCACCCCCCCGAAAAACAACAAAAAAACCCACCAAAGCAGCTACCTTATTGTTACAGGTATCTTCCTCCCAGTCAACTTCTATATTTCCCACAGGAACTAATTAGTGAGGGACCTGATGCAGCATATTCCAAAGCAAAAATCCACACTTCCAAAGACCGGGTTCAGATTTTTTCCCCCTCCTCTATCTGCTATCCAGCCTGCAGCCATTCGCAGAGTTTAGTTACTGCTGCCTTTCTGTGTTTCTAACTGTCAGGTGCAGATACCCAGCTTGGTGAGAACTCAGAGCACGCTTCACAAAGAGGTGCTCATCTGGGCCATTCACTAAAATCAAGCTCTCTATTGGTGTAAATGCATAACATGAAATATATTTGTTCTCCTCTTCAAGACATCCATTTATAAACAGTTTACTGTTGCCTGCGTAACTGAGATTCCATCTGAGCCTCCTGTTCTTTTTGTCTTATACCTGCGAGCATTAAAAATCACAAACACCGGGAAGCATACTGGAAGTGTCGCCTGCTGGATTTATAAGCAACTTCATGTGCACTTGGATAAATCTAAGCGGGTTGGCTGACGCAGCATTCAGCAACAAAAGGTTGGAGCAGCTCCCAGCCAAGAGAAGCTTACCCTAGCACCTGCAAGATTTCCTCTTACAATACCTCACCTGGTAGAATTACTGCTTGTGGATGATAAGGGTCTTGGCTATCATACAGTATATTTTCCATGCAGCAGGAAATTTTTTTAACTGAATGTTTGACTGGGCTCTAGCTTAACAGAGACAGTGACCATGTTGAATTATTGTTATTAGGGAGATGAGCCTGCCTATGATTCTGGACCCAAATAGTTGTTGTGCTCTCATCATAGCTCTGCATAGACCACTAAATTTCAATGTTGACCTATTGTCAGACTAATACACAACACTTGGAAACTTGGGGGCTGAATATTCTGATAGAGTTGCAAGTTCTGTGGCCTAGGATTAAGGTTTCTAATGACCATCTCTAAATAAAGCTGAAATCCCAGATGTGCGCATATCTTTGAAGACAGATGACCCAAGTGCCAATCTAAGTACAACTCAGATTCCACTGATTAGTAATCATCAAGAAACCCTGGCCACATTGACATCAATGGCAAAATTGAAACCATAGCTTTTTGGTCTCACTTTACTTTATATTTTAGGGTGTGTCCTGGTTTCAGTTGGGATAGAGTTATTTGTCTTCCTAGTAGCTGGTACAGTGCTATGTTTTTGAGTTAAGTATGAGAAGACTGTTGGTAACACGCTGATGTTTTCAGTTGTTGCTAAGTAGTGTTTAGTCTAAAGTCAAGGATTTTTCAGCTTCTGATGTCCAGCCAACGAGAAAGCTGGAGGGACACAAGAAGTTGGGAGGGGACACAGCCAGGACAGCTGACCCAAACTGGCCAACGGGGTATTCCATACCATGTGACGTCATGCCCAGTATACAAACTGGGGGGAGTAGGGGCGGGGGGATTGCCGCTTGGGGAATAACTGGGCATCGATCTGCGGGTGGTGAGCAATTGCACTGTGCATCACTTGTATATTCTAATCCTTTTATTATGACTGTTGTCATTTTATTAGTGTTATCATTATCATTATGAGTTTCCTCTTTTTTCTGTTCTATTAAACAGTTCTTATCTCAACCCACGAGTTTTCCTTCTTTTCCTGATTTTCTCCCCCATCCCACTGGGTGGGGGGGAAGTAAGCGAGCGGCTTTGTGGTGCTTAGTTGCTGACTGGGGTTAAACCACAACAGGGTGATATAGAGGCATGACAGTTCAGTATGTCTTATGGGCTCATAACAAGCATCAAAGTGCAAAGACCCAGCCTCATGCTTAATATAAAGAATACTCTCTTTTTTTTGTGAATTTAGAAGTATTTCTACACTTTTTTTAACCCCAAAATTACTCATACAATACTTTTGTCACTGAAAGATCATCACTAGATTTCAGAGTACTGACTCAGGCACTTGGTGAACAAAACAGGAAAGATAGCAGTCACGTATCTCATTTTGAGGCTATTATTTCATTAGTCTAGGAAGGAGGAACACGGCAGAACCAATTGTCAATCAATGTCTTCCATATCAGGGTTTTTAAAAATGAAAAAAAAACTGGTCACAAAACCTGAGTATATTTCAGGTTTACTGAAATCCAGTCATACAGACTGAGGCAAAGAAGTTCCCCAGCACTCTGAAACAATCAATGTTTATATAAATTCATTTGTGCTCCATATTACTCAACTGTATCATTTTATTGAACACATTAATGTGAAATAAAGACCCACATGTTCATTGTACACAGCCTGAAAGCTCTTCCAGCAGAGGAGAAATAAAAAGTAATTAGAAGAATAGCTGACTAAAAGGATTTAAAATTTTATTGAGACCTCTGGCTTATATAAAGCCTGCATTAAATGTTACTCATCTGAATGTTTTGCTCACCTCGTTCCTTTTTTTCAGACAGAAACAGAATGAATGTAACAGTTTTTTAAGCATGATTAACCCTATATTACCATCAGAAAGAAAGGCAAAAAGAAGTACAATACGTATGGCAGCAAATAGGCTATCATAAAAAGCTGACCCAGGACTATATCACACCAATCTAAGTCAGGCAACAGCAAACAAGAAAGTATGCCTTGGATATTTGATCTATCCTTTTCTAATTAAGATGGAGATGACCTCATTCTTGTTTCCACACACTCATGAAATGATTCTAATTTCAGAGTCAAGCAATGATCTCACAAGAGCCAAGAAATGATTGCTTAGGCTTGATATATCCAGGTCAATACACTTTAAAGCTACATGCTATGTTACTACATTATTCATTTTTTAAAATATTTAATGTTCCTTTCATTGATTTGTTATTATGTGAACAATGTAACTGTGTACTAATATTATCAAATACAGGCATGTAGCTTTTTGGGGGTCTTTTCTTTTTTTTTTAAATAAGTTTTTCTAATTCTCTCTTTCTGACTTGATTTTGACATACAAGCCTTGAAAGCTTTGGGCCAAGTTTCACCGCATTTCCCCTTGCACCGTTGGCTGTAGTGGAGCTTTGCCAGTTCATATCAGTAGCTCTGTCAACCCTCCCCTTCCCAGGGAGAAACCAAAGCCAGTGATGTTTAGTACTTTTTAAAATCTGTTCTACAGAGAGAATTTTGTCATGAACAGTTGTAAATTCTGCTCCTTTCTAATGAAGATAGGCCTGCACAGTTTAAATCAGCATACAGGGAGCATACTGGTCAGATAAGGTCTAAGTTATAGCAGTAGATCTGTCCTTCACTCTGGAAGAAGAGGTTACACACTGACCCCTGAACCGGTACCACTGCAATACACTGCTGTTCTTCCTTGCCTTCCAGTTGAGAAACTACAAGCCCATTATAGTCGTCAATCAAGTCTCCCAAGAGGCATGGAAAGCAGATGTACTATTGCTTCTATTTCACAAAGGGATAACTGAGGAAAAATGGTTTTCCCAAAGTCCAAGAGGCCATAACAGAGCTGGCAAAACCCCCAATTTCCAGTCTTTAAACACAGAAATTTCTTCTGATACTGCTCAAGGAAAGGTAAGAAAACAGTGTTGATCCTAGAAACAGGGACCTTTCTATGGATTAAGGATTAGGAAAGAACACCAGCCCTTAGAAACAATGTCCATCTTGGAACTGTATTTGTTTCAGTGAAGAATAGGCCAGGAATATCTTGTCCCCACTACTGATAAGAACTCTGCATCATGGATTGCAAATGTTTGTTGACTTTTGCCCTAATGGTCCCAATTTTCTCATTTCAGATTGAATCAGCTATTACACTGCCAAGAGGGCAGAATCACATAGCTGTTTATTGCAGTAGGAAGAAAAAAAAAAATAAATAATAAAGCACAGAAAACCTTGCACAATGAAGGATTTTGAAATGCTATTTCCCATTGTCCCATTCAACCTATTTCAGAGCCAACAGTATCAGAAAGATTTAGAGAGCTGAAGAAACAGGGAGAAGTAGGTGCTGCTTTTAAAGGCTTTTTCAAACACAGTGCTGTAATTGGAATCAACAGTCTAGTCCAGCAGTTCTGTCTCACTGATAAAAAACATGTGTGGAATATCCTTCTCCAGGAGGACCAGATGTCCAAGACAGTCAAGGATTTGCAAGAAATTGCCCCCATCTGCCTCTGTATCTCAATTTGCCTAACCTATTGTGCAGCAGCCATTCTCTAGCATAGCTCTAGCACCCAGAGGAGATCTGCAACAATTTTTAATAAAGCTTCTTAACAGCTGATACGGACTGTGGAAGGAGCTTCTTTCTTTCTACATCTCCATCCTTTTTTTTTTTGTCTATCACTAGGCTTATACAACAACTTGCTCAGGGGTTCTTGGAGGAAACTGTTTATTTTCCATACATTTGACCACAACAAAATTAGTGCCATTCACACTGATGAATTGTGAGACATGGTTAATCGATGGAGAGGACTATGGTGTCAGTGAGCTGTCCTTTTACAGAGCTGGCCAGAGAGGTTTAAAACACTAGTACTCTCTGATTACTGACACCATCCCTGTGCTGACAATTACCATCCACTCAGCCAAACAGCACGAATAAGCCAGCAACATACCGCAGTTATCCCAGACAGCTTTGTCAGCGTGTTTTTTAATAGTGGGATTCTAATAAGAGCTTCAGATAACATTTGCCAGTCATTCCAATATCCCATCACTCCCTTTTCTATTGGAGCTTTATTTATGCATGTTGGTGGTGGCATAACCCATGGATGGGACTTTTTCAGCTTGAAAATGAGATACTGTCATATATGTCAGAGAAGATCAAATGAAGCTTTCCAATATACTGCCCCAGAGGTATTAACTTCTTAGAGTGGCTCTCCTTTTCCCAAAGGATTGAAATAATCTGCCCAGAAAACATGAGCCTGGCAGTCAGCTCCAACTGTTTTAGTAGAAGACTGGGGGAGATCCTGGTATTATTTAATAACTGTAGCTTCTGGCAAGGGTTTAATATGCACATTTAAGCACTGTATTTAGCTCCATTTGTCTGCATGCTAGATTGGATCTGTGGGGCACTGAAGTACAGCACAAAATGTGGTTATGTTTCCTCTGAGAAATTCTTACTCCCTCTGGGTCCAGCCTTTAACTAAGAATCATTATTTTTCACCTGAGGCAGGTTCTCCTTTGCAAAGCTAACAATTTTATAGTTGTAAATAAAGAAACAGAAATAATCAGTGGTGCAAGTAATACAACAGCAATAGGCCCTTTAACTATCAAAATGTCATCTGAAGGCTGCTGTTTTCTCCACTTGTAGCTCCACAGGGCTATAATTTACTTCAGAAATTTGGTTACAACAGATGAGAGTGGAGGTTTCTCGAACCAAGCCAACTGAATCATTTTCACATAGCAATCCTAGATATTATTCCACAGACCACATATGGCAAAGAGAATACTAGCATGAAAGACAAAAAATCCAGTAACAAAAGATTTGCCTCTATGAAGCAATTTGTCTCTACACTTAACGACTTTAGGTGTGATATAAGTTATGACTTGGAGCTCAGTAGAGTGTAATGTCATGAAGGAATTCTGTAATGCAGCTATTCCTGTGGTATTATTACCCATTTTTTCACTGTGAGTCTTGCAACAAAAAGAAACACTATTACCTTAAAATGCCCCCAAGAGAATTTTACATCACGCCTGCAACCTGGTTTAGAAATGCAGAGCAATATGTTTTCTGCATAAAACAGTATATTGCAAGTCTAGCAGCAAGAATAAACCTGATTCAGACAGTAACAGGAGCTGTCAGGAAATATCCCGTTCCTCCACGAATGGGCATAAGATGACTAAAGTCACCTCTCCCTCCTATGCCTGCTTCTCTTACACATGCACACGAACATAGAAAAAGTGCTTATGAGAGCTGCTTCAGACAGCTATAATAAATCAGCAAAACCCACTAGTCCTTCTAGCACCACAGAGGCTGATAAACAACTGCTGATCCAGGGGTGTGATGGACACTGTTCTGTGTACCAGGAACAACGAGAGCAGATTTCTATATTGGCTAGTTGGTGTGCTGCGTCATGTATGTTGAATAAGTCAAAATACTTGAATTCACATGTTGCTCACGTGTTAAATAAGGTAGACTCGTAGAATTGCTTTTGATCTGTAGCAGAGCAGTGTTCATAATCGCCTCGCAATGGAGAAGACATCAGTAGAATATCTGGGCTAAGGCGGCTTCTAAGAGCACAAGGAAACACACCAGCAACACCAGTCCCAGCTCCAGCCTAAATTCAAGAAATGGGCTTACCGTGCACAGCCAAAAGAGGCACCTCTGCAATGCATTCATTAGCACCTCCCTGCATATAGAAGGCCACAGCAAGCTGAGAGAGGGGCCTTGAGCCTCTTGCTTCTCTGAAGGCAACCAGAGAAGACGAAACACTGGTTTTGAGACCTGCAAACAAGAAAAACAAACAAACAGTCAAAACCAAACAAACCAACCCTTGAAAATAAAAAAAAAAAAAACCAAAAACCAAATAAAGCTTCAACTAAGTTCCTCACTCAGCTTTGTCTTTTTGGATACTAATGCTAATGAGGAACACTAGAAGAAAGAAATGAGCTGGTTCAGGTAAAACATATTAGAATAGATGCATCAATAAATAGAGGGAAATAATTTAGTTTGCAAGAAGTCTGGAGAAATGTATGGGTATTGATTAAAAGGGAAGAAAAATGCTGATCTTTATGTCTGTACTAGCCACTTACTGGCATACTTAAAGATATTGTTAAAGCTCATCTCTTTATCTTCAGATTTTAAAAAACAGCCTTAACTAAAAAGCACGCAGATATTATTTTTGAAGAAAATCTTATTTATATACAGTTAGTTGCAAATGTGAAAGAGAACATTCACTCTTTTCTGCATGAACTGAAGACATCTGGATTATTTTATCCTCCTGTCATTGTCTGGCTGTGATATTGTTGAATACAAGAGTGGGGGGAGTGCCAGAAATTAATTCAATTCTAGAAATTGCATTATATTAACAAACTGGAAAAAAAAAAAAGCACATAAATCATTATTCCTTTCCCCACCCCCTACTTTAATAAGTGAAATGTCAGGCTTCTTGTTCCTAATTTGTTAGAGAGGTTTTAAGCCTTTCTCGTTAGAAGAATTCCACTATAGCTTTGAGGTTTTGTTGTACCCTGAGGTTGGCTGAAAAAAGATGTGTTTTGAAAGGGTTAACTTCTGGAACACACTATAAAAGGCAGCAGTAAAAGCTGCAACTCTGTTCAAAAGGAGACTAGCACTTAGAAGGGAGTAAAAAATAAATAAACGACCATATAGTAGAAACACAAGCTTACAGAGGCCTTGAAAGAAAACTGACCTCCTTCCATTCCAGAATATCAGTATGTTATTCTAATTAAATTACACCTTTACTTTATTATTCCTGACTCTGGCTAGTTTATTTCATCCCAAACGTGTGCTTTATTGATTGATTGGGATCAGTCACAATTCTCTCTGCTTCTCTTTGCAGTTTATACCTTCTGTGCACTGGCTTGATCAAAGTGTTCTTTCCATCAAAACAATCATGTTTATCCCTCAGCTAATCTGAAGCCAACTTTTAAATGTTTAGCCCACAAGACTAGTCCACAGCCATAATATTAGTTATATTGTTTGAACTGTAAAAAAAAAACCCAGACAAACTAATTTTTTTTTTCTTTTTTTTTTCCCTGACACAGAGAACTGACCAGATCTAATATATTTCCTGTTTGCAATTTTCACCCAAGAGTTGCTAGGCAATTTTCCTGGCAGTGAAGTTTTAAGAAAGTAAAGCAGAAATCTGCTCAAGGTCAGGTTTATGGTTAACCTTGTCCAGTCTAGTCACAGTTGCAGTGACTGCACAGGACTAGTGAAGCAGGAGGTAGCTAGGGTTACTGTTGAGGCAATCCCAAAATACAGACATTCTGAATTTATATCAGAGACAGCAGATTCCTGTGGGCAAGACTCTTCAAAATAATAAGCAGCAAGAAAGTAACAGCTTCCAGGGTTTGTGAAAATATATGACAATTTGTGGATTGGTCTCCAGTTCTCCCCCTTTCCCGTGGAAAAGAATGTACAGTTGGGAACAGGCTTTGACCAAAGAGCAGCATTTCAATGTAGGTATCCACGTGTCAGGGCAAATCAGGAACATTTAAATATTAGGCACTGAGAAATATTTTGCCCCATATTCAGTACTTTGTTTTGATTCAATAAAGAAATCATCAAATGGATATGACTTAGAAGTTTATGCACTTGAGATACCAGTTTAGGTGATCAAAGAAACCGGCCTGCCATGTGCAGAGTCAGTCCCTGCCCTCGCTAGTCCATGACTTTCCCCCTGCGTGACAGGAAATGCCAACTTCTTTCACCAACAGGCATCCACATCATTTCAGTATAGTGACGGGCTTTAGTGCCCCAAAAATCCTGCTTCAGTGTTTCCCAGGTCCAACACAACCTATTTGACATCTTCCACTTGGCTCTTCCCACAATCTTTAATATAATCCTACCAGGCTCCTGCCACTGTTCCCTACCCACAATGGCTGTTGTTATGTGCCCATTAAGCTAGCTTATTTCCCTTAAAACTCTGTCTGACCCAGAAGGGAGCAAAGATAGGATTGTTCTCTTTCTCAGAAAGTGTTTTTTTGACCTGCAGTACATGATGTCGTGGTTTAACCCCAGCCAGCAACTAAGCACCACACAGCCACTCACTTCCCCCCCACCCAGTGGGATGGGGGAGAGAATCAGAAAAAGAAAACTCATGGGTTGAGATAAAGACAGCTTAATAGGACAGAAAAGGAAGAAAATAATAGTAATGGTGGTAATAATAATAATAATAATAATAATAATAATAATAAAAGAATTAGAATATACAAAACAAGTGATGCACAATGCAATTGCTCACCACTCGCCAACTGATGCCCAGTCAGTTCCCAAGCAGCAGTGCCCAGCCAGCCTTCCTCCCAGTTTATATACTGGGCATGACATCACATGGTATGGAATACCCCGTTGGCCAGTTTGGGTCAGCTGTCCCAGCTGTGTCCCCTCCCAACTTCTTGTGCCCCTCCAGCCTTCTCGCTGGCTGGGCATGAGAAGCTGAAAAATCCTTGAGTTAGTCTAAACACTACTTAGCAACAACTGAAAACATCAGTGTGTTATCAACATTATTCTCGTACTGAATCCAAAACACAACACTATACCAGCTACTAGGAAGAAAATTAACTCTATCCCAGCCGAAACCAGGACAAGCAATTTGAGAAGAGGATAACCAACAGGTGGAAGCTGAGGCTTATGCCTCAGATTTTCCAAGGTAATTGGGCATGTGAATTTTATTTCTATTAAAATGAGACTCTCGGAGATGCTCGCTCACTTTGTAATAGCCTCATTCCTAGTTTACTAAACTAGGTTGGTTTAGTTAATTTTGTAAGTCACACCAATGGAATAAAATTTTCACATACTAATCAGCAGCAAAGACCCAAATAGTAAAATTTCAAGTGACTCAGCTGAGGCTAGGCAGAGATTGTATGTAATTCGTTGCAAGTTAGAAACATAAGGAACTTAGGTAAAAACCAGCAGGTGAGGAAATAACAGTATTTTGAAGACAAAAAGCTAAAGTCATAACAATCTGAGAGGAAATACTGAAAAATCAGTCAGAAAAGAAAAATCTTTGGCTGAATTATTAAAATTCCAGAATTTGTAAGCACAGCAGAAATTATTGTCCTGTTATATTCTGAGCAGGTAGAAATGAAGAGTCAGAGAATGAAAAGAGAGCAAGTGGAGAGTATGACATAACCCTGTCAGGAACAAAAGGAGCCCCAGCATCCTTTAGTGATCAAAAGCTTTTCTTCTTTGAAAATTTTTTCGAGCAAAAAACCAAAACAACATCTTTTAAGTTCTTTATCACTTTTGGACATTTGTCTTATTCAAAAACCAGACAAGAAGAGAACCCAGAGAAAGATTTTTGCTGATCAACAGAAAACAACATGAGTGCTTGTATGCCAGTGGCAGTATGCCTGTAGCAGTCTGGGCTTTGGATTTGCAGAGTGTATGGGAAAGTGTTCTGTCCCAATAAGTCCACGAAAGAATAAAGGAAAGGCGGAGGATTCTCATATATACTCATTTATATTTTATCGTCACAATTCTAATAGTTTTATCTTATCATTGTGAGGATCTCCAGAGCTGCCGGCATTTATTGCTAGGAATGAACAATCAAATTCAGTTTATATAAAGGTAACTTCAAAGTTACCTCAATGACTGTCAAGCAGTTTTGAACTTCAGAAGATGCAGTTATTTCATGTCTGGTGGGGATTTGATTTGTTTATTCAAACTTTTCACTTGTTTATTCAAACATTTCTCTGTGACCTTTAACTAACATCCCAAAATTCTGCAAAAATCCCTATTATACTGGTATTTCTGATTCATCCATAGCCAAGAATTGCTAGAAATCTCATTTAAAAAGTATTTTTCTCCCATTACACCCCACCTACTTTTTTCAATCAACTGTATGGAGAACATCCAACAGATAAGGCAACGGCCTGGAAATGCATAGTCACAAAAGACACTTCACTAGTTGTTTTTACAGCTTAGTTCTGCTCCCAGTTTTTAAAAGAATTCCCATGTTTCCTTAATGGTTTGCTCCGGGCATTAACATCGAGTACGGGGACTCACAGGCATCTCACCCTGTGTCTCTGTTGCTTATAAATCACCAGTTTTTCATATTGACTCATTAGTTACAAACCCACCACAAATAAAAGTCACAGGTAAAAACCACAGGTAAAGAGACACAGGTAAAAGCAGATAACTGCATAATATGGGGTATTTTGCTAGGTAGAAACATAATTTCTACACGCAAACAGATGTAAGGAAAGGCTAGCACTCGAAAGAAAAGCTAGCATTATGCACGTAGACCCCAGTTAGAAAAGTCAGTGCCTAGTTAAAGCAAAATTGCCATGACCTGCACGGCAAAACCATGGGGTTTTGTACCACTTTGAACTGGTGTCCTCACAGTGTGAATGAACTTACCTGATCTTTGTATTTAGATGCTGCTTTTGTTAATGGTGACTTATGTCAGTTCTTCACATTTGGATCAAGTACGGCTTCTTTCAAAGCAGGTCTATGGTTCTGGTCCTCATTTTAGCTAAAGCTGCGGTGAACCTTAGAGCTATGTGCCCTTCAGTTTTGAGTTTAACTTCTAATCAAAAGCTGAAGAGGTATGACTGGCTCTGGGGTTTGAATCCAATCCACATGATTTCAGTGTGTTCTGACTGAAGATTCTAGGTTTTGGTCTATTTTCCTCCTCCTTGTGCCAAAGTTTTGACACATTGACAAATATCAGGGACACACTGAGGCTCCACATATGGATGAAAACCAGGGACAGATGGGAGAAGGAGTTCCAGTACAAATTGCTGAGCAAGAAGTAATGCTTAATAAAATACAATGCATTTATCTATAATACTATTTTTTTTTAATTTTCATCTCAAATGAATATACATCACAAGATGCGTTTTATAGTTTTCTCTTCATTTACAGTTTTGTTTCTTTACATTGGTTAGCAAAATAAAAACTTAACATTTTTGTGGGGTTTTTTTTTTAAAAAGACAGCCTTATTGTTGACCTAAGTCACCGACTTATGCATCCATGAGATATCATGTCATAGTAGTCGAGTAATATATATGAAAGGTGTGTGCATATTCCAAACCATTTATATGAACGTATGTGCATTTTGCACATGGAACAAAAAATATCAAGATCTATGTCCTTCAGACTGGCCGTTTACTTAAGGAGCCTGATTATAATGGAGCAACTCCAAGGGATAAGGAGAGAGCAGAAAAAAAAAGCCAACTGTGCTTTTCAGACTTTCTAGATTTTTCCCTCTTTGGTCAATGAACTGAGTTGAGCACCTGAAATCACATTTCCTATCTTTCAGCTTCCATCTAGTGTTTTTATCAAAGGAGGCAGATACTTCATATTGTCCAAAAAAAAGATTAATATCTACTCACATGGAAAAAATTCTCTCTTGGTATTTCCCTCCATGTTCGGAATTACCTAATTCACTATTTCCATGTTTGAACAGCCCCTTTAATATCATATCCAAGCAAGTCAAAAAAGACCATAACTATCACTCTTTAATCCTTCCCAGCTTAAAAGAGGCACAGCTTAACTCATTTGTAGCACACTTACTTTTGTTCGCATGACATACTGTGTAACAAGACTGCTCAGAAAAGAAAAGTGAAATAAAGGGAAAGGATTTGTACGAGAGAGCAGGGGGAGAAGTGGCTCACTGAAATTCAAAAAATCAAGTACTCTGACAGCTGCTGCTGTAACAGTATTGCAAACCCTGGATCGCCACGAGGTTATTCAGTGCATCTGCACTGAATTTCCTGGGTTACTGTAACATATTACAAGGATGTGCTTTGATGTGTCCCACATAAATGTCCTCACCACCACACCCTCTTCCTTTCCCTCCACTCTCCACCTACTCCTGGCCCTAGGACCCCGTGGCCCACAGCAATGTCATGCTGCATGCCTTCCTGCTCACATGAGCAGCAGTTGTGGGAGAAATGAATCCAAAAGAAACAGTCAATAAAAACAGAAACAGCTGTAACAATTTTACATGGCATGGTTCTGATTTCTGGATATATCCTGCACACACATGCTTTCTTTTTCTCTTCCACCTTTTTCAAGTATCAGGATTTCGTATGGTATTGTGGAAAAACAGCCGTTAGGAAGGGGACAATGCAGCAGAGAAGTTCTGCTCACAGATTTTGTCAGTCGGAAATTGGTGTCGCTTAGACATCTTGGGGTTTTTTAAAGAAGTGACAAAAAAGGAAATAGGTGGGTAGAGAGAAGAAAAATGAGTAGCAGGCAGAATAAAAGGGGACTACAGGTTCTACAGGCAGGTGCAGATTTTTGCAGCAAGAGGTATGACAATGTTTCAAAACCCACTGTCTCCACACCCTCCATTCTGCCCCACTTACATCCTTCAACAGAAGGGCAGGTCGTAGTTGTTGGCACTTGGACTGCACTTCTTGTGTGAGAAGCATCTAAACAGACCTTACTGAGAGACTGTGCATCGGTGCTGTGTTATTTACAGCAACACGAGGAGCCTCGGAGTCACCCTACTTAGTTTTAGACAAGGAACGATGGCACCTAAGCTAGGAGCCATCCTCTGTTACCACTCTTAGATGGGCTCAGATATCACTCTCCACTAAATATAGAAACTATAGAAAGAGCCTAGAAAATACAGAAAATATAGAAAGAGCCCAGAGCGCCTGGGCTTTTAACACAGTGTCTTAGCTGAACTTAGGGGATAGAAAGAAATAGGGGTGATCCAGCTAGAGAATTTAGTAAATGTATTTAGTAAACACAAGACTCCTTAAGAAGGAAGTAAGTAGTAGGTTTAAAAGATATCAATTAAATACTTAGCAAATCTTGCAATTAACCTGATGCATTTCAGCCTAGGAAGGCATGACCCTGTCATAGCAGACAGGGTGACTTCTGGATCAGTTATCACAGGCAGGACAGACTATTGGTGGCATGGATTTCAGTTCACAGCAGCCATTTCAGAAAGTACCCAGAATACCTGCTCTTCTCTCTGCACTGCCGACATATCATAAAACTTTATAACTGTCTTGAGTATTTATTTATCTGACATCAGACTGCATAGGGAACTCACAGGATTTATACAAGATCAACTCGCAAAACCCCTCCTTTATTCTACCCAGAAATCCATTTCCCCAGTGTAGGGATGTAAAATAAGATAAAAAGATAAATCTAAAACATCCCTACTATATTTTCAGGGTTTTAAGCAAAAGAAAAAAAAAAATGATTGAAGCTGCCTAGTTAATTTGCTTAAAGGTTTTAGCTGATGGAAAAAAAAAAAATTTAGTGAACAGATGGTGTGATGACATGTACCTATTTTTCCTAAATGTTAAAATACTCTCCAGAGAAACAAAAGATCTAAATTCAGTTCCTCACTCCTAAACCCCCAATCCCCACCAGACCATCCTAAATACTGTGTCACGGGGCATTCTGAAAGGACTTTTTAAAATAGCCATTAAAATACTAACCAGCAAGGGGATCACACCTTCCAGCTGAGCACCCACATTATATTATTCTCTAAATGAATTTTAACATAGTAATACAGCCATATCTTTCAGCTTTACCACCAAGGTACTCTTACAGGAGAGTCCCTCCTTCAAACTCACATTCTCAACCAGTGGCAGAAGGGACCTGAACCCAGACCTCCACAATACAACGTGCTTAACCCCTGGACTTCAGAGGAGAAGAAATGAAAATGCCATCTCTTCTTTGGTTAGGAAGCCTTTTACTGTTATTAAAAATGCTTAGAAGCAAAATGAAAAGCTGGGCTTCTAGTAGTAATTTTTAAACATATCCAAAAGTTTAGTTGAAAGGTATGAGCTTAATGCAGGAAAAATTAGATAAATCAGAAGGATGCTAATATGCCCAAGGACCGACTAGTTCATTGTAGTCATTTCTCAGTGACTTTAAAAATCTGTGGAACAGCAGACTGCACACAACACAGTGTGAATTTGCATAAGTACTCCAAAAACATGGCCTAAACCTTTGTTGTCTGTAGGTGTCACAGGAGCAGCTTTTCTTTCAGGTCACATTACACCTTTTCCATTTCTTTTTCAGTTAGAATCCAGAGTGCTCAAGAGAACAAAAGATGCAGAACAAACCACCTCTTTTCAACTCTTTCCATTAGGGTCAATTTAAGCTTTAGACAAATACGGGGACTCTCACTTTACTCAAAGTTCCAGCAGTATAATTGAGAACTGTGCCCTAGGCTGAAAAAAATAAGAGAAATAAATAAGAGGGCCAGATTCTGCCCATAGATAATTAACTAAGTCACATATGTTTGAATGAAAAGAGAATTTGTGTCAATATTTCCAAAACCTGCATTTCACATTAAGTATTTTTTAAACCCAAAGTGTCCCTGTTATGTTTCTTACTTCCAAGGTTTTTTCAGCTGTGCCACTGAAGCCAAATATGGTGTCTCTCAATAAATCAGCCATATTTCAGGCTCTTATAATTGCATTACATTACTTCATCTTTCCTTAAAACTAAAACTAACGTGGGCTATTTTCTGTTCAAACCATTTGCATGTAACTAATGAGTTCAGTATGTCTGCACTTTGCTGCTCTACCCAAGGAGTTTAACAGTACAACGTTCAGGGAGCACGAACACCTGACACGCTAAAACCGACATCCCTTCTCAGGTAACCCGTGGCCAGGCAGCTACCAGTTACAGATCCTGTGGTATTTACAGAAAGAATGAGGAATAATGCTGGCATTTCAGCCAAATACTTCCTTTCTCAGTACAACGTGTCCCAGTGGCCAAGCTACGTGAAGGCTTTGGCCAGGTGCTGAACCATGCTATGCTGACCTCTGTCTGTTGTGATCTGATGTAGTAAATTATTTTATTGACTTATTCACGTATTGAGCAATTAAACAACAATATTTAACAGAACTGAAGAAATTTAGGATAGGTAGTAGGAATTACCTAAAATTAACCTGGAATACAAAGTCCTAGCTTAAATGCTTTGTTAACGTAACCATCAGGCACAACCTGCTCACTCACAAAGTTCAGAACAGAGAAGTGGTTGCAAGGGTCCCTGGAGTTCCCTTGAACTGTGGTGTCGTATTCAAGACTGACCACGGCACGCTCTGCATCGCCACCAGAAGCTCACTTCTGCCAGATGTCAAAACAGAGCAGACAACGCAGTTTCATTCCGCTTGTGCTCTGATTTAGAACAACCTCAGAACTCCACAATACAAGCATGTAATAGAAGGACAGTGAGAAGAGCTGGGCTGTGGGTTGCTGTGAAACACAGGCAGTGCGTAAGCAATTGAGAAGTGAAGTCCCAAGAGGAGAACCTAAGCTTGGACTGTGGTATCCTGCATGTCTAGTCAAAACAAAGCACTTTCACAAGGTGGCTACAGCATTCCCTTATTTTTTTGGGACAGTTTCATGAGTTTGGCAGCATGAGATAGGGCATAAATGGTTAGAACAGAAATTGTCACAGATCCTACACTTACTAAGACCGAAGCACTTTTTGGTCTGCACTATTCACGCAATAGTTCAGCTTTGTTGGCAGATCCTTTGTGGAGAAGCATCCCTGCAGACAGTCATAAATTCTAACATCCTGTGCTGGGGGCATAACTGAATGGCAGCCCTCAGGGGGTCAGTACTCCAAACTTACATTACTCTGAGTTTATTCCCAGCATACATTGATAAATACTGTCATATTGCCTAGGCTCTTCTTTGAAAGATATAAAACACACCTCTGGAGCAGGTGGCACTAGAGGCTCAAGAGGCTAACCTAGGGATCAGGGAGGCATTTCAGTTCTGGCAAGCCATCACCACTATGACTGCTTTATTTAGCATCTACTAAAATGGTGTGGCTTTTCACTATATAGCACACAGGTCAGAGCCCAATAGTAACAATAAATTACCAGGTACATAAAATGAGCAGAATTCAGCCCCACAATGAGTAGGTATGGCAGTCCACGGTTATTTCTTGCATGCCAAGTTTAGCAGGTACATGATCGTACAGTCTATGCTCACTCTCTGGGCCAGGTTTTATCTTTTCTAAAATTGACCTCCTAAGAGCTAGCCGTCCGCTTCAAGCTAGTTATCCAAGATACACTTCTATCAGAGGAAGGGAGTAAGAAAGAGAAAACTCTACAGAACTCAACCCACCATGACAGATGTCTGAGACAAACAGGATGCATTGTGCCCTGGGTGTGCCTCGTGAGCATTACAGAAGATACCTAAAACTTCCTCAGTTGAGACATCCAGTTCCAAGGTTGAAAAAATGAATGGGTAGACAGCAAAATGAAGCTGTGATTACAAGATAGAAAAGCATACATTTGTGCAAGAATTACTCTGCCTCACTTGGCTAACTATAGCATTGAAGACGTGGCCTTTGGCATGAGCTAGTAACCATATATACAGGTTTCAGAAGCTCTTGTGCTTTGCCCATTTTGAAGCCTACAGTAGCACTCTGACTTCATTACCGTAGTAGTTAGTTCATGCTTTTCACCTCCCCACTCTGCAATCAACACCACTTCACTTTGTAAGTATATGTTCAGGGATGCAGGGAGAAGGTTTTAGTCACTATGCTTTTTTTCACAGCTGTCTTAAGCTTTATGGTCAAACACAAGCAAGTGAGTATTTTTAACAAAACTGCTGTAGCCCCAGTTGTTGACAATTGAGTAGATTTTTGAGCATGTGCAATTTCTTAGACTGTTAATCAAAGATAAATATTTCACAGTAAAATATGTATGTTTAGGTAAAATCACATTCTGCGAATGGGTTCCTGAGGCCATCAAATAACAGAGGTTGGAAAAACAGCCTGATGGCTCATGCATGTTTGGACAAAGATACTCTTTTCACATAAGAATCTAATAAAATGTGAAAGGCAGCTCTGTGTATATGCCTGCAAAAGTAACAGTGGTAGGAGGAAAGGGAGATGCTCATTCCTTTCAGGGAGGGCCCCCCTGATCTTTAGACTGCTTTTGACCTTCAATGAAACCTGAGTAGACGAGATCACCCTTGCTACTCTACTGCAGATGGGAATCCGTTCAACCTTGGATGACTCTGTCTTACAGGGCTGTCAAGTAGTGGCACTTTGGAAGGATAGTTCAAAGTACTTGAAAAAGATTTTAAATGTCTCATTGAAACACCTTGAGGAATACTCATTAGAGAGGGAGACTTTCAGAAAAGGTCCAGAGATTGCTGTGGGAAAGTGTCCTTTTCAGCTACATGAGATTTGGCAGGTCTGAGCTCAGCTGCACTCCTATAACTTTCACTGCCAAAGATAATAAATAAATAATATTCGTTCTGCCTAAAATGGTAGAGAAATCTACTATTCAACAATGAGATTCCCTTCAAAAGCTAAGGAATGACACCTAGGGCAAGAAGTCTGTAGCTGTACTTCAAGTCATGCTCATGTTCTTCAGGATTGCTAGGTGATCTCCCTCTGACATTGAGAACGTCCTCTCTCCCTCATGGCCATTGAGAACTTCTGAAGTACTCTTACTAACTCTCCCAAGATTATCTACGGCTATGCCCTGGCTCCTGACAGCATTCCCTCCATTACACATCATGTTAGCCCAAATGTGTTTACCTTCAGGGCAAGGTGTAAGGTTCATCTGTTCATTCAGGTTTATGCCAGCGGAATGAATGCAAGGCCTTGACTATGGGTTTGCTTATACAAGGAAAGTAGGGTGTGAATTTACAAGCTACAGTGTGAATTTACACCATGCTGGCTGCTCCCTGCATGTGTACTTTTACACGCAGTTGAGGAAGCCACTTCATACAAAGGAACTCTTAGTGTGCACTCTCAGTGTCCATAGGGGGGTTTAGCACAGAGCAGCTAATGGAAAGTCATTCCACATCTTAGTTTACTGCTGGTAATTTACCTGTATAGACAAGCCTTTGCGTTGTGAATTTGCCTGATTTCCAGAAAGCAATGGCCAACAGTTAAAACAGTCAAGTTTCTGTAAAACCTCAACAGGAATAAAGGTTACCCAAAAGAAAGTATTGCTTCCCTTAATTAAAAAGTATATTTTTGTTGTTATATGTGTACCTAGGTAGGTACACATATAGAAGTGAAGTTAATTTGCCATCTAAACAAGTTTTTCTTAAGAATCAATAGTTCTGGTTTGCACACTTTAGGCAATACAAAAATATCTGGAATTTCTCCTTGCTTGTACAGGAGTATTTCTTTGCTTAAGGAAAGTGCACATTCCAAGAATTAGCAAGCAGGTTGGCACACAAGATCTCAAATTCATACTCAGTCCTTTGTGAGCTCAGAACAATTAGCTTGTTGGCATATCTTAAAACGTGCAGGTGCCTGTGTACCTCTGTGGTCAGATGCCCAGCTGATGTAACTTAACAGAGTTGCATCTGCTTCAACAACAGTCTGCCAATTTAGATAAGTAAGAGTACGGCCCTGTTTATTTCCCAGAGGGCATAGTAAGACAAGACATGCATGCTTTTCACGACAACATTTTGTTGCTAGAGCCCAAGTTAAAAAGTCTGTTCTTTAAAACAGACTGCATCAGAAAGAAATCATCTCCCACTCCCAGTTTATTCATTCTAAATTCTTAGTAGGTCAACATCCACTTCAGGGTCTTCCAAGTGCATGTTGTCTCATCTATGTTTGTCTTCGAAATTATAAACTCCTCAGGGTATGCTCTGTGCTTATCTGTGTCTTGTTCAGTGCCGATCACGTCATCAGAGATTGGCAAGTAATTCTTACTATTAACAATAATAAATAATATGTGGCAAGATGTTCTCACACTTGCTTTTTGCCTGCGAAGCATGGCACGAGAGAAGATGGCTTGGAATGACCTGGCAAGAAGCAGACTTTTTAGGATAGTGAAAGATCAGGTCCCCAGAGAAAGGACACTTCAACACCCAATCAACACACTACGGGCAAGCAATTCTCATGTAAGCTGTTCAGTTTGGAAGAGTGATACTCTTTCCTTTCCCTGGACTCTTCTGTATGCTGGGCTTTCCCCTCTCTTCTCACTATGTAGCAAGCCAGCTGGGGTAACTAAAGTGCAGTAAAGTAAAATAAACAGATCTGCAAAGTGCTGAGTCCAGTCATTTTCCCCAGGAGAATCTGCACAGCTCTGAGGCTTTACTGGGGATTGTAATTAACACCTGACCGAAGCATGTTTATGAACAAAGTTAGGGAGGGAGAGAGAGACGTTTCAGCCTTGAACTGAATGGTTTTGAATTGGCTCAACTTTATGGGCTATTTTGGCAGTGGCCATGATTGAGTATAACCCTGAAATGAAAAGGAGCTTGGGGCTTCTTGCCACCTCCTCCTCCCACCCTGATCTAGCTCCTAGTACAAAGCATGTGTTTCCATTTAATACTGGCTAAGAGTCAATTGATGTCTGGATTCTAATTCAAATGTTTATTCTTTTGTGGAATTATTAACATTATTTTTCAGTTAGGTGTAGCTTACTTCTACCTCAGACTAATAAATCCCTTCTTCATTTCTTATGATCACGTTGCAGCCTCAGATTCCTGAGAAATGCTCTATCATCTCCTAAATTCAGGCTGTACCCTATTTCTAATTCCCTGTTCTTGTTTATAGACCACATCCTTCAAGTTCTTCCAGAATTAAAAAGAAAAATCTCCCCCTGGCATTAGCAACAAGTTTAACAACAAAAACTGAGACCATAATAGACTTAATCATTCATCAATTTCCATTATTTTCATATCAGAATGGCTCCATGAGCACACCCACTACATTCCCTCTGTCTTCCAGGGAGAGTTTATGTTTGTGTTTTCCTCTCTGTTTTTGACTGACCTTAGCTCAGCTATGTAAACTCAGTTTACATCAGGATCTACTTCCAGATTAGGTTTAGGACAGGATTTGGATTTTTGCTTCAAGGCTCAGCAAGCTGAAGTTGGAGTTTAAACTTCAGAGCACCCGTATTTTACCAGCATTCCTGTAATATTTAAAACCACAGAAACCTGCTATGATTAACAGATTGATTTCCACCATCTTCAATAACTTGCAAAACATGCCTGCTCCCTATATATCATGCTTAGAAGCAGTTCCACCTACGAAATTCCGTCTGAGCCCCCTTGATATTCCATGGAGTCTAGTCAAGTGTTCTGTAGTAAGACATGTGCATTGTCTGTTCAAATACAGCACATAACAAATACACAGCAAACATTGGTGTCAATACTGCTGTAGGAGCAGTAACTCCTGTGAGTAACTCCCAAAATCCTGGCTTTAGACCTGCAGTACCCAGGGCTTACAGTTCTTTCACTGTATAACCAGGAAAAACAAAAACTTCAAAAGAAGCAAGATGCACCACTCAAGCAACACCTGGGCCTATCTGCTTTCTGTTGACGGTTTGTCCCAAGTACACTGTGTAGTTTTGGTAGCATCCTGTTTGTTCCACAATGCATTGTTTTATTTCCTTTCCTGAAGCTCCTTTGGTGAACTATTTTTGTGTCAGACGTCTTAATTTATTAATCTATTTTCCACAGTTTTACTACAGTTTTCTGTTATTACTAAAGACAAAGTATTTTCTAAAGAAAATATGCCAAAGGACAGTAAAAGTACACAAATTCTGTGCCCTTCTGCTCAGCAATTTTTAATCCTAGTATATCTGGCACAGCTCAATGAGTCATAACGTCAAATGAATCAAAATTCTTATCTTCCTACAGTAGAGACAGAGAGTGCAAAGCACTACCTGCATATACAGCACTAATAAAAACTAAACCAATAAGAAACTAAAATGTTCTAATAATTTGATCAAAAGACCATTTTGCTTAGCATTTTTCCAAGTCACTAAGATTTCCAGGCATTTGGTCAAATGACTGACAATATAATCAGAATGATGGTAAGCAGGCTGCGTATTTTATATACATCTCTTTGATCAATCCGTCAAACTACAGAGTAATGCATTCTGTTTCAAAAAACTAAGATGAAATGCTTTTGGCATTTTTATGCCCATTAGCCATAGCACAGGCCTGAGTAATAGGTAGGGGACCATTTTCCTTGAGCCTGGTTAAAGGCTACTGATCTATTTGTTATAATTAGCGAGGGCTTCAATCTGGGAAGCTTGGCATTGTAAATCTGGCAAAAGCACTTTAGGCAAGGCCACTCTGGCACAGCCACACAATATTAATCAACTCTTGCTGTCTCTTCTCTCTAGGTGTGTGTTTCTTTCACTGGCAGGACCGAGGCAAACACATAGTAGAAAAGCAGCTCCTTAGGAATCTAGTAGCGCACATTTTAAAGGAGAATTTGCCATGATGAGCAAATCCACATGAATTTCTCACGCTTCCCGAGTCTTTAGAGGTCTCTTTGGGATTACTTTTGGCACTGGACTGTTTCAGAGGCAGGCATGGTCATGATTCATTTGAAAGGTACAAAGCTAGGGATCCACAGCTGCGTGGGTCTTCCCACCACACCACCCACTCAAACATCCATGAGAAGGTTGAATTTGATACGTGCACTGCTACCTTAGGTAAGAGTCTAAATGCTGTTCCAGGCCATTCCAGTACCTAAAGCAGTTCCAGGCACCTGGAAGCATTCCCTGGGCCTGCAGGGGAGAGTGTCTTCCTTATTCCCCACCATGCAATTTCCCCCTACTCAGTCCGGTTTTCCAGCTTTCACTGCCGACATATTTAACCCGGTAATTCAGCCATCAAAATGACAGTTGGAGTCAGATTTAAACAGTCCACATGCAGGTTTTGCGTGTGTGTATGTGAATTTTGTCAGGCCTTAGTGACAAGCTACCAGCAAGAAGACCACATCCTTGGTGATCTGCTTGGGGGGGGGGGGGGGGGGGTGTTTTTTGGTTTTGCTCCTTAGTATTCCTAGGAACAGAAAGGTTTTGTGAATGAATCCACCACTCCCTTCTTTTGCAATTTTCCATAAACAGAACCAAAACCCCACATTGCACTCTACCTTAGTGCTGCTCCCTATGCAACTGACCATTTCTGGGAAAGATGAGAAATACTAGGAAAAGGATGCTTGCTCAAAAATTGTTTCCTAAGTGTATTAATCTTTTGACCTATTCATGTGTTCTGTTACAGCGTCCTCCAACAGTCATAGCTTTGCTTGATTGTCTAGAACCTAAGCGGCACAGTGCATCCTCAACTCTGACTCTCCTAAGGGGAAGGTGACAATTCTGTGCTTCACAGATCAAGACTTCATAACCTCTTTGCCAGTGACTCACAATTCTCCTTTTCTTTCTTGGGCAGAGTGACTCAAGCCTATTATAAGAGCTATGGATTTAGGAAAACAATGAGCACCTTCATGAGGAAATTTGGCTGCGTGGACTGAAATCTGCTTTCACCGATGTAACTTGTTAGAACCTTCAAAAGGTCTCTCCTGTTTATGAAACCTACAGCATTAAAAAAAAGTAAATTGAGAAACACTAGACAAAGTTACCATTTTCTTATTCAGAGTTCATAGTCTGCCTTTAAGCCTACAGAAAGTGGCACCAAAAAAAGTAACTAAAATATCATGACAGCCTACTGAGTGTGGCTTAAGCCCTAGTTCTGCAGACTTATGTATGTGGTTAATTTTACACATACCAACTTTCTCATTGAAGTTTCTTCATCTAAGTTAAATCAAAGCAGCTATTTGTGGTCTTAAGTTTAAGCGCTTGACTATTTACAGGACTAAATATGAGCCTACCACTGCCACTTTACCTTTCCAGCTTCTCCCTTCCTCAGTCCAGGGCTCTGCTGTCATCCTCTATGGAATTTGGAGCGGACCTTCTCTGATGCTGGACCAGAGCCTTTATTTGTTTATGGGATGGTAGATACCTAGACAACAACAATAGTGGAAATGCCATCAAGTAACTGCACTTGTATTTTCAATTAAATTAAATTAAATTTTTTGACTAAGCAGGGTACAGAAAATAGAGTCAATACTTGCTAGACCTTTTGGGTCAAATCCAATGGATTCCCTCTAGCTTTACGAAAAGGAAATGGAAAGTTGCATTTGTCCATCTCCCTCCCTCCCAATATTTTCTTTTCCTCCTTTTTTTTTTTTTCTACTGGTTACTTCACCAGTAGGAAAATACAGGAAAGGCAGAGGAAGAGGTGGGTGTACAGCGCGCTCTGCTTCATATACCAGTAAGCAAAATCAACCAGTCAGGCAGGAAACAGCCAGCTGCGTTTCGCAGCCAGGGCTCCCACTCATGAGCCTGAGTCACTGCAGAGCTCCCTTGGGCAGTGTGCTTCTGCCCCACAGCTCAGCCGAGATATAAGACTTCGTCTGCTCAGCCCTGCCACTGGCACAGGGTGAGAGAAAGGAGCAGAGGAACAGCCCTTGTGCTGGCCCTTTACCAGCCATAGCACGCTAGAGTCATGAAGCAGACCTGAACGTGCCCTGTCTGGGTGTATCTTCATCATTTAAAAATTAAAACACGTGCCACAGCGAACAATGGTATTGTCTCCTTGACATCCATACACAGTTCAAGATCATTAAAACTACTCCAGCCTCCTCATCTGTTTCCTTCTGGGAACAGGAATAAATGAGGTTTACATTAGATTATGTCTGACTAGTTCAGCTGCCAAATGTTTGGAGACTACAAGCGCCTGCAAAGCTCAAGTATATTACGATGCTGCATAGAGAAGGGAGGCTTTCTCAAGGTCTCTACTGCCTCTTTCCATTTACCGCGCACTTACCTTAAATACAATGTGAGCTGAAGGAACTCTGCACCTCCCACAAGGCACTCAATATGTGAAAGGATGATGCCCATAGACAGTCAGCACCTAAACCACACATGAGTTTACAGATCAAAATCAATGCTTTATGCCCTGAAGCAACTCTGTAAGCCAGGGCAGACTTTGGAAAATGAGAATAATATGCTGCCTGTGACTAGCTCCACTAAATAAGAAAGCAGCTGCATTCGTACAACCGGCTCTAAGACTTTTGGGTTTTGCAGGCAGACACCATTTTCTGACATCTGGGAGGGAAATGTGAATTCCAAGCTTGCCACATATAGGGTCCCAATCAGATCTAAGATTTAACAGCAATACTTGATTTGAGTCCAATTTATTTGGGGATTGGGCTTTATTATTTTGAAAAGGATGCAACTGAGTATCAGAGAGCTGCCCTACAAGATGAATAGAAATGTATAGGTAGATTAGGATTAGAAAGAAAGTAGTTTTCCTATGAGACTGGGGGAGGAGGGGGTGCGTGGTGAAGAAGCCACTCAGTGTATATATACAAAAGGAAAAATGGGACAGAAGAATGGTATCTTTTGGCTAATTGCAGCATACATCTGGGAAATTGAAAAGAACTAAAAGATGTTCAGCATCTGAAAAAAACAAAGCAATATGTTTCCCAGGTTACTAGCCTATAAAACAAAAAGCAGGCACAATAACGAGCTCAGAAACTACACTACTCCATGATGGTCTGCACTGGGTTGAAAGTGCCGAGTGGAACTTTAAAGTGTTGGAGATTGTAAAATACAGGGGAGAAGGGAAAAAGCGAGGACAGAGGAAGGAATTGTTGTGTTACAAAAGACTTCCCCCCGTAACTCCTGCACACACACGCTTCCCTCACCTAGACTAAGAGCTGCTTTCAGCTGGTCCAGCCACGGTCTTTCTTCCATCTCAGTTGTCACTGATCTGAGGCTTTTTGTCCACTGTCAGATGGCGCATGCCATGTGTCAGATAATTTTTTTATTTTTAGTCTCAATTAAAACAAACTTGAGTCCACCCAAGAGGCATCCTGCCCCAGCTGCACCTCTGCTTTGATGTACACTCTGTTCCAACCCTACTGGAGACAATAAAAGAACTGAGGGTGGAAAGACACCCTCTTTTTTAATTAAAATAATTTGTATCATGTAAAATACTCAGGACAGAAGCAAGAGGGGTTTATGAGTATCAGCTGAAATCAGCCTCACAGAGCAAGGGCCAATGTTTGCATTTCTATTGCTTAACAATGTTTGGGTTGGGAATTATAGCAGTTTTCTGATTAACTACCTGCAGGCATGCACCAGTTTGACCTTTTGCATGCTAAATTGCGTGCACTAAATTAAATTTTCCTCTCTCTCTTACTGAGATAAACAAGGCCAGTTACATGACTCAGGCTGCCCTTTTCCTCCTGCCATTCCATATGCAAAGTCAATCCTAGCCAGTTAATCCTCTAATTTAAGAGCAGACTTCTGCATTTTTGTAAGTGATTAGGATTTTGTTTCTTTTAAGCAGTTGTGGGTCAATAATTTGTATTCAGAAATAAGTGCAAGTAGCATCATAATAACGTAAGTTTCCTAATAACAGGTTTGCATGAGCATTTCAGAGGTAAGTGAATGAGCAATATTCATTATTATCTCTTTATAAATTTAATGAAACAATATCATCAGCTACAATGGTTACTTAGCATACTTCTCCAGAGAACACAGAGGAAAAAAAAGGCGGGAGGGGGAGAAAAGACCACGTTCAGCAGGTGATCAGCTGTCTTTTTGTATAGATAATAGATTAGAAACTCTTACATCAACTCCAGCTATTCACAGTTTTCACATACTGGTAACTAATTTGAAAAATATTTAAATTGCATCATTACTCAGACATTCTCATTATATTCTCAATTGAAATGATGTAAATCAGGGACAACTTTCCTGAAATCAGATGAAGTTATTCTGAGCCCAACCACACAGATTTAGTAGCACTTATTCCCCAACAGATCATGAGGAAATGTAATCAGTTTACAGACTACATTGCTGAGTTTACACAGATGAAGATTACAGGGAAAGTAACAGGTCAGGCTGTGAAAGAAAACAAAAATCTGTCCTTTTTCTCAGTGGGAACTAGGAAAGATTTGTATCATTCTAAGATGCGTTATACTTTATTCCATGGTGAAATAAGAAAATTTGGTTGCTACACTAAAACAGAGAAAGGGACTTGATCCTTTGTATCTTAGATTGCATCATCTCAGAGAGGAAATAATCCTTGCTTGTCTGCGCAAAGGCAATTTCAGACCCTGGCTGCTTTGAATGAATAGAATAGGAAGCAGTCATAATTTCCCGATGGAGCACATCATGTCTACCCCACAAAGTTTACTGTTGTTGCTGTGACGCAATGAAAGCTTATGTTCTGTTGCCATACCACAGCTCGTAGAAAACACCAGGTCCTTGTTCAGTCCAGCCATGGCCAATTCAGCAGTAACCAGTACAGTCTCAGCAGTTCTAATGGGGACTGGCTAAGCCACAGTTAATTGCAGTGAGGTACCATTAGTTCCCAAAGCCTTGTAGTCAGAACAAAACTTTAGGAGAAAAACCGCTCTAACAGAGATTCCATGTTGCTCAAACCGATCAGCTCAGGACCTTTCAAAACTTTTAACAGAATGGATTCTTCTGGAGAAATGGTTTGCAAACACTGTTCACTATCACTCTGACAAACTCTTGTCACAAACGCATCTCTCTTTTACAATACCACAAAAAACAGCAATACGCTTGCAGTTTACAGCAACTGTTTTCACAGAGAATTGTTGATTGGAAAGCATTTATGCATTTGTTGATGTTTTGAGGAAGTTTTGGTGGTTTTTTTTTTTAATTTTGAGTTAAATATTTTGTCTTTTTTTCAAAGGATTGAGGTGGCCTAATTTTACTCTACACTTTACCTACCCCTTCCACACAGGTTCTCTCAGTAAGAAACAGAACAAGAACCAGCATGATGTGACTAAATATTTCTCCTTCAGCCACAAATCACAGTTTGAAAATTTCAGCTCTTCTTACCTGATATAAACAAAAGCAGATGGCAAATCGTATATTTACCATGACCGCATTAGGATTTATAGGACATAACTATTTGCTTATACCAGTCACTGTTAAATTTTACTGGCTCTTTTTATTAGTAGGTATCTGTGGGGTAAAAAGACTTCTGAACTGATCAAAAGAAACCAATTATCACACAAGAGGATGTTTTTAAATGAAAAAGTAGTTCCCATTTGTTATGTGGACCCTCTGCCATTTATTCAAGAACGTAATGGCATATATGATCAGTTCCTTGTTGAGTCAAGATGTATAGGCATAAATCTTCATGATCCCCTAAGTACTACCTATACAGATACTGTTTTTCTCTGTATAGTTTTGCAAGGACATTCCAAATGTACCTGCTATAAGAAAATAAGCTATTTTTCTCAATTTGGCAAATCTGAGAACAAAGCCAAAGGAACGTGTCATGTTCCTATCATATACTGCACAAAGCTCAGCTGCCTTCAATATGAGTTGCACTTGCTCATCCTGGAAAATGGTTTGGCCAAGAGTTTATTGCTTTCTTACTGTGGCCAAGCTAGGTGTTGTAGGGACTGTGAAGTCAGAGATAAATGATTCTTCTCTCTGTTTAACAAACGTTATTCTCAAAAGGAAAAAAAGTGATGGTTTGATTTGTGTTTAGTTGTCCCACTACAATATGTGTTCATAAACATTCCTTTTTATTAACCAGTGCACATTGAAAGCCATGCTTCATTTATTGTATGTAAACATACGTGTAATTTGCATCAGCCACAGCCGCCCATAGATACCATGATGCACAAAGAGCAACAAAACCAAAACCCAGACACTGTGCACTATATTAAAAAACAGGTAAAGCAAATTTCTAGGAGACATCAGTACTGGAAATAAAAGAGAAGTCGCATTTCTCAAGGTCATATACCATGAGCTCAACTTCAAAGATTCCACGAAACAGCCCCTGATGGGTCGTATAAGCATTAGGTGAAGGGACCAAAAGGGGAAGGGACTAGCTGAGCCTCAATGAAAATAATTTTAAAAGGCAAATAATTCAGACAAACTGATGGTAATCAGCATAGCTGTGAGAAAGAGATAAGATTCACTTGGGAAATTCTCCTAGATACCCATCATAATTTGTTTAGTCCATAGTTCAGTGTTCTTGGTACAGTTTCACATCATTCTTCTTCTCTATTATACCAAGAGACAACAAAAACTGTGTCTTCTAACTTATTTACAATTTTTTAAGATCTTTACTAGGTCCATATACCAGAATCCTACTGAGCAAAGCACTTTGACTTGTTTTCACATGTATCTGTGGGTATGTATATGTGTGCACAAAGTAAAGCCATACACAGTTTTAGAATCCGTATTATCGTATCTGTTGTGTATGTACATATAGCACATTAAACTTGAATTGCGTTGTCAAATGGTTTGCAATATCCTGATTTCGGTTTGTAAACGTTGAAGGAGTACTTGCTTCTATAAAGCAAGGTAACAGAAACTATAGAGGTAATTAAATAAATAATAATATAAAAATATTTTCCTTTATATTCTTGTTGCATTACTCCTGTAATATGTTATAGCTACATGGTACATATTTTTCTGCCTGTAGGGTATATCTAAAAGACTTCTAGATCTCAAAGAGAATCCCGTCAGGGGCCTGGGGCACATAGTTGTCCCAGGAACCACCCAGGAGTAGCCTTTGAGGGAGTAACAGAAACACACAGATCTTAACATTGAGGCAGGATGCACACGTTTTTTCATTCCAGACCTCTCCTCCCACTACTCTTCACATATGCTTGCACTTCTGACCTGAGCCTCCAGCAGTGTGGGGGGAGTTTGTACTGTATACCACAATGTGACTGTGTTCCCCAACAAAGCTATTGCCTGGTGCATCTTTTTTCTTTTTTTTTCCCCTCTTTTTGGGGGGAGGGGCAAGGGGAGGGGGGGGGCATCCTTTTGCAATGGAAATAAATTATTACAGGTCTTGGGTTCTGTTTCACTTTGGCATTGTTAATTAGCCACAGGTGGGGCAAGTATCCTTTCACACTAGTCTCACAGACCCCAGGTTGAAAGTCAAAAGAGCTTTAGCCTCTTGAGTAATATCTTGATTACTTGATAGCTCCAGCAGCTGAGAGATTTGTTTCCACAGTTGGCTCCTGATAATCTTACACAAGGAGATTGAAATTGAATAAACAGAGGATGGTATCTTGCGCCTATGGAACTGAATGGCAAACCTCTTATTGACTCCAAATAGCCAGAAATTTTAGTTTAGGCTTCCAGGACAGCAGAGCAGCTGTGAGCAGTTCCTCCAGCAGTGATCAGTTTTTCTCCTTTCACTTTTCTCAGTTTTCTTCCACTACATTGCTTAGAATCGAATAGGGCAGAAGTATGTCCTTCTGTGGCACCCAGTTTATATACAAAAATATTACACCAAAAGGATCCACAAAATACCTCCAATATTTCCAAGCAATGGCATATGCAATTCTGTCCTGGAAGTGACTGTGAAAAGGTACAACCACCTAACTTTTGTCTCACAGGAAATATGTGCCCACAGGGCATATGTACTTTTCTGAGAAGGGTAACTTTGTTCTTACGCAAACCAAGATGAGCGCCCACTTTTTGCCTGTGCCTAAAGATGCACTTGCATCTGTGCCTGAGATGCAAGTAAAGCAAAGAACTGGAAGATGATATACCCAGATCTCTTTCTACCTTTTACCTCCTTATGCCTAATGATCTCTTACCTTTCCTTTTCCTCAACTTGCCCACCAGAAAAGTAGGGGTAATTCTGTCCGCTTCCTAGGAATATTAAGAGCATGACCCCAAACAAAGTCATAATCTTTGTGTGCTAAGCACTACACCAGCATACAGTGGGTGTGATCCTCAAATTAAATATTTTACAGTTTGCTTGGCAATATAAAGGGCGACAGGGAAGAGCCATAAGATCAGTTTCTCTGCAGACAGAGAACTGTAGCAGAAACTTGTTAAGTAACCTGTGTAGGAACATAAATAAGTTTGTGGAAGAGTCAGGAATTTAACCTAGATCTCCAGTAAATCAGTTCAGTTCTTTCACCATGGAACATGTTTCTATGGAGAAATAACTTTTATCTCTATCGCAGGCTTTTGGCATAAGACTGAACGAGCAGCAAAACTCCCATTTATTCTGAAAAAGGACAGAGCACATAATACTCCCTTTCAAGAGCTGTAAGCTGCCAAGTGAAGAGCAAAAATGCAGAATTAGCATGTGAATTTATACTATCACTGTACTAAAACAAATAATCCCATGCCATTTAAAGGTTTTTTCACAGGCACATTTTTGTTTCTTACATATGGATCTTGGCAATTAGGGACCGAGTTAGCAAGTTCCAAACCAGTGAAATTCAAACTGTGCAGAGCAAGGTATATGAGGTGATGGTAGGAGTTAATAAGCCAAAGGACAAGCTAACACTGCCAAGCGTGACCTTTGACAGGAGGGCCAGAAGTCACAGGGCAAATCTAGAAACAGACTGGCTCTTTAAGCTTTCTTGCCAGGCGACAGGAGTGAGCTTTACCTGCTCTATTCGTTTCTGCCTGGAAGCGAAAAAAATCTTCAGTTTCGCTTAAGCTGTAATGACTGCTTCAGCTCCTGCTGTAGACAGACATTAGGCCGTGATAAGAAAGCTCTGATTTATGCCACAAGGTTAGCCATGTCAAAGGAGAATTAACAGAAGAAAGAAGAAATAGATGCTATGTTTTACTAGTCATAAAACTGAGGCTTTCACTCATTCATATGCATTCTTAAATTATAAGCTGTCCTTATAGGCCAGCATCCTTCACTTTCTATAAACACTTTAGTGAAAGCTTGGGAAGAGAGTGACTTTCAGCTCAGATACCCGGTTATGTATAAACACTTCTATAGCATGTTTTCAAGTATACAATTAAGCCTTAACGACCTGAATTTGATTTTGAGAGTCAAACATACAGTTCCAGAATAGCATTATTGCTAGTTAAATACTTGCATCACCAACAAGGGAACAGAGATGGCCTCACCTGACTCCTGAAGCTAGCCAGAGCAGTGGAAATTACAAATATTTTTCATGGAAATGACTGCAAATTAACTCAGAACAAGAATATTCACTCATGTAACCAACAACTAATTTTGAAATAATGAATGCATTTAAGAGTAACACAGTTTTTAATTGCAAACTTATGAAGGGAAAAATAAGCAACGTGCTGAATAAATTGTTCGTTCTGAATGATTCATCCAGATCTAATAACTATCCGTCTCTACAAATATTGTCATAAGGCATAATCAGCTGGTATAAAACACCAGAAAGAAACGAGCCACAGAAAAACAAAGCACTATTACTGCAGTTTCAGTACCGAAGGACAGACTTCATAACTCTCTGGAAACCCTCCCTAGCTGCAGATGCCCCTGCAAGAGCAGAGTTTAAACTGCATTTTGCTGCCATGCGTCATGGCTGAGACCCACACAGCTCAATTATCTTTTAACCCTAAAGGCAGCATGAGGCGCTTATTCTCCCCTCCTCTCATTTTTCCCCCCTTCTCTTCAGAAACCCAGAACCAGAGGCGTGGGTTTATTCTGACCCAAATTGCTGTGCAAGCCAAACCTATAGGCTAAACACCGCTGCTCTATATGGGCTGCAGGAAAAGATGATGGGCCTGTCTCAAAAGAACCCCCAACCATCATGTCTGAGAGCTCCTTTTGGGAGTCCTCAGCCTAAACATTATGTGAAACTGGGGGTCAGAAGTCACCAACTGTCAAAACACAGCACAAGTCACACCGCGCGCCAGCGAGGAAACTAAGCAGACAGCAAAGGTGGAGTTCAGGGGCTGTACTTCTTAATGCACGCTGCAAATGGTAAAGCCATCCTTTAAAAGTAACAGGCTTTTTCCCCTAAATCTTTCTGATTTTTACAAGTTGAGCTCAAAGTTAAGGGGGCGTGAGTTTTAAAAAATCAATGCACATGTGGAATTAGACTATTCTAGTCCTTTTTTTTTTAATGGAGGGAAACAACCACCAAGCTTTGAACGGCCAAATTTAACCAGCAGCAAACTCCAAAGCACCAGGTGGTTTCATAAACCCAAAGGTTCATAAATCTTTTCTTTAAAGTTTCCAATTTCAAAAAAGAGCTTGGTTTTTTTGTGGTTATTTTTCAATTTTTCTCCCTCCCCCCCCTTTCTTTCCTGCCTTTGGGCAGATGACCTGCCAACCCCTGACAGCCTTTTAAGCTCGCCGTGCCGGCTCCTGCTGACGCTGCCGGAGACAGGCAGCCCGCTCACGGGGCAGCGGGCTGCGGGCATGACTTCATCCGCCGGGAGGAATTGCTGGGAAAGGGGCTGCACGGGGGAGCCGCGGTTTCTATTTTTAAACACTGCCTGTCGCATAGCTCAAAAGCGTGCGAAGAGTTCAAGCGTTCAGTGAATCCATTCTGCCCACCGCTTGGGCCTTTAAAATAGTAATAGTAATAATAATCAAGGGAGAATAGCCATCAGTCTCCTCAATCTACAGCCCATGGGCCACATACAGTCCAGCGGGGCAATTCATCTGTCCCGTGGGGTAGCTTGGGAGACTGCCAGGCGCAGGCAAGGGGCTTGGGGTCGGATGAAATACTGGTGGCCTTTGACGCAGACCAAGGCGTCTTCAGGAAAGATGGCAGCTGGGAATAAACTTCTGCTATAAGCAGAGCAAATCACCTGCCCTGCACCTTTGCTTCTGCTGTATGCGAATTGCCACTGAGAAAGGCAGCTGTCAGGCATAGCATGAGCTCTTCTTGCAGTCAGAACCTGCTGGTAGCTGTTCTGTTTGCAGGAGCATGTAGGGGTTTACCTGTGCACGTATACAGCGGAGCATGCGAGCAGTACACTTCCAGGAAGCATCAAACCTGCTGTAGTTTCTGTGATGTGAGAAGAGCAGCGCTACCATACGCAATCCTCCTCCGAAGTCAGCCAAAAAGGCTGGATGCTGGTCGTTTAGATGCTACTCTCTCATCAAGACATATGCATGCACACGGTCCTCTAATCTTCTGGAACTGTCAGAAAAAAAAGCAGCAAGGATGGAAGAAATGGTCACAGACTTCTGGCTCTTTCTCTGTTTCCTAATTACACCTTTAAAACCAGTGCACTTTCACAGATGCCTCAAATTGTACAGTCACAAAATCGTTCAGGTTGGAAGGGCCTCAGAAGTCACCTAGTCAAACCCCTGACAGCAGTCTGCTCCCTCTGCTCCACACATTCTCCCACAGAAAGGCAGCATGGGGAGAAGGTTGCCAAAACAGCTGTGGAACCACTAACTCCCTTGCCTTACCTAAGCCAGACAGATGGGAATCATCAGCCCATTACCACCTCTCCTCTTTAGAAACAGCACCCACGGCAGAGACCCACACATCACTTGGTAGAGACTGATCACACACACCTGCTCAACAGCAATATTGCAGGTCTGGGTGAGGGTAGGTTATTAAATCCCCAGCCATTTGATGGGTAAGGGTGTTGTCCAGTCAGATTCAGTACAGAAATTGCATTACATCCCCTTAAACACGACTTAGTTAATAATAACATTCCTATGAAGCCCTCAGATAAATATCAGCCACTTTTACTGATGAAGCTAATGAGGCAAAAATGTTGTGGAATGTGACCAAGGCCACACAGGAAGCCTAGATCAGTATCAGAGATGGGACTACACAGCACAGGCGTGCTCTAAGTGCTCTAGCCCCTTCTGTTGTTCAGCTTACTCAGCTACCCACCTCTGTGGCCTGAGCCACGCTAGCTGATGAGGTATGGCACTGGCCCAGATACATGAAGCGGCGTGAAGCAGTGGTTTAGATACCGGCAAGTGTCACCCAAGCATTTGTTGCCAATCCTTCAGCTAGGTAACGCTCTTTCCTCTGGAATAAGTGTCTCTCTCTTTTTGTTGGACCCTTCTTTTGCCCACTTTCATCCCACGTCTTTATCCACCTCACATATACAAAAATAGACACGCTTTGCCAGAAAATCAAATAAAATGATCACTTTGTTTTTTAAAGGGAAACAAGAAAAGCTTTCATGTTTCTCATGTTTTATGCTGTTGTAACTGCATTTGATATAGTCCCATGAGCAGACCCTCCAATACTAATGACTAAATCTCCTTTTCTTTTATTTTGTAGGCTATTTAGGAGCTATTTGGAGCTGTAACTACAGTTATCCAGACAGCTCCCACCACATACATGTGGTATTATTTACTCAACCTCCTGATTCATTAAATGTATTTCCAGCTCCTAAGATGTTTGTTATTATTCCTCTGTGGCATCTTCATACTGATTATAATTTCAAAATTCTCTGCTGGAGATCAATGAGTATCCACTAAATTAGGTGACAGTTGATGGGTATAAAATTGAAACACTGCAACTATTTGCTGTCTACAGCCATCAAAACAATAAAGAGATTCCATCTCTCCTCACTCGCTCTCTAGAGCTAGCTCTGATTCTGTCTTGAACTGCAGGAAAAGAAACAGGAGAGTAGACAATTGGTATACAACAGGCCTAAAGCTAGCTAGTTAGCAACGGCAAATGCGGCATCTAAAATCTTCCAGCATAGTGGTCAGCATGACAAAGCAGCTATTCTTTTCTATCATAGCTCCTACAAAACCTGGATCCGGTCTTCCCTTAATTCAGGAGTGTTACAGTATTGCTGTCTTGATCCTGTATCACTGAGAATTATGGACCTTGTTGGGGAACAGCTCTCAGGCTAAACAAAGGTGATTTGGGGTGCATAAGCAGAAGGCAACACTATCATGAATGAGTTGAAACCATAGAATCCTCAGTAATAGAACTCATGTTCCAGCTTTCATAGTGATGCCTGACCATCAGATTTCTCGAGGTTCATTATTACTCACACACAGTTAAAAGCAATTGTCAGATAAAATTTTTTCTGTCTCTTTCTTTGACTGGCCAAATTCCAAAGTGACTGCCAGATCTGGATTTGGCAGTAGGGCTTCACGGGTGTACTACTATCTTAAATACCTCTAGCCCAGATTGTCCTTAAGACTATCTGAAAAATATTCTTGGGCTCCACCTGCAGCAAGCCAGCTCCCAAGCTAGAGTCCTCTGGGCAGAACATCACACCAACATTTTGCATCAACTATTTCTTTTCAGTATATGAAAATATCTAGTCCTTATCTTTTCAGCCTTAAATAGACTCGTCTAGTCACATATATATGAAGAGTCCCTTCTCATTCCCCCATATACTGTGATAAAACATCTGAGCAGGATCTCAGACCTGACAGAATGCAGGCTGGATCTCGGTGGGACTAGGCTGGGATATGGGACTCATTGTTTCCAGAGTCATCCAGCAACCTAGAGAGCTGACACCCTGAGGGAATGATGCATACCTCTTCTTTTTTACGAAGCCAGTTCCAAAACCAGAGTAGCTTGAAGCAAACAGTTTCAAGGGAATGTGACATGTAATTCTTATCCTGCCAAGAAAGTATATACATTATTAACAATACAATTATTAACAAGTTTGACTGATAGCATTTTTCAGAGTTATTAGCCGTGAGATAGATAACTATTCTGTTTTGCTAGATCCCTATGCTGATTTTGTCAAGATTAAAAGAACAGGATAAGGCAACATAATACTTCCAATAGTTAAAATTCTGAACTAAAATCACAAATTAAAATGAGTTAAGAAGGTTTTGCCAGAGAAACAAGTATATTTCAGGTTCTCGAATGGTGGAACGAAGTGACAGGTAAATGATTTCCCTATTACCTGCCATGTTCATGCAGGCAACATTCATTAGCACCAAGATTATAAATGTGGCAAAAAATACTTATGTCCCTATAATTCTCTCTATCATTTCTTTGCCAAACCCTATCAGTGTTGCTCAGAACAGTAGGTTTCACTACCATTTCAAAGTAAGGATCTGAAAGTTGGTTCTTTCCTAAATCTACAGGAGTACGCTTTAGAAGGGGAGCTGTACCAAGCTGCATCCCACAGATTCTACTAATTCAGTATCATATCAAGACTCTCCTAGGAAAGACCATAGCATTTTTCTAACACTGGCTATAGGATCATGTATCCTAAGTGTATCATGACCTACTGAAAAATCTGGTCCAAGATCACTTGACAGTGTGCTAAGATTAGCTGGTCTTCCATTAACACAAAATACATTATGAAAGCAACAAGAGTCCTAGAGCAGCTAGATGACCCATTTCATTGTTTGTGCAGAACCTTACTCTGTCAAAAGCATTACAAATCAACATGAAGTAGCCTACTAATTTTTCCTGGACCTTTAACTGAGCCTGACAGCCGTTACATGGAGTAAGCCTCTGAACTGGGTTTGCATGTACACATGCTTGAATGGGAGGTTTCTAGCTATGCATGTAACTAGATGTGTCTGTGCAACAAATTTCTGTACTGATCTATACCATGCGTCCAGAAGCAAATAAGGTATGTGTGTGAGTTGCATGCAAGTACATGCATTATTACATCTAGATACATGAACACAGGTGGCAGACTAATGGATTTTGGGAGGGTAAACAATCTTGGTCTTGTAGCAGATAGTATGCTTCTCATGTGGTGTTACAGTAGGGGCGGAACAGAAGTTATATAGAGTTGAGAAAGGAAAACCAAAGCCAGTACAAATGAAATACGGTTGTATGATCTGTGGATGATTCTGCAGGGCTTAAAATAGAAATTTAGAGTGGAGCATATGTTTTATGTGCAGAGTTTATGCACATGACCTATGCCTTTGGATATAGGAAAATCATTAAGGTTACAGAAATAGTCCCATTTCCAAAGGTATTAGAAGATACAATGTTAAAACTCTTCCTGCAGAAATAGAGACATATGCACTATCGATTTTAACCCAAACCTCTAGAACTAGTTCCACAATCCCTTAGATTTATCACAAAACAGAAATATTAGGGCCATCTCCCAACAGAAAACACAACAAATAGAAACACTAGCAGTACATTTTTCTGAAGGGATTTATACTAACTGTGGACTTTTTTCTTCCACTGTCATTTTAAGGCATGTATGTGTAATGCAGTCATGGACAATGTGAGAGCAATTATGTCTGCTTGTATTCAGAGGCTAGCAGGCCTTTCTGACCTGATGTTCTTAGGAAAAAACCTTCAGACTAATCATATGCCTCCACAAAATCTTCAGTGGAGAGCAGCGAACACTGTCATGGGCCTGTCGGATAAGTTACCTGTATCTCTTGCTGAGTCATCCTTTTACTCTTTTTTAAAAAATCTGCAGATTTCACTTCAGAAGGCAATTTGAAATTCTCTCCAGATGTCAAGGATTTTTGTTGTCTTTTTTCCCCCTCCCAGATTCATGTTCTGAATAGGAGAAAATAGAAACAAAAATAAGACAGAGAGAATTTTTTTTTTTTTTTAAAACCTTTAAAAGATATGAGGTATCTAAATTAAAAACCTTTGTGAAGTGAAAGGTGGCTGGAGGGAATGTGCAAGAATAGTCAGTTACTGCTGGCAAGTTTACAGGCTTTGAAGGTTCTTCCTATCTAGCTCAGTGAGAACGGTTAACAGCAGCTCTACCTCACACTAAGGTTTTATAGGATTAACAAAGCCTTTATTAAACCAAATACCTGCAGTTTCTGTTACTGCTAATGTAGCTACAAATCCTTCACGCTTGTCCATACACGGTAGAGAGTAAAATTGGAGCACAGCAAAAATGACTGGCCGCTTTACATTTCCATTCTTGTGATCATCACTACTTCTAATAAGGAAATGGATTTATTTCTACTGACACTCTTTAAAATGAAATTTGTTTGTTTGGTTTTTTAACAGCCACAGATTTCTGGCATGCATCCAACCATGCAGGAAAGAAGATTTTGTGGAAGATAAACTGACTACCACAGGAAGAATTTTGGAGATTACATTATCTGATCTACCTAAAGATGATTTATCTCCAAAACAAGTCTGGTGTAAACTGAAAACAACTTTTGCTACCTGGTCAGCCTGTTTCAATCATTTGGAATCCTCATCTCACAGCCACCTGCAAACAATGGATCCAGCTGCAGGATCTGTCTACACATGAACTCAAGAGCCATAATGCCAAAATGTGCTGCAATCTGATACAACACTGTTTCTCTCAAAATTTTGCAAGCCAACATGCAATACCTTTTTGCTCCACTGTTATAAAGGCAAGAAAGAAATATTAAAAAACTGAGACCTTCTGTTCTACGATCATCTTTAATTGTAACCTGGCTCTATTTCTCGCACCCATATATTAAATACTTTTTTTATTATAAGATTTAGAGAAATATTACAGATTAGAAATAGTTAACATTATGATTGCATCCCTCACAACAAACGTGAATGTAAAACCATGTTACTTGTGTTACATAGGTCTCCTCCACTTTTTAAACATTGATTTAAAGACTCATAAGGTTAAGGAGGTTGACAGGATACATGCTCAGAAAAGCAGAATTTTTGTAGAAAATTTGTGGCAGGTTGCTGAGGTTTTTTAAAAGGAAAGAATGTCATAATCTGAGTAAAACTTCAGTCCTTTAAAAAGAATTACTTTTAGTCTATAATATATAAAAAATTTAACTACCTCTATTTAACTACCTCCTTCATTTTTATGAAGGATGCAAACTAGTTAATTTTATTCACTATGAACAATTGATCTTTTCTGGTGTCTACAAGATAGGATGGTATTGATATGTTTCACAGGTATAAAGCCAAACACTCTTGAAATATACCCCACAGGGCATATTGGCCCCAAGCTTTGAAACCAGAGCCAAAACAGAAAAGCTATAAGGAGAAAGTGATGCAAAGATTGTGGTGCACTCCACTCCCTCCTATTGGTTTGTTGTGGTGGTTTTGGTTTTTTTTTTTTCTTCCCAAGGAACACTGTAACAATATCGAAGCCTTCATCCCTTGGGAAGAGCTGTGTTTGAAGTAGCTCAAATAATAATTTTATAATCACGCGTCAAAAGACTAAAGTAAAATACATAGATCACAATGAAAAAGCATAAAGACATCGGGGATGGTTATGTGTAAGCTGCCGAGCAGTGCAGTGTCTCCCACGTCTTCACGTTTTATGAACACACTGCACTGGATGGCACTAATGAAGGGTCTGGAGAAAAACAGGCAACCGTTCCTTTACCTCTTCTTGTCTACGCAAAATCTATGGCTAATGTTACAAGTCACACAGTATATCTGACGTTACTGCTCTTCCTCAGTCACGAAGCGATACCGTGTCAGCCATTTATAATGACTAGGCACTGCCGATAATGGCAACGTCGTGACATTTCCATGATGACTTTGGCCTCAGCTTTGTAAATCCCACAAGGTCGGGTTACAGATTGAGGACTTAGGAAATGAGTAAGAAAGCTCTAAAGGAGAAAAGCTGTGATTACATGCAAATATATTCATTACAGAAGAGCTTGAACAGAAATGCACCTTCAATATTTTTTTAATGAATTTTTAAACATACAAATGTTGTGCAGGTGTGCAATTTAATGTATTTGACCTTTCAAGGAGTGGTTAGCAATGTTTGCTATTGAAAAGTTTTCTTGACTATAGCTTTTTCTATTTCTGTTTAATAAAGTTTACTTCGAACTCTTCAGCTGTTTTAATTTTTATTAACAATCATTTATTTCTTCTTTGCTTATGTTACTGGATGTCCAATATAGCTATCGTTTGTAAGTATTTAAGGTACAAGAGAATCTTACCAGAAACCCTGAGGATAGCTTACAACCTCTGCACAGAACATACCATGGGCAGCACCTGCTGTATATATCTGTATGCATTTCCATGCATTTTTCACCTTGTAACATACGTTTCTTTTTAATAGCACAGAATGTATAGTCACAGAATAACTCCTTTCACATTTTTTCCCCAAAGAAAACATTTTAGCTTTAGGAAGGAGGTGAATGCATTTTACTAAAGTAATTTCACGAGTCTTCCAAAAATCTATGTCAATGTTAATTTCTAGCCTGGATTCAATAAATGTGACAAGCTTAATTAAAATATCTACAAAATGTAGTAGATTGGAAAAAAATAGTTCTAATGCGATACTAAACAATATTTGAGGTTCCAGGTTTCCCATGGGTCAAGAGATGCCCAATACACATACACCTCATCTTTTCAGTATTTTTAAATATTTATTTTTATTTATGTATTAGGTTTAGAGACAGTAACAAACAAACGAAGAGAAGAAAATGTGTTAGGTTTTGGAACCAGTAAGAGAAGCCTCTGACATTGAATGCTTCCTTAAAGACAATTAAGTAAAGGTCACATTGTTTCAGTATCACTTCTATCCCATTATGAAATGGAGAATTTTGAGCAGCAATATGCATTCCTCCCTCTGATAAGTGCACAACTCAAAGTCAGATCCTCCCAAAGAAACAAGAACGTCAGCACTGATCTCTGCCTGCTATTTGGCTTTCAGCTAATACCACACCCCAAAAAAGATTTTCTGCTCACCTTTTCCTCTCCATTCAATCCTTATGTACATATCAGAAATTATCTGACCAAAAAGTATTTCACATAAGGAGGAAAAATGCATCTTCAGGAAGATGCACATTTTCTAAAGCACTGGACAGAATCTCCATTTGCCATTTTGGGATACTATCCATTAGTAAAATCAAACACTGCATGCTAAAACAGAAGCATATTTACCACAACCCTTGGAGATAGCTAGCTATTGAAATGTGCTCAAACTCTCTGTGCACACTTCTCTGCTCTTTTCAGTGTATTTGTAATTTTAAAAAAGAAAAAAAAAAAATCCTCTTACTTTTACAGATTCTAGTTCCACAAAACACTTGAGGAAAATGTTTTTCCAGTGATGCATTTATCCATAGAATTAAAAATATGCAAATATTTAAACCAGGTTCCTATTTCTCCTATTCCCCACTTGTTAGCAGGAAAATTGCAGCCTTCTGATCGCAATTTTACTGTTTACTACCTTTTATTAATAAGTGTGTTACACAAATATAATACTTAAACCAATACCAATAATTACCCAGACCACTAGTAAGTTCCACTGTAGCATGCCTACCCTAAGCAAATTCTTGAAACTCATTCTACTTTATCCTGAAGAATGATCAGCTGAAATCAGGATTTTATGGAGAATAACTTACTGATTGTAGCAGAACATGGTCAAGGGAAATAAATCAGAGATAAAAGCAAATGTATGGGAAAAATAAGCAAAAACCATACAGATTGTTTAAATCACTAGGTCTTCAGTCTTTGGAGTTATGATGTTCAATATGCCTCAGAATCAAGCATACTTTTTCCTGTAGCTAAAACAGAGCATTTCAGTGATATTTTTAAAGCAGTAATTGTATCTTATAGGTCAAAGTGTGCAAATACTTACATGCTTGTAATACTTCTCCATTTGGACTGGACTGTAACTTACAGCTTTGGAAATCAGGCCAACTATGGCCCAGTATGTAATTCCACCATCCCAGAAGTAGAGTAAAACTCAGACTAGATAGATAGAAGAAGCTGTCACAACTGCTCAAATCCTCAACTTTACAGCAATGCTCCCAGGAATCTATTCTAAAGATTTTTTGGAGGGTGGAGATTCTCCTTAGTTGTCTTTACTTTTAAAATCACTAGTTTTCAAGCTCTGAAAAAGGAAGATTGGATTTAAGGTATAGGATAAATAATATTGCAGCCACATTACATGAAATGCTGAACCAGCACAGGCTCACTCTGCCACTTCACATTTATACAAAAAGTTTTGTAGGATACCTTTGTCCTAGCAGATGTCAGATCGTTACCATCCAACCTCCACCAGGCAGATAAATCTGGTATCAAGTATCAAGCCAGGATGAGTACCATAACTTGGTCTCTCGATCATTCAGCTGAATTGCCATAATGCAGTTATGTGTGATCCAGATCAAATTTATACTGCCAGGTTATTTGATAATACACAGATACAGCATTAGTGAACACGGAGCCACAGGCTTCAAACAACTTCAAGTATCAGGACCAATATATACTAGCTAGACTTTTCTCTGTTCTGTGCAAATACCCCTGGTCTTTTTGCTGTCGTTAGCTGGAATTCTACTTGGGATTCACACTTAATATTTCATGGTGCACTTGCACGTATGTCATCACAGTGGCAATGCTGATAAATTATTTTTGAAACATGTTCTGCCACTTTATTTTTATGTCTACTTCTGAAATTGTATGAAACCAGACTGGTACTTAAACTTAAATTAAAAGTAAACTGAAAATCTCCCAAAGATTTCCACTTTTTTTTTCTCCATATGGAATCATTTTCCCTTATGTTCTTATCTATTTTTTACCAGCCTTCATGCAGAGATCACACTAAGAAAGTACTCAGTCCCCATTTTGCTGTTTTTGCTGAGACAAACATTTGGAGAGAATGCTTTTTCAATTCTCCTATATGAAGATGGAGAGAATCCTAGAAAATCACTTAAATTTTGCACAAAAGTTTTATGGAGATTATAGGGAGTAATTGGAAAAGACAAAATATTTGTCATTTGAAACTATCTAGATTGAAAAAATATTTGGTTTTATTCCTCCTCAAAATGTATTTTCCACATGTTTGAAAAGTTAAAGTGCTCTGAGGATTTGTTTTTGATCCAGATTAAATAGTTTTGTATGTTTCCAAAGTCAACCATTAAATGAAGTTGACTGGATAACTTTGTAAACTATTCTATGAAAGGAAGACAAGAGCAAGTATAGTTTCAGTATTAGGTTCCAACTGACATATGCAAAACAGGAACACAAAACCTTTTGTTTCATCATACATTAGAAGAGTCACACAATCAGATCACTTATCGGAATATTTTTCTGCACATTCAGTTTTGCATGCTCAATCATCTGCATACATAACTTGGGGATTATCTTTTAAAAACATAGCCAAAAATTTGGCATTTCAAACTTCTGCATTAACTAGCATTCTGTTATTAAATACAGATACTTCCAGGTAAGTAAAAGACAAAATCAAGTGATATTACCTAGTCGTCGATTCACCTACTTAAAATAAGTATTCTGCAAAGAACTATTCTATTAGAAAAGATTTTTCATTCTTCTGTGGTAGCTATCAATCAGACACAACACTTTGCATATCTCAAAAACTTTATATAAAATAAAATGGAATAGGAATATTCAATCTTCCAGTACTGATCAATAGCTCTTAATCAAAATGTGACAGTCTAACTCATGGTCTGCAACCTGATATGAGGGGGAAAGATAAGATTATTGAGAAATGAGCACTAAATGCTGTTATCTGTAAAATTGATACACCACATGTAATGCCTATGAAGCACAAGTAATGAGCTAACAGCTATATAATAAAGTCTGCATATAGCAAGCCCTTCTTTTGGCATATTGTTTACAGTGGGTAGTAACAACCTACTAATTTTACTTCCAGAAAAGCTCTTGAAGATAAAAGGAATGTGATAATTTAAAAAAAAAAAAGTTAATTCAATTAAATTCCTGAGGCAAAAGTGGAAGACAAAGGGAGGTGGAAACATACTACTAATCACAGCTGTGCTTTGTAGTTCCTCAAGTTGTTCCAGGAGCTTTCCCCTCAGTACTCATGACTGCCCAGCTATTTACAGTGCTGTCCTGAGCTACTGGCAGAATTAGGAGGGTATTAGGGGCTAGGATCAGCTTCCTTTACCAAGGTTCAGGGAACAGTCAGAGAAGATGGGATGCCAAGTTCCATACTAATTCTTTGGAGGATGTAAGCCCAGGCCACTTTCAAAAGGCAGAGGGACCATTTTCAGCTACTTTCAAGTTTTTTTCAACTTTTAAATAGAACCCAATTCCTAAGTTATAAAAGAAATTAATACTTATACCTATTTATTTCTGGTTATTGCAACTTTTCCTCTTCTTTCTCTTCTGTCACCTTTGTTTTCTTTTTGGTACTAGTAAGAAATGATGGTTCACTTAAAGTGCAGGTCTGGGAATCAGGAATTTGGGTTTTTTCTTCCAAAGACTTCCTGTGCAGCCACAAATAAACATCTTAAACACTACATCAGTTCTCACATCTGAAAAAAAGAACTTTACCTTTATATTTATTTACTTTACAGAGAGTTTCTTCTCTCCTTCTGCCTATGATTCTTAACTGGTGACAATTTTAATCCATTCATGTTTGTAAAATATTTGAGGATTTCAGGATGACAGGTGCAAGAGAAAAGCGAAGTATATTGTTTTGTGGTAGAATGCTTTAATTAAAACATCATGAAATGGTTTCAAATAAACCACTCTTTCCTATGATCTATGTTTAAGGCACTTGTCTACCCTTACACAGCAAGAGACAGACTCTTCTTGAAGGTAAGTCATATGAGGATCCTGACTTTAGCTGATGCTGTCAGGCCTGAGAGGATCTTCCCTCTCCAATAATGGTAAAGGGAGCCTAAGGAGTTTACCTGCTGCCTTTGTGAGTATCTTCCTTTGTTATCTAGTCCCTAATATTAATTAACCATGTGCCTTATTTTGGCATCACTACCAACCCCTCAAAATGCCAAGAAAAGCAGACTAGTAAATGAAAGAGCAAATGGTGGGTTGAGAAGTGTTCATTCCTTTTATTCAACAGGGCTCTTCTAATATAAGATACCAGGATTTTTCAAGCTCGCCTGTAATTTTATTGGGGAAGATTTTCAAATAAAGCTGTATTAAATCAAGATCATAAGCTCTGTGCCTGTGGTTTAGAAGACAGCTATCTTTCTACCATCCATTCTAGAGTTTTGGCTGTGGCCCTATTTTTATTTTACTGCCTTCATCAGATTGCCACTTTTCCCTGCTGCAGGCAACACCTGCTTCATTTACTCAGCAGGGCCTCAATTTCCAAAGAAGATCCAGCCTCTTAGCAGAACAAACTGTTCTAGCAACCATCCTAGAACTTAGCAGATGTAGACCACTTGCTACCGGTTCTGGTTTATTGCTGAAGCATCTCCTTTTATTGCTTCCCAAGGGATGCCTTCCATGGTTTACTCCCTAAATACTCTACCTTTCTTCTCCCTTGTTTATCGTTGCTTCAAGAATCATGTCCATAATTATGAAATAATGAAGGATTCAGGGTGACATACATACGTGTTCCACAAGTACAGAACAAGTTGTCTAAAGGCAAGAAAATTCATTAACACTGTATACCTTATTCATTATAATCGTCTGATTTAGAAAGTCTTCATGGGTAAATGGACCTGAGAAACAGATGAGAGATTACACATTTGCTAACATATTCAGACAGATGAGCCTCACACAACAAGAAAACAGGGCCAACCTGCTGAGGCTAGTTTGTATATTACCCCAGACGCATCAGATCTGGAAACAAATCCCACTGATTACGACAGCATATATTTTGAATATGGTGGAAATGCCCGTCTTTTACTCAGAGGGTTTTCAAGTATAGAAAACAATCTCATGGGTTTGTAGAGGGGTGGTTTTTTTTAAATAATGCTGACTTATTTATGAAACATTTGTGATTAAACAGTAAACACACAACCTCTTCCCCTTTGATTGTTGCAAATTATTACTTTTTTAATATAAGAACTGCCCCCATTTCTCTAAACATCTCTCAGACTGAGGATCAGTTATATCATGGTTTGTGTTGTGTATTATCTTTTGTCATATCTATAAATTTACAGATAGCAACCTGTCTTTCCAGAAGCCTCCCTTCCCTTTCTCTGGACAATTTATGCTGTTTCTCTCACCGTGAACATCATAAAATATTGTTTGCCTCCCACAAATAGCCAGAATTTTAACATAAGCAAGCTTGGATGGCTGAAGAAACAAGGAAGGATGAGAAGACAGCTGTGGGGACTGGGAACAGCAGGCTAGAAACACTGAGAATACCTGTCTCAGAAATGACAACTGGAGCTTTCTAGGATCAATGGCATTTGCACCTCATTCAGGGCAAAATTTTGGTACTCTCTGCATCCAACCATACTTAGGATCCCACAGCTGAACTTGTTAATGAAATTCCCTCTCACAGTTAAAAATAAAATACCAAAAAATACTGAATATGAATGTGGAAGAAAGGCAATTTGATGTTTGTAATTATCGAGGTAAACTCCATGACCTGCTGAATGTATGCAAAATGGACCCTGGATGGTGTATATAAAAGTGGCATGTGGAGAGAATACAAGCAAGTATTCAGACTTCTTTCTGGTAGGGCAAGTCATCATACAGGATGCCTACCATGAGCAAGAAGGGGGCTTCACTGAAAGGTAAGACTTTTGCCATTCACGTGCTGATAACTTTTATATTTCTTTAAATGTAGATTGAATTAGGAAGTAACTGAAATGTAACAGCTCTAGAAACTGAGATCTTCCAGCCACCTGGTCTTCCAATAATGCTGAAACCTGCCTCCATCTCAAACGTTTAGTGTCCAAAGCTTGGAATTAGAAGGCAGCTTGATCCCTTTTTTATTCAGTCTTTTGTCTCCTAACACTACCTTTGCATTGGGCAGTGTCACAGAAAATTGGCTTGAGGGATGTGACACCTGTACGTGAACCACCAGATCGAGACTGCTTTACTACACCACTCAGAAGGCAACCACTAAAAGTCATTATCCACAAGTCTAGAAGTGATGTAGTAATTTTGAAGTGTTTTCATAACTATCTTCAACTTTCCAGGCCAACAAGTCTCAGGTTTTCTTATTCATAGAATTATTCCCCAGAGTACTTTCCTAACCGCAGCATGGGGCATGTACTGTGTTCATGAGGGAGGAGGAAGACTTACTTCACTATTGTATAAATGCACTTTTCTTGAATTTAGAGCTAGAAAGAAACTTATCACATGATAACATTAGGGACAGCTCTGCTGATTTATGGGGTACACTTTAATTTAGCATTTAATATAAGTCTAGTGAACCAATACAGGTAGCAGGCCAATTCCCAGAACTAAAACTCTCAGAGCACAGAACAGTGTTCTTTGAATAAGTACGTTCATTTACCAAATATTTGCATTTAATTTTTTCCATTGTTTTTCTGTGCATATTTTTTTTTTCATTTCACTGAATAGAAAACTTGGCTCTGTTAAGTTAATATTAAAAGTTTTAAACAGATGAGGTTTTGTGTTTTAGATAATGAGAAGTCTTCTATATCAGTTTCAGAAGCTCAGGAGAAAAGACAAAAGTTCCCTCTGATTTCTTAGCAGTAGGCAGTTTAGGGTTAAACTCTAAACAGCAAAGCAGCACAGCTGCTGGAAATCTTCTGAAGGAACTCCCAGGACAATCAAAACCTTAAGAGAGTGACCTAACCACTCTCCCACAAAATTAATTTAAACTCCAAATGTTTGCAAAGAAGAAAAGGACCTCTGGGAGGAGGAGGAGAAAGAAAAAGAAAAAAAAAAAGACCAATCTATTTTCTAAACTTATATATCTGTGCAAATATAATTATGTATCTATATTTGCACTGTGAAGAAGTTTTTGATTTTTTTCGTCCATTTATCACTATGTAATAAAGTCAGGCACAATAGTAAGAGACTTCAGAATACAGTGTACACTGCAGCACAGGTTACCTTGTCTCCTCAAACTCTGTAGCAAGCTCTGCTATACAGTCAGGATGGCAGAGGGGAGCAAGGATAACAGAATTACAGTGCTTCCCTCCTCCATGGATTTTCAGCAGACAGTACAGGGGATACTCTGAGCCATGTGACAGCACAGCCAAAATCGTCCAGCATCTGGCTCTGACAGCTACTTCTAAATGCACAGACAAGTCAAAGTGATTCCATTTTGCTTTTTTTTAAACCTGAACAGGTTTGTTGCTGGTGGTCCTTCTGGTGTCCAACATGCTCCTGACAAAGGAAGGAGTGACCTCCTTGCCAATCTGCCCCAATGGATCTGTCAATTGCCAAGTTTCCCTTGGGGAACTTTTTGACCGAGCAGTTAAACTTTCACACTACATCCACTTCCTCTCTTCAGAAATATTCAATGAATTTGTAAGTACCCTGCCTTTTGCTGAGAGCGAGAAAATACAAAGAATGCAATTTAATACTTTTTAAGCACAAACATATGTTAACATATGAAGTCCTTCAATAAGTAAACAAAAATGACTGCTGCGCAGACAGTGATAGTCCCAATGGTGACCCAATCTGTGTATAGTGCCGACCATTGCTAAGATCCCCAATGCTTCTATTAAAAGAAATCATTTTCCCATCATTCTTTATCTGTGGAACAAGTTAGTGCTTGTGGGTGCCAGTTTCACTCTAAAGACTCACTAGAAACTTTAGACCTTTACAGCATAAAAGCAGTGATAAAAGCAATGGAACAACAATTAGTTATACAGTATTTGAATTGAAGCTCTTCTTCACTTACCCGTTTCAATAATGCCTGTCCTTGATGATCTGCAGGATGAACGCTATGCTCAGGGCCGGGGTTTTATTCCAAAAGCTGTTAATGGCTGCCACACTTCCTCCTTAACCACTCCTGAAGATAAGGAGCAAGCTCAGCAGATTCATGTAAGTCCCATTTCTAATGTCATTCGGTGTGAGACAGAGCAGGGGGAGGGGGGGAAGAGGGAGCGTTAAGGAATAGAGAGGCAGCAGGCAGAGAGAGAGGGAAATCAGCTCCATCGGAATTAAAAATCCAGGAAGAGGAAAGCACCAAAAAGCCAAGAAAAGTGGATTTTACATTTGGTGATACTAAGTTACAGACTATACAGAATATATAAGTACCAGAAGCTTTCATCTTCCCTTCCTTTTCCTGTATGTTACATTCAGTCATCGCTTATTTCCAATTCATCTTATTTCCAGTTGAAATATAACCTCATGGAGCAATGCCAGTAACCATGCTTGTACAGCACCGAGAATACTACAGCCTTTGAACATTATCTTAAAACACCTTATAGACAATTATTAGATTAACAAACATAAAAATACATTGGCTATATAGTCAATACCGTATGTCGGCAGAGGTAAATAGTTTTCCAGTAACTGAAAACACTGACATTACTAAACAAATGCTGAATAGATATTCTTGCTGTTACCAGTAGGCAAAAGTGGTCACATCATCATCCAAATACAAAGACTCTAGTGCAAAATACTGCAAAATACTTGTAAAGAGAAACATGCTACATACACCAATTTAATAATTATAAACTGAAGGGAAGATGAAGACAGTCTTGTTCAGCCTATGCTCACAGATACAATTTGAAAATACTCTGGAGAAAAAAATAAGCACAGGTGTATGAATGGGGGGTTGCCAGGGAGAAAACTTTATCAGTTTCATGGTGTTGATATCCTTGCAATCCCAGTATCTCCATCTTCTCAGTATGTCATTCAGAACCTCTATTGGGAGCAATAGAGTTCACAGCCCTGGGTACATAACAAGTCTGGTTGTGTTCAGATCCAGTGCATCTAGCAAAGAAGAAATGGTTGAATACTACCATAACCATAAACTTTATGAATTTTTATTGCCCACAAGAAAGGACAATTTTTAAAACCAGAGAGCTGTTGCTGGAAGAACCATTGTTCAAAAGGGAGAACAGATGAGTTACGTAGAAGCAATAAAAGCTATTTAGTGGTTTACCATAATGTGCACCTTCCATTCAATACTAAACTTTAAAAAAAAAAACAACACATTGGATTTTAAAATGTTAATCAAAAAATCAGATAAGGAGTTCTGTTTTTTTCACAGAGATGAAACACAGTTATGCTTGCTAGTTTTTAATGTGGAGAAGGTTTAATGATATTTTCCATTACAATACTGTAACTGCTTGTGTTAATATTGTAAAACATGATGACAACAATGACAAACTTCAAAAATGCAATTGCACAGAGGTATCTAAGACAGGGCTATAGGCCACATTCAGTGGTAGGTCCTGGAGTAAGTTCCCAGATCACTGTGTCTGAGGATATTGCTCTAAAGGCCTCCTAATGCTGCCAGCATTTAGCCTTCCTATTTTAACTGCCTTTTCTTAATGTGGGTGAGCAGCATGAAGACCTACTGAATTTAATACTGGGAGTGCTGCGCTCCTGGAATGATCCCCTCATCCATCTGGCCTCTGAAGTACAAAGAATCAAAGAAGCTCCAGACACCATCCTCTGGAAGGCTGTAGAGATTGAAGAACAAAACAAGCGGCTTCTAGAAGGAATGGAGAAAATAGTTGGGCGGGTAAGTAGTATTAGGTCCTTAACATCCTTCCAGCCTGTTGCTGTAAGACAGACACATACAGTGACAGGCCCTCCCCACCGGGAATAGGAAAGGAAACAGTAGATGTGAAGGAAAAATGGGAGCCAAAATAGCTGAATCTGAGAACTTTTCAGCTTTCTTCTTTCAGCTTTCTTTTCTTCCGCTATCTTGCAATTTCTAAAGAGACAATGTGATGTGACTAGCATAGCATAATCCAGCGTACTCCCAGTCCTGCTTCAAGGGAAGGTGTAATCATCAGGACTGGTAACTGTCATTCTAACTTTGGGTATTCTGAACTTGCAATCCTGATTTTTTAAGGCTGCATCTGTGTTTTTTCCGATGCACATATTTGTATGTATGTTTTAGCATGTTTATACACATCTGTATACATACAGGTATTGTGTATAGTTTTCAGAAACAGATACTGTGTTCAAAACTGCTCTGGAAGTCTGGGCTATTGCACAGATATGGCATGCAGCAAAGTAATCATGGTATCTTTCATTTCTCTTTCCGCACCATACTGGTTCCTCTGAACTCTGGCTCTGACTTGGTTCCCCCCACACTTGTAAGGTTAGACAAGGCTGTTGTCTGACAAAACCCATACTCGAATACCTCTTTTTATCAGTAATTGATTGAAAGCTTTCCTGAATAAAATCAGTTCTAGCTTGTTTATTTTTAAAGGGGCCTCTGTTAGTCCCTGAATATATCATTCTGTCAGTGAGCTAGATGTTAACAAGAGGTTCAGACTTTACTGGCTTTTTCTTAGGCTCTGAACAGTTGAACAGCATTAAGAGTGCCACCATCACTGTATCTACCATCTTCCATGGGATCACTCATGGTCTTTCTTTCAGTTAGGTGTCTCTTTACTCAGAAACCTTAGCCCATCCAGACCACAAATGCATTTATTGGTGTAATCAAATACATCTCTATCCCACATCCACATGTAAAAAGGGGTGCAGGCAAGGATCCAAGATAACAGTAGAAGTCAGGTGCTGCTACAGTTACCCTGCCTCCACCTTCTCATTCACATTATTTACAGGAGGAGGTTGAAGACAAGGCTGACAAATTCATTAGTGTCAAATGACGTTTTTGAGTGATAGTAGGTCTATCTTTTTTTTGCCTATTACTTAAACTGAGTGATAGACGCTCCACAGATACTCTCCTATGTGCTTTTACAAAGTACAAATGGTGGGAAATAAGGAAGATACACAAGCACCAATAGGCACAGACTTCCTGCTATGAAAGGTAGATTTCTGTGATATAAGAAAATTAATGATTGTCTCTTTCAAACAAGGAGACATAAACCAACCTTCACCTCGGATACCAACTCACTACCTGAGTTCCTACGTGTAGCTTTCTAACATTAGAGGTCTCTGTATCACTCAGCATTTTTTATTTTCTTTTAATGGAATCTGAGGTACAATACATCTGAAGATATACTGTTGAGAGATTTGTCTGGTAACATGGTCTTGAAGTTGCCTGTATCAGAGACATCACCTGAGAGATGGGCAGAGACAAAGGTGGAGATACAGACAAAGAAGTTCTAGGAACAAGTGCTAACAAAGATTTCAAGGTGGAGGGAACCAAAAAGAGATGTCACCGATGGGTCCATGCATGAAGGAAGGTTTGATTTCTCTGCAAAGTCAGATTCCACTGACATTGGTTAACACACCAGTTCTCTTAAAACACTACTGACACAGTTAAGCTTTTTACATATTTTAGGGAAATAAACTGAAAAATCTGACAAATCCATTCAAAATCTGCATGAAGATATAGAACATTATACAAAATAGTGGGAACCATAACAGGAAACACTTTACAAGCCATACACGAGCAACCAGCATTCCTCAAGGCCAGTATTTTAAATGCTCTGTTCTACATCCAGTCAGATTCACTATCATTTACCACAGTATCATTTTGTGTCTTTAGGTTCATTCTGGTGAGATCGGAAATGAAGTTTACTCTCAGTGGGAAGGCCTTCCATCCCTGCGACTCGCTGATGAGGACTCCAGACTCTTTGCCTTTTACAACCTGCTGCATTGCCTCCGCCGAGATTCCCACAAAATTGACAACTATCTCAAGCTTCTGAAATGCCGCCTAATCCATGATAGCAATTGTTAAGTACTCGTGGGCCTAATCAGTTACTGAAATCATTCATCATGGTGTTCTTGTTGCTTTGCCACTTCTCATTGAAAGCATTATGAAAAGTCACACTGTACAGTATCAGGATCATCGGTAACTTTCAGGCATGTTTGTGTGAATTCTGGCTGCAACTATTAGCACCATTTATCTTGGTGTTTTAAAATGTTATAAATTACTTGTATGACAATAATACACTTTTCTGTCTAATCTCCTCATCTAGTAGCATTTCAGTGATAACCAGATCATGCAGATACAAATAAAAATGTTATTAAATCAAATAGCGCATAACACTGAGTGGTATCAGTGAATGAAAAATAGCTGGTATGGTTTATACCTTTAGCAGTAGTTTCTTTTTTTGAACCTCAGTCTCCAGTTACTGATGACAGGATATCTTACTTTCATTACTCTTTAACCCCCCTCCAAAAAAGAGGGAGAAAAAAAAAGGAGGGACATCAAAAAGCAGATTAACCACCTATTACACTAAACTACCCTAAACTAAAAGTATGGTCTGAAATCCAATTTACTTGGATTGATGCTTTTACTCTGTACAAAAACTGTCTGAGTAGGGGAGAGAAAGATAAGAAATCCATCCTGGCTAACAGAGCCATTGATTCCCCATGCAGTCCATGGAGAGAGAAAACACATCAGGAATTTTAAGGACAGAGATCCAGGTATATCTACGTCTCTACTGACTATTTGGAGAAGAAGCATTTCCAAAGGAAGGTTCATTATGTTTGAGGTGACTGTCTGAGGGCAAAGGAACCAATAAGTTTCAGTAGGTCCCAATAGGAAATGCTGAGGATCCATATCATATCCACCTACCCTTCACATTCCTCACAAGTGATGTGGTAGTTGCAGTTGCTCAGAAAACTTTCAAGCTATAAAAAGGCACTAACTAAGCTAAGGTGTCTGCTATCCTAAACCCAAAATGTCTCCGTTCACTTTGGGTTTAGTCACAGTCAAAGTTTTTAGGGCACTCATTTCAGAACACTACTGTTAAACATTGGAAAATTGGAGAGACCAAAACAATTGACTACTTTTGAAAAAATCTGGCTTACAGTCACACAGCAAGTAAGAAGCCAAATAGCTGCTGGAGCCATTGACCGTATCTATATACTGTCTTTGTAAGCCATAAACAAACTTGGCCTTGGCTTCATCACACAGCTTCAGCAAAAAGGAACTTAAATTCAAATCGGCTCCTCATGGTTTTGGCATCCCACTAGACAAGCCTGCTGCATTGCTCCAGAGTTGAGCCAGCTTGGAGGAAGAGTGAAGCACCAGAGAAGATGGGTTTGAGGGCTTAAGCCTCTCATTACCATAACAGAATAAGCACAGCCATAATAGGTATTTATGTAAGAGATTAGATAATACCAACTGCTAAAAAGGTCTCATTTTAGCCATCTCTATAAGGATGTAATGATACTTGCATTTCTAATTATGTATATATATAATGGCCTTTTAATCTCTTCATGTTTTCAATTATTGATTGCCTCAAGCTTTATCTGGATAAGTATATGCTAAGCCCATTTTCAATATATATATATATAATCACCTGTAGAGCAAACAAATTCCTTTTTAGGCAGTCATAACTGACATCTTTCATAAGCTCTGAAATGCACAAAACATGGGGCATATGCAACAGCGGTTTAACAACACACAGCTGCACACCACCACAGTCAAGAAAGAAAATGGGTAAAATTTGCCAGGCAAAATGCAAGTGCCTAGACTAGAATTTAATCTGATCATAATATTCTATTTTCTGTTATAATGCCAATGGGAAAAAAACCATTTTAAAGGGAAAAAAGAAAAAATATCCTTTGTAATTATCACAAGTGCTTAGAATTACAGTGTGAGTTCTTATTCAAAAGAAAACATGAATAATGGGACTGCTCTGTATTGAGCTGGAAAAACGATTATGTCTCGCTGAGTAAACTCCTACCTCAAAATCTCTTTAGAATTCAAAAGCAACTTGATTAATAGGGCAGACATTCATAATTTTACACTTACATGACTAGATCTAAAACAATGACTTTCACTAACTGCTTAGAAATTACAGTGCTAAAACAATTGTTTAAAACTTGCATGCACTGGCTTTATTATAGCCCGTTTTAGTACAATTATGAGTTTTTAATTTCATAAAGAAAGATAGAAGAGAATGACAAAAAAAGATTCTAAACAACTGAAAAGCTATCTGGTTTGCAGCTGTTTAGCTAAAGAGGTATTTAAAAGTGATCTGGTTAATATTCTGAGTCATCACAGCTGTCACAGAGACAGAAAGACGTCGAAGCCCATGAGCACATTCAAAGCTACACCTTCATTGTCAAGTGCCCTGGCACTAACAATACCTTCAGACTCTGAATGTTCAAGCCACAATATAGGCCAATTGGCAATTCTCCTTTTTTCAGTTTCTAATAGGAACAATACATTCTTACCTCACTAATATTTTGTTAATAAGTGCATGTTCATAAGACCTGAGCAACTATTGCCTTTCATCCAATAAAAAGTTACATAGCCAATCTCTGATTTTATACGAAACTGAATTTAGAACAAGCATGTTCTTTCTAAATGAAAGAAACTGATATTAATAAGAGGTTTCTTCCAAATGTATTAACTTGGGGCTGCTTCAGGTTTCCAGTATTCAAAATGGCTAGTTTTCTAATTATTTATTCAATACGCAAATTGGCCATATTTAAATCTCTGCTGGTTTCTCTACTTCTGTTCATTTAAGATTGCTTAGTGACAGGAATCCAAAGGAAAGGTCCACACGGCTGAAATATAGGCTCTGTTCTACTCCCTTTGAAAATGATATTCACGCTTCCATAGATGGCACTAAATTTAAGATAAGACCTTGTGACACAAAATCTAAATGGCATGACGTTCAAACCAATTTATCACTGAAAGCATTTATCTCTGAACAAAACAGAGCAATAGAGATATGCAAAATAAGAATCTAACTTGCTATTCATGACTTGTGTCTACACTCTAGGACTATATCCAACCAGGAGCAAACAGAAATAATTTTGAGGATGATTTTAAAGCCAATAAAGGAAGATTTTACTTACAGTATATGTAATTTGGAATCAGCTGCTTAAATAGTAATGTGATAATCTCTCTACTATCCTTTTTTTTTTCTTTTCTTTTGAGATCCTACAAAATGCCTCCAATGGTTTAACTTCTAGCAGGAAAAAAAAAAAAAAAAAGACTATAACTTGGCAAGTTATCTGTACAATACAGTTTACCTTCATAATATTATTTCAAAGGCAATCCACAATTCTAATAACAAGGGATACAGTGTAGAAACCACACATATCTTCTAAGTTTAATTTCTGAACAACAGAAATTCTCTGAGGGCTACATTTTAAACTTAGTCTGCTTATTATAAAGGAAATGTATACAAACAACAAATTATGTCAGAGATGTAAACTCAGCAATCATACTTATGTATATATCCATACACTATAGAAATCAAATACTACAATCATGCATGGGAATAACATCGCAGGCATACACATTCCCACTGAAATTACTGGGTTTACTGATCTGTAAAGCTATTTACATGTATGACTATTTCTAGCTCAAGGTCTTAACGACTTGTGCCTGCAAATTACTTTGGTAAATCTTGAAGACTAAAGCGGAGCCTCAATGTTCAATTCAATTGAAATTTAAAACTGGCTATCCATAGGTTTATATTAAATGTTAAAAAGAGATTAAAAACTAGTTTTAAAACATAATGATACATTTTTAAGTTCCTTATGCTCGTATCCATCTTTAGGAATGAAGCTAAATTCAAATGAAAGTCAGTCTTGGAAAACAGCAGGAATGTCAGCTGTGGTTTTCCAACTTTGTCCCCCAAACAACTCAACGACTATCAGATAACCTTTCAACAATATCTACTATCATTGGGAATTTAAGGCTATATTTAGATATATCCCCCCCCATAACTGAACATTTAAAAAATGTACAGTTTCCCATAGTGATTTTTCATTTCCTTTCATGTATTCAACTATGAGAGGAAATGAAAACAGATGACTAATGGTGCCTTGTCCTCTGAATGATATCTTTTTTCCATGCAGGTGAAAACAGTACAAACTCTCCTTATCTTTGGTGAAAAAAAGGTTCAGAGACTTCTCCCATTTTCTTTGATTTTTTCTGGTTTGGTTTTTTTTTTTTTTAAGGTTCCATGGACAGATTCTGTGGAACACAAAGAAAACACAATGCCAATTTAAAGGAAAACACAGAACCCACCTTTCAATCTATAATTTTATTGTGCATTGAGGGAAAAAACAAACCCTGTTGCTTGCTTTGTTACTAATTCTCTTTCATACCACCATGTTTATGCTCTTTTAATCATCCAAGAAGCACTAGAATCTCATGCTAACATACTGGGTGTTGGGGAAGAAAAGTTGTCATGGCATACTGCCTTCTAATTCATGCATCCAAAAGAGAATTGCAGGATATAATCACTTTTTGTTCCTTTCCTCATGAAGGAGTTCTCAAGTTCTTTCATTGAGTGGTAACATTTTATATCAGTATTGGTCAGTCCACATCATATTTTTCTTCCTCAGTACACAGTGCGAGTGGTAACAAACTAAGTGAAAGGAGGTTATAGAAAGAACTTTCAGATCACAGAAACACTTGGTCTCTGGCTCAAGAAGTACTGATGTATAGACAGATGACTGTTCATTTCCTATTTACTATTGACACTAAGCCTCACTAAAAGTCCTAAGGACGTGTCTTGGACAGAGGCCTTTACTGGGAATTCCTATATTTCACAACCATTTAAAAAATTATGACATAGACACTAGTCAAAATTAGTTAACACTTCTACAACAAGCACTTCTTTCCATTTTATCCAGTCTGCCACCAGAAAGTGCTTTGCCAAGCATAAGAATGAATAGTATTTACCAACAGTATTTAATAGTAGTAGTCCCTCAAAAATTCACTTCTCCTGTCAAACATCACCACACAAATTATGGGAACACTTTTCCCTCTTTAATAAATTATAGGGTTCATTACACTGAAGAGTTCAAATCACTTATTAACTCACATGAGTGACAGTGTGAGTCATCAAAAATGCTAAGAGCACTCACTCTAGCATATCAAAGAAGCTATAAAAGTCGTATCATTTGTACCATATACCACATGTTGCAAAGGAGTTTGCAGAATACGAAATACATAACACGCATGTGCACTCAATGAATAGGAATTAGTTTGTGCACTAAATGACTAACTCTAAAAATACTCCCATTTACTGATGGTGTTTCTTTCACTATCAAGCTGACAACCAACCTCCAGCTTTCAGTGTCAGGTAAGTCAGTAGTTAATGAAGAATATTATATTTTTTACAGTATTATCAGAATTACTAGACCCACACTCATCAACCAAGTCACCATTACTGTACGCTAACACAGAACAAAAAAAGGGTCCCTTCCCAGCAAGGTCCCGCTCTGTTTACTTGTAATTCAAACAAGTAGGAATCAGAAGAATGCAAAGCGTGATATATAACATAGCTGGTCTCTGTGTCATTCTTTTCACTCTATTGCTAAGGTAGAAATAATTCCTGAAACATATATAGACATTATTGTGCTTACCTTTACTGACTTCATGTTTGAAAGCACTGTGCATGGTTAGCAGGATTAGGCCAATAATCATATGTGACAATAGGCCCTTTCTTTAGCCAGATGATTGAAATAACAATAATCTTCCCCAGGAGCCATTCTTGGGAGATTTCCAGCCTGATTTCACAGACAAAAATAGTTCATATAACTCAGAAAAGTTTCCAAGCCTTTTGATGATTATCCAAGCCTAACTAAAGCCTCAGAGCCTTTTGGATGTTCCAACATCCTGGACCTACAGCACATGTAATATAATTTAATATGACAAAAGCTACTACTTGAATTAATTTGATTTGCATGGTATCTTCATAAGACCCATGCAATAGAGACCATGGGTCCTCATGGCAAAACTAATGCAATAAGCAGCTCAGTAATTCTTTAAAGTGGCTTTTGTATTATTTGCAAGGAATCTGTTCTTCTGTGTCCCTGTTGCATCAAAGTGAGAAAACAAAAAAGATTCTGTTCTTTATCATCTTGTACTAGAAAATACTTCATCGTATTAGAAAATTCTCTCATGGTCTCTCAAGGGCCATGTGAAGGAAGAAAGTGCAATGCACAGCCTGAGTTTATTGAGAGATTAGTTTCTGATGGATGGCACCATGAAAAATGTAAAGCAAAAGCATCAGAAATGGTTTGCAAGAAGTTGAGAATACCCATTTATTTTTATTTTCACTTGAGATTCCATCTAAGTGAAAGTAAGGTTTAGGTGAATATAAGACAGAGAGACTCATACAAAAACAAATCTTGAAGCTTTTAATACAGTGGTAGATAGTACCATTGCTCTGCAAAAGTTGTTTTCTGTCCCCTAGACAACCCTCCTTACGCATGTCATAACACAACAACAACAACAAAAAAAAGGTTCACTACTGCTCTAAGAGGCAAAATTACCTGTGTAATTATTTTTATCATGCACATCACCTTAGTATCAAAGCATGACATACCTGGTATAGCCTCTTCCTGGTATAGCCTCTTTATCAAAGGGATTATGAATTCTGTCTTGGCCTAATTTAAGGGTAATATTATATATCTATTGTCATGGCATAAATCTGACTGGGGGCAGAACAGCAGACAGAAGCTGTAGAATGATAGTGCTACAGGCGTGAACATGCACAACACATTTTAGAGAAATGGTCAAGAAACACCACATGCTCGCCTCCAAAGCATGCACTGAATCATAGAATCATAGAATGGTTTAGGTTGGAAGGGACCTTTAAATATCATTTAGTCCAACCTCCCTGCAATGGGCTGGGACATCATTCACTAGATTAGGTTGATCAAAGCCCTGTCCAACCTGACCTTGAATGCTTGTGATGATGGGGCATCCACAACTTCTCTGGGCAACCTGTTCCAGTATCTCACCACCCTCATTGTATAAAATTTCTTCCTTTTATCCAGTCTAAATCTACGCTCTTTCAGTTTAAAACCGTTGCCCCTTGTCACTACAGGACAAGACTCCCCCTTTATATACTGAAAGGCTGCAATAAGGTGTCCCCGGAGCCTTCTCTTCTCCAGGCTGAACAGCCCCAACTCTCTCAGCCTGTCTTCACTCCAGCCCTCTAGTCATTTTTGTGGCCCTCCTCTGGACCTGCTCGAACAGGTCCATGTCTTTCTTGTGCTGGACACCCCAGAACTGGACATAGTACTTCAGGTGGGGTCTCACGAGAGTGGAGTAGAGGGGCAGAATTACCTTCCTCGACCTGCTGGTCACGTTTCTTTTTATGCGGCCCAGGATACAGACAGCTATGGTGTTTGTGGAGAGTGTGTGATTGGTTTTCTGGGCTGCAAGTGCACATTGCTAGCTCACGTCCAATTTTTCAACCACCAATATCCCCAAGCCCTTCTCTGCAGGGCTGCCCTCAATCCATTCAACCCCCAGTCTGGATGGATGCTGGGGATTGCCCCGACCCAGGCGCAGGACCTTGCACTTGGCCTTGGTGAACCTCATGAGGTTTGCATAGGCCCACTCTTCAAGCCTGTCAAGGTCCCTCTGGACAGCATCCCTTCCCTCCAGTAAATCAAAAGATGAAAAATAGTTTTTCATGTTTCACAGATGAAAGATGGTTTTGATTGACTTCTAACCTTAAAACTAATCAGCAAGACTTCTTTTATGTATATTTAATTGTAGCCAGGGCAAACTATTTAAACTTAGTCTTCAACATAATAGATTTATATAGTGGAAAGAGGTGGCACTCATAACGCTCTTTTGAAAGCAGGAACTTATTTTATATTAATCCATATCCATAATCAGTAAGCTGAGGCTTTTGTTGTTGTTTTTTGTAAAATACAAAGTATGTCACGTTTCAGTTGTACATATTGAAGGCATAAGGAAAATGTAATACATATGCACATCTTTCCTAGACCTAGTTACAAGCAGGTAGATATTCCCCAAAAGGTCAAGAAGTTAGGAACAGCTTAAGAAATGTAAAAAAACCCAGTAAGTATGACAGTGTGCTATGCAAAAGCTTTTGAGAAATGCAACGTTGTATGAAGTATGTCAATACACAGTTCGAGATGTAAACTTAAATAGCAACTGAACAAGTAGCTTGATGAACATAAGAGGGTTCTTTGTGATAATTTTTGAAAAATAATCTTTTTTTGAGTCCAGAGATAGCCATAAGTCAGTTAAGTAACACACACCTTCAAGTAACATCTAACAAAGATATCTGATCCAGTAACACCGTGGGTAAAAAGGAGAGACTGTCCCAAACCTTATCCCTGCGGCCAGCACCTACAAAGCAGAAATATGCAAGGATTACATCAAAGGAAACTCATTTATTTTCTCTTTACATAAGCTCATTCCCTTTAGAAATTAGCAAATACCTCCCTATTCACAATTAGTTATCAGTACTTCTAAGTTATCAAGATTTCTCCAGCAAGTCCCCTCAGATGGGTTATTCCTTTCAAGGGAAACCCAATTTCAATCACATATCATACACACCCTTTCCACCCCGCTGGCCATTTTTAAAGAGCTTCCCTTTTTATCAAACCTATGGACTTTGAAATCCTGATGGAATTGAACCCAAACTCTGAATTACTTCTTTAAGCAGCCGTTACAAGACAGGGTGCTGAAAAACAGAAACGATGAAGGATTAAGCCCATTTTACTACACCTCCACGGCCAGAAGAAAAGGCAGCTCGGCAGCTCTGTGCCAGCAGTGGCCATCGTTCACCGAAGAGCACAACACTCGCCATGGCCCAACATGGCGCGTCAGGGCCCGTGGCGCCCAACCCGTGCGGCGCTCACCGTCCCTCCGACACGCCACAGCCACCCGTGACACCCTAACTTTCGGGACCACGGCTGCGCAGGCCTGGCCAAGCCGGTGACAGGGAAGGGGAAGAAGGCGAAATACCCGATTTGAAGGGGGGGTAGCCATCAGGCCCCGCTGCCTGCTGGGGGTTGCGAGGCAACTCGGGCCTACCCCTGCCGCCGGGGCCTTCGGCGCAGACTGAGGGGTTTTGGGGAGCGGGGCGGGGGGAAAGGATTTTTCACCAGGCTACAGAGAGCCAGGCACGCATATATATTGTTGTAAATAAGGCGGGGGGGAACAACCACGGTGTCACTCCGCTTTCTAATTCAGAACTTCCAGCGGGTAGCAGGTTTTTTGTGGTTTTTGGTGTGGGTTTTTTTTTTTTTTTTGATGTAGCTGACAAAATCTGGCAACAACGCACAGTGTAAAAAGTGACATTTTGACTCTAAGGGAGGAATTATTTGCAATTTGTTTTGAACAGAAGCTTAGTTCATGTCAGATGTGAACCTCCAGACAATCATTAGTTTAAACTGCCTGCTATGTGTTTAAAAATTTCAGTCAATTTAGAACTGATCTGAATTGCAAATGGCATGGTAATAAGCCATTAGGGAACAACATATCTCTCTTTCACACTTGCAACCCTCTGCTTTAAGGGGCCTCGACTGCACTGAAATATGAAAATACCATTTTAGTCATGTGCGTTGCTGACAAACATGGAAATGTAGGAGGTCCAGACTCAGAAAGCGGCGCTCGGAGGAGAAGACTGGGAGCTGCCACAGGAGCGAAGAAACGGGTGTAGCCCCTGCTTTGAACAAGAGGCAGCAGTCAGTTTTCCACAGAATAAATAGTCTGACTTGCTGATGGCACAGTAAAACACAGGCCTGGCATCTGACTAGCGCTTGGTAATTTTGATTTCTGAGGATCTGAAGCGTTTCTCATCCTCTGTGAAACCATTTTTGTGAACAAGTGTAGGCTTTGTGTCACCTAAGGTTTTCTGCACAAAGTTACCTGTATTTCCTCAAAATTAGCTGTCTAACCTTCTGTGTTCAAATGAGTGAAAAGATACAATTTTTTTGATTCTTGAGCTTTCAGCTCAAGACAGGGGTCTGCAATACACAGATCCATTGACTAAGATGACATCTGCACAACTAAAACAGACTATCTTTTAGATGACAGCATTAAGCATTGTAGGTCCTATCCCAACTATCTTTTCCCACTGAAGAACATTATAAATCACCTACTGATGTTTTATAGGTGTTTCATAGGCGGAAAGACTTTCTTCTACAGCCCTATAGCCACTCTTGGGTAGCTGTCAGTGTTTTTTTATGCTTTACAAAATTATATACCTTATAAAACTCATCTATTTCACAGTTTCTTGAGTCTGCAGCTGAGTCTGACTCTATGGCTCACCATGCCAGCTGACAAGCAACCTACTCTCTACATTCAAGCAGCTTTCCATGCAGCTGTGATGAAGGGAGAAATACAGACTTCTGATCTACATCTGTAAAAGTTGAATGCTGGTACCCTACTACCAACTGGTGCAGCAGATGTTCCCACACCATTGGATACTCTTGCAACCGTAGAGCTGAACAGTTTCCTAATGGGATACTGGGACTCCTTCCCCCCGAAGCTATATGTCTAAATACAGCTCCTGCAGATTTTGTTTCCAGAGAACCTCTTTGTTGAGGGGGGGACTAGCCCAGAGACACCTACAGCAGATCACAGAGACTGCAGAGTCTCACGTCATGGGAGGTCCAGCTGACCCAAATGCTGCTGCATTAGCACACATGCTGGACTGGATTTCTGCAGAACATGCCTTCATTCTTAGGAGAGCATTAAAGTGGATATTCCATTAATTATTTCATGGCACAACCACTCAATCCCCTCTGCTTTTCAGAGATAACACCTTAAAATTGTTGACTGCAGGTGAATTTGGATATTATACCACATCTCAGCTTTCCTAGAAGGTTCATGTCAGCTTCTGCACAGCTGGCAATATGCTAGAAAGGAGATTGCTTGCACAGTACCTTTATTGAACTGCCATGCAGCAGAAAGGAAACGGGCAAGGTCAAAGAGGTCAAAGTTAGACTGCTGAGCCAGAGACTGCATAAGAAGGGGGGAGCTAAGCAAGGAAAATGCAACTCAGGTAAAACTATGGGAGCAGATGAGTAGTACAAGAGCTTGATTAACCAGCTTCCCACCCAGGACTGAAAAAAGCCCCTCAGTCAGAGCTTCTCTGCCTCAAACTGTACCTGCTGCCACACTTCTAAACCAACCCTAACATGGGATAATGCTGTCGACACAGTCTTCTAAATCCTGGTGTACATATACACATAAATATACACATGTATAACTTACTCCACTTTGACACTTGAAAGAAATTCTATTGCATGACTTTGCAGACAATTCTTCACCAGCAAAAGTAAAGAATTCCGAACTCTCTATTTCCTGGGAACACAGCAGACTACTCATCTCCTTCAAAGCCACATGAAGTAAATTAATCCTTTCCAATTATCATTGCAATGTATATTTGGGGTAACAATTCCCCACTTTCGTAAATACATGTGTGGAGCTTCCACTCATTTTAGCAAGATAAAACACATTTCCAATTTGGATCTTTGAAAAGATCTGACATTCAGTATTTATTATTATAGCAAAGACTAAAAACAGTCCCACTGAACTCTAATACTCCCTTCAGAAGTGATATTATGGCACAGGACAATTAACATATTCCCAGACGTCTATCTTTCAAGCAAAAAATTTCCTGTGATAAATACAGAATTAAAGATGGTATTATATATTAATTCAGATGGAAATGGAGTGGTTAAATACTTCCAAATCTAAACTCTAGCTACTTACAATTTCCCCAGCAATTGCAAAGTAATTAAAAAAAAAAGAATACTCAAGCTTTCCTATCATTACATTGGGTTTAAGCAAGACAGCACACAGAATAAGATACTCAGATTCTAGAAAATATTGTAAGGGGAAAAAAAATACAGAAATCCTTTGTTCTCTGCTCCTTTTTTAGTGACTTTAGGCAGTTCTGTGTTTTCATGTCCTTAGATGAGGTATTCAATATTCATTCCATCAATTATTCCAGCAAAGTGTGTACATGCCAAAGTGCATGCTCTAAACATATTTTATTTTTCACATACAAATTGTTTAATCATCATAAATAGGCTCTTGCATGTACAAGTTACCCTTTGCACATACACCTGTGTAATCTGGCAGTTTAAAGATCTATATTATATAGGGAAACTGTTGAGATTTACGTATCTGCTCCATTTACATTTGAAAACTGACTTCCATGTAGAGGGTTCTTATCCTTATTTGACGTGTGGCACAGGCCACAGATCTGCAGTTGTATTTACTGAAAGAAAACCAACACAAACAGTGAAAGCGAAAGATATGAGCAACTTGGGAGATGTGATTTCTTGGACTTTTAAGCATGTGTGTGTGTGTTAGACATATACTTTTTGTGTCAGATATTTGGCTATCTAAATATTACTTTTCACATGACATAGTCCTGAGAGCATGTAGTATAAATTACCGTATATCAGTTATGAAAAGATAGTCATGTGAGTGGAATCTGAAAGACAAACAATCATCTCTCAGCTGCAACTGAACATAATCCAAACACAGAGTAATATTTTCATTTGGTTAAAGAAGAATGCTACAGGAATCAAAGGCTCAGACCTACATTCCTTCCTTGTATGGATACTCCTATTGACTTCAGTGAAATGGCTAATGCAATATGGTATAAACAATCAATACTATATTTTAATCCCCAAAGAACACCAACATAGGTACATCATATTCATGTGTATAAAAAATACAGAAGGGAATATTATTGGCAGTAACACTGACCTGACTTACTTGAAAACAGAAATGAGGAAAGTTTTGCTCTTTGCATCCCCAATTGCCTTGTATCAGCTAACTGGGTCACAGGATTCAGCATAAAGTAGAGACCAGACCACCATCTGCTAAGTAAAAATTGGCATAATACAGAGTAGGTGATTCGTGAGAGGAAAGCCATATATACTTTGTCAGTACAGAACTGAGTAAAGTGGGGAGCAGAATTCCCCCCTCAGAATAATTAATATTCTATCTCTCAATGCACTCTACAGATAACCGAAAGATTGTCTGGCTTCACTGAAGGTTCACAGCAAAGTCACAAAGAAATCTGTTGTATGTGCTTCACTAGGACTGAACGTATTACCTATATCAGGTTCTGCACTGAGATCATCCTCCATCTTGATACTCAGACTAGATGCTAATATAGGATTAGCCTCATTCACCTCATGCAACTCCTTTGGGCTAGTGGTAATGACATTAACTTGCCATAGAAGAGCAGTTTATAAAATTGCCAGGAAGTACAGAACTACAGTGCAAAGATATCCATTCTTTCAAGTAAAAGCAAGCAAAGACAGTTTTAGATGATATGCAAATCAAGCCTTGAAAAACACGGTCCTTGAGGGTAGGTCCCTACAGAGATCTTTTACATTGAAATAAATTTTAATCAACATACTCAAGGTTCAAATTGTGAAAATTCAGTTCTTGACTCTAAATCTGTCTGTATCCTTGCTAATAGATATTGAAGAGGTTTCCTAACCAGTAGTTCAAATGATAAACACACCTCTTCTAGAAATGCCTTTTTGTGAAAATACTGATATGCACTCATTTCATTAGAAGGGTTTCATGGCCTTTTCCAAATAGAGGACATGTAAAGAAAAGCACTATGCACTAAGATTCATACAAATTCTCCCAGAGCGCAGCAAATTCTCACCACAGTACCCCCAGAGGGAAGACAGAGAAGTTTTGGAGCCAAAGTCCCACCTCTTACAGTGTTGGTGATTTTGGAGTACCCAGCCCAAGTCCATCCAAGCTGCTTTGTGGTGTCCTGTTGCTGAATCCATGCCATGCCTGCTGTGGTAGATATAACCTGCTTCCATAAAGTTGGAGCTGAATATGGTATTACATACAAGAGGTGATGTATAAACACAGACTTGCACAAAGCCCCATGTGGTTTCCACAAAAGGAAGATGGAAAAAATCAAGGCAGCTACTTTCTGCAACGACCACCTGGATACAGGAAGGGGGAAATCTGCATGAACAGTGCCTCCTCCATGCATATCTACAGAATTCAATCCAGCCCTTCATTTCCCATCTTCCAAACATGGGGTTTATTCAGTCAAAGAATGAGACATGACAAAATGCATGTGGATATGAGATAACATGTGCCTTGGGGCTAGTAACAGAGGAAGGTGAAGGTAACAACCCCAAATATGAAGGTGAAGACAATGATGCAAAATGCAGTTCATCTCATGCAGACACAAACCTAGAAGTCCTGTTACTGTGAACATAAAAAGTCCTGAACAACAACAACAACAAAAAAAAAAAAGTCCTTTCCCTGATGAATCTGTATAAAATGTGCTATCCTTGTTGATACAAAATAGAACATAAAGTAAGAAGTGGACAAAAATAATCACAAAAGAACGTCTTTTAAAGCTTACCAGATCATGCTATGGTAATGTACGGAAAGGAATGGCTATGTTCCTGGATCACAGTGTTATCAAATGACTGCCTGGAGACAGAATGTAGTGTGAACCCATAACATCTTGCTGGATGTCATTGTAGTCACTGCTGTCCTCTCTGCTTTATTCACTTTGCTGCACTGGTGTGTGGGTGGGACTTGCTTTCAGCTGACATTTAATTTTTATTCTATTTCATTAATGCACAATGTTAAACTGCCTTATTCTTGCTAACTTGTCCAAGCCTCCAAACTCTCAGTCATATACACATAGTTTTTCCCTCAATGCTATGACATGATTTAAGAAAGATGGGATTGGACACACAAACAAGGGTTTATGTGAGTAAGACTAGGTCTCATGCCTTAAAATATATATAAGGAGGTATAAATATGTTTTCTTAAATAAATATATATTTTCTTATGAAAATATATAAGATATGTATCTGTTTCACAGTGAAGCACCAAATTATACTGGGAGTAATTGTTCCTGTAGTGGGTTTTAACAATCTGCCAAGCAACAGAGAGATCAGTCCGAACATGTTAGGATTTACAGTAGACTTAAGTCTTTTTTTTTTTTTTTTTTTACTCCTAACATGCTGTTATTTAAAAAAAAATAAACCAAAATGAACAAATACAATCACTATTAATATTCCACAGAGCTACTTTGCAGTTTTTCTTTCTGCTTCATAGTGACTTGATAAAATTTATCTGTTTCATTCTTGAAGAACTTTTACACAGGAAAAGGAGAATTTTTTATTCAGAGACTGACACGTCTCTTCTATTCCTTTCCCTCCCTCTCTAAAAATGCATCCTGCAAGAAAGAAATGTAAAATCTCTCATGGTATAAGAGAAGAGTTTTGCTTTGTTTCTAATACTGAAAGGTGGTGGGAACTGGGAGTGGTGGTGGTGGTGGTGGTGTGTGTTTGTGGGTTTGGTTTGGTTTTTAAATAATTTAGCAAAATATTAACTTTTGCAAATGGTGAAAATCCATTTCCCTACAGCTTGAGAGGCCTACAGCATACCTGAGTGCTTAGAAACTGGCCATTCTGTAGCTGGGCTTTGTCTGACAAATAGAATATATCTAGGAAATTGAGAAATGTTACTTGAAATATCAAGGACTCTTTCCAAGACAATAGCTCTGAGGACAAGACATCCACTGGAGAGGCAATCCATCTGTCTATGTATCTCTGTGCCTTGTAACGACTCCAGAAAATACTATTCCCAGATATTAATGCTTGCCTCATCTTTAATAACCTCATTAGGACAGGATAAGGATTCATCCACAGAGCAGTAGTATGAAAGATGGTGTATCTTCACGATTCAAGGAGGTAGATGGTGTGATTACAAAGCAGTCTGTTGGCTCACGGCCTGGAGCAGCTGGAGAGGACTGGTGTGAGAAGTACCAAGAAGGATGGACTTCAGCAAGGTGGTAGGCAAGCAGAAAGCCGACAGTAGACTGGGTCCTTCCTGTTGAAAAAAAATTGAGAAAGATCAGCAGTTCAGAGGTAGTTATGGAGCATGCACTACCAGAACAAAAGAAGATTGTGGGAACAAATATGTATTCTAAGGGTTAACCTTAAACACAGCTGCGCACTTTGCTGGCATATAAGCCTAACATACTCAATCAGGTGATTTATGCAATGTAGAATACAGAAGCATAAATGTCTATCTTCTGGTACTAACTCCGTTAACATTAGAATTAGATATGTCATCTATACCCAGTATGCATTATTTTACTCATCATTACATATTTATCCCTTTATCAGATTTTTGTTTAAAAGAGCTTCACTGAACACAAAAGACTGAATAATTTGATATGCAATAAATGTGTCCTTGTAGCCTTATTATTTCCTTAAATAGAGAAAAGAATACCATTAGATTAGCTCAAATGACAATTCACTGTCTTATATTAGGTTCACTAGGTTACAGAGGGAAACATTCATGCACCCTCAAATAAAAGGGTTCAAAAAAATGACAGAAGGTATAGTTAATTAGTTGACTGGGTTATTCAATCCTTGCATAAAGGCATGAGTTCTGCTTTAGTGTAGAAGCAAGCACTGACAGAAGTTAATGCCTTGGAGATTCTTCTTTAAACATTTTAGACTCTTGTCAAAATTATAATTGCATTCGTATGAGATTTCCTGCATTTGGTATAACAGGGAGTTGATCTTTTTTCACCTGGTAGGAGTTTTTCAGCTAGGAAAGGGAACCAAATAAACAGAACAAAACACAAGTGGATGACATACATCAGGAGCAATTGTGTAGACGCTATACGAAACACCTTGCAAAAACGTTACTTGTGTCAAAGGCACTTATAGTATAAGAGTGGGATAAAAAATGATAAACGGAAAAAGACAGACAGATGGAAGAACAAAGAAGCAGTGACACAGTTGGTCAGTGTGATAGGCAGCATTCTCAGCACATCCCTAGTCTGACAGCTGTCAAAATTTTAATAAACTTCACAGCAAAAGAGAGTTTTAAAGAGGCAGCTAAGGAAAATCTCTTACAAAAAGTGAGGTGAGACAAGCTAAAAATCTAAAATCTGTGGAAACATTTAGCTTTTTTGCTCTGAAAGCCTTTACTTGTAAGGGAATAGAAATAAAGAAAATTATTTGTTTTTCTGATGTCTGGATCCCTAGATCCATACTCCAGCATGACACACTTTTTTCTCATTCATTGATGGTCTGCACTGTCTTAATGCAATTGTAGAAACTCTTATTTTCACTTCAAATTCCCTCTCCCCTTAGAAAATTGACATGCCATCCCTATAAGAAGAAAGCTCCTACACGTTTACCATCTCCAGGCACGTCAGACATTTGCAGGATGTCAGCTGTGAAGGAAACATGAATATGTTCACATGATCAACAGCTGCACTGTGAAAATGCCTGTGGGGAAATATTCTAGACCCCTACCCATCAGCTTTACATGCTGTGAAGTGATTAAAAGAATAAGCCTAAGAGTTACCAGGAAACCAAAAGTTATTTAGGGAAGAAAAAAATACAGGAACCAATTTTCTATGACATTCAGAAGGGATGAGATTATGGTACTTCAGGACTCCTGTACAACAAGTATTCCTAACAGCACCCTTTTTTCAAAATTAGTCTAAGCAGCAAAAATCAAACCTGGACTTTGAAACAGTGGTATTATGACCCATAGCATTGTCTTAAAACCTATCAGTAATCCTTCTAGCTATATACAGATTAGGTTTTCTAAAGCTTGTGAACACTTTGTGAGCTATTGCTTCATTTACTAAGCCAGAACTAAATACAACAGACTTTCGGAAAAAAGGCTCCATCATTTAGCTCTCCACTTTATATCCAGAACTCATTAGGACAATATTTGTACTCAAATCATAGTCACTTAAAATGCACGTTTAAATAGTATGTTATTGTGCTGGCAAAAAAACAAATATAAAGAGACTCATGCAAAACAAAGTTTGATTTACAAATGAAGAAATACTGAAATTAACATTGCTGTTTGTTTCCCTTTAGTGTCCACACCCTCCCAACTATTCTGCATGTAAAACCGGATGAAGAACAAACATCTTGGGAAGTCTACTATCGGTCTAAATCAGTAATAGGCTGCCCTCTAGAATAATAGAAATGCTGGGGGATGTAGACAGAAATAAATTAAGAGACATGGAATTATTCATAATGGAAGCTACTCTTGTCTCCCTAGGATTCAGCATCTTAGATTTATGTTTGCTTCCTCTCACTGGTCTGCCTCATTTCTATTGTTTTGTTTCTGCTATTAGCCAGCAGGCTCTTGCAAAAGGGTGTAATTTGCACACACTTTTAAAAAATGTCGTATTAGTGACAGCTCTGTTATTTCAAGTAATCCAGGTTGAAATTCTGCAATGACTTCTAAGTCAAAAAAAGAAACCTTTATATAGCCTTCAGTAAGCATGGATACATTTGGTCTTAAAGAGTGTCATTCCCCTTTGCACACCCAGGCCACCCAAGAACAGGATTTGTAGCTGCTACCCCAAGGATCTATAGGAGGAAAATTGGCTCACAGCATTTGATGATGCTTCTCACTTACAAAAGAGTGGTAGTTTGGCATGTTGCAAGTCGCTGTGCTACAAGCACGGGCAAACTCTGGCACCTTGTCAGCAATTCCTAACCCTGTGTTGCACAGTATTACACTGGCAAGATACCTACTCAAGCACACAGGTGGCAGAGTCATTTTCCACAAGGCTGACAGGCAAGAACCAGATATTGTCCTCATAAGCTTCGGACAGTTGAACATACTATATTAATACCGATAACACCAATCTCCAAAACTTCCCCTGACATTTAAGGGGCCCCTGTTAGAAGGCTAATTTCAGCAATACATTTTATTGTTTTCCTGCATGTTTGCCCTCTTCTGTATATAAGATATTGGTTGCCTAATGTGCCGTTTACCAAGTAGTCATTCTCTTCCACCTAGACCCAAAGCCAGTTTTGTACACTGAGTTTCAACAACAATGAAAACATTCTCAGGTCAGAGCACTGCAGAGGTTTTACTTGCTGATGTCATGCGGATGAGTTCAAAAGGTTCCCGTCACTCTGCAGTATTACCCTGCCAGCCCCTAAGATAACATCCGTGAGTGGTCATACTGAAATGCATACATACTCTAAGATCTGTGCAAACATTTAATAATTAATGTTTGAATAAATTACCACTAGATTGTTTATTAAAAAGTATTCTGGTTAAACAAGGGCTCATTATTCTGTTTTTGCTCTCTACCGGTAAGATATTCCCTTATCAATGGAACACATTAAAACCCAAAGAATTTTCTAGGCTGCAGTCCTTGACTTTGTTCATGATAGATCCTTTGTTTCCTCTCTATTCTTGAGACACTGTCCTACAGATACCCATCTAAACATATGTTAAACGCAAAAACATCACCCAACTTCCATTTGGTATTATCAAATCTGCAGAAACTGCTTCCCATTCAAGAATTAACCATTAGACTTGAAAAAGTCAACTATATAAGAAAAGAATCTCAGACTAACACAAAACGACCCTCCATTTCAGTTTGCCATGAGAAAAATTAGAAATCACTATGAAAATATTTGTCATAGACAACCACTGATGTAAATCATAAACAAAGAAGTCTATGTCAGAGAATGCATCCTGCTTCTCACTTATACAAGGGCAGAGCTGGACTTTTCCTTGTATGTAGCATTATGATTATTTATGCCCTTGACTTTACAAACAGAGCAGTCATTAAAAGGAAGATATCACCTCTGCCCTGAAGAATTTTCAGTCTAAACTGGATACTGGCAACGCAGTTCAAATATGTATTTGAGCAGGCAAATTTGGACCTTGAGGGGAGAAGGAACGCTTTACAAAGGAACTGAAGTATTGGTTCGCTCTAAAGAACTATCTGGTCCATCATCATATTTCTAACAATGGTAAGTGGGAGATGTTCATGAAGAGACCATTAGAGACAGGCAGCTCTCGTATCCTCAGGTCCTCTGTAGGCAGGAGGTGATGGAGCTTCTGAAGTGGATATTGGATGCAGCCATCACACTAAACATTACTGTGGGCCTGTTCTTCACTAACATGGATATTTTTACTTTAAAATGCTTAAACTTTTGTTTTCCAAAACTGCCAGCTGCAGTGAGTTCCACAACTTGTTGTGTGACAATGATTTCTTTTTGTTTGCTTTAGATCCTTCCTTGGCTGGAAGGATCAGAAAAAAGCCTACTAAAAAGGGGTTTAATTTGTGTTCATAAGAGTTAAAGATGGTGAAGAAGAAAGGAGGAACTGTCTACCTGACAGCAATCAGGAATTGGGAATGAAGTGCAAAAGCACTAAAAATGATTCAAGGGAACAGTCAGAAAGGAATTTGTCTCAATGTTACAAATAACACAAATTCTCCTATAGGATTCTACTAATACCAGTAAAATCTTTGCTAAAAACACCAACTTACCTTCAATAAGCTACGTGTAAGAGCATATTTCATTCTCACATTTTATTACTGACACGTAGCTTCAAGAAATAAGTATATTTATTTGGCCAAAAAGAAAAAAAATCACCTCACTTCTTTTAAATCTAGTAACATTGGAGAAGCTTGGTTTTATCTACAGAAGTTAAGGTGACTGTAGGCTTTTGAAAGAATAGCTTTGGTGCATTTCTGCCAACAGGCACTTTTTCGACGACATTAGCAGTTTCGCCATAAAGTCAATCTGCCTCACAAACTTCTATGAGCGGAATCTTCACCTTTTCTTCCAAAGAAAAAGAATTTTGACTGAATTGAAGCAAAACTCTATTCAAAACTCTTCACAGAACTTACTTGCTTTTTAGGAAGTGGCATTACCCTGTACAAGAGGGAAGATGATACAAAGCAGAAGTACGTAACGCAACGGTTTCCAACTTTGCAAAGGAAGGGTTGAGGTGAATGGGTGTTGTTGCTGAGCAAACAGTGATGCTCTGTCAGTCTAACCATTGCTGCTTATTCTATGCATGGAGATGGATAAAGGGAAATGAAATTACCCCGGTCTGGAGAGAATACTGAATGTAAAATTTTATACTGGAAGTACAGGGATAAGTTCAGAAAAGAAAATTTAATACCTTTTATAATTCAGGGCAGATTAAGTTCAAGTACAACTACAAAAGATTAAGCTCAATCTTTGAGAAAAAGTGCACAATTTTATGGAATCTGCTGAAAGCACTACTTTTTCCCCTCATCTTTCCTCCCCCCAGCTTTTCTTCAATGAACTCTCCATAAAAGGGGAAGATGAATGATGGAGTGCACTTGGAATTTGACCTTAAATTCAAATAATGAACCCTGACATCTTCAGCAGTTTAAAATTACTCATTATATTTTTTTAACTGATATTTTAGTTATTTTCATTCTTACAATGCAGTAGCTTTTAATCAGTCACATAATTAAATGTTGTCTTTCTGACACAAGCTGCCTCAATTAAGCCACGTAGCGTGAGTTATATCAAGGTAATCAGGAATAACTGACCAAGTTTCCACATACCTAGGACCCAGTTTTCAAAATTCCCTCTACTGTTTATATTAGAGAAGTAGAAAAATGCATTCTTCTGAACATCCACTTAGACTCTTTTTCAGGGCCATAAGCATTTTCCATAGTTCTCTCCTTCATATTTCCTTCTGGATCCCTTACTTTGTCCTTGTGAACATTGTGTCTGCAAGTGGTTTTTCATCCCTTCTCCCTTGCAGTGAATTATGCTCTGGATTTTATAGCCTCACTGACACCCAAATGGATGCAGTTCTTCTATCTCCACATCTCACATCAAAACTGAATTTTTTTGTGGTCAATGAAGTGTTGATGTTATCTTAGCTGTGCTGATTAGCATTTGTGGCCATGCGATGCCTCAACTAAATGCAGGGGAGCTCTCTCTAGCAGACAGGTTTGTTCCAGTCTAAATTCCTAAACCAACTTCTAGGAAATGCAGAGATAGCTAAAGATGCATACACAGGCATGTACATCCACATATATATGAGCCTTTTCAGTTAAATTATTAGTTGCAGTAATTTGTGTTACTTCAAAGGGGAATGCCTCAGTTCTAAATGTCAGGAAATCTAATTTCCATTTGTACCTTTAAAACCTCTCTTTTTCTGAGCATAAATGATTGAGAACCTTCTTTTCAACTTAAGAACTTCTATTATGTAATGTCTGGATGACTACCTGGCCCTAGTCATTTTGGAAAAAACTGCTTACACAATTCTGCCTAATTAATATGTACGCCCTGATATACATCCTCCAGAGTATACGGGGAATGGGGTAGTGGTCCATCCAAATATAGGATTGAAGGATCATTAAGATTAACAGTGATTCATGAAGTACTGGAAAGAGCAATCAAAGGGGATGTGAATTATAATCTGTATTGGTTTGGGGTTGAGGGAAAAAAGTAAGACCTCCAATAAACTCAGTTTAGAAGGATAAAAGGGAAAAAAAAATCCTTTTGTTTAGCACTATATCTGAGAAAAAAATAGACTTACTGCAGCAAATACAGCCCCTCCACAGACATGCAGGAAACATTAAAGATCCTCAAGAGGAAGTAGTGGAAGTTTTTTATCATAGAATCATAGTCATAGAATGGTTTGGGTTAGAAGGGACATTAAAGATCATCTAGTTCCAAAACCCCTGCCATGGGCAGGGACACCTTCCACTAGACCGGGTTGCTCAAAGCCCCATCCAACCTGGCCCTGAACACTTCCAGGGATGGGGCATCCACAGCCTCTCGGGGTAACATGTTCTAGTGCCTCACCGCTGTCACAGTAACAAACTTCTTCCTTACATCTAAGCTAAATCTACCCTCTTTCAGTTTAAAGCCATTATCCCTTGTGCTATCATTACATGCCCTTACAAAAAGTCCCTCTCCAGCTTTCTTGTAGGCCCCCTTTAGGTATTGGAAGGCTGCTATAGGGTCTCCCTGGAGCATTCTCTTCTCCAGGCTGAACAACCCCAACTCTCTCAGCCTGTCCTCACAGGAGAGGTGCTCCAGCCCTCTGATCATCTTCATGGCCCTCCTCTGGACCCGCTCCAACAGGTCCATGTCATTCTGATTTTGGGGGTCCCAGAGCTGAACGCAATACCCCAGGTGGGGTCTCACCAGAGGGGAGCAGAGGGGCAGAATCCCCTCCCTCGACCTGCTGGTCACACTTCTTTTGATGCAGCCCAGGATGCCGTTGGCTTTCTGGGCTGTGAGCGCACATTGCCGGGTCATGTTGCGCTTCTCATCAACCAACACCCCCAAGTCCTTCTCCACAGGGCTGCTCTCAATCCACTCATCGCCCAGCCTGTATTTGTGCTTGGGATTGCCCCGACCCAGGTGCAGGACCTTGCACTTGGCCTTGTTGAACCTGATGAGGTTTGCACGGGCCCACCTCTCAAGCCTGTCAAGGTCCCTCTGGATGGCATCCCTTCCCTCCAGTGCATTGACCGCATCACACAGCTCGGTGTCGTCAGCAAACTTGGTGAGGATGCACTCAATCCCACTGTCCATGTCACCGACAAAGATGTTAAACAGTGGCAGTCACAATACCAACCCCTGATGATGTTTTTGTTTTTTTTTTTTTAACAATCCTGGTTTTACTTTTCTGATACTCTCAAGCCTCACTGAAACCTTACCTATGATAAAAGGGAGGGCTGTTGAAGTGGGACTTGTGCTTTTCGGATCTTTGGAGGTGATACCCATTTGTCCATTTGGAGCCATTGCTCTCACTGTGCCAGCTTTTATTCACCCGCTTACAGGGTGTTCTGGGGTGGGGGGAACGGGAAGCAGGAGGTAGGTGCTTCAGTAAGGACAACAAAAGGTGGCCTTTATAAAACAGCATGTATGCTAAGATCCTCTGAGGAGAATTCCACATTAAAACCAGAGAAAGAAAATACCCTCCAGCCCTTCAAATACACTAATGAAAACAAACCACTTTTCCTTCACTCAAATATTTAAAATATTAGAAGTTTGAAAGTTCCCCAAATGGAATCCAATTATTCTCACAACCAGAGGCTAATTTCCCCAACTCTCTGAGCCACTGATGTTCAGCAACCATCTGAGCGGTTTTGCACTCTAAAATCTAGGGCAGCTGACAGTCAACAGATCTACTTTGCTGAGAGGATTTGCTGTTAATTTTGTCCAGCCTGTTTTCCAGTGCCAGTCAATGTTTTCCAAGTAAACTCATCCATGAATTCATGTAAAGACTTGACTTAAAGCCCTTAGGTACTGATGGATCTATTTTTAGTGCTTTAGATGCTGTGCTAACTCAGTTAAAAGGTGGGCATTTTTTGATGCAATATATAATCACTCGTATATTGTTAAATTAATGTAACTATTTGAGCACCTTAAAATGTTAAGGTGTTATCTCTGAGTGTCTTTAGCTTAAATAATCAAAACCTCACAGCAGCAGTGTTATTTGTCAGAAAAAGTATATAAAAAGCTGACCAGTGCACAACAATGCCACATTGAAATTCTCTGTTCATCATTGTCTCAGTGATAATTTAGGACCAAAAATCAATATACATTCTTTGGAAAGCCAGACAGAGGGTGGGGAGGGGAAGGGAACGGAAGAAAGGAAGGATGAAAAAGAGGAAGGAAAGTAATTTAATCCCTGACCCATCAAAGTTTTTCTGGTGCATGTGTAACTTTAGGAACCTGAATAGCTCACTGAGGTAACACATGCAGTTCGGTGTTTGCTGGCTAAAGCCGGAGTCATCAGGTAATCTTCAGAGTTGGGCCCCACACTCATACTATTCATGTGTACCTTGTGCAAGGGTGCTTTTGTAACAACAGACACACTTTTCTGTCAAAATAAGTTTGAGATCAAATCAGTACCATGAGCGCCAATCAGCAGGCAGGTAAAAGTGTATGATGCCAGTCAACTAGGGATGGTTCAAAATGCTATTCTTCTGTCAAAAGACAGACCGGGCAATGTCTCTGTAATGTCCTACCTGTCTTTGGTCCTATTATACACATGTATCAGTTGTTGCTGGAAATAGTCTCATTTAACTTAAGCCATTGTAAAATCCATAACTTCACTATCTCACCCATACCACTTACTGATATGCCCTATTCACTCAAAGCTTCTGATAATATTTAAACTGTCTCTCTCAAACCATATGTCAATGCAGCACAGCAGTTCTGACTATTAGGGGTCTGCTTGCTACGGTATAATCTGTCTGCACACAGTCTCACTTATGCAAAACTGAAGCATTCAAATGTCTCCACTGTGACTACTGAAATAATGTCCATTATTGCAAGATCTAGGTCACTGTTGTTAAAGCTGAGTCACATTGCCAGTCGTATTTCCCAGTCATAAAACACTGATGCTCTTCGGACAAAAGCAGCTGTGATTTCTCCTCTAAATAAGTTTTAAGGATTGTAGAAAGAAAAGGACAATATAAACATGTTGCATTCTTCCATGAAGCATCAATCGGGCAATGCATATAGTTTGTTGTGAAAGTCATTTAGTCCTTCGTCTGGAGGAAACTAGTACGTTTACAAGAGCAACACAATAATTTCAGAATAGATTCTCAGAGTAAATAATATGGCATGTCAATTAAACTCTTGAATATATGTTAGACTTTAAATAAAAATGTTGTAGACTCATTGGCTTGGAAGATTTCTTCGTTCTTTTTAAGGCGAGCACCCGTTCATTTATAGCAAATTATTTCGCTGCTCTGTCATTAAATATGTTTAACCTTTTTTTTCTTTTTAAAAATCTGCTCATTTGAATATCCTCAGTTTGACATCTCACTGAAATATATTTCTGCTATGGTTTAGAAAGTGGACAGGACTCACTCAGCCAGTCAATAATTAATTCAAAGTGGTGACCAGGATACAGTTCTACATAGAACATAAAATTTGCACCCTGCTAGGCAGGAAGTAGTCACAGCCCAGATTTCCAGAATGAGATCTAATATTGCACATTTTTCCAAAGCAAAATAAATGTCTTTTTTAATCCCTCATTAAGAGGGCATTCATAATATTATCCCCAGCTCTAAGGGGACCCATATCGCACTGTGGTTATTTTTCTTGGGTTTTCTTATTTATACTAAGAGCAGAACATACTCTCTTTCTATGAAAAGAACACACTGCTAAGATTACAAACACAGACAAGGGAAACAGCCTACTTGTCATGGATAATACAACCAAGTATCATCCTGAAATAGAACAATTATCCCATGGTGCATACATCAAAATACATCAAAATTCCAGTAGCTTCTGAGTCCGGGAAGTTTATTTAAGACACCTTGCAATTAAAAAAATTTAAAAGTTTAGATGGAAGAGAGGCTTGACATGACTTATCAAGAAAAACCCTAAAGAAGGATGCCGCTCTGAATTACAGTGTGGTTTAATGTTATGTTAGATATTTTCTTATGTTTTCAGGGGCCAGATTTCAAAGTGATCTTTTAAGAGTACCAAAGTAAGTTGTACCCAGTTTTAAGAGAACCAAGTATAAGTAGCTTCGCTGTTACAGCCAACTAGGTAACTTGGATCCATAATCTAACTTGATATTTCAACTTCTAAACAACCTAATTGTTTAACACATGTATTAAACACACCAAAACCAAGGAGGAAACTGAAATCCAAGCTTTTCTCTTCTTACAACCCCTGTCACCGCACAGTCCCACACACAATGCACAACAGATTACATCAATGGCAAAAAGACTATCCAGGGTCCCACAGTCTTCTTTTTGTGAAGAGAAGTTGAAGAAACATTTTGATCTTCAGCAAAGCTACTCAGTAATTTATGAAGATTTTTTCCTTATAGCTCCCTACAGATGGTTAATGCATTACTCAATACCTGCACAAACTTCTTCCAACTAAGTGGACAAAGTTAGGAGGATTCCTTCAGCAACATCTTTATCCTCAATAAACCTCACTCTTAAAAAGTTTAAAAAAATATGTTTTCTGGCAAAGTTTAAAGAACCTAAAACACATTCAGCACTGACCACCAATCGCACATACTCTTGCAACAGGATATTGGCCAAAGTGAGAAACCGGCCATTTGTTTGTACGTCACGTGATTTTTGTTCCTTATTTAGTATCATGACAATGCAAGGATTTATTTTTATCATCATTTCCATGTATATTTACCTTTGCCAAAGCCAGATTGAGCATGCGTTCTGAGTAGTCTTAAATTTGTCCTTGAGGGAAAACAAAATTGAGCAGGCCAGGCATTGCAAAGCAGTCAACATCAGCGAGTCAAATTAAGTTCTGGCATAACCTTGCTGGCTAGGGTTCAGCAGGGAAGTCTGTGCAGGGGGAGCAGGGATGGAGGCGGCATGTATACGAAAGAACATACAGAAGCCTGCTAAGGCATTTTGTTCAGGGATCCCTGCAGCAGCAGCTCCAAGAATTGACAAACAAGGGTGTCCAATGTAAACATGCAAGTATTTGTCTTGAGCTGGAGAACTAAACCTGAACTATTAATGTGCTGTGTGTGTACATAAATTTACCTGAAAAAGCCATTACTCACTCTTAATCCCTTTTTAATCTTCAACATGACAGAAGTTTTCAGGATAGCACTCCACGAAATGATGGGTGATGAACAGGAATGCTTCAGTTAGGCAGGGAAAAACCCTTGGAACTCCAAAAACTTGTCCTGGTGAACAAGGCACACTTACTACAGCAAAAATTTACATCAGATACAAGCAACAGAGAAATTTGCTGGAATCACTTTTATTTCCCTTAACCCATATGCTTCCAGCCCTTCTTACATATTCAGTGACCTGACACAGAGAAGAGCTGGATCCCCAGTCGATGTTAGTCAGCAGAGTTTCAGTGAAGTTCATGGCTATGTGTCACCCTGTGCTGTCTGAGGACCCGACATGGTGCAGCCACAGAAATTCAGGCAAATGACTGCTTTCCAGGCAATTTTATCTGAATCATTCTTCTGAACGCTGGCTACAGGATTTTTCTTTAACTTAAACTTGAAGTCCTGAAACATTAAAGAACAGAATGCATCAACTTAATTGGAAACAGTTTTGCCTCAACACATCCTGCGTTTGTTCAAGGACTTAGAGAGAGGAAAAGCCCATGCTTTGAAGCACTGTGACAACTTAAGATAAATTTCAGCTTTACTTTTCTAACAGAATATAATTGAAAACATACTTCAACACAGAGTCTAATCTAACTCTGGGTAGAGATGTATTTAACCCACAAGTCTGGATCTCAACGTTCCCAAGTCTTGAAGAAATCCTGACTCTGACCCAAATTGTTTTCTCTTTCTATAACAAGCAAAACTAGTTTTAATACTACTGAGCTGACTTCATCACGTATTCAAAATCACTGCTTTTACCATCACTTATGTGTTCCTTTTCATGATGCTGATGTCACAAGTCCCTGTTTCTCCCAATACCTCTCAAGGATTAGGGTCAAATACCTGTATATAGTAGAAGGCAACCCCTTCCCCCAAAGCCTCGATGTCTAAACAGACAAAATTGGCAGACAGTAAGATAAAGGACGCATTGTTATCCCCATTTTCAGCTGGGAAACCATGCCTTAAAATGACTAAGACTCAGAATCCCAAGGGAGGTCAAGGATCAGATTCTCAAATGCTCAATAACCAGCATCAGAGCCAGACTTTCATAGGAAAAAGAGAAGAAAATAAAGAAAAGGGAAAAAAAAAAAGAAAGAAGAGAAAAAAAGTCTCCAAGCCCTGTAGTTCCTACTTTTATTGTAGATTTTCAAAAGACCTTTCTGCCCATCTTGAAGATCTGGCCACTTAAGCACCCATTTGAGTGCCTAAATGGGAACTTACCTCTCTAGGAAATCTCTCTCCCAGTCTGGGCGCTACTGCCGTTTTGAAACGTGGCAGTACGCGAGTTGCCCAAGGTCACAAGAGGAAGCCTCTTGCAGAGCCAGAAATTTGAACCAACATCTCCTGTGCCCTAACCACAAGTCTATCCTTCCTCTCGCTAACAGCACAGTGTATTTCTTTGTTAGATTTCTTTCTAGTTAGTTATAACATAATGGGCCTTTTTCTTTATTCATCCCTAATGGTAATATGACATTATGAGATTGGCACTTGTCATTCACAGGGAATGCTCTTTTTCCGCTTGCCCCCAAAATACAAACACACTTAGCAGATTGTCGTCTGCAGATGACACTAGAATCTCTGTATTTTAGAATCTTTTTACAGCAGCCTCATATGAGTAAATTGGCCTTTATTAATATTTTTCAGGATACAAGAGGCTGAAAACTTGCGGATCCCAGCTACAAAGAATTATTCCCCTTTCCCACATAACCTCCGGCGGGGGAGAACTTTTTGGTCAAGAAGATCAAGATAACAGCAGGTTGTTGTTCATATCATATCCCTTAGCAGCTGCTGCTACCGTGTGAAGGCCTAAATACTAGAGTAATAAGTCAGTAGCCACTGGCCACCATCACGCATGTGAGCGGCCTTAAGCATCCCTGCAAGACATGTAGAATAGAACAGCATCAAGTGGAAAACCCAAGCATAGCACCATGTTTTCTTTTGCCACCTTTTCCACTTTATTTACAGGGACACATGTAATTACTTACCATTTCAAGCTCTGGAGACTACAGGGGGATGTCACTGTACAAACCAAGAGAATTATAGATATTCGCTGTATCCGCACAGACAAATAAAAGAATGTATGCGAGAAATCCATAACGTACAGAACTCCATTCATCTCTGAGTTACTATTTTTGCATTTGTCTCGTTTGGGTTTTTTTTTTTTCTTTTTCAGATTCAGTTTCTTCAAACCCGGCCCTCTTCTACATGACCTTTTTGATCAACAGTCCTTTGTTGTGCTCCGAGGCCTTGGCAGCAGAGGACTGAATGACTACAGCTAATCCTTATCTAATGTTTACCTTTAAACTCTTCGGGTCTTGGCACAGGTTCGAGACATTTGTTTTGTTTAGGTTTTATAACTCTAAATGATGAGCATTGCTTGAAAACGTGGTCTCCTCCAGAGATCCCAGGGTTCTCGGCTGATGTTCCCCTCTGCTCCCGCAGTCACCCCCATCTCTAGCCCACAGAATACTTGACTTTTCTGCCTCACCACCTCAGAAATTAGTGGATTACCTCAGCTCTTCTGATACATCTTTTGGCAAGTCAATGAAAGTCAGGTTGCCAACTATTTTCATGTGGAAAACAGGCCTCTCCCTATCTTTTTAAGTGTAGAAGACATTTTTTGTGGAGAGGGGACTCGAAAAGTCTCTTTGTCAGATTCTGCAGTTGCCTGTCATTTTAAAAACCAACTCCAACTGTTTTTTGTGACTATTCCGTCTTCTCACAGGAGTTTCACTGACAAAAATTTGTGGCTGATTTTCAAATGGCAAACCAATATGAAACTTTCTAGCCTTCCTGCCCTTAAGAAAGCCTATTACCCCATATATTAAGATCTAGTATTGTTTCAGGCATTGCAGTGTAACACTACATCCCTGGCAGCTCCTAGAACAAAACCATTAGACACATGGGACTCCCCCTCCCCAGCAACTTTATCTCAACAAGTACTTCATTTAAGCAAACAGCCTAAAGCATGACTCATACCCCAGTGAGAGACAACTATTTGAAAACTTGAGGGCTGCTATAGCTGACCACAGCAAGGGCAAAGGTATCAAAAATAAGCCTAAGACTACAATTGCAGATGCAAAACAAATTAATACTCCCATAGAGGGAAAGCCAGATCTGCCAGGCTGCCCAAGCCTCCGTGGGAGATTTGGCTGCTGTGGCAGCACAAGAACAGCCTGGGGCCAGACATGGAGGCTCTGGCCCTTCGAGTTAAGCATATATGCACTTTAGAGGGTTGCTGATAGTGGGAAACCCTTGGGCTCAGCATTTCTGTTACCAACCGGGTCTGTCCTTTTACAAACAGTAACTTACCATTTTCTCTGAAGCAAGTTTTCACCAAATTTGAAAGTCCCCTTGGTGCACTTCAGAGCTGTAAAGTTAAGCCGAAAAAAGGTACTTTGTGTTGCTTTGGTTTTGTTAGTTTTGGGTTTTTTTTTTTTTAATTAGCACACATACAGTTAAAAAGCCCTCATGCAAAGTTAGAGCGAGTCATTAAAATTACCTCTAAACTTACTGTGAAATTGCTTGGGATCTTAAAAAAAATAAAAATTGTACACAGTCTTGCCCTTTCCCCGTCTCTAACAGCAACTGCTGAAAAGGTGCAAGTTACCAACTATTGAAATGCTACATAAATGCCCTAAAATAAATCAAGAATTTATAACCAAGTGAAACTCACTTTCAGCTTCACAATGTGCAATAACATATTAGTGACTGATCTATTGCTTATGAAAAGAAAGAAAAATACAAGAAAAAGCCTTTTCACAGTTCAATAGAAAGTTACAATATTTGAGAAATGAATAAGAAGTCATGTAATGGCTTTGCAGCTTTTGAACTTTCACATGTTTCAGATTTTTCTAATGCTTGTGCAGATTAAAGAGATTCACATCTCAATGGCTGGGGCACCTCGCATTTTTTCTGGATCAGGTTTAATGCTTTCCACACTGTAGAAATTTCACTTTGTATGAACACACCCTGAATTTAAGGAATTTTTCATACTTAGGTGTGTGTTTTCTAGTATGTTTCTTTTTATGTTAACCCTGTCAAAGCGCAGAGTGTCTGGATCATACGAATGAGCAACTCCTTCAATTTCACACATCAATACACCGGGCCTTTTCGGCATGCGCTTCTTTCCAGACCCCAAAAATAAATTAAAAGGGGGAGGAAAAGTCAGGAGACAATAAAATAGAAGACATCCATATTTTTTCACTTTTGTGTATTATTATCTCAACCTGGACCCCAGGAACAAAAGGAGAACCATTTATTTCAGTAATGTGCAAAGTTCATGGTTTTAAAGCTACAACTACACCCTTTTCATCTCTTTAAAAGACATTTCAAAGCAGGGCTGTGGGACCCAAAGAAAGAGAGTAATCTCTGAAGTCTATCCAGCTCACAGAGAAAAAAAAAAGCATTTTCTACCCTTTGACATAGGATTAAGGAGTGACAAAAAGCCACTTCATCCTTTCTAAAAAAATGTCTATGTGCATGCTTGAATATGATCTATATTCTAGTGGCTATCAGGAAGGCGTGGGTAGCACCTAGAATCTAGAAATAATCACAGACCTCATAAAAGCCAGCATGTATGTTAAGTCCTTGTGGCTCAAAGACAAGGGGAACCAAATGTTTTAAAACATTTGCACACAATAGGCATGAACAAACCAAGATGTAAACTGCTTGGGGGCTGTGCAGAACTGAATCTAGTGGATAAACAGAGGGGATTTTTTTTTCTGGTTGTAGACCCATGGAGTAAGATAATATCAGACAAAGCAAGCAAAGGGCATGTGAGAGCAACGAAGAAGGTGACACTGGAAAGATGGAGTTTCTTTTGAACACCACTTGTAGCAATGCCCATTTGGGGTATTTCTGGAAAACAGCTCTCTGATGATTTTTGCCTATGTTTAGGGAAGTAAAATTACATACACGCTCTGTGAATAAAGCACATTGCCACAAAACTACCCCAAAAATACATTTCACTTCTATCACCAGTTTCTTGTTCATATGGGAATTACTTGCCAGCTTCTGAATTCTGACCATGCAACTTCGGCCTAAAAAGCAATATAACAAAAATATACACTTTCCACCAAAAGAACAACTTTTACATACAAAACCAGAACTTTTACAAAGAGTAACAGAATTCTGTTTGAAAAAAACTTATCCTTTCACTCTGGGAAATAACCAAGAAACTGCTTTTGTGGTACTTCAACGTTCCACAGGGACATTTATTACTGAATTTGCATTTATGACTATGCTCAGTCCTTTTCATTCAACCTAAGCAGCTGTAACCACCAAAATAATGTAAAAAAAAAAAAAGTCACATTATGGAATGATTTTTCTTCAATAATACATGAGTTCCTTGTGAATTAATGTCAGATGATGTTATTTTCTCCTGAAGTTTTTCAGATCTGCCTGTATGACAAAGTATGCTGGCATGTCTTTAAATACAAATATTTTTCAGGAGAAATCGTATGTTCAGTGTTCAGATTGCTTATGTCTGCTTTTCAGCCTACAATATAAAGTTTGAGGTAAAAAAAATGTTTTGGTAATATAAAACATTAAAATAAAGACCAGTGAATATATGCTGAGTTCCTATTGTGTACATTGTAAACACACACAGGAGCATTTTGCTGACTCATCAAGGGTGAAACAAAACCCATAAGACTATATTTATTAAAAAGATTTTTCTCCCTGAGAAAACAGTGCTTTTTTTTTTTTCTATTTTGCTCTGCTCCTGATGTGATTTGCAGTGTTGCAAGCAAGTGATTGCAGTAAACCTAGAGCTTTAACTGAATTTGTTGGTCTCCATCATTATGCAGCACTGGAGTACAGCCAAACCTTCACTGCCTTGCATTTCTTCTAACTTTTTCTGCAACAGAAATTACCAACCCATCTAGAAATCTTCAACTACAGAACACTGCTGTTCCAAAAACCTGGCTGCCTTCCGATTTTTTTGCATGCTCCAAATTCCTATTAAAGTCAACACTAATATGAGGCAGCCAGGACTACCTAAGGCTATCAAGAAGCCAAGGTTTATGAGAGAGAGGTGGTTTAAATAAAGGGTATTACCTCTCCTTACAATCACCACCAAACTGAAAACAGCTTCAGTTGAGCCGAGCAAAGGCGGCAACCTACTGTTGGCAGCACTTGAAACTTTGGAGAATCCCTCTGGAGAGTTGTGCAAGCAGGCACTGGGCCCCAGTCAGCCCAGCTCTCCAACGGCTCCACCAGTGCCAGGCTTTCATTCGGTCTCATAGCTCTGATTTCAGGTGATCTACTGTTTGAAAACACACAACCGAGTTGATCTGCACAGCATTAGTTCCCTGTCCTGCTTCTTAGGAATGTATCATAATGTGAATACCTGGTTTGCGAAATCAAACATCATCTGTCTGCTTGGGCTCCTTGGCCTGCTATTCACTTGCTTCTTGCAAAAGAAATGAGCTTGCTCTCATAAAACAAGGGAAAACATGTTGGAGGGCAGTGCTTAATCTTCATATCTCATGTTCAGCTAAACTCGTATCAAATGTGAACTGATGCTACAAATATAGGCACCAGAGAAGACTATTTTTCACGTTTGCAACTACCTCTTCACAACCACAAAAACATTGGGAACAGTGAATATAATGCCATGAAATCAAGGTCCAATGTGAAGACAAGTGTGCTACTCCCTGGCTGTTAACAGAAAACACTTGATGGAAACAAGATCAACTGGCTGTGACGGAGCAAATAGGGCACTGAAGTGCACTGGAATTTCTGCTCCTTTATAAAAAGGATGTATCCATAAAACTCACGAAGGAACGTAATCTTATCAACCATTGGAAAGGGAAAAAGAAGAAAAAAAAAAAGGAACAGAACTCATGGTCTCATCTGTAAGTTGTAGACAACTGTAGGTTTGAGTTTCAAAGGAGTAATATGAAGAGCTGCTGGACATGACTTCACTAGGAATTTTAGCTCAGCTAAAATGATGCATATGTGTGCCTGTGCACACACACAGGAATTGCAGGTGAGATCTACAATACATTGCCATCGTCAGAGATCATGAACAGGAGATTTAAACTAAGATTCATCAGCCATTTGTTTCAACCGTAACCAAACCAAGCATGCAGCACAATGCACCATCTCGTCCATTCAGCATGTTTTCTTAATGATACAAACTCTGCACAAAATCTATCACCAATGTCCTCTACTAACTGCCATTACTTCAATCGCCTCAACCTTGAAATAACAAAAAAAAATTGACGTCAGAAAAGCCTAATTACTGTGTCTTTATGTAACAAGAACATGGCAAACCCAGACACAACTGTGGTATACCTACCTCCAAATGAGTAACTTTGTTGAATATTGGTGTAAGTACTGTTTATGCAACACTGAAGTGTCAAAAAAAAGAAAAAAGGAACCCACCATTAATTTCGGTGGCGATAACAGCGTAAGTTGCTAGAGAGCTAGAAGGCATTTATTTTTAAAGATTGTTGTGTTCTGCCTCCTTCTACATCTCTACGAGCCCTAGCTTTGTGGGTCGAGACACAAGCCATCTCATTACCTGAGTTTCTGCAACCTGTTAGAGACTGGATTCTCTTTGGCCTATTTGTTTTTTCACTTGTTGTTCCATTTCATCAAAACTAAAGACAGTTTATGATGAAAGCAGAAGTATACGGGAAAACGTAACTATGGAGACTAACCACAACTCAACCTTATCTGCTCGGCAGTGAAGTGGTATTTCTCCACATTTTCTCGTACTCAAGAGCAAATTTATAGATATCGCTCAGAAAAAGTAAGCTTTCAAAGCATTTTCAGAGGAACAGAGGGAAAAAAAAAAAAAGTAGAAATAGAAACACCACACTTTGGAGCAAAAGCAGAAAAAAAGACATGTTCAGGGGAAAATACCAGAGATGAAAGCCTGGCCCCACTGAATTCCAGGATAAAACAGCCATTGGTTTCAACAGGGTCACGATCTCTGTCAAGATCTGAGTCTGGATTCACTTTTGAAGTAGGTGTGGCCTAAGAGCAGGAGGGAAGAATTAACGATAAAATAAAATATATCTCTCCCTCTTAAACAGCCCATCATGCGTTTCATTTTACATTGCTATTGACTACAAAAAGGGCACGAGCGCTTATGAAACCCGTCTATCTACGTACACCCTACTTTTCACCACAGTATCCTTTTTGTTATCTTTGTATTACACAGTATCGTGATTTTTTTTTGTTGTTGCTGGTGGTGAATGGGATGACAGCATTAACGTAATGGTTATGCTACGCTCCAGAATTGCATGAATTTTATGACAAGCCACTTTTCATCATACACAAACCAGCATCATACATCTAGACGCACAGATTTTGGTACCACCCTGAGACAACTGTGATTACATATTATATGCGCCAGTGTTGTATTTGTGTAAGTTATGCTTGTGTCTTGTATACACATTCACACGCACTACATGTATACAGCATTTCTGAGTGTAAAGGCACACACATCCACGGATGCAGGAAAAGCATGAATGTGGGAGCCACAATAACGCTGCTCCTGGCTGATGGTAGTATGTTACAGAATTTGTTTCCATGTTAATGGATCACAGAAAAAAAATCTTGTAAGGATTACTTTAATTTGTAAAACATTTGTATTCCCTACTGTATTGCAATAAAAGGAATGTGCCAACTGCCAGTCTTTTAAGAAATGTGATACAATGCCTCGTACTTTTGGTTTGAAATCGGAACTGAAACACATTTGCTTCAGAAGAACTGATCTTTATGGCCCTGGCAGGAGGTGAAGGCTGGGAGTCAACTCGCTCCTTGTGGCTGTAATCCCTTCATGGGAATCTAGATGTGTCGCTCTATATCCTGTATCCTCTAATCATTTTCAGAAGAACAGAAAGTCGCAATGACATCACAAAATGCGCAACAAATCCACAACCGGCCATGATTTCGAGGTCAGGAATACACCAAGCAGCATAGCCATCTCACAGCTGTAAATGGAGGCTGGATTCTGGGTCTTTTGCTGGAAAAAAAAATAAAAACTATGGCCTGCATATGCTGCCAGTAAATCAGCACTCGCTTAGCCACCCTAGAGCATGAAACTCAGCATAATAGATCTTTCATAGCTCACAGGAGAGGTCATGGTACAAGAATGTTGAACAATACAACACAATCTTTTGTAGGTAAGCAACTTCAAGGTAGGAGGTGTAAGTTGTTGCAACGACAGAAATCTCAGAGGAACTCATCGGAAAATGATTAACATGTTTTTTCAAAGGAATGTGCACAATTGACAATATTTTCAACACAGACATCTATTTCAAACTCCTCTGGCGTCCTGTTTCTTATGCTTTATACACACACACAGAGCTCAGATTTTGGTTTTGTTTCATTAACTCCATATTTCTGCTACTTGTAATTACCCAAAGCATTATGATCAGATTATTCACACATTCATTTATTTGGAATAATTCCCATTAAAGATACTTTCAGAAAAGTAACCTAATGTTGAATACAATTTCTAGTGCGCTGCATTTTCTATATTTAACATGTCACTTGATGGTTTGTTAAGCTGTCTGATTTGATGTTTGTTATAGAAGTTCGCTGCGTTGAAATCCTAAACAAACATCGAGGATACAACTCTTTTCCACAGAGTATATACGCTTCATATTGTTTGTTGCTTTTCTTTGGACTCCCTCTTTTTTAGCAGGAATATACCAAAATAAGATGACAGTCAAATAATTTTTCTAGCAAATAGGTTTCTGTTGAAATTAATATAACATTGCACACTCATTTTGATTTGCTGAAGTCCAAGTTAGCTAATATCCCAGGTGAACTGGATGCAACTACAACTGGCTACAACCAACAAGGGCAAGAACCTCAACAGACAATTGCACACAAAGGCTGACTGTTGCCTAGCATCCTGAAAGCAAAATTGGCTTTTCCTCCCATAAGGAACTGACTTCCATGCCAGTACGTCCCTTCTGTTAGCAAAGAGGCTGCCCACCTGGGTACGAGCCACCATACTGGGATGGCACTGGGATGGGCTGAACCTGGCCATGCTCCAGCCCTTTTCTCTGATCACTTGAACTGGTTCGTCACTGGGAAAGCAACCGGGGAGAAGCTCAGCAGACAACACAACACAGAGATAAGTTTGGAAGACCGATGTGAAAACCACAGCCCAGGTGGGAAGCCACAGCCACTGACAGCATCGCACAGGAAAGCAGGTCAAGACATCAGGCTTTGATGAAGAGAATATCGCTGAGGGAAGTGGGACCAAAACTGCAGTTTCGCTTTCTGGAGTCACCTCTAGGGACAGCCAAGGAGAACACAATTACTGGGCATCAAATAGTGCCTCTCTTCACTTTCACTTCTCTAAAAAACCCGTCACTCCATGGGACTGTCAGGAAGGAGCAGCGAAGGAAGTGGTGTGAGTTTCAGTAATGAACCAAGGCCAGGAAAGAGACATCGGAAATTCAAATCTATAGGAACTGAATGCTTTGCCTTGGCCACAAAACACATTCAAATGCGTGTCTCCATTTCCAGTTGCTTCCTCTTCATACCTTCCCGAGAAACTCCAGGGGCCAAGGCAGGGGAGCTCTGCGTCCGGGGAGGCTGCTGGCTGTCCAGACAGACGTGCAGGCTGCTCACCCCCCTCTGAAAGGTTATCTCCTTCGTCCAAGTATTTCAAATGAAATCCTTTCAGACACAAATGAGCTCTCTACTTTTCAGCACCCAGTCACGTTTTTTATTTTGCAATTCGGAAGACTTTTGGGTCCCTCTCCCCCATCCCCAACTGCCTCTTACTTTGAAAATTCCCAATTCTTCGAATCTGATGTCGTGATGCGTCGCCATGAAAAATTAATTTAAAATTATAAGCACTAAATTGTAACTTCTTTGCATGGTAAAGGATCACACAGAGGGGAATTGCGGTTTAAACAAAGATCTTCTGTAATTAGTGATAATAACAAAGGAAATATTCATAATTACATTGAAGGATTCTTCACTGAGTATTGTTTTTATTTGCTTCCTGAGGGAGCACAGAATTCTCTGAAAAGATAACACTATTTTAGGCAGATGTAGATAAATAAAAAAGGGTATCTAGAGAATCCATCTTCAAACCAAAGCCTGAAAAATACTCCAAAATCCAGAAGAGGTTCTCTAATTGATCTGATTACAGGCCAGGCATCAGTTCTCTGCTAGGTATGCAGTGCTGATATGTCTGTAGTATGTAAACACCTTTTCAGATGAACATGACACACAACACTGCAGCATACCCTTGGCGTCTGTCTCTGCATATAGGAGACATAGTCTGGGGATTAATTTCATCCACCAACATAAACATAGGACTAATTTTGTGAAGTACAGATAGCTAAAAATAGCCGAGAGTAATGTTATGCAATAAAACCTGGTATATGTTTCCCCTTTCCAGACAAGGGAATCTGACATAGCTTCAAACAGAAAGAGGCAGCAGTCTGACCAGAACACAAAATATATTCATTTCATTCCCTTCCAAAGAGACACCGTTTGAATCTCCCATGCATTAAAGATGCATGCCCACTGTCATATCATTTCAACGCCTTAAATAGTAAATGATGATCAAAAATTCACAACACTTCTGCCCTCCCCTGGAAAAAAAAAAATGGGTCAAAAATAAATGGAAACAAACTGTCTTCTGCTCCTTTTTATGCATTTGAGAGAGGGGAAAAAAAAAAAAAAAGAGGGAGATAAATCTGCATAATACTGAACCGAATCTCTTTAATTCCAGTCAGCTTTTATCATTCAATCACCGAGTCTGTATGTGGAAAAATTCATGCTAATTCCCCCTAGCAACAGCCGCAGCCTATCAGGGGGAGCCCTGCACCAGGCAGCTGCCAGCCAGCAAGAATAACTCTAAGTAGGTCAGGCCTGCATTTCTAAAAATGCCACGGTCTAGTAACCCCACTGTCCCGTCTGTCTGCCCTGCCCCATAATAACCTCGATTGCTCGGTGACACAATGACATACTACCCTGTTAGAGCGCAATCAAATCACGCTGCATTATTCTGCTGCGAGCATCGCTGCTGGATGAAGGACCCGTCGAGGGGCAGCATTAATCAGGCAGCCATTCATGTCCACTAGCACTTCACTCTGGAGATGGGGCCTGCATTAATGACCAGCTGTTTGAACTAACACAAACAAAATAATGTCTTCCACCCTGTTGGCTACGCAGAATACACTATTCTAATCAGGCAGGTTATGCTCATTGACTAAGACTAAGATGTAAATTAAACAGCCCCAGACAATGCCAGCTTTTGTAACCTTCTATTAATTAAAGTAAGTATATTTAAATTATACTACACACAATTCAAAGAGCTATTGGTTTAATATACAGAGTCATCTCCTCCTACAAGTTTGTGTTCACAGTCCAAGGGAAAAAAAAAAAAAACACCACCCCACTGTTTGCATAATGCAATCTACCTATCCTGGTAAATTAAAGAGCGACATAAACAGAGCTGAACTACAACCGGCTTCTGCTGGGAGCAGGGAACCGCGCCAGGCTTCTTAGCAATCGGGCAGCGTGAGCAGCGACAGACACGCAAACTGAATATTGTGAAGGGGTATTGATAAAAGCCCTGTAAACATCTTCCAGCCGCAACGCAGAGAAAGGCCAGTCGGAGCAGATTAAGCCCCCCCTGCAATCTCGCTGCTTCAACGCTGCCCAGTTGCCTGCACAGACCAAAAAATAATCGCAGAGGTCAGAAAGCTCCTGGCGGGGTCCGGGCATGTGCCTTTAAGAGCACATAGCCGCACGCATCCCTCTTCCCCGCGCAGCCCTGGGGACTTCTGTGTGGCTGCAAGATGCTGCACGAAGCCCTTTCCACCCCCCCCTTACTCTTAACCAGAGAAACCTTAATATAAACCACACCAGACCCTAGCGAGTCTTCTCTGGGGTGGTATTTCGGTACCAAATCTGTAATGCCAGAACAGAATTTCAGCGCGCTTGCTTTGTGTTTAATTACACCCTTCCTTTTAAACACCTCCGTGCGGCTCGCCGGTCTCTCCTTTCAGAGCATGCCTCCGTGTCACGCAGCTGCCTGTATGGGATGGAGCTGGGAAAGACATTTTCTAGGATAGACGGTTCCTCTGCATTTTTTTCCTGAAGGATTCGCACTTTCACTCAGTGAATGCGTGCCCTCTGACAAACTGATAATTCAGTCTTCACTGCTGCAGGATTCAGCAAGCCTTGTACATGTAGCGCATCCACATTTGATTTAGGAACACAGCAGATTCATTAATCCATTTTGCTCTTTCTTGTTTGAACCAGGCTTGATAACCAGGTTATGACTGTCTTCCTTTGCTTTGTGGCACACATCACATAGCTATTCTTGGAGAGATACAGTCACTGACGTAACCGTGGACTCCTAATTACAAGCTGCTGACATTTTGCTCGTCTCTGCAGCTTTGAAGCTGTGAGTTAAGAGTCTCTCTTCCTCCTCCTTGCTTGCTTTAAACTGCCTGAGTTAGAAGCGCACCACAGTTTCAGAGAGGTATAGGAGTGGCATGAACTCCTTTGCAGAGCCTGCTGTATTGCCAAGGTTATTTTTCTTTAAGCAAACAGAAAACTACAGTTTGGGAGTAATAAGACTCCTTTGCCCCCAGCACAAGAATGTTATCCAACAGCTGGCTAAATATAATCCAACACACAGGGCTGCCTTTGTAGGCTGGGTAACAAATAGTGGAAGGGCCAGACAGGCGTCTTGCAGGGTAGCTCACCATGACTATTGGGAAATCCCCTCGTACACGTTTTAGGATGACATTATGGTCTACGGATTTGTATAAAAGGAAAAAAAAAGGAAGAAAAAACCCCCCCTCTTTCTCAGTAGGCAGCTGCTAGAAGCCATGCCAAGCCCTGCTAGCTGAGTGCAGCGCTTGTTTCCCCTATCTCTGCGTTGTTCAGACATGGCCAAGCCAAGCTGCCTACCAAACTAAATCTGCCTGTCCTGTGACAAGTCTACCTGCTCTAAAAACGCAGTCTCCCCCATGCGTGTTTGGCAATAAAAAAATACACCCAGGTACATCTTAGAGAAATCTATTGCCAAATGCGAGCATTGTCTTTTCTCAATAGATGAAGAATCCTTTTTAATTAGAAGCTGAATTTGAAATTCTAAAACAAACAAAAAAAGACGTAAATATAACGCTGAATATAAATGCTCAGTTGAGCATTTAGCCATCTGATGACTGTGGTAGCCAGCTGGTCTAGAAGTCATCTGGGATGCATTTATTTTGATTAGATTGATCACATTTCTATTTACAGTATAGAATTTTTCACCATACTGAATACAGCTGTGTTTATAAAGATTTTAAGATGGAGAAAACGAAACCCCACAGTTTCCCTCAGCACAGTGCAGAAGATTCAGTGCTTCAAGGTGTTAAGCGGAAAGGATCTGCTTTCACATTTCTGAACAGAATTCTGCCTACATCTGCTTTCGCAAAGTGCCGCCTCAGTCAGGAAATGGGTGTAGAGCTATAGCTGAAAATACAAGCTGCAGTCAAGCCTGACCCAGCCAAGTGACAAACTTCCTCTGTAAATTGGTCAGAAATGTCTGTCTTTCATGTTTATACATGCTCACACACACACAAAAGCACGCACATACATATCTATACACACAGAGTGCGTGGCTGCTGTTTTCCCTGGGGATATCGCTGCAGCCACCTAGCTCATCAGTTCCCTCCCTGACAGCATCAGGAGTGTTCGAGCTACAATTTACAGTCCCTCCGTCCATACGCTGCTTTGTTAATCAAGCCGTCCTCTCTGCAACGAGAATGCACAGAATCAGACAAACGGCACGTAGCATTTCTTCTTCCTTTGCATTTGCATTCGCTCGCTCTCTCCTTCTCCCATGGCTTTGCCTTAACAGGCAGACACAACCGATACCTTATTTATCCATCTCCAGCACAACGCTGAGGTGAAACCCGACTGCAGCACTGTGGCTTCCCCATGTTAATCCTCTGGAGCAGCAGAGGCTGGATTCTTGCTGCTGATGCCCTTGTCGAGCACTGGATTACTTTACATGATATTTCTTTAAGCTTTCACCCACCCCATCCTAGATGAACACCCCTCCTTTCTCCTCTACGCCCCCCCCCCCAAAGAAAACCCCAAAACCATCACATATCGCAACCCTTTGCTTCCAGAACCAACAGAAAAAACGCGGCTCCATCGCTCTTCTTCCTTAGCAATGTGCAGACGAGTGAGTTTCGAGTCAGCCCAGCCCGGGTGAAGCACAGGCAGTGAGACTGCAGCAGCCCCAGCAGCAGCAGAAACAGCAGCAGCCGCCCAGGTAAATGGGGGGAAAAGCAGGCTGTGTTGAGAGCGGTGCAGCATCGTAGCTGTAAGGAAAGACAGTCTCGCTTCTTCCGAACGGTGCAGCTTTATGCCTGCAGGAACGGAGAAAAGGGAAGACCCAGAATTAAAAATAAAAGCCAAAACAGTTAAGAAGAAACAATAACTATAATAATAAATTATTGTAACTTTATTTTTCTGGGCTTTGGGGGTTTTCTGAGGGGGTGTCTCTTCTCCTCTCCTTCCCCAAAGTCTCCTGTGTTGCTGGATGCTACTGTCCAAGAGTGCGGAGTCACAAAGGCTCACTCTCCAAAGCGCAGTGAGACCAGCATCACATGAGAAACCACATGACGCACCCAAATCGGATGCTGATGTGGTCCACTATTTCACTCGGGGGGGGAAAAATCTCGACCAAAACATGCCCCTCTCTAGTGATTAGAAAGAATTTCCCTTTAAAAAAAAAAAAAAAAGGCCAAAAAATAAATATCTCCCTATCTATCCATCTTCAACACCAATGCTTCAGGAGGCAGGAGAATGCTGTTCCACAGACACTAGCTGGATGGCAGCAATATTACTTCCAGACTACGTTATTCAACGCTGATTCCACTTAAGTGAATTCCTGAAAAGCATACTCCATGTCTTCATAACATGAACAGGCTCAGAAAACCAAGTCCATTATCGTTCCCTGCAATCTGTATCCAAACCTGTGTTCTGAATAATTTATTTGAGACTAATAAGCTGTTTGCCAAGACCACTCCTTTTCCCACTCAGCCCCACACTCATGAGCGACTACAGCAAGAAACAGAGGGGCATTCACCGTTTTCGTAACTGGTAATTTTAGTAAATGCACTATCCCACAAAATAATCAGGAAAAAATGAGCAGAAGGGTTTTTTCCTCACGTATGGACACGACAGGGCTCTCTGGTTTGCGGACGGTGGCAACGTTTTCCTGACATTGCCGACTCAAAAGCTTTCAATCCAAGTCAAGAAGCAAACACTCTTGCCTGCCAATTCCAGCAGAGGTGTTGTGCCACACTGTTTAACGCAGAAACATCTGGACACCCCTGGCAGTCCCTGAATAAGAGCGTGCTGCTCCGCAATGCTGTTCACTGTCAGGGCACCAAGCAGTTAACATCCTTGGCTGTTTTACCATCTTGCCTATAGGAGCATGGAACCGAGGGACTGGTTCGCTTGAGAAACAAAAGCAAAAAAGCTGACCTTGATGATCGATGGAATTGCTGCTGCATAAAGTTATCATCCAACAAACAGTTAGCGGTTTGTAGCTTGTTTTACTCCTAACATTTGTTCAAGTGACAGAGCAGGTGGCACAGTGTCCTCCATCCCCTTTGTTTGCAAAAGCCGGGCACCACCTCGCAACGCTGCGCTCTCTGGCTCTTTACACTGAAACCGTACACAGTGTCGGGGAAATGTAAGAAGATAGCTGCCGTGAATCCGCGCAGCTGTTTTGCACAGCATCCCATTGCAAGCTCCGAAGTTATATGATGGAGATCAAGCACAGAATTCCCCAGAAGAGAGAGAGATGCCTAGCACTCACACGGGGACGTGCAATCGGAGCAAAACCCGAGTGCTCTTCCGTGCCGATTTCAACCTTCCCAACTGTTCACGCAATAGCAGATTGCAAAAATTTGCACAAGGCAGTTGTAGCTTGTTCTCATTGGCTCCTATCAGAAAGGGGTTTTGCAATGGGCTGCACCTAGGAGTTGCCTAAATTCCATGTAAAATCCAGTTGTAGCATTCATCCTCAGCGTGCAGTTAGTGTTCAGGAGAGTCACAGAACTGCACGTACAGAAATCACAAGATTACCAGAGTCATCTGAGGGCGTGTTCACCTGTGGGGTTAATAATTGCAGCATTGGCAAGTCTTTGCTGGAAAACAATAGTGGGACACCCAAACTCAGACTGTAGCTAATGGATATAATACTGTATTTTCAGACGCAGTGTCAGCTCATATGGAGAATAAAGGCTGCGGATGACTTTTTCTCAGTCCAAAAGATAAACGTTCCTGAGGCAGGGACCCAGTGCAGCAAAATAAGTATCTTCAGGGCTTTGGATTACAAGATAACAGGAGCTGTCCTGGTGACCAAGCTCATTGTTCTTAACCTACAACAATTATAAAAGCATGGCTCACAATGGCTTCTTGTCCATTCTTATCAGTTTCTAAGACAGAGCTGCAGGAGTTCTTGACTCTGTGAGCTGATGATCTTTCCCACTTGACACCAGGAGCTCACTTATCTGTTCTGACTTAGAATCACAGATATGTTGGTTGGAAGGGTCCTCTGGAGGTCAGCAAGCGAACCCCCTGGCTATCATCAACACTACATCAGGTCAGCTGCAACTTCATCCTGAAAACCCTCGGAGATGGAGATTCCATAACCTCTCTGGGTAACCTCTTCCAGTGCTGCACCTCCCTCCCTGAGAAAATAAATGTGCAGGAAATAAATGTTCTTTCTCTATTGCTTACATACACAGCCTTCACTGCACTGCTAGTGGGAAATACCGAATTGCATGCATCTTCCTAGACCTAACACTAAAACCAAAGAGAAGAAGTCAAGGAATGAAGAGACTTTGCATACTCATTTAACCAAGTTCAGCTCAAATCAGTAGCACCTCCAAATTGCTGCCATCTGATGATCATTTTGATATCTAGATGCTTCCAGTTCAACTATTAACCAAACCACTTAAAACCCCAGTGAACACCCTGATAACAATTCCAGTGTTCTGCCATGTGTTAGGCATGAGAAAAAGGAGAAAAACCAAAGACCCGATGCGTGCGAAACCTGAACTACTCTCAGAAGGCAGAATTAGGGCTGAACCAACATGGTACCTGGAGGATACCGGTTTATTCAGAATATGCAATATAGGACACATTTTTCAAACAGACCTGAAAAGGGGGCCCTACCGTGCTTATAGATATATTCACAAGCTTGTGAAAAACCTCCTATGGAGGTACATGATGTATGTACCTTTAAACGTGACCCAGAGATGCACAGTCACATTAGACTCAAATGAAGGGGGAGAAAGGGGAAGAGAGAAGAATTACAAAGAGAAAGACCAGTCATAATTTCTTCAGAAATGTAAAAGACTTAGATGAAGAAAAGCTTCTTGTGAGAGACGGGCACATAGAGCTTAAAAATCTAATTCTTACACTGAGATCCCTTCAGATAAACTCCCCACTAAATTCTTTGATAACAGCATGGGTAACTAACTCTTTCTTCCCTCTCTAAATCTCTAACATAGCTACTTTGCTCTGTTAGATACCCTTAACTCTCAAAGTAGTTCACTGGCAGACTCTAAAATTACCTGTCTAAAATGACTTTCTCAGTCACAGCACATTTTCTCCCCCTCCATACAGTGAATGGAGAAGTAGGAAGTTGTCCAAACAGAACAGCTGCGGGTACAGGTAGGAATTTCTGGTTGACATCATCACTGCCTGAGTTCACATGACAGCTTTCAGATTGGAAGATGCGGAAAGAACTGGGCTTATTTTGGATGCTACCTTGACAGGTCACCAATAGAAATTTTCCCAACACCAATTTGGTGCCAGCATTTGAAGATCTGTTCTCAAAGATTTGATCATAAATCCTGCTCCATATTAGTGCAGCTTCGTGCTACCTTAGGGATACAATAGTTACCTTGGATTTAACTGTCCACAGGGGACAGGCTTCGGAGCAAAAGATTCACCAGCGGAGTAGACTCTAGATCAACCTGAAGAATTAGAGCAATATACAGAGAGCTCAAAATAAGCGTAATTCATGACTGCTTAAAGGCTACTGAATTTTGTGGAGTGATTTGCAGGTGCTGTTCAACCAGATTCAGTAGACTTCTTTGTATGGCTAATTATCTGCTTGGTACAGTACTCCGCTACAACATGGATCCATGCGAGTCTAAGATTCATTGAACGGCACTGAAAATGAAACTTTGGATCCCAGCTCCGACAGAGTCACACTGTTACAGAGAACAAGACCTAAATTCCTTTCAACACCAGATAAGTGTTAGGACTCAAAAGAGGAAAGCTACCCAACTGCCATTAGGGCACCAAGCTTTTCCTTTTGGGAAAAGTCCCTTTTTGGGTCTTACTTCCTGAAGTCAAAGGAAGCAGAACTTCATGTTGGTTAAGCATAGCATGGGCCCTGCAGAACCTGGACAGAAGTAACTGAACTTAAGCCAAAGTATCCGGCCAACGATTTAACATAAATTTAACTTTTTATTTGTTACAGCCAAAAACTGCCACCCCTGCATAGCGCTAAACGGTGCCACCTGGGACGTAGGAACTGAACAATAGCAGAAACTTGGAGAAATGCTATAGTTTCAATTAAAGCAGAATGCCACTAATACACTTGTGCATATCAGTAAAATGCGGAGTTGCTAATTTTGACAGAAACATACAATTGCTAAATTCTGCAAGGAATGGTCCATTTAATGCTTGATGATTCTCAGCAAGTATCAGGCTTTGGGATTTGTTTTTCAATGACCTTTCCCTTTGTAATCTGCAGATAGAGAAAGCATTATCTTTAGGCTTGAGGTTTCAACCCAAAAGCCAGGCAAAACTTAATGTTTCACTGAACTTGAAACCTCAAAGTGAACCTCAAGCGTGCAAACCTTATGGACTCAAACCAACACAAACATATGTCAGTGAACAAAAACCGCAGAGCTGCACATCGGTCTAAGTACCGAGCCATGCTGGCTACTGGCCAAGGCATGAAGTGCCCTGCGCTTCGCACAAAATACCAGTAGATGTTTAGTGACCACGGGGTATGTCTAGACACACACTGCCACAGTTTAGAGACACTCAGGTCAACTTTATCTGAGAGTTCATGTCCCAGAAGCAGTTTCTCTACAGTGTACAGAGCTCTTCAGTACGGTAAAATATCCTGTAAGAGGTTTTGTGAGACCACAAAACATACATGACCCCTGCTACACTGTATGGCACCTGGAATGAAGATCTAAGTACTGTGGCATACAAAAGGTATGCTTTGGTTGTCCATCCAGTTAAGAAATAGCCACAATTCCACCTTTTGGTAATTTTCAGTAGAATATGCCAGAAACTGCCTAGACTATCTTAGTGAAGGCATGTAAAAAAAAAAATAGGGAAATGCTGCTTCTGCATTTTTAGCACAGAGACCTTCATCACAAGAAACTGGTGAAGCACAGTTCTGCACTTTTCTCTTGCAGTCATCTGGAACTAGATCAATTTATTTGCATTCACTGATTATTCAATACTACTCTTTGAAAAATTTCCCACATTAATTCTATGTTCTACAGATGCACGATGGACAGTTTATTGCAATTAGCCTCCTAAAGTTTCAGCTATTCCAGATGATAGCACCGACCACGTACGTTTGTATTTGCCAGCTCTTTAATAATAATATTCGAGATTCTGTTTCCAGTGTGAGCACAAGTGCTATGTTTAAAATTTGAGTGATGTTTTCTCAATATTCACCCACGGTTGATCATTGTATGCTAGAAAATGCCTATGCACTTTAAAGGACTGAGACTACATATCTTAAGCCCTGTGCTGTTGGATCCCTGCAAACTGTTTGTGGAAGAAAGAAGACTTCAGCAGCAGTCCTGGAGGGGAGCAGAAACAGGGGAATTCAACAGAGCAGAACGTGATACATCGATGTAAATGCAACCAAATGATAATCAACACTGAAAAAATGCATAATTTTCTCTGCATTTGCAGAAGCTTCCTAAGGTTAATATTCCCACTATTATTCTGACTTACTAAAAACTGTTTCCTCCAGTTAAGTTAGCCCTGGGGCCAAACTCTTCTCACGGTTCAAAAGCAACTGACATGATGTATATGCCAGTGTGAAAGGGGTCAGGCCATAACTTAATGTAGAGTACTGTAATTATTCTAATCTTGTAAAAAGAAAATAAAATTTGTACAGAGTATTTGGAAGCGTACATTAAAACACATATCGCTTGAACACACAACTTGCAGGAAAATAGGAACGCTTCATTAGGCCACTCTTCTTATCATTCCCCTCTAATTTCCTGAAAGTGTAAAATACCACTCTTTTGACATAATTATGGAATATTTAATGGCTACAAAACACATCACCTAATTTACATCACCAAAAACATGACCACTGGACTGGGCCACAAATTTTCCATTAGATTTGCATTCGTTTTGCATCACAACTTTGATTTTGACTCCAAAACTCAAATGTTGCTTTGTTTAGTAAACCTGCACTTCAGGAAGAGATTCTAGTCTGCACACACAAATTCCTCATGCGAATACCCTAATTTCCTTAAAAAGTCTTACAGCCGTTAGTATTCGGTTGATGAACACAGAACACTAGGAAAAGTGATGCAAATGCCAGAAAACGAGAAAGTTGTGCGACCTATCGGTTCTTCATACAAACCAGTCTACAAATCCTAATGTGTTTTACCAGCTTGTAAGAAAGCTGTGTGAAGAAGAGGTTACGTGGAGATCAGAGCTGCACATGCAATAGCTAAAAGTCCATGAACGGTCCTGAAGTGTTCAGTCAGTTAATATCATACCTATATAAAAATTAAATAACCAATGGTTTGGGGTTTTTTTTTTTTTAGACTATAAATTATATGCTAAGCAAGGAAAAACATACAGAAACACATTACAAACAACTCCTTAGTGAAACTGCTGACAAAGCAGTTAATATTTGGTCTTGGGCAAAGGACTGGTTTCCTTTTGTTGGCTGCCCAGTTTTAGATGGGTATTTTACATGAAACACATTACAAGTTCAAAGTGGAAGAACTATGTTTTTTCACCTGTGAGTGGTTTCAACTTAGACTTCAGCATTACTGTCAGGAAGTCAGTTTTTCCATGCTTGTTACTGTAAACAAAGATTGTATGGCACATCTCCAAAAGTGACAGAAGGTCAAGGACCAAACTGCAAGAGCGACAGACTGCTTCCAGAAACCAAAGGCACAACACTGAAGTGAGAAAAACCACACATTTAAACCCTGTTTGATATTCTCATTGCTCAGTTGTTTGGGCAGCACGATGAACACATGCAAATACAACCTTGCATACTTTTTTTTATACATGTATCTATACAAATATATATACTTATATATATGTATACTTATATATACTTACACATACTTTTATCTATGTCTATATATATGAACTGTACCTTTCTGGCTGAAATGGCGAGTGAACAGGCAGGGAGAAGAGCCAGAAGCATCACTTATTATTAAGATTGCCTCCCACTCACTTTTTAACAGTTGCTTTTATCTGTCAAACCTCAGTCCCACCTCTGTTTGGTTTTATTTTACCTCACTTTGTAAACTTACAGTGAAATAACATTAGACATTTCTCAGAAGTGTCCTTCTCCCCAAACAGTAACATTTCTATTGATATTTTGTTTGTGAAGCATTAGCGCTTCCAAGAGCTGTAGCCAGAATTTATTTTATAAACATATATGTTGCTCATCACAGTGTTACTTTTTGCTGCTCCTCAGATATAAACCCAAATTTGCCAATGTTGTAACATTTGTTGGTGGTGGTTTTTTACATCTAAATCTTTTTTGGAAAGCTGAATATTATTTTAGTGAACAGAATTCACCCCTTTCTGCCCTTGTGTGAAGCTTGTAAGATTACCTAACTATACACAAGTTCTATATGTGCATTTTCCTCTCCAGACCCCCAAGCTGAGGTTCTGCAGAGGAATATTTACAACCACAACTGAAGTCAGTAGAAGTTGTGTGGTGGTAGTACAACACAGCGCATCCCAAACTGAATACCCTACACTGATGGAGACTCTGCACTGCTGTATCTATACTTCAGCTTTATGTCTGTAAAACAGGGATAGCATCAGCCCTTCATCTCATGGGGATGTGACAAAAGATTAATCAGATTGTGGATCAGTAAGATAATGCACACGTTAGCTGATGACAAAACACATCGCTCTTCGGAGCAGAGATCTCAGAGCACAGTAAGCAGAAAGACTAAAAACAAAGGGGAGGGCGTACATCGATTTGCCTGCTTAGGGAAAGAAATGGGAACTTCTAGGAAAAGGAAGCATATATGATCAGGCACACAGAGTGAACAGTCATGTACAAACATACACATTACTGAGGGACAATTTTACTGCTGGTGCTTCCTCGTGTTTAAGTATTTGTGCCCAAACCCTTATAAATGTTCTTCTAAATTACCTGTGTGTGTAATGTCATAAATGGTGTACTTTAGGTCAGTATTCGTGCCACGCGAAGTAACAGGGTGCATATTTCTGTTAAACTATAAACCTTGATCTTTCAACTTTAACAAACTTCATCACAAAACTACAGCCTCTGGGAGGCGGTGGGGCAGGATTATAAGCAAAGTAACAGCAGAGCTTAAGAAAGAAGGTTAGAAGACTGAGTATTATCAGGAATAAAAACAAAGGCAGAAGAACAAACTGAAGAAGGCAAGCAACATCTCAAATTTATTCAAAAGCCCTAAAATTAGATCTATTCAAGCTCATTTACTAAGTACTTACTTACATTCTACCGTCTTCAGTATGACAGAAGCACATACCCCAATACTTAACTGGTCTTTGCTGGTAAAGACCGTTTTCTGAATCAGGACTACAGCATCCAGAGTACAGATGTTATACTGGCTGAGCAACATAAAAGCCTCAGGTGCATGTTATTAATTTGTGAACTGCAGATATGTTTAATTGTAACCAAATTGTGAAAAACTTTGAGGAGCTCTAAAAAAATTATGGCCAACGGGATGAATGTTCCCTGGTCATACATCCAGCATCAAGCAGTCATGTGAAAATGTCTTCTGCACTCAATTGCTATTTAAGAGTTGATTCAGTTCCTCTGACTCTGACATCCATAACTAGATTCAGCTTTGGAATATTTGTTTTTGCTCATCATTAGCATCCCATCCTGTGTTTTTAAGCATTTTGAAACATCTCAAAACAAAACCTTCCGAATTACGATAGCGAAATATGATATATGAAAACATAACCCACCACTCTGTAAATGAGACTAGAAAAACTTGCTATTCATCAGGTCTGGACCCAATAAAAAGGCTGTGCTCCACTGATATTGTTATGTACTTACAATATTACATAGTATAAGGCATTGTTAAAAGACATTTTCACCAAGCTAACCTTTACTGTAAGTTTAACAGTAAATGAAGCTGATACCCACACATGCTATCAGTCCACATACCTTTTTTATTGCTAATGAAGGCCAACTGTCCAGATTTAGCACAGAGGAATTCCTTCCATAAACACAAAGTCTCTTTACCTCTGTGTATGAGAAAATAACCTTCACCTGTAAGCCTAGTCACAATAATGAGGCCTGTGACCACTGCTAATGAACCTTCTCTTGATAAGCCTGAACAAGCCTTGTAGACTATAGTAACTGTATAAATAACAGTGCAGATGAGAAAGCTTTCAACAGCCACAGGCTCCTCGTGACAGCCTGGTCGCACCGAGCAGTGGTGGCTTCTGCTCTGCAGTGGTTACCCCCAACAACATACCTCCCAAAACCTAATCCTACTCATAACTTTGTTTGAAAGCAAACAAAAAGTAACTTCCTGTAAGAATGAAATGACAACAATATAAAAATTCCTGTTCTCATTTCACTTTTAAAATATAAAGCACCTGTAGTGTGTCCTTTGTGTTATACGTTACTAGGGGCAATAATTATCTAATTACCACAAGTCCTAAATTACATCTTTCTACCCTCAAACTGTAGAGAATGATCTCCATGAAAGCAGGGTTGGGTTTTTTTCCCTAAACTATGCCTTCTTAATCCAACTATCTTCACATTACCTAAATAAAAAAAGCACCTTATTTATGGATGTACTTTTCCAACAAAGCATAGTCAAGATACCTATTGCCTTTGCCCTCCTTAAACCAGCAAAAACCTTCTTCAGACTTAAATGGAGGTTCTTGGAATGCATTGATGATAACTTCCACCTCCAAGTGACAGAGGACCCAACAAGGAGAGGTGATATGCTGGACCTTGTTCTCACCAACAAGGAGGGGCTGGTGGGGAGTATGAAGCTCAAGGGCAGCCTTGGCTGCAGTGACCATGAAATAGTGGAGTTCAAGATCCTTAGGGCAGCAAGGAGGGCACACAGCAAGATCACTACCTTGGACTTCAGGAGAGCAGACTTTGGCCTTTCCAGGGATCTGCTTGGTAGAGTACCATGGGATACAGTCCTGGAGGGAAGAGGGGCCCAAGAAAGCTGGTTAATATTCAAGGATCACGTCGTCCAAGCTCAGGAGCGATGCATCCCAACAAAGAGGAAGGCCGGCAAAAACACCAGGAGGCCTGCATGGGTGAACAAGGAGCTCCTGGACAAAGTAAAGCACAAAAAGGAAGCCTACAGAGGGTAGAAGCAAGAACAAGTAGCCTAGGAAGAATACAGAGAAATTGTCCAATCAGCCAGGGATCAGGTTAGGAAAGCTGAAGCCCTGATAGAATTAAATCTGGCCAGGGACATCAAGGGCAACAAGAAAAGTTCCTATAGGTACATCAGTGATAAAAGGAAGACTAGAGAAAATACGGGCCCTCTCCAGAAGGAAACGGGAGACCTGGTTACCTGGGACATGGAGAAGGCTGAGGTACTCAACGAATTTTTTGCCTCAGTCTTCACCGGCAAGTGCTCCAGCCACACCGCCCAAGACATAGAAGGCAAAGGCAGGGACTGGGAGAATGAAGAACCACCCACAGTAGCTGAAGATCAGGTATGAGACAATCTAAGGAACCTGAAGGTGCACGAGTCCATGGGACCTAATGAGATGCATTGGCAGGTCCTGAGGGAACTGGCAGATGAAGTGGCTAAGCCACTATCCATCATATCTGAGAAGTCATTGCAGTCCAGTGAAGTTCCCACTGACTGGAAAAGGGGAAACATAACCCCCATTTTTAAAAAGGGAAAAAAGGAAAACCTGGGGAACTACAGGTCAGTCAGTCTCACCTCTGTGCCTGGCAAGATCCCCCTGGAAACTATGCTAAGGCACATGGAAAATGAGGTGGTTGGTGACAGCCAACATGGCTTCACTAAGGGCAAATCGTACCTGACAAATCTGGTGGCCTTCCACAATGCACTTACAGCATTGGTGGATAAAGAGCAACGGATGTCATGTACCTGGACTTGTGCAAAGCATTTGATACTGTCCCGCATGACATCCTTGTCTCTAAATTAGAGAGACATGGATTTGACAGATGTACCACTCAGCGCATAAGGACTTGGCTGGATGGTCGCACTCAAAGTGTTGCGGTCAACGGCTCGATGTCCGAATGGAGACCAGTGACGAGTGGCATTCCTCAGGGGTCGGTATTGGGACCGGCGCTAACATCTCTGTTGGTGACATGGACAGCGGGATTGAGTGCACCCGCAGCAACCCCCCGTCCAGAGGGACCTTGACAGGCTTGAGAGGTGGGCCCGTGCAAACCTCATCAGGTTCAACAAGGCCAAGTGCAAGGTCCTGCACCTGGGTCGGGGCAATCCCAAGCACAAATACAGGCTGGGCGATGAGTGGATTGAGAGCAGCCCTGAGGAGAAGGACTTGGGGCTGTTGGTTGATGAGAAGCTCAACATGACCCAGCAATGTGTGCTCACAGCCCAGAAAGCCAACGGCATCCTGGGCTGCATCAAAAGAAGTGTGACCAGCAGGTCGAGGGAGGGGATTCTGCCCCTCTGCTCCCCTCTGGTGAGACCCCACCTGCAGTACTGCGTTCAGCTCTGGGACCCCCAACATCAGAAGGACATGGACCTGTTGGAGTGGGTCCAGAGGAGGGCCATGAAGATGATCGGGGGCTGGAACACCTCTCCTACAAAGACAGGCTGAGAGAGTTGGGGTTGTTGAGCCTGGAGAAGAGAAGGCTCCAGGGAGACCTTAGAGCAGCCTTCCAGTACCTAAAGGGGGCCTACAGGAAAGTGGAGAGGGACTTTTTACAAGGGCATGTAGTGATAGCACAAGGGGTAATGGCTTTAAACTGAAAGAGGGTAGATTTAGGTTAGATGTAAGGAAGTTCTTTACTGCGAGGGTGGTGAGGCACTGGAAGAGGTTGCTCAAAGAGGCTGTGGATGCCCCATCCCTGGCAGTGTTCAAGGCCAGGTTGGATGGGGCTTTGAGCAACCCGGTCTAGTGGAAGGTGTCCCTGCCCATGGCAGGGGGGTTGGAACTAGATGATCTTTAAGGTCCCTTCCAACCCTAACCATTCTATGATTCTGTGAATTTCATATATGGTATGAAAACATCTGGATACATGTAATGTCAGAGCCTTTTTGCTTATACTGAAAGCAACCACTAAGCTGCTGTTGCACTGTGTCCAAACTTGATTTCTTTTAAGTGAAAAATATCACCCTCTTTCCCAGCTTTCGGGAAATGAAGGGGCATTTGCCTGCAACATGATAATATTTTCCAAACATGAAATTCTTGTCAGAGGTACCAGTCTGAGAGGAGACAGACTTGTCTCAAAATGAGTAACAATGATACATTCTTTTCTTTCCTAGAATTACTTTTTTAAAAGCACTTTTACACCCACACACACACAAAACAAACAAACAAAAAACAAACAAAAAACCCCACATTTTTTTTAAACGAATGGGGAGAATGAGACACATGCTTGCATTCACTGTGCCTGCAACAGCCGTCCTGCAGATCAGCTCTCAGCTGGACCATAGCATCCTAATGCCGACTCCTTTTGTTAGGATAACCAATTTAAAATGGGTACTTCAGTTACAGAGAGTCTGGGCATAAGCCGCAACCACTCCCTGTCAAATATATACATATATGCATATGCATGCAGGTAACCTGTGCTGCTTCAGTGTCCTTTGATTGACCAGAGACACCTTTTCAGTCCAAAAGAGCTCTACCTTCCTGTCCCAGCTGCCCATGCTAGCAAATTGAAAGCAAAGTTTTCCTCATAAAACGAGTAGCAATACCACGTACCCCCTTTTCCAGCACAAGCTGGAGCTTCTCCAGCCAACAGAAAGGAGCGACTTGCATCCACAGAAACATTCGCTATTGCTCTCTTAATATCACACACCAATAATCAAATTAATTGCAAAAACATGACGACCGGTCTTTTCATACAGTATTCCTTCAAACCTAACAAGATTCCTGATTAACTAGCAATTTTTATTCCCCTGGATTACAGTTGCATAATGAACGAAAAACCAGCCCCAACACAGAAGAGTGCCATCTGCATCACGCTTACTAAAATGCAGTACAGCAATACCTTACCTCAAGGTCAGTGAGGCTGGTAAGTACAGCCCAGATAATAAAAAAATGCAGATAACAGGGGCTCTGGCAAGCACAGCACTGTGACGCAGATGAACACAGATAGCTAAATATGTTTCCTATTGGCCCACATACTGAACATTTTAGCAAAGAGTTAATTAGACACTGCTCTTTTAAAATGGACAGTCTGGTGCAAAAACACTGGAGGCAGAAATTAGAGACTTCCCACCCTGCAGAAGACTATAATTCTCACCAAAACACTTCTAGCATGCATTTCAAGAGAAACAAGGTTACAAATCCTATCAAAAATTTTCTTTTATAAGAGACATCTGAAATAGAAAACTAAACCATCTTAACATGTCTTTGAAAAAAGGTAAAATAAGAAATAATCTAATGCATTTTTATAAATCATTTTCTTCTAATCTGTACTTACAGACCATTTTATTCACTGATCACCAAGTTGTTACACTGGAGAATTAAAGTTGGCAGAGTGTGCATTCACCCACATTTCACATTTTGTTTCCTTTCAGATAAAGCTTTTCTTCTGAATTTGCTGAGGTTTTAATGACACTTGCAGGGTAGTCGCTGTTCTAATGTTTCAACTTTTAAATTATTGATTAAGCCCCCACATACACTCAAGATGTTTAACGCCATCCACTTTTAAGAATGTAGGAAAGGGCACCTGTAAAACATGAGCGTAAGTCAGGAATAGAAGTTTGCATAGCTCCAAAAGAAAGAGGCAACCAGAGCAAGATAACAAGAAGTGATTATGTTAAAGACAACTGTTCCAGGAAAATCTAAAGGACAAGCATTCTCTGCTTGGAAAATAGAGCCAGGAGGACACTGTGCAGAGATAAAAATACCACATTGTATGCACGAGACAGCAAAACCCTTCCACGACAGCATACTTGTAGTTTACATGTCTACGGCGCACACTATTTCTCAGAAATGGGTGTATCTTAATGAATAAACAAACAAACGTGAAAGTGGGTCGGTATAGTTCTTCCACTAACACACAATCCTTTGGGTTTTTTTTCTATTTTGAAGTTTGGTCAAAGTTCAAAGGTATGGAAACATCCCAGCCTGTTGGGTACATGGGGGGCCCGGTGGGAGTACAGCCCACTCTGCTTTCTTCACTTACCTAAACAGGGGCTGAATTTGATCCCCTGTCTACGGTATCTGCAGAAAATACATACATCTACAAGCTACATGGATCCTAAATTGGCATCTGGCATCAACTCGTACCCATTTGCACATATGAAATTTGTATTATTTGGTAAGCCTACCAAATACTTTTCTACAATCATTTCTGGTTTTACAGTCCATGTAAAGGGCTTTTTTTCAAGATCAAAAATCAGTTGAAACTGTACATGGAAAAGGAGAGAAAAAAAAAAAAAAGCTTGAATTAATCCTACCTAAGAAAAGATTTATAAAGGGATACATGGATTCCTGCTGAATGAGCAGCAGTACAGCATTCAGCTCTAATTTAAATCTATATTATATTTAATAAAACCACAGTGTGTCCTCTTGTCCTATTAAAACTGCATTCTACCTTACCAGGTCTGAATAATTTGTATAAAATTGATTGCTACAGTTCTTAGTAAGAGCTCTAATTGCATTCCTGGTATAACTTAAAATGATAACCTTATCTTAATTAGTAGCATGCTACAGAAATGCTTCTGAAAGCCACGGAGGATTAACCTGCATTTTTAAACAGAAGCCTTAGGGCTGGTCTTTTGTTTTGGGGGTTTTTTGGTTGTTTTTTTTTCCCATTTCATCTCCAACACATGAGCTAGTGTTAATTTATCACAAACAAAAAAGAGAAATAATCAAATTGAGAGAGAAGAAACAACCCTACTGCCACCTCTTCTGGTCAGCGTGAGTTTCCACGCGGAGGCTGATCTCCTCTGGGCACAGGCACACATGCTACTTGAGGGGCTCCTCCGCTTGGAGAGCAAAGGACATGCTTCCATGAAGCATAATGTCTCTGATAACTCCCCAGCGCATGGCACATTCGTCTCGACTCTCAGAAAGTTGCCAGTGCTGTGAATGAGTTGGGTGCGGAACAAGAATGGGATGAAAAGGCAGGGGCTGGGACAAGGGGAACTCTGCCCTTCGAGCTTCACGCGGATGCACAGCCCAATTCCAGCACACGTGTCAGAAGAGAAAAAAATCTGCTCAATTAAAGATTAAATTAAATAATTAAAAAAAAAAAAGAAAAGAAACAAAACCAAACTCAAACATGACACCATCCCAAAACAAAACTAACCCAAAACATTCACACTGGAGCTGTGCTCCAGACACCCCATCAACAGGGTCTCTGATGACAGAACCAGAAGTAACTCCAAATCTGCAAGTACGACTGCCTGCTGAGCTCATCAGCCAGCCAGATGCTGTCCAGCTGATGTGACTTCTGGAAGCATACACTTCACAACATGGCAAAGGAATACTGCCTCTTCGTCAGAGTCAGAAAAATTAATACTAGTAAAATTTGGTAGTGAGTGACTAAAAGCCCTTTATGCAAATCCTGCTTTGCCTTGGGTTTGGGGGAATTTTTTTCATTTGTTGGCTTTCTTGCTATGTTTAAGCATATCCATATTGTTCTGTGAAAAAGTGACACAGCTTTCTAGCTTAATAAACAAACACTAATTGGGTTTATTTAGATAGTAACCAGACCAGCAGTAGCTGTATAAGACACGTACTTACAGAAAGCAGTACTGGAACTGACAGTTTACAATGGGATCCAAATGCTTGGAACTTTTGTGATATATTTTTACCATTGTCTGTGTTACAGTTCTGCTCAGAATTAATTATATGAGTCCCATCTTACTCCATCAAAACCAACAGAAACAAACAAAAAAACCCCACAAAACACCCACCAGTAGTAATTTCTTTGGACTTCATCGTTGACAATCACACACCATAGTACAACTACAGCAAGCTACCAAGCAGTAAAGGCCTGGATTACGGTGCCAACAAGTTATTTTTTGTAACTGTATCTTTTCTAAATTAACTTTTATTCCTAACTTTTTAGGCAAAGGAAACAGATCCTGCTTTTTAGCCAGGTTCACTAGTTATATTACAGGCCCTGTAGGGCACAAACTGCTCTGAAAGCATCTGTGCGCACCCGCCTGCATGCACACAGCGTTATGGGATTCCCCGTGCTGTGCCGGAGCTCCACGGTGCCAGTTATGAATATAGAAGCAATAAGGTGGTGTTTCAGAATCGCTATAGCGATTCTACTTAAAAATGGACACGTGTAACTTGATACGCATCCATATGTACGCAGGCATCCCTGCACGCATTCCTGCCTGGTCCCCTGGAATTTCACTTTCACATGCAGGTAAAATGATTCAACTGCTCCAGAAATGGTGAGACCTCTCTCAGAGCTGTAGCATTTTCCTCATGGTAGCAATGCGCTTTTGCAAGGTGAACACGCATTCATTGACGATTCGTTATGCGCTTTAAAGAGAATGCCCACAGAGCAAGAATCTCCATTGCTTTTTGTTCAGTATAGCCGACAGATGCCTACGGAAGACTTTTTACATCTTACTAAGTGGCTAGCCTTTTGATAAGAGACTTTGATCTGCACCTGAGCATTTTCTTTAACTTTTGCTAATGGTATGGAGTGGAAAGAGAGGGACTGAATGAAAATCATCAGTTATCCAAGACTGCCTGCCTAATGTTTCTGCTTATGGCAATGCACAAGCAGAACAATCAGCCTTGCCTCTAGTGTGATCCCAGCCAGTCTGTTAGCTAGTCCTTATAAATCCATCCATCACCTCTATGGAAGTCACTGCCTTCCTTTTACCAAAGATAATGTATGTTATTGGGATTATACCACTGCATGTGGAGTCATTAAAGAAAGATAGACCACAATTTATGACTGAGTCTGCGGACAGCAGGGCATTATTTTAACCATAAAATCACAATCTGCAAGGAGAGTGGCCAAACCAGAGGAGCCATTAAAGACTTATAATTAGCATCAATCAATGTGACACTACTGTTGACGTCTTTATTACTTTAAATACACTAATCAAATACTTCTGCATTCAGATAGAAAGATTGATAGGCAGACAGACACAGAGAACATCCCTATAGAGAGCAATTTTAAATTATCTATTCAAAAGGTAACAAAAAAATAAGCACACCAGCATAATCACATGGAAATGCAGTGCACTGACTGAAACTGTTTTCAGCCCGGATACCGGACCTTGGGATGGTCAAGGTTGCACATGATACACACCAAATCTGCCCTGAAAAAATACATACCTGCGTGCCTCAGCCATGCAGTCGACTACTGACTCTCCTAAACTTAGAGAACAAACATCCCACACACAAAACTTGCTTTAGGGCATTTTGCATTAGAAAAATAAATGGCTTGGTAACTCTTCACAGCACCACTCCATTTTCCATCTCTACTTTTCCCTACACAGGAAGTTAGATGGAAGAATCTCATGGTATTATTTGCATACTCACCATTGCGACTGTAAATATTATCTAATCGCATCCGCATGCAATTTCGTACTGCACGGACACTAAAATACACTGTTACTATTGCTGCTCGTACAAACATTTCAGTACTAATAAACAAGAAGCTGTTTCACTTCTCCACACCACCTCTCAGGCCACATGCTCTTGCGCCTTACTGAAAACATTTTTGAGGAGCGGCTCCTTTCTCCGTAGGACACCTGCTTTGACATCCGTGAAAGGGGAATTCTCGAACGAGCAGCGGGAATCAAATAAATGCACCCCGGGTTCCTGTCCCCCTTAACTGCACACAAGCATTGCTTTTGCTTATTCAAAAAAAAGGGGGGGGCTACCCTACGTGTAAAACGAGAGGCTTTACGCTGTGCTTATCCTGGTGAGCGCCTTCTTTCGGAGAGGTCAGTGGCAGCCTGCCGATCGCCTCACCCATGCAACGAGCATGAGGATTAGCAAATCTGTGCGAGCGCGCTGGAAAATGGCAAGACCTCTTCAACAGCAAGCCACGCAGCCCAGAGGGCCGAGCTGCACCGCATCCCTGAGCCAGCCAGCCTCCCCAGCAGCCAAAGACTCTGAAAGCATCTTCAGTCAGTGATTTCGCTCAGCCTCAGCTCCACAGCAGGGAACCGTACTCTCCCGTACAACGCGAAAGCCTTACGGAGCACTAAGTAATGAGAAAAATGCAGTAATTTGTCTATTGAAAATCCAATTAGTTTAAGCCAATATTTATCAGATCACTCTCCTTAAAACATTTTACTTCAATTTTAAGTGAGTTACACTAATTTGGACTGGACTGCCCTTCTCTAATGAAACTGCCAAGCCTTTCAGATGCTTTAATTCATTTCCAAACACAGCGGAGCCCCATAAAACAAGCAGAAGAGGCTGCTAAATGTACGTGGGGTTCCAGTGCATTAAAACAAACTAATGTATCAAGTGACAAAACGTAATGAAAGTTTTTACGGGGGGAGGAATTCAGACTGAGGCCTGAGAGGACACATTGCAAACTGGGCAGCCAGCCATCTGTCTACCAGGATCTCCTCCGCATCCTGCTGGAAAAGCAGCTTCTGCATCAGAGGTCTGCCCAGCTCCCCGCCGTCCGCTTAAGACGTTCCCGGCCGTCGTCATTTACTGACTCAGGGGGAACACACGTACCCTAATCCGAGCAGAGGATTGTGAAAGATCCTACGATTATTGTTTTTTTAATTTTTTTTTTTTTTTTTTTCCCCTAGGCTGACCTTATCGTTTGTGAAGAACAGCACAAACGAGCAGATAGCCGCAGAAAGTTTACTAGCTCTGAGTCAGCGACGGGCCCGCTCGAATCAAAGCCCAGGCGATGTGTCCGTAAGAAAGCAGCTGGCAGTAAACAGGAGTCGCGCGCAGGGGAAATGACAGCCGTCAGGGTGCAGCCGCTTCCTGCTCCCAGCTTTCGGCCTCTGCCAAAACAAAAACAATACTGAAATCTGAGCAAACATCCTCAGTGGCAAAGGGGAAGGGTACGACTCATAACGGTATTGTTCACAAATATCCAGCTCACTCAGCATCCCAGTCCGAAAGAGGCTGACTTTGTATTTTCCACAGACAGATAAATTTACATCATAAATAACAATAAATAACACAAGCACCGGGTATTGCGCACTCACCAGTATACATCACGCTGCGCACCTGTGCGTATACGGGTTCTCCAAACTAATTTTTGTCTGCGTTAGACTTGTTTTGGACGATGATCTATGCACTAAAACTTTGCAAATGCTTTTGACTGCATTTGAGAGAGGGGTCCAAATAGCCGGGCGAGAGGCACTGGGACCGAGAGGAAAGGGAACTTGAGAAGGGATGGGTGGATGGTACGGTGGAACAGAAAATACCAGAAGGAAAGGTGAATACGCAGAGAGCAGGTGAAGATGGGAGAAAGAAGAGATAGCCAGAGCAGTCCTAGAAAACAAAACGAGGAATATCAGGGATCCCGTAATATCTTCACGAATTTCTCATTCATTATCTACTCGTGGTTACACTTACTTACCTTGAGCGTACGTCAGTAGTTTTGCGGATTTAACTTTGTCATTGCCATAAAGCGTACCTGCTGCCTTCCCTCTAAGCTTCTGTGTGACCCTACACAGTCGCCCCATGGACACTCTTTCCCTGGCAAAGGTAGAGCTTCCAGGAAAACCTTGCCCACTCTTCCTCTTTACCTGAGGAGAGTGAATGGACTTTATCCATAAATCCTAGATTTTTGATCCCCTCACGGGAGACTTTAGGATGCTTGTAAGTAAAAGGTGCTGCAGAAATGCAAGGCATTCACGCGATGTGCTTTCTAGTCAAACCCGTCCGAGTGCTGACCTGACAAATGGGGAAAACATATGGAAAAAATTATTCCTTGCATGACACCCTCTTTCTTCCTCTGTCTCAGCTCCCTTCCACCCTCCATGCCCTTCCACATTGCGATACACATCGCTACTGCCAGAGCAGTGCGAAAATGTATGCAGCTACAGCACCGGCCTCTTACAATTGTCTGAGCCAAAGGTATTAATCATCAGCTGGGATTTGAAAATCACAACCAGGAGACAGCAGTCGCGACAGCTCTCCAGCATAATGACAAAATATGCAGAGCAACGTGGAAGAGGAGAACGCGCTCTCCGTCTTTTAGTCTCTGTGCAATTGAGAGGCATGTTAATAAGCATGTTCATTTGAATGGCTTTTATTGTAACAATAATTTTCTTGCTCCGCTGGATTTTTTTTTGTTATATTCCTTAGAGTAATAATATTAATCAAGGCACTGCTACATGGCACTGTCAAAGAAAAAGCACATCCTGAGTGAGCCTACCTATAATGGAACCACTAGTGAATGCTTCAAGACTTAACGTGGGCCATGAGATCACATATACTCCCGTGTGCACGTGCACACACACACTTATTTTTACATACATGATCAAATAGCACAGACATGGTGGAGGAGAGTAACTACTACTTTTACTTAAAGGTTTATATCAACACTTAATGCAAGCAGTTGAATAATAGCACTCTCCGTAAGATAAGCTTCCTTTGAATAATACATGGGCTAGAAAGATTATATTTAACTGAAAAGGTATGTGCTGGGTTTTTAGTCACTTTGTGCGACTGCAGCAAAGAAAAAATTTCAGCGGGGCTTCTTTTGAGCCTGCGTGTGCACACAGAGCACGTGCGTGAGCTTTCGCTTCAAACGCGGGTCCAAGACCTTGCAGAAATTGTCTTACAATTTCAGTCCCTGCATCTGTACACACAAGCGCTCCGGCCAGCCACAGATCTGCAGGCTTGCACCGCCTGCGGCGGTGTCTGCACTTACGCGCACGCCTGAAATTTCCAAAGTTCGGATGAAACACACGCACATAAGAGAAGCCGGCCTTCGGAAACACAAGCCACGGCTCGCAGCCCACGTGGCCGAAACGCCGGCGCTGTCCTGAGCCCACCGGCCGGCCGGGCGCTCATCCTGGCCGTGCCTCCGCCGGAGCGGAGCGAGTGCCGGAGGAGTGACCTGGGAGAGTTCAGCGCCGGGAACTGCTCTGGCAGCCTCGCCTTGTCCTTGCTTTACCCCTCGGGCTTGCCAGCGATGATGACAGCTTTGCTAGCTTTGAACTGTCTGACGGAGCACGAGGGCTGATCTCAGCTGGCTCCCGCGCGAGGCAGAGCGCGCTGTGCCTGCGCCACAAACATCTATGGGAGCTCAGCTATTGACTTCAAGGGCGGCAGGACCAAGTCCCTTGGAGCGACTCCTTGTGTAACCAACTCAAGAAACAGTTTGTGGTTTCCTTTAAGAGCCATTAGAGAGCTTTACATAGTTTTATGTCTAGAACTTAAAATACCGGTATCTAAGACAAACCCAGCACTTAATCACAGAATACGTTTGATATCTGCCCGTGGTTAAAACTTGCTAAATTAAACTTTCCCAACAAACAGGACAAAGATTATGCAGCACAACAACACTCAGCCGAAGACAGCATATATGCCTCCAAGTAGAGCAAAACATACATCTTATAAATGAACAGCCTCTTGAGAGATGCAGATACCCTAATTCCATGTAGTTTTCCAAACAGTTGTTTCAACATGAGCTCTTTTATGAGTTATTTCATACTTACAGGGGTCACAGTACTTGCTTACTGATTAAAGGCAGGGAGTCAACTTTTTTTCTTAATTTCTATTTCGTTCCAGCTCTCCTTATTCCAGGGCAGTGCACTTGGCATTGGGACCTGTGACAATAATTTCTCGTATGAACTGCGGTTCACACAGTTGCAGTTCTTTTCTCTATATCATACTCTTACAGCTACCTTCAAAAAAAGAAAAAGTAGGTTATTGATTGAATGTCACTTGCTCCAAGGCCATCATTGCTGGATAAAAACAAAGCCCCCAAACCCTAGGCGTCTTCATTTTAGCATCTGGAAAACATGCATGTTAGGAAGTTTTGACACATTCCAGAAACGATAAAAAAACACTGCCAAGTTCTTTCACTGGCCTACAGTAAAAGCCAGCAAAGACAAAAAAAAAAGCCCTGCTTTATATGCTAGCTATCCCATGTAACTCAGGCTTTGAATATTTAATAGTAAGGAAAACTGTATCTCTACATCTATGCCTTCGCACAGTAACAAACTCCAGTAACTATCACCAGTAAAATTTCTCCTATTTGTCATATATATTTCTAAAATACCAGTTACATACACAAGAGCTCAAAGCTTAAAACTGAAGCTGCCCATGATGCATACAAAACTGAGGGCTAAATATGCTCCAAAGTAATGGGATAGTTTGCAAAACTCTGCCTGCCACTCCAGCCCTCTCTGCTCGGAAAGAGGCCTATGTGGGGAAAAAAGGGCCTTAGCTCTGCCTAGAGATATTTTGCAAGGGAATGATAAGCCTTAGGATTTTTCTCTTTTTAAAATGCTATTTTAAACTTCAAATTATTTTTTGTCTTCTTCTATGAGCAGTTTGTTCGGACTGTTTTGTTTGGGTTTTTTTCTCCTGCCTGAAACAGTAAAATTGCAGTTTCTTGAAACTATTCTTGAGTAACTGCAACAGCCAACTAGGAAAGCATCATTGTAAGCTTTTGCTATCTCACTGTTAAAAACAGAGGCAGTATGTCGTTGTGGTTGGGCTTTTTAAATTGTTATTTTATTTATTTTTCTGTTGTTGTGCTCAAGATACAATGCCTGATTGGTGCAGGAAGAACATGTGTTACATGCTGCTAAATCCATTCAGGCAACAGCAGCTAGGTAGACCTGGAGCATCCAGCTTAAGTACTGGTAGTGATGGTAGTAGTTCTGTTGCTGACTTAGTTATGGTTCCTAGCTGCCGGTTGCTATATTTCTGCGTATTTAATGCCACATGAACTATTTAGTGATCTTCCAGTTTTATTACATGCACGTTGCCATGATATTTAAATGCTGGATGAAGAGAGGGAGCACAGTAAACCTGGTACATGGCCATGAGTTAGGAGCAGAAATTCTTCGCTGGTAAGGGAAAGGCAGCTGTACTAACCACCCCTTGCGAGGACTGTGATAGCACATCAGCCTGGGGACCGCCACCTTCTCTTTAGGAAGTCTCTCACAGCTATTAAGGAGAAGAAAGTAATATTGGACACTCTGCAGAGACTGCGTTGGGATACAAACATCACCCCGCACTGCAAAAGGCAGGTTGGCCAGCTGCTGTGGTGGCCTATCCGTGCAGCTGCTCCACCGAGGACTTCAGAGTCATTCTGTTTAATTGTACAGACTCGGCTTTGCTTCCAACGTCACACCCAGACCAGAAGTACAGATACGAGCAAAGCTACAATTTTTCTGTTTTCTTGAGCACTTGATATATCTAGTGTCAACAAAGACATGCCAGTTGCACAGCAGACACATGGACCTACCTCTTTAGACATGCTGTATCTCTTCCATGTTGCATTTAAAGCAGAATAAAACATTGTCCCAGTGGAAATAAATATTGGAATAAATCAAACGAGGTATAAACGTTACCTATATGCTGCCTATACTTAACCAAGGCGTGCAGGCTTACCATTTCAGCCACTCCCCGTCGGCTGAGGGCACCCCTGTAACAGCCCGACCCTACAGCATGCCAAACAAGCCTTGGCACAGGCCCAGCCTCACAGGTCTACATTTCTTGGCTGACTGAAATTCAACGTGCACTTGTGTTAAGAGGATAGAGAGGACCTAAGAAGCAGGGTTAAAAGGCCGCAGTGTTCGGATACATAACCGAAGACTCGGTTTACCCAGTCCCAAGTGGCAACACAACAATTTCTAAACACTGGCAGCAATGTGCAGGCAATGCCTGCTGCCAGCAGCTGCCTGCAGGCATCCCACAAGGACCAGCCGAGCCCCACGGCTCCTCTTGTGGAAGACGGACAACAGGTAATTAAGCAAGGTAACCACAGGGTTTCAAAATGCAAGCCCCCACCTCGCTACACTCACGGAACGCAGGTATGGTCTTGTCTCAATATGTCATTTATACATGGCAATAATTGGCCCGTGACATTTCCATTCCTTTCAAAAGCAGTTGGTCACAGACTGTGTTAAGTGGTCTCATGACATCTGTTAAGCGGCCTCATGACTATGGCAGCAAGTGGCTGCAAGTACAAATTTTTGTACAATCCACTTCAGAAAAAGAAGTCCCATTTGCACCCAGAGACACCAGCCCAAACAATCCAGGAAAGTAAATGTCCTCTTTTCATCACCAACTATAGTTCCCAGACAGGAAAAAAAAAAAAAAATCTCAAAAAAGTAATGTCATGAGAAAGCAATTAAAAAAAAAAAAATCAGCCCAAACTCAAGAGCTATGGTCTAGCTCTGGCAAAAGTTGTCTTCCACTTTTCTGCCCCAACTCTAAAAACTTACTTTACAAACACAAACGGCTGTTAAAAGTGTCTTGCCTCAGTCAGCAGGTATCTTTTGCAGTTATTCACAGGCAGTTTTTACAACACCATTTATACCATTGACCTTCGCCTGAAAAAATATATAGACCATACCCATCCAAGTAGGCTATAAACTGTGCTAACCAACTTTACAGCTTTTAAATCCTGTTAGGTTCCCTTACACAGTTTAAAGCCCCTCTAAGGAATTTATCCCCATGAATATACTTGTGCAATGCATGGAAGATATAAGGATTTGTCTCAGGAAGCATTTAGTTCTTCAGTCACCTTGCAAGTTCCCTACATATCAGTTTAGCAATGTGACATCCAAAGAAGAGTAAAATCAAAATCCTGGTATTTTAGCAATAATAAATTTAGGAATTATAGTGACCAATATATTGTTTTCTCAGGCCTATCGATTGATAACACAAGAACACCACAACAATCTGCTGCGTTCACAGAGATTCCTTAGACATACTGAATACTCTATTGGTAGGGAGATTATATAAACGGACATAAGATTTCAACTGAATTTAATATGGTGAGCTCTGCTTTCACAGCACATACCTACAAAAAAGCCTATTCAAGGTCTATTGTTCCACAAGCACATGCAGTAAATGTGATTTTAAAAAAATCTGTTGGGGGCCCTTTCTAAAGAAAGCTAAATTGCCCTGATTTTACTGGAGGTGGGAAGGGAGAAGGAAGCTTCCATGGAAGAAGTCTCATGGTGTCTCACTAAAGATAGCAGAGCTGAACTTAATAAACTATCTTCATTTTAAGTTCTTTTTTCAAGAGCTAATAACTTCAAAACTAATATAAGAATAACCCAGTCCACCTCTGAATTCAGTAGTTCCAATATGCATGTATGCACCTTATTAAGCGCAAGTCCTGGTTTAATTATGCCCAGTTGGATCTTATTTAGTTTTAACATTTGACAACTAACCCTCTTGACGGGAGTACTTTTATAGCAGATGATCCTTTTTCTATTTTCAGAACATTCTGGATCATTAAGTAAATGTAAATTACACAACCATAAGTAGCAGAAAGGAACAAAAAGTCAGTTACAGGATAAACATACACCAGAGCAGAAATTCAATCTAGCCAGTTCTATACTTCAAATGTAAATAGGCAGTGAAGTGATTATTCAAATAGCTGTTAAGTATAAGCTTTCTATTATTGATATCATGCTACAGTTATCATAGATACTGTTACTGGAATTATATCGCATATAATGGAATTCGTATGCATAGGCATATTTATCATTTCTTGATGAAACTCCCAAAAAAGGCAAAAAGAAAATAACAGGGGTTTGTAACACATCAACAACTCATAAAGAGAAAATGGTGTGTGAAGTTCACATACCAATTAAACTGTAAGACTAGCAAACTTGCCAATACAAAACATGGCTTGAAAAGAGTTTCCTAAACACCTTGCATTGCTCCAATTTTTACAGCCAGTGTTGCTGGGATAAAGAACTGGGGAGGTTTTCCAGGGTTACCTGGGATGGATACTTACTACAGGCAAGTCGTATTACAATACACACTTTAGTATCGCTAATCAGCTTGGAAAGTTACCTCAGGAAAAAGTAATGTGGAGCAGGGTCATCGCAAACCTTTTTCCACAAGAAGCTGCAGACTGAGGGGAAAAGTGTCCTGGCCTGCCTGCATGAACTTCCAAGTAGCTGGGATTCTGCGTAGAGTTCACCTTCTCGTTGAGTTCGTCACAAGTTTACTCTGAATTACTATACTTCTTTTGCAGCAATAGGCTTAACACTTATCACTTAACTTAGGACATTTGAGTCTATTTACAAACACAAAGAATTATATTGAAATGCATTTTTTTTGTTTTATTTTGACCTAAGCGGTTCTCTATTGTCTGTCTTTGAAGAAGAAGAGTATGTGGTTTGCAGACCACTCTGGTGGAGGTGTATTGCTGTACCCCGCGACACAAAGACAGAACGTTACTTTACGCAAGGAATAACAGAATTCCACACCGAAACAAAAATTTGGGGCTGCCAAACAAATCATTAGCACTATGGCAAGAGCCAGGGCAACGGGTTACTGTACCCCAATCCCAGGGAGAAGGAGCTCTGTACTGAGGAGAACTATAATTTATCAGGCAAAGGCATAGGTAGAGATAATGGCAAGAAACTTTGCTAAAGATATTGAAACTGCGAGCAAAGCATGACTTCTTAACCTAAAATGCAACTAACAAATTGCCAGAAAAGCCTATCAACAGTTTCCAGATCACTTTGGTTGAAAAATGAACTTCAGATGAAAACTGTGGGATTTAATTTAATACAGGAATTATTTACTTAAATTCTCTTGTATAGACAAATCAGCCTCTTCAGAATGATCTTCCTTAGCTTTAAACACGTGTAAAACAACACGCAAAATTTCTTTCTAATCTGTAGCTTTGATCAAAGATGAAGTAGTGGGGCTGCTACTGAGGTGGTACACCTTTAAATCTTTGGTGCTGATGTAGAAGTATGTGCTCTCTAGTCTGATGTTTTTAATAATTGTCAGCACAGTGTCATTAGACTTATATACATCTTAATGAGAAATTACTAAAACAGGAACTCTGCTTCTGCTTCTTAATCTGTTGTACTCGCATCAAAGCCAGACCCTATATAAACAGGAAACTGGAATCGGTCCGATAATGTATTACCCACAGGACTGAAGATTTAAAGGAGACTGGACAAAGAGAACTACAGCCACTTTTGCCTTTTCACTTATAAAACAGTCATTCCCCAGCAGATCACCATCCTTTGTGAAGCCAAGAACTATAAAGTTCCCCAGGCTAGCCTGATAAAGTTAAATAGCTGTATCCAAAACCAAGTCTCAGCCATACTAAACTACACCGAAGTTTTCAGCCTTGTTGAAGATTAAAGGTGAAACGGTCAAAAGAACCTGAAGTCCTATTTCTAAAGCTACTCAATTCCATCGACTTTAATTTTGATACCTGTCATCCAACGACATGTATTTGCTTTTGAAAATTTACTCTCTGGCCTTCTAGCTGTCCAGTAAGGTCATTGCAAAACTGAGTGTCTGCAAATGACTAATTAGTGTGGCCAAGAAAGGAATCTTGTAAGCACTCGTCTCTCGCTTTTTTTTAATTTGTTAATATGAGCAGTCGCAAATTGTTTTTAGAAACAACAAACACTTTGGTTGTGGCTTGAAAAAAAGCCTACAGGAAAATACTATGCAAGACAGAGCACAATGCCCTCAATTTTAAACGACGTGTTATTGGGCCTATTGGACTGCCAACAGAATGTAATGTGTACCTGCCATCAATATTTAAAGTAATCTTCCAGAGTACTGAGGGAATTCACTTGAAGGTGCCAATGAAGATATCAAGGGGTTATTATTGTAATGAACAGGGCAAATATCGGAAAGGAGAGTAAGTTCTGCAGACTCCCTGCTGGGGACAACATTAGGGACAGGGTTGCAACAGAGAAACAGTCCTGAGGTCTTCCCTCAAGGTCACAGGGTCTTGACTACTAAGGACACCAACATCCAATTCAAAGTGGGGAGGAAAAAAAACCCCAAACCCTAAAACACTTTCTTTGAACAAGATAAAGTTTATGGTATAAATAAATAATAATACATAGCATTGTTAATAGGGCTCTGCAGTTACCAGCATGTGAATTTCAAAAGATTACAGATACCGTGCTGTTGTGACTGAAATTAACTGAGCACCTAATCAGGTGGTAATATCTTTCACCAACTGACAAAGTTATGTGAGAGTAAAAAACCCAAAACAAAGGAGCTTAGGGGCACAAAAACTTTTCCCGAAGTATCAAACACTGAACTCTACAGATATGGTCTGCAGGTTGTCAAGAAGTGAGATTTTCTTTGCTTTACATCACAGCGAAGTTTTCAGTTGCTTTGCAACTGTTTCCTTCTGTTTCAGCTCATTAATCTGCAGTTTAAAAATAATGAAGAGTGAGGCAAGGTTTTTAATTTTAACTGAAAGTTGAGAAGACATACATTGGTTAGATATTTAACTTACAGTTCCTAGGTGTCTACATAGGAGTACCACATTCAGTTTAAGATTACTTTAAAGTTAAGATTATTTTTCCACTCTTCATTTACTATGGTGTAATTTAACCTATTTATAATTTTTTTATTTTACCAGCAACTTCAGAAATTGCTCAAGTTTTATTTGCTTAATGAACTCATATATATTTTTATATATATATATAACAATTTTTAAATTACAGGCTTCATTCAGCTGTGCACCTTGACACACACTTAAGCATGCGTTAAAATCCATCCTTACTCCAGGCAGTGCTTGACTTCCACAAAAACCAAGCTTACCTTTCCTGATTATAATACCAACATGGGCTGCCACAAGTACAGAATAATGCTGCCAACAGAGGGTGAAATCTTTTCTTTCATGCTAGTTTTAGAAGGCCTAATGATCCAGGATTTTCAAGCCCACTTTCCTTTATTAGCAAATGTGAAATAGATACAAATCAAAGAGCCATGATACCCAGCATAAACCTTGCACTCACAGCTCCAGTCAGCACAACATCAGCTAGTAAAGGATGTTCCTTCCAACCAATAAAACATACTTTGGCAATAAAATTTAGTAGGAAGCTGCATTATCTTCCCTACCTCTACTCCAAATTAAGTGAGGACTGCTACTTTATTTACATGTTTATGCTATTTGGTCGGACACGGAGTCCTGCTCACAAACAGCTCCAGCTCTATAGCTGTAGCACACATCACAGGCTGGAGAGAAAGAAAACAGAGGAAGGCAAGGGTTCCTCCAGCCACCTTCGCCCACCTCCACCTATCTTTATCAGAACGCTGATTTGTCTTTTTCTTTCTTTTTGCAGTAAGACACATTGGTCCAGCCTTAATTCCAGCATTCTCAGACTTCCATGGGTTGCATTGCTCAAAGGTTTTAGGGTGACTCTCAATAATGGAAGATTAAATAATCTCAAGACGTGTTCAGTTGCATGACAGAGGAGTGCGGGAATAAACTCTATTTTGTGTCTTTTCTTAAGTGCATACAAAACGTTTCCTCAGTATTTTTACTTAAATGTTTGTTTTAATTACACTTATTTCAAAATGTGTGTAAAAAACAAGTAGAAATTTATTCCTTAATCCTGTCAATATAATAATAAAAGTAAAGAAATAAGCCAAGCCTGGTTATAGACAACAGAACATGAGGGAATGGAACATTTGATGCAAAACTTATCTGAAGGCTTAAGAATATTATATAGGTTTACTGCCTTATTTTCTCTTGCTGCGACACGTATACACATCTGTATCCTGCATTTTCTCAGAGCACTGACCAGCCACTTAAAAATATATTGTTATTAGGTACTTGGGCTCAGCTCAAATTACTGGATCTCCTCCAGGGGCAGGACAGTTTCTCAGACGTACAGGTAACCATATGGTTTATCATTGACTCATATATCCTTGGTTTTGCTGCTATAAGATTTTAAGTACACTGTTCAATGGAAAACCCCTAAGTCCTTCCACTTCACAATTTCTATAATACCCTCCAGTCACAGCGGACTAAGTAAGTCTTTTACTTACTCGCTGCTTGTTACATTTGTATCTCATTTCTTTTCTCTCCTAAGATTAACTGATTAACTCTGCATGATGGAAAAGCCAAAAGCAATTTAACTGACCAAAATCTCTTACTCACTCAGTTTAACAGGTTATCTGTTTCAGCCCTAGAAAATAGAACTTTTCTAGTGTCGCATATCACTTATGAATCCCTTCCTACTTCAGGAATCTGGAAGGGGACATGGCTATTAAAAACATGGTCCTCTAGGACCAGAGCAGGATGTGATTTTCACTGTTAATAAAAGTCATGTCAATAATGCTCTATGAGCAGCAAGTGTATTCAAATAGTGTTCTTTGGGGGGAAAAAGAGACATATTTTTTCTTCAGCTGCTCTTGTTCTTGTTTCATTGGTTGTTACTGCTATTCAACAACAATCTATTTGCACTGGTATTGATCAAAATATCCCAATTCTCAGATCTTAACATACATTACATTTTGATTTGTAAAGGGCTATCAGCATGACATACACTCTACTAGGCAGGATTCCTTCTTTTCAGTATATCAAATATTATAAATCAACAACAGTTATGAAACTCCCCTTGGGGCTTAAGGTGTTTTACTGCCAAGATCCAGCTCTCAGAAGCATAATCAGCCCTTGGTAAGAACCAGTGTCATCTCCTGCTTCATTTTCTCTTCTAATGTCTGTTTTGTATCCCCACATAATTAGAGAGGCCTTTAAGTATCATTCAAAGGAACAGGGAGGGGGACAGAAACATCCTCTGTAAGAAATAAATTCCAGGTTGAAGTAGCAGTATTTTGCACTGATGTAAAACTGCCACAAAATACTGAAGAATGCATTATTACCATCTCAATTTTGGTAAGAACACAAAATCTGTGTGTAGTATGTATAGTATTATGCTGTTCCACAAAAAATATAATGCGCATGCTAGGTATGTATAATTAATGAAAACAGACTGCGCGCTGTGAATAGTACGGCTACCAAGACACAATAGGCACACAACAATTTTCCAGGAAAATTTTGTAACTGTATCTTTTGCAAGCAAGCAAATTCATTTTTTGATTTAAGCCTCAGTCAGTACATTTACAGCGGTAATTCACCTGCCTAAGTCTCAGTTTTATGACTTTCCACTTACCAACACAGCTCTAAAAGAACAGACTCAGTTCTTCTTCTGGTTGACACATGGGGAACAAAATTATTCATTAGACCATGAATCATAAAAAAGACAGGTTGTTGTGCCAATGGCAAGCTGAGCATCCAAGGACAGAGTTAAAGGTCTTCTCTTATTTGTACACAAGTCGATGTGGAATAGTGCCATAGGCTTTGTCTAGACTAAGATTTAAAACTGAGCTGTTAACATGTCTTAGCTAACACATATGCTAAGTCTTTTATGGTCGTACATGTATACTTCAATGCATCTTAAGCTGATCAAAATGTAGCATGGTGGGAAATAAATCTTAATCAAGATAAGATGATGTACACTGGGTGATGCAAACCAGAATTCTAAAATGCATTAGTCAGAACTCGATAACTGAAGGTTTTTTCTGTGTCCACCTTCAAGTCATCAGCTAGAAAAAGCTATGGAGGAGAAAGTTAAATTAAGTACTATTTATCCAAATGATCAGCTAGAATCCCCAATTTTATTTACATCAGAGTTAAAGCGGTAAGGCATCACCCCATGCTGTGTTGACTTAAGCTACAATGCTCCCATTATCTCTAAAGTAATCCTACCCAGAAAGAATAATGGGGGGGCGGGGGGGGGGGAACGCCTTCAATCCTATATTTGAAGCTAAAGTACAGTAGGACAAGAAAACCTACAGAACTCTTTCCACAGTTTGATAACTCTTTTAAAAAATCAAGTATGAAGTATTAAGAATGAAGTAACATCATTCTTCCTTTAGCCCAGAAGTGAACTATGCACTTCGAAAGCCAAAGGAATAATTTAAAAACACTAAAACATCACATATTAACCATATTTCATTTTCCTGTATTAAAATCACAATGATGAGCTTATTTGGATAACAATGACCTGTGCTCTATAAATTTCCTGTCCAATAATGGTACATGGATGGGTACTACTTGAATGACAGTTAAGCAGTAATGAGCAAAATAATGTGCTGTACACATAAGAATGCAGAGCAGAGTTATATCCAGGTATATATAATACAAAACTAAGCTAAAATGATTTGACAAATAATGGCTTTATGTTCATTACCATTGTTTTCTGTAGAGAATTAGTTATCCAACCAATCAAAAAGAATTCTTTTCTGTTACATATGCATACACATACATACTTATATGTAAGTGTTTGAAAACACTGGCTTTAAAAACAAGAAAAATGTTACCAGCAGCCAGACCGATACATCTTTAAAATTGTGGCTGAATTTTCACCTCTTATTGATACAGCTGTGTTATTTATTTATAGCCTGCAAGTCTATTAAATAAGCTATCCGTTGCATTTCTAGTATATACCCTTGGAGTGAGATGTTCGTTTACAGTGACTCAGACAGTAGTAGGACAATTAAAAAGTGCAGGACTTCTACCAAGAAAAGAGCGGTTTTGGTGGCCCATGAGTTGCAAAGAAATGCTAACATGTTCTTCAGTGCTGACACAGCAAACAAGCACAAATAATTCTTCATGTCTGGAAGTGAAAAGGAATGCAATGCCATTTTCTGGGGGGGAAGGCATATTTATTATTTCAATATGGTATTTATTCTCATTGATGGATGTAGACCAAGAGGAGAAAAATCAACAGTCTTGCATGTATTCAGTCTGAGCAATGTGGATTTTGCTCTGAGCAAGGACAGAAAAGTGAGAAAACCTGGATTTTTTTTTTTTTTAATTTTTTTTTTAGCATTTTGAATAACAGTAACAGGTTATTATAAATTTTACTCACCGAAGTTAACCAATTAACTAGAGGATGTCATCAACAAGAATCAGGATGGGAAAACATATAGTAAGGCAACTTCCCTTCTGTAAATAGCCTTTACTCATTCATCTTTTATTCATTCATTTTATAACATAAGCTGCAGTCAGTACAAGTTTACTAGCAGGATGCATTAAGGAAAAGCAAAATACATTCTGTTTCCTAGCCATTGTCCATAACTTTACCTTTTTCCTATAAAGTGAGCTAATGAAAACTCATAAGGTTTACGAGATTCCCCTCGCAAATTCAGAACAGTAAAAACCTGCCTTTCTTATTGGCTTACACGTAATTTTTTTTTTTGCTAAGGCTTTGGTCGACAAATATTATGCTTCCTCCAGGGGAACACCAATGCAACATGTCTCCTCAAGAGCTACTGCTGTGTTCTGTGGAAGACTCAGAACATGGGTAGAAAAATGTCAAGGGGGAAGCCTTGCCTAAGCCTAGGCCAGGCAGTAAAATTCCCCAGGGAAAAATCATGTTTATTAAGTGACTCCTCTTGTTCAGTAAAGGTTAGCAAGCATTTCAACAAATTTCCTCTTGGGTCAAATAAAGCTGAAAAGGGAGTGGATGTGATACCACCTGACAGGCCTTGATTTTTAGCCGGAAGCTACAGTACTATTTGGGACTCTCAGGTTCTGGATCTTGGTTTACAATAACAAAACAACATCTCCATGCTTATTTTGCCAAACAGACTAAGCACAGTTATTTTATTTCTGGAGTACAACGGTAGTTTTTTGTTCAACGTCCCATCACTGTGCGTGAAACTAGAGCAGGCTGGCAATAACAACTGTTTAATCTCGATGGCTGCAACTGTGGGGTACTGCAGAAAATTGCTTCTGCTCAAGCTTTAGAAGAACCAAAACCGCTACTTATTTTCTTTCAGCCTTTTGAAAGTGTATTCCTGTGAGAGGCTCATTGTGTTCCTCTTAAGGAAAATAAATCCACTGTATTTACTGAGAGACGCATTCCACAGATGATCTAACATCTCATTAAGGTGATTTTAACCCATATTGTTCTGGTGCACGGGCTCTCAAAACCAACATTTTCAATACTCTGCTCTTCAGATCTCATCACAATCCTAAACTAGGTCACCTGGAATGATGATACGGTACATAAACAAATAAGATAAGATCTAACTTCTCCTATTCTTGAGTACCTGATTTTTAGAGGCATTTTCCCTGCAAAGAGAAGTTTAAGAACAAGCAAGTGGTTTAGATGGCCCTTTACCAATAGCTGGTTCCTCAAATCAAGCTCAGGTTAATAATGAGCTACAGGGACTGCCAGTCGAGGGCGGTTCGATGGGTTTTGCAACACCAAACATCTCATTTCTAGCAGACCGGGGCACGGATTTGCACCTCAGGGGGCTGAGGGGCCAAGGCTGGAACGGTTCTGGCACACGAGCCATCTCTGCACCCCGAGACAGAGAAGCTCCAGGTCAGGGCTGAGGTCGTTCCTGTCACGGCAGCAGGCAGCAAGACCTATTCTTAGCACATATTAGCTGACATTTGGTAAAACCATAACACAGACAAGGGAGTTTGTGAATACTTTGCCAAGAGCCACGTCATCCTGATAACTCATATTACAACTACAGCTTACCTCATGTTAGTTACTGCACGTTAGCTGAGATGTAGGAAAAAATACACTCATTGTCTGGTGAAGACAAGGCAGCTGAAAATTAATGATAAGACAAACTTGCTATGATGTTGGCCATATTTAATTAATTTTATGAATAAACAGAAGAACCAGCCTAACATTTCAAGGGACATCGAACTACTGTTAATGTTGAACTTCTCATGAATCCATAAAAATGCAACCTCTTAACAGTTGGCATTTTGGAAGAAAATAAAGGGTTTGATATTGCTTTGGTATTTTGCTTTCTAAAACACACCCCAAAAATTACTTTAAATGGACAGCTGTTATCCCCAAAGGTATTTATTTTAGCTATCTCACTCTTGCTACTCAGGCAAACCTTCGGGGAGGGGGAGAGGGACAGGAAGAAAAAGATAAAGGAAAAAACAACTAGAAACAAAGTAAGCAATAAAATATCAAACCTCCAATGCAGGACTACAGAAGAAAATTGCCTAATTTAATTAGTGCCAGACACCGTTGGAATCATCAACACAACTTTTAGATTCTAAATTCGGGTTCTGATATATGGTCCATGAATGAAAATATGACCGATTCAAATTCACTGGTCTCCACCTGTTGTAAATAGCTGCAAAACATAAACCATTTTCTTTACACCTATAACTTCTGCTGAGTTCAGTAGTTCAAAAAGTCTCATTATTGCAGCAGATAAGACAGAATTACGACTCTGGGCTTGACATAGTGGAGTGCCTCATTACACACTGTCACAGACATCACAGGATGCACCAGAGATTTCTTTGTCAAGGAGAAATAATGAGCTGTCCTGGGTCCACACTGTCTTTTATAGCCTCCCAGATGTTTGCATTTATTTATTTATTTATTTATTGCACTTAAAATGCCCCCAAACCTGTATCAACTAAGTAATGAAAAATAAACCTTTATCAGCATAAACCTGATAAAGATCAAAATACCAAGACTGCTGACAGGGCACGGTAATGGAAATAATCTGTTTATTCAGCATTCTGTTTTGATAATATGGGATGCACTCGGATTCCTCCCACAATTCCCTCCTCATTAACATCCTGTCCAGTTTGCCGCAGGCCATGACGTAGTCTCTGGTAATAGTTTTGGCATATGTTTCCTAAGGAAAGGCCCGGCCACCCTTCTGTTGGGCGGATGTCGATTGTGTTAATGCTGAAGATGCGTATGCACCACCTCCTGCTGGGTCCGAGCCTCAGCGTTCACGTGACCTGTCACTATCACTTAATACCAACCACCAAAAATCATACACAGATACTACAGATCTCCACTATAAATGGGCAATGCATGTGTATGTGTCTATGCATATATACACACACCAGGCACGCACTTGAAGCACACAGCAGAAAGGCACTATATATTACGGTGAAAAGAAATCACTATCATCCCCTGAAATCTTAAAGGAAGGGCAAAAAATACCTCAGGGAAAGGGCAAGCTCTTTCAGTCCCATCATCACAGAGCCTCATGTATTGTGGCCAGTGTTACACTTGCTTAGGGCTTCTTCCTTCCTTTTTTTTTTTTCCTCCCCAAGAGATGTGCAGAAGTAGCATGAGTGTCATTTTAAAGCAAAACCGTAACAAAGTCTTCAGCACTGATAAGACAAAATGAGTTCCCAAATGCATGAGATGCATTGGTTGGAGTGCATCTCAATAAACAGGATAACCAGAGATAAGCAGCCAAACATTCCTCTTTGGCGACTTCTACATCAGTAAATTAAACAGTACCAACAAGCAATCCCAGACAGTAGACTTTAATTGTCTCTGCGGTTCACTTACTAGACAAGTCCTTGGCACAGGTTTGGCACAGGCTTGCCAGCACTCTCCTGGCAGCACAGGGGAGAAACACAGCCCAGGGATAAATCCCATGAGACAGTTTGGATGTGGCCACCTTCTTTTGGAGAGTAAGAGTTGTATGATATGGTCATGGGCTGTCCATATCCTCAGTGCCAAAGGATACTCCCAGGCACATTTAACTTTTCAGTACGGACACAACCTTTCTGTCCACTGTCAAAGCGGACCTCTGGTTTAATACAGGTACCAGATCTCTCTCAAACATAGAATAACATCATAGTATCGTTATTTCTGACTATAATTTCACAACTTTCCCTACCAGGTGAAACAAACTATGTCTTAGCTCCATCATCCAGCCCTGTGAGGAACACCCAACTGAAAAAATACGTAGATATCCAATGTATTCCTTACCCAACATTCTCAAAAGATGAAGTGTTAACAGCAAAACTGACCCTGGAAACAACATGTAGAGGAATACAAAGATGTCAAATGCACAATAACAAGTCTACGTCCTTCTTATTTAAAAATTATTATTGATAGATAAGCATATATGCATACATGCAACTTAAACACCTTAGCACTCACAACATTGTAGAAACTTCTGAGTTGTTGTTCATGCCTATATGTAGGGACAGGTAATGGACTTCTGCAGGGCCTAAAATCCCACTGGGAGAAAGGAAGATTAATTTTTAAGGTCCTAAAACAGCTTCCAGAGGATGGAGTTCCCAGCTGATTTCATGTTGGGATTGGGATTTCTGGAACCTGTTCACCCACGGTGCACTTTTCTCCTGACAACACCCAGATGAGGAGAAGCCAGAGTTCTACTGCACGACTACGTCTCCTGTGTGTTGCTGAACCAGAAGACACAGCAAACCGGAGACAGAAATTACAGAAAGTCAACAAAGAGAAGCCTAGACTTTATTTTCTAGAGGTAAGCAAAAGGAGTGAGAGATGGACAGTGAAGTATGTTTCAGGATTTCACATTTTTCCAAGTAGAAAAAAATGGGTACAATTTCTCACAGAAATCCAACTCTAACTGCTCCGTGCCTGTGTGCCTTCAAATCCATAACTTTGAATTCTCATCTCCAATAAATATATGGGTATCTGTTTGCACAGGCCAAAAAAGGAGGTGACTTGACCGTCTCCTTCCCAAATTCTTCCTCAAGAGTTGCATACCTTCATATTCTCTCATTAAAGCAATTAAACAATTCAACAGGGCAACAGATACTATTAAAGATGCCAATATTGATATTGCTTCCCCATCTGCAATACTAACCTGTGTTTACAATGATTTAGTGCAGCATCAATACTAAACACAGCCAAAGTATAAATTCTCTGTTGTTCCTTTCTGCACTCACTCATCCTCCTTTTCTCACCTTGCACTTCACATGGCAGGTGAATTTGTATCACAAGACTTATTTTGACAGAGACAGGGCGAGGGCTATAATCTGGCACAAAACCTGCTTAGAAAAACAGGCAGGACGGGCATTTCTTCCTAGAACTATCCATCTCAAGATTGCAGGGTGCTGAGGACTGCTCATTTTGTTTTGTTTTTCCTAAAGCCGCATTTCATATAATCCCATGTTCGGCAACACCCTTGTGAACTGCTGACCTTTCTTAAAACGGCTAGAGATTATCCCCAAAAGTGAAGCCCTTTTCAATGAAAATGGTTGTTCCCTCATATCTGTAATTTAGAGAGGAAATAAGAGAACACAGACAGGAAGGAAAGTATGGGGAGATACAGAAGCAAAAATAAGAAAACTATAGGTAGGGAGTCTATGTATAAATTCTAGACCAAAGCAAAACTCCTTATTTCAAAATATGCCACTTTCAAAACTACACGTATTTTAAAGGGCAATATTCACCTGCTCTTTGCAATACTGGACTGTAAGGAATGGTAATTGGGAAATATATTTTAGATACTATACAATATATGCTGAGAAGCCAACAAGGTAAAATATTACAGCAAGTTAGCTGCAAAGCATGCTAAAGATCTGGCTTCCTTCCCCCTTCATACATGTTGCAACATCTCTAAGGTGGTACAGAAAACACAACACAGAAAGCCAGCCATGAGAAATGTCACTCACCGACGTCCGTTCTGGTTACATTTCCCATCACCAAGCAGACAGGAAACGTTCTCAGGCTCACAAAGAGGCAAACAGAAGCCAGAGCTAAAAGTAGACTCTTTTTTTTTTTTTTTTTTCTTTTTCCCCTCCCTGCACACTATTACTCTGAAAGAACGGAAGCCATATGGGGATCAGGTTATTATTCAGCTACTTACTGCCTTCAGGTGGCTCCAAATTAAAAAGAAAGATTGTCAGCAGATGTACCCATCTACTCTACCTCTTCTTCATATGGCGTGCTACAACATTATTACATCTACACCCATCAGGACGCTCTAGACAAAGGTATGCTGGCATTTCACTATCTGAGCTCCTCCCTCCAACACCCCTCCTTTAGGAACTCACAGGTCAATAGCCGAGTTAAAAAAAAACAAAACAAAACAAATCACTCTGACCTTCATCACCACAATCTTTTTATTTAAGAAATGATCCAAAGGAGTTTCAGATTTATTTTTTTAAGCTGCTGCACCTGGCACACAGCAATTGTGGCATGGATATCTCCCCAAGAGCTTTGTCATCTCCCACATCACCCATCTCTGCTGTAACCACTGCAGTACCATGCCCATCTTCTCTTGTCCCTGGGGTCATCAAATGCATTTTCACTTCTGTGGGTCTTAACATCCCACTAATCTTAAAGCAATGTTCAAAGGAAGCAGTCACTAAAATGAACAACTGTTCCAGATTTGAAGTTTAATTACATCTAGCCCAGTATCTTCTTTTTCACATTTAATGCTGTAGGTGGAATTACCACTCAGGGAGCAGGTTGTCACTAGCAGTGAATTGCTAACATGAACAAATAGGCACATGCAGTAAACATGCTGAATTTCATAAATAATAATGATTAGCACTCTCTCCCATTTTGCTTTTTATTTGTGGATAGCTACACAAGAGAAAGAGCTGTTGTTTGTAAACAAAGTTTTCATAACAGATATGTGCACAGAAAACCACCACAGACCTCTTCAAATATATTTATATCTACATATTAAATATAGATGATATTCAAAATAACTCAAAGACACAAAATAATTGATGATGCAAACTTGACCTACTGTAGCACTCACTGGCAATTCATATCCACTTTATGACATGAAAAAAAATCACGTAGAAAACTATGGGTGCAATATTTCAAACTCATGAACTCGTTGGCTTACTTATGTCTTCATAAACTTGCAGGCCGATTTGCAACTACTGTGATTTGCAAGAGTAGTAAAATAAATGTAACCACAACCAGGCAAAACACATCTAGAACACCAACTTCAGGACATCTCAGTGTAAGCATTCCTCTGTTTGCTCATACAAACAGATTCATCGCCAATAACTGGTATGACTGAAAACTAGAAGCACAGCTGAAGTTTCAGAAAAAATTTTCCCTGTGTGTATATTTGAATTATTTGACACTTTTTTAATACAGATAATGAAAATTGTTTTCTACCTTCTATTTTTTTCTAGCTGTGCCTTAGTGAAAACACTTCAGAATATTTTCTTCCTTCTACCGTAATAACAAAATTCTTTTCTTTGTGCAAAAAGAAAGAAAAGTAGTAAAGATTATATCAGATGTTGTTCATTACACAATATAATCAGTACTACACTATGGGGAAGCAAAGCTGAAGGTTATATTTGGGAATGCAGCAGGAGAACCTTTCAGCTGTGAATATTGAGGCAGCTTCCTCTTGAATTACTACTCTTCTATTATTTTTGCAGCTGCTCATGAACTTTCCAGAATTTGCTGCTGAACACAAACTAGAGAAGACTTCAGAAATACTAAAATACTATTTTCAACTACATGAAAAACAACTTAAATACAAAAAATCATGTCAATATTATTTCCAAGACGGTTGTTATTATCCATTCAAATCAACTTTGAAACATTCTCCTCCAAGCTCTATTACCCAGCCCCCAACGTTGAAGCATCCTTAAAAAATCACTCAGTGCAATTAAAGAAGGTCCACATTCTCCAGCAGAAGTGTCCTTATACTAATAAGGGCTCTGAACTGATTCGGAAGGCACTATCCAAGTCAACACGCACTTTACAGTAACACAGGCTTAGTTCATGGTAATATTACATGAAATTAGACCCAAGAATGGCCAGGAATGCCCATATGCACTCAGGTTTCCCCACATGTGTGAATCCATTCAGATACCTTTATTCCAAAATCCTCTTAAAAGACTTCAACAATTCATTTAAAAGGCTTGTTGAGATTTTCTGGTTTTCAATACACTACAGTCTCCCTAGTGATTATAATCAGCCCCCAAACCCACAGCAATGCCTGTAGCATTGCTAAATCCCACTCACCAGCTGCAAGTTTTTTATCCTAACGTGAAGTAAAAAGAACAGGTACTAGATTTTGTGCCTGGGTTGGAAATTTTCAAGACAATTTCCAAACGCAGTTTAATGCTAACAAGATATATTGACTCCAGTTTATAGGAATATGCTTCTAATATTCTATTTTAAACTCATAAAAGTACATTATTATTGCTATACTCCTTGTTTATCTTTGGACACCATTGCCTTTCTAAACTGTCGTTGTTATTAAAATTAAATTATACTGCAACATGTCTGCCTAAGTTTTTAGGGACATAGGGACAACTTCTTATAGCATGTACTCCTCAAAGTAAGACTGAAAAAGAAAAGGCAGTATGCTTCAATTTCATCATGTCATTATTTACTAATTAATAAAATACTCCCTCTGGATGGAAATACTTCATGCAGTCATTTTCCACTTTAAATAAGAAGCACTACTACAGTATAAACTGAACACATCTACACAAAGACAAGCAGCATTTTGTGCCACAATATGAAACGCAATTATTAGTAATAACATCATCATCATGTTCAGTTCAGCCTACGCTAGCAGTCTTGGATCTTAGGTGCACAACAGCATCCCAAATCTCTTGTTGAAATTGCTCTGGTCCTACACTTTTAAATTAATGGACTGTAGAACAGATAATTGGGTGCAGGAGGTGATGGTAGAACAGATATTGGGTGCAGGAGTTGACCGTACTGACGAGCAGAAGGAGAGGTCATCCTGTTTCACTTCTAGAGCCATGAGGTCCTGCAGTACAACTAGAGGTATTAGAGATACTATTATATTCTGTTCCTAAAGCATCCATTTGCTACAGTACTGAGGCTGAGAGAACCACAGATATTGCAGAGACATCGTTGGACATGGCCCCTCAAGGCCATCTTGCCCACCCCACTACTCCAGTGACCAGCAATTCAATGACCTTGAGCTGGCCCTTGGATAGCCCTAGGTCCTCCCCCCCCCAAAAAAACCTTCTGTCGAGGACACGTTGCCTACCCTACCGTCCTCCCTGCTGCAACACGGCCTCTGTGCCAGGGGATTAGATGAGCTGCTTAAATTTCCTGAGCCTCACAAGGGGAGGGGGAGCCCTCCGGGAACGGTTGGATCTTGGGCCTCTCAGAGCAAAGGGGTGGGGGGGGAAGCAAAGACCCCACCGAGCAGTCTGTCGTTTCCTCTGGTTGACAATGTGCAATATTCCTATAAATCCATCTTCTGCAGGACAAGACAATCACCTGAAGAGCTAAAATCTCTATGCGACACTCGGGTCACAAGCAGGGCTGAGATATCTAGGTAATATCAGAGGCACGATTACACACGGAGAGGAAGCAGCCAGAAAGAGGATGATAAGTAACTACAATTTGCTTATATAACAACAGGGGACAAAGAGCCATATATCTTGAGCAAAATAACGTCTCACTTCTTCCAAGAAATTGAACTATAATCTCAGCTGACAGAATATGAACTTTAAAGTATTATTTTAGCGTGAGGAATAATCTTACTGCCAGCATTGCTTCTGTGCTGCGTCTGCCTAGCTTTCCGGCCGGCTGTTCGGAGATGCTCAGGCGGACCCTGTTCGAGCAAGGACAGGACTGGAAAGGCTCCTGTGGCAAAACCTGTGTGAAGTACAGGTCCGTGTTCATTGCCTCCTTTGGAAGTAACAGAATTAATTATTGAGCCACTTATGGCCTTTGAACCTCAAGGGTTATGATCTGAACAAGAATACACCCTGTCACTGAAGTTCACTGAAGTGCAGATGCTGAAACTATAAGGCTAATTCCCTTCCTTAAAGGGAATCAAAACACCCCAATGGCACCTGGTGAACATTAAAGCCAGCTTTGGTTTCAAAGTCAGAAGCCCTTGGGAAAAACAGAGGTCACATTTGTGAGGTCACTCTTTGCTCTCCAAACATTGCTCTCCTCCTTTCTTTCTTTATGTTTTCATTAACACTATCAAGCCTGACAAATATTTTTCTTCTTTTTTTCCCTTTTCTCCCTCTCTCCCCACCCCCCCTTCAGTTCTCCCGCCATCCGTACCAGCCTGTTCCACCCTCACTATGTGAGAACCCGATTAGGAGAGCAAGCTCATTTATAGGATAAAGTAGCAAAACAGAGCTGGTAAAGCCAAGCACGCTGTGACCCTTCCGTGACCATCGCATGGTTATTCTCTTGTGCTTCAGCCCCTGGGTCAGCATCCATGCCATGTTATCCAAGTGCATGGAAAACAGTTCCTATACCTTAACGCAGGGCCACCGCTACCCGTGTGGCTCCTGAGTGTGAAACAAGCAGGGACCAGCTTCTGTAGGAAAGGCAAAAAGAGGTAACACTGAAGCAGCTGGTCCAGCAGTTGTTTTTAAGAGAGGCTATTGGCAGAAAAACAAAAAGAGGTAGTAGCACTGTGGCAGAAAAGAAAAACAAAGGGGTGGGGTGGGGGAAGAGGAGACTTCTCCCTACAGGAAGATTCTTCTCAATGGTTCGGTGGTGGTGAGTTCACATCCTAAAGCAGAAAGACTCAGATCCCTTTCACAGAAGTCGCACCAACAAAAAGTTATTGTAGCTGAAGATGGTCTCATTATCTATGTAAACCAATACTCACAGCAATATTCAATTATACACTTCCTAAGTCATTACCTTTCATCACCAAACAAAACAGTGTTTCAAAGCTGGAAATATCTTGTAGGAGTCAGAATTGCTCTACTGTATCTAAGAACTGTGCACAGTAGAACTGAAGCCGCCTCCTTTCCTGCATCTAGGCACCTGTGTCTATTATTATCTGTAAGTGAAATGGAGCAGCATGAACACTGTTGGCATGGCAATATAAGGGGAATTTGTTCCCACCTAGGCTCTTACTTTCTAATTTTTAGATGTCTGTGGATACGCTGAATCAGGAAGGCTTCAATATTTTAACAGATGAAAAAGTGCCTTTTGTTTTTTCTTAGAAAAGATTTCTATAATGATTAATACCACTATTTCTTAAAATCTTGTTTTCTCTTGCCTCCATGTAAAGAAAAAATAACTGGGTAAGCCATTTCATTTAGAATTTAAATTCTCTGAGTTTCTTCATACCCTTGTTCATAAGCAAGGTTTGGACTGCAACTGGAAGGATAGTACAGATGTGTCCTGTCCCCAAGGCACTGAGAGGGTAGTGCGCTACACGCAGATTGAAAGATACCCTAAACTCCATTTCTGGAGATATTAAACTTTTGAAACCCCACCCCCACATGGTGGAGACATCTCTCTGCTAACTGTCTAAGAGCATGCCCCAGACTGGAGGCACCCACCATCTCAGCGCTCCTTAGATCTCCTCCTCTGCCCACTGGCATATGTCCCAAGGATAACTTGTTTCAATATACTACATTCATTTAGCAAAATAAAGGCTATGTACACAGGTATCCTAATTTGAAGTGCCAGAAGCTGACACCAAATTCCTCTCTCGTATGTACTCATACAACCCAGAGCCACTTTGCTGAATTCCCAGGGGCAAATTAAGCCAGTGATGCCCTTCCACACTTACCCAGGCACAGAGGGACCGACTTTGCCTCACACTCCGTAACAGAAGTGGTCCAAGTAGACAGGACTTGGAAAAAGCCCACAGCTCCACTTGGGGAAGCACAGAGTATTTTCACTTCATACAGTTAATTTATTTACAGCTAGGTGTTGGTATACTACAAATTGCGAGACACTAAAGTAAAGTCAGGTAGGGTGAGTGTGTGTTTACTTTGGGTTCATCTGTCAAGGAAAAAAACCAAGGTGCAGTATTGGTGCTTAAAAAAAAAAAAATCCAACACTAACTGGACATGAAAGCAGTAGCTTTGCAAGAACTTTTCCGCACAGCACAGCATCTGTCTGTGCTTCAAGAACTCTCCGATCCTTGGGTCACGACTGATCTAGCCAGCTTCCCTTTTGGCTGGATGCAGCCTTGGTCTTCCCTTCTTCCCACTGCAATGCTTGTAACTGATTGACAATTTTAAGAGCATGGCACTAGGCAGGGGGTTTTGTAAAGAGACCTGCAATTTTTTTGCAAAATCATTCTCCTCGCTCTTCTTTCCCCCCGCTCCACCCCAGAGCATCCGTGAGAGGAAAGGATGGGTATCGGTGGTCTGAGTGTTGGAGCTGTACGTTTTGCATCAGTGACTATCGTTTATTTTGGGAGGCAGACCTGTTGTACGCAAAACACGCACCAGGCGCCGGTGGCTGCCCCGCGGCGACGTGACAGTCATCTGATGTCACCGTGAGCTCACGCACCTGCTCCAACGGCACGAAGAGCCGAGGGTTTTCCCTGATTGATGTGTGCAACTGCTTCACGGCGCTGCGTGGGTGAAGGATGTGGGCTGGCCCCGGCAGCGCACCGACCTGAACTTCCCCCTGACATTGCACAAGGAGAAGACAGACCAAGACTCATACCTGCCCACCCACACAGACAAACCGGCAGATATAAAAACGCACGACCTTAAAAACCAGGACACGAGCAAAGAGAGGGAAACGTCTCTCCCTTTTTCTTTTTTCTTCCCTTTCTCCCCAGCACTGCAAATAAGTCATGCACGAAAATACCAGCATAAAAGCAGAGGGCTGGCTTTACCTCTAGTAGAGCTCTGCTAACTCAAATCAAGTTGCACACACAGACTAGGTTGGCTTATTGCCTTCACTATGTTTGCTACCACACTCCCATTACCACCCTCCTAGAAATTCCCTCAGATATTTCTAACTCTCCACTTGTCTATTTAACTCCAAAAAGAAAAAAAAAAGGGGGGGGGGGGGGGAGGTTGAGAAAAAAGACTGCACTTCTGTCTGTATGAAAAGTACAAGTTTGGCTTAGAGAAAGTATCTGGAAAGTACAGAAGGACCAACTTCTCAAGTCTACAAAAACAACCACTTTTACCACATATGCTCACCTATCTCCTGAGAGGAAATTCACTGCTCAGAAACCTGATATTCCACATGCTCTAATTAAGGAAAAAGGAAATAGCTTTCACAGCCTCTTGTGCAAGGGCCAATGAACATAAGTCAAACACTCACCTAAAACCATGAAAACACTTTGAAAAGAAGTAAAACAAACATTCTGCTAATTTCCCAGATGTATATCCAGTAATGTTTCTGATATAAAGGGCAGTGGGTAGGAAAGAGGAAAAGAATTTAGTGATGTGGGAGGGAGACATACCTTTATAATCCATCCTTGACCCATTTTATGCATTTGTGATGGAGGGATTCGCTCTGAGCTGCTTTAGCAGGGCTACCAGGGTGGCACAAAATGGATGGTGTCACATGTCAAAAAGCTACTTTCTGAGAAGCGTTATGGTTCTCTGGTCACACTTATTTCTGTAGCAACTTTACCTAAGCATTTGATAGGTAACAAGAGTCAAGGGATACACAGCCCAGTAAGTCTTCATCCACCTCCTGAAGTTTCAGGAAGAAAGTATTCCTCCTGCAAGTGTTTAGGAAACTCCAAGACATCTTTCACATTGAAAACACTTTCTGTCCATGGTGTAACATGTTATTCCACCTGCTTCCAACCAATTTAGTGACGGGGATTCTTCATCACATTTGTACCAAAGAAGGGGAAAAAAAAAAAATGCTAGCCAAAAATAACGTTTACATACACATTTCCAGTTCGACTCAGTGTCACAGTTATCTGCCTGAGTCTGGCCCCTTTGAGCTCAGCAACAGCACTGAAAGAAGGCAGGTGAGCTCAGCAACCAGTTCTGAGATTAGAAATTGCAATCAAGGGTTGTTCACTAAACAAGCCAGCTACCAGTGTCTTCCAAATTCAGAGACTGCTAAAAGCATGCTTAAGTTTTTCAGTGTAAATGCACTTTATTTTATTTGAGCCAATGAAACCGAAAAGGAGATGGGAAAGGAATTACTAGTCTAGAGATAAGACCTGAACACTGCCACTCCTGATGCAAAGAGATGGCCGCACATTCTTATGCGCCTTCTGCATAAGAGTCAGCTACAACAACAGTAGTCGAGATGCAATGGTAAGAATAAGAAATGTAACTCTTCTTATCTATTTTCTTCTACCAATATCAGTTAAGCGTAAGACACACTGTTCTTTAGATGTGGATGCTATATGAGATCTAGCCTCCTCCGTCTTGTTTTGCAAAATACGAGACAACTTCAAAAATAGAAAGTAAATGCTGGTTTCCTTTTCAAGTGAGTTTTATTTGTTGATCATTTACTGGCAAAGTACTAAACAATTCTGCTGAAATACATTGATCTGAAAAGACTTTACTGCTACGGGCTATGTTACATACCAGGACAAATCAAAGAACTCTAAATCTTTACAGGTTGCCTCCAAGCAATACCTTCAGAGAAATTATAATATTTTTGTACCTTTATGCATCTTACACTCTTCACAGAAAAATAGTAATCATGTCTGATGTAAAAATTACAGTGAGAATAAATCAATAATCATGTTATTATTAACAGCGATAAAACTCAATTTTTATATATCACCTTTTTATCCCTGGAACTCAAGGCACCTTGCTTATTGTCCCCATTTCACAAATACAAGACCTCAGGAACTTTGAGATGCAGTTACTTTCTTAAGGCCATACAACATGCTATCGACTGACCCTGGGACACAGCTCAGGCTCTGCAGTCCTACCAGACGGTAGGCAACAAAACTAGATACCTTGGGTTTTTTCCTTCTTTTAATTTCCACCTATGCCTCCGTATGTTTTGATCTGCCTCATTCAGCATAGCACAGCTTCAAATCCTGGCTTTCCAGGAACACGACTGGTTTGTTCTCTGGAACTGCCCTGCTTCCTGCAAGACTGAGCAACTACATGTACAAAACCGCTCACAACCTCAATTTGCGCCAGAAAGGTCAGTCTCCCCTTCCCCCCCCAAGAAGCATTAGAGAGCATCTTTGGAAAAATTAGATGAAAAATTACTTGAAAACATGAGACACTGGCCTGTCTTTCCCTGGCAGGCTAAAAATGTTACCTGCTACTGCAGTTTCTCCGCTTGGTCAGAGTGCATTGACATTGCTTTGAGTATTAAAAGCCCCTAGTAATGCCCCGATCACAGCTACAAAAGTAGCATTTTCTAAATCATTTGTATTTGTTGTGCATTCATTCTCCCTCTTAGAAGCAGCACCTTTACCTCTCTCTCTCACCTGATCTACTAAATGCAGCCTTAGTACCTACTACACGCAGCAAACAGGCCAAAAAAAAAATCCAAACTACATAGAGTTACACATTTCAGGAAGAAAAAAAGCCCACAGTGATCACTCAGTGGCAGATGATATCAGTAGAAATGTCATAGCCATCTTTCCCCCCGCCACATCCGTTTCATCTCGAATACCTGGCACTGCCAGAACTCCCTTTAACAGAGTGGAGATTTCTCTGCCAGCCACAGCTGTCAAAAACTCAAGCCAACCAGTCCAACACGGCTGGATGGATGATAATAAGGTTGTGACTAACTCAAGCACCTTCAGCTACCAGCTACACATCTATTCACTCCAGATGTACCTCTGCAAATGGGAAAGCTGTACCTCCCCGTACCCGTCTGGCCACCTGCAATCTGGCTGAAGCGAGCAAGAAGCAGCGTCCCTTACTCTCACAAAAAAAGTCTGTAATTTGCAGCATGAGCTCCGTAAAAGGGTCTTTACATCACATTACATATCGTAATGTCTTTTTCCTGTCCTCACAAGGTCTCCCATGACAGATAGCAACTCCCAAATTTTGAGGCCCCGATAGCTTGGCACTATCCAGTGTAGGATGATCGAGTGGAAGTAGTAACCACTCCCCACCAGCAGGCCTACCCATATACAACCTCTTCCTAAGCCAGGTGTTTTCCTTCACACAAATAAAAAATGTCACCAAGCTGGAGAGGAGCAAACACTGTGATGTTTTACCTTGTGGCTAATAGCAGAAGGGTTTTCTGTAGCTGGGAATTCAAGGCAAAGTGTCTGGGAAGCAGGAGATCCTTTAAAGCTCCTCTGCCTATAGAGTTTGCTGAACTTCTGTTTTTAAGATGAAATGTAAAGGCAGTTTCATCATCTATTCCTCTACTAAAAAAAAAGATCAACCAACTCAAGTAGCTGCGTAAGTGCAATACCTAGTAGTTTGGAAGTACTCCTCTAAAGTTTTGTTGCGCATTTTTGGACAAGCAACACAAGAAATCAGTTACGAGCTTTTTCAGACTCACAAATAAGTATCAGTTATTCAGACACGAATCTGCAGTTACTGGTGGCAGGACAATAAACACCACGTAACTTTGTCTTGCTAAGCAAAAGCCAAACTGAATGGATGAAATATTTATCTTAAATCAAGCACACAGTCAGATTCCAGCTCATCTTCCTGTTCATGTCTCCACACACTCTCAACACAGAAGAAATCTCATCTCTTAAGTAAACACACACATAAAGGCACCAACTAAATTAGAAACTCCATGGAGCTGACAGATTATGATCTCATCACTTTTTTTCTTTTGGGGGGGTGGCGGGGGGGAAGCATTTCCTTTCCAAACTGAATTTAATTCACCTGAAAAATTTAAGCAGAGACTATCTTGAACTCACAGGAGGAAAGGTACTCACAGTCATGACTACGCTACTCTTTTGGGCTGGTTTTAATTTGACTGAAAGCAATTTATTAATTTGATTTAAAGCAAACACAGAAACCTGGTAAGAGTAGATGCAACAGTACTAAATGGGATACTAGTCAAAAACAGCAAACATAAATGCATTTTAAAGGAAAAAAAAACCCTCTCCTGTCTTTGGCTAAGTGCATGAAGAGTTAAAGTTACAACCATAAACTTTTTTTTTGCAAAGGCAAAAACTTGTAATTAACCCTCAGGCAAATCATCAACCTCCACATTGCTCAGTCTTCTGTCCTTGAGACATTTATGGCAAAAATAAGCCCTGTGAGGCCCCATGATGCAGAAACACCCAAGTGCAGGTGTGTCTATGGATATTTGTCTATTTTCTTTCAACATTTCCACCCTGCTTATCTAGACCGCCCTCTCCTTTCCACATTAATCTCTGTTTATTCTTCTGCTTGGCAGTGAGAGAGGGAAGAACACTCACACACTCGTGTTTACAGTCCTCTGGACCACTCCTAGTAGCTGTGCTTTGACTCAACAAATTCAGGAAAGTCGGTGCTGAGAAGAAATGTGCAACTTCCCAGTCACACCGCTCTGGAAGGAAATGAGCAGCGCTCTGCAGGGAAAAGGAAATTGCTTTGGAAGTCTAGACCGAACCCTTCCTTTTCCATCCCTCCTCCTGTTTCCTCCTTGAATATATTTAAGACAAAACAAAAGGAAGGTGGAGAACAAAAAGGAATCATTGGGCAGAGTTTCCATCTCTGTGTGTAACAAAACCACAACTGGATGTGGATTTAAACAGCGGCGAAACATCAGCTAGAGGAAAGGGAGGAGAGACATAGGACTACAGAAGCGCCTAAGAGACAAGGGTGTTGGCAGCATCTGGTGTAGCAAAATCGGAATTAGGAATGCGGTGAAAGGCAACATACTGCAGGCAGCCCCTCTGATCCTCCTACCAGGTCGGATCTGTCTTTAAAATGCAGTAAGTAATGCAGCTGTGGATCTAGTTGCCAAGAACTGTGCCAGTGAAAGGGAAAATCCCGCAAGGTATTTAGTAAACTTGCTCTGTTTTGGGATTACCCCCAAAGTGAAGACACAGTAAGAAAAGCAGCTGTGAAATAGGATTGGAACAGCAGACAAACTTGAAACAATCAAATGAACTCAGGTGAATTTTAAAAGAAGCCCATAAAGACCCTATGAACTAAGATGGAGGAGAGACAGGTCAGACAGATGGACCGAGATGGCCTGAATTTGGCAGGGAAGCCCAGCAATAAAAATAATGGAAGAAAAAAGTCAGGGGGGAAATAAATGTATATACATAAAAAAGAAAATCAAAAAATTCCCAGATAGCTTGGTACTACTTGATTCAAGTGGGGACCAGATAATACAAGAGCAAGCCAAGAGACTTTTCCGATTCCAGGAACAAAAGGGGGACCAAGGGAATGGATGAAGAAGTTCCTGGGAATTGACAAAGAAAGACCGGGGGGGCGGGCAATAATCAGACTATAAATTTAAAAATGTTAAAGATGATGTCAGCGGAATCTTTAAACCAAATTGGCAGGAGGAGCACCAAGGAAAGCACTCCTAAGAGGGAGAAAGCAAGAAAAATACCTGTGCATGTGGGCATTTAAACTGCAGTATGGACAAGCACCAAGTCTCACTAACTTGCTTTATTTCCTGCCTAAATGAAAGGATATATTTTGTTTGAGTTTGTTTGGTTTCGATAAGAAGCAACAAGAGGGGAAAGAGTGTGAAACCAATCCGTCATAAACCGATTCTTTGTGCCCACCTTGGGAATTTTGCACGTTGTGAGTACTCTTAATTCCTGTTGCAGAGAGAGAGTCACTGCAGCTTATGTGCCCTCTTACCCCCACCCATATAGGAAAAGGAAAGCAGAGTTACATCAAGAGAGTGGCAGGGCTGCAAGATCACAACTTTCTGTTACTCAGGGGCAGAGCTCAGGCAGTGCCCTCGGTCCGTCTTCTCACAGAGATGCAAAACCCAATGCACACGGCAGTGCTCTCAGTGCCTTCTGTCCCATTCCCTAAGAAAAAAAAGAAAAAGGGAACACTTTGAACCACCCTTTAGCCCCTGCTGGCACAAACCTCCACACGGAGCAGGGGGAGGAAAATGAAGGAGCGACCGGACAACGTTATCAGTCAAGAGCTCACAGGGAGGGAGGAGTGCTGCAAACGCCTGCTACAGTCACACCGCTCACATCCTGAGGTTATACTGGACTACAGCGTGCGCCAGAGCTTAATGTTAGGTTTATTAGTTGTCTTACTTTCCAGTCAAAAAAAAAAAAAAAAAAAGAAAAAAAAAAAAAGGAGAGGGTTTGGTTTGGTTTTGTTTCTGACCCAGTGCAGGAAGGCAGTTTTATTCCTTAAGGAAAATTCTAAGGAGTGGGAATGAATGCAAGGATTGTATGTCTGAATCATCCTGTTAATTCCCTAAATCCCACAGCATGTGGGGTTTGGATAATGTTTTCGGCTAGGAAACTTTTTTTTTTTTTAATAATTTATATTTATTTTAAAAAAGAAAGAAAAGCAAAAAAAAAAAAAGAAGTGGTTTAGAGCTCCTCCCTTTCTAAATCACAGTTGGACCCAGAAAGACCAGTTTTGTTTTTAAACAAAGTTAGCAAATTGCCCTTAAGCTGGTCAATTCCAGTAATCAGCATCAGAGTAATGACAGTCACTCAGTCAGTTTCCCCTTTGCCAGACCAAAAATAACCATTCAGCTAAATTCTTCCCAAAAGTGTTTATTTCGGCTAAAATGAGTGCAGTTAGGTTGCAGACACATCTTTCTTACAGCTGGAAAACATACAACTCTATACATAACACTGTTTCAACATCCCTCTCTATTATATATATTCAGAGATACCACTAGACATATTATAGGTCCTAGGGAATATATCTTCAAAATAACCAAAAGCATCTCCTCCCTTTCTTGTTAGGCACAGCAGCAAAAGAATGAATTTTATCAGATGCTGCCTGTCAATTACAGCCTTTGTGCTGTTTACAGCATGCTTGTAATGCACTACAGGAAAAATACCAATTTCTTTAACAATCACGGAAACTTCTGCTGATTATAGGGACTAACAAATCAATATAAAAGCACCTTTCATATATATTTGAGTCAGATACAAATTTTTATCCACCTAAAAAGCAGAAAAACATCAAAATCACAATAAATTTTCCAGATGTTAAGACAAAACACTCCCAGTTAACCAACTTGGAAATGCCAAGCGGTAGCCACAACATTATACACTGTACTTACAGCACAGAGAACCTGAAGCGCAGAGGTAGTAAGAAGCTTGTTCTGCACATTCCTTTCAAGGCACCCCATCACCAGGACACGGAGGATGTTGCTGAGAGCAAGGACCATACAGCAATATTTGCCTTGACAGCTGATAAAGAGTGATGCATCTGCATCTCCTAGCAGAATAAAGACATTACCGGTAACAAATTTGAATGATAATAATTTAGGACCACTAAAAACATGTATTTCACACCACTACAGCCACTCACGTCCCATCCCAGTCCTTCCAGTCTTGGAGAACAGAACCACCACACTTAACACCTCAGTTTCATCCCAATTAGCATAAACCAGCATTTTTCCCAGAGACTGGAAAGGACGCTGGTGCCAAGGCTGGGGGCAGGATAACAACATGGAGTTCACAGATATCAAATAACTGTTTCACAACTTGTGAAGAAATTTATCTGAGTGAGTCTACTAGAACAAGAACATTAACTAAAAGGAGCAGATGAAAACAATTTTTCTGCCTGTGGTCACTCAGCATGAGATAGTGGAAGGAAATGTCGGTGAGTCATCTCAACATGGGATGGAGCAAAATCTGAAGGAGTAGTGGACACAAAGCCCAAGAGATAAAGGCCAGGGTAAGCTACTGATGAATCCTGATGAAGTCACAACCAAAGGGAATCAATCTTTAATCCTCTTGACTCCGAACTATAACACATTTCTTGAATTACATAGTTTCATGTTAGCTTTAAAAATGTAATAGGAGACTAAACTTTTTCATTTGTTACAATTCCTATTCTAAAAACAGAGAACATGGCCATGCAATTTTAATACAAATAAGTCAATATTGTAACTGTTGTTGCACCTACATAACTGCATTTGCATAGGCACGTACGTACGTGTACACACATAGTATAAGCCGATTCATTATATTTACATGCAAACTATATAAGGTCTGTTTCAGACCTGAGAAAGGGCTTGTGCTTCCAAAAGATATTTTTCTCCATTAGTTCATCTAATAAAAGACATTTCCTCTCCGATCCTTGTAGTGTTACGCACACTACTTGCACTCTAGTAGTATTTACATACACACAACACACACTTGCTCCCTCCTCCTTTTTTTTTTTTAATTGTTTGACCTACATCAATGGATTGAAAATAATTATACACTACCAACTAATAAAAATAAAGTACCCACACTTAAAAATAAATTGAGTAAGGTCGTCTTCTTACTAATACACAGGGCTTCCTGAGCTGTATTTTTAAAAACATATATATAAACATATTTCCCTAAAAACAAAAGACTGCTATTTATGTTTTGTACATAAGCAAAGGATAAAACCTTCACACCGCGAGTCTTTACAGCCCCACAATTTACACTCTGGTGTCATAAAACAGCAATAAAATATTTTAGAGATAGCCATAAAACTGTGATCCAAGTTCAATCTTTTCAAAAGCTCTGCTTCAACTCAGCTGTTAGGGCCTCGGCAGGATTATTTATATTTGATCAGTGGCAAAGTTCACATGCTGTCCAAACTTTTCCAAAGTTTGTCCATTTTCTGATGCAGCCTGCCAGTACCGGCTCACCCCTGTGTCTGGGAGGGACTGGACATTTTGCAGCAAATGCTTTCATCTAAAGAGGCTTGCATCATTGAACCCAAAACGCTTCATCTGAAATACATGGAAATTTGGCGCAAGGCAAAGAAATGCAGGGCTCTCGCTGAACTTTCATGCGGATTTCTGGTGGGCTGCGATGGATGTGGATTTGGGGGGCTGGTCTTGTAGCAGAGTTTGCCCCAGCTCCCTGGATTTTATCGCTTCCAGAACCTGCACCTCTGGAGCGTTCAAGCATCACACCAACTAAACCCAACATTTCCCCAACATATCCGAAACATGGCAACCTGCGAAGCCTCAGAGCCTTACCCCTGAACAAATCCGGTGAATCTGGGAGTGGAAACTGGAGACAGACCCCTGGGATCTGACCCCTGCCTTACCATGTGGGCTGACAGAGGTCGGTCCCCAGGGCAGCCAGCGCCGGCCCCACGGGGACAGGCGACGTCCCAGCGCCTTGACAAGAGGTGCTGTGCCCACCTTGCAGGCTGTGACCACATTCCAGCTACTTCTAGGCAGTCTCTGTACAGGAAACATGTTTGGTTTGGCTATCTGGTTTTAAGTTTCAGGTCCAAATAATAAATTAAAAACAAAATACCACTCCAGCCCAATTCAGACTGAAAACAAAAGTTGAAAACATACAAGCGAGGCATCACACACACCAGAAAACTTACTTCAATTTGTTCTCTAACGGAACAAAGTAAGTAAGAGGAAGAATGAAACAGAGTCCACATTCATAGCATGCGTCTCCAACTAATCACTTACAAGAAATTGCATTAAAAAAATTATTTGGGACTTGAGTCTACTATGCTCACTGGAGCCAGCTGGAGCTTTGCACCATATCAGTGGGAATGTAAGAAGATCAGACATTGCAGAAGATGCAGTGAGCTGTGACAAATGAATATACTATTACAGAAAATGCCAAGTTTAGATCTCATAGTAAGGTGTTTAAACCAAGTCCACAAGCAACACGATTGTTACGTTTATAAGTAACTTGCAATCCCCGAGACAATCGCTTTGATTCTGCTGTTAACCCACTGAACTGGAGCAAAGACATTTTCCTAATAAATACTGTAATGATTTATCAGTAGGGTATTACAATAAGTAAGTAGAAGTTATACACCAGAAAATAAGTGTGGGAAAGTGGTGCACATTGTTACACAAAATACTAGGGCAAAAACTTGGATTTTGGTTCTCCCAATACTCGCTTCTTTACATGGCCACGGGAAGCAGGCTACCAAATACCACCTTGTACAGTGAGAAATATTACAGTCAGGAGGCATATAACAACTCAATTGCTCTTATTGCTTCTTTTTACAAAGAGTAAATTAATTTTACCAAATATTTCTTTTTTTTTTTCTTTTACTCTATTTCCAGAAAATTAGGCTTGTGTAATTTCTTTTTACTTATTTATTTATTTTAAGGTTACAAAAATGTAAACAGTCTGCTAGAATTTCTTTGACTAGATAAGCATCAGTGATGACCAGAAAACGGATTTTAGAAGGCTTTCCTGCACGCTTCACAGTAATGTGGTTTGGTTTTGGTTTTCAGTTGTACGTTATACTCAGCTTGGAAATCAGCAAAGTCAGTATTTCAGGACATTCAAGATTCCTAGAAACCTCTAAGAACCGTAACATGTCAGGCCCTGATTTGGGAACGCGCTTACCTGTTTAACCTCAAGCACAAGACCTCACATCTTTATTACACAAAACTTTAATCAAGCATTTAACTTTGAACGTGTATTGAAGTGCTTTGCTGAATCAGGAAGGATCTGGACCTTTTTAAAGAGCAGCATCGGTAATTGACTGCAAAGATGTTATATCCTGCAACTAGGCTCCTAATGAGCCATGCCTGCTGGCAAGCAGCTCTGGTAGCACACAGCAGCCAGCTGGTCTTCTGCAGCAGGGCACATGGACCGCTGCATTACTCCGGAGTAACCCTCCCTCCCCAAAATACTGCAGTACTGGTTGCTGTTTGCTCCCAGTGTATGGTGCCTACCTGGCCACTAGTCGCAATCAATTTTAGAAAAAAACTCTCCATTTTAGAGTCACCTATAAACTAATACTGAAGTGATTTACTTAAATGATAAGTTTTATGGTGGAAGAATATACAAGGCAATAAAATGTCTTTTACAGCCGGTTAAGCACTGAAACAAAGCTGAGACACTTGATAACTGCAAAGGGGTTGCTGGTGAGGATATTCTAATGAAGTGAGCATTCACATAATAAAAGGAGATAAAAAATTCAGACATCGTGATTGTTTCCTTCATGTTGTTTCATCTTTTGGAGCTGTATGGAATCGCAGCCATCACTTGCCTCAGACTGTCTGCAGAAGCTGATACCAAGGACGTGTGGCTTGGGTACAAACTGGACAAAGAAAGTTTTTGAAAAGTGTAGATCTGTTTGAGGATGGGTAAGTAAATAATTGATCCAAGCCACACCCTTAGTGGAAAAGGAATGCTACGATTAGGAAATACGTTTCCAAAACAGTCGCCTTGGTATCTTCAACAACCTAACCTTGAAAAGCTGAAGAGATCACACTTGGCCATGACGCAGGCATGTGCAAATCATTTGACTTCAAAGAAGTTAAACCCACTACAACAGCTCTGAATTCGTCTTAAGTGTTCAATTAATTACTGATTTTGCGCATGTAAATATTACTGTACAACATTACAGATATTATTCTAAGAAGCTCAACTGTCTGCTTAAGAAGAGACTGCTTCATGGTGTCAATAAAGACTTCCGTGGTGTATGTCAAGGGAACATTTGCTATTTCTAGGCTGTGATTGAGCAAAATTCTTCTCTTGTCATAGACTACTGTATTACAGTGCCTTAAAGTAGAAGAATCTTGAAATAATGCAGCTCGTCTAGGTTACTCCAGCTTAAAAATCAATCTTCTCACACCCCTCTCCTCAAATAAAAGGCAAAATCAGAGGAATTAAAATAAAATCATATGGAGGTTTGCTTAAACTGTAGCAAAATCAATTTAACATCACTATTCCTATTCCTTCTTCCCAAAACTCTTCATACAACTTTCCCTGGGCAGATTTTTATTGCATGCACTCACCGTGCTCTCTCTCCATACACTGCACTCTGCTTTTGTACAATATCAAACAACATGGGCCCCCACTTTCAGCTGGAACTTTTATATAGCATTGTCATACAAATGAAAGAAAATGTTTTAGCAGTTTAAGCTGGTTATTGTTTCTTCTGCTCCAGCTAACATTCCTGCTTACTTTGGATGGGTAATTGGTCTATAGTCTCTGGTTACAAATTCTTACACGACTTAGATAAAATGCAAAGGATAGTTTAAAAAAAAAGTTTGGGCACATACTGTGTGAAAATACTTTTCCAAACTGTTCTGAAAACCATGGGTCAAATTCTGGAGTTGCTATTACTAATAATTTTTAACATACCTCTGATGTACAAGGTTGGCTTCAACCCTTTCAGCTGTAGATTAGTCAGACCTCAGCACAAACTGTACAATTTTGACATGCTTTGTGTTACCTTAATTGTGAAATCTTGAACAAGGCCATTACTGTTTAGAACAATTTATTTTGTGTTTGAAAAATACTTGTAGAAATTCACAACTAATGGGAGACATCAGAAGACTATCGTATTTGACATGATTTTCTTTTGTCCTTTTTGAGGATGGAGTTACTTTGGGCACACCGGCAGAATCTCTTAAGTAACATGTGACAAGGTGGTGCATGTTCTCTTAGTGTCACTGTATTCAACACCGTCAATCAAGTTTCTTGTTCTTCTTGATGATTTTCAGTAGTATTTTACACTACAGAGGAACTGTGTAGCTTTCTGGTTATTCAACCATCTCCAGTGTCCTGTAAACGACATCTGAAGGATGGAAAGAGTGTCAGCTCTTCTATCACCACAATATTTGGATTCCTACTCACACATTCAAACAAATTTTGAGACACTGAATTTAAACCAAGCCTGAGTACTTGTGGTTTTCTTAGCCCACAACCAACTGCCCAGACTTTCAGTTTGCGAAAGTCATCGGAACATTAATAATTCTTCTCCCTTGAACCACAGATACTCCTTTCCCATTTATTCGTCTTCCTGTAAACACACTTTTTGCTTCAACGCAAAGCAGTTACATCCTACACATCTAATCAGCATGACCACAGTACTTCAAACCTGCCTTTAATCAAAACTATAGTGTCCAAACTATTCCTATATGCAGCTACCACAAGTATGTACCCACAGGAGCTTCTTTGCCTTTTTAAGTTGCAGTGGAGAAGCCTGCATTTTTCACACATCCCCTTCTACTTAGCAATGAATAATTTATCTCTATAAATGTAACCTTCAAAGATACCTAATACCTAAGACTTAGAAACAACAGACACAGATGAGGCATGATGGAAGTAGCTCATTCTGGCATGCCAGTGTTTACGTCACGTCCCCATTTAAACATGATTCCCAGGTTTAACATGCTCCCTTTCTTCCTCTGCCCAGGGGGATCCAAATCTGGGGTAGCATGTCTAATTCCAGCACATTTAAAAGCATCTGCTCTTTTTTGTGTTTGCTTGTTTCAGGCTACAGATAAATGCCTCCTGCCTTGATGCTTTCCCTGTCCTTCTCCACTCACCTCACCTCCTGTCTTACAGGTTGTTTTTCCCTCGCTGAGACTCTAGTGGGTTTTGTGCACAGGGCTGCAGACGTACATTGATTTAAACACAGAAGTACTTGGGGGTGGAAGGAGTGTCACAAAGAGATGATTGTAAAGATACCAATATTTCAAGCAAGACTTTTTTTGTTTCCTTTTTTTTTCCTGCAGTGGACCCTGTAAAACAAGCGTCCCCTTTCTCCCTCACCCAGTCTGTTCCTGTGCTGCTCTTGCTCTTGACATTACTGCAAGTCTCATGACTCAAAGTCGCAGTTCCCGAAGAGAAATGCTCAAGTGAGAATGTCATGACCAGTTGACCACAAATGCTACCATTATTCATCGTTAGGCTGAATTATTCCTGCCCACCATGGATCACATCATTATGCAAAGGCATGAGCTAAGAATATGGGGAGAGACTGGCAAAAGGCCTCTTTAAGAAGCATGCCAAATTTCACCGAATCATTTCGTGAACAAAGCATGTCTATCGAGATAATCTTTATATATTCCAAGTACTTTAATGCTAAAAGGAATTCAGGTGTTTATTTCTGAACTTCAGTGCACACATTTCCCTGACTTACATTTTCAAAAGAAGGGACTAGATATTATAACAACAACAACATGAAAAAAGAGATTCAGCTCTGTTTTTTCCATAGCTTCATTCACCACTGCGGTCATTTCTCTTGGCAGTGACATTTTAAAAGCTGCAAGAAAAGACCAGAAACAAGGTTGACTTTCAGATTTTTTTTTTTGAATTTTTTTCTTTTAAACTTGAATGTTGTCAGCCTCATATTCAGAGGGACTATTTAATCTTTGTCCGTCCATTTCTTTTTTCTAGGACCTATACAGGAAAGTAAGTTTATAATTCAGAAAAAAAATACACACTAACAAAATACACGAAGAAAAACCTCCCTCAAGGGAAGACCTCTCTTCAATTAGAGAGGACACTAATCAAAGAGAAAATAAGAGCAACTCATTTTCAGGGCACCACCACATGAAGACCCAGTTAGCAGTTACACACGTACGTGACAATAAGCCATGCGCGGCTTGAATATGCTGGAGCTGGACCCACACGGTATTGCAGCTCAGTGATTTCATGGCGATGATCTCACCCTGCTGCCTGGGATCATGTAGGGGGGGCGGATAATTGTGGCCGGCTCTGGCACACACGCACAATCGGGAATCTTGCAGTTCTGTCATCACCCTACTATTACCATTGCTGACACAACCGAGGGCAAGCAGAGGAGACACCAAGGGGTACAGCAAGGTGCAAAGTGGCCACGGCTCGAGACATGTCTGAGCTGCACCCGTATGAGCAGCGTCAGAGGATGCTGAGATAAAGGCGTTACCTTCGCCTGGTTTCTCACAGAAGTACAGGATCTGAAACGAAGCTGCCCGGCATCCCAGTGGTGAGCACGACCACGAGCACCTCGTGCCCGACTTCAACCCGACCAAGCGCAAAGCCTCCTGAAAACGCCAGTTTGCTTTGCCGAGGAACAGAACAAGCTTCGCTTCTCCCATTTCTGCCTCCGTGGCCCGTGTCCTTCGACACGTCCCCCGCGGGAAGAGGCACGGAGCGGGGTCTCTGCGGGCAAACACGCAGCGGGGAGGCAGCGGCAGCCGCAGGGCAGCTCCCCAGCCAGCTCGGGGCTTCACCTTGCACGGGCGCTCCATTTCCCCTCGGCAAGTTGTTAAACAACCGCCAGACTACAGGCAGCCCCTCTCAGGGGCCAAGGCTAAGTGTGTTATTGCACGTTTATGCAAGGCAGGTTCCAGATCTGAAAGTATTTATATGTAATAAAAGGTATCTTAAATTTACAGCACTTTGAGATTAAGTGCATATAGTTTCAGATAAATACCAGCTCCCAAAGAAATGGCTTAATGCTTAAAATATTTTGACACTATGGCATACTGCCCACAGGCCCCACAGGTTGCTTGGAAAGCAGAAAGAAGAGAAACAAATGTGTAGCAAAGATTTTGCTAATAAGTCCATCTTACCTACCAGCTAGTTTGGTTTGATTCAGCAACTTCAGGAAAGAGATAGTGGGAGGTACAGAGATGGAGGAGTACGTTTAAAGCTGCACTGATTTGGTGCATTATCCACAGTTTGTACCATGCTCAGATTTCTAGTCCTTTAGCCATGCTAACCTTTTGCTAGTTAAACTCAGCAACGTCCATGACAAAGAAACAGGTCCTCTTTTACAGCGGCTGTGAATGGGATTTGCCTCCTTCATCTGAAGGTAGTATTCGGGGGCTGGGGGGCTTCTCCCGGCTACGCTGCATCCTCAGCACACACAGAGGGCTCTGGGAGGGGGCAGAGGGGAGGAAGAGGGGGTCGGAAAGCAGTAGCCGCTCTCCCTAACCTGGGCACAGAAGAAATGAACAATTGTGCACACCGTGAAGGCAGACTGCCTACACAGCATGCCTGGAAATTAATGTTTTAGGATAGCGAAAGGCCACACTGTTATGAGGTTGTCTAAAGGCCAACCGCAGGTCTAATAAATAAGGGACTTAGGGAGAGATGGAAGAAGTTGCTTATGCCAAAGGAAAGGAAAAATGTGTTTTGGAGAAGAAAAAAAAAGCTCTCTCCTCCCATCCTATTTTCCTTTTGCCCTCCTGTTCTGCTGCAAAGAAAAAGCCTCACATCCAGTAATCCTGCTATAAGATTCCTAGCAGGAAAGGAAAGACAAGTATAGGGGAATTCCATTTACCCCAAAGGTTGGATTTTGTTTTATTTCATTTCTCTTTAGGTTGATTTTTTTTTTTTCCCCTAAGGCTTTGAACTTTTTTTTTTTTTTTAATAACTGTTGCAGGGAAAATGACAGAAATCCCGTCCAGGTTTAATCCCCATGCCAAGGCTCTCCACCCCTGTGCTTCACGCCCTGCTCCTTCGGTGCACGCCTCCCTCACCCAGAGCTCCTCCATACCGCCCTACTGCGACCCATGGTGAGGGAATACGAAATGACCCAAGCACCTCCCACTAATACTGCAGCAATTATTCATTTCCACCGTTATTCTGAGATCAAAAAAGCAAAATTATCAAACTACAGCAAAACAGTACTATTTGGGAGCGGGGCAAAACGGTTGGTTTTTTCACACTTTATTGGCCATTTTCTCTCCCGGTGCGATTTGTTTCCTCTTCCCTTCTCCTGCAAGCCACCATCCCTTTTCTTGCTACGTCCCTCTTAGGAAAGCTTGCAAAAGACCCGAGGGCAGCACAGGGCAGATTCCGGCGCGCGACCTCTTATCTGTCCATAGCCCGGCACGATATGTGAATGAGGTTTGGTGCCGGTTTCCATGGCAATGCAACCACACAGCAAATGCATGCCTCGCATAGGGGTTTTTTTTTGCAGAGGTACACGAAACAATAGAGCTAAGCTTAGGACATATAGCTAAGCTTAAGGCGCATAAGGAGTTACCACCACCACGTAAAGGGAGAACATTTGTCTTAATGTTTTCCCATGACTACCTCTTTTTTTTCCTACAGCAATCTGTCCTTTCTAAGCAAGCATTGAAGAGCACCAGTTTCAACAGCTTGTACATATATGTGGGTGTATATAGCTGTACATACATGCAGACAAGAGAGACCTCGCCATCTATATATGGTCAAACAGTATTTCCAGTGACCCCTCTTTACCCTCTTATGTCTGAGAGAGTTTCTTAAGGGCTTTCCTCAGAACCACAAAGCCGGAGCTTTAATTCCTGACCTATTTCCAAAGCTCAGTGAAAGCCAGCACAGATGTATGTTCACCACAGAAACATCCTGTGATTTTGTAAAGCAATTTAAAAAAAAAAAAAAAATCTGAACTTGCAAGACTAAGCACTCTGAAAGCTCTTAGATCAAAAAAGTCATTAGGAAAAAAAATAGTTATTATTTGTTTTAATGTTTTCCTTTTTAAAAGAAAGCGATTGTCATTAGATGAAAGCGCTTAATGGTTTGAACAAAAAATCTAAGGGTTTCAAACCTCCAGCATGGGTGTACCATCTGATAGCTAATCGTTTCCTAAGCTCCTGGAAGGGCAGAAAACCCACGTTGCACAGGACATCCCTCAGCTCCGCCACATTCCTGCCTCACTCCTGCCGAGAGCCAACCGCGCTCCTCAAACGGGTGAGAAGGCACGGCTGCTTTCCACGGGGCTTGAGACATCCCTTGGAGACAAGCACGGGTTTCTAAATTTAGGGCAGGCAGCAAAAGCTTGCGATCCTCTACGCTGCACAGCAAGCTGCCATTCTTTAAGTTCTATTTTTGGATTGGCCATTGCAGACTCCCCCAGGATCAGGCAAAGAATTGATACAACGTTTTCTTGAGTCATAAAAACTTTTACCCGTCTTGCCAATATTGGACTGGAAAGACCCTTTGCCAGAGCTGAATATCTTACTCAACCCCGCAACTAACAAACATACTTTCCAGGGCTTTTTAGCACTCTCATATAACTGTCTTCCACAAATGCCAGTCAAAGACTAATGTTGCCTGACGAGCCATGATTGACACAATGACAACCAAGTATCTCATATCATCATATAATCTTCTTTTAAGCAGTGTGGCAACCTTTCCAGCTATCCACACTTCCTTTAAACATTTCACTTTAAACGCAATGAAATGAACTTTAAAATTGGCAGTTTAGTATAATGAAGCATTTGCAAGAGCTTTAATGTCTTTTTCTCATTTTGCTCCTAATCGGCACCCATAATTTGCACTTAATTCAGATTATCAACATACCACAACCATAAAAGAGAGAAAATTGCATCGTTTGATTGTAAAAGAAAAGATTAAAAATACTGCTTAAAGCCCAGCAGGTAAAATATGAATGCACAAAATACAATAATCATTAAACTTTCACACCTGGGCTGAGGAAGTGGACATGAATGTATGGAAAGTTTCCAAAAACCTTTCTCTCTTCCTTTCACATACTGTATGGAAACGCATGCCAAACCCCAAAGAAATATTCCCACTTTGGGGGGGCGGGGGGGAGTAAACCACATGCTTTCCATAAATAGCGCTCTCCTCCCTTAAATAAACCTTAAATAAGCTCAGCCTGTGACTATGTTACAGTTTAAATATTTTGCTAACCTTATGCTATATTCTCAGGAAAGCAAAAAGCAACACTGAAAAACATCTGCCCCCAAACAAGTTATATGCGGGTGTGCTTAAAAGGCGGCTTTTCATCTGTTTAGAAAAAGGGGTGCCCTCGCTAGGAATGCAGCCTGATTCATCCTAGGTCATCTGGAATGGCTCAGCTCAAAGGTCCCGCTATTTATCCACAGCTAAGAAACTGCCCAGCTACACTGCCTTTATAATGAAGCTGGCTTACCCCTGCACAAGGGAAAGAAAGAGAATAGCATCAAAAGAAACAGTCTTACTGGGGTTTTTAAATGAGAAATCATCAGAGCAAGCCACTATCTGAGGAAAGAGGAGGAGGTTTCTTTGGACAGATGATACTATTTAATTAATTAAGGCACATACCACGAGCAATTTGAGTGTAAAGATACAACTCAACTGAAACGACAGGCTGGTCCAGAGCCCCTCACCAGACTCTGTTTGGTCCCATTTGGGAAAACACGGGCATTGTGAAAAGCCGCGTTCAGTCTGCTGTGGAAAAAAGCGGGTCTCTTCTCCCATTAAACTTTGCATTGCCTCACGATACCCTCAGCCACAGAGCGGAGCAAAGACCAAAGGATGTCAATAAGAAATCAGCCCCCACCCAGCCCTCCTCTGACTCCCAAAAAATGAGTGAATTAGCACTTTGCATGTATGGACAGGCCACGCTGGAGACTATCATACGTATATACATCCCTATATCCTCCTCCACCCCCTAATCAACAAAACATCAGCCGTGCTTTTAAAACCTTGGGAATGGGGAGATTAAAGCAGGGCAATGGGGAGATTACGAGGGCAACTACACTGAGCCTTACCATTCAGTATATGAACTCTGGGCTGCAAAAAGCAGACTGTGGGCAATACAGTGTAAAAAGGCAGAAGCAGAGATAATCAGATACGTCACCAAAAAAAAAAAAAGAAAAAAAAAACCCTACCTCTGAATGACTGAATTAAAATAGTGGAAATCTTCATCTTCCGATCTGTCTGTACCACAGTCACGTCTATCAACAATCAAGCTTGCTTAAAAACTGTGGTGTTTAAAATAATTCTCTCAGCTCCTTATTTGCAGTGGAGGACGGTTCAGCCATATAATACACGCAGATGGTACCTTTGGTATTTTCCTCCCCAAAAAATGGCTAGAATGTTGGTACCAAAAAAAAAGCTAAGAGTCATAGGTGATCATATTGTACCAGAAACATAGCTTGAAATTTAAAAATAAATAAGCCCACCCACCAAAAAAACCCAAAACATACCCAAAACCAAACAAAAAAAAACCCCAAACATACCACACAAGTAAAGCCCCCTGCAAATACTGAGGACAAATTATCATTTACAAGTTGGCCATCCTGGTACAAGTCTGGGGGGGTAAAATTGCCAGTAAACCAAGTAGTGACTCTCTGATGACAGTTGTGCCTTTGGACACGTATAAAGGCAGAAAAAGGCTTTTATCATAGCTTTATCTACAATCATGCTCAACTATTACCATAACTATATTGACCTAAGAACAACAGGAAGAAATGTTCAAATTGTCGAGGCTGCCTGGGCTCCCACCACATTTGTCTTCATGGGTTACACAGAATGACAACAACGATTTTCACTTTTCTCTAGTAATGTTTCAAGTAGGGTCACAAATGATGTCACTCCTCTCTACCTTCTTCACCAATATGCCCAAAAAAAAGGGGAAGTAAATTTAAAACATGACCTAATAAAACACCTATTTGGAGACCAGGAATGCATTGACTTTGCTAGAGCTCACTGTGATCTGAGCTCATTCTTTGCATTTCCAGACAGAGGACTACACTGGTACCTGCCGTGACTGCACAAATCTTCCTCAAAGGAAAAGGCATTCCTGGGTTGCTCATTCAAAGGCTCTGATTGCCCTCTGTGAAATGACCTGAGTCTTCCTTTAAAAAAATTAAAATCAATGTTTCAGTGTGCTCTTGATGCATGCTGCTAAGGCAGACCCAACATCAGATCCAGAAAGGCACACTGAAGTCAAATTCTTCATACATTTTAATTACAGTTTACACAAAATGAAAGGCAGGTTAATAAGCTCAGTTCATAAAAAATTAATAAGAAATGGCATTTTTGTACAGAAGATCAGGGACTTAGCCTTCGGAGGGCTGATCAGAAAAACATATTACATGCAAAAGTCACCTATGGTCCTCAGCTAGGAAAGAGGAGGGAGCAAAAGGGGCAGGGGATGGAGAAAGGAACAAGGGATTTTATTTAATAAAAAATTTTCAAGAGAAGAGTTTCTCATTAAGCTGGTCCCTCTATACCAGAGCAGCAGATTCAAAAGGTTCTCTCCCATGTGATGTTTTTCGAGACCATTGAACACACACAACTCCGCAGACGCAGGAAGCAGAAGAAAACTATTTTGAGCAGCAAAGCTGGCAAGGCAGACAATCGTTGCCACCTCCAGATAGTGAGAAAAAGTGCTTTCCCGAGGGACCCGTGGCCACCCATATTTAATGCGGCTAAGCGAGAACATGCTCCGCTCCGGCCAATACGAGCCCCACTACTGCAGCTGCTCGCTCGAAGCACTGGGTGGCCCTTCGCTTCAGCCACCCTGAATGCTTTTAAATGGAAAACATGAGCGCAGAGCGCGGTGGCCTGAAAAGGAGGGGGTGGTGGGGTTGTCCTCTGCCAAACACTGAGTCACAGCCCCGTGCCAGGGAATCCCATGCGGAGCACCCTACGCCGAGGTGCAGAGCTGAGCTGGGCTCAGGGAAGCACCACCCCAAACCTCCCGGTAACACCACCAAAATTACCCGAGCGTAACATAGACCTTTCTTACATCATGTTTTGGCTATCTCATATACACCACCAGTGTTTTCAGTAAGCAGAGAGCATGAGAAAGGTGCCGTGCGCCGGGGTTTTCTCTACACCCCCTTTCTCGCCCCGTCTTCGTAGCTCCGTGTCCAGGGTTACACCTCGCAGCTTCCCCCACCTGTCCCTTGGAGGCGGCTCTGGCTCTAATTCCTCATACTAAATTTACTTCTGAATGTGCACTGGGGAGTATTAACACATGATTTGGTCTATGATTAAAAAGGGATTTTTTTTTTTTCCCCAAACAGGGTGAAAGGGAAATTATAAAGTTGCATCCAGAAGAATATCCTTCCCAAGTAAGACGCCTTCAGTTTTAAAAAAAAAAAACCTACAAGGTTCTAATTTATTAATGAATAGCTGCTGTCTTTGTAATTTTGCCATACTTATTCCATTACTGTCTGACACTTCCTATTGTCACTGCTTGAATTTTTAAACACTTCCGCATGACTAGTGCTAATCTCCACATTTCATGGAGGGCTGGTAATAAAAGAAATGAGACGCATGGGTGTATAAGAACGATTATAGCTAAGTATGTGCTTTAAAGCCCACTCTTTAACATCTCTCAATTTCTAGCATTTCTTCCTTCCAGCTCCCAGCTTCTAAAAGGAAAACAAAAATGGAAAGAAAGATTTGTGTCACCCCCCCCCCTTTATTTTGGACTTGAGCTGGATTTATTCCTGATTGAGAGTGAGAAAGAGAGCTCCTTCTCAAAGCAAAAGAACTCCTAGCACAGGGTGCAAAGATGCAGGACTCTTGTGTGAAACAAATGTTGGCAAGCAAACAGCAAGCTTCCTATCTTGATTTTCTTTCAGAAAATCTTGTAGAACTGGTACAACAAGCTATTGTGAACAGCTGCTTTGAGGATGTAGCCTCACAGTAAACAATCTCTGATTTACACACAAGACTACATGCGCCTAGACAGTCTTTTAATTGTTTACTCCCGAGGATTTCAACACCTCTTTTACCCTGAGTCTCTAACACAGATTTTTCAGCAGGTAAGCGCAAAGACCTTATGCATTTGAAAGCAGTGTTAAAGGACCTTTTTTAATTCATGTTTTCTTAAAATCCTACTATCCACACCTTGAAACAACAGCCAAAGGACTCCTCTGTAGCATTATACGTTTCACTGGCACAAAAGCCAAACGTACTGACTGTACACACCAGCTTCACCCATCTCACTCCCCAGCAGAAACATCCACCCCACTTCTTCCACGCAGAACCAACCTCCTCGCAGCCTTTGCTGGGAGCGAGCGAGTACACCCGTCCCACGCAGCACTCGCACCGCGGGTGTCGCCGGACTTCTAGCCGCAGCAAACAAATCGAACTGCGCTTCTGTGTAGCTCGAAGCTACACGGCGGTGCACTGATTGCTGCTGGAAGCAAAAAAAATGGCCCCGAAAACATTAGGAGAAGGCAAAGGCTTGGCGTGAATAGCTCGGCCACCGTTTTCAAAAGTGGGTTACACCACGGTGATCACTGAAAACAGTGAGCTGCAACAGCCTCTCAGGTCAGTACTGACACTAAATAACACACGTTCAGCCCAGGGTATTTATTTACAAGGTTTTACATTTTGTTGAGATTCTGCCTGCTTTAGAGCACGATGCAACACTTCACTAGGGCTCCCATGTTTGCCCAGGAAGTGTCTGCATACCTTCATGCCCCCTCCTTTGGGCAGGGGACCCTATCCCACCACTTCTTTGCATCCCCTGTTTTGCTTCTTTCCTCCCTCCAGCTTGCACAGGATCCCTTCCTCCTCCCGACCGCTGCAGCTCTCGCTCCTGCCTCCATGCCGACCTTTCTTTCCCTCCTAAGACCCCTGGGGGGGGAGTCCCTGCCTCCTCATCCCATTTCATGCCCCCTGTCACCTTCCTGTCCTCTCCTAGCAGCACTTGCTCCCAACCATCATGAACAAGCACCCTTTCCCCTCCTCGGGAACGACGCTAACTCTCCACTTCCCCCCCAGCCTGCTGCGTCAGGTCTGTTTCCTATCCCCATCTTAGGTGCTTATTACTGGCCTATGTCATTCCACACACACGCGTTACCTTTAAAATAATTTAAATGCATAAATACAAGCAGGAGGCGGGGGGGGGGGCTTCCCTTCTTTTCTTAAAATGCTGTGAAATTTACGCTTCCGCTGTAAAGATCGTCATGGTAAACAGGGACAAATGACCCTGACTGCTGCTTGAAAACGTTCATTTTGTGCAGGCAGTAGGTGTTTTTCACCACCTCGTTCCAATAGCAGTTTCTCCATGCTGTATGTGCACTGTGGACATCCACATACAGGTAGGGCTTCCTTACATCGTGCCACCAGCACCTTGTGGTGGAAAGGATACATGACCGAGATTTCCCCGTGCCCCAGCTACCACTGACCTCTGTAACTGTGGCACTGTGATTTACAGCAGCTCAACTGTCCCAGCAGCAGCAGCGCCTGCCTCAGTGTTTGACAGAAAGCTGTTGCTCCCATGCTACCGGTTCCTTAGATGTGATGCCCCAGCAGCCCCAGTTGTCACCACGAACAAAGCATTCTTGCCGTTAGAAACCATGTTTCTAGCTGAACTTGTCACTTCTTCCGCTGCCAGCCAAAAACGCAGCAGAATCAACACAGTTCATTGCACTGGGCACCGGCAAGCAGAGTAGATATGTAGCCAGCTCAGCCGGACTCATAGCTGGGTAACCACATTATATGGGATGTCTGTGGTCAGTCATTCGTAGCTAACAGTGATCAAATAAAGTTGAAACTTTTATCTCATCAGTCATGGCCACTCACCAGAGATTCCTAAATACCCAACAGCATTCACCTGGGAAGCCCTTGATCCCTTTAAGGATTTGCAAGTAGCTTTTGCACTTGCTGTGTTGGGTGGAGAAATACCCTGCTTTATTGCTGTCCCCCATATTCAGGTAAACAGGGCTCAGCTTGTTTTGTATTTCTGTCTTAGCAAACAAAAAGGACCTGCATTATAGTAGTTCTGCTTTAAACGGGATGAAAAGAGGCAGTAGCAAGCATCACTCCTAATCGAAGACACACCAAGAGAGCTCGCTGATGTCTGAAAGTGCTGACACACTTGCACGGCACACCCGCTTCAAAGAGAATGGCTAACGCAGCTGGCTAAAAGACATTGCTTAGTTGTTTGCATAATAATTTAAGAGCAATCCCGAGGTGAAAACAGTTCATAAGGAAAAAAAGAGGATCGGTTTTCTATGGCTTCCACAACTCCCCCACCCCAAATCCAAACTCGTAGTCCATCTACTTGGCATCTAGCCCTTACTTCCACAAAGAGTAAGTGGCACTTCTAAATGTTACTTCTACAACTAAAAGTGCTGCACATAAGCCAGCGCTGTCCAATTTTAATGCAACTGGCATATACACTGGCAATTTAACAGCAGCCCTAAAGCCATGTCTACCTTGCATATGCACACCTATTTACATGAATTGTTACAAAAAGAAATTCAAACCATCATGAGAGCTGATTGTTCTCGTGATTTCCCTTCAACATTAATGAAAAGCCTACAAGCAAACAACGTTCTCCTCACCTTGAAATGACAAGGAAAGTGAATATGCAGGCCAGGCTTTGAGGCCTATACACCGCTTTTAAGGTTCAATCTGGACCACCTAAAGCAAAGTTTTCTAAACTCACAGGCCCTCAGATCTCATCTACTGAGCTCTTTCAAATACAGGACAAAGTCTAAAATGTACTACTCCTCTCGCTACAAAGAAAGAAATACACCCAATCCTCCAGGCAATGCTTTGAAAATTTATTCCTTCGTGCGTTTATATTTAAATAATGACATTTGTCAAAAACTTACAATGATTGTATTTAAGACCTTTTCATTCGCTTTAGGTAACTAGATCACACTACTGGTGATATCTCTACTCTTCCCTAGGAATCCCTAGGTAAACTGTCAGAAAGGACACAGAACCCTGAAAGTCATGAGGCAACATTATCTACTTGTCCAGGGATGAAACGAGAGATGAGCTGATCACACCTCTTGTGCAGGTCCAGCTAGCTACTAACGTGAATCAATTTTCGGAATGAAGGGATTGATCGTAAAACTACTTGCACTGGCACAATGTCATAGTATAACATAAAACATTAACTGCTTACTTTCTAAGCCCCTCTCCTTCTTTTATTCCTCTGCTCAAGGAAATAGTTACAGATAAAGTTTTTTCTGGAGAAGATACCTAATTGTCTACTGCAGCCTCAGATCAAGCAGGTATTTGCATGCTTTAATTTATGTCTACAAAGTTACTTCTGGGTACAAAATAAGAGCTAGACCAAAGCCAGCTTAACCAGTTTTTGACAGCTGAGTATACACCAACCAACCTTATTGTCTATTTTGCATTTGTATTTTAGTGGTGATTCCTGATTTAAAAAAAAAACAAACTGTGCAGTCATGACAGAACTATGTCTTTACCGGGTTAAAAATAATTTGAAGCAATATCTGCTCATTCAATTCGTGCAACATATTAGGATAGGATGCCAGGTTCATTACACTGTCTGTCACGATAAGAGCACATGCACAAGGTAGAGGAGCGTGTGAATTCACAGCCCAGCAGGTACTCTCGGGAATTGCCCCGATACGCACTTCTGGCGCACGGGAACTACCTCACGCTACTTCACCTTAACCATAGGTCAAAAGCACGTACTGAGGAGTAACCAACGCTATGAATTTACAATGAACTCACCCCACAGTAATTTGTTTGGTGCACCCACAGCCACAGTTATGGGTAGCAGAGCTGGGCCGGCTCCTTACCTTGTGTTATTTTAACATTCATGTCCTTTCACCTGTTCATATTTGTCCTGTGGGTTGAAAACACGTTGCACAGCTGTAGGGAAACTTTGTCACATTTGCCACCTTATATTTTGACAGCGCAACAACATAGAATAATCCTACATAACAAATACCACCGTTGCACTAACCACACAGAGGTCTGCCGGCATCCTTACCCTCCTGCAAGGTGACAATGAGCGACAGCAAAAGCACACCGCCCTTGCTCAATGAGGTTGCTCCCTAAAGTTTAAGCCAACAATAAATAAACCTGTAATATTGACAACTGGGGTTGCTATACAAACGCTGTGAGGTGACATTTATATACATCTCCGTAAGTTTGAGGATCTGTAATACTTAAGCTCTGTTTTAAGCTTGTAACACTTTCCTGAACCCAAAGATTAATATCTAGTCTACATTTCTCTATTTGAGTCAACTTTTTGAAATATGCGAGATTGTAAGATTGCCTATTAGTCCATATATAAGCAACAGAAACATTCTTCTTACCCCAAATGACAAAGGTAGTGCAGCCTACAGCATACTTTATCAGAAATTTTAAATTTAATTTTTGCCCTTTCCTTTATTTCTTCATGCACCTTTTCCATAATCCCTGTTTACTTTCTACTTTGTCTTCACTTTCTACTTTTCTTTTTTTCTTCCCATAGTATTTTTGTTCTTTTTTCAGAAACTTGTGCTCTGTTCCCGTCTCCCACACCTGTATTAGTGTGTCTCTTACTGAGCAGGCTGAGCAGTCAAGATGGAGTTAAGATTTAGAGTTAACATTGTCCATAGGGATTTCAGATAAAACAATACAATGTTTCTATCACTAATAGCAACATTGTATAGAGTACACACACAACTAGGGAATTTTGTTGGAAGAAAAAAAAAGTTGGTTTCCTTTGTTAGAAGCCATCCTTACGCTTGATATGCTTTTAAGTGAACATTGAGATGTTAAACATAATACAATTTCAAAGAGATTTCATAAAAAAAAAAGCTATTCTTAATCATGTCTGTCACTTTTTTTTAGCTGTATAATAGTGTGATGGGTTAACCCTGGCTGGATGCCAGGTGCCCACCAGAGCTGTTCTATCACTCCCCCTCCTTCTCAACTGGACAGGGGAGAGAAAATATAACAAAGAGCTTGTGGGTCGAGATAAGGATAGGAGAGATCACTCACCAATTACCGTCACGGGCAAAACAGACTCAGTTTGGGGAAAAATTAACTTGATTTATTACAAATCAACCGGAGTAGGGTAATGAGAAATAAAACCAAATCTCAGAACACCTTCCCTCCACCCCTCCCTTCTTCCCGGGCACAACTTCACTCCCGGATTCTCTACCACCCCCCCCCAGCGGCACAGGGGGACGGGGATGGGGTTTACGGTCAGTTCATCACACGTTATTTTCTGCCGCTTCATCCTCCTCAGGGGGAGGACTCATCACACTCTTCCCCTGCTCCAGCGTGGGGTCCCACCCACGGGAGACAGTTCTTCACGAACTGCTCCAGCATGGGTCCTTTCCACAGTGTGCAGTCCTTCAGGCACAGACTGCTCCAGCGTGAGCCCCCCACGGGGTCACAAGTCCTGCCAGAAAACCTGCTCTGTGGGCTCCTCTCTCCACAGATCCGCAGGTCCTGCCAGGAGCCTGCTCCAGCGCGGGGTTCCCACGGGGTCACAGCCTCCTTCGGGAACCCACCTGCTCCGGCGTGGGGTCCTCCACGGGCTGCAGGTGGAGATCTGCTCCACTGTGGACCTCCATGGACTGCAGGGGGACAGCCTGCCTCACCATGGTCTTCACCACGGGCTGCAGGGGAATCTCTGCTCCGGCGCCTGGAGCATCTCCTCCCCCTCCTTCTTCACTGACCTTGGTGTCCGCAGGGTTGTTTCTCTTACATGTTCTCACTCCTCTCTCCGGCTGCCGAATCCCGCCGTCCCAACTTTTTTTCCTTCTTAAAAATGTTATCACAGAGGCGTTACCACTATCGCTGATTGGCTTGGCCTTGGCCGGCGGCGGGTCTGTCTTAGAGCCGGCTGGTATGGGCTCTGTCGAACACAGGGGAAGCTTCCAGCAGCTTCTTACAGAAGCCACCCCTGTAACCCCACCCGCTACCAAAACCTTGCCACACAAAACCAATACAAATAGTTACCATTTTTCTCCTTACTTCATTTACTAGAAAAGGTAAGGTGTTACATCACCTAATACCAGTTTGCACTTGTATGCAATTTAAGATGCAAGTTTAAATTTCCATTTCCTGATCCGCTGCCAGCAATAGCTCTTCCTTGGGCTGTTAAAGCAAGACGCGAGGTCTCCAGGGCATTCCATGTGAAATACCGTTATTTATAAAAATGCTTAATGTTTTTGACAAATCAAGGGGTTTGAGCAAGCACAGATCTAAAGCCACAAAACTAGAAGTCTGTCAAAGGGTGGTGTGCTGCACAAACAGCAAACTGAATTGATCAATAACCGTGTCTGGATTCCCAGTATCCTCTGCATCTGAAATACACGGAAATGTAAAAACATTGACTTCATCTGCAAATTTGGATACCAAAATATTTTAACTAGGTATTCAAATATGGAGTAAGATGGTTGTTGGCAGAGAAGCTTTTTAGAGTTTGTTTGGAAGTTTTATACTCTATTAGTAATTTTGGGGAAATGCCTGGGAAAATAATGATAAAAAAAGACTGTGCTCTTGCAGATGCCAAATGTACTTCTTGGAGCCACAGAGAACCATCTGGTCAACTGGGTTTCACGTTGTCATGATGTGCTGTGATATTATTAGTCTGCTTAGCTTGATGCATCAGAAGGATACCGACATGAAGCAGATCTAAATGTGCCCCATATACACATACTTTTGATGTCCGACTAACTATGTAATGCTTTGTGTGGAAAGCTTAAGGATTAATTTCACAAAGAGTGAAGCCAAAGCAAAATTTTCTCAGTCCAGCTATTTCTGAAGCAACAAAGCTAGATTTGGAATTGATCTTCAGGTTGGGGTTTTTTCCACCCAAAAAAGAATAAAGACCCCTTAACAAAACTTTGCTCAAATGCATCTATCTACTTCCACTGAAATTCCTCCATCTCTCTCTTATACACACAAAGCTCATGTAATTCCCCTCTTCCCAAAACACAAGTCAACATTAGCTATCAAACAGTGTATTGCTCCTAGGTGTAGGAAATAAGCTTTTTTACAGTAAGAACAATCATTCACTTGAACAACCTCCCCAGCAACATGGTAAAGTCCCCATTGCTGGAGGTTTTCAAGGCACAAGTGAACAGGGTGCTAGATAATCTCATCTGGGTTGGAACAGATGACCTTTGAAGGTCCCTTCCAACCTGGGCTGTTCTATGCTCTACAATTCTGTATAAGGGCAGTGTAAATAGAAGATCTTAATCACAAAACAGATATAAATCAGAAAAAAATTAAATAAAATCATCAGTAAATAGGATTTCCTTCAGAAGAAGGAAGGCTGTTGCACTTACCTAAATAGCACGCTATTCCATACGTATACATTCAGGGGACTGCCTTTTAGTACTTTGAAATTGCTTTTAGTGGGATTCATTCTTAAGTATTTATACCATTTATTTTGGGGCTATTTTAACCTCAGTTAAAACTTGAGACACCAGCCTTTCTTCACTGACTTAGGATTTTAAATTTGGACTTCAGAAATAACAGCTACATCTAATACTTAATGTAGCCGGTAAGAGTACCCTTCACAGTGTTTTGTGTTTTAGAAGTCACCAGAAAACAGAGGAACACTATTTAAGTAGTAAGACTTAAAAACATACTTCAAAAAACTGTTTTGCAGAGACTCAAAGTTTTTTCCACAACATTTACTATGGAGCAACAGGCAAAAGAAGATGAAATATTTGAAGAATAACATGGTTTTAAGCTGCAAGAAGTAAATCAACTAGAACATGTATACCTCCAAGGAAAATTCTACTATACAAGATAGTAATTGCTGATTACTGCTGCTATTTCCAAATGTTCCTCTCCCAACGATAAGCAAAAAAAAACCCAGTTCAAGATGGTGGCAGGCAGTGATTTGAAGCTAACTTTGTACTTTCACCTCCTTTGCCTCTACTCACCTTGTTTTCTCCCAAAGTCAAATTTGCCTGGAAGAAAATTCGTTCTTGCCTAGAAAACATATTGTAAAAAGCTTTAAAAAGGGCATGTCAGTCCATGACCATGAGCCAAATCAGAAGGAGAAAGAAAAGAAAGCATATCACAATCCCAACTAATGTCAATGTGCTCCTGAACCAATGCCAAGGTTATGACATACGTCAGAAAACATACGTAAAGTTCTTTTGATATTTAAAAAAAATAGTTTGTGTCAAACGCGCTGAAAACAACAGTTATTTTATTTTTCTCATGTTACTACTTGTCTACATCATTGTCACATCATTGTGTCATTTTGATATATGAGAAGTATAATAAGTTTAAATGAAGAGTTCTGTTTCTTGCAGACAAGACAATGATTTTCTTAGAAAGAATTTATTTCAGGGAAGATGCTAGGATGTTGACTTCAGTTCTGCAATTCCTCACCTGCGCCTTTCACTCCGCCCCACTTGAGGGGAGAGGAGCGTGTGGGGAAAAGAAGAGAAAAAGGTTGTCTTTGAACAACTCGGCGAGGGTGGGGACAAAACTACCAAAGATAAATAAATATGAAATAAAGTAGAAACAAAGAACATAAAATTGAAAAATTATTACAGCAAATAAGTAGAAGGAAACATTAACAGGTCAGCAGCTAAAACCACCTGACATACTAATTAATATTAGAGTTATGGTTACCAGGGCAACCGCAGCTCCCCTAAGTTTTGTTCTTTTAATATAGTTATTTTTGCACTGAAAATTCTTTTCTTTTTAATAGCTCAAAAACTTAAGCATCTCTATAGGTACAGACAGAGCACCTTGGAGCACAGCAGGCTTCTCTGGGAATCCCTTATGTTCAGCATGGAGTTGTCAGACTCACTGCATACACTTTTACCTTCCTGCGGGTTTACAATGTTAAAATGTTTTAAAAGCTGGAACTCCGTATCTTTCTTTCTATCATTCATTGCATACTTCTAGCCATTTGAAAGTCCCTAGGAAATTGCTCTCTCAAGAATCATCCCATTTCAGGACCCAAACGTCTGACCGAAGGGCACATACTTCCATCCGTACAGTCACCCTTGAAATCAATGAGCAATGCAAAGCTTTCTCGCCGTGGAGGTTAAGCAAACCACGCGAGTTTGTTCAGACCAAGCCTGGGAACAGAAATCAGGTCTTTTGCATGACTGCACAATGCATTACTGAAAGGTTATAGTACTGACCTTTGGTCTCAGTCACAAAACATTACCGATAATCCTCATTTTGATTAATATTTTTTGTTTGGGTTTTGGTTTTAGGTTTGGCCTGCTGCTTATTTGAATAATTCTGAGGTATTCATGCTCTTGTACTCACCAGTGCCTATTTGTACTGTTTGGTGAGGAAGAGCTATTGCACTAAATCTCAGAGGAGATACAATCTTTAGAGTTATCTTAGGCTGAAAAATGAATTGAGTAGACAAGCAGAGCAACAGCTATGCTCCTTGGCTGATTTACAAAATAACCTGCAGAAACGCAGAAAAGTACGCTACAGGATCAACAAAACACGTCGGGGGGGACGGAGAGAAGGGGGAAGAGTGTGCGTGGTGGTCTCTTTCACTAGGATTTCCCCAAAGCAGCTTGGGGAAGGCCCAGTTTGGGAAGCTGAAGCCGGCGTGCACTGACGAGGAATGCTCGAGTAGAACGAAGTTATGCTTATCGTAAGGCTGTGAAATATGTACTGTCCAGCTGGAAGCAGAAATCAGAGCACTGCTGTTACTGATTTGAGCGCAAAGAGAAAAAACCTAGGTACGATTCTGAAAATTTCTTTAGAATTTCACATCGCGCAATCACGCGAAGAACTAATATTTGCTAAATTCTTGCATTGCTAAATGGTAGTCTTAAATTTTGTCACTGATAAGTAAGTTACCCCAATAGTATCTTAGGGCTCTACTGATAATTACAGAAACATTTCAGACTTTTTTCAGAGGCCATTTTGAGGAAATGTTAAGATTTTTTTCTATTGTCCTTTTGCAGAGTCATACTATAGCCGGGATTACGATCTGAATATCATCACAACTTCACATTCAGACAAACAAATCTGAGCCAAAGATTTTGTGCACAGGAACATATTAATTAAAAAGACTTCTTTCAAAAAGATAAGAGAAAAAATACTGACAGCTTTCCTACGGCATCAGAAACACACTTGCACGAATACTTTCCAAGAACCACATAATGGCTAACAGTGCAACTGCCAGCTACAATCATAAACATATGACCTCAATCATAAAAGTATGACCTCAAAGTACATGCTACATATGTAGTTTCTTTAAATTAGCTGACATTAAGGACAGATTCCAGGTCTGAGAAAACTAATCTAGCTTTAAAGAGTTGCAATGCTGCACCAGAAGCTGTTTTGATTCTTACCACCGGGATGCTAGATAAGTTCTAATCTCGCCATCAATTATGAAAGATTCTTATGACAACCTTGATTTTACAAAATTGGGTTATCTTCCAGCCCGTGGACATTTTCGTATTGCATTCTGGGTTAATCCACGTGTAGAGCTCACTTCTGTCAGAATGACAAAAGACAATTGATTTTGTTTCATGGTGTATTCTTATCAATGCTCTCCTCTGCTCTTACCAGTCTTTGACCGATAGGGTGTTAGAGGAAAGGTCCATTAATTGATTTGTAAATAATTACAGCTAAGTCTTCACTTTTGACTAGCTATCAATAAAGGCCTATCCTTTTTTCACTGGTGAATGCTTTCAAATCAGCTTCAGTGTCCAGCTTTCAGCCACAAAATTCATTAAAATCATTAGGTACTTTTAGACTAGCACCCACTGGTGATAGCAGAGGTAAGAGCGTGTCAGCATTTCTCTTATACCGCTTATGAGGATGGATTAGAGAGAAGCAAATTAAATAACAAATAACATGTCTAGAAAAAACCCAAAGGCAAATCAATTATTTCTTAAAGTGGGATTTAATTTTCAGACCTGCTGGAATTTCATCAGGTGTATAGAGAAAAAAAGCACATGCAGTACTTGATACATGTGCTCCTACACTTGCAAAGCTTATGGCTTCATTACCTGTTGTGCACACATGTACACAGGTAGTCTGTCCCCCCACATTCCCAGCAATTTTTGAACCTGTTGACTAAATTCAGAGACATTTGACAGAGGACTGAGAGTCTCAAAGCTAGTAAGTTCCTACAGATTTTGTGAAAATATGCAGCTGGGTACATGCAAGGGAGACCTATTTAGTGCCCTGATGGAGCAGAAGGCTGCAGAATGAGCTCCACAGCATTAGACACTTGAGAACTACACCCATATGGGGGAAACAAGAGGTAGCCAAGGAGGCTAGAAAGCAAACAGACACACACCCCCTGTTTTGTAGGTCCCCAAGTGAGGGGAAAAAGTAGCAGTCAGAACTCACGTGTCAATGAGCATCTGTTCTCGGGAACCCAGGTTTCACTGGTTTTAATGGTTCTGGGTTTAAGGTTGTCATCTTCTCCTTAGCATCTCATGCAGAACAGAAAGCCCTGCACACAAATTTGAATTTTCAGAGGAAAGTACAAACTCACGTCTGAAAAGTAGCTATAATACTTAGGCAACCCTTTGATAGGCTGTTAATATGTTGAAGCTGTAACAAGAACATATTGAAGTTGTCACACACTCAAACACCATTAATCCAAGCAACTGCATCATATTTTGAGACTGCATTTTAAATGGCCAGCACAAGGCAAGTTATATTTAATTCCTTGTACATAACGCCAAGAAACAAGGTATAGGGTTGTATCGAAGAACGGCCTGTTCAGCATTATAAAACAATTGACCAGAAAGCCTTCTTTATTGCTGCTTTCCAGAGAGAGCCACCTGCTTCACATTAACAAGGCACATAAGCTTTCCACTTCATTCAACAGAAAAGGTGCTCCTGCAACAACTATGCAAGTTTATTGGATTATTTTTGTTATTAATATCTGCTCCATTTGTCAATCCATGCTTTATACCTGACAAATACCTACGAGCCTTTCAATTCCCCCGCCTTCCTTCACTACCAACTTTCCAGAAAAAGCTTAAGCTGCAACGCACCTAACTAAAAAGGTAAATGTCAGCACACCAGCAGGTCCATGCACAAAACACAGAAATAGCAAAGGTTTGTGGGTTAGTCCCTCTCCTGTGACATTTCCTATTAAATGCCCAGCCAGCATATGTTGAGCACCCACATGTTGAGCCATTTCAGTTACATCCCTGCTTGCTCACAGAGTAAAGGTATGAATCACCATCACACCACAGGCGTCCTATGCCTTTTAAGGAAGAATTTGTTAAGAGAGGCAAAAATCCCCCTCATACTCATAGCAGAGTTTGAAAGTTCAAAGATTCCCCGTCTCGTGGATCCAGGTGAGGCCATCACTGGGGACAGCAAAATTAGGGCTTTATGTGGGAGAGACACTTCTCCAAGTTTCCCAAAAATGGCCAGGTCTCCTCATCCAGCCCATACTTGTTCAGCTGCAGTGACACCTATGGACATCATTCTGCTACCAAGGGAAAGGTCTGTAAAAGATGAAGCAAGCCAAGTAAGCAGGAGGCAGCCAGAAGGTTCCAGCCTGGCCATGTTGCATGGTCCTCACACCCTTGTCCCAACAGGATTTGCTGGGTTGCCTCAGCAAGATTTGAGAAATGGGCTCATGTATTAAGTAGTTTTATTCCATCTGAAACATAAATAATCTGTTGGTCAGATTCCCCAGGGGAAGCGGGGAATGATTCCTTGTTTTGCTTTGCTTGCGAGCACGGCTTTTGCTTTACCTATTAAACTGTCTTTATCTCAACCCACGAGTTTTCTCATTTTTACTCTTCCGATTCTCTCCCCCATCCCACCAGGGAGGAGTGAGCGAGCGGCTGTGTGGGGCTTGGTTGCTGGCTGGGATTAAACCAAGACACCATGAAGCAAATGAACCTCATATTGAATGGATGTTTTGTTCTACGGTCAATCACAGCATGATTCTTGGGTATCGTTAAGGACTTAATATGAGACCTAAATGTAACTTAGATAAACACATTGCAAGGAAGGAAAAGCTGGCAACGTGTTTCAATTAAAACCTCTCTAACTTAAGAATCTGTCTTTAAGCCACTCAGAGAAGCCTTTAAAATCTGATAATCACTTAATAATATTTCACACTCACTGCTCAACATGAACCTCAGCTACAGCTTTGGTAAACTGTGACACCATTCTTGTTCCAGATGGCATGCAAAATAATTTATAAACAACAAAGTTCAGCAGGTTTATAGCAGCTGTTCAATTCCAGCACTTTGGCCACCCACTTCAGCATAATTGAGAGCTTTCAATCAGCTCCTGTCTCTCACAGGGCCTTCGAACAGCACCAGAGCATGTGTTCAATATGCTCTCGGAAAGCAACCAGCCAAATAGGGAGGGTTAGTCATCCAGGCAACCCTGTAGCACACCTGCAGCACACTCACACTGCCTTTTTTTTTTTTTCTTTTTTTTTTTTTTTTTTTTTATTAAATACTTGAACCTAGGTGAGAACAAGCAGTAAGCTGTTTCAGAGTTTAAAAACCACCTTTGTTAAAATATACGGTTCCTACAAAACAATTACAGTTTGCCATAGCTCAAATGCTGAATATAATCTTCCCAGCAGAAGCATACTGCAAATGCAAGCATAACAACTCTCGGGGTCAGAAAGGCTCTTTTTACTGTTGTACCTAAACGTATGCTAAGTGCTATAAGAAATAGAGTATGTCAAAAAGGGCCTTCTCTGTACCTGACAGATTTCCGTTGCTATTTCTGTTTCTTCCTTTCCTCTTTCTTTCCTGGTGCTTACTTTGGCTCTACTTTTCTTGTGTCCCTCCAAAACCTCCTTGTCCTGGATTGGCCTTTGGGGCACAGAGGAAAAAGGAAGAGATATTGCTTCATGGCCTCTTTAAAGGTCACGCAGTCTGAACCGGACAGAAACAAATTCAGAGTCACTTTAAGCTCCTCTGATTATGGGCATATCCACACAAAGTATTCTGGAAACTGCACGACTACATTAAGGTGGCATTAAGCCCAATAAAATATACCCTGCCTGTCAACATAGCTGATTAGCCCGGGCTCAATGCCCCATGAGTCACAGACATACCGTTTCCAGGAGGCTCAGGATAAGCAAAGCAGTATGATTTGCAGACATGCCCTAAGTACTAAATATGTCTTAAGTCTGCAAAGGGTGTCAGGGTACCAGCACATTTAGTTGATCCAGGACAGCAGCCCTTGGTGTACCACATCATTTCAGTTTGTAAGAAAGAGGCAACTTGCCTCCCGAGGAGCTAGTCCGAGCTTGGTAAGCTTTTTACCAATTAGGGCTGACTTAAGCTTGTTTGCTGGCCGGTGCCGATGAGGTGCGGCACGCTGTGCTCGTGGTCTGCGGATGTGTTTGCTCGCTTCGCCTAACACCAGCACGCTGAGCCTGAAGGGATGGCTAACAAGAATTAGGTGCTTACGGTGGAGGAGGCCACCCCTAGGCAAGTGTGCAACTGAGAAAAGTGTTCCTTAAAAAACATTCAGCAGCCCATACCTCCTGGAGCAACAAACAAAGCCAATCTGACCCCGAGGTTTCTGTACCATCTCAATAACCGTGGCCAGTTAACAGTGGATTCTTCTCCAAGGCATCCTCCTCCTCCCACAAGTCCTCTGGTTTCCACAGCATATACAAATTTGTTAAAATGAAAATAGCACAGTTTTGCATTATGCTATTGTGTAAACATAATTTGTATTGAGCTATTGTATAAACATTGGTTAAGAACTAATTCGGGACTTTTAATGAGTTTATGTCCTGCTCACAATTGCCAGGAAGTATCAGCGTGCTGAGCGGAAAAAGGATTCCTTTAGTTTTGACACACAGCAGGTTTTTAAGTAAAGCAGACAACTGAAGCCATCACTGTTTGGTATGGGGACATGATTATAACTGACAACAAGAAGTAAGAGTCAAGGCAAGATTTTTTTCAAACTACACAAATTAAAACTAAGGCATTCTTCTCTGCTTACAATGGCAATATGCTCCGACTACAGAAATTACATTCTGGCCATTACCACTGCTCTGAAGGGGACTTGAGTTGTCAAATGTAGAAATAAGTCAGAACCTAATTTTCTAGAAAAGTTTATACTGGAGACCACATTTACTTTTTTAAACTGAAGAACTCCTCCAAGAGACAAGATCTCTTGATATTTGCAAGGAGATTTTCAGTACAGCAAGTGTCTGACAGCTGTTTCGGTAGCACCCAGGAACCTTAAAAAAAAAAAAAAACAACAAACCACAGGCAACAAAGTCTGCCAGCAAGAGTTATTTCAGTAGCACACTGCAGGAAAATAGTGCTGCAGAAGCTGGAGGGCAACGCAAGAAGGTACCAAGCTATAGAGGGATGCCAGACTGCAGAAGCAACTCTTCTAGCTTGTGGAAACAGCCCAAAGGTGTCCGTGACACTTGTTGTTGCTGTGGTGTGCTCACGAGGAGAGGACACACATCATTGAGGCTTTCCCACACCACATCAATAGCTGACTGCAGGTTTGGACAACGGGGGCAATATGAAGCTCGCCAAATTGTGGAAGCCAAAAGCTTCTCGGGCGTATACTTATAGTTTGATGAGCTGTATTTAACAGCCTTAGGATCCAGAGAGTAATTAATAAGTTACAAATAAAAAAAGGAAAGGGAAGGAAGGGCAGAAGGAATGACTACACACACAAACATAGCTCTCGAGAGTTCACTGAGCCCTGGAAAGGCTTCCTTATGGGACAGCGAGGGCAACAGAATACATCATTGTCAGGCACTCTGGGATTTTCATCCTATTGCTGCTTGATAGGCATAACATTAAGTTCCCTTTCTCAGATGCAAACTCTGTTTTAACCCTTCCCCCTGGAAAGTTAAATTCCTTTCTCTTCATAATATAATTAAACCACAAAATGCAAAAGTATCTAGGGATATATATCAAACAAAAAGCTGCCTAGGTTTAAAAAAAAGTCAGTCTAGTAAGGGGTCAGTGCAAAAGAATCTGGTTGTTGCTTAGCATCTTATATAGTAATATCAAAACCAACGAATCTGGGGTTATCTAGATAGTAATAAGAGTTAAATCCACATTTGTGGGACAGTAGTCAGGATTTTTAAGCACAATTGCCACTCTAATTGTAGGCCTGGGCTTATGCTAGAAAATGATCCCTGATCAGCAGATTTTCAGTCTGACATCTAAAATTACACAGAACGCAATTTTGTTGTCATAGTAGGTTTTTCCCCCCTTTTTGCCCAAAGTGAGACAGGCTGAATTCAGCCTTTTGCGCAGCACTAATTATGAAGGGGTAGGATTTTTTTTTTTTTTTTTTTTTTTTAAGAGAGGGTGAAAGAAAGGGCTAGGGGGAGGAAAATTACAAAGTAACTCCCTCCCCAGTTCTGTAGCAGCCTTCTGCTTTCTCCTCCTCACCCCTCTGGGAGATGCCAGACGCTACGGCAGTCCTTGTCGTGAGGTTGCAGAGTTAATAAACGCACCGCACAGTCATGGCACTGGCAGTAGAGGAAGGAACAGGTTGGACCAAGCTCTGGTTGACCAGCATCTCCCACGGTGGCACTCCACGGGTGCGCGCTCTCACATGCCAGGCGTTAAAGCACTCCTTAATCCCCTGCAAACAATAAGCAAAAGGCGGCAGAGGAGGAGAGCTATGTCTTGGGTGCGAAGTAAGGTATGCAGCTGAAGGCAGACAGCTTGCAACCACAGAAGTAGCTCGGGTATCTAGTAAATCAATATTTCCGTGTTATTATTCTCACATACATCGGATTTGCTGATCCAACACTTGTTCCCGCAGAAACAGGATCACAGAGGCCGCCAGCAGGCAAGCACAGCCTGCTCTCCCTGGAGCCCGGCTCCTGACCCAGAGCCAGCGTACCGGCACGCTGCCTTCAACGAGCAGGCAGAGATCTACCACTTTTTTTTAAATAACAAACAATACCTTTACATTAAAAAAAGAACTAGTAGAAAGGGGTACGCTTTCCTCTAACATTTCTCCTCCTCGGCAAAATATCAGGGCGCTCTCTCCCCAGCGTGAGGCAGCTGCTTCGCACAACTCCTCTGTCCTATTTCTGAGCAAACCAGACTGAGAAGTACCATCTTAGTACATGATCGGCACAGAGGTTCCCTTCCCCTACAGCACAGCAAGGAAAAGGAAACTAAGAGGAAACCAAGGACGTTTTCTGACGGCAGGCAAACAAGCAGTTCAGTTCTGCTCTACCTCAGGGTAGCAGAAGCCGTCATCACTTTGGCGCAGCAGCAACTCGGCTGCTGTGAGGATATCGGAGATGGGCTGCACCCATGGATGCCGAGAGAAGTGGTTGCTGTCATAGTGCACCCGCTTCTCTCTTCTCTTTGGAAAGTCATAAAGACCAGCAGAGGCGTCTTACACCTGGAGAAAGGCAAGCATTGCACCCACCTCCAGAAAAGGCCAAAGGGGCAATACAGGGAGTTGTCAGCTGGTCAGCCTCACTTCGCTTTGTGGGAAGCACACGAAGGGGGTCCTCTTGAAGCACATCTCTGAGCATGTGGAGAAGCTGGTTGGGAACAGTCAGCATGGACCAACCAAGGGTAAATCATGTCTGACCAACCAGACTGCTCTTTATGGTGAAATGACTGGATCTGAGGACAAAGGCAGAGCAGCGGACATCATTTACCTCAATTTTAGCAAGGCTTTCGACACCGTCTCCCACAATACGCTTGCATCTCAGTTGGGACATTATGGTTTCAACAGGTAGACACCCTGATCAGTAAACTACCAGGTGGACGACTGGGCTCTGAGGGAGCCCTTGCAGCGATACGGGCCGGGGACAAACCGGCTGGGGAGCAGCCGTGTGGAAAATGTCCTGGGGATCTTAGCGGTCAGCGGGCTCAGCATGAGCCAGCAGTGTGCTCTGGCAGCAGGGACGGCAACGGCTTCCTGGGCTGTACGAGCAGGAGCACAGCCAGAAGCTCAAACGTAGCAATTACCCCCCTTCTACTTATTAACTCACATACCGTGCCCAGTTTTGGGTCCCCCAAAGCAAGACAGACATTACCAGGAGGACGGCAGCAGAGGGCCACCAAGATGGTCAGGGCCTGGAGCACTTGCCCTGTGAAGAGAAGTTGTTTAGCCTGGAGAGGAGACAGCTTCAGGGCTGTAACAGCAGCCGCCCAGTGCCTGCAAGGTGGTTATGAGCCAAGCTCTTCATAGTGGTGCGCAGTAGGAGGACAAGAGACAAGGAGCACAAGTTGAAAGGAGAGGTTTTCAGACCAGCTGTATGGAGGAAACTCTTCTCCCATGAGGGCAGGGAAGCAGTGTAACATGGGCCCAGAGATCTGGTGCCATCTCTATCCTTGCAGGTGTTCAAGACCCAACTGGATAAAGTCCTGAGCAAACTGGCCTGATCCCATAGTTGTCCCTACCTTCAGCAGAAAGCTGGACTAGCGGCACCCTGATTTATCATGCCATTCTCCTTTGCCTTAAATTTCCAAGGCAGCAGCAGCCTACAAGCCCAGAATTTGTCATTGCACTGGTTATCCCTTCTCATAGCGAGAATTCGGCATCCACTCGGTTCCCTTCCATCAGGGCACCCCTCCAAAAGCACCTGTGTTACAAACACGCAGGTGCAGATGGTACCTTAAGGTGTAGAAATACTCTGCAACATTCACACCTCTGCCTGGATTAGCAATTAAATAACCAAGCAAATAATGGCCTGTTGTTAACGCTAGCCTGGCTCCAACTACGCACGTGGCAGAGATCTGGCACAGCAGCCTTCCTTACAGCCCAAGGATCCTGGAAACCCTGCACGCCTGGCTTACCAGCACCACCAAAACCCACACCGATGCATCTGTATTGCTACGAGAACCCGTGCTTGCTAAATGAAATATATCCACATGTTCTGCAACCATGCCTTTTGTTGCAATGAACCCATCTGCTGTAACTTCAGCCTGGAGAAGCTGTGCCAGACCTGTGCATCTTATGTGCTGCAGACTCCTGCAGTTTTTCCTCACGTGCACTTGTCTTAAGTGAAAGATAGGTACATTCCACTCAGAGCACATGATATCCACTTACTTCTTACATTCAATATCCATTTCCTCTCCCTGCCTTTCCCAGATATAGTTTTAAAACACATCTGTCACTTGCAGTCCTTATTAACCAGGACTTTTCAAGGACGAAATCAATGTTTATTTTGGACAAATAACTGAAAGAGCAAACTATTCAAAACTTGCAGCCTCAGTACAGATAAAGGATTAAGGCAAGAACTAAACTGGTCCTGGATGCCTGCTATATTTACCCTTTACACGTTTTCTATTTGATAGTGAAGAACAGGTAGAAGGAATGGCTGGCCTGCCCTGACCGCAGGCGTGCAGCTTTTAATCATACAAATGGGGCACCAGCTCTCCTTCATTGTCTGGATGGATGCTATTACATTACCAAAAAGAAAACAATGTAGAAACATGCCATTCCCTCCACATTCCCAACTATAGATTTGTAATTTTTGTACAAAATAAAAAAATCTCACGTGCTCCAAATCAGCATGAGATAAAACAAATAGTGACACCAAGTAATCCATCTGGAATCCAGCCCATTAGGGAAGCTCACGTCAGGATTATCAGATTAGATCTGACAGAAAAATCTGCTAGAGAATACATACATGGATGACCAACTTCTAGAAGCTTTTGTCAGCCCTGCAGACAATTCCTCCTATAGGCCCAACATACCAGCCTTCTTTCCTTTCCTTATCTCACCCAGCAAATGGATGCTATTAAATACACAGATTTCCTTCAGCAGGCAATGCAAACAGAAATACACACAGTTAATTAATACTGCAGTAATTTCTTTGATCTTCCAATGAAACAAAATTTAAAAGTCATACTATTTCAGCCTAGAAGCTTAGAGTTAAAAAGCTTAGGAACTCATCCGGGACTTTGAATCCAAGAATCGTTCAGCTGATGTCATTAAAAGAGCTGAATTAGACTTGTAATTATTCCCTTATGAGTTCTGCTGTCTATCTGAGAAAGAAGGGTATTCATTTCTGTCCTCAAAATTGATTTATTTTGGTGAAAAAACAGAAAGGTTGGAGACAGCAGGAACTTAGTTTTACTGTGCATCTGATAGAATACAAGAAAATAAGTGTCGACAGTGAACGACATCCCTGCCAGTCAATAGGAGCTGTACCTTCTGTTTACATTGCATGGCAGTTTCCTTGAGATCCTCAGGATAAATCCTATCTCCACAGTTCCGGCTGGCTATCCACTGCTTAGTGCAGAAACACTTCATTAACATGCAAATGTTTGACAGTTATTGGGCTTAAGTACATCTGCATATTTATAAACAACCATTCCAAACCACATCCCCATTTAAGGAAACTGTTTAATGACACTGAACCTAAAGACTTTCTCATATCCATTGAAAAATATGTTGCAGCCAGCTTCACTCACTTTATATTTATATGGTACTTTTTCAAATACTATTTACATGGGTAGGTCAAAAAAATGCCTCAGCTTTTTTTTTATTTGTGTTCTTGTGGCAATCAACCTTTTCTCTTTTTTTTCTTTTTTTTAATCTATTTTTCCACTGAAAAGGCAAAAAGAACACAAAGAATGAATGACACTTTGGAAATCAAGACAAGGTAGACTTATGGCAATGAAAACCAAACATCCATTAAACCATATTTAAGCTGAAATCTATAAAATATTCAGTCAAAATATGCAACCTCTGTATTTTCAAAGCAAACGCTTGAAAGCACCAGACAAACAATGCACAGGACTAAAAGTTGCCCAAAAATCTACAGATTTAATTTCTTTGGTCACAACAGTAATTCTGCACACCTCAAGATGCCTTGTATTTGTTCTCCCATGTCACATCCTAGAAAGCACACACCAAACCCAGCATAGGCACTGCTACATCTAGTAGCACATTCTACCCAAAGCATCTGGAATTTTTAGCATGGAATATTACAAATTTAGCCATGAATTTGGATTTCTCAAAAATTTTCATGCAAATTATATTGAACAATAGATATTTAAAAAAAAAATCAGGAAAAAAAATTTAGTGGACAAAAACATGCCAAAAGCAAAAAGATACAGTTATTAATTAATAACTTAATGTTTTGTTGAACGTATCTTTTTTCTGCTGCTTGAAGGCCAATATGAGAGCACATTAATGTAGAAAAGAATGGGAGCGGCTGAATCAAGTTAAGGGGTAGTTAAGAGGATTGCACTCAATTATCCTAGATAAGCAGAGTCATTTCCGATTCCCACCCTTTTCTCCTTTAGCACACCAGAGTAGAAGTTGCATATCCTTCCTCAACAACCATTTCAGATGCACTATCTTTTCACCTGGGGTAGGTGGGAAAGAAATAAGTTACCAATTTATGTAAGTTACAGGTGATTTTCTTTGAATATGTGGGACTTTGTCCAGATGAAAAGCAATTTATAAGTTATAGACATTTACACACATTCATAGGTAAAATATAAAATATATTATCTCAAAGCATGCATTGGTCCTGTGGGGCTTAGTCAGTAACCTCTGGCATAGTACGATTCAGGATTATTTATTTTGCGCTGCTGCACAAGTGCCAATACTTAACTACGGGCCTCTTCCCTTATTTCTATCAATCTGGGTAGCAACCAAACACAAACGTATGCCTAGCCAGCCATGAAATATCAGAGACACCTACACGGACAGTTTGTGCACATGAACTGTAAAACTTGAATTAACTATTTCATTATAGACAAAAGATGAACATGAGCTGTACTTGCACATTTAAAGCAAGTACAGGGCTGAAAGCCAAATACCTTTTCTGTAGAGACCTAATCCAGAAGATCGCTGCTATATAGATTACATAAAAAGCTTTGCCGCATCTCCTGTTTGCTGGCCCACTCTCAACAGAAACAATTTTAAGGATATCGGTGATGAGGAGAAACTGAAATATCTGAAATGTTAGCACGGTACCCCAAAGTGTTACGTAAACACCACGGTAAAATACAGAAGCATAACCGTTGCCAGTTTCGTTTTGGTTATAGTTAGCTGTACACATCATTATATCAGAGTCAAGCATGTTCTCATCTCTCTTTGGACTTTTGTAAGACACATCAAAGCAATGAGCAGTGAAGTCCTGGAACAAAGGAGATATGTCATAACAACTTCTAGTGCACAAGAAAAAAAATTAACTTACTAGGACAAAAACACAACCATTTGAGAAACTGAAGCTAAGAATTCATGGTGGCGGGTTTTTTAGGTTAAGAAAATGTACAATAAAACCAGAAATGTCAGGTATGAACAGAATTCTAGACAGCACTCATTAAAAACTAAATATTTTTCACTTACAGGAGCTAAATTTGCCTGCATATTTCCCATTCTAAGCGTAGAAAATACTACAGCAAAAATAACCACTAGAGCCATGCAGACACCCACGTTTTCAACTACACGTGACGCTGAAGCTAAATTACATGATAATTCCATACATAATTCATATTACATACTGTGATAATTCTCAAGATAAAAGAAAAAAGCAAAGATAAGACTGTTTTACGTGAAGATGTCCATATTGGCTTTGGGTATTTAATACAAGCCTTACGCTTTCCCCACACTTTGGATTCATGTTTCCTGGCCTCCAACTAAACTAAAAGTAGGAGTGCACACAGCTAGGATTCCATTCCTTTGTTCCCATTGCCTAAAATTTGGCCCCATTATTGCATATAAAGATTGAAGGTAGCATTTTCAAAATTCCCAAAACATTTCAGCTTTTAAGACCCTCCTTCAGAACCAAGTTCAGAAGCATTTGTCTCACTGGAAGACAGTGAAGCAGCCTTCAGTGACCAAACTTTTTATAAAACATTGGCCCTAGAAGTCTTTAATCAATTTGTCATTTCTGAAAGTTTTACCCCCCACCTAGAAGTTTTCTTTCTGGTTTCTCTTCCTATAAAAACAATCAAAAGGAGTGCTTTTATCAAACAAATACATCAAAAAGACACTAACAGAAATTATGGGGGGTTTAGTTGTTTGTTTTGTCATAAATTAGTTTGTATTTTTTGTAAATAAACAGGTTTTTTGCTTGTTTTGAGCTGTGCTGTGTGCCACCTTGGCACCATTTTCAGGCATTATTGTACCAGTGATGATGTAGCTGATCAAATACAGACCCTATTGGAGCTAATATACTAATGACAACTCATCATCAGGACAATTTAACCTTGTAACAGCTTACTGCTATGTTAAGACAGACAGCTCGTTCTTGCATAGCCCTTTCATGACGGTTACCTTTCCACTTCAACTGCCGAATGAGTAGAATATTGCCTACATGGGATTTAGTATCATTGTGAGAAATCACAACTTCACATAAGCGATGAACACAGTATACTAAAATAAGATCAGCAAAATGGTTTGATGGATACAATATCACATCACTGAGTTTCTTCTCCTGTATCTTCTCACGTGCTCACAACTGAACTCTCTGCTCTATCATTTTCTTTTAATTTACCAAAGAGATTGCAAGAAGACAACCCTCCCTCTTGCAGATGGGAAATACTCTCACCTCTCAGTCATGTAATGACATGTGCCCAGTATGGGGGAAAAAGAAAGGAGGCCAAGTGAGTGGATTTTCTGAAGTGTACTATGGTTAAAACAACTTTTTATTAAGACTACAGGTGGGGAGATGCTTGGGAGCAGTCCCTTCTAACAGAGGCTGAGCCGTATCCGCTCCTTTCAAGCTTCGTCACTTTGCTTTAGGTTGATACCAAGGCTTTGGAAGACAGATAAAGCTCAAGAAAGTGAAATATCTTCTCCAAAGAAATACTGCTTGATTTCTTCCTTTGATCTTAAGTGTTAGCCAAAGTTTAGGGTCTTTGAAAAGTGCTCTGAAAAACCCTGAAATCCCTATTGATAAGGCTAGCTTTGAAGACCACTGAGTAAACAATCTCATTTTAAAAATGAACTCTCACACTGCTTCAGAATAATTTCTAGGGGTTTTTTTATGGTGTTCAGAAACAGAAACAAAGAAAAGTGTGATTATATAAGGCACACACAGGAATCTGAAATACAGAAGGCTGGTCAGACCCAAGGCATATCTGTAAATCCTTCCACCAGGATGAAGAGCTCAGGACCCGGCACAACCCAAAACAGGTTTACACAGCACAGCCTCATTCCTTCTACCCCATCCTGCCTGATGTTTGTGGCCAGCATGCTCTTAAAAGGACAGCACAGCTGATTATTGTCTACTACATGCAGAATATTTTGAACATGCTAACAACATGCCATTTTGAAGAAAATCAAAGTTTTAACACACTTTCTCAGCCTTGTACAAAACCAATACTTTCATCTAAACAGCGTCCCCAATTACCAAGTGGGCCAGATATTTTTAGTTGCAAAGACCCAGTCTCCAACAAAATTAAACTGTTTGGGCTGAAATTTTCCTTTCCTATAAACATAAACTTTAGTTTTCACAAACAAATGAATTGAGGAATACACATTGTAAAATCCTGGTGGCCTTTCCTTTGGGAAGCTTTGGGACATACTTGCTTTGGATCAGGAACTGGCAACATGTCAATGAAAAGTCTGTCAGCTGTGAACATGCCTGCTTTTTCTTTTTTTTTTTTTTTTTTAAACTCGGAATTTTCCCAGATCTCTCTACCTGGTAGAAAATAAAAATCTGTGCACACACCTTGTAAAAATAACTTAAATTTCAAGACATAGATTCTCTAAGTTTATGCTGACAGGGCTTTCCTTGCAATTGCAACTAAAAAGCCACTGTTAGGTTATACAGGATCTCTCTGCTCCTCAATTGGTGAAGTACCACAGAGAATTGCAGGAAAAATTTAATTATTTTGCCCTCATATCAGGGCTGGAACAGCATACGGTTAGAGCAAGTTGTTCATATGCTGCATAAAGAGAAAACAAAACATCAAATAACTTGTCAGTTTAAAGGGTGCTTTCTGTTTGAGGGGAGGGAGAGGTGAGAAGGGATGTTTATGTAAATGAGGCAGAGAAACTACAGAGAAAAAAAAAGATGCAAGCATATAACTAAAATCTGTATCATAATGCCTACATACAACGTACCAACTGAGATTACAGGACTAATATTGATTCTAGCATCAAACTTTTCAGTGTTACATTTTACAATTTAATAACATTCTTTTAAAATATGCTTTTCATGTGTAATCTCTCTTATAGCACAATGGACCCAAGATGATTTTTCAGATAGACTTTTATCAAAAAAAAGTGGAAACTTTCTTTAAACTCTGATCCGAGCTGTTTGAAGTGATCCAAGCAGTAGAACGTCTGAAGCCACATAGTTTCATACAAGCTTGCACAAAACCAGAAGTCCTTCTGCATGTTATACCGTGCAGCTTATGAGAGCTACATGGCTGAGTGTTAAAAGACTGAGATTCACATTTGGGTTTGACCTTAGTAAATTTTCTAATTGTAAGGTGACATATTTAAGGTGATATTTACTTCTGTATTCAAAGGCAGTATGAAAATAACCGAAACAGTCCCCTGCTATGGGGAAGGTAATTATTCCCCAAACATTTTTCCCTGTGTTTTGTTTACCAATAAAAACAGGAGTTTTGACTTGCTAAGAAAGGTTTCTTCAGAAAAAGGAAAAGCTGCATCTTTATTAAATCAAAACAGATTCAGACACTTGTCATTCTCTCAAACTGCAGATAATTATGAGGCCTAAGACAAGAAGCATAAGCAGGGCTTAGCAATTTTTTTTTTTTTTTAAAGGCTCTGGCTGTCTCGTGTCAGACAGGCATGTGTATTATGCACATCCAGCAGGGGACAAAGATCAGAAATTTAAAGGAGCTGTTTGTGATTTTGCATGGGATGTGGCACACAGATGAAAGAACAAACATTTTTCTCCTTGGTTTAATGCTAGCACTAGATTCCTAAATTAAGCCCAGCAGGAAACAAACATCCACCACAGATTTCAAAAGATATCTCACATCTTTGTATTAAAACGTGTTATTTTAAGAGTCCCAAATGCTGCACGTCTGATTTTTATTAAGTCCAGAGCCAACATAGGAAGTGTTATTTGATTTATTTTAAAAGAACTCGGAAAATATTAGTGGACAATGGGATGTAAATTGCAGGAAGCCAAAAGAAAATTGAGGAGTAGGAGATGATGGGCCTGATGCTATTACCTATAAGAATACTAAGGCCACAGGCTTTGAAAAAAAAATTACTTTGATGACCTTGAGAGCTCACTCAGACTAAAGAACATCAAGTTAGCAGATTTTCCTGGGGGGTGCAAGGAGTCTTGATTTTTCTTTTCCAAACGGACCAGGGAGACATTTCTGATATGCACTTCTGATCTCCTTCTATACCAAAGAGCTACAATGTTGTATTCCCATGGAGGGCAAAATTAGACATCAGCCCGCACTTCCCTCGCTTCATGTGCAATTCTTGGTGAAAAGAACAAAAATTCTAGATCCATATACAAATGCAGTTAAAATCTCCAACCCTGAAAATTCTTTTCTTCTAACACTCCATCTTTCTTTATACAAAATGTAAAAGTACCAGGATAGGATTTTGCCCAGCTCAATTACAATACACTGAGCTTTTATTTTGGAGTTTGTAGATATTTTTTTTTTTCTGCTTTCCCACTGACTTTGATGATGTTTTGGGATTAAAACAAGGAGCAGGCAGTTCCCATGAGATGAAAGACATAACTGCAAAGGACACTTACTTAGAAGATTAAAAAAAAAAAAAACAAAAAACCCCAACCCTCTCAGAGTTTGTGATGCTGTTATGTATTTATTTAAAGAAACACTCCTTTGAAGGGGCTTAGACTTCAATATTTTAAAAAAGTTTCTGCTTTTATCAACTCTTGTTGGAAACAAAATGGGTTTTTTTAATTGCCAAGCTGATGAAAATTATAACAATACATTCCCAAGTAGGCTAAGTGTATTATTACAGACAGAAAGAATAGCTCCAAGTTCTTCTGCAAACAGTGCCAGCAATAAAACCTAAGTTTCGTTCTAATTTATAGCCAATTATAATTCCCAACCACCCTTTACCCCAGTGACACCATTTCGAAACTGTTCCCCACATACCTCCCCATCAGCTAACTCCTGGCTGGACACAGAGGCAGCCCCTGCTCTGGCAAGTCCTGAGCCATGGTTCGAGCGGTTCAGCCAAGATCTCAGGCCAAACAAAGTAGAGACCTGGTAGGCTCACACATCTCTCAGAAAGGAGTCATTTATCTTCCTTCTCTAGCCAGTCCCTTATTTCATAACTTTTTTAGTGCTTCCACTTCCAGCCCTGCCCAATCCTCCTGTAATTGGCCAAGACAATGAAAGGTTATTGGGTGAAGAGATGAGGCAGGGGAGGCAGGGAGGAAAAAAAAAAAAAAGAAAAAAAAAAAAGCAAAAGTCTTGTTTTCTTTGGGAAGCAGGCTAAAGACGGAGCACAGAAGTAATTTGACAGCAAGCAGAATTCTGCGCGCGTGAATGAGCTTTCTCACACTCTTGGGTCAGCCGAGCAAGAGGAGAAAGGAAACCTTTGGTTTCTGTTCCTGACACTACTTCTGCATGCACTGCAAGCCAATTGATCTATGTTTCCGTTCATGCAGGCCTAAAATAAGCACATAGTAGCTCACATACATCTTTCACATTGCGGCCAAGATTAATTCATCAGTTATAATATGCTTTGACATCCCTGGGTAAAAAACACAAAGAATGAAGTCGGTAGTTTCTAACTCAGGTCCTGACTAGCATCAGAAGATAAAGGTGCACACACTACTTCAGGCACCTAAATTCACTACTATCTGTCTCTGAGTTTCAGATCTGATCGTAAGTCCTTTCCAATACCTCCAAACTCTTGGCTCCAACTTTTGAAATCCACCTTTGGCTGTGAGATTGATGAAGTGTTGGATTCACTATGAACTCAGATTAAAAATTATGCAGGGCCCTAAGAAAATGCTGACAGAGACAGAAGCAAGTATCAGTTAATATTCAAAACTCATCTCTTGTAGAAGGCCAGTGAAAGTACACTTAGAACTCCCTGGATGTATCAACCTTCAGGTGTAATAATTTGGCCCATCTTTGCGAAAGATGAGTTCATCATTTGCAAGTTTTCTATTTGATATAGAATAGAAAGGATTATATACTCTAAAGTAAAAAAATTAAAGGTGTGTTTACTGTTCTTTGCCAGCTTTGGAATCTAGGAGGGAAAGTCTCCTCCTTTCATTACATTTCTCAGCTTGCTAATGTCCCTAAGGTTCATATTGCTCCACAATCCTAAAATGCAGGTTTATCCTTTTATATTGTATCCAATCACTCAGCTGTTCCGTAGGACTTTTCATCAAAATTTGCCCTCATATTCTGAAGTACCAGTGTTTTGTTAAGTTGTTCCGGAAGTGTCAAATACAGAATTGCTTTTCAAACATGAGTTGGTTTTGTTTTTAAACATGGGTGTGCCATAACTACTATTTATCATACTTAGTAGTGGTATCATATCACCATGGGCTGTGGCTGTCTCTTGGACATGTTTGTGCTTAATGGTCTTGCACTTAAACTGTGAAGCCAAAGAGGGGAAGAGCATGGGGACAGGCGCCACGAAAGAAAAACAATCTGCTTTTGTGTCTTTTGCGAGGTCTTCTACAACAGTGATTCCCGATTCATGAATTTCACACAAATGCGCAACATTCTTAAAGCACAACTACACCTGACTACATGGTCATTCCAGATTGTTTTAAATATGCACGCAGCTCACATTAATACTTATCTAAATAGAAAGGATATCTTAAAACAGAAATAAATAGCATATATTTACAAACTTCATTGAGAATGCCAATAAACTCATAAGGGGTAGTAGTCTCAAGAAAAAGCTATAAAACTCAGTCTGCCTCCAAAAGTGACTGTTATGCATGGTCCAAAGACATTATGGCATGGTTAGACATCAGTATTTCAGAAAAACTAGACCCTAAGAGACTTTCTCCCAATTACGGAGTTCTCCCTAGGTGTCTTGATACTGGTCATGATGAACAGCTTTATGGAAGCACCCAGTGGATGTCAGCGACCACCCAAATCACATTTTGGACTCATCACCACTGTAAGGACTAACCACCTCTTGTTAAACATGTACATTCAAAATCTGGAACAAGATTCTTACTGGAAATAAACAGAAAACTGAGCTGACACACACTTTTGCTAAATTAAACCAACAGCTCAGCACCTTGGTGGTTTTTAAATACAAAATTCATCTTCAGGGACTGATAAATGGACTGAAGACTGTTCACTTCAAGAGAAAAAGATTAAGCCCTCAGTTTTAAACTATAAATCACAATTCTGCAAAAGCTGCTTCAAAAACAGTTAAAAGGTTTAAAAAATGGCAAATGTAAACCAACTGTTTTCATGGAAATGCTGGTTTATCTTTAATGCTGCACCGTCAATAGCTTTATTGTCACTGGAAGCAGTGAAATGCAAGAAGTTTGGTATAATTACCTCAGTGTATTCAGTATTTTAAATTGATCAAATTATGTGAATTGATTTTTAAAGATTCGGCTAAGGGGAGTAGGGAGGGGATGCCTGGGAAAAAACCATCAGTTCCATCTGCAGAGTGGAACTGATTATATGTTACGGATGGCTTATGCTCTAGGACTATAAAAAATTGCAGGTGACTTTGGTTACTAGAGGAGCTATCAGTCAGCCTGAATTATTGACATATTTTTGTGTAGTGTAGCCTCAAATATCTCCCTCGGTTTTCTTTTTCACCCTCAAAATGTAAACATTCAGAGCTATCGTCCAGAGGAAGGTCACAAGATTGAACGCAGTAACAAGCTATTCCAGTACGTGTGATTCCATCAAAACCAAACTCTTATCTTGCAGCCAGTACGCAGGGGATCATTTAACTTTCCTCTTCCATTAGCTTCTCTTAAGATCATTTCATAGCAAGAGATAAAATCCAAACTAAAAAACTATATCCAGAGACTGTTCCACAGCGATCAGAGAGGATGTTACACCCTTCATTTGATGCTTAAGCACCAACAACCAAATGCATTCACTGGGTGGCAGGAAACTATGAAAACAGAATTAAAGAAGAGATTAGGACTCCCAAATACTATCACATCACTGTAAGAAGAGACCTACAGAGTTAAAAATCAAGCAATTTAGAAAGCCTAACACACTTCATCTTTGTTCCAAAACACACATCGTAACTAATACTGAAGGTCACTGGGAGAAAGAAAAAAAATGAAAGAAAAATGAAAGAAGAAAAATGAAAGAAAATAAATGAAAGAAAAAAAGAAACTATTTCATCTTTATTATCCTTTCCAATCATACACTAACATACAATCCCTCAGGACATGACCACACTCCTTCCACAGGATCCCATTCCCTTTCAATACTCTGAATGGACAGTGATAATTGAACAAGTGATCATTAATTATTTGGCCTTACTCTTACTATTCAGTGTGAAGTCCCATGTCTTGTTTACTGTGTACTATTCAGAGCCTGATTTGAACAATGAATTATTCATTTGCTTGTGGGTTTTCCTACAGTGCTCATCACAACAACATCTGAATGCATTACAAACATTAAGTGATTCATTTTCACATCATCTTTGTGCATTGAAGTGAATATCATCATTGTGTGCACATTAGAGAAGGGGGGGCGTGACACAGGGATACTAAAGCATCTGTTAATTCCAAGTGCATACACGGAGGCTTGCAGGGCCAAGTTTCTTCAAAATACTTACATTTGTCACACCGTTCGAGTCAGCCTCAGTAGCACACATGGATCATACCCATGGGTCTCAGGGCAGGGCCCTAGAAAATGAGGAGTACAATCATGATCCCCTGATCACCTGAAAACATTTTGCTTTTAAACTATATTACACATTAAGATGTGATGAGACAAAAATGGTGACAGTGAAAGAAAAGGAATTTTCAGAAAAACAGTTGTATGCATTGGTGTAAAAGAAGGTTAACAGCAAAAACTCAGATACAACAGCAGAGGCACTGAAGCACAATAAGGATTTGTGCCATGCTGCTTTCAGAGAACCCACATTTCAGAAAACATCCATCCTTTAATGGATGTGGGGAGAAACAGTGACAAAGGATGAGGAAAAGGCTGAGGTACTTAATGCCTTCTTTGCCTCAGTCTTTAATAGTAAGACCAGTTGTTCTCTGGGTACCCAGCCCCCTCAGCTGGAAGACAGGGACAGGGAGCAGAATGAAGCCCCCATAATCCAAGGGGAAATGGTTAGTGACCTGCTACACCACTCAGACACACACAGGTCTATGGGGCCAGATGGGATCCACCCAAGGGTACTAAGGGAGCTGGTGGAAGTGTTCACCAAGTCCCTTTTCATCATTTATCAGCAGTCCTGGCTAACTGGGGAGGTCCCAGCTGACTGGAAGATAGCAAATGTAACGCTCATCTACAAGAAGGGCTGGAAGGAGGATCTGGGGAACTACAGGCCTGTCAGTCTGACCTCAGTGCCGCGGAAGGTTGTGGAGCAGATCGTCACGAGTGCCATCACGCGGCACGTACGGGACAACCAGGTGATCAGGCCCAGTCAGCATGGGTTTATGAAAGGCAGGTCCTGCTTGACTAACATGATCTCCTTCTATGACAAGATGACCCACTTAGTGGGTGAGGGAGAGGCTGTGGATGTTATCTACTGGGACTTTAGTAAAGCCTTTGACTCTGTTTCCCACAGCATTCTCCTGGAGAAACTGGCTGCTCGTGGTTTGGACAGGCATAGTCTTCACTGATAAAAAACTGGCTGGATGGCCAAGCCCAAAGAGTGGCGGTGAATGGACTTAAATCCAGTTGGCGGCGGGTCACAAGCGGTGTTCCCCAGGGCTCAGTATTTGGGCCAGTTCTGTTTAATACCTTTATCAATGATCTGGATGAGGGGATCGAGTGCACCCTCAGCAGGTTTGTGGATGACACCAAGTTTGGCAGGAGTGTCGATCTGCTCAAGGGTAGGAAGGCTCTACAGAGGGATCTGGACAGGCTGGATCGATGGGCTGAGGCCAATCGTATGAAGTTCAACAAGGCCAAGTGCCGGGTCCTGCACTTGGGTCACAACAACCCCATGCAGCGCTACAGGCTTGGGGAAGAGTGGCTGGAAAGCTGCCCGGCAGAGAAAGACCTGGGGGTGCTGGTCGACAGCCGGCTGAATATGAGCCAGCAGTGTGCCCAGGTGGCCAAGGCGGCCAACGGCATCCTGGCCTGTATCAGCAATAGTGTGGCCAGCAGGAGCAGGGAGGTGATCGTCCCCCTGTACTGGGCACTGGTGAGGCCGCACCTCAAATCCTGTGTTCAGTTTTGGGCCCCTCACTACAAGACATTGAGGCGCTGGAGCGCGTCCAGAGAAGGACAACGAAGCTGGTGAAGGGCCTGGAGCACAAGTCTTATGAGCAGTGGCTGAGGGAACCAGGGTTGTTTAGCCTGGAGAAGAGGAAGCTCAGGGGAGACCTTATTGCTCTCTACAACTACCTGAAAGGAGGTTGTAGCAATGTGGGTGGGCATCAGTCTCTTCTCCCAAGTAACAAGTAATAGGACAAGAGGAAACAGCTTCAAGTTGCACCAGGGAAGGTTTAGATTGGATATATAGGAAAAATTTCTTCGCTGAAAGGGTTGTCAAGCACTGGAACAGGCTGCCCAGGGAAGTGGTTGAGTCACCATCCCTGGGGGTATTTAAAAGACATGTAGACGTGGCGCTTAGGGACATGGTTTAGTGGTGGACTTGACAGTGCTAGGTTAACGGTTGGACTTGATCTTAAGGGTCTTTTCCAACCTAAAACGATTCTATGATTTGCTGTCTCCACCACTAGTACACCACTAAGATTTCTTGGTTTATGTCTCTCATCTTCCTTGGCTAGGTGAGTTGGTGTGGCGAAAGGAAGAAGAAATAACACCGCATGCTCGTTTCACACCTCAATCCAAGTGGGAGAGGTCCCAGAAGCTCAGAAGGGGCAGAACAGAAAGCAACAGTAGATGGCTGAAGGGAAGCATACTCCAGGGACCCTCCTCACCACAGAGCCAAGAGTGTGCCAAGAGAGCATGCCATCAGAGATGAAGAAAGGCTTGGGACTGTGTGCATTTAAAGCAATGAGGACCAAGTTTAAAATCTTTGCCTGTCAGATGTAATTCACTCAAATACATCTGACCTCATTTAAAAATAATTTTAAATCTCTACGTACTAGTTATATGTATTTATACAGTTTCTATTATGACAACTTCTTCCACAGTTTGATCCTTTCCCAGTGTCTAAACCTGACAAAATCATACATGCAGACTATCTGGCATCTTACTTAGCCTTCCAATAAATGGCTATCCTTACACAGGGTTTACCTCTCTTGACTACAAGTGAAAACAGTTCCAAACTGTGTTAAACTTTCCTAACGGGCAGGCATGGAGGCAGAGCTGCTGTAGTGGAAAAAATCTTTTCAGAATTACTGTACTACAAAAATAAAGGGGTTTCTGCTTCCATTCTAATATCCATGGTATTTCCATGAGAAATACAGCTGGATATAGCCTTACCATGTGCAGGGCAGCACACATGTTGTGTTCGGCAGCTGTAACCAAACAGGCTGCTCGTTATAGTCCAACACTGATCTGTTTTTCAGAAGTGACCCAGAATCTGTTCCCAGTTCTGCAAAAGGTCTCTTACAGACTGTGAAAATGTTATTGGAAGATGCCTTCCTCCATGCCTTCAAAAATCTGATTCAGTTGCTGCAACCCAACTCAAATTACACAGCAAGGACAAGCGGGTCCGTCCTATACTTAGACTTGCAGTGTCTTTCATTCCTTGATGCCAGTTTTTCTTCACGGCTTTCCAGGCAGTCTGGGAAAGCACCCTCTGAATTCAGTAATCCCCTTGCATTGGTTGCAAACCCAGGTGCTCCTCTGGTCTTTGCAGGACTCACCGTACTCATCATTCAGGAAAGCGGGGTTCATCACTAACAGCAGTAGAACAGCGAAGCATCCTTTCTCATTCCCAAGGTGCTACCACACTAGAAACAGGCTACTTTGGTTTTGTGGCTCTCTGAGAAAGACTCTTGAAATGGCCTGGAGCGTTTGTCATATAGCTGACAGTACCAGTGGATGTATGTATGAGATAAGCTTGAATCGAGGTCTGGCAGAAGGTGTTTTCCCCTGTGGGTAGGCAGAATGCCTGGGAGAAGAGGTTGTAAGGAATTGAGCTGGGAGGCACATGAGCCAGTTTCCTTATCATTTGCTTGACTCCGATGCTTCAATTTGTATCAGTCACTGGTTTTAAAGAGGTTGGGTTTAAAATGCAAACCACTGTTGAGCTTACAGGCCAGCCATCAGATTACACTGACGCCAAACCTGCTGGAGAAGAGACCGTCTGGAAGAGAAACACCCACGTGGTCCTTTCTGCTCAGGACTTCAGCTCACATCCAAGTCGTAATAGCTTATATCACTCACCGTACCTGCGTCTTCATATATAATGTTCTACCCACTTTCTTCTCATTACACATTACACTAAACTAAGACATGCTTTGGCTTAAGTAGATCAAAAAAAAAAAGAATATTTGCTTGGGGAAATAAACTTATCTCAGAAATTCAGCTCAGCCTGATTTTAATATAACACACAAGTCTGACCCCTCTACAAGCTTTAGGCTTGTTAGGAGCCTAGGTGGGGATATTTCAAACGCTATTTGCTTTCTACATTTGACTGTTTCAGAAGCAGAGTAAAATTGAGATACATTACCTGTGAACAAACTCAGGAAGAAACCCAGGTCTGAGCATATCCCACCCAGAAGAACAATGTGGAAGCTAAAGTAGCAAAAATGAGTTGAGGGTTTTATGATAAGACCAAGATCCCAAAGACAAAGCCTGTGCTTAAGCCTGAGAGATAAGAGAAAGGTAAAGCAGTTCTAGACTCTGAGTGTAAGCTGGTAACACAAGGGTCAACAGTAGGTAGTTTTAACTGGAACAGACAAGGGCACGGACAAAAAGCACGTTAGCAAATAAAAGTTCCATTGTAGCTGTCTATGAAACACCAACCGGTTCAGTACATTCAGACAGAAAATCTGCAGCACAAGCATTTGATAGCTATAAGTCATGTAAAAATTGTTTGCATTTGTGCCAAAATCTGCATTCGCTGTTACTTTATGACCACCTGCATCACAACATTTGTATGCAAAAGAAGATTGCTTAAAAGAAGTCAAATATCCGGTACACTGGGATAATTCATAATTTTGTAAATACTGAGGATAGTTCATTGTTCTACTATGCACTGGTATTCAGCATTAAAAAAATAATTTTCTAACATAGTCTTACCCTGATGATAACATTCATCCCGTTTAAAACATATTTTTTTTTCCCCCTTCAATATGATTTTTATATGCTTATGTTGTTTAGGATATGGTTTATGTTATACTATCGTATAACACAAATCAGCTTCTGTTTCGTGGGATAACTGGAGAATATAGGAATAAGAAAAAGGATATTTTTCTTTGCAGCTACTTCAATTAAAAAAAATCTATATTTGAAAAAAACATTAGAATATTTATTTTCTACTTTTTCATGTAAACTGATCCATAAGAAAGTTTCTATACCAGGCTATTAATTGAAAAAAATGTTATAGGCAGTTAAAATATTATAAGTAATATCTCATGATTTTTAATAAACTACTTGGAAAACTGTTATGTAATATTATGTAAACAAAAATCTTAAGTGTTACTAGGGTTGAATACAATAATCCTGAAACTGCGTTTTAACACGGAGCTCAGGTCCCACGTCTATTAGAGACTGAGAGCACTACGGAAACTTTACTCTTCCCCTTCCCCCCTTCAGCTGCTAGATCACTCTAACGGCTCCCTCAGGCTGGGTTCAAGGAGCAACATCAACACGCTATAGGAACGACTGCAAAATTTGATACCTTCTTTTGTAGCCTATTTCCCTCAGGCCAAACTGCAGAGCTTTCACTTGAAGGGGGGAAGGGAATAAAAAGGAGACTTTTAGAAGTATGTCTGCCTTGCACAATACATAAAATGAATTGCCATTGTCCTACAATAGAGAAAAACACCTCCCTGTACCATCACAAGTTGGAAGACTGTGGCCCTACTGAGTAAGCCCTTGGAAAAAAAGAACCTTTTCGTTACTGTGAACGTGTGGTAACGCTGCTAATCCATGAACATTCAAGCCACACGAACAAAACAGGAATGAGATTGGTCTGAAAATCTTGCATTTTTAAAAAATACATTTATTCTTTTTTTTTAATCTCCTGTCTCCTGAAGCTTCAAAATAAAATTCGATCTTATTGTCAACCTTTTCCCCAACCTCCCCCAAAACTGTAAGTGCTCAAAAGAAACTTTGCTTTTTGTAACAGAGAGTAAGATTTCACAGAATTCTTCTTCTCCAGGAGCAATGATTTCAAATATCACCCAGTCTCTAGAGACTTCAGTCCTAGACTGAAGCTGTATTAAGTGCTTCTGCAAAATACTCACTTCAAAATTTAAATTAAGTTTTTAAAAGAGCCAGCCAGTTGCTGATTAGAACGAAGCTGGAAATGTGCCAGGTACTGTATTCAAAACACCTTGAAACAAACTGCACTACTGTCTATATTTGGAAACCATAAAATGTTGCAAAACTAAAACCATATACATGCAAAATATTCGTTCAGCCTTCATTTTTTTCAAAGGAAACAAGTACAGATAAGCTACAAGCATAACATATGGTTTGGATACGAACATGGTTTACATCTGTTACTGGTTAATTAGTTCAAACTTTACCCACAGTGGAGTTTCTAAGATGCAGGGACACAAGTTAAATAAATGAGCTGTATTTTAGAATGCTGAACAGACCTAAAAAATCCCCAAATCCAACTGGTAGGTCTTTCAGCCTCGCAGTAGCACCTTTCTTGGTTGGAATACTTACCAGTGGATTGGGCATGAACAACACTGTCAGAGGAGCTGGATCCTTACCAGAGTTCTCATCAGTTTGCTCTTATCTCAAGTCAGTCACCTACATACAGACTCTCAGCTCTCTCACCAGGAAAACACACTTGATGGCACAGGCTTGCCTAAGTAACTCGTATAACCAAAGCCAGGAGACAAGACTAACTCTGTATTTCTTGACCTAGCCTTTATTTACTCTCAGTAGTCACTATGAGCTTCATGTATACACCTTTCAAAATCAGCAAACAGAATTTTCCCAAAGTAGCCTCCCCACTTTTCAGTTTAATGTAAAATAGTGTTTTCTTTTTTCCAAAAAAAAATGAGTCCATCTATTTTATCCTCATTTTGAAGGCAAAACCAGTAAAACTGTGTTAAAGCAAACTTTCAAAAGAGTTGTGCGTCCTAACTTTGGCTACTTCTTTTTATTTTAGCTAAGTTAAAGCTAACATTAATGTATATTCAGCAAAGGACATGCTTACTACCTAGTCGCAGGATTAGCCTGTCTTAAGGATTGTTATAAAGGCCGTAACTTTGCATCTCCAGAACTTCATTTTCCATTTTCAGCATACGTAAAATAATAGCTATAAAACAGTAATAAGACAGAATCAAAACTATGTACACCATGATCACCTATGATGAAGGCATCTCCTTAAATCTCATTCATACACATCTCAATTTCAAAAAGAAAAAGTCAATTATAAAAGATACTTCATAGTAACAGCCAACTTTTTTTTTTTTTTAAGTGATCTTGAGGTTCTTCAGAGATGCTAATTTTGAAGCATGCTCTTTAACCCTAAGAAAATCTTCTATCAGCTATGTCAGTTTGTATTGATCATTGCTGAAAATACAGTGGGAAACACAAGTTCCCAATACTTGCAACAGCATTCTGGAAAGCTGACTATAGGAGACTACATTTTATTGATCTCCTTTCACAACAGTACCACATCTACATTTCAGAATTGTATCAGGGAGGAACTGTAGAGGTTTTCAGAAAAAAAAACAACCACCCAACAACAAAAATTGAGTCAGTCAAGAATGATTGATTCTATTCACAGTTTTTCCATAGACTCAATACATGTTTTTTGGAAAGACATTTTAGCTCCATTTCTTTTTTTTTTTTTTTTTTTTTTTTTTTTTTTTTAAATACTCACTGTTTTAGATTAGTGATTCATATGGACATCAACACTCTCCCCTTTTAATCAGGAAGCTACTTTCTTCCCACAACTTTCCCTCATGAAGTCCCCTAGTTGAGTTATGAAAGCCTGTTAAAGTAGGAGGTCATTTAAATAAGACATAAATCAATAGAAAAAAGATCAGCTTCTTTCCTGCACAGGTGTCACTTCTATTTCTTTTGAGCACAAAGCCCAGTGATCACAAGTTCAGAATATTTATATTGCAACCCGATCCTCATGGTCTGTTGACAACTGATCTTTCTTTGTTAAATAGAGCAAAAAACCCTTATGGACCCATCAGATCTTGACAGTTTTACAGGACTCCTAGCAAGCTTTTCCAGCAACAGGACACTACTGAGCCTTGCAGTCTTGTCTTCCTCAACACAAGCTGACGTGAACTCAACTTTGTGCTATACTTCAGTGATACTCTGAGCCTCATGAGGTCAGATAATTCTGAGCACTCTGGTCTCCAAGAGATTTCCAGGCATACCTGGATCACCTATAAAAGGGAAACATTTGAGTGCAGATGAAAACAGCCACTTACCTAACTTAGCCATAAAGATGCCATGTTGCACCTCAGCCAAGAAGCAGCATTACCTACCACTAACTTCCAGTATAACACTCAGTAAGCGAGCACCCTCCTACCAGAATTTATTTTGCTGCATTCATAGATTATGAAAGCTCAACAGTGTTAGCAGTAGGGAGTCACAGGCACAGTGGACAAATTAATTGGGGGAAAAACCCCAAACTTACATGTCTCCCAGGACTGAGCAGGTATGACGAGGCACCAAGTCGCAGATGTGCCTGCCGCACTGTAATACACCGTTATGCAGCCTGATGAGCAAGAAGAGGGGAGGAACGCAAAGTTCCAAGTCACAGCAGCCAGGCAGGTGTACCTATAAACCTCTTAATGCTTCTTGTTACTGCTTCAGTCAAAAGCAAGGTATTTGTCCCACAGTGTTCTAAGTCTTTGATCTGAACAGAGGTAATCTGTCATTTGCACAACTGAGTTATTTCCTCCCCTTCTCCTTGCTCCCTCCCTCCCAGCAAATCAAATTGTATCAACCCTGTAAGACACATATCCTATCTCACTAGAAGGACACGTACTATATGGATGCAATGTTTATTCAAAATCTCAGCAGTAAACTTCAAAGAAAAATGGTAAGGAGAATACTGGCAATTGAGCAGCATTTGCTTCCAAAAAAAAAAAAAAAAAAATCAGCACCTTTCTTTAAAGATAACTTTGTTCATAACAAAAGACTCAGTGACAGTTCAGGTACTGGAAAGGTCCTCCTTGCTGTTCTTTGCAGCTTTGATACCTACAGCAGGGCTACAAGAGGCCCACGCTAGCAAGCGAGTTCTGCTCTCCTCACTCTAGCAAATGCTTTTCAGACTCAGGATAAAGCTGATGCAGTAACAGAATGGTTTCCTTTCCACACAGAAAGTGAAAAGACACACCAAGTAATGATGCTGATGCCTAGTACTGGAAATACTACCCTCATCCCAAAACAATGTATTTCTGCCAAAATCTTTCTGAATATGAACGGTACTCGGTGAAGTACCATTAATACAGTACCATTAGTACGCTTCCATACAGTAGCATAGGAAATGAATCGTATCTGGTCTGCAAGGAAGTCTTTAAAATATGCACATATTTATCAGCCTCGTCCTACATGCATAAATCTACCTTTACAATTTCTGGAAAACACCGATAAACACTGCTTAGGAGACAAGAAATGTACAAAGAAAGAAAAGGAATGAATTTACATGGGAATTTACTGTGTCTGCAGGTCATACACATGAACCCAATTTTTTCCCACAATTAAATCTATGGTGTTATCAAGACAATCAGTTTATTTTAAGATTGTCAACCCAATTTATAAATTTCCTTTTGTGCTTGAAATGCCTTTATCAGATAAGATAGCTTTTGTTTAAACTGCTATTTTCAGCCTTTGCTTTGGGGGTTTTGAATATACACAGTGAAGTAACTTGAGATTTCCTACCCTGTTTTAAAATGTGTTTCTTCTGTCTGTTTGTATTTTGTAATTTCCTGTCAAATAACCTCACCATAACTAACTTTCCTTGCTCCGACCTACTACTATTTTTTTCTTTTTAAAGCCATTCCCACTTCCTGAGGATGGTAATAAAACACTGATTACATTCGGCTGTTATCTGCCTTTTCTTCCCCTCCTTCCCCCCTCTCTCGCTCCCTTTGTCAAAGCCAGCACTCAGGTTTCAGCTCTTCATGGACTGAGAAAGGCACATAACGGGGAGAGGAAGCAAATCAGACTGCAGGAATCCAGATTCATTAGAGTTTATTGGGTCAATCAGCAGCTGGACCACAGCCAATTAGGTTGTGCGGCCCCTGAAGTCTGGATGCATTGCTCTCCTTCCAGAGCCAAGCGAACTCCGTAGCAGCCACCGTAACACCGGCACACGTTGGCACCGTGCCCCGCTGTCTGCCGTGGCTGGGGGGGGTGGAAAGAGGAAAAGGAAAGCAGCAGCACGCTGCTGCTTCAAATCAGTTACAACTAACTGAAAAAAGTTCATTTGGCCGATTTCTTTTTCATTAAGCATGAAGCTGCTTTTTCCAACTGAATTCTCTATCGGTCTTTGCTAACGCCTACCAAAAAAAGAACCAGTTTGCTAATATATCACCATACAGAGCCTATAGACTATTTACCTTTCTTCATTTGAAATTCTTTAAACTCTTCCACTGGTCTTCAGCTGCATATTTCTGTTTCAGCCAAGCTTGGTCCCTACTTACCTCTCTATCTTCTCACTCTGTCCCCCCTTTCCGCTATCCACAAGACAACAGCCCTACCTATTTCAGCAGTTACTCCTTTCCTCCTTTCCCTTATCTAGAAACTCGTTGCAAGCGTAGGCTGAAGCCAATGCACTCGCTTCCTCCCTTCCAACTCCACACTGGATCACGTCCAGCCCAGCTTCCGCTGTTTCCCTTTGAATGAAAGTGCTCTCACCAGGATCATTCATGATCTCTTCCCAGGCAAATCTCAAGGACCTTCCTTTATGCCCCTCCTGCTTGGCCCTTCTGGTTCTTTTGACACTGCTGATCATCATCCTTGCTCTGGCATCTCATCCTCCCTGAGGTTTCAAGTCAGTCACTATTTTTCCTGTAAATGGTTATTCTCTGTTCTGGGCAGCCCACCGTATCGATAGGCACTTCTGAAAGCTCTGCCGCTGGCACGCTCTTATTCTCACTTCAACACATTCAGGTGATCTCTTTAGCTCACGACTTTAGCATTCACCTCTGCACTGATGGTTCAGATGCCATTTCAAGATTGCCGAAGCAGTCCAAGGTGATCTGACACGAAGGGGATGGCAGGAATGCGTGGTAAGGGACAGGAGAGGGGGATAGGCCAGGAGCCTTAGATCAGATCGAGCAGCTCACGAAACCATGTTGTCAGACACATCTTTTCCCCTTCTAAGCCATCTCCTTTGCACTTGTACACGTGCCTCATTTTACCTCACAAATTTTCAAGTTTTACGTTTTGTCACCAACGTAAATTAACTTGCCCTAACACTAAGTGCCTTCCTTACAAAACTTCCTCCTCTCCCTACAATTGATGCCAACGCTGGGATTTCAATGCTTGACAGCAAATTCAAACTCACCTGTGACATTTCCTTCTCTCCTTCTGAGTATCAAGTCCAGCCGTTCCCTTTCAGGCCCTTTCTTCCAGTCTCAGCAGCTTAAATCTCTCACACTGTACTTCATCCTAACCAGTCTGACAACATTGTCCCCTTGAGTGTCCCAAAAATGCCACTGCCTTCTGCCAGGGCATAAAAAAAAAACAACTGCTGAACTCATCTGCCCTTCTCTGTTCAGTCAGAAAACCCCCAAATAAACCTTTCAAGTAGTTTCCTAACAAGGCATCACATTTAAAGTTCTTTTCACACCCTCCTCTAACTTTTTCCTAAGGTTTATATACATTAAACCTTCCTGAATTGACATAACAGATCCTCAAGAACCACAACGCCAAGCGGTGTGACAACACAAAACCACTTCTGTTCCAGATAGCTGACACAATTAAGCACAAAGCATAGAGCCCAGAGGCGGACAGTGGGTGTTGAAGGATTTGCTAAAAACGCTTGCAGTCATACCCTCAATTTCCGAGCGAGCAGTTATAAAGGTTAGCTATTTCTATGCAATTCAGGAGCACTGCGATATTCAAGCTTTGCTTCCATCACATTCGGATTTTTCTCTCCTGATGGTCACCACTAGGGTTTCTTTGGGGGGATGTGTGGTGGGGTTGGGTTTTGTTGGGTTTTTTTGTTTGGTTGGTTGGTTTTTTTACACTGAGGCCACATCTAAATTATGCTTAATCACTGCACAAGAAGCACCATTACATAGTAGGCCTCCTGCTGTTTGGAAGTTATTTATATGGCTCAATGTCCTTTTTCTACATGTCTATACATTACTTGCTTGCTCCCATTCAGCCTGAATTCTGGTAACTCTTAACTTTTACCCTTTCCTGATAACTTTTTCTCCTTCCTTGGGGCACAAAATCCAGACTGCTGGAGTACTTGCAAAAACTCCCAACTTCTGCACTGTTCAGGTCCCTGAGCTCCCCAGTGCAGCTGACTTGCCTTGCTAGCAGTTTGAGAAACTCACATTTGCTATCTTTCAAAGACAGTTTTTAATTAAGGACATACTTTTAATCCTCCCTTCATTTTAATTAAATCAATTCCTGATCACTTAATCTGAAGTTACTTCCCATGTCTAGCTCTTCTATGACCTCACCATTAGCTGCTAAAATCAGAACAGATACTCTTTTATTCAATATGTCCTTTCCTGTTGCATTTTGGGGATTTTTTTTAAGGATCTTTCACATTGTTAACACTCATGGACAGCCTACTACCTTCTCTTTCTGTTCTTCCTGAACACAGCAACTAAGTACTACTTTTCCAGCAAGATTATTATTCTGCTATGCATCTATTGTCCTCTACAACATTTGCCTTCACAGGTATTTTAGATTCCTCTATCCTATTAACCTGGTATTTAAGTACAAACCTGGTATATTTAAGTACAGCCCTTTTCTTTGCTTCTAACTGACTGCAACTGATTGCCTTGTCAGGTTAGGCACAAAACTTTTAACTGTCCTGTTGATCCAATTAACATCCCTATCATTTCTATCACTTTCTTTTTTCTTGCTGTCTTTCCATGATCCGTTATTGTATCTTCTCCTTTTTCCACTTCCTGCACACTAAAGCCAGGCATGAATATTGTATGAGCATCTTCAGACCTTTTCCCATAATTTCTTGACGTATTCAACTCCCGTAACAGACTCAGTATCAAAGACTACTAACCCACACAGTGATGGGGACCATCCCTTCAGAAATATTCTCTTTTCTTGAGTAGAAACACAGCCCAAGCTTTTCTCCCATCTGCTCGCCTCATCTATGGGCCTTCTCTAGGGACTGGATGAATTCTGATCACCAGAGTCCAAATTTTCTGCAGAAATCATGGCAAAGGTAGAACTGGGAAGAGATGTGCGTATCCCGATGGGTTTGTCCTAAGAAAGAGCAAAAGCACTGAAGTGCCACTTTAAAATGTAGCAAATAAGCGAGGGAGGTAGGAGCCATGGGCTGATGAAGATCAAGAGTCAGTCTCCAAAAACCACAAATTACAGATAGAAGAGAGGTAGACTGTTAGATGCTTTTAAAATAAAGTTGATTTTTGTTTAAGGTAGTGGAAAACAAAGGGAAATCTAGAGAGAAAAGGATAGAGTTAAAGGTGATATGATTGGAAGACCTTTTGTAGGAGCAGTCTAAAGGGATATTAACAGGATAAGAGACCACATGCCAAAAGCAGAAAAAGTAACATGGCAGAGAGAGAGAATCATTAGGTGATGAGAGACTGGGCAAAACCTTTAGCAGTACCTATGGATGAGAAATGCCTTTTCTTCAGAAGTGCACGAGAGTCTGAAAACATCAGATAACTTTTTGTGAGAGAAGCTAAAAGAAAAGTCAAACTGAAGGTGATATTCGCCAAAATTCCAATCTGTAACATAAGTGTAGAAAAAAGCAGTGAGACCACCACTAGGAAATATCACATATTTTCCTCAGACGGGACTCAAGTGCAAACATATCTGAGTCATCAGAACAGAAGGTACAGAGAGTAAAGGGAAACCTGCAGAATTACTCCTGCTCTGAAAGCCATGTATAGTATATCCTCCCAGACATACAGAGTGTTAGAAGGAAACAAAGAAATCATAAAACTGTAGGGAAAATATACCTGCTTTAAAAATAAGAAGCATGGTAACTGCTGAAGATGACTAACAGATACTCAGTGGTCCTTAAATATTGAATGAAATATTCATATATCCACTTACATGATTCCCCCCAAATCAACCTTGCCTAGCATGCCACAACTTTTGCTGGCATCCTACATAACAGATCTGACCATTTGAAACTTCCTTGGAGACTCGCTTCTGCCATGCTACAATTCAACATAGTTATAATGACTTGTCTATAAAGTGCACAGACTTCTCTTATACTCCTGCATCCCAATACCTGTGGACACCTGTCCAACTGAGCTCCCTACAGGGACAAAGCTGCTAAATATTTCTTATATTTACCATTGGAAACAGTTTGCATAATACCAGTTAGAATGGTATTTACCAACAGAATAAACACACAGAAGGATTCCGCACTTGCACTCTGTAACGAAGCACAACGTATCACAGCAGAGACATCGGCTCAGTGCCTAACTCCACTGGAAGAAAGACTAGACAATTTTATCTTATTTCTAAAGAGGGAACCTCTGCATTTCCCAGTAGAGTAAGTCTATGAGGTCTAAATAAGTTCCAAAAAAATAGCCGTAGATTATTGCAAATCACCAGCTGTCAGCCAATAGCCTGGATAATGGAAATCCACAGCTTCCTGGCTTCCTGCACACTTCCTTGCAGGCTTCGGAGCACTGGTTTCTCTCTTATTTGCCTACACTCACTATGATTTCCTTTCTCTTTTCTTCAAGAAAAAATTTTCTTTTTCCACTTCCTCTGTAGGAGATGACACGAGGCATTAACACTACCAGAGACTTTGCATGTGACCTCTTCTTCTGTGGGCACCATTTGTCACAAAGGTTCATTAGACTTGTGTTTCCTAAACTTACTTCGGTCGAGGAATGAACTTTTAAGATGGATGAACACTCACAGCATAGCTGCTTTAAATAAAACAACCCCAGTTTGTAAATAAGGAGTGATTAGAGAAATTCGCTGCAGAAATCAGTCACATTAATCAGCTGGTTATAGCAGATTGATGTGCAGCCACTAGAGCTGTCTAAACAATTTTGTTAACCTTTAGCAGGTTAAGGTGAAGGAATATGCTGCAAAACGGTTCAGCTTTAAATGGGTAGGACATGCTCCTTTTAGGAGAAGCGTTAAGTTCCAAGATTATTATTTTTGTTCAGATTTTGCCAGAAAACTTGGCCCAAGAAGAGCAATTTATAGTTACAGCACTCCTTTCCACAAATTCATTCCAGGCTGTGAACAGCAACGGCCCATGGCAGGACACAAAGTATTTATTCAAAGGCAGATTGTAGCTGGGGACTCATCGAGGGAGACTGATGCTAAGTCAACGTACAAAGCAAAACAAATCATCGGAAAGTCTCTAAGGATTTCCTCCAGCATTGCTTTCCCTCCCATGTTACCACCCATTTTCTTTTTTGCGGCCAAACTCACAGTGGAATTGCAGAATGGTCTGTGAAACACGACGCACGCCAGCAGGGTCACAAGGGGCTGCGAGGGTCCCGGCAGACGGCTGCCAGCAGAACCCCTCGCACCCCAGGGCTGCGAGCCCACCCAGCACCCACGGGTCTGCACCTCCACGAACGGGCTCGCCCAGAGCCGGCTGGCGCGACAGCATCTCAAGGACCACGGCAGAAGCAAGCCAGCCAGCTGAAGAGCAGCCAGTGTGGCTGCACGGGCAAACGGCCAAGTTGGGTACCGGTGCTCGCAGTGACCAGCGCCGTCGGCGGTAAGGCACCGATTGCACGCGTGCCGGGCGTGAAATCAGTGCTGCTGATAGCCCGGGAAGGGGTGGGATGGTTCGACACGTGCAGCGGTGGCCACACACGCTTAAAAATAACGAATCTGAACATAAAACACCCTCCCTCCCCGCAAGACTAACTTAAAAATAACACTTAAAGGATATGTTCTTCCTTTTTTATTTTGCTTTCTCATTTTTGAGTTTGAAGAAGCATTTGGTTCATATTTCCGGGTTGTCTTCCACAACCACCAGAAACAGAAGGCTGACTTAAAAGGTGAGGAGCAAGAGAAGAGAAACCCAACAAGCAGTCTTTATCAGTTGTTTTCTTCCAAGAGCTGCAGTTTTCCGAGGAACACCAAAGTAGGCACTGATAATATCACGCTCACGCCAATCATAATACATCTCATAATACCTGGAAGCTCTGAAGTCAACAGTTTTAGAAGAAAACCTTAGAAGAATGATCTTGGGCTATCTTTAACTTAATTTTGCCCACACTAAACACAAATTCATCCTTTCTGTAGCCAGTAAAAACCTATTGTTTTGGATGCAGGACGCTAGACACAAGCACTAGAGCTTCTAAAGCAGGATGCGCGTGTTACCAGATGCAGGGAATTTAGAAAAACTCAAGGAATTGCCTTTTATTTTTCTTTATATACATCTACTTCTAATATTTATCAACCCCAGTTTACACAGACAGAGCAAAATTAAGTTTGGAGTCAACTCTTACTGAAGTCTGATTCAGATTTGAGAGAGTTACAAGCTAGAAGGTGTGTGATAAACTTGTAACAGTCTGTTACAATAGCATCTCTCAGTTATACTCAGCAGGAACATTTGTTTAAGCGACAAAAGAATTTGGTGTCAATCCCTCTCGCTGGGTAAGCTGCACTTGATCTGTACAGCCAATGAATAATAAATCAATGCAAATTGCACCACTTTATCACTAACAACCATTTTCTGGTCAGCTACACCATAGACTACAGTCTCTCCCACAGGAGACAAATAACCCCCAGTGACTTAAAATAGGAGTTATTTATAGCCTGCAGGGGAACAATTGGGCTCTAACATATAATTGGCACAACTGTTTATATTTGCAGTGAATTTGGCCCTTGAAATCTTTGGCTACAACGAAGGCACAAGCTGCTTTCATAATTAGCGCATGACTCTGCAAATTATTTTAACTGATATTTGAATATTTCACTGTTAGGCAGCTCCCCGTGCCCTACAAGAAGTGCCTTACACTTGACAACCAGGTCACTCATACCCTGTTTCTTAACCACCTGTAGCTTTCCTGGGTAACAATTTTTGATAGGAGCTTGCAACTGTCTTCAGGTATGAACTACCAAAGATAAAATAAAGCTTCACGTTGGGACTGCAGACATCTTGAGAGGGGAAGGTTTATAGCTCACTCTTTATTAACACAGCATAAAGTCAATCCTTTTTTGAAAGATGGATGGGTTTAGCCCCTCAGAGGTGCCAGGCAGCTGCACAGATATGGAGAAAGAGGCCTCGAGGGCACATCACAGCTGGTCAGGGCTCTCCCTTTTACCGAGAAGATGGATGCTCTTCACATAGCATCATTTTCATGAGTGTCTATCTAGAACTCATCATTGAGCACTAGAGGAAAATATCACACCATTGCAAACCGAGGCTAACTTTGCCTATTTGAAAGACTTACAAGAGCTTACACGGAATAATACAAGACACTACCATAATGTCATGCAAATCATCCACAGTTCGCTTACCGACAACGGTTCAGCCCTGACGTGCAAACTTCAACCTGAAGTAAAACTCTCTCCTCGTGCAAACGTTAACAGACAGCTTTGATGACCCGGCTGATCATTAATGACAGCAGTTCTCTAATGAATGCAGGGACCAACCGTCCAGATACAAACCCTCACTGTGCAATGCTTTGGACGCCGTTCAGCGAACGAGCCTCTCGTGGGTAACGGCACACGAAGTCTTGCGGACATTTGAGCCACGCTAAGGGCAACAAAGGCTAAGCAGCACCCCGTGGCGAAAGCATGCACAGAAAACGCATGGGATGGAGGGAGGGGAAGGGAGAAGGATGCCTGCAAGCTGCCTCCGAGCCTGGTAGCCCCCACCCAGCACTCCTGCTGCAGGAAAACCCCAGTTTCTGCCAGGTTGGACAGCAAAGCCAGCTCCCTGACAGCACTGGCGGTCCATACTGGCTGTGGTGCAAGGGTGGGTATGGAAGCCACTGGGAGACCTGCCCGCTGCCCCTCTCACACCACTCCAAATTAAGGCGATCTCAGCTGCCGCAGGGTCTGAGGTTATCGGGGCACAGATCTCTGCAAATAAAGAAATACGAACTGTGGGCGTCTGGTTGGGCTTGTCTCTCTTTGTGACCAAGAAGCTGCTTTTAGGACTGGCTCGACTTGCCCAGAAGGCTTCCCAGAGCACTGTGTAATAAAGATGATTGAAACGCAGACTATGTCAACAGACACTTCCTTTAAGAGAGGTAAACAGGAGGACAGCACCTTGCTCATCAAAAACAACCAGACATACCTATAGGGCACAAACAGCCAGCCAAGATCCTTTGGGGTTTTCTCTTTCCTTTTAAAAAGAAAACATTTTTTTTTTCTCCTCAAATTTAATACTGAAAGAAGAAAACGCTGGCACCCACAGTGATGTTATGTCAGCTGCTTAGGTCAGGTCAAGTCCAGTGCGAGAGGAAGCAGGGGCTCCACGTGAATACAACCCCATCAACTCAGTGCTGTTCTGCTCCTCCGTCCCAAACGCGGACTGCTAAATAATGTTCAACAGAGAACACGTCCAGACCTGCAGCTTTCTGCCCAGCCTGCCCAAGAGAAAAGCACCCTTGTAGAAGGGAAACAGTAGCTACATACCAGACTGCACCTCTTTTGGTAGCTCCCATACAATCAAGTCCTCCCATCCCAGAAAGGAAATTAATTGAATATTCATTCTTCCTTGGTCTAGATGCGGTGGTGGAAACAGCACAGTGTAGGATAGCAAATAAATATTTGGAAGGAAGACATTTTCAGCCATCCAGCTGATAAAAGCAAGCAGAAGAGAGTAACCTGGCACAGCACTTGAGTAGCCATCAGGATAGCCAAAGTACATGAACACAGTGACTGAGAAGGTAAAAACTGGGACCCGTTCAGAAAACTATTAGTTTTCCAAGTTTCTATTTCTCTAGTTGTAAGATACACAAAACCATTCTCTAAAGCCTTTATTAAAATGCGTATTTCTTAATCTTACCATCCCTGTTATCCAAGTTCCCAGTTTTCCCACTGCGTCAGACCAATGGAAGCAACACACCAGGGCAGAGGCAACAGCAAGGCTGTTTTGAGCCTTGTCAAGCACCTTTCCCCCTCCCAGCCTAACAGACAGCAGGATGTGACTAGAACCTCTTACAATACAAGACAGATCTTAGCTCCTCCGCTATACAGCCTTAATCACATTTTCTCTTAAGCTATTTAGCAATTTTCCTGGTACAAAGTGCCATAGGTAATGCCTTAACAAAATGTATGGAAGACAGGGGCCAGGCTGCTCTAGCCAACTACGCAAGAGCCCTTGTTTGCGCTAACCAGCTTCTCCGTGCCTCTCCTCCCACCACCAGGAAGTCTTAACATGACTGAAATTTACAGCAGTTATAACAAACCGCTGCTAACTGCAAATTTTAATTAGAGCATTTGCCTCTGGTGTAGTGCAGTAATAAGGAGAAGATGGGTGTCTCTGCTTTCTTCTAAGGATCTCTCTCTGCAGGCAGGTACAGACAGACCTGAGCTTGCTCTGCCTGTGCTCCAAGCTGGCTCCAGGTTGAAAGCTTTATATCGCTTTGTATTATAGGCACAGTATGCTGTGCACAAGCAAATAGGCCCTGCCACTCAACACACCTAAGCTTGCCTAGATGACTGCTAACCAAAATGAGAATTGTGCCCCTGTAGCAAGGGGAAGGGGAAAAAAAAGAGAGAGAGAGAGAGAGAGAGAGAGAGAGAGAAAGGTTTGGGTTTTGTTTTTTTTTTTTACATCCAACACTTGTTCACACTTGTCCTAAGAAAAACAAGTTTGCCAGTATTGCCCTTGTCTTCTCATAGGGGTATGGTTTTTTAGAGTTTTTCTGGTTTGCTGTTCATCGTATTTAGGCCATTTGCAAGTATTACGCTATCATCTGCACAGAGATGATAGCAAGTGTAACAGAAGAGTAATATTCGGAGAGGATAAACCACAGTGGGTAGAGGATTATAATAAAGAACCAGTGAAGCCTGGCTGACCCTTATCAGAGTGAGCCAGCTCTTGCTAACACCTCTAAATTAGGGTTTACCACTTTTGTTTTACTCTGGCTGTTTTAAAAAAGAATCACAGCAAAATAACGGAACGTGAACAGGGACATAAAAAAAGGGTGTAAAACCAACAAAAGTGTCTATTCTTTTTATTAGGAGGTTTACCAAGTGCCTAACCAGTCAACAATCAAGCTACTAAGACAACATAATAAAATTAAAGTCATTTTTTGAAGACACTGGAAATTTTAGTATTGAGCATCCTATACTTCTGCTGTCTGCCAATGATCTTTTTTTAACCCCTGCTCAGATGCTGTAATTGAAGAGGAAAACAAGAAAAAGCTAGGAAGAGCAGGGCTCTCAAGAGCAGACTAAGCATGGGAGAATTGACTCCTCTCTAGCACCCCAGAACCACATGAAGGCACCCATCTTCAGGCAGGGTAACAGACTTTTCTCCTTGCTGTTGTTTCACTAGCTGAGCAAGAGCCAGGTGATTTCCAGCTCTCGCCTGGGGGAAAGTAGCCTTCCCTGCCCTCCCACAGCTTTCCTACCCCCCCCAGGAGGGCTGCTCTTCCCAGCAGGGGAGCTACCTAGCAGGAACTACTGACTCCAACCTCCAGCAGGACCCAGCAAGTCCTTCCTCATCATCATCCTCCACCTCCCATCTTTGCAGCAACAGGTTCGTGGAGAGCAGAGTAGTCCCAGAGGCAGCCCCAGCAGACAGATGCCCTCAACCCTCAATGTTGCTGTTTGGGTAAACTGCACAACTTTGCTTTTATGTTTGATTGCTGGAGCCCGCCTGCCCTGCAGAACACTAAAGAGCCACCTTTGCTCTCTCTTCACTTTCCTGCTTTCAGGCTCAAATTTAGCAAGTGGCAGCCCATAACATATGGCATCGACTCATCGTTCTGTGCCATCGTTACTGGTGCTGAGGAAAAGCACTAGAGACAAATAGATAAATATTAGGGAAGAGGAACATGTACTACTCCAGTAAAATCACCAGTTAATGTGAATTAATTCAGGAAACCCCCAGGAAAAAAAAAAAAAAAAAAAAAAAGAGAGAGAAAAAAGATCTCCTCCATTTATAACAAAGTCAAGAGACTATAAACCCTAAATATCTTTCCCTCTTTTTCCTTTGCCAGCAAGACTGGGAGAGAGCAGGTCAAGCAACATCACAACTTTGCATGCTGTCGAGCTGCTATTCAAAAAACAAGACAGAATATGAATGTAACCTGATTTCAAGTGGATCTGGGAGAGCCTTAATGCTAAAGTTTGTATGCCAGCTTTGTAATTATTAAGATCTCAGACCAGCCCTTGTTTCTGAGTACTGGCCTAGATTAGCAAGTCACCTGAAAGTTTACAGTAGGAAAACCATATGGGCATATTCCTGTAGCTACATGTGTACAGTAATTATGGCATAGGTAAGCAATAACACATGCCCAAGGCATCATACTTGGTGAGGCACGAGGCTTACGTGCATATCTACGATTATGACTTCAGACTTCAAAGTACCTTATTGCTCAGACAAAATTGGTAGCCTACTTCCTTGTAAAACACACATGAGGATCTATTGCTATAAAACACATGTAGGTGCTGATATAACACAAGTTTTAAAGTGTGGGTACCAGAACTGTGAAAGGAGGAAGGAGGATCTTACTTAAAATATTTTCCTATATTGTTTTAAAGAGAGGGCACTTTAAAGTAGCAGGCAAAATTAAGCACCACCTAAATTCTAAAACTGCCGGAGTTTCATGCCAATGCCCGAAGTCTGGTTACTCAGCAGGCACCACTTCAAGCTCGTGTTCCCTTCTGAGAAACAGGGTCCTTTCTAATACATCATCCACTTGATTGCTTTCAAACCTCTAATCAATCGAGAAATCCCATCACAATCATGTGATCAGTGGCTGGGGGCTGGCATTCATGCATGGCAATTTGTGACGAAAATCAATAATAAGTGTTTCCCCTTTTACATGCCTTTTTCAAAATAGGACCACATTTTACAAAAGTACATTTTCCTGCAGATTGGTTTCTAAATGAATAGCACCAACTTCAAAGCAAATGTTTCTGTGAGGGCTGTTATAACATTCGAGTTCTTACATGATCTTCAAGGCTGCAGTGTGACCTAGGAGGCAGCCATAATGAGAGACAGACAGTGAATAAAGCACTGATTTAATTATGTTGTTTGATATATGATGACCTCATCCACTGGTGTTTATACTAATGTAGTGCTTGAAATGCTTTATCGACATGTGGGAAGGCACAGCCTCCAGCCTGAAGAGCTTACAGTCTCAAAGACAGAAACCAGATGAAGGGTGTTCTCTTCCTGTAGCCTATTGTAGGTTTTGAAGCTTTGCTCATTTCCATCAGGTCTTAAAAATATTCACTGAATGCTGGAGAGAGCGTTGCTGAGCGAGTACTCTAAGCTTGCTGGACAAAATATCTACTGCATGGTTACCTTCAATTACAGAAGAGGATTTCCAATATGGCATGTCTATGTTCCTACATACAATCAATGACAGGAAGATGCAAACACTGGTGGAGTGGAGGGAAGCTATAGCTTTTTAAAACATTTCCACCAAATTCCTTCAGTTTTGGAGATACCTCGTGCCCCAGCATGAGCTTTGACCCACTGTTGTCTGCTGCTACAGAAAGAAGAGTGGGCGACAGAGTCGGTACAACCTGCTGGTTCCTCCACTAAAGACTTCCATCAAGGCGACCGTACTGTAACCATCTCCCCCCAGAAAATTAACAGTCAAGGCTCAGAGTTTGGTTAAATATGCATGTATATCTTATTTTGCACTCCTGATTATGATTCCTGAAACACATGCAGTGAAGTAACTCTTTATGATGTTAACGCCATGAAAAACTCCAAGAGGAAATGAGTAGTTCTGTATTCCGTGCACCATCTGCCAACCATACAGTAAATAAGGCCATACAAGAAATGGTGAGAAACAAAACATCAACAACCTACCCACTCATTAAGCATTAGCCATGCTGTGCGCTGAACAATATGCAGGCCTTGTGGAAAAAAAAAAAAAAAATAGTACGCAATCCTCTAATTAAAGGCAATCAAAATGAGTATTTACCAAGAGGATGAACAAGTAGCTTTAATTGTAGAATTTTTCTAGCCTTCAATTGCTTGGTTTTGCAACCTTGAAGTTCAGCCCTGCACAGTAATCTAAAGGCCTAACTTAAGGCATTATTTATCTTATTTTACTTCTATACAGGAAACCCATAAAACATGCAGCTGACACTTTTAACCGTATTAGGTATGCACACACGTACAAGACCATTGCTTTCACTGACGCTCATCACAGCAACCAGACAAAAAGACAGGTTAAAGAAGAGATACCCCAGCTCTATTTTGTTTTAAGGTAATTCTGGAATAGAAACAGGGCTTCAATAGATCCTTTCTCTTATAGTGAATTTTCTCAGCAACACTATATTTTAAAACCTCTTATTAAAAAAAAAAAAAAAAAAAAAATCTAAGGAGTCCTGCTAGCAAGGTTAAAAGATCAAAAGGGTATAAATTAAATACATTATTAGTGGAGAAAATGTATATATATACACATATGTATTTGGAAACCTTTAAAATGGTACACAGAAGTTAACCAATGAGAAAGCATTTGCCCAGCAGAGCTGAAAAATAGCTGAGAGAGACTAACAGTAATGTGTTTTCATTTTCTTTTCAAACGCTGGTACAAATTCAGCTAATATCACTTTGTATGATCTCATGCTGGGATAGGAGCCAAAAGTTTCACTTGAAATCTTTGCAGTTATCAGATCTGGAAAGCTTTTCAATCACTTAAGTTTGAGAAGCATTTAAAAAAAAAAAAAAAAAAAAAAAAAAAAAAAAAAAAAAAGGACCAGAGATAAAAGGCCAGGGGCTTGAAACATTTATCACTTCATCATACTCTTCCATTTGATGCTAGGTCAGCATCTTTACAGATACAATGGAATGCTTGCTCTACCTATATTTTGAGAGATTTGGAAATAAAAAAAAAAAAAGAAAATTAATGAATGTACAGGGTTAGAACCAGGCACAGAGCAACAAGGCCAGGCAATCCATATGGAATACAAGCTTCTCAGCTAGCACATCCAGGAATGGAAACGCCCCTAGGCATAAAACGAGGTTTCCAATACTTGCTTCCAGCAGCGGAAAGCTGCAGACACACGGCCACGTTGCTTTGGTGTCGGCCTCGCGAGCACCAGCCCTGCCATACAGCGGGGACGGCGACCGGGTGGCACAAAGAGGTTAAGTGCGATGCTCCCTGAAAGGTCAGGATCTCTACAGCTGGATGAGCCCTGCCCTCCGCTGTGCCATGGCACTGGGGATTCCATACTACTGCCCAAACTACAGCTTAGTCATCAGCATCTCCCTTTTACCACTGCCAGGTGCCTGGGAAACCAGGACGAGTTCACAAAGCCCTCAGACTGACCCAGACCAAGGTTGAAAGATGACGATGACAAGACGTCCAGGAAAACTTAATGCCCCGCTGGAAGCAAATGTTATCAACATATTTAAGCAATTGCTAAAGTAGGAGACTTCCAGCTCCATATGATACCACGTAGGGACTGCAGGAGGACAGATCAGGCTAACAAGTACTTTTCTGGCATATGTTTGGCACCTCCAGTCTCCTCGTGATAAAACCAATATACGCCAAACACTTTGCAAGCACAGCTGCAGCCAAAGGAAAAGCAGGCACAAGGTAAAACTGAATACAGCCACAAGCAGAGTGGTCCATACCTTGCCAAGCTGATCGCTGTTTTGAGAGACTATGCCAGTTTATGAGCTATTAGGGCAGCTTCAGACCTGCTCTGGTTTCAGGCAGGAGCCACATCTCACCAAGTGACAGCCCACCTACCCACTACAGGACAAATGCTACTCGTGCAAAGCCCGAATCTTTAAAACATTCGCAACCATTTAACCTTACCCTCAGCAGTGAATACGCAGGCCAGCCTACAACTCGACTTCCTTATGACAAACTTCAAAATATAGTTTTAAAACTATTTTTTCTAAGCAAGCCAGTATATGAAAGATAGGAAAAAAACAGAGCACATTTTTAGAAAGCACCACAAGACATTCAGGTGTGGGTTTGTAGACTCATGGTTACTCAGTTGTGTGACCACAGGCAGCCCCCTCTTCGAAGAATAGAAAATACAGAAAGTACTATCAAAATGTTTCTATTGCTTTCCCACACTCACATTAAAGCATTCTTTGTGCATGCAAGTAAATCTAGGGAGCTTTTTCATTTCCTTGCTGAGGAAACTTGATTTTTCCTCCCTCCAATAAGAGCTGCCATTCACATTATACTGGTGAACAAATATGAGAAACCTGGAAATTGAATCTTACCACTGTGTCTTTCCTGATGCAGATCCCTGCTCTCCCATTACCTTCCAAAACTCCCCCTCAAAACACTTGTTTTCTCATTATTGCCTGCACATTTCTCACCCCTTTGTTCTTTTCTCTTATTCAGAACGTTCTTATTTCTGGTTCCCTGACTTTGTCTTCACCTTTTCTCTCTCACCAACTGCAGGGGAGACTCTTTCATACTCGCTCTCAAGTACAGCCCACCAAGAAACATCTCTGGAGGAAAAAAAATGTTTGGTGTACACGGTTCAACAGAAATATTCCCACCCACTTCACTCTCCACTGCATCCTTTCATCCCGCTCTTTGTTCTGGAGAAGCCACACAAGTTACTACTCCCATTTGTTTCCCCTCCTTCACCCACTGAGCTCCAGATGCTTTGACGCACCACTGACGCCCGCTTTGCTCTGCTGCCCACCCTTCTCCACCTCCAAGCGCAGGGACACTCTCGTACCTCGCTGCAGCTTGCTCCACCTCACCGCGTACCTCCCCGTCCTCTCCAGCATATACGCTTGCACCCGCCGCAGATTTCAGCTTCAGGCAAAGCCTCGAGCTTCCTCCTCGACACCTTCAACGCAATAACGGCATCGTCTTTTCTTCCTACACCACCGCAGGCATTTCCCTTGGGCTGCGGGGTTGTAGGCAGCATGGCATCGTCTCAGTTCCGGCCCTCTGAAGCTGACAGAGTCCTGCCCAGATCCACTTTTTTTTTTTTTGGCATTGCCTGCCCCCATGTGCATAAGGGGAAGACTCAGGAGGTCATCCCAAGCTACCCTGGATGGTGCAGCCTCCATTTTCAGCCCTGCACATGGCTTGAAGAGACAAAAAGAATCTAAGCTACAAGGAGGTTTAAATTAATACAAAGATACTGCTGCTACTCTGCCAGTGTTAGAGCTCATTTTTACTAGTTCTTAACTATTTCTCTTTGTGTCACAGCTTGGTGCAAGAGCTGTCCGGTCAGCAATACCTGCAGTCAAAAGCTCATCCTGTTGTGCACTGCTCAGCATTGGTAACTACACAGGACCTGTAGAGATGCAGAAGTGAGAAGCCCCTGCCAAAAGCCAGGGCTCCAACACCTTGTGCTTTTCCAACAGGAATTGGTTCTGCTTACTTTGAACAGATCGTACCAACAAGCATAAATCTTATTCACTGGTCAGTACCCGAAGGTGGTACATGCTAAGTACTCCCCAAGTTGGAAGAAATAAGAATGTCAAGATTTAATTTCCACAAAAAGATCCTGTGCCCTTTTCTAATGATGGCCCCACGTATCTAGAGTCAGAGCCAAAGACAGAACACCTGAAGCGAACTCCCATCTACCTCCCTACTGGGTCTGGCCCCTGGTTTCTCTCCTCCCCTCTGAGGGCAGGGAAGCAGCGAGGGAAGGAGGCAGGGAGATACCCAAGCTGGGTTTGCAGCCGCTGGAACTCACTCACACGTCACCTCCGCTCTAACAGGCTTCGCAAGCAGCCCAGACGCAGTATGGGCATACTGGTCTGATGCCGACCTGTTTCATTAACGATTACCTGCAGGGGTCTAATAAAGCTCCACCGTGAGCTCTTCACCAGTGGCAGCCTTACTCAGAACTGTTTCAAGAAAGGCTAAATTCATTTTGTCAGTTCAGATTTCTTTGACATTGGGCGAAAAGCTTCCAAATATAAAAAGTTCTGCATCAGAGAGAGTTGGAAGGGTGGAAGGGGGGTGGGATTTATAGAAAACTCACACCACTTTTTATGGAAACCCTCTTATTACTGAACAGGAACAGAAAACTTTGAAGGCTGATGTTTGTAATTAAGAGGTGTATCTGTAGTATCCAAAATGTCTTCCATTCTTACATACAGCCATCTGAATTGTATCTTCCTGTTTTGACTAAAGACCTTCTGAAATAAGGATTGAGTTAATTACAAATTATCCCATAATTCACTTACCTGTCTTTCCTGGAGCAGGAAGGAGAGGAGTTCAGAATCCTCCATGTAAATCCTTCAATCCCATTCACACTCCTACTTCAAAGTGTAAATCCTCACGCTGCTCTGTGACTCAAGCCTGAAAAAGAAAAGAAAAACAGGATGGGAACACTTAGTAACTTTATGTAATGCACTGATAAAAAATAAAGCTATAATAATAGGTGCTTTAAAACAATTAGTTCATACTATATTATGTCTTGCAGACACTCAAGTCAAAGACACTGCTCTAATTCAAGGTCAAATGACTGTAAGGCGACAGAAAACACAATGCTTTTATACAACTACATAGTCCCATATTTGAGGATTTTTCCTGTTCAGTTACAATAAAACCCAGTTAGGCACCACAAGCTTTTCAGTTACTGGAAGAAGTCCAAAATTTCTGTCAGAATGCTTCCTTACTAAAAACTTTCTTGAGCAGAAACACAACCTGGAATGAGCTCTTAAAACACAGCCTCGAGAAATAAAATTTATTGAACTTTCATGCTACAAAAAGGAAGCCAAAGTGTGTCAACAGAAGACAAACCCACCCTCACAAGCGTATTTGCTTGTTCTCTGCAGCCTTTGCAGTCCCGAGCTTTCAGTGGCTATTTTGTTTATTTATTTTACCAAATCAGCTCCAAACGCAGGACAAAGGTGCTGGGCAGCGGCAGTGTGTGACATCCCTGTAAACCTGCAGAACCCTGTGGGCAGCCTTCCAGCGTGCCCCTCATATCGTGCCTTCTGCCACTACCCAAGGCACACACAATAATTCCTGCCCATCTCGGAAACACAGGCTACGGCGCAATGGCAGTTGCAGTAAGACCAAGACTTAAGCCTTACTAAGTAAACAGCAATAAAAGATCCAACACAAGAGCTAAGATGAAGTACAGAAAACTCCATATTTGCACATCACTCGTGCAAGTATATTCTCATGAAAATGTTCTCATGCCATTTATTTCTTATTCCTACGTTTATACTTAATTTTTATATAGCATTATTATAAATAATAGTTTTCTCAATTTTACTGTGTGCATTTGTGTGTGCACGTGTATATGCACGTGCATGTGTGTAGCATTCGCTTCTATAACCTTGAAGGAAAATCAACATAAGCAGGCATTCCAGTCTGAAATCACAAAGTTTTTAAGTACAAATCTGTAACACTGAACCAGGCAGCATGAACTAAAGACACTGAGGCCTGGCAGATTTGTGGCATCCAGAGATTCAACCCTGTGAACAGCTTTAGAGAGTCTTCCAACGCTCAGAAAGTCAAATAAAAGTTCACTTCTGCAAAACATTCTGAAAATCCTGAGGAGGATAAAAGAAAGGACATTTTGTCAGCAATAAACTTGTGTAATATCTAAGAATGTTAAGTGCACCTTGGCTTTTTTTAATAGTATGAATAAAACACATTGGGGTTGATCAAAGTCAGGAAAAGTTCACGTCTTAGCCACCCAGCTAGTACGATTCTTGTCCAAATTAAAAGATTAAGAGTTAAAATAAAGGAAATTACAAGCCTTCATGTAAAACAATAAAAGGGAAAGGGGGTGGACGGACACATGATTAACACCCAGTTTTGGATTAAGGCTTCACAGCCACAGCTCCTGTGGAGAGGTTCTGTAGCACATACTAAGAAACACTCTCAAAAGCAGATTCTGATATATGACAGCGGTCAAAATGCTGTAAAATCCCATGCTACACATGCACACACAATGCTGTAAGGGTTACAGCTGATGTCACTGGCTTGACAATCCAGCAGTTTGCGGTTTATGCAAATAGCCGGTTCAGGAACTTGCAATCAGTTTTTGTATAATCATGATGTATCTACAGTGTAATGTTCTCCGCACGTGCTGGAAACGTGTCCAGAATAACTGCGCAGGGCTTGGAGAGCTTTGCCTTCACAGACTTCTGGTGGTTCAGTTTACACCTGGAGCAGATACAGCATCTACGAACACAAATCTCTTCCTATTACAAACTTATCTGATTGCATGTGACTAAACATAAAATGCTGCATTCAATTACCTTGCTGAGGAATGTACTACACATTAAACTAGTAATGGAGAAAAGATTAACGAACTTCATAATTGGAAATTCCTACCTTCAAAATGTACAGCCTCATGTTGTCTAACTTAAGCAACTAAAACTGCACAAAAGGAAAGATACCCATGGAAGCCTCTGGGGGGTGGAAATCACATGGGTTTGGAAACCTCTGGCAGCCACAGAAAAGGTGAAACCTACATTTGATTGATTAATCAAACCTAGCATCCTAAAAATGTTGCTCAGATCCTTGACTTCAGTGACTGAATCACTTTTTTGTGGACCACGAGGAAGTCCTCTAGCTTCCCCAGCTCAAAGAGAAGGGCTCATTATTAGAAGACTAACACACAAAGCAAGTATGGTCTGTAAATGTTTGTAATGACGCTTTCCCCGTACACTTTGTGCTGGCTCCAAAGAACATTTCAAAGCCCAGCTGTCACCAACATCTATGATAACGTCTTCAAACACGTAGACACACACTCCTTAAAATCTGCCAGCAGCTGGTGTGAACAAGGAAAGCCAGAAGTCTGAGATAGCTCTGGAAGAATCGCTTGACATGTATGCTTTGCTGCTCAAGAGTTAAAAATAAAAATGGATGGGCACCAAAATAGAGACGAGTTGTTTAATGGGCAGACCTTGAGGTTCATTCTCAAGCTTGGACCCACTGAAACCAAAGGGTACCTGGATTTATTGAATTGGCTCTAAATTCTAACAGCAAACTATAGGCCACAGTATTTGCCCCATTTTTGTGCAAGCAAACCTGCACACACAAATCAACCATGTTACATTTCCTTATATACTTTTACAAGCCAGGGTGAACATAGGAGTTCATAAAAATACATTACATAATTGCAATATACCTTCCATTTATCTAAGAAATTTGCGCCGAAAGTCTGCCTGGTTTCAGGTGTCTAATTCTGAATGACCTGATTTAAGGTTTATCATAATCTCTGCAACTAGGAAAAGAAAATTCTGTTATTTTTAACACATTCAAAACAATACCATCTTTATTTAAGATTCAAGATAGTCAGATAGAATACGTCACTATTATTTTTTTTATGCAACCACATGCTTATATTTCATGAAGGAGCTAACTGAATAATTAAACCAAGATACATGGCTGAGATACTGAAGAGTAAATCCCCTTCTCTGCATAAGCTCTACTATCCAGGCAACCAACAGTAAGTATCTTTTAATACTTTTATCTATAAGGGGAAAAAAAAAATTAGAATAGTCACAGAAGCTCAATCCTTCTTTTCAAAAGCCTGCCAAAGTCATCTGAAACACATTTGTCAAACATGCATAGCAAAGAAAAATGCAGGACCTTCCTAGTATTTGGGAGAACATGAGGAAAGAAACCGATCAAATAAAACACAACAGAATAAATCAGATCACTTAAATGCATACATCTTCCTCCATGGGCTCTTCTTACAAAACGTTCATCCAAGACGGTGTGTACACACACACGGGTGTGCACCTGTGAAGAGGTGGGATCCAGCCCCGCCAAAACAGGCTTGGCTACCAAACACACCACTAGCCAGGCAGGATGGTGAAATTCCCCTTTTCCCCTGCTTTTAATGCAAGCAAACCAAAGAAAGTAAGGATCCTGCCCACCCTGGGCACACAGCCGAAGGCAGTAAGCAGTCAACAGGCAGCACGCAGGTTGGCTTCACACGAGCGAGATGGGAGCGCCTGCACGGGGGGAACCTCCATCCTGACCCCCCTCCCACGAGACCACATTGGACATGGTGCTGCCTTTGCACCCTAGGCGCGCAGAGCTGCAGGGTGCTCGCACGCAAGGGTGGGTCAGGGCCAGGTTAGAGATCTGCACGCGCCAGGACGCACAAAATCGGTTCAAATGCCCAAAAGAAGCAGCTTCAGATACAGAAAGTCAGTAAATACCAATTGTTTTTATAACACAGCACTCTTGCAGAAGCACCCATGGGCATAAGCACACAACAAGGTAAATAAGGTAAGTTGAAGATCAACCGTTTGTGAGGTTTTCCTGGAAATGCAAATATACTTCTAGAAATCAGTCTTGATGTTTTTCCCTCCTCCAGAAAGTGTTATGCCTGTCCCCACAACCGGAAGGTTTCCTGAAAGATTACTTTCACAACCATCACTACAACTAACAATCTTTGGACTGTTATTTTAACAAGTTAAATCATATCACTTTGTCAACACAATGCTGATATGACCTAGAGTTTGGCTGTATTGCTTCCAAGGATATTATCAAAGAAGTGGCAAATTGAGCCTCAGGACCTTAGAAGAGTAATTCATATTTGCTTATACCTATTTCAATCCTATCCAATGCGGCCACAGCTTGTTTTGGGGGGGCAGGGAGGGAGGTTTCAGGGCTTGCTTTCCTCATAGAGGCCATATGTGATGTGAGCCATGGGCACCTCAGAAGAGAAGATGGTCTGAATCTCCCCTCTCACCTCGCAATCCAGAAACACAATAGGGGAAGAGGCAAACCATACCAATCTGGGTCACATCAATCCAGAGCCCGTATACACCGTGACAGTCACCCCCACTGCCCTATTTCATGCTGTGACCCCTATCACCCCCCACCAGGGAGGAAGAGGAGGAGGAACAGCAGCAGCAGGAATCCCTTCATCCCCTATGACAGAGAAAAAGTAGCATCAAGATTACCTCGTTGTGCCACCTCCCATAGGAGCAAAGAGAAGATGCCCGTTATTTATGCCCTTAGTTCAGAGCTCAACATCAAATTAGGGTTCAGGATGAACGAGAAAGCCTAAGGGCCCACGAGGAGTGGGGCTGGATAGGGGCTGCCCCCGGCAAGATGCTGAGAAAGCAGGGCTGCAAGAAAATCATCTGGGCCACGGTTGGGGCATCTGGTCTAGGGCTCAGTGCAAAGTTCAGGTTAGAGGTAGGGTTTGGGGGGAGAGAAAGGTAAAGCGTAGGGGCACATATAGAGTGGGGGCTCACCTCTGCCTCAGCAAGAGAGTCAGGGCTGCAGGACTTCATCTCCCACCGAACTCATCTCCTGCGTGCAGGCGAGATGAAAGCTGTAATTTGCCCCTCACAGCTGTCACTGTAGGTTGCAAATACCTTCAGGCAGACATCCTAAACTTCATTACACCTGACTAGCCTCAGGTTTTTAGCACAGCATCCCAAAACATTACCCCCTCCTGCGCCCCACACCCATTTTCAAAGGGGAAAAAAAAAAAAAAAAAAAAAATGTATTCCAATGACACTTCATAACTTTCAGAAGCACATTCCTACACGCATGCTGTACCCTAACCTAGCCCAAAGCACACGGGCCACAGCTGCTAAAGGAGCTGAGGCAGGTACCCTGCTTGCAAACACCTCTATGTGAAACCCAGCCCTGAGACGATCCCACCCAGGGGCTCCCCCCCCACCCCACTCAGGGACCCCCAGACCTCCTGGCCAGCACTGCTGCACTCCCACTTATTCAACTCCACTGCTGCACAGAGAGTTTTGCTTCTCCTGGGCTTCTCCACGGGAAGCTTAAGGCTGAAAGAAAGGTATGTGTGCCCAGTAGGTTGAAGAAACCTCAGCAGTTCACTATTTTTAAGTTGACCTGTTATGCAGATATAAGTAAATCCATAACTTGGGGTATCTGCCACTTAATTGCTGGTCACAGCCCTGAACTGCCAATCTGACCTCTTAAGACACAAAAACTGCATTAATTAGCTTTGCATCAGAATCAACTCAAAATGGAAAAAGGTGATCTATTTTCTTTTTGCTCGTTTTCTTCTTGATATGAAAAACTCCTTTCTTTTTAATACAACCACAATACACATGAAAACACACACACTCCCTCAAAATTAACTCTAAAGGTAGTCGTTAACTGCGAAGCAAGCCTGCCAACTGAAATTTCATCTAAATTACAAAAGACTGAAAAATATTTTAAATATATCTTCTCATTAAAGTTCACCAAGTGCAGGTCACTAAATCCAACAGAATAGAAATCTGGGAGTAGAACTTGGAAGTTTGTTCCTTTCAAATTAAAAACTAGCAACTCTGTGTCTGGGGAAGAGTTGCACAGCCTCCACAACTTGTCAGCTAAAGTTCTGTGGTGGTTTTTGTTCTGTTTTTAAATACTTAATAAGATATTCTAGGTATAATCTGAATAATGATTATCAATGAACAAGGCACATGATAAAGGAAATGTTATTTTATCTTTGCTGATGATAGCACAACCCATCCAAGCATGTCCACACTCTTAAATCCTTCCACTGATCACCAAGTGTAAAAATGGCCTCAAAACTGACATTACTTTAATTCTCCTTTATTCTATCAGGTTGTAGCTGAACCATGACTCTGAGCACAGGCTAGCAGAACATCTTGCTCCAAGGTGCTCAGAGAAGGAGCCTTGTTTATAATATGCATAATTTAGTCTTTTACATTAATTTTTAACACTGAAAGAAAACCAAAGAAAAAATTATTAAAATAATCTATTATACTTTTGCAGTTTTCATTCTTTAAAAAAAAAAAATATTAATTAAGTGCACCAAGAAATATAACGACCATAGGAGCAAAGCTACAGCGCATCAGCTTCCATGTTTTCAGACATTATCAGTGCTTTCAAGTGGTCAGATTTCAATAAGGAGATAGCTTCCTATGCTTCCACCACTTCCTTTTAGCTATGTACTTTCCTTATAGGTGCAATTAACTCTGGCAACACACGAGTCCATATATTTAATGCAAGACAGAACTGCAAGCTACATTTTTTACACATAGCCCTCAAAGAAAGAATTAGCCACTACTCAGAAATAAGCTAAAATGATGAGCTTAATCGCATTCATTTGGGGAAGAAGAATAAATCTGGCTATTCTTCAACTATCATTGTTTTAAATTATAAAGTATAAAAATCATTAAGATGTCCTGAACTCAGAAAGACACCATTAGCTTCAGAAGAGCATGAGTTTTAGGCATAAGCTTTTACCATAGCCAATCTATTACATGGGGTAGAATTTGACAACATGCAAGTAGGAATATGTTCCACATTTTGACACTTTTAAGGAAATTGCCCTGCATTACTCAAACTTTCGTATCCAATGTTGATTTAGTAGATCATTTATTTATAGTATTTGACATAAAATATTCAGTAAAATCTCAGGATACTAAGACTCCAGCCTTGCCCACTGTAGACTTAAAAACTAAGTAAATTTCATTTTCTTCTCATTGAAAATCATGACAATTGAAACAAATTCTCTACAATGCCTCTTGTATTACTTGATATATCAAATTCTACTTAACCTATGCCATCCTGAATCTCACCTTCTGCTATAAGTTGCACAGCTAGAGCAGTTGCCAGAGATAAAAGCTCGCAGCTCTTCACTGCCAAGAGCCTTGTAAATTCTGAGACTGGACCAGCCACTACGTTATTAAACAAAAATGGACACTATTTGGATCTGCATTACTTCTCAGCACAGAAGTAGTTAAAATATTAAATACCAAGCATTTCTGTCTCAGAATCTAGCACTACACAGATGAACGGGGCAGTTTACACTCCTCTGACCCATAGCAAAAGAAATCAAGACTTGCATTCAGATCATGCTTGGAAATTTTCTCTGGTATTATTATAACAATATATTTCTATTTAACTCCTTTGCCAACTCTGACTGGTATTTTCTGACAAGAATCTCATTCATCAAAAAAAAAAAAAAATAGAATCCTCGTCAGCTGAACAAAAATGTTTCACGAAAACATAACGGATCCAAATAGCTAGTGAGGAAACACAGACCCTAATGCTCTGGTTCCCACCAGCTTCCCTGGCAAGCCGAGGAGGGACCTAACCTCCCTGGCTTGGAAAGTCTGCATCAGCTCTTGGGTCTGCAGCAGGCAGCTGCCCAAACCAGTCCGGGGAGAACACAACCGAGGGGTTTTAGAGACAGACACCCCCAGTTTGCAAGACGCAAGATGCTGCAGACGTGAATTGTTCACCAAGCAGCTTGTTTCAGCAAAGGCGGCACGGGCAGCGGCAGGACAGCAGGCATCCGTTTGTGGTACACCGAAACCAGAGGGGAAGGGAGAGGTGGAGAAGCGGCACGTTTACAGCTCTGCACGGGGCAGGTTAGAGGTTAGTATCCAATGTGACTTGCTATTTGAGCGGGCAGTGACTTGGCTCCAGGACTGCTAACAGCCACGTCAACCCAGCGCTGCCTCTGAGCTGTGGCACGGTCCCGCTTTTGGGACCCGAGTTGGTAGTTCTACCTTACGCTACATAAAAGCGCCAATTTACTCTGAGATGGCTCAGCAAGCTCTGAAGCAAGAAGGTGCTGGGGAGACTGGTCCTAAATTCTCCATAAACCTTTCCTTGCAAACCCCGCCACGCCACTAGATATACGTATCTGTGGTTTGGGAGTGCTTCCGAGTCCGTGTAGGCACCCCACGCCATGGTCCCGACACTGCACGGGGGCCAGACCGCAGCACGCCGGCCTCGCCGAAAGGCCAAGGGAGCAGATGAGCACCCCGCTGCGGTGCACGGGGGCCTGCCACCGCTCCCGAGCACCAGGAGAGATGAAGATCTGCAAGAGATGTCCTCCTCAGAAGTCAGTGCAGGCAGAGCTTGACATATACTACAGCAGGAAAAGCTACTCCAACCACCAAGGCAAGAATAGCTAGTTCTGAGGTTTTTCCTTATCGGTCGGTTGTTTAGAGGGCGAGGGGAGAAGAGAGATACAAGGAAGGGGAAAGAAAGGGTTTTTTAACGGGCCCAGTGTTAGCTCCTCCAGAGTTCACACTTCAAAAAAAAAAAAAAAAAAAAAAGCATCATGGTACTTTGCCAAGATGACCAATATTTCTGAAGGAGTTGCTTTTGAAATCATTTTAATGAAACGAGCTTAAAAGCATGAGTGTATTCGGAATCAACGCTGGCTCTTGATATTAAAACCTTATCTCCCTTCCCCCCTTCCTGACCCGCCATTAAATACAATTAACTCCCATTTTCCTTCCAATGCTTTATGCTTTCTTGGCAAAGACCAGGCTGCAAAGCCTATCAGAAAGCAGAGAATGGAGGAAGGAAGGATGAAACACAGCAGGAGAGTTGTGCACAAAGCTGATGATTTGAACACAATTTAGCTTACAGTTAACTCACAGCAGGACTTTCGTAATGTCCTTTATCACCTATGAAGCCATTTCCTCATTACTTATTATCATTAACCATAACAAGACAAGGAAAGATGTTTCTGCACAAAATGGAAAACCATTAGCATAGAATCACAAATCAGCAAAAGTTCAATAAATTTTAGAAAAGAAACCGATTCCTGCTTCTGTTCCCTAGAGAAAAGAAATAACATTACATCCCACTGAAGGTGATCTGTAGCAACAACCCCTAACATCCTGTGTCAAACTTTCACTGGACTCAACAGAGCTTCTCTCAGAGGGAAACCAAAGAATCCCATCCAGCCTGCACCCTCTAGTTCTCACTCTTGTCTGACACAGCACACATTTATACTCTCTGTCTGCTCTGTTACATTTACATATGGGGAAGTCACCTACAAAAAATAAAAGAAATCGGTGTAATACACATTTCAACTTTGCTTTTTCCTGGAATCCACTGCTTATTGCCATTTTTTCAAGCCACAGACAGCAGAACAATTCTCAGTCAAAGTAGTAGGGATCTTCCATAGCATTCATTTGTACTAATGCATGATGGAAAAATTGGTTTCACCATTACAGACAAGAAATCTGCCTCAGTAGATAAAGACAACTAACCCATGAAGTCAAGAGTCAAAAATATTTCAGATACAACCACAGGTCAATGTGATGTTTTCTCTATCTGATCTTGGACTCTGCTCGTACATGGCAAAGGAAAAACAAGCTGATAACATTTGTGGTGTCTTACTATTGAAACCAAGTTTGTGTGCACCTGTGAGAAAGCAACAGGCAGATTGCAAACCATTACCCGTCTTTCCCAACTGAAGGTATTTTCTTCTGCAATGAACAGAAGTTTGAAAAGAACTACCTCTAGGGAGAATGGTAGAGTCTCACCAAGTCAGAGGTACATGGCAAAGATAATAGGCAAGAAATCAGACTTTTTGTATTTCTACAAAATAACATTTTGAGCTTCGGAGACAAATCCAAACTTCTGAATATTGATGCCAAAACAAAGAGAATTTACCTACACGTAAGTAACAACCTCACTGCAAAACCTGGCCATTAAGCTTCATCCCTTCTTCTAATCCCCTGTACTATTCACTTCTTTCAACTGACTGTTTCTTCTCATTTGACCTGCTTAACCTCACTGTTTAAGCTTTCTACTCCCAGAGCACTTCTGCTGCTCTCTCAGCTCACAGACAGGCTTCCATTAGAGCTATTCTCAGCCTGGAGGAATGTTAATTGTTGTAGAAATTACACTGTAAAAACGAATGTCATAAAAAAGAGCTGAGCAACAGAAACTCAACCCCTAGTCCAACACATTCAGCTCCATTTCCATCACTGAAAAAATACAAAAGACATCAAACCAGAAGCTTTGCTTTCACGTAGGAAAAAAGGAAAAATGTAACAGAACTGAAACAAAGTTGAACACAGCAAAAAAAACTTCTGTGGAGATGAAATGGCACAATGCAAGTACACGAGGAAACCACAAACAGAAATCTTGGCACAGATTAAACTCCAAAAGACATAGATATGATTGTTTCAAAAAAATATAGCTCATCCTAACACAAGAGGTTTATTTTTCCTTATTGTGCTATTAGGCATTTGCCCCAGCTGCTTCTTACATGTACACACTATGGAAAGACCCATTAGTTAAAAAAATAAAAAAAAAACCAAAACAAAAAACCCCCAACACTTATGTCCAGACATGCCTCAAGAATTAAAACGTGTCTCTATGTAAAACAAAATAAAAGAGTACATTTTTATAGTATAGTTCTGGTAACTTCATTCAATGGACCTTCATGAACTTCAGTTAAAGACACATGTAAGTGGCCAAGAACGCTATTCTAGTCATACATTCATTGCACGAGTCGTGAGGCCAGGCGCTACCGGGAACTAGTGACCGAGGAGTCGGAGACAAGGCAGCGATGCCAAGAGGACTGGTGGAGTCAGCAAACAAGACAGTGAGGCTCACCGAGGTTTCCACAGGAAAAAACAACAAGAAGTACTAAAGTGGTTTCTTCTGGGAGACCTAGTAGTTAGAGGCAAACCTTTTTTAAGCTCAGTGGAAAAGACACACGCATACGGCACCAGTAAATTACAGAAGCCATTACACCAACCTGCCACAGCTGCAATGTTGTGGCCTCTTCACTGGGCTGAATCCTCAGCTTCTGCCTCCACCTCCTCCCACCACAAAATCCTTTCACTAAATGCTAGACGAGTTCGTGGCCTCACCACAGTCCAACAAGAAGTAATTTGCTCTCCAGCTTCTCTCCAGCTACAAGTAGTACACCAGATTTTTAGATTGCCTTCAAGTCTGAGAAAAAAAGGAGCTCCCACCCTAGATAAATAAATCTCCTGCTGCAATCCCAAAGCCAGAACAGATCAAGAGGGCCAGATCTGCAGCTCTGACCTGAGCTCAAGGCTCTCACAAAGACACTTGGCACATCAGCATCAGTGAAAAAGCAGAGGGTAAAAGAACATGTCACTAGCATGGCCTTTCCTATAACCTTATAATGAACGATGCCTCAGACAGAAATGAGCGTCTTGTCAGCGGACGCACTTTTTCCCAATTTCTTTCTCTCTTGGAGAAGGCTTTATTTTAATATTCTCTTTTAACTGCTTAATGGGAAACCAGTCTATCTGCTATACCTCAATTCTCTAAATTTTGCTTGGTTACAGCATCACGTCCCTGCGCAGGACACACTGCACACCCTATTCAGGAGCTGACATGTTGGTATGTTGGTGGGTTTTGACAGAGTTGAACTTTTTCCCTTTCATTTTCTTCCTTTGAAGTCTTAAGAGAAATACATCTATCACTTTTTTTACCATAAATATAGAAAAGCTCTACAGGTAATACGTTGACTCCCAGCTATGGGTTTTCTAGCAGACTTGATGCTCTATGGCCAGGAGATATTTCGTGCCCAAATCCATGCGGGACTATCGGTGCTAACTCCACAGACCAATTCCCTCTTCATTGGCAATTCATCCTGATACTATTTTGCCTCCAGTGGATCAGCAACTGTATAAACTCACACCCCCCCAAAAAAAGTAATTTTTACCCTGCTACTGTTTTATCAATCACAGAGCGAGACATTGCACGTGTATGTGTGTGCATGCAAGGGGGGATTGAATCCCCCCCTCCCACCCTTATGTCTTTTATTAGTGCTGCAAAAGCGGAGTATCAGCCAGGCCGTTTCTTTCATCACATCACATCGCTTGCAGACAATCAGTTGTACCCGATAACAAGCTGTCATAACTTCTCCTTTCAGAAGGGTACCGGTTTGTCTTGTCACTACCCCTTCCGAGACTGTCCAGCCTAACCTTGAAGGGGGAAGGTAAAATAAATGGCATCTCTGTTTGGGTTTGCCTTCAAACAGAAGGCAAAGAGTGGAAATGGCTGGGATCTGATGCGCCGCGACATGAAAATATTAAGTGAACTATTTCAAACCTCTTCCCAGGTAACTTCATAAGAGACTATTTCAGACTTGAAAGCACTGTCTTGATTAAGCTACCTCCACTGGAAAAAAAAAAAAAAAGTTACTTCAATCAAATCAAGTGACTGTGGAAACCTCTTTTAAATACCACTGCCTGCAATCTCACCAAGTCCCAGGCACAGTTCCCAAAGACTTCAATAAAACCTTTGTCTGGGATAAGGTGTGCCAGATTTGGCCCACTTTAATACATTAAGTCTGTGGTAGGTGAAAAACTGAAACACGGAGAGGTTGTGAAACTACCCTCATAGCCAAGGAGATAAGAGAAAATGGCACTCACCCTTCCCAGCATTGGGAGCGTACAGAGGGTGGATGGGAAAGTTAAAGAGGAGGAGGGAGCAGGATTTTTAGGCCAAAAAGTATTTAATAAGGATTGCGGTATGCTTGTTAGAGAAGTTGGCTGGAGTGGAAAGCTGAGAAAGCGTTCAAGGACGTGTGTATGTGTGCGTGTGTGTGTGAGTGTAAGGGCCAGGCCTATGCAAGTTCACAAAGTTTAGTCAATTCTCCTGCCAACTCTTCCAGGCTTGAGGCAAATACAGATAACCTTGGCTTAACCCAACTCCAAGCAAACCTTCCCTTCCCACCCCCGCCCTCAATTACCAAGCTTCAATCCAAAGTGCCTAAAAATAAACTATGAAATCACTTCAGTTACAGGTCTAGTAATGCACTTTTCCATAAACTTCTCCATATCACTGAAATACTCCAAATCTCATTTGTTAAAGACCCGATTTGTTAAAAACAAATAAACGTACAGGAGGGGTGATGTGGCTTAACTTCCAGCAGGTCTTTACGCTTGCATCACAGTTTTTCTACTCCCACAGTAAGCGAGGTACTCCTGACTACGTTACTGTTACCTGCTGCTGCTTTTAAGCAATGCTAAAATAGCTAGTTGGATTACTTTTCAAATAAGATAGGTTTCTTGCACAGCAAAACTAAGGCTAATACACTTATTTCAGAATTTCAGGATCTTTTTTCTCTCCCTGTCCCCCAGCTGTGAACATCCATCCTCATGGCAGTCTCTGACATCAAGACCACCCAGATTCATCTTTGTCTTTCAACCATCTGCCTCTGCTGTACTGAGATAAAAATCTCAACAGAGACTTTATTATTATTTTATCCATAACTTGTCTAAACCTTCACCTGCAAAACACTGACTCACTCCATCTTTAAGCACCTGAAGAATGTAAAGGAAGAGAAAATAACTCATGGGCATGCGAGCTAAACAGGTAACAGCATAAACTTGCAAGTCAAACAATAAAAATCAGAGCAACAACAGAAGTTTTTAAAGCAGATGAAAATTCAAGTCCTAAAAATAGCAGCCAGAGGAAGCTTGGCTGATCTATTCCTTTTTACCATGTTGCTAGCTTATCATCAGATGATAGCAATATTTACCTTTATTAATGCCTCATCAACCCCATATTAATAGCTTTGAATACTTGAAAACATTAATACCCCTCCATGGCCTGCAGCAAGGCGGGGGGGGGGGGGGGGGGGGGGATGGGACACACCAGGGGAAAAAAAAAAAACAAACCAAAAAAACACCACAATTTTAGGCAAGAGTGTCCGAAGAAAACAAGATATTGGCAAATAGACAACTCTTCCACCTCAGGTCTTAGTAGGGAAGAAAGCTGATGTAAACTACAACATTGCAAAACATTACAAGTCTTAGTAAAAAGCTGGTGGATCACTAAAAGTCATCACTTAAAACTTATCAAATGAACTTTGATGCTACAGCATGCTCACTTTTCCCTCGTGACTGCTGCATCAACGCCCATTGCCAAAGCTACCTCAATGACAAATTGAGACATCTCTCCTTTGGATATAATTCCACGGTCAGGGTCACAAAAGATTGTGTTAAGAAATAGGAAGCAAAAACCACTGGCTTTCATTTTGACAATTAGTATTCTATGTATGGAAGAGCCTTCTGCCTGAGCATATTAGCAGATCACATCTTAACGCCTGCTGCCTTGCTCAGTGGAATACGTTAATGGTGGCAACGTACAAAGGTTTTCTGCTGCAAAGGAAGCCAACGGTGCTGTCCCACTAAAAGACAGTGTCAGACATTTGAAAAGACAGAGCAATCTCTTAAAAATATGTATTAAAAAAACCAAACACAACCCTTCAGATTACAGGAAAACCTTCACCCATCAGTTTGACACATCAATATGATAAGATTATCATACCAGAATGAGTGCGTTCCATTAGCACACTGGAAGTGGACACTTGAACAGTTCTCTTCCAGACCTCTAATGTCACTGAAATTTAGCACCAGAAATAATTACCACATTTTGAACGTTCTAAGAGTCAAACGTAGTATGAAAAGGCTAGTGTAAGTACGTTGACTGCATGAAATATTTCTATAGGGTTATTTCCAAAACTATTTTTGCTGAATTTTCTTCAAATAGGAAATTTAGGCCTGCAACCCCCGCTCCCAATTTGAGTAAGAAGAAACAGCAGTGGCATTACCAGAGGGCAGCTGCTCCATGCTGTGATCATCTCCATGCCCCAGCTTCAGGGGAAAGCAAACCAAACCATATTCAGTAAGGGTGAGCCAGGAATTCTCCCGCTTTGTTCTTAGCAATAGAAATGTAATTTGCTTTTTTGTCATTCAGATTATCATGAGGGGGTCATCAGTTAAAAATCCACTCTAAATCCATGGAACACAAGGCATTTATGGTAATATGGTAGTACAATGAAGTCTACAGTTTACCCACTGCTACCCACACTTAATTTAACTTAGGTTTTACTGTAAGTGCTTCATATCAACCCTGTTTCTGCAAGCAGATAACCAATACACATTCATTAATTCGTGGTACTTTGGGGAGGGGGTGAGAGGAGGAGGAAGGAGAGGCATCTTCCCTGTCCTGCTTTCTCAATCAACGCGTTTCACCTCTGCTACTCACTCTTCTGCAGAAAATGGATACGGTTGAAAGTGTCTGGAATAACAGTATCTCCATATGTAAATGACAAATGTTGATTTCTTTCAATAGAACAGGGACACAATTCTATCATCATTTTCTCAAGGAAGTGAAGTCCTCAGCTGTATTGGGTAAAGCAAGGATAAGTATTTAGCATATTCCTGCTTGTGACACTGAATCCATCGACATACATATACAACAGGATCTACTGCAACCCTGAATCCAAAGCAAACATTCAGGAAAAGGTGAATATTGGGTTTGTTTAATTCCCCCCCCCCCAGTAATTACATACTCGGACACTGTCTCTTTTCTATTTGGACACTGTCTCTTTTCTATATGCGCTGTCCTTGTATTTGTGATCAGAACGATTCTCTGCAATTATTCATTATCATTCCAGAAATAAAGAAACATTTTCAACTGATCAGAAAACCTCAGTGAAATCAACTTATCATTTTACTAATTCTTCGTTTAGTTTAAGTAAATAAGTAGGCTTCATGTGAGGTTACCTCCAGGGTTTATTCAAGTCACATCTGACATTAATGTTTTAGCCAAGCTCATTATGCAGTGATTTTCATGGCCTTCCTCAGGAAAAAAAGGCAACCTCAAAAGATTTGGGAAAGGCAGACTGTGAGCTTTCACAATCCTGGGAAAAACTTGGAGTTGTCCCACAGTGCAATTAAAAAAAAAAAAAAAAAAAAGGCAAGCCAACACTCCCTCTAGGAGTGATGCAGAATTCCCAGCCTCCCAGACCTTGCCTGAGCAGAGAGAGCAAGTCCAGATGGCACCCAGATTTTCTGCTAGTTCACAGGCCCAAACTAAGCTCAAAACAGGAAAAAATACAGGCCCAAACTAAGCTCAAAACAGGAAAAAATACAGCAGGCCTGATACATACAGATTTCAGCCCTGGGCTACGTGCTGCTGTAGCTGCTCCTTATATAGTCAAGGTGATCAAAGACCTGTTACCACACAAAAAACCCAGCACATCTATCACTGAAAGTATTCCCCTACAGAAGAAACGAGTACTTTGAGAAAGCAGGGAGAAAACACAGAAAGCAAATACACTGTAATTATAAAAATCTTACTGTGAAAAGTAATATTTTCACAAACCGCTTCAATAAGTGGAAGGACAGGTTTGCAGGAATTTAAAAGCTTTCACCTGAAGTGCTAAGAGCCCAAACAAAAGACCACTGTTCTGTGAGGGCGGGAAAAAAAGCCATAAAGCAAAACCAGTTGAATTTCTTAATCCAAGCTGCCTGACGGGGAAAAGGTAAGACAGCAGGTAAAATGATTAAGTATATTACTTGAAAATATTTCCTTTTAATAAACCAAAAGAATTTTCAGGAAAAAATTTTAATAATGAACATATATCTTAAGATATAAAGCTATATCAATGTAAGCATCCTTCCCAAAATGAGAACCAGCTTTAGTGGAAATGTTCCTTCAGAGGCATCATCTTTACCACGTGTTTGTCCAGGGCTTATCATAACTGCAACAGTGAAAAGCCTTCTATAACACACAATTTCTATTCCATTTCCTACTTGTCATGAACTTTATGAGAAAAATGGCTGTTCTGATCTTTGTTTTCTCTATTGGTTCCAACTTCTTTGCAGCCCACCAAAAACACTGCAAAAAGATCTTTTGTTACACTGCTTTAAAGGCTAATTTCTCATAGCGGAAATAGAAATAGTAGCGTGGAAAATCCATAAGACACCAGTAGCTTCCTTGCCAGTCTACAAATGGTGAAAACAAACAGGGAATAGAGATTAAAAGAGGATGGGCAGAAAGACTTTTGACTCTCTTTAACAGAAAACTGAGCTGCTTTGTAAGCAATGCTTTTCACAAATACATTTGCTTCTATGAAAATTTTCAGTTTTTCTTTCAGACATCAAAAAAAACCCCAAACACACACTATTTTAACCAGAACCCAAAATGTTTGCATTTAGAAGCTCATGCTTTTATTAAGTAGCAGCCCTTTTTTTTTTTTTTTCTCTCCACAGCATAGGCTCCACTCTAGTATGTTAGATTTTCATACACACCATTTCCCTTACCAGGGGGATGAAACACAATGCTTCACCAAAGGTGTACTCTGATCAGCATCCTATTCTACAAAGAAAGAGTGAGCTACACTCCCATGGGGCACGGCTGCAGCAAGTTGCAAATCTCAGTTTGTAAACATACTGCAGAATTAAGACAACAATATAACACAATACTACAAACAATGTCAAGTTAGAGACATCTGAATGCTGAATTCCTCAAGGGAACTTCCTGCAGGTCAACCAAAATGCACCCTGATACGAAGGGGAACGTGCAGCTGCCCTTCACCTTCTCCTCTTTCAATCACTTCTTTCTTGTGATGCCAGGGTGTCACCTTTGGCTTTGTCCTCTGCCCACCTCCACGCACCCAGGACCGGCTCAAAATCCTGCCTGCTTTAACATCTTTAGTGCACTGCCTTCCCTTTCTATTCATAAAACCAAAACGCTCATCTAGGCCCTCATTATTGTTGCCGAGATGCAAGATAATCTCCTTCCTTCTGGCCGTGACAGAAGCAATCTTGCCCCCTGAAATCCATTCAAAATGCAAATGCAAAAATCATCTTTCTGGATTACTGCCTCAAGCACATTCCCCCTATTTCATCCTGCCAGTCCTCCTACTGGGTCCCCCTTTTTCTACCACATTAAGCACAAATTGCTTGCCTTCATTTTAAGAGTTGTTCTTAGACAGTGACAACTGATCCAAACGCCCTACACATCTACTTAAAACCCAGGTAATGAAGCCTAATAACTATGTACAAAATCTCTTATGTAAGGAGTAGATAGCACTTGATGCCGTGCACTTTAATAACCAATTCAGTGGAGTATACCTTCTCACAACATAATCTGTGGCACATGGCTGAAGTACTCTTCATCGTCTTTCTGCAGGTTGAGCCTGGTACAGGCTTTTAAAACAGCTGCCCTTCTGAACCATTTTACAACAGACTATTGGGCTTCCAACAAAACCGTTCTGGTATGCAGGAAGCGCTGTGGGATCTTCTTGGTAAGAAAGAGCATTCAAAAGCCGAGAGCATTCACAGCAAACCTCACAAAAATGGCAGTTTGGCTTTTCAAGTCCTTTCTCCCCTCAGAGAGAGACTCCCCAGGAAAAACTTCCATCTCCCGTGAGGCACTGCCTCTGCTTATCAAGCTGGTATAATCTGAAAGAGGTAATTCAGGCTCCAGGAGAAACAGTAACATATTGCACTTCACTACACAACAGCACGTGGTTTTCATTCCACAATAATCAAGGTCCACTGCCTGTAGGTATTAAAGCATTTTTTGCACCATCCCCTAGACCCTTTACACCTAATTCCCCACCCAAAAAAGGGAATAAGAGCGTAGATGGACAACATGTAATTCCAGTTTATCTCCAAACTAGGGAACCAAGAGCAATTTGATTTTCAGGGTCTGCACACCCACCACACCTGCAGTCCAACTCTCTGGCTGGTCAAGCCCCAAGCACACATCAGTTCCCCAAACCTTAGACCTGCCTGACCTGGCTTGCACAGAAAGGAAATCCAAAATGTTCAGACCAAAAGAGAGTTGGGGCATGTTCTAACACGGTTTCCACAGACCCTTTTAGGAGGTGCCATAGTCTCTTTGGAAAAGTCCAACAGGTATCTAAGTTAACCCACACCTTTATTAAATGGGCTAAAGAAATTCCCAAGGAAATAATGGTCCTCTATTGTATAAGTGAAGGAAAGCTGAAAGATATATAACAAAGGAAAAAGAAATCCCCAGGCAAGCATACGAGCATGCACACCAAAGAGAAGCTTGCACCCAGGAACTGTTTTAGAAGACAGCACCACACATCTCACCAGTAGGCTAAGTTTCACGTGAGCAGAGACTCGGGATTTAAACAAGCTCTGCATAGTCAAGCCCTTGGGGCCCATGAGATGTTCCCAAAAGTGGTGAGGGAGGTGATCAATGCCGTTTTGAGGCTGTCTCAATAATCTATGAAAGGTCACGACAACTGGGAGAGGTTCTCAAGGACCAGAAGGAAATAAATGCCACTTCAAGAAGGGCAAGAAGGATCTGGGCAACTACAGGTCAGTCAGCCCCCACACTTCTATCCCTGGGAAGGTGATGGAGCAAGCAATCCTAGAAAAGATTTCAGAGGGATCTCAGCAGGCTGGAGAATGGGGTGACAGGAGTCTCATGCAGTTCAAAGGGAAATGCCAAGTCTTGCCCCTGGGCAGGAATAATCCCAGGCACCTCCGTCATATGAGGAGACACCAAGAGAGCTGGGACTGTTCAGCCTGGAGAAAAGACAACTCAGGAGGATCATATGAGCAACATCGCACCAGGGAACACAACGTGTGAAGAGTAAGGAGGGCAGGCAGGTAAGGAAGGCTGACATAAATTTCAAGACAATTCTAAGTAACCACTGGGGATCTCCTATTAGAAGTGCAAGAAAAGCAGAAAGCTGTAGGGTTTAAGATGAAGGCGTTTCCCGTCAAAAATTAAAGCTCTCAGTTTACGATTAGTGAAACTAATATATAACTGCAATGACTGCAAATAGAAATGTAATATATTAGATTTTACTCATTTAGTTTTTTTCTAATCACACCTAATACATGTTTTATGAAGACAGCAATTACATTAATATAGCTTAACTGTGTTTCATATCATCTTACATTGGCCTTGCTCTAAAGAATCCAATTCCCTCATCTCAACATTTCTACAAAACTAACTTCGTGGATCGGCATCCAGCGGTAGGAAATACATTGGAATGATGGAGGGATGCTGTTTTATACCAGCATGAAGAATTTCACCGTTTAGCATAAGGTTACAAATTTAATGCAACCTGAAGACAGAAAGGAAAGGAGTCAGTCCACAAGGAACGCCAAACTAATATCTTTTTTCTGACTTGTCTCCCACATGACCACAGAATAATCCCTACACAGGAACCTGGGGGTGAAGCGCAGGGCATTCATCTCAGGCAGTGGAAAAGAAGAGTGTTTCCTACACACATGGTAGAGATATATAATTCATTGACAATACATAAGACAAGACAACTTTTTCATAGATAAACATCTCCTGCTGATTAGAACAAATGCTTTGATAAGTCCAGGTGTTTATTCTAGCAGCAGGGAGTGACAATCATAACATTCCCTCCTCACTCTCAAGCATAACAAATTTAAAAAAACTCCCATGCTCCCCTACAAGACACATTTGTGAGCATTTTCTTTCTATATACAGGCAAAGACTATGCTTAAATCACTGAAATAAATGAATGCATTTACAGTGGTACTCTCCCAGGGACCAACAATGCACATGGTAAAATCAAGGATCATCCTTTACATTCTTTGGTAATGATCAAAGTCAAATAATACATCTAATTGCAGAAAACATCACAGAAAAGATGACAACAGAGGAACCTCTTAGAAAAGCTATCGTGGTCCTTGATGTTTGCATTTACTTTCCTTGAAAGATATTTGAAAACAAGAACAAGTAATCTCCCAATCAGCATTGAAGCAAAAACGCATTAGAGGCACCACTACTATCCTAGTAAATAAATCAATGTCTGCTGAAAAACCCAAGCAGAGAAACAAACATGGTATTAGAAGCTTTATTTTGTTACTTTCTTAGACCTTGATTCTTTGGCACTTTAAGAAGTCAAACAGCACAGCATGCAAAAATCATTTGTAAATAGTGGTTATTATGGGTGTAAAAGCTGACAGCACTCCTGCTCACATAAACATTGTGGTCTCCGAGTTGGAAAAAATAAAATCTATACAAAATAACACTGCCGCTTACTTCACATCTCATGAATCTGGCTGAAAGAGGCATCTGTTTAGGAATTAAGATCCCTCTTGTCCTTTTTGATCCCCCACCATTGTTCCAAAAAGGTGCTACAAACAGTAGCTCCCCAGAACCTGTATGTGCAAACCAAATGCCAATATGAGAGTTGGCAGGATCAAAATATAATGGAAGGAAAATACCCTGATCACAGACCTCGCTGAATGGCCTCATTTGCATGCATCAATGAAAGTCCCTGGAATGGACAAAAGGCCTTCATTAAAGTCAGAGATTAAATCATAAAGCACATGATTGGAGACATTTCTGGTTTAATTCATTTATTAGGTTTTTGGAGGTTTTTTTAATTTGGGTTGGGTTTGGTTTTGGGTTGGGGGGGGGGGGGGGGGCGTCTGTGTTTTTTTTTTAAGGTATCCAGAACATAGGCTGAGATTATTATTTTTCAACCCCAGATATCTAGGCAGGTTTCTTTCCCAAGCTGTAAGCCAAGGAAACAAGCCAAGGAAAATGGAAATTCCTGAAGATTCTGAACTTGTTGGGTGGTAGTTAAACATTTAGATGTTGCTTTCCTCCTTCCTAGCCATGACTTCTTTTTTCCATCATTTCACTGGATTTAATTTTTTTCCTACAGAGTGATTTATGAAAAACAACAGCTAGCCAGCAGCAGAAGTAGCAACAGCATGAGCTCCAGGTGTTAGGAAAAATCACTACATAATTAATTTTCTCTTTGATATACTATCACATCCCCCAAAATATTATGCTTTCAGATTCAAAGATCTATCACATCCCAGCATAGTTTTATTCCATGTGTAACATTTTCCTTTGTCTTGGATGAGAATGTATTTCCCAGGAAATACAGATAGAAGGATTCAAGAATGGATTGTTCTGTGGCAACTAAAAATATATCAAGCAGCGCTTCGAGATTGACACAGTCTGTTGATGTTGTTTTACGGCAGGATCTAGTAAAACAGATGGCATTGGATTTCAAACTCCTTTGTCAACTCAGTTCACCAATGAGCTGAACATTGATTTTTCCATTGTTTTTGACAACCTCCAAGAAGTTACAAAAACTCAAATCTAAATTCAACTTTAAAGGACGTTTTAGACCCCTTGGTACTACGGACAGTTTAAATGTGTTCATATAACAGAGCATATAATTCTGCAAGCTGACTCACAGTGACTATAACAGCATTAGAAGTTGGGATGTTTTTTCTTAGCAAAACCTTCTTATGTCTCAACCTGAAGTTCATAACTGGAGTAGGTTTATTTTTCTACATGGTGATGTACACTTCTCCAAAACAGGTATTCTGGCATTACGTATCCACAATTTACTGTCCACAAAGTGGCATCTCTTCCAGAAATATGGAAGCACTTTAAATAAGATGATCAGCTGCCAAAATTTGACTGGGGTAGGGAATTTTCATCTCACTCTGAATATGAATCCAGAAATGAAATGAACAAAGTGCAATTCAAGCAAACAAGACGGGGTACCTGAGGATAACTTGGCACTGCAGTAAACGACGAGCTGGAAACAGCCATGCCAAGAGATCCCTGGAGCCTCAGAATGGATACTTAAAGCTGGTCTCAAAAGCAGGAAGAGATACACAGAAAGCTTTTGTAAAGTTGCAACGTATCTAAATGCTGGGGAAAAGCACCAGATAACTCTTGAAAAATTGAATTCAAATTCAAAGTTTAAATATTTCCCTTCCTCTGTTTTCTTCTAACCAACAAATTCCCAAAATACGGTACCTAAGCTACTCCAAACGTACAGGCAGAGCAAGAACCTCACTTCACTTTTGTTCTCCAGGAGACAGCCAGGAGCTGCTGTCTCAACATACACGTCTGGGGGCTGCATGCGACCAACCCCAGGCCTGCTTAGGAAAGAGGTCTGCTCACCCATCCTTGCAAAAAGCAGAACAAATGCACCTACTTTACCACCCAAAATCCACACCCCAAGCATGCCTGGAAACTTCTGTTCTAACCTCAAAAAATCCATACATACAATTGAGTGTGCCCTCTGCCCCGATATTGCCACAGTCTTTTGGTAGATCTTTTCCCCTGCCTCTCCAGTAAAAATTTTTGGAAATCTATCAGCGTCATCATTACGTGATATTGTTAGTGGAAAAACAGAAGATTTCCGCCCCTGCTCTTTTTGAAGAGCAAAGTTAAAAACATCTCTAGTTTAACCAAAATGCATGAGGCAACAAAGACTGACAGAGGAGAAGTCCAGTTTCCAAAATTTGTTGCTGAATGCATTTACATAAGCACTGAGGAGCTATATAATTATGTCCTTATCACTGGAATAAGTGTTTCAAAGAACAGGCAGAACATTCTGCTTTACGGGTAAAGAGAGAGAGAGAAGAAAAACACCTTCTTCCTTTAATCTAGCTTCATTTTGGAAAGCCTGCAGATATTTCATTTGCAGCTTTCTCTTGAAGAGTGATCAAGCTGGAGAGATGCTGCTGGCGGCAGCTCTGAAAGAACGAAGAACACCAACAAACAGCGTATGTTCTTTTTTAATCCTACCATTTTCAAATTGAAGGAATTAAGATTCCATTATTCCCCCTCTGAATCTAAACAAGGATGCTTTGAAGCAAGAAAGTAGTAAGATAGCTCATTTAATATCCTAAGTGTTCTGCATATAAGAGATTGCTTTCCACGTTCTTGAAGGAAAAAAATCTCTGAAGGACAGGAGCTGGCAGAATAAGGTAACAGTATCCAATAATATATTAAAAATTAAGATTCAATGTGTGCAATACATGTTCACACTGCAACTTCAAGACACCAATGTACAGTACTTTACAATAACCAGAAAGTTTAATTTATGTCTTAGTCTTTCCTATGCCTTACCTACCCCGTGGAAGATCTGACCATCTCCTGACCTCCTGTCATGGTTTAACCCCAGCCAGCAACTAAGCACCACGCAGCCGCTCACTCACTCCCCCCCACCCAGTGGGACAGGGGAGAGAAACAGAAAGAAGAAGGTAAACCTCGTGGGTTGAGATAAGAACAGTTTAACAGAACAGAAGGGAAGAAACTAATAATGATAATAGTAACAATAATGAATTGACAATAATAATAAAAGGATTGGAATATACAAAACAAGTGATGCACAATGCAAGTGCTCACCACTCACTGACCAATGCCCAGTTAGTTCCCAAGCAGTGACCCACACCCCCAGGCCAACTCCCCCCAGTTTATATACTGGGCATGATGTCACATAGTATGGAGTACCCCTTTGGCCAGTTTGGGTCAGCTGTCACGGCTGTGTCCCCTCCCAACTTCTTGTGCCCCTCCAACCTTCTTGCTGGCTGGGCAGGAGAAGCTGAAAAGTTCTTGACATAGTATGAAAACTACTTAGCAACAACTGAAAATATCAGTGTGTTATCAACATTCTTCTCATACTGAACCCAAAAAACACTATACCAGCTACTAGAATGAAAATTAACTCTATCCCAGCCAAAACCAGGACATCCCCAGTGAGGAAACCCTGCCAATGCCACCATGCAGAGGGGTAGCGGAGGCTCGAAAGCCCCTTCCGAGGGGCAAATTTAAGAGTTTTCATTAAATTTTACATGATATCCGAAACCACCGGCAATATTCCTTCCTCTTTAAATGAAAGATATTAGGATTTCTTTTAATTTTGTCACTAGCTGAGGACCATTTCAAAACTAAATGAAAACTGGCAAGTGCAGCAAACATTACCCTCCTCCACCCCCAGTAACACATACAATTGTTTAAGGACAGCACTGTACTACAGTGCTTTCCCCCCTTCTTTTTTACCATACAAGAAGTTTGGAGATTGGGGAGAAAAAAGGAGTAGCTTTGGCCTGAAAATTAACAAAAAACCCTGCCATAAAGAAATTCACATAAAAGCTTCCTAGATTGATGTACAAGTTGCATATGGCCTAGTGTGGAGGGACCCACATGCTGAAAATCTAAGTAGGCAATTTTTCACTTAATAAAGTCTTTTAAAATGTAATAGTAATAATAATAGGAAGGGGGTGGAAAGGGAGGTGGGAAATCAAACTATGCTTAAGCACTGCAGTCCTAAGCATGACTTCATTCAAAGACAAACTGGGCTGCAATGTGTATTTTTAGCCCATAAGTGGGTGCTCATATGCCATATGTAGCTTTTTACCACAAAGTGTTGTATCCTAAATATAGGCTCGTGCTCCTGTTCACAGTATAATTGTGGAAATCCATGATCCAGCCTGAAGCCACAAGGGAAGCAGCAGTTCTTAGCAGCAATGACTCTGAGGTTAGAAATCCTCCCCCAAAACCCCATCCAACTTTCTTGGAGACTTCTATTAAGTTAAAACTTAAAGGGTTTTAAGGATCCTTTATTCAGTGCCCAGATTTGCTTTAATCACAGTTCATTTGCTTCCCTTGCCAACACTTCCTAAGCTCGCTCTCTCAGGTCTTTTCTCCTAAGATATCCCTGTGAAGGCTGTCTCCGGTGTGTTTTTCAGGGGAAGGGGGTAAAGGAAACATGGCTGTTTAAACCGTTCACAGAACCGTGACAGCACCATAATAGAAAGGACCTCTCAGAGAAAAAACATAAATAGCTTTTAACACAAGGATGGGGCAAGAAGGGATTGCCAGGATTGGAGTGAGGTGGAGGAGTCTGGCAAACTCAACCCTTCAGAAGGGGAAGGGCAGGGTTTGGAGCAGAGATGCAGCCAGTGGCAATACCCTGCCTTTTTTTTTTTTTAAAGTAGGCTTAAAATCACAGGGTAGAGAGAGGAAACAAATAAAAGAACTGGCTTGAAGGTTAGACCACCAACATCAATGAAAAGATGTCTACGGTTTCCTTTCAGTTGCCTACATTTTTTACATAAAAAGTATAAACAACCCTTACCTAACGGCTTGCTTGCAGAGCAATATTCACCTCTGCAGCTCCCCAGAACTGCTGCAGTGCTGTAGGAAAGCCTTATGAAAGGCTATGAAGGGGCAGGGGAGAGAGGAGGAGGAGGAAATGGCACAGAGGAGCATGGAAGCTCCAGATGTGAAACGTTATTGACTGTCACACCTCCCACCTGGGCCATCTGCAAAAGCCCAGCTCTGCCCAGTTTTGCAGCCGGCATGACCTTGAAGCCCTCTGTAGTTGCTCAAACTGCACCTGCGTGGGATTAAGTATCCTGATAGTGAGTGATAGCCTTGCTAGCTCAGTCTGAAACAGCTTTCACCAGATCAAACAGCAGGAGGAGGAGGAGGAGGAAGAAAAAGCAGCAGAAGGAACAGCAGAGCAGTGCCTTCCCACCTGGACAGAATAGGCAATAATATTGATTTAGGTTGCTAGACTTGTCCAAGGCACCACCTGCAAAAATCTGTGCGTGAAATTCTTACGTATGTTTGGATCAGCGTTAGTTGCAGCTCACCCAGAATTACAGCCTGTCGGAGACGTGGATCTAGCCTGGAACTCAGAAATGCCCCCTAAGAGCCCATTGCATTTCGTAATGACTTTTTCACCTCCTTTTGAATGGGCAAATTTATGGTCACTGGCTACTTGAAACTCAGAAGTATATGGGCAAAGGAGATCTAGCACTAAGAAAGTTTCTAAGGCATCAGTCAAGCTGCTTGCTTAAAATTTTGCTAATCCTAAAAAGAATCCACAACAATAGAGCATTCAAAATACTCCTGAGAAGTAATGTCCATTGAGATAGCAATGATTTTTTTAGTCCCTTGGAAATACAGCTCCTACAACTATGCAAGGGGGTACCCCATTGGTTTGAGAGTCGCTTCTGGTCAACTGAGGGAGATGGATTACAGAAAGGGAGTTTTTATTAAAAAGAAATGGAAGAAAAATATTGCAATAACCATTTTCCAATACATTTCTATTTATACAAGCAAATTCATTCTACTTAAAGGCTTTGTTTGGAAATAGTGTTTCCCAACTTTCAGAAAAAAACAATGTTATTGCTAGATTAGAGTGAGAGCCTTAGAATGTGAGAAAGTCCAACTAATCCCAAACTTCAAGAGGTTTTCTTTTTTTGTGCCCTTCCCATCCTTTATTGAGAGCAGACTATCACTTCTTAGAATTTCTATTTCCACTTAAGAGCATTAGAAACATTGACTGATTTGACATGCATGTCATGGATTATTGGTATATTAACAAAATAACCTTGAAATGCATTGATAATCTTACAATACACCAAGCACTGGGTACAAAAACACTGTAGTACTCACACGTTGACCTAGATTTAAAAGGAACAGGTAGATGGAAACCTGATCGTTTCCACAAAGCTACCTTTTATTCCCCCCCTGTCCCATTCCACTCATCCACAGCTATCCATCCTCCCCAAACACACACTCTCGTTCCCTAAACTTGCAATCATAGCATGTGAGGCTTGAAAACTAGCTTGAATGTCCCACCTATTTCATTAGCATTTAATTCAGAGAAAAGTCATCTGCTCACATACCAGTGTTAAAAGAAAAAAAAAAAAGCCAAGAGAGCAGGCACAGGTGCACTTATGTATGGCAAGACAAAATATTGCCAGACTCATGAAAAGGCCTAGATGTCCTCCATCACCTGAGAAGTGCAATAAAACCCTAAAAAAGTGCTGCTGTGAAACAGAATTTGTACAAACAAATAAGGAAAGCTGATCTGTTCATTCATCTGGGTAGAGTGACATCAGTATGACATCAGCAGCAGCCAATCACAGTGCTCTATATGTATCTGGTGTTCTTGCACTATTTCATATTTATGGCTAAACACCAGGAGGGTGTTAAACCTAAGCTGTGTTTTTCTTCCCCATCATATTCTAAATAAAGCAGCTGCTTCCATTCAGCATCAGACCTGACCAAAAAAAAAAAAAAAAAAAAAAAAAATATAGCAGCCTCTCATCTCAGCATGTTCTCTGACAAATCCAGAAACAATATGTGGAAAGGGGGGGAGAATGGCTGGAGCTACGTGTCACTGCTTCCTGAAAACCTGTAGGCAGCCCAGAGCTTCAGCTCTGCTCTTCCTTGGCTGGAAGATGCAAAAACAAGAGAAAAAAACCTGTAGGGTCAAACACTGGGTCAAGGTTTTTTTTGTCACTGAAAAAACGAATGCAATTGTTATTTCCATCTAAGGCATTTTAAAGAGTCTGAACAAGTGAAGTACTGTTCCTCTTCCTCCAACATCACTGTCTCCTCTGACATCTTCTTTTGCGGGGGGAAGAGCTTTTTTTAAGGCAAGAAGTGAAGCCTATTGCTCACTGACACAACACACGATCCCAGGCCGGTGCAGCGTGAACAGTTCGGGCAGACGGCAAAAGGCTACAGCTTCCCACGCCAGCACCCAGGCTTTCACAGCTGGCCCTGGGGGCAGAGCAAAGGGCAAGCAACCTGCACATCTGTAACCATCGGAGCCTACGCGTGCCCGAGCTGGGTATCGCTGAAGGTCGGGGCGTTGGCGGCTTGCTGCTCTGGTAAAGCCAACAGCGTAGCAGGGGCGATGCAGAGGTTTTTCTTCACCGATCAGCAGTAATGTTGTTTCCAAACGAAAAATTTGTGAAGCTTCTCATGGCGCCAAGAAAAACCAAAACCAGGCTGCCACCATCCTTTCCCATAAACACCGTTTGACCCATGAACTGACCGCCCTAAGGCGCACACGTGTATGAAGGCACGTGCATAGACACGCACACACACTCTAGGTATACACAAGCCTCGTAACAGGCTCCTTTTTCAACTTTCAAACCTTCACCGCAAGAGCAGGGTTTCTGATGCAGCAGCCTTGGCTGGAAGCAAACACGAGGCCAAGTTCCGCACACCAGCTTTGAGGTGAACTGGCACCTCTCAGACTGATGTCCCATTCCCACTTAGCAAATTTTCAAAAGAAAAAAAGAAACGGCCAAAGCTGACTTCAAATATATCTCCTCCAGGTACTTTGAAACATACCATTTCTCTGCTCATGCAAAATCCATGTATAAGCATTCTGATTGTGTTATGCACCACCTTATAATTAACATGGCTCAAAGGAGCACAGGGTGCGATATAAATATAAAGCTAATGAGCTGACTTAAAAGGCAGAACGTATAATGCAAAAACACAGTTTTTATTGGCCAGTACTGTATCCCGGTGCCACTTAATCAAACCCAGCTCATTTTGCTTGTACTATATAGCTCAGAGCTAAAGGCTGGTGAGCTGACTCTGCCGTTTAACTACTTTTTGTTCAGCTATGTCTATTCCCCAGCTATGATAATACATATATTCATTACATGTAAGCAGCACCACATTATAACCAAATACAACTGAACAGCATCATGTTATAATTAAAATATATATATATATATATTAGTGCCAGAGATGTATTTGCCTTCTTTCCTCCAAGACATTCTCTCCTAGTCCAGGAGCCTGCATTATAGCCCATCAAGATAGCTTTAATGCTGCAGGAAGGGAAATTCCAGCCTCTTGCCAGGATTTCTCTACAGATCCTTTGTAGGAACTATTCATGGATAAAGGTACAGAAACTGTACCTAACTGTCTGCAACTCAGATGACCACTCAGCACCATATTACAGAATAAATAAGAATACTTTTGCAAAAGAAACTAGAGGAGGGAAAAAAAAAAAAATGAATGTCAGGTGGTAGGCCTACAGTTACAGTCTAAACCCCATGAGGAGGCACACTGAAATATAGCATAAGCCTGCTTTCCATCATGGGCTCTACTTCTAAAGGATACAGCTACTTTCTCAGAAGTCATCAGCTCATCTCCAGGAATATGCATTAGCAACAAGGTCCACTCATACAAGGAGGAGCTAAACCTAAACAATCAAGATGATTTATGAGATCAATTAGAGAACATCACCTAGAGATACTATTTTCACCACACTCATAGTGCTATTCTGTCTATTCTTGTTCTCAGCATCTAAAACCAAGCCATGAAAATGCAAAACCTGTTTTGCTTGTCATTGACCACTATTGGCCAATAATTATCCAGCTTTTGTTTGTTCACAAACAAGAGAAAAAAAAAATATTTTCGGTGCTCAAACTGTGTTCAGTATGCACTTATGGCTAAAAACAGTTGAAAACCCAAGGCCAATGCCTTTTACCTCAACGTTTTATAATTCTTCATTTTTTACACTACCTTATAAATGTTGGTACATAAAATCACACAATATCCCTCACAGAATCTATCATTATATCCCAGTCCAGAATTTTCTTATGGTTAAGTGATCTGCAAACACCACTACCCGAAAGGTGAATAGCAAGAATGTTGTAGTTAAAACTCTTAGAGGGGAACAGAAAGGTAAGACCTTAGAAGAAGAGAAATAAACATACTTATCATTCCCTGCCTTACCGATCAGAACAGCTTCCACCACAAAGCCACAGTAATGCACTCATCCCTCTAACTTACGTCTCTTCCAGAACTGTTGAAGCATTCACAAATCACAAATACATCCAGTAAATTAAGGCTAGAACATCTGGACTATCATTATCTAAGGGTGAAATAAACTTCACTACCTGAAACATGGGACTTCTGGTTAATATAGTCACTACAGCCATTTGACAAGACAACCCCAAATAAAGAGAGCATGGTTTGCCTGACTTGGGCGTGGGGGAGCATTTTGGTCCTTTTTTTGTTGTTTTTGAGAGCGCGAGCACACTCTACAGTTCTCAGAACCTGCAAAAAATAGAAATAGTGATGTAGCTTATGCATTCAAACTTCTCTGTAAAACCCTCCAGTTTCCACATTTCATATTATGTTCTCCAACAGAAAATTGGTAGTTAATATTGGTGGAACAGAGTTTAAAGAAAGGCTCTTCAGTCTTTGGATGACCAGAAAACTTTTGTAATATGCTAAATATAGACACTATAGACCAGTGACCTGGGTAGAATAATTAGAGGACTAAAGCCTCAGGAAGGGTCCGAATTTAAGTAAGGAAATATGTAACAGCTGTACTTCAACTGCACAATAACAAACTTTTTCAATGACAAAGACCCTTTTTGTGCATTTTGCCATTTCCTGAACAAGCCTTCAGAAGAGACAGGAAGCCTGGCCATAAGGCTGGGCAGTTCCTCTGACACTGGAAAGAATAAAGAATCACAGTCATTATTATTTTAAGTTATACTACCAGAGCAGAATCTCGGTTCTTTTATTTATAGTGATTTGAACCAGCTTCTCTAAACTTTTATTGAAAACACCTCTGATTTAAAACACGTGATAAAATAAGAATCTGCCGGCAAGCCTGCTTTCTCCCCCTCTCACATGCACACACACCCAAAGGCACCAACACAGCAAGAGGGGAATGATCATAGCTTCAAATGCTTGCTGCGTTGGAGGAGAAAGAAGGGCAAGACTGCACGAGAGTAGTTCTGGGTTATATCATAAACACCCACTCTAAACCAGAAAGCAATACAAAAGATAGGAAGGCTATTCCCATTCTTATAAAAATATGTCTGAGGTCGTTTAAAAGCATTAATAAATCTTCTCATCATTTTACCCAATCATTTTCTAATATTAGCTAGGGCAATTTGAGGGCATGCGTTACAGTATCAGCATTCAGAGACAGGAAAAAAAAAAAAAAAAAAAAAGGCAAGCAATTTATCCAGCTGTTTATTCATAACTGCTCCCTGAAGGACAGCTACTGCACAAGCGCTGGCAAGCCCCCCTGGAGACAAGCCAGCAGCCAGAACCTCTCCGCCACGCCAAAAGTTCAGTAGCACACGCGTGCTCTGGCATCGCTCTGCCAGAAAACAGCGACACACACTCCTCGCGTGGATTCTCACCAGCCTGACCGCACGGCAGCCAGATAAGGCACCCAAAAAGCAGCAGCGTTGCTTGGGCAGACGCTCCGGAGGAGGAAGGAAGCCTTTCTCCCACCGTTCCCTCTGGGGTTTGGACCGACAAGGGCAGAGGCACCGAAGTTCCCCGTCGCTCCCCGGCTGACTCACCAGCCAGCTCGCTCGCCCTGCCTTCAGCCTGGCGGCGGTGGAATAAGTGACTCGGTGACTGGCCCTGCTCCTTTGCTGTGACTGGCATTCACACAGCTGGCTTCTGATAGAATAAGCACTAGCTTTTCATCCTATAAGCCCCTTTCCACAAAAAAAAAAAAAAAGTCAAGTGACAAACCATTGACAGATACACCTCTAACACAGTTCATTCTCATAAGCCAAAGTCATCTTCAACAGACTCAAAATACAAATTTGCTATTACATGTTAGTTACTATTCAGTCCTGTAAGAGGAAACACTGGCGATTCTGCTGGTCAGTTTATCTCCCTGTTCCCATTCAAATCCATGTTTTGTTATTGTAATCAACAGTTATATATGTCGGGTGTCAAATATTTGACACTCTGACTTCCAAGATTGAGCATTATTTCCTACATCTTTAAAGGCAAATTACTGTGACAGATCAAAAGACCTGCTTCAGTCACTAAATACTTTTTTTTTTTAATCTCTTTCCTTCCCAACTTCTTTTCTGTTCACATTTTTGACTTCACATATGGCATCAGAGTTGGTGAGATATGCAAGATGAGGTACACAGATACAGGCTTACTCAAGAACAGCTACACGGTTCACTCCCAAACACTGCAGCAGCCTGAATCCTGCCATCTACTTTGAGAAGGAAGAAAGGGTTATCTTCCCATTAAGTCTTACCTGCAAGGAGGACAAGAAAGCTGCCAATTAATACCAAGTGCTCTGGCAGCAGGCTCCGTGGATAGATACTTGCCCACGGGCAATGAGGAGAAATTTGCCCCACATCAGGTGGTTGCTGGGTGACCTAAATTACCTCATTAAGAACAGGATCCTGCTTGTCTCAACTTCATCTGCCCAGAAATGAGGCATCTCCCCAGCGATGACAGACAAGCAAGGCAGTCCATCTGGTGCAGGTCACCAGCTGAAAACGCCTTTTTGGGGACAGCAGACAGAGCCCCCCGTGCCTGCGGCTCGCCCAGGGACACCCCGTCCTGCTTGGTCTGACTGGAGTCGGTTTGAAGCGTTCAGCATCCTGCACCCAAGAGCCTGGACTATTCAGTCTCCTGATTTCTATACAACGTTCTTTTATTTTTCTTAAGGCATAAGATGGTCTACATTCAGTTGGCTTAACGTATACAATTTTTTAAGGCATTTGTTTTGCAGCGGTAGAGCTGCGCAACAAATGGCCTACTGAAATCCACTCCAAGAGGTATCGTGAAAGCATTATCAAGGAGGTGTTTTGTTTTCTTAATTTTTTTTTTTACTAGTCCATTCAATCTCCTGTTCCAAAATACCTAAAGTATAAGTCCACACTGAAGACTAACATATAAAATAAGTAAATTAAGTAGTTTTTTGATTGCAATAATGTTGCCTTTCTAATCGTTAGACTAATGGTTTTCATTGCATTCCTTTGGCTTAAAAAGTTATTTTAAAGCGGGGGGAAAAGTTTGCTCCAGGCTTAGTCCTTGTATGCCAAGTTTCAGTCGGCAGTGAATTTTAATGGCAGAGTTATAAACCCTTGAAAGCAAAAATTTATAATGGAAATGCTGACACAGTAACAGCTATAGCTAGCAGCACAGGTGACACTCCTCTAATATATTGATTCTCCCCTGTTAACCTATTCCTAGGAGCTTAAGACTTTGTGCATTTAGAAGCCTGACAAAAAGGATTTCTGTAATTGTATTCACTCAGGTTGGAAGTCAAAGGCTTTACATGTGTACAGCCATTCCCACTTTGTCAAGAACCTGAAGTACCTGATCAGTAGGATGCCCCAGGTTTGGGATTTTTATTGTTTGCGTGTTATTTTGGGGTTGTGTTTTTTCAGCAGGTTGACCATTTTGGAAAAGTATAGGGAAGAGGAATACCTAACCAAGGCACATGTACAGGGAAGAAGAGAAAGAAAAATGAATATACAGCTTGAAGAACGTAAGAAACAGCAGGAGAGGAGAAACAGGGAAAAGAAAAATGGATTTTAAGAGAGAAAGGAATTGTAGCTCTGAGGAGGAGGTGGAAAAGAAAATCCATGTTAATGAAAGAACAGGAAAAGTGCACAAGAGCACAGGAGAAAGCAGAGCAAAGAGGCAAAACCAAAGAACTGGAAAAGAGAAGGAAGAAAAAGTATTTTTAATACAAACCTAAGACAAACTCATCACTTAGACAAAAAGGAGAGGACAGGCAGCATAAAGAGCAAAGAATCAGACTCATAAAAGCCTGCTACGGGTGTTTGTTTTGCTGGGTTGTTTTTTTTACTGTATCCTTCTTCATACATTCAATTGTTCTTTGTTTCTCTGGCAAAAGTCCAAAAATTCTGTCAATGCCAGGAAAGAGGTGACCAAAACATTTTGCACTTTCAGCTGAACTCAAACAGCTGTTTGTTTTGGGGTAAATCCTGAAATTAATAAAGGACTGTTTTAATCTGCCTGTCTTAACTGCAAGAAAACATTGCTTGTGTTTCAGACTCTGTGTTAATAAATGCCACCACCATCCAAAATGGCCATTTAAATAATGCTAGGGTGCTTTCAAAGCAAGATGGAGAGATTCACAAATAATCAAAATACTCTGCATGAGTCATTTTCTGAACATATGCTCACAAAAAACACAGCATATGAAACTGAAGCTCCAGATGCTTACAGGTATGCATAATATTTTAAGGGGGGGGGGGGGGGTGTTTTTAATAAACAGCATACGAACAAAAGAACAACACATACATTGGAATTGGGAAAAATGTGTAAGCGATCTGAAGGAATTCAGACCGATCTGGGGACACGGCTGCAAAGGCCAGCACAAAGCAAGCTCCATCTGCAGAATTACGAGGCTTTGAAAGCTTCAAGAAGCCAAAACTGGACCCTGAGGTTCTCCTGGATGCCTCACATTCCCAGCTATTTTTATACGTCACCCGGAACTATGGAAGCCCCATACTCCAGGCAGAAGCCTTTTCTCTTTCCATAAGTTAATGAGGCATTACTTCGATAAAAAGAAAAAAGCCCCTTCCTTCCCCTCCTCCCCAGCCACTGCATTCTCTTTAAGGATATGTTATTCTGAAGTTAATAGCTCTGACAGTCCGCCAGGCCAAACAGTCATAAGCAGCAGTAATTCTTGAGCAGCTCTGAAGCTCAGTCTTAAATACCACTGGAGTCCTGTGTGCTGAGCTCTCCCTCCCAGCCGGGCTTATCCCGCGCTCTCTCCACCATTACCCTTCTGCTTCGAAGCAAAGTGTTGCAGGGTAGAGGGTCAGGCAGTAAGTATGTAAGGCCTGAACTAAGTTTTCAGGCAATACTCTTGAATGGCTATGCTATTTCCTCTTAAAAAAAAAAAAAAAAAACAAACAAAAACATTGGTGAATTTTGACTGCACTGGGCATAAATATTAGATGACAGGAAAATGATCTTATTTAATCTCTGGAAAAATAAATGGCACGCAGGTTTCTGCTGGTGTGCTACTGTAACATTTGGCACAATCTCATTGGAAGGATTGTGTCATGCTGACAGATTAATGAGCTTTAAGAGAAATGAACAGATAAATACGGAATAAGCAAGCAACCTGCACTGACAGAGTTACTGCAAGTAAAGGCTGCATGTCTCGCCTGTATTTGTCTGTGCTCAGCAGACTCAACAGATGAGAAAACCTAAATGGAACAAAGCCAGAGTATAACTTTACAGGCAGAGAGAATAATTTTATAAAAATTATGCTTCATCCCACCAATTAAACAGGTTTCAGAGAGAGAGAGAGAGAGGGAAAGAGATTCCCAAAATACAAGGAAAACAACCAAAACTGACCTCCTGAATGCTATAAGGGAAAGCTAAATCCTTTTTCCCTTCTTTCCATTCCTTAAACAATATCTTTTTGACTTAACAGCACTTTAAATCACTTTAGATTAGTGATTCTACCTATTGAAGTATTATAACATACATTCTCTCTCCTATAAGAAACTAAAAAGAAAATAGTTTAAGCTTTGCCTATGCAAATAAAAAGCACTGGATTAAACAGAGCATTAAATGCTGGTTCCAATAGGATGCTTTGTGTTTATAATCCATTTCTGAATTGTGTTAACTGACCAAAAATAACCTAATCTAAAACCAAATAAGGAATTCTAAAGTTTACAAAACTTTCTAAACTAGTTAGCAAAACCAGGACAGCAGTCTGAAGTTCTTCTGTCTACACTAGAAAACTGGAGCAAACTATCAAGCTCAAGACTGTCTCTTAAGAAATAAAAAATAAAAGGAAAATGCTGAAGTATTGCAGAAAGAATGAGAACGATTTCAATTCCTGTCTCTTCCTAACCATTCAAAGACAACAAATCCCAAAACCATAAATCTCACAGTCAATTCAAAAACTGTGAAAAACCATGGATTGCTTCTTCCTTCAGCCCAACCTGTCCGCTCATCCCTAAATCAGTGTTTGCTATGAATCTTTGCAAAAAGCATTAAAAATGGCATGCAAACAACCGTACTTTACTTGTAAAGTATTGGCATTTCCATGACTTTCAAAACATGCAGTGCAGCTGTGGTTTGTGTTTTCTTCTTTCGGGACAACTAACAAGTTTCAAGACATTGTATTCCTGGGAGGAGATGCTGAAGGCGGTCACAGCTGAAGGCAGGCAGTACCAGTGCAGAAGACTGCCATGGTTATTCCCTCGACACAGCTCATCTTCACTCCCAGAGGCTGCCCACCCAGCAGCAGGCTGGGTTAGCCTGAAGACAAGGCTGCTCTCAACAGAAAAACACTGGTGGGGGTTTGCTGGGCTGAGCTGTGACCTACTGTGATGAAGGAGAAGTTTCGGGGGGGGGGGGGGAGGTCCAGCTGAAAAGGAAGTCTTCCCAGGGGAGGGTAAGGGCTAACAACATCAGGCGTTAACCATTTCGGCCACCTGAGTTTAACCCTGCTGCGATCCTGAGCTGACATGAGGGACACAGCAAACGTAGAGCTTACTGTAGCGGTAACAGCATGCAGAAGGCAACACGGAGGCAACAGGAATTATGCCAACCATGATCTGAACTCATTATTTATCCAACAAGATAAATGCAGGAAAGCAGCAGTTAGAGATGACCACCGTTGAACATTGCTCCACACCATCAACGTCTCCCTGCACTTTTGGGGACATTCAGATCCAGAAGTTCAGAGCTCCCCCACATCTTGCAACCCTCAATTTTTGACCTCCTCTAACAACAGAACTACCTGACGCTGGAGATCGCCCCTGTCACCTTTGCATTTGCTGATATTAAATGCAAAAGAAACGAGACAAGTTCAAAGACCAAATTCGAGCAAGAGCGATAGACAATGAAGCAGTTGTGTTGGCTTACGTAAAGCAGCCTTTCACCTCTGCAGAGGTGCAGACAAGCATGTCTAAAATAATGCACTAAGGCAAAATAACAACACACCACCACAGCCACAAGAGGCCTAAAATAGGAGCCTCAACAGTTATTGTAACTAGATGTTGGTTATTTCTTGTATTATGCAGTCAGAAGATTTCTATTTCAGATTTCTTTCTGTTTATAGTCTACACGCTAAAAGATCATTAACATCTACAAGCTCTTCTCAGCTTAGGTAGCAGCAGCAACTTCTTTTTCACTAACAGAAAATCCTGATAATTGAGAAATGAAAAATTCAGGCAAGATTGCCTCAGCAGTTCTTGGGTGCTCAGGAACTATTCTAACACATTCTTCCACAAGACTATTACTATGATAAGAGACTGTGATTTTTAAATAAATATATAGAACAGTCAACATAAGTATAAACATAAGACACATCTGATAATCATTGTGAAGTTACTTGCTTTTACTAAAAAAGCCTTGAAGTTGGGTTGGGGGGGTGTACAGCAGGTGATAACGCAACAATTGATAAAGCAAGGTAAAGACAAAAACAACACCGCAATTAAATCTTTGAGGGAGGACCTTTGACTTGCATTTACTATTAAATATTTCAGTATTGCAACAGATTATCCCACATTTTTCATCATACTTTCGCAGCAATGGCAGATCACCCTTTCCAGGCAATGGAGAGAGGAATGAGAAGAAAGGGGATTGCTTGTGACATTTTGTTTTATTCTGTGAGGGCTTTTTAAGTTCTAAGGCTTCTTAAATGAGAAGGATGCAGGAAATTCATAGTGCATGCTATTATAGAAAAAAGTTCAGTATATCACCCAGTGACATGCTATATTTGGCAACTGGAAGTTTAGGCTCCTTTGGCCATGGTCTGTGGTTTTGCTTCATACACAGTATAGAACAAAAGGGACCCCGATCTTCAATTTGCACATATACAGACCACTGCAGTAAGAATAAAATAGTGTCTGAGTAGGCACGATATTTTTAATAAGCTTTTCGCCTATTTAAATGCATTTAACTGCTGCTTGTTCAAAAGTAGTCAAGTCTCGGGACATCCTATTCCCTTCCCTCTGTTGCAAAACTGATGGAAGCAGAGGACATGGGGGAACAGGAGAAGTCAAGAACTGGAGTAACGCCCACTTTGCCCAAAAATTATGCAGTAGATTTCTTCATAGACAACAGAGACACCAACGAAGTATACTCAAATACTTCCTGCGTTGTTCTAGAAGGGGATGTATGGGGCAAGAGGTGGAAATAGAGGGAGAAACAAACATCTAGCACAGGAACAGCTAACTCTGAGGCCACATGCGCAAGCACACACTATCCAGGTGCCCACAGGAGAACGCACCAGGGCCACAACCAAAATCCATCTCTGGTCTGCTGTGAAGAGCTTGCCATACACAGTGGGATCCCTGTGCCACCAACCCTGTGCATGGCACAGGCTGGAGGCCCCCCCTTCCCTTTTCAGCAGGGTTATTCCCTGCATACCAGGCAGCCAAGCCTCGAGGCATTTGCAGGCAGCACAAAGTACTTACAAGTTTACTAGCAGAGGTCAAAACTTCTAGCCAGCAGGTTATTTTTTTCTATGTCCCCTATTTAAATCTGCTGGTCTCTTCCCTTTTGGGGGGACACCGACTGCACAGAGTGTTTATCTGGGAGGAGTGTTTGTTTGGGTTTATTTAATGGTCTTTGTGATTCCTTTGAGTTTTCTCTAGGCAATATTTTTTTTTTTCTGGTTACTTTCAAATACAACATGGGGTTTGTTTGTCAGCTTTTGGAGGGAACTGGTTTTAAAATGATGGTCTAGGTATTTTCTCTTCTCCAAGCTGTGCCTTGTTGAGGGTTCTGCCTGAGGATATAATAGTATTACAATGGCTTGAAGTTTCCAGGGGCTGGACTAAGGCAGTCTATTAAGGATTTAGGCATTAGAATAAGGAAAGGCAGGTGGCTTTTGCTCTGTCTTTCATTGCTATTAGACTTAGCAACTAGTTTTAAGTCAAAGATGTGTCTGACAGCCAAAAAGAGTTATTCTAACTTGTTTTTCTACCATCACTGACTATCTTTCTTTCCCAAGAAGCATCTTCCCAAGAAGTACAGGCTGCCAGGTTTCTAAATCTCCATCAGCTAATAAAAGTGAACCCAAAGTTCCCAAGATACAACAGAAAAATTGAAGCGTGCACTCAGTATTTCCTTGGTTTCATAATTAAACCAAGTCTGGAGAATAAATCAGTGGTCCCCATTTTGACCAAGTGTCTTCAGAAACAAGGGACAGGACTTCCAAATCCATTGAATCTTCTCTGTTCTTCCCTTCGGCACAGCAGAGTCTCCTCTTTGCCTGAACGTAAGTGACAGTAAACTTCTCTCGTGGTCCACAAAGCAAAGACAGCAGAAAAAAGTGCCAGGTTTTGGCAACTGTGGCAGACAGTACCTACTGGTAACACGACTACATTTTTAGCAATGTTTTTAAAGACCAAGCAGAGCAATGATTGCCTGCTATCACAGTGATGCTACCTGCAGCTACTAAAATACTAAGAAGGTGTAAGCCAAACAAAATCATCCTTAACACCTTGTTCCTACTCTAACAGATACATCATGGGACAAAAATTACATCAAGGGACAGCACTGCCACATGCTCAGGATTTTATCAGAAGTCCCCTGGTATTTGTTGGGGTTTTCTTATGTACTTAAACTCCCAGCTCTGCAATCACATGAAGTAATTACATGAGAAACTCAGCTTTCCTGAGCCTCTTATTTGTGGAGAAGAGTTCTTACAACAAAGATCTCCAGTACCGCATCACCGATTGACCAAAGTTTTGCTGGAGGCATTTAAAAAGTGATACTCCTAACATGTACACACACACAAAATGGATCAAACTCTTCTCAGAGACATGATCCTGAAACCAATGGTGCAGCCACTCCTCTGACAAAAATCAATACCCTGATAAAAACATATAGCCCCGGATCCTGCTCACAGCAAGAGGATAAGCTGTTTGTGAAGAGCTGATTACCCCTGTGTGTGGGAGAAAGTACAATGAAGTGGAAGAGAGCTCAGAGTTTGTCACTATGTATCCGCATCCCACATCCTTACATTAAGATACATTAAAATAAGATGGGAAAAGCATTACAATGCCCGCTTGGTAACACTCCCTAACCTTGTATATCATTACTGCCATCCATTTCTGGGTTTGAGAGGGTTTTTTCTTTTTATTTTTGCCAGTTTTCAATTTCAGTCAGTGTGCCAACTTTCACAGACTAGTCAATTAAAATGGTATTTTAAGTAAGATTTCACAAGAAAATATTATACGTTACTCCCCCAAAATCAAGTCACATTATATGAACTCCAGTATCCTCCTACTACCAATACTATAATTTTGACCAAAAAAAGGTTTTCCATTTTTTCTGGCCCAATTTCCACATTTACATAACTAAACTATTTAAGACCCATGATTCTGTTACCCAGATACATAGTTTTTAGCTCCTGTTTCTGTTATTCAGGTACACACAGTTTCTATTTTTAAATCTATTACTTTATTCATTGGCGTATGTGTTTACAGGAGGACTAAAACCAAGGCTCACTGAGCAGCGGTTCCTGGTTGCCCTTCCTCTGCCTGTTTGAGTGGAGGACAACAGATGACCTTTTCTTCTTGCTTCTCTCGCCCAACTCGCTATTTATTTCACAACTCATCCAATACAGTGGCCAGTAGTGTTTGAAATTCATTCAGATAATCTTCCCAAACCCTTCAGGTCTCGAGCGTTTGAACCTGCTGATTTATACAGCAGCTCTAATTTTTCAAATGACACTCTTAAAATCCTTTCTATGAGCAGCCAGGTTTGCAAGACTGCCAGTCCCTCCCTCGCCTGGACCTTGCACTCTCTCCCTGGGAGCATTTTGAACTCACTCTTTACTGGCGCATGACTCCCACAGCCATCAAACAGTACAGAATACGTGAAATAACACATGCACGCACACACAAGGTCCCTTTCTTATTTGGAAAAGGTTAATTAGAGAAAAAACATTGACTAGCTCGAGCACGTTGTTTTTCTCATTTACAAGCAGTCAGCTTTAGACTAGTTTGAGAAGTACTACTCTCCAGTCCTACTGTGCGCACTCAGAAAAAAAAAAAAAGGCTACGGAAAAGTTACTATGTTTTGATGGCTGGTTTACATATCTACAGTGTGAACAGCTTATTGTATAATGATGCACTTCCATTAACATCAAGAGAGTGTTGGAGGTTTTTTTGTTAAATGATCCACCACCACCAGTTGCACATATACAGAGAACAGGCGGTTCTGGACAGCATGCCCTGTGACAGACTAACAGCTCGAAAGGGAAGTTTTCAATTATCCCACTCCAAGTACATCACTCCTACTGGAAGGATATTGCAATCTGCAGAATAGCATGAATTAAATTTATATTAAAAAATAATATCCTGTATTTCACATCCTAAATTAAAACAGATGTATTTAAAACCTTTGAAAGTAATTTTGGCTAGTGCTTCATTTCTATCTACAGCGAAAGCAGACGCTTTCTCAGGCATTTGTGCCAAATTTGACTAATTCTTCTGTTCTGTGTTTTAATTACTGTATGTGCTTTCCTGTTGCAGTTAAGAATATCCATTACACATTTGAACAGCCAACACGATGAGAAAGTGTGCGCTTTTTTTAAGCCAGAGTCGTGTTTCAAATCATTAAGTGATAATGGCAAAGCTCTATAGCTCACAGATGCTTCTGCTATATACTGCTATAGATAGTCTGTACACGCAAACACCCCCCCCATGACCCGCATCTGACCTTGGCTGCAGCAACACAGCACATCCAGAGCAACCTTACAGATGTAAGAGAAGCTATACACCATTGCATTTAAGCCAATGCACTTCTGCTATGGCACCTATATTAAAGCCAACTGCAATAAACATTTTCTCTCAAAAAGGCTGATTTGTTTGGGGTTAGATTCCTTGCGTCCCCATCCCTCCTGTGCAAATGCACAAAAAGCAATCCTGCCAAGAACCCAGTTCATACAGCATAGCCCTGTACCAGCATCCCCAGAGACTCCCAGCCTCCTTATTTATGGGTTGAATTTTAGAGACTTGGTAACAGTTATTGTTCAACTTCAAGAATCCATATCAGACAACAAGGTTTGGAGATCACCCCTTCTAGAGCAAGTTTTAAGTCTCCAGTCCACTTGTAAAGTTAAACAGGGGGAATTTCAAGTGCAAAAAAATGTAAACTGCTGCAATCCAGTCCTTGCTTTGCTTGGCTTAACTGCTGAGTTACCTCCCCAGGCAGCCAGATGCAAACTGTTAGTGGAACTGGAGTTTTAGATAATCGCATTTGGTGAGATCTTCCTGCAAAAACAGCCTTGTTCTCCTCCTTGGCTTTGTAGACCAAACCACACGATGAAGTCACTTCTAAACATATGTATCGCATACTGTAGGTATGTGTGTACATACACATTGTCTATGGTTAACACTGAAAGATCAGTGAGCAAGTTCCCCTTGAATTAAACCAATAATGTCTAGACCAACTGCTTCAGTCAGTCTAAATTTCAAGAAAAAGGGAACAGCTGCAAGCAGGAGAAGGCAATCACAGCTGTCTTAAAACTTAAAGTAAATTATGTGGGAGGATTTGCAGATAAAAAAATGAAGTGTATTTAAAATAGTAATTTGAGTATCGAAAGTTTGAGATATTTTAAATAAGAATAAAATGTATACTTTTTTCATAGCTATGGGTCAGAGTCTCCTCAGTTGTACAAGCAAAAATTTGAACTCATTGCAGAGAAATCAACAGAACTGTTTGTTACACCTCTGCAGACTTGAGCAAGTAGAACTTCGCCAAAAACTCTTTTCTAAGAGGAAAATATGCTTTTGCATGTTAACTGGTTAAAATAAGACAACCTACATATATAAAATGTTCATGTCCATTCTACCATCATTTACATAGAATCATAGAATTATTTCGGTTGGAAAAGACCTTCAAGATCATCGAGTCCAGCCATTAACCATGCCTCCTAAACCATGCCCTGGAGTACCCTGTCCACTCGCTTTTTGAATACCTCCAGGGATGGTGACTCAACCACTTCCCTGGGCAGCCTGTTCCAATGTTTGACAACCCTCTCAGTAAAAAAATTTTTCCTATTATCTAACCTAAATCTCCCTTGCCTCAACTTGAGGCCATTTCCTCTTGTCCTATCTCCAGACACCTGACAGAAGAGACCAACACCCACCTCGCTACAACCCCCTTTCAGGTAGTTGTAGAGAGCGATAAGGTCTCCCCTCAGCCTCCTTTTCTCCAGACTAAACAGCCCCAGCTCCCTCAGCCGCTCCTCATAAGACTTGTGCTCCAGGCCCCTCACCAGCTTGGTTGCCCTTCTCTGGACACGCTCAAGCAACTCTTTCCCACAGTGAGGGGCCCAAACCTGAACACAGTACTCGAGGTGCAGCCTCACCAGTGCCCAGTACAGGGGGACGATCACCTCCCTGTTCCTGCTGGCCACACTATTGCTGATAGAGGCCAGGATGCCGTTGGCCTTCTTGGCCACCTGGGCACACTGCTGGCTCATGTTCAGCCGGCTGTCGACCAGCACCCCCAGGTCTTTCTCTGCCGGGCAGCTTTCCAGCCACTCTTCCCCAAGCCTGTAGCGCTGCATGGGGTTGCCGTGACCGAAGTGCAGGACCCGGCACTTGGCCCTGTTGAACTTCATACGATTGGCCTCAGCCCATCGATCCAGCCTGTCCAGATCTCCTTGTAGAGCCTCCCTACCCTCAAGCAGATCGACCCTGCCTCCCAACTTGGTGTCGTCTGCAAACTTGCTGAGGGTGCACTCAATCCCCTCATCCAAATCATCAATAAATATATTAAACAGAACAGGGCCCAACACCGAGCCCTGGGGAACACCACTCGTGACCCGCCGCCAACTGGATTTCACCCCATTCACCACGACCCTCTGGGCTCGGCCATCCAGCCAGTTTTTCACCCAGTGAAGAGTGCACTTATCCAGGCCACGAGACGCCAGCTTCTCAAGGAGTATGCCATGAGAGACAGTGTCAAAGGCCTTGCTGAAGTCTAGGAAAATAACATTGACAGCCTTTCCCTCATCCACTAGGCGGGTCACCTGGTCATAGAAGGAGATCAGGTTGGTCAAGTAGGACCTGCCTTTTGTAAACCCATGCTGACTGGGCCTGATCCCCCTCTTATCCTGGAGTTGCCATGTGAGTGCTTTCAAGACAAACCGTTCCATAATCTTCCCCGGTACCGAGGTCAGGCTGACAGGCCTGTAGTTCTCCGGATCCTCCCTCTGACCCTTCTTGTAAATGGGAGTCACACTGGCAAGCCTCCAGTCCTCTGGGACCTCCCCTGTTGACCAGGAACGCTGACAGATGATAGAGAGTGGCTTGGCAAGGACCTCTGCCAGTTCCCTCAGTACTCGTGGATGGATCCCATCAGGTCCCATAGATCTGTGAGTGTCCAGATGGCGTAGCAGGTCCCTAACTAATTCCTCCTGGATTAAGGGGGGTATGTTATGCTCTTCATCCTTACCTTCCAGGTCATGGGGTGGAGTACCCTGAGGATGACTGGACTCACTATTAAAGACTGAGGCAAAGAAGGCATTAAGTACCTCGGCCTTTTCCTCATCACTGGTTGCTACGTTCCCTTCTGTATCCATTAAAGGAAAGATATTCTCCTTGGGATTCTTTTTACTGTTAACATATTTGTAAAAACATTTTTTGTCGTCCCTTACGATAGTGGCCAGATTTAGTTCTAGCTGAGCTTTTGCCTTTCTAATTTTCTCTCTGTATGATCTAACAAGATCCCTGTACTCCTCCCAAGATGCCCGCCCTTTCCTCCAGAGATGATAAATTCTCCTTTTTCTCTTAAGTCCTAGCAAAAGCTCCCCATTCAGCCAGGCCGGTCATTTTCCTTGGCAGTTCGACTTGCGGCACATGGGAATAGCCTGGTCCTGAGCCATTAAGATTTCCTTCTTAAAGAATGTCCATCCCTCCTGGGCCCCTTTGCCCTTCAGGACCATCTCCCAAGGGACTCTCTCAACCAGTGCCTTGAAGAGGCCAAAGTTAGCCCTCCGGAAGTCCATAGTGGTGGTTTTGCTGACCACCTTCTTTGCCTCACCAAGAATTGAAAATTCTATCATTTCATGGTCACTAAGCCCAAGACGGCCTCCAACCATCACACCTCCCACCAGTCCTTCCCTGTTCGTAAACAACAGATCTAGCAAGGCTCCTCCCCTGGTTGGCTCACCCACCAGCTGTGTCAAGAAGTTATCTTCCACACACTCCAGGAACCTCCTAGATTGTTTACTCACTGCTGTGTTGTATTTCCAGCAGATGTCTGGAAAGTTAAAGTCCCCCACAAGGACAAGGGCACACGATTCTGAGACTACTGCCAGCCGCTTGTAGAACGATTCATCCATCTCTTCAATGTGGTCCGGCGGTCTATAACAGACTCACAGCACAATATCTGTCTTACTGGCTTTCCCTCTCATCCTCACCCATAAGCACTCCACCTTGTCATCAGAATCGTGTAGCTCTGAATAGTCAAAACATTCCCTAACATAGAGAGCCACCCCACCACCTCTTCTACCTTGTCTATCCCTTCTGAAGAGCTTGTAGCCATCCATTGCAGCACTCCAGTCATGGGAGTCGTCCCACCATGTTTCCCTGATGGCGACTAAGTCATATCTATCCTGCTGCACAATGGCTTCCAGCTCCTCCTGTTTATTGCCCATGCTGCGTGCGTTGGCATAGATGCATTTGAGCTGGGTCATCGAATCCACCCCTAACATCGGCACGCTGCCCCCAGGCTCATCTCTGGTGCACCTAGTTTTATCCCTTGCCCCCTTCGAACCTAGTTTAAAGCCTTCTCTATGAGCCCTGCCATCTCACGAGCAAGGATTCTCTTACCCCTTTGAGATAGCTGGACACCATCTGTTGCTAGCAAGCCTGGTGCTGTGTAAGCCTCCCCATGATCAAAAAACCCAAAATTCCACCTATGGCACCAGCCTCTGAGCCACGTATTAACCAGGTGTGTTTCCCTGTTCCTTTCAGTGTATTTCCCTGCCACTGAAGGGATTGAGGAAAACACTACCTGTGCTCCCGATCTTTCTACTAATCGTCCCAGCGCCCGGAAATCCCTTTTGATTGCCTTTGGATTCCTCTCTGCAATCTCATCACTGCCAACCTGCACAACCAGCAATGGGTAATAATCAGAGGTCCGAACCAGACCAGGGAGTTTCCTGGTAATGTCTTTTACCCAGGCCCCAGGGAGGCAGCAGACTTCCCTGTGGGATGGGTCAGGTCTGCATATCGGGCCCTCTGTCCCCCTTAAGAGGGAGTCGCCTATGACAATTACCCTCCTTTTTCTTTTTTCAGAGGATGTGAGAATGCGTGGAGTTGCCTGACTGGGCTTAGGCACCTCCCTAGATAGGGCTTCATCTACACCCTGATCTTCACTGGCCTGGTCCTCAAGTTCCAGAGCCCCATACCTGTTGAGTAGGGGCAACTGGGAAGGTGAGGGAGACCAGGAGCGGATTCGCCTGCCTCCCCGAGCAGGGACCTGTATCCATTCCCCTCCATCTCTCAGGTCCCCTCCTGCCTGGTGGCAGGAGGGCAGGGGAACCTCCGCTTCTTGCGGAGCCTCCATCTGCTGCCCCTGCCTCAGGGCTGGTAGGGTGTGGGGGGGGTGTGTGGGGTGTAGGGTGTGGGCCCACCAATCTATCTCCCTCTCCCACTCCCTGATACTCCTCAACCTTTCCACTGCCTCCTTCAGCTCCACCACCAGGCTGAGCAGATCACTCACCTGGTCACACCTCACACAAGAGGTGTCCCCGCTGACCTCCGTCATTTCTGACAGACTCGGGCACTCCCTGCAGCCAGAGACCTGGACCGCTGCATGTTTACATGGGACCTCTGTCTGCGTTGCCATATTTTTCCTAACGATGGCTTTCCCCCGAGTGGCAACCATACCTGGGTCTCCCTCCGGGCCGACACCCACCGCTTGAGTAGCCTTCTCCAGCTGGGTGGGGGGCTGTGTTCAAATCTCCCGCAGTTGCCCCGGCAATGCCCACGCCGCGTCAGCCTCTCCCACGAGAGCCGCCGGCTCCAGCCGGGTCCCTCCGCCCTTCCCCGGCGCTCCCGGGCCTCGGGAACCTCCCTGTCCGCCTCCGTCTAGCGCTTAGCTGCCGATTTACCGTTGCCTCTGCTGGCCTCGCCGCTGACTGAACTATGGGAAATATTCTCTTCATTCCAATAAAACTCAACAGAATTGTATGTGATAATGTGGATCACTTTGTTATTACCTTAATGCAGAAAATATCCGAAGGACCTAATCCAGCCTAGTTTTTGTCCTGAAAGTGTTCAAATTCAGGTTGGACGGGGCTTTGAGCAAGCCGATCTAGTGAAGGACATCCCTGCCCATAGCAGGGAGGTTGGACTACGTGATCTTTAAAGGTCTCTTCCAACCCAAACCATTCTGTGATTCTATGAATAAACAGAAGAATACATCTTTGTACTCAGAGTACATATTATGGTGCTCCTCATGAACAGTCTCTACAAAAAAAAGACAAGAACATTTTATGCTGGGGGGGGGGGGGGGGGGGGGGGATTTTTCAGTAAGAAGTGACAAAACAGGGAAAACAAAGGGTTGACCAGAATGTGAAAGCTATTCAAAGCAAGTCTGAAATAATCAGACATTGCCCTAATAAACAAGTCACACACACATTCTGCCTACACCAAGCTTTGTCATTAACGCTTGCAGCTTTGCTGCAGAGAATCAGACACATCTAGGTCTAGATCCCAGCTAGGAGCATAAAATCAGGGGAGTTCCCAGCCCCACGACAGGAGACCAGCACTGCAGGAAGGACCCGCACCCGCAAGTCCGGGAACTGGTTTCAGATACAGGACCCGGAGCTCGGCCTTTTTTCTTTATGGTGGCAAAACATTACAGTGTTTATCTGCACTGAAATTCCGTGTTTGCCAATACAAAGCAATCAAGCTGGGCAGCGGTCCCTCCAAACAAACAAAAGCACGTGCGCTATGTTTTGTACTACTTTTCCAAAGCTTTGGCCAAATCCTCGATTGCCAAAGCATCAAAAACCTCATTTTCGCTTATTTTCAGACTCTTCCTCAGAAAGCACAGCATGTGAATCAAAAACTCTCCACTTTGCCTGCCACTTGAGGATTTTTAATAAATCAACTTTTTCTTATGATAAAGGCTCTATTTTGAAAAATACAAGGCTCAAAACCTGCAACACAGTCCCCAAAGAAAATAAGAATAAAGTTTTAAACCAGTGTGCATTTGGGAAGCTCTGATAAGTCAGCGCTTTCCATCTCATGCATATTCCTATTTTTATTGTATTCGTTCCCTAGGAGAAACACCTACCGTCGCTGCATTCCTTCTTCCACCAGCTTATCGGTGCATGCCCTTGACCGTAGTACAAAAAACAGCATTTACCAACACTCTGCAGGTGAAAGACTATTCTTCCGTATAAATTATACGTCTTAGGAACTCAGCATTTCTTTCACACTGAAAACCTATTCAAGCCTTCCCGCATCTGTGGGCTAAGTGGTTTGCTCCATCCAGGGGGGCCGACAAATGCTGATATTTCAAGAAACCTAATCTCTTAATGATTGGGATCAGATGAAGGGTATGGTCATGAAAGAGACAGCTTGAAACAGGCCTAATCTCCAGCATGTCTGAACCTACAGATGGCAAAGACGTAGCGCTGCCACCAACATAGCTTCGACTGACTGTAATCTGCCTACCCAAGGGTGGTCCGACCAGAGCAATTGAATTGCACATGGAAAACTCTCACGCCGATACTTCTGTCCTGGGAAAGTACAGCAAGGCTGGCTAGGCTGGGCGCCGGCGGGAGCCGAGCAGGCACCATCTCCGTCAGAAAATGGCAACGCGAACCTGCTGGCAAGACGATATTCCTGCTCGGTCCTGCTTTGATCGTGGCAGAATTCCCACTTCTCAGTTTCCAGACTGCTGGTTTTCCTAGGTCTGTCATCTGGCCGGTGCTTCCGTGCCTGAAGATTTCCTGACTGGGCAGCCCTGTGCTGCCTTTCCCAGTTTATGGCCACAGACTGTTACTTTTTACAGACACACTGAATGTTTTCTAATTCACTCCACCTATCAGCTAAATACAACACTTATCAGCGCTGGGGCACGTGGCAGAGGCTCAGGTTTTCCAGTCAGCCCGCTCAGGGCAGTGGTGGGTAAGGGTACATCCCCTCCCTCTCCTCTGGCAGAGCCCCAGTTGTCTGCAGCAATAAGCCACCATCCTCTTTGCTTCCTTGCAAAATACAAGTATTTCCACCTCATCTTAACCTTTCCCTGCAAGAGAGTCTACGTGCTAATTGTGACCCCCCAAAAAACAATTTAAAAACCTTGAGTTGTAAGCATCCTAAAACAAGTTTAAAGTTTCAAGTTGAATTTTCAGTTGACATATAAACTAAACTGATGAGTCACCATATGTACCCAATGTCCAAAGACAATGGTATGCAATCTGCAACACAGCCCTCCTACACTGATCCCCGAAATAAGACAAGAGACCGCCCCGACTGTACACAGAGCGGCAATGTAACCAGAATTAATCATTTCCAAGAGGACCAAGACAAGACACGGTCACGCAGCTGACCCGGGGAGCGTTCAGCCTGGGAGAGGGCCATCCTCCCTGGGACAGAGCACATCTGCAAAGCAGGACGTTTTCCAAGCTAAGAGCTGATGCGTTTTTCTGGTGGAGGAAACAGCAGCCAGGAGGATTATAGTTATTTTTGAGGGCCCTGGGAAGGTGGGGGAGGGAAATCAGGCACCCAGGGCACATTTGCACAACTATCCAGGCACCAAAAAAAAAAAAAAAAAAAAAAAAAAGTGTGCTCTTCTGATCCCTCCTTCAGCAGAACAGCAGCAGCGTTCAGCAAGCCGTGAATTTACTGTGTGGGAGTTGCTTCAGCTCTCTCAGGGAGCTTTTTCTGCCTATACTTGGTTATGTGTCTGGTGTGTCATTTATTAACTCATAGACCATGTATATAAGAGGAGGCACGTGGGGGGCTAGGGAAGTGACAAAGCAAGGGTGATTAGCAGATTAGCATTTCAGGAGCTAAACTGAATTTTTCCACAGTACTCATCGCCATAGACTATTTAATAAAATAACTGGGGAAAAAACAACACAAAACAAAACAAAACCCAGAGTGAATTAAAACAATCACTCACCATTAAACTTGATTCAACAGGTTAAAGGATGATGGGTCAGTTTTTAAATACCCCAGGAACAAAAGACTGTTGTTACTAAAGTTTCTAACACCGGAGCCCAATCTGGATGGCAGAATACTTATGCCAATAGTTAAAGATTACAAAGGAAAGACCAATGCAGAAACAATTGAAGATAAAATCAACATGATAAAATTAGTTCCATGCTCTTGTTGGAAATCCACCCTAAATATCCTACACCTGACAAAAGCAGCAACACCTAGCTGTAACCCTGCAAAAACACACCCATCCAAATGTAGAGTTTAGGCAGGTTGGGCCAAAAGTCTCAGAACAACAAATTTCTGGATACTCCAATAACTGAATCTTCATTTAAATATCTGTTGTAGAAATAGATGCTTATCTTTCAAAATTTTGACATTTAAAAATTTAACCTAAAGTATAAGCCCAAAGACAGCATGGAAGAGAGCAAACCTAAAGCAGTAGCTTCAATGACAGACTGAAATGACAAGGCAAGCACCACAGAAACAGAGGTTTGTCATTTTCAAGGAAATTTTGATTACTTCACCTAAAACTTTTTGCACATTGATTGTCATGTACCCACAACATTTGCGGTGGTACTCTGTATTGGTTTTGTGTGGCAAGGTTTTGGTAGCGGGGGGGGTTACAGGGGTGGCTTCTGTAAGACACAGAACACAGCCCCTGTGTTCGAGAGAGCCCATACCAGCCGGCTCTAAGACAGACCCGCCGCCGGCCAAGGCCGAGCCCATCAGTGATAGTGGTAACGCCTCTGTGATAACATTTTTAAGAAGGAAAAAAAGTTGGGACAGCGGTATTTGGCAGCCGGAGAGAGGAGTGAGAACATGTAAGAGAAACAACCCTGCGGACACCAAGGTCAGTGCAGAAGGAGGGGCAGGAGATGCTCCAGGCGCCAGAGCAGAGATTCCCCTGCAGCCCGTGGGGAAGACCATGGTGAGGCAGGCTGTCCCCCTGCAGCCCAGGGAGGTCCACGGTGGAGCAGATATCCACCTGCAGCCCATGGAGGACCCCACGCCGGAGCAGGTGGGTTCCCGAAGGAGGCTGTGACCCCGTGGGAACCCCGCGCTGGAGCAGGCTCCTGGCAGGACCTGCGGATCTGTGGAGAGAGGAGCCCACGGAGCAGGTTTTCTGGCAGGACTTGTGACCCCGTGGGGGGCCCACGCTGGAGCAGTCTGTGCCTGAAGGACTGCACACCGTGGAAAGGACCCATGCTGGAGCAGTTGGTGAAGAACTGCAGCCCGTGGGAAGGACCCACGTTGGAGAAGTTCGTGGAGGACTGTCTCCCGTGGGTGGGACCCCACGCTGGAGCAGGGGAAGAGTGTGATGAGTCCTCCCCCTGAGGAGGATGAAGCGGCAGAAAATAACGTGTGATGAACTGACCGTAAACCCCATCCCCGTCCCCCTGTGCCGCTGGGGGGTTGGTAGAGAATCCAGGAGTGAAGTTGTGCCCGAAGGGAGGGGTGGAGGGAAGGTGTTCTGAGATTTGGTTTTATTCCTCATTACCCTACTCCAGTTGATTTGTAATAAATCGAGTTAATTTTCCCCAAACTGAGTCTGTTTTGCCCATGACAGTAATTGGTGAGTGATCTCTCCTATCCTTATCTCGACCCACAAGCTCTTTGTTTATATTTTCTCTCCCCTGTCCAGCTGAGAAGGAGGGGGAGTGATAGAACGGCTCTGGTGGGCACCTGGCATCCAGCCAGGGTTAACCCATCACATACTCGCTACCTGCTGCCAATACCAAAGCATGCATTACTCATTCCCATTAGGATGAGCAAGGCTAGCTTCAAGGGTAAGGCTGTATTTTAACCTCTGAACCTGAAGTTTGCCGTACCTGTACCTGTTCCAAGCAGTTCCATTTTAGCAGTTTCCCACATATCAGGAGGCCTGAAAGAATTCAGAATCCAGGGTTTTCCCTGGAAATCAAGCCCCAAAATTTTTCATCAATGGATGTCTTTCACACAGCTATGAAGTTTGACTCACTTGGGGACAGGTCAGAAGGATGCCATACTTGACAAGATTTCCGTTGAGAAAACAGCAAGTCAGACTGAAATCTGGCGGCCAATTTAAAGAAGACAGTCCCTCCTGTTCTGAAGACATAAACTGGCAACAACGAACAATTTTCTTTAAAGTTCTGGTATTAGACTTTGCTTTTTATGACAGATCAATGCAACTTTAAGATAGTTGTTCCACTATGAGGTGCAGATGCATTCCGATTAGTTTTTAGAGGTGAAAGTGGTTGTGATGGGACTTCTGTACTTATTGACTTAATCTTAAATCCCAAGATCCTTAAACCTTAAGAAAACCATATATGTAGTACTATTTGCCAACAAGAAATAAGTATTCTCCAGCAGTATGAAAAGCTGGGCTTATGCTACAGGCACCTTACAGTTACCCAACAGCTGGCAGTGCTGCTGAAGCAGTGTCTGAACAGCACTCAGGAGCTCCTGCAAGGGACGATCTTGCAGGTGACCAAAGTAAGTTTATGACTGGCAACGAAGAAAGTTTCTGCAGTCCTCTACACGATCAGAGAGTTGTGATATTACACAGGAGGTTCAGAGTTAGGGAATTCACTTAAAACACATGTTAAGGGGCAGGAGAGCACAACGGGAGCCTCTGCCAGATCTGCTGGCAGTTCTGATCTCACCCTCTGTCCGCTGCTGCCCTGCAGCTTTCAGAGTCAGACACTTGTCTTTGTCACTGGGAAGACACATCCATTTAACAAGAGAAACAAAGATGATTCATGAATGCACATGGATTGATATTTCCCATGGAACAGAACAGACCAAAAGAAGCCAATTCTAGAAATGAAAAGTTTCTTACAATGTTTTATAGAAACACTCACACGGATTGTCCTTGGCAAAACCCACAGTCTTTAAGGCAAAGCATGCCTGTGTGCAAGCCAACAGGCAAGCACACGACTTTTTTTTTTCTTCTTGAAAAACATTTTGTGAGTCAAGAAGTAAAACCTCACATTTTGCTGTTTAGCGACATCACCACCATCATCAGTAGTCTTTACATAAGTTAATAGGCAGACATGATAACAGCACTAAATTAAAGGAAAGCACTTGACAATTTATTTCTATCCTTTCCACCCCAGGTATAAATCCCATCCCCCAAGGCAACTGGGTTCTAATTTAAACTACTGTAGCCTACAACTTGAGTAGAGCTGGTCGAAAAGTTTATTTAAAATTTGTGTTTTGTTTAACAGCTTTCTTGGGAGAAAAGTTTCTGAAAACTTCAACATTTTCAACCTGAACTGTGGGACAGGAGGAGAGCCCCAGAAGGCTCCCCTTGCATGTCCCAGCACAGCACTTGCCAGCTGTGCTGCTCTGTTCCCGAATTACAAGCCCTGTCTCGCCAGGGTCATGGCAAACAGTGAAAAACAGATCTGCTCTTTCACCAAGGACTACTGCTTCCTTCAGCTGATCACTGATCAGGCCAAAATAACTGCATGTGATAATTATGAAGAAGTGTAATGCATGGGCATGAGAGAGAGAAAGTTAAATTTTAAGACCTAAAGTTGATAGTCCCCTGAGTGCCCCCTCACAGATTCTGGTAAGATTCAATAAGCACTTCTGATTATTTTCACCACCATTTCTCTAACAGCTGCACCACTTGAGCTATTCAGTCTCAAAGTTTTAAAGTGATAGCCGAAGTGTATTTTTCTACTATTTTCTTCTCATTGTCAATGAAATGCCCAAGCCATATTCACTTAACACCACAGAGAAAAGAGAAACAAAGAAGAAAAGGGGAGAAAGGTCACTGTCAGGCCAAGATCAAGTCTGGAAAGTTTCAAACTTCAGACATGAGCATTTCAGGAAGTTATAAGCAACTGGAATAATAAAGGAATTATAATTGAAACACTGCAAGAATTTTAAATGTCGCTCTTGCTATGCCAACCAAGTATTATTTAATGTGTTTCAACAGCACTCAGAAACTCTTCTTGGCTGAGACACGAATGGTCTTGTGCTTTCAAGATCAATCCCAACCTCCTTGAAAAGGCAGAAGAAAGGGATAGATGGTGTTGGTCACAGTGGCAGCTGACGGAGATCAGCACAGCTCCCTTGCTTTCAGTGGTATCAGTGAGTCACAGGAAGAGCCAGAAAAGGGAGCAAAACCAAAATCCCCCAACTTGTAACAGCTCATCTAGTTTACTTCTGAGTTACTTCCTCCCCATCACAGAAGTGCCATGTCAGCCAGCCTCTCACCAGAGCGGCTAATCAAAATGTGGCCTGTTCTGATGCCTCCTGCAAGGGTATACAGAAGCAAAGAGCAATATTTCTCCAACTTAAGAGAATTTGCTGTTCAAATTACAAGTTCAACATTTTTGTTCCCACCCCCTCCCAGCACATTCCCCTCAACTCCTTGCTCTGCTCTTCACAGGAGGGCCATGAATTGAATGAAGCTTAATCAAAGTTTTCCCTGCCTCTCTCCAGAACAGATTTATAATTATGAACAGACTAAATACATTTTTTTCCCCCTCCACTGCTCTAAAGGAACACAGGATCTAGAAAGGCATCCTGTAATTGCTGAATTCCTGTTGAAATAATCCTAGAACGATTATTTTTCCAAACAGTGCTCTGTTAAAAAAATTCAGACATCCTATGAAAACTCTGCATGCCAACCCAGGCATTTAAATGTCTACATCTCCTGCAAAAAAAAAAAAAACCCCAATGTTTCAAGTTCACTCCACTTGACTCCACTTAGCAAGTATTTGCAAAGGGCAGGAATGCCTAAATACACCGAGTTTCTAATACAACACTCTAGAGGCACTGCCACCAGCATCTTCACTTAAGTTTTTCCACACACTGTGATACTGTGTTTCAGTCAGAAACTAGGTCATAAACTTCTCTATTGGAAAGCGTTTATAGCTGTTTGGACTGGATTATTCTGTTCAAGAGGTTATAATAATAAAGGAAGCTTGCAAGTGTACTTTTTCCAAACTCGTGGTATGTCGTTGCCAGTTTGAGAAATTGGATCATTACTTCTCCTTGTTTGGCTCCTCCATTCTCCATTTCTTGTTTGCTTTGACCTCTTTCTGGACAAATATAAAACTTACTGTTTCACCTAATTAACATGAGGGAGAATATAGAAAACTCTCATTTATTCCAGTTCCAGAATCAGTTTTACAAAAACATTGTCAGAGTTTCAAGAAGCATTCAGATGTTAAGAGTCCTGCCAAAGTTTACAATCTAGTTATATCCTGCTACAGAAAAAAAGCCTGCTCTGTTTTTTCAATTTTATACAAGTCTCTGGCAAGAAACAATCCACCTCCATATATTCACATGCATCCAGATGATCTGTGGATAAGCCTTATTCTCCTTAGTCTAATCAAACTGGCCAACTCACTTTCTCCCCTTCCAAACACTCCCAACACATTTTTCTCAGCCACTCCTTCCTGTACAGGCAAGCAAAGCAGCGAATTTGCTCTTCTCCCCACCACCACCCCTTTTGGAAGGCTTAAAACAGCAAGCAAACAGTTCAACCACAGTTCTAACATTGCAAAGCTTTTTCATTTGAGGTTCCTCCTCTTGGTTCTCCATTAAATAGCTGGTCATTCTGTACCACAGAGAAGTTCAGTGTCCATCAGCCTCCCAGAAGGGATTCAGGGGAAAACTTTTGCCCATTTTCTGGGGACTTGAGGAACAAGGCACCCAACAGTTTCCTCTAAGCAGAAAGCTGGCTTGGCAGTCTTTTACATGCTTTTCCATCAGCTATCAGAACAAATGCAGCAGAGTCATCTTCAACTGAAAAAGCCTTAAATTATATGCTACATCCAACTTGCCTTGTATCTCATAAGGATTCAGCTGAAGGCCTTGCACATCGAGGCAATCCTTTGTAAGAGTTGCCTTATCACCTTCTGCCCCAAATATAGGCACAGAGGGAAAAATGAGGGCAGATGGGATAGAAATAAGTGTACAACATTAAGTTGGTTCTGTAATCAGGAACAGATATTAAGTCCAAGATCTCCACTGTGTTTTGAAGAAAAACAAAAATGGAGAGCAAAAATATACCCAACTTTACCCAGCTACATAAATTCTGTCTCCCAAACATTCTCTGCCCACAAGGAGAATAAGCATAATTATTCTCCTTCAATTGGCTCTAAGACTTTAGCTAAAAGTTGGGTTTGGTTCTGCTTGCTTTTACAGAATTTTGAAAGCCTTTACTCTTAAAAGCGTAGTAGTCTGTATTCTGTACTTAGCACATTCACGGTATCAAATTTTACTTTTGCAGAGAGGCTCACCTTCAGCAAAGCCATAGCCTTTTCCAGTTCGGCAATCTTACCACAATAGTTAACGTCATCTGTATTGCATCGTGTATTTCTGTAACTCCATCTAAGCAAGTCAGGTAGATCTATGCAGTATTCACACTTACTTCCATAGCCTTGATGCATTAGCTGGAATATGTGCAGTCAGGTCCTCAGTGCAATGATTTTGCTGCAAAGGCACTACTGGGTAATTCCTTTTTTCTTTTTAACCTATCTAAAGTTTCCGTGAACCCAAAAGCAATGTTTTAAATGTACAAAAAAAAAAACAGGAAAAAAATATAGTTCAGTTCTGATTAACAGTCCTATATTTTAATGTGTTGCTGGTAGGCTTAAGCCATTGAGTGTGTCGCCCCAGGATATTTTAAACTTATGATGGTTTCTTCCACACAATCTTGAATTCTGTCAGGAAAAGAAATGGCCAGGACAACTGCCTCACAGCTCAGGAGACAAAGCATCTTCTCTGTTGCTTTCTGGAACTCAAGGAGGTACACAGCTTAAAGGCCACACAACCCCCAAACTATTATTAAAAAAACATGGGAAATGAGCTCAAAGAGAAAAGCAAGACAGGTCTGAGCAGCTGCCTCAAACCTACCCATCAGGAAGGCACCAGCAGTGGAAGAGCCACAGAAGTCCTGCAGTTCCATTTCACTTCAGGGGGATTTTAGTCTAGCTACTTAAAAAGATGCCTTCTGTAGAGCTTAGCACCCACCGTCCTTTCTCACCACCCCACTGGAGCAGAAAGGGCACAGTGCAACTCCTGTCTTGCCCAGCATGTCATCCTAGTGCCCAGGTTAAATGAAGTTTGCAAGGAGGAGGTTCAAAACTAACCTCAGGGAGTGCTTCCTCCCTCCCCCCGGCATTCACAGCTGGGGAATCCTGAACAGTGTGAAGCTGCAAAGCCTAAAAAGTCACCTGGGTTCAAACCATAACCTGACAAATTCATAGAAGAGGAAAGTATACCCAAGACTACTCAACACACAAGCCACCACTGACTCAGAGGTCCTTCATCTGCAGATCATGAGAGGTTGATCTGGGAAGTGACCACATGCTGGGCTTGCTCTGCTCTCCTCTCTTGGCATCAGCTACCAGTCACTCTGGGACAGGAGGCTGCTACGCCTTCCCTAAAGGTCTAGGCTTAACCTGGTCCCTTGATCTGACAGATACTAACATTTTGATGCGTTTGCTGTGTTTATGTTCTTACAGCCTGCAAGCTGCAGAATAAAGTAAACTGCAGGGTCATCCATTTGTATATTTTGTGCCCTTGCCTTAAGACACCTCTTTAACAGTGTGCCTGTACAAGATACACATCTGGCTCCAACCTGAACACAATGCAGTCTTCACCATATTTATCTTCACAATACTCTTACAAAGGAAGAAAAGAAGAGGGCAAGTGGAAGCCCAGCGATACTAAAGCCAGTGTGTGTAGTAAGACACCACTTACATATAAGCCCAAGCCTTTTACTTTATCTGAAATGTACATTTGGCAGTAACCACCTTTACTTCTGAGCACTGGCTGCCTAGCAGCTCTACATTACCAGCACAACAAGGTGATCCTCACATGCACAGAAAGCTCAGCGTAGCCCTGGGCACATCAGAGTTGTGCAAGAAAAGTACTCTAGACACACTATCTTCTCTACCAGAAATGCAAGCACATAGGCCTGTAGGCACTTACCTCCCACTGATACGGGGACTAAAGAATTTGTCCGTGGTTTCCCAGGAAGCTTGCGACAGGGCAAGAATTGAATCAAGACCAACCTTTGCTTGCCTTTGTGTAGGCTTTAACAAGCTTGGGTTAACTTCCAAGGGTATCAACAACTTGACAACTATATCCTGAATTGGCACAGCCTCAAAGAACAAGTTAAGTTACTTAAACCACCCAAGAAATGCTGAAATTGTCCTTATACTCAGGCTTACAGTTGTAACTGCTAAAGTGAAATAAAATTCAAAAGTAAGTTAAGGAAATGCTTTTATACAGTGGCAAGGGTAAAGACTATAATAGCAGCAGTTTGTTTGTTCCCATCATTCTAGTCAATTACATAGGATAATTATGTATTACTAATAATCTTACAGTTTATCAACATCAGATAACTCTTGTACATAAGATGACTGAGGAAGAGCGTTTGCTGCTTTGTGCAAAGAAACACACATGCGCTGGCACACATTCTCTTTATTGTATTTCCATCACATTCATATCTTTGATAGAAGTGGATTTATTGAGAAAAATAAATCATATGAAGTCTTTATAAAACAGAGACACAAGTGAAACCTGCATCAGACTAGCCCGTGACCACTACAGATCCAAGTGCAAAATTTGAGTGAATGAGTTGGATGACAAGGGGCAGAAGAACCGAAATCACTGGAGAGCCAGCATCTCCCCCGTGGGATATGGCTGGAATTCACTACAAATACATGAAAAAATGTTTTGTTTTCTTCTTCATGGAGATACTTTTACCAAAGTATTAGCAGACTAACTGGTAAAAAGTTTACCAAGGGGCAAACCTCAAAAATTTTTTAGCAGGCCAAGTATGGTTTAGAGAAGTAAAGCCTTCTGGAATAGATGCTCCAGTCTGGTATAACTTAAATTAGATGGAACTAATTCTTGCAGGAGCAGGTGGGTTGATGGAAGAATTAGAAATGACAGACCATATTTTGTAATAATCTTTCGATCATTAAAACCCAATTTAACATGCAACGTCATCTGTTGTCAGAGTTACCATATCTAGGAGAAAAACCAAATACCTGTTCACAGTGATTTACAGAGAGACATATGTAAACAATCATGTAAAGAAGAGATTTATATTTTATATTCAGTGAATTTTGATGCTGTAACATTGAAGACTGCTACTATTGAAGCTTAACCAAGACAATGTGAGGAAAGTTAATGAACAACCATACCAAATGGCATACTTCTGATTTCTTACCTGAAGTGTGTTCATCAATCATTACCACTATCCCAGGATAATGCTTCAGCAACCACGTAACAAAAAGATCTGGTGAACTCCTAAATGTTTAAAAAGAAATATAAGCATGTTACACAATACAAAAGTCACCAGATCCACAGCAAGTAGAACAATAATACTTCAGAGTTCAGTCTTATGCTGCACTTGCAAGGATTTTTTGTTGTTGTTGTTCAGATGATTCTTTTTTTAGTCTAATTTTTATATTTAGACTTTTTGTCCATGCATTCAAACTTGTGGTACATTCATCTGAGACAGAACTAGAACCACAAGAAATGCAATTACTAAACAAGACTAATTATAGATGGAAAATCAACATATGTAAAAGTAGAAGTATCAAAAGAGAAGCAGTCATCCCTAGCTGGTTTAACGATTTGGCAACTATGCTGTATCCACATATTCACTTGTTGATATTAATTCACACTGTATACAGAGCAGTTTTTCAGTTCTCATAGGAAAAGAAATAGCATTTCCAAATTATGGCTATATTTTACAGAAAGAATGACTTATGCTAAATGTGAAATGTGTCTTTTCTCAATATTTTTCAGTTTCAGTTGGAAAGATCTATATTTCTTCAGTGTCCAGGTATAAAGAATACTTTAAAATTCTGGACACAGCATTCTTCAGAGCTGCATTTTGACTTTATAGCCACAACACAAGTACATTAAAAGGCTCTGCAACTTACATTAGTTATACTGTATCTCTGCAAAAATCTTCTCTTTCTAAATCAAAAAATAAGTTGGAAAAAACATGCACTGTTAATGTTGCATGCATCTGCTTGATTGACAGAGAGTAGAAAGCTAACTGGCAAATTAACCTTTCAGATTTCACATACTGCAATTAACTCTCATGTCTGCAAGCATATCACCATAAACTTCGTGGGCAAAACATGCTTTCTAGGACACAGGAAAAGTACTTCTTCATAACAGTATGCCATCAGGTCTGCTTTTATGAAGGAGGCCACATTTTATTGTGAATTACACCTATATCACACATTTTCTCCCTTATACACATTATAAAATTATCTTAATCAAATCTAAGGTGCAAGATACAATCTCTCAGTAGGTCCCACCCAATTTCTAGCAATCTGTAACACATGGAAGAACATTCTGGTTTCTGCTGCTTCAATACAGTTATTTCTCATGGACAGCTCAGCTGCCTACTCCAGTAAATAAGGCTAGCAAAGCATCACTCAGGATATGGCTACAATTGTATTTCACTATACTTCACTTATTACGGGACAAAGCTTACAAAATCCACATGCACATATCCATCTCTCTATCTACAGAATTTAAAATGGCTTATCTAATACTAGTATATGCACATAAATGCTTTCATAAAAAGTAGAAGTTAATTTATGCAAGGAAAAATAAATCTGCAATCATTTTTCTAATGTTCATCCTTTCACATCACCAATTGTACGTAACTGTTTTAAAAGGCTACAGAACCTGCCCACCTACTACACAGAAAATGGCATAATCAGGTGATACTCTTATTTCATTACTGACTCCTCTCATATTTGCTCTACTTACAAATCCAATAAATAAAAAAATCAATTCATCAGCTCTCAGATCAAACTAGCCTTTAAAAAAAAAAAAAAAAAAGTCAAGTTGTGGTCCCTCCACTCTCACATTATAGCCCGTCTGGGCTGGTGCATACCTTTACATCCACACAACCTGCTCAGCCTGCAGCGAGACAGCCAGACGTAATGGAGAGGAAGGTTTCAGGGCAAGGAGTTGTTACCCACGTGCAGCTTAGAGTACACAACGTAGTTGAGTGCAATCTCTGGATGAGATGGGAAACAGAAAGAACCCAGCTCACCTTTCCAAGTGGAGACCGACTTAGCAGTATTTTTCAGCTACAGAATATAGAACATTTTATTTGCTAACCTAAGTTAGCTGTATCCAGAACGCACCTTATAAACTTGGTGTGCATTCAAGCTATTAAGTGGCTTTTCCAAAGGGGGGGGGAGATCCTAAATTGCAGTTCCCTGTCCACATTTAAATCCCGTTAGTGTGAACTCATCAATACAACAATGAAAGACCTAACATACATAAATAGAGAAGACCTGACAGTTGTACCATTACCGACAGTGGCTCTGGTCTAAAATTTTCACTTTACAACACTAAGTTTCTGGAAATCCAGTCAGATTAAAACAAAACTAGGCCAGTCGGGAATACCACACCAACTGTTTCCACAAAATGTGCTTTTAAAACTAAAGTCTCTTCCAATAGAGTCTCTGCAATTTCTGCAAGGTGACCTCTTTCACCAAGATCATTGAAGAACATAGGAAAAACAGAGAACACCTCTAAAGCACATGCCGCTTACCCGAACATACAGCCAGAAAAATCAAACCAAGCAATGATGAAATGAAGTTGATAAAAGAGCGTGCCTAATTTTTCTGACTGCAATTAGTTCCTACCTTTAGAAGATACTTGCCACTTGTGACTAATTGAAGCCACATCAGGTATTAAACAAGAGACCATCAGAAACATTTGACTCAGAGTGCTGGAGCAACGGTATAGCAAAGAACAAAAGTTCACGTGGAATTCTATGCAGACTGCGGCTCCTCAGCCATCCTTATGGACTGCTGGTGGTCCCTACAGTTTCAGAAGGTGTTCCACAAAATAATCATGAGGAGGAAAAACTGAAATCACATTCCCGAGCACGCAAACAAGAAGACAACAGGAGAGAAATTAAGAGTGGGTCAACATTCAAAGTTTAGTATGATTCTCATCTGGTCACAAATGAAAACCATTGTTGAAACACAGCACAATGCTGTCCACAGGTTTTTCTTTCCTCTGAAAGCAAGTATTAGGTAATATTTTGATGAAAGAAAGATTGAGGAATACTTTCACAAGTGTATTTCTTTACAATTATATACTAGACACATAAATATGTCTCAAAGGGGCAAAGACTTTGAAGTAAAAATTAGGAACAAAAAGCACATGACAGAACCCAAAATGCTTCCCAGTTCTTGGTGCTAAGTGTGTGCTCAAGCAGCACCTCGGACCATTATCGGGGAGACCTGTTCACGCACTAACCTTCATACGCCTTGGCTTCCACACCAGGAGCTCTTGGCAGACAACCCAGATGGGCGCTGTGGCATTTTCTAACCCGGGGTTCAAGAGGGTCACCAACCTACCAACCGGGACTCACTGATCACCTCCAAAGCCCAAACGAAGCAAAAGACAAAGCTAATATCAAGCTTTAACCTTTAAAATTAGATGACTTGTGTCTGTTTGATTTCTTAAAACCAAGCAGGGCAGTCACGTTAGTCAATTTTAATTACTTGTTTTCCTTCCCAAGGAAATGGATACAAGTATTGCTTTGACTACTCAGCTAATAGTGCTGCCTGAGGCTGGCAGTCCTAAAACGCTGGGCAAAGAGCCAAGATCGCTATGATCAAACTCCTTCCATCCTCTCCTCACATCTCCATTAGAGACAGGAGAGCCCTCAAGGATCAGACCGTTGCCCTGAGCAGCGGCTCGGCCCTTCACACCGCTTGCTCGAGCAAAAAGGGCCCGTACCCCAACCAACGGAGATAGTACGGGGCGAGGAAGCCCCCTGCCAGCAGCCCCTCCGCTCCCGGGCAGGGGTGCGGCATAGAGACGAGGCAATGAGGTCTATGTATGCAGCTGAAGAGAGTCACCCTGGAAATCCTCCCTTTCTGCCAGGAATCATTAAAAGCAGTTTGTGCTAGTTGTGGGAAATGTGCATGCTCTTCTGGAGCAATGAGATGCGTCGTCTGGGCATTGCTGGCTGTCAGGCTTGGTCCCAGCATAACTATCTACGCGATGCCCCTTCTTCCTTTGCACCAAGCAAAGTTTGGGGGTAGAAGACTGCATGAAACGCATCAGAAAACATTGTTTCCTTTGTAGATATCATCACTGCCTCCTAAAAGGACTAGGCTAGGAATTATTTTTCAAGAAAAAGATCATTTGTAGGCAAGGGACTGAAGTACTACCATGAACTAGGTCAATCCCATCCTTTGTTACTGTTTCAAAAGTACGATAACAGCAGGAAGGGGGGTCAGGGTGGAATAATCATTTGTTAACAATTTTAATAGTAAAGCTTTATTGGTTTTCCCTATGGATTCTTGTAGTTATTATGGTGACATTAAGCGTTTTTCCTCCAAGTGAAGTATTGTTAATCCTTTTATTTAGGTTCAGAGCTACAGTACATGACCCCGCAAGAACATTCATCTACAGTCACAGCTGGAGCTGCAGACTCACTGGCTTGAAGGAATTAATTTCTTTGCAAGGCAGGAGAAACTGAAAGGCCAAAGGCTTATCTACAAGAAAATCTGAATTTCACCAACTCATACAGAGAACAGGACAAAACCCAAACATATAATCAGACACCTCATCAAAAAGCAGATGTGAAAAAACTCTGGCACGTTAGAGAAATATAGTTTGGGCGGGTGGGAATCTAAAGGTCTGTCATACCACAAAACAAGCTTTAGTTCTTAAAAAAAATTTGAATTGTAAAACCAGATTAAATTCAATTCTAATGAACTGCCATCAAGAGAGCACTCCAATTTAACAGTGCTCAACCCCAGCCACCCAGCCTTTCTATTATCTCATACCTTTCCTTGCTCACTCGCAAGATTTACCTAAAGCGAGTTGTAACGGCACCAAGTGAAAAGCCTGTTCTTGCTTCAGCTTGGTTGTCAACTTCTCAGTCCGTTTTCTCCCATATAAGTAAATAACTGTAAAAAAGTGAAGAATGCTGGAAAGTCAGATTGTCTGGGCATAATGCAGAAGTTTGCCACAAGCACAAAAATAATACAAAGCAGAACTGTTGCCATCAGGTCACCAAGTGTAGAAGGATATTGAAACAACTCATGAGCAGGCAGAACTTAAAGCGTGAGCGACAACCTGCGCTTGGAAGCTAAAATCTGGATCTTCCACTTTTGATGGTTTTTAAGGAAATACTTCAAAAGCAATTTTTAATAGTTCAATAGTTTAATTTTCTCAATATTAAAAAATAAAAAGTCCTAAGGCAGTGTTCAGATTCAACACTTCTTACAACAAGCCTTGGATAAGTACTCACTAGATGCATCACATCATTGCTGTTTTACACAGAATGCATTTAGAGACTTATATTAACTTGATCTTGTGTGTGTACATTTATCACCTTTTTAATGATATGGAAGTTTGACCCATAAAACTGATCAGAAATATTTGTATATCCATAAACATTCACAGCAATTTATTTTGAGCAGATTGCACCGAAATGTTTACTTATGTTTTCTAAAAGCTGAGCATCCCTGACACTTTGGAGACCTCAATATCTTGAATTTTTCAAATCACTGCTTTCCTAATCAAGGAACAAAGGGACATAAAAGCTTCATTTAATGAAAATAATTTAGAAGCGGGGGTTTTTGTAAGGACAATATAAGCACAGAAAAGCCAGAGTACTGTTAATTCTTGGCTGCATTTTACTTTAAGAATTCAACTTGCTTACATTTTCAGAAGATGTTTATTTGCAGCACATTCTATATGAGAAAATATTACAGCCACACTGGAACTCTTACAAACCTCTATCTGAAACAGCATGAGCAGCTCTTTACTAGAATTGTTAAATAAGTAGAAACTGTCAAAAAAAAAAAAAACCCAAAGCCAAATAAATTTCGATTAATCTCATTTAGATCTAGGATTTTTATCCGTCTGAAGTGAAAATATATTTAATTAAATCATACCAGTGATGGAGCATTCTCCCTTTGCCATTTCACTATCCATTTATTTTATCCTACTAGTCCATTTAGCATAGCTGCCCTTAACACTGTGTTCCCAAAGAGACCCAGCTTAGAAGATGATTCAGGTCAGATTTCACTGATTAAAATTACTCTATCACATTGGCATAGGGCATCCACTAAAGAATCCATATGCAGGGAAGAGCAAGCGCTGTTCAGCCTGTGGAGTTTTCCCTGCTGCTATTTTCTTGGATGAGGAGGACAAGATTTCAGTAGGAAAGGCCAAAGGGAGCACAGACCCCCTCCACAGTAGTGCTGGAAAGGGGGCTGGAGCTGCCAAAGCTACGCAGCTCCTTCCTCCCACTATAGGATCAGGTTACTTTTAAGCACTACTTGCTAAACAGCTTATTCCTTAAGAGATAGGTATCAATATCAATTCATATTAAACTAACATTGCTATGCATATTGCGATCATCACCTGATAAAGGATAATACAGTAACGGCGTTCTGATGTTTTTCCTCATCTCATTTTTCTTAATAGTGCTAATTCCCCAAAAGGAACAAATTCCCCGAGCAGAACCCACCAGATTACACAGATTAGAGTGGCCTTTGAAGATGAGCTATGCCAACAGCACTCACAAGCTAATAAGGATATGAGCAATGAAACCAGAACTTTACACAGAAATATTAAGGATCCCCAGCAGTAACCTGGCTGACCTAGTTATGTCACATTGCCAGACAAAGCCAGAAAACTCAATCTATGTTTCTTTCCAAAGTACCAAAATAACAAACACTCTTCAGATTAAAAGCTGACAATTCACTTACAAAAGTCATCATGAGCTATAATGGCACCACCTCCCCCTCCTGTTTAATTTTCTTCTTTTCATTATCATTATCCCAGGTGGCTTTCAGGCAGTCCCTGCAAACTAGTCACTGTTATGAAGATGGCCTATTTTAATCACAGTCCCTTGACAAGAACAGCTAATTATCTAACTTTTCTGTCTGAACTACCAGATGGCTTTACTTCTATACTTAACTTGCTTTTAGTTTTCAGTAAGTAGTGATATTTGCATATTAGAAAATGTCTGGGATGACACAGAACGGAAATAATACCAGTACCAACACCAGCACCTCACATACAGGCAGAATAGGAACATATGCATCTACTGCGTTCTTCCACTAAAATAATAAAGTCACTTCAGATGGCAGGCTTCTTTCACATTTTCTTTTCCTGTTGGACTCCCCAAAAGCATCCAGCTTTCCCGTTTGCTGACAGGCCACCACGAAGCTGCAGACCTCCTAGTGCTGGGGGGCAGAGCTGAAACCTGAGGGGGGGCTGGTGGTAGGTTTTTGTTGTTATTGTGTTGGGGTTTTTTCTTTAAACAACACTAACATCCATTTCAAGGAAAGCAAGAGGGAGCTCCCCTGTGTTGTTCCAGCCAACCCCTTTTAGACTTTCACATTCCTCCTCCTCCCGAGACCCCAGTTTGGGGCACATCCTCCTCCCGAGACCCCAGTTTGGGGCTCATCCCCCTCCCGAGACCCCAGTTTGGGGCACATCTGCCCATCCAAGACAGCAGAAAGCATGCCCACGCTGCGTGCTGCGGTCCTGCACACCTCGGTGCTGAGTGCTCGGGAAGCATCTAAGCTCGGCATCCCGTGGGACTACACAAACACTCCAGCACTCAAGCTTGGGGACGGTACTGCAAGACTGTCATCCCTGATGATGCAATTAGCAAGTACAGCTTGTGTGCGCTTGCCGGGACATGTACCGAATCAGCCAGATTTCAGCTAGTTCCAGAACCATAGGCTTAGGTGGGATTGAAGAGTATCCATTTCCACATGGCATGGTGCACTGCAGAGGTAAAACAGCAAAGGAATCTGGCCTGAGTGCACTGAGGCAGCATTTACCCTTGGTATACACTAGGAACATACAACCGCCTCTGACTAAAGACAGTGGAGATCAACCAAAAGCAAGTCAAGGCCAAAGATCAGCCAGCTGAAGGAACTCTGTGCACAGACACGGGACATTATATTTCAGGGAGGCAAAAAACACTGGATATTAACCGTAGCAAACATATCCCTTACGAGTCACGCTCATAAAAAATGCAGGCATTTTCCTCATACAGCCTTCTCACTATACTTAAAATTCCAGAGTTTATTACATATACATATTCTACACTGCCAAAAATCTTTTTTCCAAAAAATAGCTGCAATGCAAACATTGACTTTTTCTATGGGTTACAATTTCTGAGAATAACTGTAACCATGCAATGATGTTGCAACATTCTCTACAAAATTATTGAAGAGCCCAGACTTGAGAAAATTCTCATGTTCCTGACAACACAGAAGGAGTTACAACTGCACTTTTTTTTTTTTTAGGAGTCTATTGTCTTGATACAGAAATAAATGGAAAAGCACACAACAGATAGGGAAGAAAACATTATATTCAAGTTCCTAAAAGGGTACCACAAGAAATGACAAATAAGATGCCAAACAGTAATTTTTATTATTTTTTGTCTGTGTATCTTTAGACAGTCACTCACTTTTAACCACCTTCTCTAAAAGGTTTAGGATGTATTTCTAAAACAAAGAAAATACATTCATAATCAGAAATCCAAATTTTAGCCATATTAACACTAAGAATATATAAACTTAATTAAATTATACTGGTAGCAAATTCAGAAGGGAGAATTGTTGCCTTTTTTTAAAAAAGATAGTATTCTAATACCTGATAAAAATCAGTTACTTCGGTGAAGAACTAGAAACAACAACATTATCATATTGCCATAGTTTATACTATAGCAAGCATCATCAGATAAGTGTCCCTTGGTACCATCACAGCAACATAAGGATGCCTAAGCATAAATAATAATCAGAGCTTTCTTGGTTTTACAGCAGTGACTTTCAGGCAGTGCAGCAGGGAAGAAAGGCTGACTGAACACCTGCCGCTCCAGAGACAAAACTGGTTTTTGCTAGTGTAATTGCCACCACAGCTTCCATTTTTAAGAATTCTGATCTCTGAATGTATTGCAGTGAGGATGCTCATTGAATTAATGGAACACCTTTAGACTGACAAACTTGGTAAAGTTCTCAGGTTTGGGTTTGGTTTCCAAAACTGCTTTGATCATCTTATCCCTTAGTGGAAATTATATCAGGTTTCATTTTCTGCCACTATAGTCCAACTGAAGTCAGTTCTTGGAACAAGCACTCTAATAGAAACCCAAAACGAATAAAAAAAATCCCACCTTCCTTTAATATTTGCTTGAAGGTGTTTCTGTAGGATTTAGGCAAACAAACCTTCCCAAATGGAACTGTAATTCACATCCATAGAATGCATAACATTAATCTTCCAACAATCAAAGACTGTACTATCTATTTTTAGTAATCTACAGAGTTGTTGGAGCTGACTTAAGAGTCAGTGCAGAGCATAAGAGGTCTTGGGAAGCTGACTTGAGTAGGCCTTGTAACGACAATCTCTAGTTATATTTCACAGAGCCCTAGATCCTCCTAAAATGGAAAACAAAGGTAACTATTGCCAAGAAAACTAAGTTTCCTTGATTTTTCCCATGTAGTGCTGTTTAATGTTCACTTAACCAGCTTGGGGGTTCTGACCCATTTGTAACACTGCAGTGTCTGCTGCCACTCCTCAGTTTCAGTTTCATTAAATCGGTGGGCGAGTGACTACAAGTTATGATTTAAAATGAAGTTTCCTAGATTGGTCAGCTTCTGTCATGTAGCGATTTGGCCAACCAGCAGCAGCATGGGTGAGATCTCAGCTGCCTGCCCAGGCAGCCTTGGGCAAGTCAGCTTTAGGCTAGGTCCCATTACTGAGCTCAGGTGAACATCATGTCCTCACCCAGAGGAGCCCCTAGCTACATCCCAACACCAGGACAGGACAAACCCCTGTCTTTTCCATACATCCTGGTTTCCACAGACCCAGATGGAGCTCAAAAACACCCCTAACAGGGTTAGGGCACTGGGGTGCTCCGCAGCATGCCCCTGATGGCAACCTGAGACACTGCTTGGGTGGCCTGTAACTTCAGTTCCCCACTTAAACAAAAAGCTCCTTCACCACAAAAGTGATGTAAAGTTCAACCTACTAATGAACATAAAGAACACAAGCAATAATGCCTTTGTAGGCAAATATTGACAAAGGGTAACAATTTCAAAGAAGTGACTCAAGTACACCAAGTCCTCCTGAGTCATTCCTCTGTGGGATTTCTGCTCCATGGTGAATTTGAAAGAAAGTCTTGACTATCCCACAGCATCTCCTTATGCCTACGTGTGCTGCCTGTGTCCATTCTACAATCTGAATCACTTCCTGTGTGCAATTTCATTAACTGGAAGCCTCTTAAAAGAAAAGCTGGAGGGGGGGAATCTGAAGGGAGAAAAAAAAAAAAAAACAACAAAAAAACCCATTTACAGCTAGAAAGCACAGAGATAAGATTTTTTTCTTGACCAAGACCACCAGGTATTTCAAATGTAACAGATAACACCACTAACAGCATATATAAGCTACTGCATATTAATACTAAACGTTTCTTTCCTTTCTTCATGAAAGGAGTCGATGGAATGGGACAAGAAATATTTTCTTCCTTTTTTTTATCCATCCTTAGTACATATCAGTGCACAATTCTTTAAGTGCCCATAGTCTGACATAGTATACAGAGACCTGTGTTCCTGCAGACATCCATAATATCGTGTTAGAATTCTGATTTACAGCCATATCTTAACATCATCTAATAAAATGACTAACATGGGTGATATACAACGAAATCACAAGCCCTCCAGACACAGACCAGCCTGGGCAAGCCACATGAGTGAGTTATCTTTAGTACTGAAAGGAACTGATGAGGTAATTCCTTCAGTAACTTATCAAAAAAAATATACAGCTTTAAATCCTAACTCACACTTTATCCCACATAGCAGCAGGAGGGTCTTACTAATTGGAATCTGCCAAACATATGGACTGGAATACATCCCATCATCCAGCACCTCAAACTGTACACATTAAGTCACTAAGCTTTAGCACACTATTTACAATTTGCCTTATGAATGTATCACTGTATATTACACTACTAAAGTGTACATGTAAAGAAAACAAAGGAAGCTTTAATGATGGCAACTAACACAAACATCAAAGACGTGCAGTGCAAAGAAATCCATGACTACACTGCCTTTCCATTGAAACTAAGCAAGGATGGTGGCTCTGTGATCCCCTTTTTATATAAAACAGATTCAGAATTTTTTTTTTTCCTGCCTTTCCCATTTCCTGACTGCATCCTTGTGTAAGGAAGCCCGTGAGCCTTTGAAGCCTCCACCCAAAACAAACATGAATCTGTAACTCTTGCAATCTTCGGCTTTTTGGCCACCCAGCGAGAATCTAACAGGATCCCTTGTTTGAAGGCCCCCACAGAATAATACTAGCAGGAGAAAAGAAAAAGAAGATGAGGTCCAAATATAATCATTACGTAATATTTTTGCAATGAAATATAAAACTGCTTTAATCTAAACAATATGTTAAGATCTTTATTAATCAACTTTGAAGAACGAGCAATATTAATCAATTTAGAGTGAAACCAAAACAAGCTGAAAATCTTCTTCAGTGTTTAGACAAGAATTCTAAAACCAACACATCTCAGATAAACGGGCAATACTACCCTAGTTTTGACACCTCTCCTAAAAGGGCATTCCCTGGAGACGTACCAACCTGTGACCGACGCGGCTGTTTCTGAGAACAATCAAGTCCTGTTACCCAGAGCGTGCTGTATACAGGGCCAGGGTGTTGGAACGCCAGAGCAGCAGGACCAAGCACCGAGGAGCCACTGCCTAAAGCTTCTGGAATCCCAGAAGCATGTTTTTGGGAAGCTCCTCTCACCCCGGCCACCGTTTCTGGTGCAAGTGGAACAGTATAGCAAGTGCCACTGTACAGGTCACCAGTCAATGCCAGAAGGATGCTTCTGTCCTGTAACAGAGTATGTCTCCCCACAACTTGAAACGTCTTCACTCTAAATCGGGCATGGATTTAGCAGTACAGCTAAAAAGATACTAGCTGCCCCCTTATGATGATCCAATACTATGATGGGCTCCTATTTATCTTACATGGTCATGATACACAACTTCATGGCCCCTATTTATCTCCCCTCCATTCACATTTCTGTAAGCATTTTAATTTCTAGTTTGCAAGGAAGTTTTCATTCAGAAGGATCCTAAAGTGCAATATAGGTTACTTCTAAAGAAAACCTGGATGTAACTCCGGTTTAATTTATTTTTACTACGAAGTTATGCAACCCTAGGAAATCCTTCAAACACAAAAATTATACTTTCATGATTTTTCTTATTAAACACAACCCGTAACTTTTAGATATTTCAGACTCTCACATGTAGTTGTCTTATAGTCATTTATCAACATTTATCATCCCACAACTGTATTTCAACATTTTTAGAAGAACACTCAGAAGTACACCACTATGATGTACCATAACAACAACAGCTTAATATTAATTACAATCATTAACTGCAGATGCAGAGATACTGAAATAATGCTCATGCTGAAGCTTTCTCATAAAAGAAAACAGGAAGAAACACTGATCAGGACATGGATACATATCAATCTTATATTGGCAGCTTTGTTTTTTCTTGACATTCATATGAAAGTTGCAAAGCACGTTTCTGCCATTACCCTCAAAAAGATGACAGCAGAAAAATAGATCAATACATGGAACTCTATGGTCCACCTATAGCACTCTTCCCCAGCTCACAAACTGTCAATATAATAAAGGAAAGACATGGCGCAAATTTTTCCTTCTAAGTGATCTAAAACTTTTCAGAAAATTCAAGAAGGACACGTCCTGAGAGGAAACACCCTAGACAGAGGCCTTTTAAAAACATTCTCCTTTTCCTACACCTTCCGATTTGATAGCATCTCTTCACAATATGAAATCGTTTGATCTCTATTTATTTACTGCTGCACCTGCATCCTAGGGCTGGGGTTTTGTTTGTTTGTGTTTTTAGAAAAACCTGCTACAGAGATAAACGCTAATCCTGTCCTCCAAAGGTCACAAGCAGAGCATTACTGTTGAGAAAGCTCAGTTGCCTGCTATGTTTTGCTCAAATCTTGCTACTAGAGCTTCACCTATACAAGCAGTGTCTTTCACGTATTTAAAAGCAGTAAAGGTCTGCTGTGAAAGCAGATCTGTGTGTCATGTCAGAAGGTATAGTGGCAGCATATAGCCCAAAAGAATTGCAGAAGTGTCCATATAGTCTCTTAAGGTACAGAAAACCAAGGTTCTTGAACAGAGGAGGAGAAATAGGCTGTCAGACATACCATTTCTGCAGTGAAACAGTATGATACGCACATATAACACAGGTCACATCAAAAGTGGGATAAAGTAATGACGTGAAATAGCTGTGCAGAAATGCTATAGTCAAAGAACACGTTCTGCAAATCAGGGCAATGAATATTCGATCCATAGTGACAGCCCCATGCCATTTCTTTAAAGAGTGAGAAGAGCAGCAGCGGTATTTCAGGTAAGAAGGTTCTGGATGTTAAATGAGCCAAAGATAGGAAATTGCATGTAGGAAGTGCACTGCAGTGCCCTGACTCAAGTAGCTAACAATATCAGGATCCAGACTCCGAGTCCACTGACAGCAGGAAAGCATGCATCCGCAAAATAAACCCAGGACCACTCGTACATGCTAAGCTCAAAATACCACCCTGAGGAACAGTTCTCTGTGGGGTGCAACGAGGTTTGCAACAGGGTACAAGGCAAACTGGTACAACGTTTTGTATCCTCAACTACAATCACTCAGTGCTACAGATCACTTGACAGAAATTATTCACACATTCAACAATAATATTCAAAGAATTATTAGAAAAATAAATATAGCTTGTATGCATTTTAAGCTTAAACATATCTTGAACTGTATTTCATGATGCTTAGGTTTTTTGGAAAATGAATTAGTATATTTTTGTAAACACAGGCCATTGTAACACACAGCAAGTACCTCACTGTGTGAGCAGACACGGTACTAGGAAAACACTACTGTCATCTTTTTTTCCCCTACACTGTCTACCACTGCCATTCTCCTGGAACCAGGCATTGCTCTCGCCTTAAGGCAGTGCTGCTTACAGCTCCCTAGTTAGCATATGGAAGGGGAAAAACTTCCCTAAAGCAAACATCTTGAATACATGCTAACTGCTGAGAATTTAAGAAAGATACCCAACAGAATTACCAGTTTTATTAACACCAGAAAACACAGAATGTGAACACAGCAAGGAAAGAAGGGGCTAAACTTGTCCATTTCTCACTAAGTCTCCATTTTTTTTTAAATTCTGTACAGACAACACGGGATTCAGCCTGACCCACTTTGCTGCTGCCTCATCTTCCCTCCATCATGCGAACAGTTCAAATGAAAATAATCCCTCTTAACTCATCACATATTTTCTGTAAAGCAACACATCAGCTGATCAATGCACATCATCTCAATGAAGGTATTTGATGGTCAACTTTCAAACTGAATCTTTTTTCTGCTACTGACTTATATGGTGCCAGACACCATTTGCATGGGGTAGGGGAAATTATCATATATATACACACCACAAATAAGAAAGCCCTTATGTGAGGTTTTGGCTATTTAAAGGCATTCCTTCCCTTACCAGGAATGTAAAAGTAATCTTCCTCACCTGAAAAATTTCTTTTATTGGGATATTTGGTTTCAAATTTATCTAAAATAACTAAAATCAACCAACAAATCTAAAATAACTGAACTACCATTTAAAAATGCAATCTGATCATGGTCAAATATTTGCTACTTCTATTTGCAGAAGATCAAAAGAACTTTCAGAGTAAAGCACTTTTTTCAAAGGCCCTTGGTGCAAGCTCAATTTATTAAAACTCATCACTGACAACATTAATATATTCCTTTCTGTGAGATCCAGTACTGCATTCCCCATAGAAAGTACATCAACCTCTTAAACAAGCAACCCATATAGGCTTGCTTCCAGCTGCTTGTAAGCAGATGAGAGCAAAAATACTTCAAACCTGGAGGCTGGAACCAGCTGCTGTCTTTAAAAAAAAAAAAAAAAGCATTTGTTTCATCCCAACATCCTTGTCAATATGATAAAAATAAATATTCTCACAATTTGAAAAAGGCTTCTCTTTTCCTGAGTCACAGAAAAAGAATTAACCTTTTATTTGCAAGAAAGTGTTCTCCAGTCACAGAGACTAAGATAGTAATAAGAAAAATTAATAAGACACCAACAAAATTAATATGGATTAAATGTGCAGCTCAAAAAAAAAAAAAAAAAAAGTATGCCTTTGGTATTTCCAAAAACCTTCCTGAAACAGGAGTTGGCTGGAACTTGTCTTCTGGGGTACTTAACATTGTGATATTGAAAAAAAAACCCCAAACTAAAACAACAACAACAAAAACAACAAAACAACCACCAACCACCACCAAATTGTCATACTTGAGAATCATAAAATAGTAAACTTCTTTGTAAGGAAAATCCATCCATCTTCTGTACGCCCATGCAGGATTTAAAAAGAGACCATATATGGAACATCCCATGTATTTTGACCACCAGAAATGTTCATTTCTACACCAGAAGTCACCTAGCTATCAGTACCAGGGGGTTAGGAGTAAGTATTAATCCAACACCAAAGCACATAAATCATCATTTATTAAAAGAAAAGAAGCACAGGAAAAGGAGTGGCAATGACTCCTCCTGAAAGAGCTACCAGGGAGCACTTCTCCACAGCCTTGATGTCCTCAGGAATTCTCCCTCCCACTCACAAATAAGTAGCAGGACTGCAGTAGACAGCACTTGCTTACTTGGAAGAAAAAAAGCAAAAAAAAAAAGCAAAAAAAAAAAGCATTCAGTGTGTTTTTAGCTGCTTTTTGCATGATTTGATCTCTGGCAAGAAGCCTAACGGCAGCTGCCACACTGTGTCAGCTTCCCACAGACATGAAGTGATCTATGGGATCGTGGTTTGGGAATCTTCAGACCAGGTCATTAGGAAAAGTCATTAATAACGGAGTTACGAACCCCAGTCAGCGACGGCGTACAGTTTTAAGCAAAAACATCCTTTCTAATTAAAGCTGTATTTGCACTCCAGTTAAACACTGACATTTAACAAGTCTCACGCAAGAGGCTCCTAAAGAAAAACACGCACTAAATATTTATTTTTAATTTAAATACAGCGTGACTCCGTTGCGGGTAGGTCTCGTAGCCTCTGACCGCGATTCCCGGCCGGCAGCCAGGCCAGGATCAGCGATGAGAAGGGCCGAGCTTGGCCCACGGTCCCACGGCGGAGACAGCCCAGCACCTCTCCTTCCCACACCGGCTGCCTCGGCCCGTGAGAACGGTTTGGGCTGGCCTGGCTTGACGCTAGCTCATGCTCAAATCAGCGTGAAATCCCTGCTGAAAAGGCTGCTCGGTACTGGGGGAGGCATGCCGCCTCTTCCCCGTCCCCCAGGCAGACGCCTCTGCCCTCTCCATATTCTTCACGGCACAGCAACACGCTGCAAGTATGAAGCCTTCTAGATTAATAATGAGGGCAGGGCAACGATCTCCCTGGACTGAATCCATTTTATGTTAACTATGAGAACTTGGATTTCTTTCAGTAGCGGAAAGAAATGAAACGCAAGGAGTAAGAGGAGGTTTTTCCACACAGGCGTTTACATCTCCAAGGAAAGAAAGGGGAGAAAACCCACACAAAGAGATTTCTGATGCATGCCGTGGGCCAAATTTCTAAACTGTCTTAACCTTTTTGCATTTCCAACTTTGTGCACTTAGTAATAATTGATCTTACCAATTTTACATACTGCCTTTACTGTGCTCTTTTATTATGCTTAGAGAAGTCTACATGCTTGGCACAGAACAGACATCTTCACTGAGGAAATGTGCACTCAGGTTTGAATGCATACACAGTGATAATGAAAACAGACATTGGGAAAAAGTTGGCACGGTTTATGGTCACAATTTTATTAACAAGACACTATGCCCCAGATGCAAGCCACATGCATCCTATTTCCAGCAGTGTCAGTATATTAAGCTTAGCCCTAAAATTATTGGGTTCAAATAAATACAGGATATTGGCTTTCCTGAAAAATAATGCATTTAAGGCAGAGATAACCTTTGTCCACGCGAGAAAAAGGGAGGTACTCGCTAAGAAAGCGCAAAAATTATTCCATAGTACATATCTCTTCTATGATACCATTTCTCTCCTCTTTTCCCTCCAACTCTTCAGCCTAGGAATTGGCAAGAGTATTCCCTAGTCCTCAGGCAGGCTACCAACTTTGAACACAAAAGCCTGATGGAAACTGTTTTGGAGATCCCTATAATCCACCAAAAGGCCGTACAGCGGGCGCACAGAGGTCTAGGCTAGCCTGTAGTCTCTTTTAATACTGAGTGGGTTCAGCCCTGCTGCGGCTAGTAAGGTGAGTGGATACACACAAGCTGGAAATGCAAAGAATTTCACTGAACAGGAATTTGTCCCATATAAACGTAATTACACCTTTTTCCCTTTCTGACACTACAGTATGTTGCTTCTTTCACCTTGTTTGATAAATGTTGCTCAAGAAAATGACCGAGAGCTTTTTCTTCCCTATTATTGATGAGATTATTTTCATAAGCAACAAGACATGAGATTAATCTGTTGTAGCCATTGCCTTAGTGAGAAGCAAAGATTGCACAGAAGAGCTGACTGGCAAAAATTACTGCATATGTCACAATTTATTTTGAGAAGAATCAAATAGACAAAAGCAAATGCAATGGGGACTTCAGGATCTCAGAATGGTAAATTTTGAGAAACCAAGGAAATTAGTGAAGTTGTGCTCAAACACTTTATCTCAAACACTAAAATATCTCATTTGGAAAATACAAATGTTATTCGCACTCCCATTCCAAGCAGGAGGGAAAAAATGGTAAGGAAAGATTGGAGACTTGCTCGGATGAATAAACACTTTAAACAGGATATTGAGAGGAAGTCCAGACTCCACAAGGAATGAAAAGATTAATTAGGAAAGAAGACAATGTCTCAGGGATAAGAAGCGTTTAAACCGTAAGAGAGGACAGAAGCTCAGCTGAAGGGGACCCGGCCCAGGCAACCAAAAATGAGTTTGCCACGCGTACAAGTACGACTTCTGGAATTTCACTTTGGCTGCTGACTGCCTGGGGAGTGCCGGCAGCCAGGCACGGGAGCAGCACAACCCGGGGTGGGGGGACGGGACAGGACCCCCTCCCCAGCCGCTCCCAGCCCGGAATAATTTAGATAAATATCTACACAGCCTACTAATTCAACTAAAGCAAATACTCTAGGTGTATTCTGCTCCCGTTAGGTAAAGAGAAAGGGGAGGGAAGTCCACCTGCACAGGACTGAAGCGTTTCACCCAGCGCTAAGCAGTCAAGCGGGCTGAAGTGCTGCAAATGACACAGACTATTTTAGAAGCGGAGAGGAAAGGTGAAAGACGACCACTGCTTAATCATTTCTATCATCACACAAACGACGCGGGCCGAGGCAGTCAAGCTGAAAGCCTCAGCAGGTCACAGGCTCAGCGTGGCGACAGCCAGGGTATTTCTGATGCTCGCAGTGGGCTCCGGCTACTCCTCCGAACAAAACAATCTGCTGCATCTTCTCCCACGCATTTCCTGCCAAGCCTGAGGCCACAGGGCCCAGAGAAAGTTACTCTAGATAAGATTTTTCCATAAACATAAGTCATAACTTCTCTTCTTCACAGACTACTATGAAACAAGGGAAACAAAAACGCACTAGTAGCCTCTTTGGAGCAATAGCTTCTTCTACTATCCTCTACTTTATTAGAGTTGCAGTAGCCATAATATTTATCTCTACACTTCACTCCCTTCATAACCAAAACTTAATAGTTTTTTAGACAAACCAAGATTTAGAAAAATGCTCATTTCATCCTCTACCTATCCGACTATCCATGTACAGAAATACAATTCATAGAAAAATTTTGCTTTACCAGGCTCTCTAAATATGCACATATATATATGGGCAGTGGGTGATGGGGTGGGGGGGTGTTTTGTTTTGGGGGATTGGGGGGGGGGTGATGGTTTGGTTTGGGGGGGGGGTTGCTTTTTTTTTTTTTTAAAGGCATGTGGGACTAAGGCCAGCAGTCAGATTATAAACTTGCGGGTGGGAGGGCTTTCTTTTTTGTTTGTTTTAGTTTCTAATGATGTTAAGAAAACACACAAGTACAAGAAATTAGAATTACTCAAACTTAATTTTAAACAGTTTTGATTCAGTTTTTGAGAATTAAAGTTAGGAACAGTTCCTTGTTACTAACCAAACCATTCCTGTAATCCTTATCCAATAATACCTGACACAGAGCACAATACAAGTCCAACTGCTAGCTGGCAGAAGTTAACACAGAATATCCTTTTTGCCAAAAAAAAAAAAAAGAGTACTTTTGCCAGTACTAGTTTGGTCAGGTCAACAGACCCCAAAATAGAGATGCATTTGCATATTCACTATGTATGGCTACTCAAACTTTTCAAGGATTAAAATGGAAGCTGTAGGTGAACTTGAAGGCCTAAGGAAAGAGGAGAAATGCAATAACCTAATTCAAAACAAGAATATATCTCATTTCTTTAATGCATTTGAATGCTTTTATGTAAATACAAAACTGAAAATAAAGTCCAATGTTGCTGTGGATGTAAGTCAACTTTCCACGTCCATGACCTCTGATCAAATCACATCTGATTTTATTAATTTCAGCTTGGATTTGATATTCTCAGATTTTCCTGGAATAACAACTTGGTTATCAGTTAATTGAAAACATTTTGAAAAGACATTCATTTACAGAACTTCATTCCTTCGGGGTCTAAGAGCATGCTTGCCATAACCAAGGTGTATGTATAAAAATTACTGCAAAAACACATCCATGCATCAACTGAACGAATATGAGTGGTGCTCCTAGCCTCAGACACACTCTGCACCCTCCAGGAAATGGGCTTTGCAACAGGCCATGAAGGTCAATAAATTTATACTCTCCGCAAGCCTAAGAAAAAGTAAATTCTAGAACAGGACATGCACACCAAAACAATGCTACCTCCGGCTGAAATGGGCTCTCAGACACTGAAACCAAACATAACCAACTTGTACTAAGAGAGGCAGAGAAAAAGGAGAATAATTTTAAAATCTACCTTGAATGGCACTCAGAAGTAGACAGTCAAAAAAACCCCCACATACGCTTATAAATAAACAGCACTTTTAACAGTAGCATCAGGTCCTGTGGCAATCATGGTAAGTAACCCCAGACAGAGTGCATTAATGCAATATCAAATGGCAGGAGCTGACAACTGCATCAAGGCTTGTAAAAAGAAAAATTAGCTCAACCTCTTCACCAAGAAAGGACTAGAAAAACACAGTAATAGGCTCTGCGCTGTTGAAGCACTTCACAGCACAATGCTCCAAGCAGTGCACCTGCAGATGGAAAACTTTGTGGGGCACAAAGAGAAGATGCACGACAGTCAGAAGAAATAGGAAGAAAGTTGCCATTTCTCTGCCTAATTTCCTGTGAGTCAGCCAGTATCATCTTCATCTTAACCAAATCAAGTTCAGCTACTTGATTCTGACAAACTCTAGCCCTACTCAGGCTGCAAGAAAGACCAAACAGCTGCAAAATCAGCTGTTCTTGTGCTAAGAAACACAGGACAGCTGGCACAGAGTCCCAAACAGCCTTGGCTGTCTGCTGAGTACCACTGGCAAATTGCAAAGATGGTTTTTACCAGTTCTGGACTTTGCTACCTCAGAAATCACCTACTTCCCTGCACAGTCAAAATAGTGTCAGGAACAGTGATAAAGATGGAAGATCTTGCCAAAAGACAAGCACAACCATGGAGGTGACATTGGAGCAGACTTTTCCATACAGGGCACCAGTTCTGGACCTCTCTTCCAGGCTTGGTGCATCAGAGTATGTACAAATACAACCATGTATTTGTTAATCTGTCAAATAACTGCAAAGCTGACATCGATTTCTATATATTTCACTGGAAACCTAAGAGAAGGTTAATGGTTTGCTTTTATTGTTGCTTCCTTCTACAATTATTCATCTGGACGTCCAGAATGAATTATCTAAGTGTTTTCTTTTTGTTTTCTCATCCTCTCGTACCTCCTCTAAAAGCTAGTGATGTACAACTTATCTACAAAAGGATATTTAAAAAAAAAAAAAGAAATTAAAGTTTTGCAAAAAGCAGTCCTGCAGAAATATGGCCAGGAGAACTAACACAGAAATTCTTCTTCAAGAGTTTTTTCAGGATTACTTTGAGTCAGCTGAACACAACCCAAGTTTTTCTACTGTGATGAGCAGCATCCATCTGTAGTCATGTTCCGTTCGCCCCGTAATTTTACTTCACCAAAACTAAAAACCAGAAAACGTTACCCTCAAAGTCTATGTGTCAGACCTGTACTAGTCCATCGGTAGTAGGATTTAGTCATGAAACCTGTATAAAATCCAACAGAGAAGTAGATTAAAAATTTCCAAAGGCTCAAGCCTATGCATTTAAATTATTGAACTAGAACTGAGAGAGATGATGATAAACAGTCACATCTAAATAATCCTCAGATATTTCAGCCGCTCTAGCAAATATTTGCTGGTTCTATAAATCTCCTCTCAGCACTTGTCAAGAGTACAGCCAGCAACACGGGGGAATAAATACATTCGGCGGGCACAGATTTCCAATAAATCCAGTGAATTTTGGAGCACACTAATTCCCCTCTCCAAGTAAGAGAGAAATTTACTAAAAACCTTAATCTCCCATGTGCTGAAACAGCACTTCACAGCTCCAAATCACAAGGAATTTCCCCCAGCTGCCAGCCCTGAGCTCAGCAGGGAGCACAGCAGGGGAGCAAGGGCAGGAGCAGCACTCGTGGAGCAGGAACACACAACACCCAGGCTGAAGGTTAATGTTGAAAGACAACAGGCACACCGTGGTGGGAGGAGGAAGAGGAAGAAACACAGCAAATCTGAGCAGCCACGCATTTATTGAAGAGTCGAACTGTTTTGTTTTTCTCCTCCTACCTATCCTTTTAACATACTTTTTTCCTGGCTTGCATCTTTCACCATTTTTTGTTTGTTTGTTTGCTTTCTCCATTATTTATTCTGCTGGTATTTTAGGCTCTACAAAAGCCATGCTGTTGAAAGATAATATATTTCTTCAGCTGAGCCCAGCTGCATCAAAACTCACACAGGAGACCTGAACCGCTGTTTTAGAGCAAGCCATATTCAACAAAAGTCATTAAAAGGAGACACAGATAAAGCCCTTTTGGTGTTTACAACCGTGTTACATTAATGTTACTGTGTCTCCTGCACCTCTAAAGCCTGATAGCATTTGTGTCTACAAGCCACTATATTGACGCAGAGCCAGAGAGCCCGACAGGGCTGCTAAACCCTGGGAGGGAGAAAAAAGAAAAAAATAAAATAAAAATTTTGAGTAAGCAGTTCTTCGTGTAACAGTTACAAAGAAGCTTGAAGGTTGCAAGATTTGTCTGCTTTGCCTTAACACCATGAAGGAAAAGCAATATTCTCTTGGTTGGATTGGACATGCTGCTTTCTTCCCTTGACCTGAACTCCAAATCTCTATGGCACAGAGCACAGGCATTGACCACATCCCACTGCAAAAATTAGCGGGGAATTGTGGCAGCGTGCAGTAATGGCAAAAGTTGCCTATTCTTGCTATTCCAGAAGTTGCGAGCTGCCTCAGGGGAAGGGAGGAATCAAATTAGCACGGCCTGAAAGTGGCCAGTCATTGCTACAGGTCATAACCATAAAACAAAAGGAGTGCAGTATGTGTCAGGGTTCGACCCTGTCGCTTGCATATTTGCATCCTTTCCAGTCACGCTTCCTCATTTCGCGGCTGTCCCTCTACAAACGGCCTTTGTGTCTGTTCGGCATCTCTGCCTAGCTGAGCTCACACTCTTATCAAAGAAAAACATTTCGAGAGGAAGGAGGGTTTAGCTGTTGGTTATTCGCCTCCGAGACTCAGGAAAGCCTACAGTCAAATTCTTTCTCCCACCCACAGGTTTTCTTGAATGCTTTGCGCAAGCCTCTTAAGCCAGGGCACTGGAAAAACACTTTGGAAACCCCCAAAGGATGGGTTCGTGCACCTCAAGCAGAGCTCGGGCAGAATTCAAAGGCCTGACGCGTGTCCCACGTACCTCCCACCCGGCGCCCACCGTGCCTGGAAGCCCACAGGCGCTCGTGCTTCCACCATTGACTTCCACTCAACGCACACCGAGAGGAGAGGAGAGGAGGAGTGGACTGACCACAGGCATGGCCGCAGACCCATTGCTGCCTGCTGCTGGGAGGAGAAAGGCCCCTTCTTTTTTCCTTCCTCCCCCCAAAATGCCAGCCCTGGTCCCCTGCTCTGCCCCCCCCCAGCTCCCGCCGCAGGCTCTCCCTGCCCTCGCACCACCCGGCTGCTCCGCAAGGCACCGACTCACTCAAGCAGCAGCAGAAACACCGAGCTATTTTCTCCCGGATTGTTTTCCGCACATTTCGGGCCGCAAGTCGGCTAGAAGAGGGCGTGAAGAGCGCCGGTCAAAAGGAAGCTGCAGGAGCAGCAAGGGGGGGGAAATGGAAACTCCTTGTCAGGAGCAAGCTGTAAAAAGTGTTCAACACGTGCTGTTGAGCCATACCTGGAGCTTCAGGGAAAATACGGCAGCACATTGAATCATTTTCGCTAAAAACAACCCCAAAACAAAACAAGAAAAACATACCACCACATACGCAAAACAAAAAAAACCCACGCAAACAGTCCCACGGACAGGGAGAAGGGCTAGGTGTGTGCTGGGGGCTGCCTGTGGCTCACAGATGCCACACAAGCCTTTCAACCCCACAGTCCTCCCCTCTCTTAGGGACATCAGACCCACAGAAATATATCAGAGCAGCACTTTTTGATATTGTGCCATTTTACGGACTAGCACCCAGGATTAACTCAGCCAGAGGAAAAACCACTCTGGTTTATCAGGTCAGGACACTCCCCGGGAGGAAGACAACGTGGTTTCCACTATCAAACTGCTTATGGATTTTAATGCAGTGATGGTTAAATGCAAAAATATTGAAACTAACCTGAGGGAAGGAGCAAAGCCCTTGGGACAAGTACTTCTTCACTGCGTGTCTGGGCTAAATGTAAAACTGGCACCCTAGCAGCTTTATATCCATTTCACAATCAACCACCGTGATGGCCAACCCACGTTTGGTAGGAAACAAGTCTCACGTGAAATCCTCACGTTATGTTGGGCCACAGGAAGTTAAGAGTTAAAGATGAAGCCATGCATTAGTGTGATATTACTCAGTGTGTTATTTATTCCACCCGCTTGCCCATAAGACAGCAAAGGTTAGAAGTCAATGAACAGTGGCATCCTGTTCTCAAATTTAAAAAATAAATAAATAAATAGTCCTGGTTTCAGCTGGGATAGAGTTAATTGTCTTCCTAGTAGCTGGTACAGTGCTACGTTTTTGAGTTAGGTATGAGAAGAACGTTGATAACACACTGATGTTTTCAGTTGTTGTTAAGTAATGTTTAGTCTAAAGTCAAGGATTTTTCAGCTTCTCATGCCCAGCCAGCGAGAAAGCTGGAGGGGCACAAGAAGTTGGGAGGGGACACAGCCAGGGCAGCTGACCCAAACTGGCCAACGGGGTATTCCATACCATGTGACGTCACGCCCAGTATATAAACTGGGAGGAGTGGGGGCGGGGGGGATCACCGCTCAGGGATTAACTGGGCATCGATCGGCGGGTGGTGAGCAACTGCATTGTGTATCACTTGTATATTCTAATCCTTTTATTATTACTATTGTCATTTTATTAGTGTTATCATTATTAGTTCTTCTTTTCTGCTCTATTAAACTGTTCTTATCTCAAGCCACGAGTTTTACTTCTTTTCCCAATTTTCTCCCCCATCCCACTGGGTGGGGGGGGAAGTGAGTGAGCAGCTGCGTGGTGCTTAGTTGCTGACTGGGGTTAAACCACGACACATATATAAACATTTGTAATGTGTGTGCGTATAAATATTTAAAAACACACTTTTTGACAGTTCAGGTTTTTCATTAATGAGTCGTGTTGTGTCAAGTACTAAGAGTACATTTTGATTGCACAGTTTTACTATAATGATACACCACGACCACCCCACCAAAAAAAAAAAAAAAGTAATAATCACAAAACCAAGACCAAAACAGCTTACTACTCTAGTTGAGACAATTGTAGACATTAATTACAACACCCCAGACTGAAAGCATTCAAATATGAATTTGGCAACAGCTTTCCCAGTGCGTCTCATTTATAAGCTTTGACAGGCCAAGTTCTGTAGGTGAGAGATTTGTTGAAATTTTACTCTTCTAATGTTCCTTCCAGCTGACAACATGGCTACATGAATGAGTTCTCTCACGTTTATCGTATGTACTTCACTTTTAAAGGAGGAAGATATTGGGAAACAAATCAATAGGAGCATCAGCTGGCTTCCTCAGGGCATGCCCAGCTGCTCTCTAGAATTTCCCATGGAGATGGCAGAAGTGTGTACCTGATGATACATGGCAGAGGAGGAACACAAACTCAAAAAGCCAATCTCCTTTCACTTGTGTATGCTAAACACAGGGCAAACAAGACCCTCAAACAGAAGTATTACTGTTAAAAATATTTTCACTCATCTTATTCAAGATCTCCATGAAATCTTTTATTCTGCCTATAGACATTTCTAGAGACCATATCTCACTAGTAATATGACCTTTTTCCTAATATTACTAACAGGACACCAGAAAAATTTTAGTGAACCATATACATATTAAGATTTCTACACCATTAATTTACTGTTATTAGAATTGCTGGAAAGAATAGCTAGAGTCTTACAGTTTAAATATTTCAAAATAGTAATGTATACAAAAACCTCTATTGCCATGAAGTATCACCCAATTCTAGATGTATAGCTGAACTAAGAAAAACCGTGGACAGACTTGCTGAACAGAACTGAGAAGAGTTTCCTGAGCCATTCTCACTGCAAACCCTTCCCCTTCACATATCTTTGTCAGAATTCTGCTGCTTTTAGAAAACTATTGAAATTAATACTTAACCATCATTTAAGTAGAACCTGTCAGGACAGCACCTGCTGCGTTCCTAGGAAATAAGCAATGCAAATTCTAATCTGAGGGGGTCAACATTGGGTCTTCAATACAAAAATAGGTAGCACAGGAAAAATAAGGAGGGAAGATATCAAGGAAGGAAGAGGAAATACTAGTACCATTTTACAAGTGAGGAATTAAGGCACAACAAGTTGCAAGAAAGGATGAAGGCCTCCTAAAACATAACCTAAATGAAATCTGAATAAGAAGCAAAAAATAAAAAGCAGCAGGAAATGGACAAAACCAGTTTTTAAAATATGAATCTCCTACTTTTGAAGAGCTCTTCCTAGCATGTCATTTATCAAAACGAATTCAGTGCAACACGGAAAAAACATCATCAAGCTAAGCTAATTATCTCTACCTGTAGCATCCCATGGATAAATTCTGTGCTACAGACTATAAAATAATTTTTTAAAAAGAAATCACTGTTACAATAAGCATTCTACACTGAAATGCTACACTGAATTCAACGCTAAACTAAACTTCACAGTGGTTCGGGGCAGGGGGGGCATCCCCCAGTGAGGAAGCCTCGCTCCTTTCTTACTACATTCTCATATAAAAATAACAGCTGAAGTAGATTTTTTCATCCATACAGATTTCAATGCATCGCTTATAGGCACTCAGCATTACAGAACCAGCAAACTATGGAAAAGAAACATTGCAACTGAAGTTTACTTAAAAAGAAAACTTGTTTTTTTCCAAAATATAGGCTATTCTAGAGGTTACACCTTTTCTCTCCCTCCACTGGTCTGCGGAATCTTCAGAGTAACGCATATTTCAAGCCTCATTAACAGTAACACTTCTGACCGTGTTTTTTTGCTATTAGTCTATATTAAATTTAGAAAAATTGTTGAAGGTTCCTTTTCTTTCCTGAAGCGGCTTTGAATGCGGCACAGGTCTCAAAGAAGATAAGCTGCTTTATCTAACTTTTCCAGGCACCGAAAAGAATAAGGACCAAAGAGCTGACAGGACATATCTGGGTAAATTATGTACACTCCCACCACACACCACTTGGAAACACAGCAGAATCTGGCCATGGAAACATGCATCAGTACTTCATTTAATAGCATTAAAACATCATTCCTTAAAAAAAAAGGGAAGGAGAAGAGACAGCTCATTGATAACACTGTTAATATCAGAGGCTGCATGATCTTACCAGAGTTGCAATCAACACAGGTATCTAAACACTGCACATTAATATGCAGGCAGACTCCATTTATTATATAATTTGTCCTTTTGCCTAGAGATTCAAAGCTTAGCTTAAAAATAAATGAAGAGCAACGACTTCTGGTGAACTTTCCCTACTTTGTAGCCAGTTAATTTCCTCCTCCTGGTGAAAGTCTGTTGTATGCCACACATCCTGCTTCAGGCTATCACTGAGACAGGAAAACTGTGGTTACTTTCTTTCTATTACAGAGTTTAAAACCAGGAAATACATCCGTTATATATTTTTTAAGAATAAAACAAATGTTAAAGACATTGGCAGAACAGTGGAAGAAAATTCCCAAGACTATAATCACACACATGAGGAAAGAAATATTTAAAAATATATTAACAGATACAATGCTTTCAAATTTATCAGGAAACACTGTTAGAAGTAACAGAAAGCTGAACAGCATTAAAAAAAAAAAAATTCAGCATGTGGAGAAAGGGGGCACCAGGAAAATGTACTTCCAATTAAGTTTTTCGCTGCAGACTGCATACAGGCAGGAATGCTGTAGTCCCAAGGAAGACCTGATACCGTTCTCCCTCTTCTATCCTTCCCCTGGGGGGAGGGAGAGTTTCTCAGCATTACATGATCCTACAAAAGGTCTTTAAAGGCCTTGCAATTTTAAAATAGCTTTTAAAAACTATGCTGAAATCAGGAGAGCGCCTTAGCTATAGCCTGATACGTGCAACTTCTTCATAGCTACTCACAGGAAAAATAGCAGCAGTTCTTCACAAGCCCATTGAGAAAAAACGGAACAATTTGGAATTTAAGCCCCGCAGCCTCAGCGCAGGAAGCTTGGCAAGAGAAGGCAGAGCAGTGATTCACACTTCAGCTTCTCGCATCCTGATACAGAGCCTCACACTGGGAAGACTCCCAAAGCATTTTACAAGCAATCAGTACAAACCCCATTCATCACCAAAACGCAGTCCTTTGTGGCGAGAGTCAGAAGCTTCTCAAGAACACGGGGGAACAGCTCAGAGAAGTTCAGGACAAGAAGCGAGATGACTACAGCATCACGCAGGTGAGATTCAAAGGAGACATCAGGGGAACAGCGCTCCGCTCCTCACGCTGGGACCGACCCCATCAGACAAGAAGATTTGGGCAGACTAACTGCTGCTGGAAGCTTCAAGCAATCTTTTATTGACAAGTGGTCATAAGCACGAGTGGAGATGCTCCACGTGGAGCCCACCTCATGACCATAATGGGTTTTGGAGTCAGTGATGACCGCATAGAACAGCCTCCCACTGAACTGATCATGCCACTCGAGAGACCAGGTACACACCCCTCTATAGGATAGATTACTCCAACTATGCTTAACTTCACACACCATTACACAGCTTCTGTAAGGGAAGGCCGAATACGTATCGTGACGCCCTATAAAATTAGCTTCCTCCTATACAAATAGCCAAAGCAATTTATCCCCTACGTACAGAGTTACAACACACTTCAAAATTAAAAAGTGAGGAACATGGTTGCAGACAACCCTCCCGGCTACATACATTACGCAGGACCACAGACCCGTTCAGGCTGGAAGGGACCTTCAGGGGTCAGGTTCAGCCTCCTGCCCAAAGCAGGGCCAGCCGTGGGATCAGTTTGCTCAGGTCTTTACCCAGTTGGGTCTTGAAAACCTCAAAGAGTGGAGGTGCCCCAGTCTCCCTGGGCTTGCGTAGGCTGAGCTCTCGAGTAATCCACGACTCTGTCCTTGGTCCCTGGTGAGACTTCTTGTCCTCCTTGAACCCCTTCACTAAGTACAGAGGCCTGCGAGGCCTCATCGGTGAAAATGGAGGCGCAGGGGGCACAAGTACTTCAGCCTTACCTGCACCCACTGCCACTAATTCACCCACCCCACTCAGCAGCAGGACCACAGTTCCCTCATTCAGCCTTTTCCTGCTAATGTAAGTGGTAGAAGCTCTTCCTGTGGTCCCTAACACCACCTGCATGCGTCAACACCGGTTGAGCTTTTGTAACCCCAGCCCTGCACGCTTGGACAACGTTTCTAAATTCTTCTTTTACTGCTTCCTCCTCCTCCTGTATATGGCCTTTTTGCATTGGAGCTCCATCATGTGCTTTCTGCCAGTCTGGTCTCCCAATACATCTGCTTGTTTTCCCGAGTAAAGACTGCTCCTGCACTTGGACGAGCTTGTCCTTCAAGACCTGTCCAGCTTTCATGAGCTCTTTTGTGTTTTAGAGCTTCAGTGTTATCTGGTACCAGTTGCCTGAAGTCCAGGGTCTGTCACCCTGCTACTTGCATTTCTCACTCCCCTAAGGTTCTTGAACTCCTCTATTTCATGGTGGCTACAGCCAAGGTTGCCATTATCATTCTTCCAATCACTTCTGCCTTCTTTGCGAATAGCAGATGCAATCATGCGTCACACCTGTTTGACCCCTACAAGGCCTGTGTCAAGAACTTAATCCTGATACTCTCAAGAAATGTCCTGGCTAATTTGCATCCAACCACATCACTCTTCCAGCAGATGTCGGAGACCTTCAAGCCACCCATAAGAACCACAGGCTGTGAGCCAGACACTTCCTCAAATTGTCTAAAGGCTTTGTCTACTTCCTTATGGTCATCAGGTGATCTGCAAGAAACTTCCATCATGACATCCCCTTTACTCGCCTATCCCAGATCACGACCCACAAGCTCTCTACCTGCCTGTCACCTGTCCCACAGAAGAGCTCCATACATTCGAACTGTTTCTTCACTTAGAGGAAAACTCCCTCAATCCTCACCTTCCCTTCCCGTCTGTCCTGAAGAACCTGCACCTGCCCACCATAGCACCCCAGTCCTGCGTGCTGTCCCATCATGTTGCAGTTACTCCAGCAGAGTCACAGCCATTACCGCACGTGCGGTGTTAGCTCCTGCTTGTTTCCCAGGCTGCATGTGTTTCTGTACGTGTACTGGAGGTGACACTTCCCTTTCTTATGTGAACACTCTCCTCGTCGGCCAGCTCGCTGGACAGCATGCTTTTGCCCCACATTGTCCGGTGGGAATATAACACTGACTGGCCACAAGAGCCCTGTTGTCCTACAGACAGGGCAACGAACGCTCGCTGCCCTAGAGAGCTGGCAAAACAGGCGAGGAAGGGGAGAAGCACGATCACCTCTGCTCCAGAAGGGCACAACAGAAGCACAGGAGATGGAGACAAACAGGAAGGTTATAGCACTGAAACCAGATCTGACACCAGCCTGGTGCCTTAACCACAAAACTCTTCTTTCTCCCTGACGTAACTATCTAGCAATTTGTGACCACACGCGGTGGTTTTGAGAGGGCTGAGGAGCATTTACAATCCCACTTTCTAAATGAGCTTTGCTCTGCCTGCTTTAGCCCCTCTGGTCACCCTCTTTAACATTCAGCCCATGTCCGGCTGTGGTCTTCGGTGACAAAGAAGCGGCAGAGTGGCCACATTGCACATCAGATACTTTGGGCCTCTAGCTTTGGTCCCGTGAAGCACTCCGTACAGGGGACACTCCTCCCGATCACTGTAGAGTAAGAGGTGTTTCTGTGTGGGAAACCCACAGCACTTGAGGAAGATGAGCTACCAACTCATAGGCACACACACCCCACACCGCAGTGGCCTGTGTTTTTAACTGAGAACTTTTGACATGCACTCAAACAGCTGCAGTGGTTTAAGGCTTTAATATCTCTCCCACCCTCCTCTTCCTTTCTTGCCTGTTACCATTTGCCAGACCAGCAAGCCAAGCCCTGGAAGCAGCTGCATGTATGCATCACCACCAGCTGCTGTGCAAGCTAAAGAAACTGGACATTGCACTGAAGCAGTTCAGATGCATTCACAAGCCCTGGTCTTTCTGCAGTGACCCTGGGAGAGGGGGGTAACAACCAGCAGCTCCTAGCAGCTTCTAAATCTGCATTAGTTGGTTGACATTCCCAGGTGTGATACCACCACCCAAGCCACTGCCTCCCGTTGGGACAGGAAGAATGTGGTGACAACTTCACTGAAGAGAAACACAGCAAAATGCGATGCATAACTGTTGATCCTCTTTGCAACCCTTACTGCATAGAATCAACAATCATTTAGAAAGTCCTTTCCACTAGTAAATTCAAAATTAAAAAAAAAGTCAACTCTGCAATACATTTCTCATTTAAAGAGTGTGTGTTGACATTGCCACCTTGTTAAGCACATCTAAAACACATTCTTTCGGTAGCTCCCAAAGTCTAGAGTATACCAAAAAAAAACAAAAAAAAATCACTTCTCACTATTTGAATTTAATGCAGGAATGCACCAAACCAACATTCACTCTGCTACAGCAACTAAAGACATATAATTACTTGTCAGGAAAAAATGCTTAGCTGAGTAGCACGAATACTGAAATGCATTCATCACATATTGATCACTGATGTCACTGCAGACCAGAATTAAGTTCTTGTGCATTCCTGTAGCACAGAGGCTGTTCATTCTGGGGTGTTGTGGTGTGGTTTTTTTCTTGAACCTAAACTTGTCTGCATTTCCTTAGAAGTACAGACTTGCTATCCAATCTTCTGAGTTTGTACTACCTAATGTGAGGAAAATTATAATGTGAAGAGGGGATTGTTGTATGGTCATTTTTAACAATTAGCATTTATCTTAAAACAATCCTGGGTATAAAATGCAAAACAAAACACTACATTAAGTTAATACACAGAAACCCAAGTGGATAAACCAATTGTGACACATATCACCAAATACAGAATGGCACTCCTATGGCTAGCAGAAGAACAGTGACCATCATTTCTTTTTTCATCGCACTGGCATAACTGTTACAGTTAAGACTCTCGCTTTGACACCACGCCACACATTGCACATGCCGGGCAATAAGGACATTCCAAGTTTGCACTGTTTTTTCCATCTCATTATAGAAGGCCTTGCGTGTCCCTCTACTAATGACACTAATTATTCAACAGTATTCAAATCAGCTATAACAGAAGAGTAAAATTTTTTTCCTTACCTAATAGCATGTCTTTTAAATAAAAAGCATAGCTATTCCTTTGCTAATGCTGCAATATGATTTTTAAACCCAGGTAATCAACAGAAAACTGATTTGCTATTAAAGGAAACGGACCAACCACTAACTTCTGCAGTCTATAAGCCTCAAGTGAACAAAAGTGCCTTACTTATCTGCTCTGTGTTTACATCATAAACAATATTAACACACATAAGCTGATTCAAGTACTGTGATTAAATTTGACCAACAAAGCTGTATCCATGGCCTTTTATTTTAAGGAAAGGGAAAGAAATTCAGGATCTCTGCTACTATAAGGATGACAAAGATTTTATCAAGTTTTAAGAGTTCCTGAGGAAGTGTCACTTGGACAGATCACTGTGGGTGACACTTCCAAAACTCCATCAGTTAGAAATAAGGGCCTCTGGTGCTTTAATTTACATGACAGCTTGGAGCTACAGGTACATCAACCCTTCCATGCTTTTTGTTCCTTTTCATTCCTGTGGTCCTGAGCACTCGCCCATTCCTACCACAACACCTTAGCTACCTCAAATGGAGACCAATAAAACCACACCCGCACACCACAGCCTCCAACAAGCTAGTTTGGGAAAGAATAAGAATCACAGAATAGCTGCCAACCATCCCACATCCCAGAATGAATGGGGGGGGGGGGGAAATCAAGGCAAGCTGAAGTTGAGGAGTTAAAGTAATGCTTGCCAGCCAGGTGCTGATCAGGAAGGCAAGAGAAGGCATTTCCAGAGACTCAGCATCCCAGAATGGAATGAAAAAGAGAAAAAAGAAAAAAAAAAAACGAAAAAAACCCAACACCGATACACACACAAGCCACCAAACACCACCAGTTGCTGCTTTGCAGAGGAAGGGCAGAGGGAAGGAGGAGTCTTTGATACTCTACTCCACCCTCCTATTTCTGGATGCTATTGTGCAGCTGCTGGATGTCACATCTGGTAGCAATATACTAACACACACCACCCAGCTTTATCTCCCCTTGTTAGCGAGCACACCCAACCCATCATGAAAATGTCAACAGAACAGCAAGATATCTGTGTCCACATGGGAAGAAGCTGGCACAAGAGAAGTCGCACTGATACGAACAGAGGAAACATTTGGAGAACCAAGCCCCAAAATCAACCTTACCCCTCCATCTAAGCCACATGTACTGCATTCATCGCATCAGTATGAAACTTTGAACCTTATTCGATAGGGCTCCTGGCAACACTAATGATGTCCTGGCAACAATTATAAGTTTCTCCTGTCGCCAGCTTGCCAGGAAATGAGGTGCCACTGGGGTTGATATCGTGCGGGACAGTGAAAGCAGCAGAAGCTCCAGCTTACATGTGAATACTCACCGAGAAGGAAGCCCCACAAAGAGCACATCAGTAGGTGCAGCATACGCTCCACTGGCTCCCAGACTAGCTCAAGGATCCAGTCTTAGCCTTCAGGGATTTCCAGAGGTTGGGCTCTAAATACATCAAAATCTCCTTCCATTCATGGGCCACATAGGTACTCCTGGGAAAATGCAGCTATCGCCACGGAAGGTAATGACAGCCATCAAGTACTTCATGCTCCTCACAGCAACATTGAAAAAGAGAAACAAAACTAGGACTAGAAAACAGAAGCTTCACAATGGACTGTCCTCAGAGCCTCTTACCTATTATATTTAATTTTCGGATTCTGGGAAGACATTACCTTTTTGCATGATAACACACAAATGCAATTGCCTTGACTGGGCACAGACTAGCCCACATCTTACAAACTAAAATATTCTCAAAACGAAGGGGGAAAGTGCTCACAGACATTTATCACTTGCATTTCTTGCTTTTCTGGAAATACAGGCAAAAATGTCTAGGCCCATTTTTAATTATTTTAGTATCACTATGGGATTTTATTTTGTCAAGACAACTGACAGCAGAAAGGAGGAAGTTTTCTGCCTATCTCTATCTCAAGTTATATCAGCTCTCTACTTTAAATAAGCACCAATAAAATTACTTAAAACAAGAACATGCCTTTATCAAAATTAAGTGCCATATGCTTCATTTCTCACTACTAAGAAATTAATTGCTCTCAGAAGATAGAATATGAACTTTAAGTCCATAAAGTAATTTTTTCATCCTCTTAATACTCTGCCAGGAAAGACTTAGAGGCCAACAGAGGAAACATCAACAGGCAATTTTATATTTAACTGGCATATTTATAAACACCACACATACCATTATTTTGTTTCTGCTGCTGCATCTTAATAAAGAAAAGCAATCCCCTATTCACATGCAGGCTGTGTAACCAGTGTATACTATCACCTAGACAATTTCAGTTAATGGATCAAAGTTGTCATTATAGCCTCAGATAAAAATCCTTTTGATAGACACTCTGATCTTCCTTGTGAATGAAAGTAAATGTTACCCAGAATTTCATTAGGCTATTAGCAGCACCTTTTTTGATAACTGTCTACACAGATCATTTGTCAGAAACTACAAAACCATTAAACTGTATATTTTTTTCCTTCCAGAAGAACTACATGAATGCCAAAGGACATTTAAAGGTCTTAAAATTTGTAAGAGGAGGGCTACCTATTTAAATTGCTTTGTAGACCTAACAACCATGAATATCTGTTAGAAGATCAAACTAGCTTGGACTAAGCAAAGTGTTTCTTAAATACCTTCATAGAACGTTGCAATCTTTAAATCCCCAAAAGACTACTCAGAAGCTTAGTGCACAGTGAAAATGACTGCCTACCAATCATGTAGGTAGTAGAAAAAAATGCAGTTTCTTCTCAAATTCAGAATACTAAGGCTTTCAACTGACATTTAATTAAATAAATTGAGAAAATACTATTCTTTACAGTTTTAGAGAGTGCATGGAAAATAAGTCAGAAAACAAACATGTTCAGTCAACTTATCCACAGCCTGTAAAAATCAAGCGTTCATTCATCAGCTATTGAAAATGCTAATTACATTGTTCCCTGTCAACACATTGGCATTGTATTTCAGTGTGTCAAAGATGCAATGTTTTCAGTCTTCCAGACATGGAAGAAACTAACATCATTAATTTCTTAATAGCACGATGTACTGATTTACTACAGTTTCTGTTTAACTTCTACCAAAGACACCTCCCACTACAAGCCAGTGCAGTTACGTATCAAAGTAGTGACGAGACTTCCACGAGGAAGCTTTTGCCTCTTTAGCACATCTATCTTGGAATGGAGGCTTTGGATACAAGAAGCTATTTGCCTCCAAGCACAGATATTTGAGGCTATGATAAAACACTTGTCAAGGCAGAAAAGAATAGTTGACTAATTGTTTTCTGTTGATGAAAGAAGATAAATTAGAATTACACTTCTGAGACTAACTTTTCGTCATAAAGCCAAGGCAAAGCCAGGAGGGCTGATGCTGCATCTCAGCAGGCTTGATCCCTCTCCTCTAACAGTGGTTAGCTGCATTTGACAGCTAAGTACTTACTTTAGTTTTACTAAAGTTAATATATCAGCAGGATTACATCATGAGATAGGCAGTCATAATAATGTGCGCTTTTTTTTCCCCACAGCTATAATAGTCCTCTAATTTTAACAGGTAACACTGAAAATTGTTAGAGGTTTGCAAAGGCAGTCTAACAAACAAATTCAAATTTAAATTAGAACATGTTCAAAATCAGACATTGACAGAACAAGCAAGCACCAAGACAAGGTGTTCAATAACCGTGAAGACGTTCAGGAAACAGCACCCTACACCTCATGCACTGCGCCACAGATGCTACTTAGTAGTGCTCGAGACCGCAAGCCCTTAAGCGCTAATATTTTTCCGAGGAGACATTTTAACTACTCCAGAGTCCTGCAAACCTGATGTATATTTGGAGCTGTCGAAGGGAAATGTCTCAATTCTGAACTCAAATGCCAGTCACTTACCAAACAGTACATTCAGCTCCCAAGCGGCACAAGTTTGGGTCCTGTTTTCAGTGTGCCTAACCACCTTCCCTCACGCTGTTTCACAAGAGAATAAAGCACAGGTCCGTCTCTCTCCCTCCTCTTGCAATTTACACCTTGCTTTCAAACTCCTTAATAACAAAGATCAAAGAGCAGATCAGGAATCTGTGCGCAACAGGAAAAACCTTGAAGAATTTTATTTTTGGGAAAGCAAGATGGCCTTGCAGTTGTGTGTGGCAGAGTGGGTCCTAAGGTCACCCCTAGAACGAATTTAAGACACATCTTCAGCCTGATCTTGTCTTTAGAGAAAAGGTATAAAGCAAACCAGCACCAGGCAGTGGGCCTGGCACTCAGTGGATCTCTGTGGTGAGACTACAGCCACAAAAGGGCATGCACACTACCACAGCTGGCTTGGAGAAGACCACCAAGTTATAAAAGAATGAAGAGGTCTCATCTGAGAATCATATTTTTAACAGAGTAACAAGCACCAAGGAGACCCCTGATGAATGCCAATATCACTGAATATTATGAAAGATCGAACAGAAACTACAACAATGCAAGACGTTACTGACAGGGGCGGTCCTCAAGAGAGTTAAAAGATGCTACCCCTGCATCTATGCAACATACAGTCAGAAATCTTTGGAACCAGAGTCTCCCAGCACTGTCCTGAACTGCCTCTTACAAAGCCTCTTTTGCTTTCATGGGATGGACTTCATGGGTTACATTGCTTCGCTCAACAGTGTTGAGGCACTATCGGTGGCAGTCAACCAACCTGAACCCAAGCTGTCAGGTGTAATGACCAAGGATGGGGGTGCACCCCTCGCACGTAGTTCTAAGATACTTTTTGTCAGTCCAAGGCTACACTGGGGAGCAGGGTGACTGAACAGAGTTGCCTGCACCTCTGGAAAAGGAAGCACAGTCCTTCATCCACATCTGTCACAGCTAAAGCAAACCCTGCCCAGCAGTGTCACTAACACATAACTCAGGAGTCTCAGATGTGTTCGCAGAACTGCAGACCTCCATCCCGCATTTTGTTTGCCATCCAGAGTGCCTGGAAGGTGTCTCTGTGGAGGACACACTGCTGTTGACTGGGATTTGGCCACATTTCCTATGAACCAAGTCATGTCTGAATGGTGTGAATTCTGCTTGTCCATAGATCACAAGGACTCCCATTAGTAAGGGCAAAGGACACCATTGTAGGCTGCTTGCAAATATTATATGGTCAGGCATGAGGTAGATATGGGTTCTTTGCCTCCTTAAAAGTTCTGCCATCACAGTAAGGCATTTAGAGTCATGAAGAACTAAAAAGGCCCTTTGTATTTTCAGTATTACAGTTTGTGATTCTTAACTTCTGGGTTTCACTAGTTAGAAGCCTCAAACCACTTTTAAGACTGGAGAGATGAAATAACACAGGCAGTATCACCAACCTGAACGAGCGTTAATTCTTCTGTTTCAGAACAACAGCTTTTCCCTAGACAATGACACAGTCACCTTTCTCAAGAAGCTTCATTAATTTAAAAAAAACTGGGCACATATGGCATACATTAATCCAGAACAGGGCTAAACTACACCCACAGACCAAGAGAGCTGGACTTACTGAATCCCTACTGTGGTATGAAAATGATGAAGGAAGTTAGATGTTAGAACAATATACTCAAGTTTCTTCCTTCAAAGAGACAGAAGAATTACACTTGTGGCATTAAAAAGGCAATGTCATCACTATCTTCATTACAAGCCAATTGTCCAAGCACTATAAAACAAGTCTTTCCAGGCTGAACTTTGACACACGTTCTCAATGTGAGATAACATCTCTATCTTTGAAAGGCTAGTGGAGTTGGGCAAGAGTGAGGGGGAATGGTTTCTCACATGATGTTCACTTTAAAGCCTTTATTTTACTTTCCAAAGAAATACAAACGTTTGCATTAAATTAATGCTGGTTGGTTTTTATGTATTTTCACAGATATGTTTAAAGACACGTGCGTTCTTGGTATTTTGTTTTTAAATGAGAGGTACATAATCAATGGGGAGTGGAACAGAAGTTATTCCTGAGACACTGAACACGTAGAAGCTATCTCTATTTTTTTCAGTTTTACTTTGGAAGACAACAGCCCTCTGCATGATTAATCTGTTTCACTGCTTTCTTGACAGTTATTTGCATTTGCCTCCTAATGCATTAGCATAAGACAACTCTTTCATATTGTTCTAATGCAGCAAGTCCCAAACAAGGGGTCACAACCCCAAGTAGGGTCACAGCCGTTATGACTGGGGTCACAAGCCCAACAGAAGTACGCTTGTTTATAATAGTATCTGAGGTCACAAGACCAACAAAAAGCAAAGCTCATAACTGGAAGGTTTTGAAACAGCTGATATAAGAAAGTATTTGAGGCAGGCTTTGCATGACAGCCTTCCCCGATACCAAAGCAAGAGAAAAGCTAACTATGCTTAAGTGGTTATTAATAATAACAAATATTTGATACTTTGTCTGCATTACTGTAGCAGCTATGGTGTTAAATTTTAAACTACTCAATTTAGTAATGAACTTTAAAAAAAAAAAAGTCAGAAGTAAAACACATTACATGCACGTCACAGAAGAGAAGCCAGCTGGCAACTGCCAAAATTCACTGAGAGCAGCTCCAGAAACCTCACAATCTAGTGATTTCAAATAAAATAAAAGTGTTGTTTAATTTAAATATCGTTACTCAAAACCAAAGGAGTATTCCAAGTGAGGAACTGATATAACTTGACAAAAATCTCCATAAAGTGTCTGCAAACAAAAAACTTTTCCAGAGAGTTCATCCAAGCTAGAGAAGAAATCCCAATCTATACTGCTCCTCTTACTCCCTTTCTAGGCCACTCAGAAGGCCTCCTGACCTACATTATCATGTCAGGCTGCCCACAAGAAGCAATGAGTAAGAGCAGCACAGTTGGTATTAAGGACTCAACGTTTGCACGATGTACATTTCAGGAGTTTTACTTCAGATCAGCTCCAACATGTCCCCAGGACATGGGAGATGAAGGGCTGTAAGTACACTCTGGGTGTGAATCTTCTGGCTTGGCGTTATCTGAAATGAATCCAATTTGTGCTCTCGGGATTGCCCCACAGCATGGACCAACGTGGGCACGATCAGCCCCGACTCCCAGTGCCCTGACTGCACTCCAGAACTGAGCTCCTGAGCCAAACCAGAACGTGAACATGGCAATGAATGACTGTACCTTGTAACTTCGACGGCAAAGCATTGCAGCCGCTATGGATCGTTATGGGATAAATCAAAGATCCTTTGATGAACTGAAAAAAATGACACTCGTTTTAGCCAAATGCAAGGAGGAAAACTAAATACTCATTACTTCCACTAAAATGGAATGAATAAATCTGGATCCTTTCTTCCCTCCATCCCTTAAACACTGCTGGGAATTATTTTCCTACAGTGGAAACCACACTTCATACTAATATCCACTAGCATATGAAAAGTGTGGGTTGCTCGAAAACGGAAAGAAAAGCCTATGCCTTCTGTCACACGTTGTTAAATAAAATATGTTCACACTTAGAATTTAAAGATGTTAAAAAAAGAGTTGGTAAAAGCATGAGCAAACTATTGGGAGCTGGTCTAATTTTCACTCTGCCTTCATTTTCCACATTTAGGAGCATCAGCCTACGCAATACTTTTTGCTTTGGGGCTTAGAAGAATATATGATTTTTTTTTTCTTTTTAATTAGAAATCACATATATTATGGGCTTACATATTTATTTTTAAGAAATCTTAAGTACCTCTCACTGTGCAATATGGCTACTGAAAAGTTTAGCAAACAAAAAGTTTAGCAGCTTCTTTTGGTACCTCCACAGAGATGATTGCTGATGCTCAAACTCAAATTTTCAAATAGGAGTGACAAGTTCTCCCCTACTCTCATAGTCAGCTAAGCATCCCGACATAGTATTAGGACACTAGGGATTTTTAGCAATTATTTTAGTGGGAAAGAATGTGTTTCCTTCATTAACTAGACCTTGAAAAATGGAAATGTTCCTTTATGGTACCGAGAAAAAAGTAATAAATTAATGTCTTTTTTAAGCAGTAAGATATGGAAAATATAAAAATAGCAGACTGTGTTAACAGCAGGATGGCCATACACTAGGTTCTCACTAGATGTGTCACCCCCATGAGTCAACTGCCTTTCCTTGAATACAACAAAACCTCAAGATACCGATTTTAAAATTGGTAATATAAAAATTGCCACGGTACTAGTGTATCTGAAGAGAAACAAGACTGTAACTCTGATGCTTCCAATTACACACACAATATGCATGCAGACTCACAATCATGAAAGACCACAAAATCACACAAAAAGTTACTCATTTAACTTTAGGGTGATACAAGCAACTTCGACATCCCGTGACTTCTACTTCCCGAGGCAGAAAATCTCAGTTTATACATTGCACTCAGAGTTGCAGAGGCAACTTTAAAATAACAGATAACTGAAAACCAACAAAGTTGTATTCCTAGGGCTGCAGGTATGGAGTCTGAAGCAATCAGCTGAGGTATGAGCTGCCTTAGCCATCTCAGTCATTAAAATTCACCACACTCCAAAGTATGTTTCAAAGTCTCTACAACTGTCAAAACACAATTTACCTTTTTCCGAGTTGCCAACTTATGTACGTTTCCCCCATTAATTTATACAAAACAGTGAGTCGTCAATATGAAAGGCTGCAGTACACCACAGTTAAGATATGGAAACATTGTCAAATATTTGGAAATTAAAGATTTATCTTACACTACCTTAGTTTCTGCCAACTGTTTGGCAAAACAGAATAGGAAAACAAAAGCAAGTTTGGCAAAAAAAAAGAATATTTGTCATCTGTGAAAGCCTTTGTACCACAGGTCCAGCCTACCACAGGAATGTAAATCCATATTATCTGTTGAGCATCATTACTATTTTTCAATAAAAACAGCTTTGCACCAATTGAGTTTGCAAAGGAAGCAAAGGGATTTGAAAGGCAGAAATTATAACGGGGAACAGAATATATAAGAATTCAGACTGGTTAACACTGGTGCTGTGCTTGGTCCAGAAATCAAGAGCAGCGGTAGGAAACAAGCTGAATAAAGTACAGCCAAGTCTCAACGCAAAAATAAATGCCACCCATGTCATTTCCACTCTCCAGGTAAAAAGGTTCAGATCCAAGCCTGCAGCAAGGGATGCAAAACCCCCATGGGAACGTAAGATGCTCGGGCAGGGTCAGCTCTGCTCGTTCCTCAGCTCTCACCTCCACATCTGCAGGAGAGAGCTTTCAAAACACGCTTACTGTACATAAAACACCTATGATACAAAATGAAAAATAAAGTTTTAAAATACTTCTTATGAGTCTTAGTGAACTCATCCTCAGAGAAAAAGAGATTAAATATGGACTCACAGCCCATATTAGACAAAGGTACCGGCCCCTCCACACCTTCGCATCAGACTGAAGGGTTTCTTGGTTCAGAAACTTATCACCTTAAAAGTTCACACCTCATCTTGCTTCCTCATTTCTCTCACATCCGCTCCTCCTGCCCCATTACCTTGATATTTTAGGGCATAGTCTCTAAAAACCATGCAGAAGGTAACAGGCGTTTTATGCCACGTGAATCTTTTCTTATCATACTTCTAGTATAAAAAGGTAAAGTTCTCATTTTTATAATAATCATTCTAGCAGCAGAGTCTTTAAAAATGGGCCACAAACAAGCTGGGTAGCAGCAAGAAAAGTAATGGCAAAATCAAACTAATCTTACTCTGTATGATATTTGTTCTTCTCTATGTGCTACATACATACATGGCTTTATTTACCTACTAAGGCTGATGATCAGTTTAAAGATGCAGTTGTGTCTCATGGAAAGAAGTATATTCTCTACCTTTGTGAAAGAGAAATTTACAGTTGAACAAACAGCTAAGGCTTAAAACATTTCCATTATGTGGCTCCTCAGTCTGCAGGTCTTTCTCAACATGTAACTAGAATACACAATGGGTAACAGCAAGTGCTCTAAAACAAATACCCATCCTTGCGATATCACAGCCTATTTCACGTTGTTTATATAGGGCTTTTTTTTCCCCACCCCTTAAATCCTCTTACTCTATTTTTAAAGATAAAAACAAAAAAGCATTGTTTCCACAGAACACTATCTGTTATCCTCTAACACCATGAAGAGCGCAGCTGCTACCAATGAACTGGAACTACTGTTGAGTTCCTATAACACGAAGACTTCTCCCACCCCCCTGAGAAAATAGTTCACAAATCCCTCCAAAGGGATATGTAATATTTATATTACTGATAGAAATATAGTCATGTTTTCAAATGAAAGTTGTATAACTGTGTGTCACCCACTCAGGTGGCCAGAAGTAGGACAGGTAAGTTACATGTACTTTTAGAAAGAAAACGAGCATTTTGGTCTCCGTTTCTAGCTTAAGAACAGAAGCTTAACGGTGTCACAAATACCCACCACGCACGTGCCTCACGGCAGCAACCCTGACAGACACAAAACCTGTGCTGCTGCCACCCTGCAAAATTCTGCTGGCTCTCCCCGAGCCTGAAACTGAGACACTCTCCTCCTGAAGCCGCAGAGAAAGAGAGACCCCAGCACTGGAAACTCAAAAGGACAAGGGACCGCAAACCCCACGGCTGTTCTAAGTCAGAGAAAGCACCGTGAACGGCTAAGGAACAAGCCATACCAGTCAGCCCCATGATGGGCTGCAGGGACGGCCGCCTGGCCAGTACAGCCCCCCTGCTGCAAACTGGGAAACTGTGGCGTCCCCCAATTCAGGAGGCAGGCGGCAAGGCTGTATGCTTCTTTGCAGATTTTTGAGTGCACTGTTTCACAACAAGCTATTTCCTGGGCTTTGTAGTAAACAGATAGAGACAGAAACAAACTAGCAAAAAAATACATAGCGGAAAATTAAAAAATGGCACTAATTTTGATTAAGTTTTGGCATTATTCACTGTGTACTGGTTGCTTTCCGGGGAATAAAAAAAGGGGGGAGGGAGGGCCATTGCTACAGTACCACTGACTTGCACAGAAGCGTTTGCGACTGGAGTATGGTATTTGCAGAAAGCTAGACTCTCCAAGAACCCCCTCTGCATAAACACGAAATAACCCCTTCCTGGCAAGCTCCCAAGCGGTTGCAAAACCAGCAACAATATTTACACTGTAAACTCTGTGGGGCAAGAATTACCTTTAAGTTTGCAAAGTTCTAGCAAAACCGCATCTCTGCCCATGACAGACTCCCAATGCCCATAAATAACAATACCTATAGATAACAAACAAGTTTGGGCTTATCAATTTAAAGATTTAAAGTTCACTAACAGAACATACCCATGCAAGTAAAACTGAGCACGTGTAGCACTAAAATTAAGCATGTAAAGCGAAGATCAGGGCCCTACTCACTTTGGCCAGAGAAGATTTCCTAAATAGTTCAGTTATCACTACATTAACCTGGCATAAAAGACAGAAACAAACCTGGAGCTCGTGTCAATCTCTGCCACTGTTATGGATTCACCACCTTTTGCCACTTACAGGGAAAACTACACCTTGTAATTAATCCAAGGTCAAAAGGAAGGTGCAATACTACTAAGGCATTCTCCCAACACATAAACTCCATGTGTAAACAAGTACTTTAGATTTGTTTTAAAAACTCAGAAAACACCCTATGCTAAATGTGGCATGGACTAAGGAGTTTTATTTAGATTGGAAAATGCTTTGTAACAGAAACTAAGTTTTACTCAATTTAACTCCTAATGGACGATACAAGCAAGACTTATTAAAAACCATAAGCACTTACATACCACAAAGTGCTGTATTTTGTGACGTTGTCTTAGAAATCAAGGTAAACTGAAGTGGTTAGTATCATCCTGATATGCAATTGTAGTAAGAGCATTAGCTAGATGCAGAGTTAGTTATCTAATGTATTTCATACACTTACGAATACAGCTTGGCTTTTCTGGCCATTAAATCTTTTCTACAATTGCCTAGATTTTATTCCATGGTTTTATTCAGTTTCATTCATTTATTTCCATGTTTTTAAGCTATTTTGCAGGCACATCTCAATTTTCTGTACACTGGAGGCACCGTTTTCATAATCTTCAAATATTTCTGCTTTTTCTGACAGAGTTAATGAAAAAAATCTTCTCTAAATTGTCAATATGATCCAGCCTGGTTTAACAGATTAATAGTGTGGATTTTAGAGCAGCTTGAGAGAAAGAAAGTTTTCTTACATCAATTAAGTGAATGCTAATCAGTTACATTCACTGTGTTTAAAATGGGTTTTGGTGTTTTCTGGAGTTATTTTTTCTATTCTTATGCAATGACAGTGTTTGTGACACTGAATCATTTCCAATTCATTTACAGCAAGAAATGTAGTAATCATGTTCAAATCATGTCTGAAAAAAAAAAAAAATTCTTGGAAAATGGAAGAAAAGAAACTCCAGTTCAAATAGCAAAACACACAAGCCACCAAGTCCACCATCCAGTCACTCTATTGCAAAAGGACTGCAAAAAGGAAAAAGTTTCAGCTTTAGAAATGGAGAATAGTAGTATCGCCTTACAGTATCTTTTGAAAGCTCCTGGAATATACCAGCCTTTCAAAGATAAGGGGTAAATAAAGCTAAGTTTATGTAGAATGTCAGAATTTCTGGAAATACACTACACTAAAATAATAGGATAGGAGTGACTGAAATAATGAGATATGAATGACCATAATCAACCAGCAGGAAAAAAAAAAACCTGGAAGAAGGATGAAAGCACAAACTCATGCTTAAAAATCCTTGAAAATTAATGAAGGGACTAAAATCGATCACTGAGCAGTCACAAGCAATATGCCCATGTCAGACTCAGCACCTTCTCGGGAAGCTGCACCATCAGGAAAATGCACGATTACATCGACACTCTCCACGCATCCAGGCACAAAACCATTGTTATGGGCTTCCTGTTTCAGAAAACTAACATGTAAAATAAAAATAAGTATCTCCTAGAAATAACACACAGACAATGTGGTTTTGCAAGCAATTTCTAAGACAAGGCAAGTTTGGATCTCCAGGTACTGCCTCAAAAATATGAAATACTCTTAAAGTTTAATCCTGGTGGCTTTTATATTGACTATTTGAAAGCATTACTGATTAAAAGTTGCACTATTCCTTTTTAGACTCTGTCAAAGAGGCGATAAGTTTACACAGGCAAAACATTAAATAAACATACACACCCCCCTACAAACATCCCCACAGCATTAAGGCTACTGAAGAGAAGGAATAAATCTCTAACAAACAGACAAAAGGCAGAGTTTGCTGGGGAAAGCTGGAGCCCCAAAACGAATATTCAGCCTGTAGCGCCTTCCCCTCTCCCTTCCCGGGGGCTGATGGATGTGCAGGGTACCCATCGGGAGACAGGGGTGGGCAAGTTTCTTCTGGCATAGACCTGCTCTTCCACCTGTTGTGGCCACACTACAGACCGTGAGCCCTCTTTAAAGGCAAGAGCAATAACTTTTCAGAAAACATACACAGATACCTCCAGGCTTAAAAAAAAGAGGTGGCACCTCCAGGAAGTACTCTCTGGGAACATCTTTCCCAAGGACAGGCAGTCAAAGCTCTGAAAGACATGCTGCTCCCCTACGTCCTCCCCATTCTTGCTATCCCAACAGCACAAGATCATCTCATCTCAGCCCTCCTCATTTTGGCTTTGGCATATCCCCCAGTCAGGCTTTCTCCCTCCTCTACAGATGCTCACCAGCTGTTCCCAGGCCCAGGGCAGAAGAAGAGTGGTGCGGGCAGAGCCCTCAACATCATCTTCTGCACTGCTGGTCACAGTTCAGCCAGGCAACACGTTCACGAGTTATTTCCCACACGCACAACCATACAAGCCCAGAGATGCTCACACTTTTGTAGTGGCACAAGACCACCAGGTAAACCAGGTGATGGTATTTAGAACTCGTGGCACAATTGTTTTCATAAAAATCTTAGAGTTTAGGCTCTGCTTCTGAATCTGATGAATTGCATTGTCATTCAGCACATATAAAAATCAATATATGATATAGAAGAATATTTCACATGCACTTCAGAGCCTTCAGAAGGAACCGAGTTAGCATGACGTGTCTTTCAGTGATCAGGAATTTCTGGAAAATTATCACAATCTTGAGGGACTCCAAGTCTGATGGTGTGGGGAAAAGAATTAGTGTAAAGACTTATGGAAGCATTTCAATCACAGCTGATCTTATGAGTGAAAAGTCTTGTGACATCCCTGTTCAGCACATTACCAGACAAGAACATCTTATTGCAACAAGAACAACTCGGGAAGTTTTGTTCTGGAGGCAGCACAATGACCAAAGCCATGCCTGGGTAACAGATTCTTATGCTTATGTTCTTCTGCTGTGTTTTCTTAGCGCCCTATAGATCTAAAATTCAATGCGTTCTGCTATAATGGTAGAATTTGGACAGAAATGCCTACAGGAGGCAGGGAAATATCTCCAGGCAGTTATTTTCAAGGCTTGGAGAGAAGGGCCACGTGAAAGACCTTCACTTCTGTTCCTTGTACAACATCACTTGTTCTTCCTGTAGTTAAACTCGCAGGTGAGGGTCATCATCACCATCAGGTCAAGAGTGGAATTTCTCAGCTAAAAAGCAAAGCATGCTTGTGCACAAAAAAAAAAAGCATACAGACCAAGATGAATACTGGCAGAGAAACCAACTGAGCTGCAATAAACACTTGGGGGGGGAGAGGGGAAGTACTTGCCACAGCATCACCATCTTGCTTCTGCTCCAACAGCATCATCTAGCTGATCTCACTACAGAGCTGAATTGAATAAACTGAACAGGAAGTATAAAGGAAAAAATAGACAAGATATGATTTATTATGTACTATACAAGAACCACTGGCTTAACTGTCTGTATTTCAGTACATCCTGACAAAGAGAGAAAAAAATATCAGTATTTATCATAAAGCAACAGCTCTTAAAAAAAAAAAAAAAAAAGAGAGAGAGAGAGAGAGAACCAAAAACCAAGCTGTACTTGCTGCTCAATTAAAAACCAAATGAAAGCACATTTTGGGAGAAGTAATATGAAGGCACCAGTAGATCTTGGAAAGTTTCAAGTTTGTTGCTAAAATATTTAGATAAGACAGACCATTTTTTAAATGCTATGAGAATAGCACACGTGTACCCCTCTAATGAGTGGCAAGACTAATAAATCATGAACAGTGAAATCATGAGCTCCAAGGGGGGTCTACTTCTTCATCTGTGACAATTAATGTGTCACCCTCACAGCAACCCAGAGGCAAATTCCTTATGCTATTTTTTATGCATGTATTGTTTTAAAACATATCTCTTCCAAAATTACACTTGACATTTCTTTAATGGACTGACTTGCACTCCAGCCAACCAGCATCATAGATTTAAAGACAGACACCATAAAGATCTTCTCAAATTCACCTAATGCTCTATTTTTCTCCCAATGTAGAGAGATGCTTCAATGCCTTTTCTGGCGGAGAAGTTAGCTTTTTTACTTATTACCAATAACACTCACCACACAGGGAGACATTTTTCTCAAGGTTTGTCATGAATTTTTCATGATTAAAAGCAGTGCAAAATAGTCTATGGTTGTGACCTATATTCACAAAACAAGGGAATGTAAATGTAAACAAAGGAATAACCAGGGAGTGATGAAATGTAAATACCCATTCCACAGTATGCACAGAAATCAAAAGGCTCACCTTAGGGTAAGCTTCTACTGTGCCTAATTTTTAGGTTAGCCCCTGATAAAGGCTGATAAAGATCACAGCCTACACCATTTATCTAGCATTTTAAAGTTGCTTCAGTGCAATTTTCTTTAATACCTTTGCACACTGCTTGTGTGTAAATAGACTTCAGCTCATGCTATTTCCCTGAATTTTTTCCTCTCTTACTTTCATCGTATATTTTGTGACATCTGCAGACAACCGGCGCTACTCACATAAGTTGTCTTAGTAAAAAAATCAGTTGGATCATTCAGCAGACAAAGCCCGAAAGCTTGTCTCTCCCTATAAATGAGGAGAGGAAGAGGTTTATAGCAGTAAACGAGGACTTTGACAAGGAAGCTGCAGCCGTTTTCTGCCAGGGGGTAGGACACCGTCCTCTCCCATCCCACTCCTGCCCAAGGACTGCCATCTGCGTAGCTGAGATGGCAGAAGAGAACGCGTGTCCTTGCCACCCTCGCCACAGTTCACCCTCAGCATATTAATTTAAACTAGCAATGAGGGCACCATAATGCTAAGTCCTAGGATAAATAATAATTGCCTGGATTTTATACTGATTCACCTTACAGGAAATAATGACTATCAATGGCATTTTTAATGTAACAGCTCATAAAAACATCTTTTTTTTTTGTACCTCACTTTAAAAGCTGGCAATCTACAGTTTTTGCCCTGCCAATCTACACTCGTAAATGAGCACGTGCCAGTAGGCACACTACTGAAAAACAGTCTTTCTTCTGCAGGTATTACCCAAAGCGAGAGGTGAAAACAAGTCAAGAATTTTTCAACACCTGGGTTTTGCAACATTGGTATTTCAACCATCATGCATCCAAGCCAGGAGATGCACAAGATGAGAGTAGGTCAACATCTTATAGGAAAGCACTGAATGGGTCTTGGTCCTGTGAGCTCCGAGAGCCAGCACGCCCCTCCTCCTCCTCAGCTGCTATTAGAGATCAGGAATGAAGATTAAACAAGAATTCACAACCTGACTCTGGTGTCCTACCCAAAGGCTTCAAACTCCAGCTCTTTCACAGCAGAAATAATTTTGCTGCCTCAGTGACAGCAATCTCCACAGGCACTGAGCAATGAAGAAAAAAATTCTGTGATAAATGGCTACAAGATTTTCAGCTATCACACAAATTATTTAGGACTTTAAATCAATATTTGAGATATACACCCTGGAGTTCTGAATCAAAAGGAAAAAAAATTAAAGATAGGGAAAGATGGAAAAGAGTCTCTGGCTATGTTTCAGACTCTCACTACTATTTGTAATATGTTAGAAAATTCACAAGCACATCTCTTCTTGCATCAGGCTCTGCGGCTGTTTCTTTCATTCCAGTGACGCTAGAAGCGACTAACACCGTAAGCATGTGAATGCCACACTAAAGCACAACCAGTGCCTACATGCTGGGACCTGAAAGACTTTGGCACTGATCGGAAAATGAGGTGGTGAGAATTGCATTTGCGTGTCAGAGGCTGCTATCAAGTCTTTCGGGGGCTGTTCACACACTTTTCTAAAGCCTTCTAAGAGTACTAGGAACTTATTGCTGTCTGCTCCTTCAAACTACAGAAATCTGGCATTCACTGGAGAGGAGGCAGCTGCCCTGCAGAGATTGCAAGCCCAGGAGGATAGATACTTGCCACAGAAAGCAAGGTCTTATTTTTCACATCCCCCTGCTACTCCAGCAGCAGCCCACCTGGCACCAGCTGGCCACGCACTCTCACAAAACACAGCAAGAATATCATTTCACCGAGTTGCCTGCTGCCTCCAGTCCCCTGCCTGACATCCATGTCCTTGTTGCACAGGTACAGTAACGTTCATGTGATTCCTAAAGCCTTCCTATTAGGGCCTGAAAGAAAAAAAGGCGACGGAAAATCCCGGTGAGGATCCTGTGGAACAGATGCAAGCTGAGGGAAGAGAAGAGATCATTATGAGTTTTATTTCTTCATACTTACACTAGAGAACTCTAGTGGACTACACAAAATTAATGAGGACCTGTATTAAATATGTAGCCACTCCCTTTATACAATGAATACGTAGGCATTAAGAACCCCTGCTGCTCTACTCAAAGCAGATGGGGTAATGCTCGGCAGCCCTGGTTTTGAATGCATCTGGTAGTCAAATGTCATCTCTCACAAAGCTCCTTCTCAGTCTCTAGACGGGGGCTGCTGGTGTGGCTCCTCCAGCTACAACCGACACAATGCCAGCCTCCGCTTAACCATCGCAGAACAGGGCTCTAACGCCCTTAAAACCGTAGCAACTGTTAAAACGTGGTTTCTCATACTACCTTGCAATCAGAAAACAAGATACCTTGGACTGGATTTGCAAAATCGCTGAAGAAGCTTACTCAAAGAAATTATGTGATGTGAGCCACGTACCTGCGAATACACCGGAGATCAGCAAAACAAATAGGACTCGTGACGAGAAAAGTCTGGCTTTCATTGAAATGCTTGCTTCATCACCAGTGGAAAAATAATCACTGCCACAACACCAGAGGACAGTTTTAAGTACACATAACTTCTCAATGAATATTTTGCATGATTCCATCCACTCTGACTTAAGGCTTTTCTATATGTTAACTGGTCGGTTTGGGTTTTTTAAAAAAGGGATGATTCTCTGTATATCGTTTATTCCACGGAAATAGCAGCGGCTAAGAATTCTGCACAAGAAATATTTATGAAACGATGCACATTAATGAATACCTAGGGACTCTTCATTACACGAATCAGTGACAATAGAGTAACGGTTAGTGCAAATGCATATTTAAAGGCCCTTTCATATGTATATGACCCCGCTCACAGTGGGGCCGCTGGGGCCAGCCCAGTCCCAGGCCAGCTGGGGAGATCCTTTGTCCAAGGACTTGGCCCTCGCTGAGCAAAGGGTTGAAGCAACGCAGCTCAACGCTCCTTCGGAGATGCCATCTATCGTATTAAAGCCATCCGTAGGGTTCGGGCCAGGCATCTGTGCAAGACCCTAAGAGGCTGGGTACACGTGCGAGGGCGAGACGTATCTGGTCAAGCGGGGAGCAGGCTCTTCAGATGCTTAAGGCAGGGAGCAAGGGACCGAGCAGCTGCAGCATTCCGACATCTTCACGTCAACTAAAATGCATTTGTACACGCGTGTGCCACAACACAGGGATGGAAACGCAGCCACTGTGAGCTGAGCGACACTAACATTTCAAAATGGCAGCCTCATCCCCCATATGTTTTTGACCCCGAAAGCAGCAATAAGGCAAGTTTGCACTGGAAATTAAATACGTTCAAAACCAGGAGCATTTTTCCACCAGGCTCCCAGCCGCCATGAAAAGGCCTCTCGGACAAAAGACAAAGCAAGTGACCACTGTGAGAACACAGCAGGACGCAACGTGCAGGAAAAGCTGTCAAAGGCACCCATTAAGCTAGCAAAAAAATTAGAGCAAAGTATTTTATTCTTCATCTTGCTTTGTGATAAGAGCTACACTGCAAGCGAGAGGAGGTTAAAATGTTTTGTTATGTAAACAGAGGCAAAACTGTCATTTTCATTTGATTGCGTTCCTTTAAAACACCAATTTCAGCACACCGTTCTGTAACAAACTTGTTCAGATTATGATCTAAATCCGTACCACAAATGCTTCCCATGATCAAAACACTGTTTATCAAACATGCACAAATCCTTAAAAGAAAAAGTAATGGCTTTAAGGGATAAATGCAACTAAAAAAAGAAAAAAGGGACTTTTTACAAAGGAATTGCCCTCAATTTGCATTTGCATAACATTACTGACTCCAAAATCTTCAAAACACAGTACAATCCATTAATCACCTACCCATTATCAACCCTCAACATGTAATATGTGCTTTAATTTCACACCACCTTTCATTGGCCAAAAAAAAAAAAAAAAAAAAAAAAAGATTCTTTGAAACATTACATAATTAAAATACATGACTTACCGCTGGGGTCCGTACAAGATGTTTGTATCAAATTCTGCAAGTTTATTGCTTTATCAGCTGGTTATGAACAAGGATAAAGCTTTCAAAAAGGTTTTTTAAAGGGTTATATTATTCAGCAGTTTTCTGAAACTATTAAGTTACACTCACATTTCCCACCCCCCTCACAAATTGTAGGTCTTTGTCAAACATTCTTTTAGCTTTTACCATGGTAAAGAAAAAAGCAACGAATTGTGGGATGCCTCTTACTCCGGGGGAGAGGTTTTGAATAGAACAGCTGTCCAGAGGCCAGGCAGAAACGCACTCCCCCTCTGAGAATAAGGGGCTTTTTGTAGGGAAGGAATAGGAATTCAGAAGAAGAATTTATGGAATTGGGAAGATACAATAGGAGGATAAAGAGAGGACTTCAATCAAGAGGAATGGGGGAAGAAAAAGGTACTGCAAAAGAGAAGGGAGACGTCACCAGTCGGACCAGCAGGGAGCAAAGAGCTGAAACAGTTGTTCAATAAAAATATATAAACAGTTGCTGGACTAAGGAGAGGAGGAATTCACAATAGCCTTGGCCCCACGCGCCCAGACCTGTGCCATGGCAGGGGCTGCCTTTTGCTTTCCCTGCTGCAGGCTGACACCACCTCAGCAAAGCAATCCCCCCAAAAAAACCAAACCGCATGCATGGATGGGTAAGGCACTCTCCAGGAAGGTGGGAAATAGGAGCTTGACTGTTCCTGTAGTGAACGGGAGCAGTGAACCCAGCATTCACATCAAAAGGGCCTATTTTAGAGGAAAACAGAGGCCACGGCTCAGTTTACGTAGTCCAGCATTGCAGACCTGTGCTGGCCACGTTCTGGGTCCTATTGACTGAAAGATGTTAAAAAAAAACTTTTGTCAAAACACATCACACTTGCCTCTTACATGCGTCTTTCTTGCCTCAAAAAGAGGAGGGAAAAAAAGGAGAGGAAGGTGGTCCTCAGCCAGTGAATACCTGCATTTCTGAGCGATACAACAAGCGGGCCTCACACTTGCAAAAGATGTTATTAACAAATAACACCAAAAATCCTCTGTTGCAATGCTCTTGAGTGAGTATCATTGTTTAAGGGTTATTTAAAGCTTATCAACATAAGAGGCAGGACAGTGCCCAGGTGGAAGGTGCTTCACTTATTAACCCATTTCATTGCCCAGGAGCCCGGCAGCTGCTTACACGACAGGGAGGAAGCGCAGCATCCTGCACAGAAGGCTTGCATGCCCCTATGGCTGCGTGGGAGCTACCATAAAATCTGCAATTTTCAGAAGTTTGCCTCAATGTGACGTACCCCATCATGTCCTTACACAAATACTTTATATGTTGGAATAGAAATTACAAAATGTTAATGCAGATGCAGTAGATATACAGGTACAAGCCTGCACCTTTGCATAACTTTACACTGTGATTAAAAATGTAGTTTTCAGTTAGGCTTCTTCACTTTTCTCAGTCAAAACAGAAATAAAAGGAAGTGACAGGTATTGGAGTTTATGAACTTCCTTACATCTGAGCTATGGAGTTGATTAAGCAGACAGTGCTCAGATGCCTGGAACTGGATTTTTTTGTGGTGGTGGAAGGTTACCCAGCAGTCACCGCTTCAGAGAAGGTATTTTTTCCCCCACATGCACTGCATTAACAGTAGGACTAAGAATGCAGCACCCCAGACAGAAAGTGGATGCTATCCTACAAAAAACCCCAAACAAACAAACAAAAAAAAACCCCACCACATACACCCCACAACCTGAGGCCCTGATTCACTGAAGCATTTCCACACCACTTAAGTTTGATGTTATTTAAATACATATTTTTCATACATCACTGGAAAAAAGGCTGGTATGCAGTCCACCCAAAATGCTGAGCAGCAGAAATGAAGCTTGTTACCCCATGTATAACTGGTACTCAAAGACTTGACCCAGCAAGAGTACTGCGAGATCAACCCCCAGCTATTCCTGCCAACCACCCCAGTGTCACTAACACCTATAACGATGCTCTCCAATCTTCCAAAATAGGCACTGGACTGTACGGCAGAGAATCAGTTTCACTGCACCTGCACTGCACAGACAGGAGATAACTTACAATAATTTATCAGGATTAACCTTTTGATAAGGCATGACTCTTTCTAGATTTAAAGCACTTTATAAAGGTGCAAAGGTTCATTTATATTAAGCAAATGCTGCATCAGCAGTTTGACAGTAGCAAAAATTCTGATGCTGAGAATAACTACTACTCTGCCGGCCTTAATCTCTATCACAATAAAATGAAGCTCGGCATTTCAGCATGGCAAGATATGATTCATAACTAACCATCATTCTTATTTAGCTTTGAAAATGTCAAACAGCATAATTAACAGGAGATACTCGTGGGTTCACACATTCCAGATGTAGAGATTTATGTGGACTCTGCATCACCAAACACTGACAAGTTATTTGTAGCCACGTGTTTTAAAACTGCCTTTGTAGTTTCATCACATTCAGGGCAGCCAGAGTGAGTCAGATCTGAACGGTGCAGTTACTGCTCCTGACCTTATCCAAGATAATGAATAAAACACAACGTTGGTTCGTTATCTTTTTACATTCCAAATCTAGCTGTTCATAAACATATCAATAAAAAATAAGTTCTACGGCCTGTTGTTCACACACAACTTTTATTCTCAAAAAAACAACCCCTAGAAGCCTACAGCAAATGTTACCCAGTTCTCAGCCATTCACACCACCTACGTTTGTATTTACAGCACTTTTCTTCACTCTGCTGAAGTAGGCAGGTATTTTTAGCCATGCCATGATGCATGTTTAAAAATTGATTAAAATAAATACTCCTACAACATTTCCATTTGAAGACTACACATCCCACATACTCTTCCGCTGGACCGAACCACACATAATACGTGCCAAAATATTTTCTTGCAAAACAGACACATCCAAACGTCACCCGACCAGAAGCTATCCTGATACTTTGCCAAGAGCCCAAAGCAACAACTAGTAACTATGAAATACAGTCATCTTCCTTGCTAATACAGAGGGGAAACCCTTCCACACAGAAAGCGCAGACCCTGCGTATGACACCACATTGCATTTTAAAATCCATATTCATCACAGGCCATACCCATATAATAGAGGCGCAAGAAGCAGGATTGCGTGGTGGATTATCATGTGCTTCATTAAACCTACTCTGGTTCTCACTTCTTCTTTGTGATACGAGAAATCTACCAAGAAACAATTTGACACCTACAAAGCAACCTGATGTTTTCAGTTTAACTTGCCAGCAACAAATATTTTTATCATTTCAACAGCATTGAAACTTTTTAACAGTATCTAAACTCACACAAGAATATGGTTAATTACTAACAACATTAGGTTTACCAGCCTTCAAACTTACTGCTGTCTCTGTTCAAAACAAAATTATTTTCAGTACTTTTTCTTTTGAATGACTACCTTGCTCCCTCCTTTGGGGTGTGCAGAATACCTAAATATACATCAAACTGTTAGAATCACATTTGCAATCAGTAGAGTATCAGAAATACAATCTCCGGACAGAGTACACATTCATCTACCAGCTACGACTAACGCCAAATACTTTGCATCCCATACTCCAATTCAGGAAAGTGCTTTTTATTCAGAACATGATCTAGACCTCGGAATTGGCCTTGGTAGGAATTAATGTAACCATACATTTAAATACTTTGCTAAAATTAGGGTCTTGATACTTATCCCTACTGCATGGATGGGTCTACCAGCATGCAGCAAGGCAATAGATTGAGAAATTAAGGCATATAGGTTTTCTCTTCTTGTTTGGGGGAGGGGGGTGTGATTTTGTTTGACCTTTTAGGTTGTGAAGGAAAGGAAAAGAGAGCGAGGTAGAAGACAGAAAAAGAGACCATCTAGGGGTTTTGTTGGAAGAATCCAGTTTTTTAATGCTCTGTTTTTAAAGAAAAGTTTTCTTATAATCTGTTGTCTTCTATTTACTGTTTCTGTTCTTGAACAACAGAAAATTAAAAAAGCCATTCAAAAGAAAACACCCCATTAATTGAAAGTCATGGATAAAATGCTGCTAAACAAAAAGAAAGTTCTTTATTGGCAAAGTGGAACTGAAGGGAAAAAAACCCACACAGAGAAAGCGTTCGTTCTTCAGATAAAAACTTGAACGCCAGACTCGTCACTGTGTTGCCCAAAGAAAAATTTCTTTCTAAGCAAAGAGAAGTTTTGTTCATATCCTTCAAATATTTGTACAGATCCTCAACTCCTACCCTTTTATTAATGCCACTAAGTTCACAAGCTTCCACAAGCAATTACCAAATACAGACTTTAAGATACACATTTTGTAATCTCTGAACCTATTGAAATGGGTCTCTAACTTCAAGGGGGAGAGGATAAAAGGCAGCTAAAGACAATGAAAGAAATAGTGCTTACCTATAGCCTTATGTCTTTTTTTCCATACTTATAAAAATAAATAAAAAGGAAACACCTTTCATAGACTCTTACCTTAATCACATTAAGATTATTTAAACCAAGAGACTTAAAAAAACAACAGGTTTTAATCACCATTTGTATCAACCTAAAAAAAAAAAAGCTTGCTTTATATTTATGCTTAGTTATTTTCCTTAGGAAAAAAAAAATAATTCTCATATTAGTGACCTTCAAGACATTTTCATTTGAAATTAATTATTATCCCCACAATAACTCCAGCACTTCACCAGAAATTCTATTTACGTTTAGTGAATGTGACTGACTCTGTTGGTGACCATGCCCCGCAGTGTTTAGAAGATCTTTACCTACTACTCCCACTGCTGTCTTATGCCAGAAGATGAAAAACAGGCTCTCCTGTCTTCTCTTCCAATTTGCTCTTAATTTTGAATGGAATAGCTACTATATTGAAGTAAATGGAAAGAAAATATTCCCTCTGTATGAGCAGACTGCCTTTGTCAAATGCTTACACCTCAGGCATAAATCCAGCAGCCTTCAACCACTCAGCGAGTTGATATTTCTCTATAAGTTCAACAGTAAATTTACAATTTGTTTTTTTTTTTACTTACTGTAATTTCCTCAAGCCTAAATAAGCTCATGCCTCACTCTCCAGTCAGTTTTAAACTCAATGTTATTTCAAGAAAATATTGAACTATTACATGTTTTCTCAAAATAAAAATATTTTCATCAACTCAGTCTTTCAGAAAGGGGCCTTTGTAAGGAATAGATTTTATTTTTATCTCCAAATAAAAGTGTAAGTATATATTTTACTGCTTTTCTCTCCCTGTTCATATAATCAACTGTTGTGATTTTGTTAGTGCATTTGGATATTGAAAGGAAACAGTAAGAAGTGAAGCCTACCCAACCATTTTGTACAAAAATCACCCAAACCTCGGAACCGAGTTACCAACAATCCCTCGCCCTGCTTCTCTACTTGACATTTCTTCCTACTCCTACACCAATTTAGCCCATTTTTTTTTAATGCAGAAATATTTTCCTAAAGTGACAGCAATTGAAACAAAACTGTCATTTCACTGGTTTTATACTGGCAAACAAAAACTAGCCAAACACAAAACTAATGGAAGTAACAAAACTGCAGAGTGGCTGCATTTACATACTACAGAAGGTGAACCCAGAGTAGGTAATGCCATCCCACCCGTATCTCCGTGACAGCACACACACACACGTAATATCTTGACTTCATTCCTAACGCTGAAATTCTCCACTGGGACCATTTTCACTACAGACATTGTATATTGTGTATGTATCCTTATTTGTCTGTAGACATGGTAAGACCAGGCTTTCAGTTATTCCATCACAAAAAAAAAGAAAACAAACAACAAAAACCAAAAAAACCAAACACACAAAGGCCCATGGACAACAGCCTGGAAGGGAAGAAGGAAAGGCTTCACGTGCTGCTCTGCAGGATTTTCATTTCAAGGTCTGCACAAATAAAAATCACCAAATCGAAAGAATGAGAAGGGCATTTGTTTTCCAGGTCCCACAGCTCATGTTTCGGTGAGGAAACGGATGATGTGGAACGGGGGTCCGTTCTTCTCCGGCCGGTACAGGCAGAGGCAGTTGCCCATCTTTAATGTCCCCCAAACCAGCCGCTCGCGGCCCTTGTACCGCACCCCGCGGTAGAGCACGGTCCGTGGTACCCAAAAGGCGAGCAGAGCAGCACTAAAGCCTTCAGGGACAGACTAGAGAGCATACGAAATGCTGGCCACGGAGCAGAGGCGTAGAGCCTTGGCACGGGGCAGCCTCAGGGGTAGCGCCAGCCCGAAAGGCCCCCACGCTCCCCAGGACAGACCCCACCTGCACCGCACGGGGCCTCCTCTCCACCACCAGCCAGCTCCCCCAGTGCCGATTTAAACACCTAACCTGATTAAAAAGCAGTTAGGACATCTTCCAGTTGTACCAATACTGAAATCATCACACTGTGATTTTTTAAAAAATAAGCCTCCTCCTTTTATGGCAGAGCAGTAGGTGACAGCAGGATTACTGGCATGTGGAAACCACATAAAAGAACAGCTGTTTTTAAGAAAAGAACTAACTCCTCCTTCAAACTCTGAGCTAAAGCATTTCTTCACCTTCTACTGAGGAATTTTTCCCATCATGCAAGAAGAACACACAATAAAGACCGCTAAATTTAGAAGAAGTTTCTCAGTTTGAGCTAGGTAATTTTGTTAGACGACACTTGGAACCAGAAGTCTGACTCATCTTCTAAATAGCTTAAATGACCCCTATTTACAATTACATTCTTATTAGCTCAAGTAAATCAATGCATTTCTAAATTCTCCGGAAATATTTTTTTTTTTGCCTAAGAGTTACTATATACCAGACGATTTATTTTATTCTTCATACCTGGCAAAGAAGAAAGATCTCTGCTTTAAGTGCAGAGATCTAGCTGGAGTGATGTAAACTTAATAACACCATATCATAATTTCTCATCTCAGACACATGTCAATATGTAAAGGCTCCTAGATATAGATTAGTGCTGGAAACAGCGGACAGACTTCATTTCAATTTAAATGGGGTTGCTTGCAAAGTATATTGTTCTTCTCAGACAAGGGAAAGGAATGACAAGTAGAAATAATGCTTAAATAATCTAGCAGGGTAACTGCAAAGTTGAGAAATAAAGCATTGTACAAATACAAAAAAACAGAGCTAGTGTTGAAAGTATGATCACTTACTTGGATAGCTCAGTGATGCATGTGTTAAAGCACTGGACCAGAACACACCAGTTAGCCAGTATGTCACGACTATCAAAAACAAACTTCTGATTTGGACTCCTTTAAAAGTACATAATTTTTTTTTTTTTTAAAGACCTACATAAATCTCCACTAGGTACTTTTAA